>NC_141687.1:1118703846-1120132683 GCF_964263255.1 Lissotriton vulgaris
GTGCTCCAGTGGATTTTGAGTAATTAAGGTTCAAAAAAATATATATATCTATAGCAGCGCACCGGTACGCGCACGGGTGCGCGTACCGTGCGCGCCACGCGACTTGCGCGAGGAAAGCTGATTGGCTCTCGGGTGTCTGTAAACATTCTAAACAGTCCGGAGCGGCCGCCATCTTGTGTCTCGGTAAAATCGAGACACAAGAGGTGGCCAAAACAAAGAGGGAAATGAACATAAGGGGGCAGAGTAGACCCCCCCTGACCCCCTAGGTTTGATGTGGGGGCCATAAAAGGGCCCCGCAAGGCAAAAAAAAAAATTTTTTTTTTTTTGATTTTCGCGGGGGGAGCGCCCGGTACGCGCACGGGTGCGCGTACCGGGGAGCGTACCATGGGAAAAAAGAATGACAGTTTTAAAAGTAGCTGTTTAGAAAAAAAAATGTTTAGTTGTTTTTTTTATACATACACATACATATATATAAATGCATATGCACATATATATATGCATATATGTCTATATGTGTGCGTGTAGAGAGAGGTAGAGAGGTAGAGGTGTAGAGGTAGAGAGGTAGAGAGGTAGCGGTAGAGAGGTAGAGATTAGTAGAGAGAGAAGAAGAGAGAGGTAGAGAGGTAGAGAGTAGAGAGTGAGTAATAGAGAGTAGAGAGTGAGTAGTAGAGAGTAGTAGAGAGCAGTAGAGAGAGTAGCAGAGTGAGTAGTAGAGAGTAGTAGAGTGAATAGTAGAGTGAGTAGTAGAGAGTAGTAGAGAGTGAGTAGTAGAGAGTAGTAGAGAGTAAGTAGTAGAGTGAGTAGTAGAGAGCAGTAGAGAGTGAGTAGTAGAGAGTAGGAGAGAGTAAGTAGTAGAGAGTAGTGGAGAATATTCCAAAGTTTGGCACAGCACCACTTTCACAATGAGTCCAATCAAATCATATCACTTAGAGTACTTATTGAAGCGCTGAATCTTGGTGTATATTCAAATGCTTTTATTTTCCTTAAGTTTATGTACCACAGCCAGCCGAAACGTTTCGTTCTGTACAACAGAACTTCTTCAGGGCGTTCTTATTTCCTTCAAGTTATGTCGGTATCCCGTTGTCATATAAGTAGATATTTCTTCCAAATGTTAGACGAGACATAAGTATATTCTTATTAAAAGTGACTAGGTATCAATTTTACCCACACAATTCGGGCAGACTTGAGTAATTTATAGCATCCTCAAAGTCAGTCTTTCAAAAATTCCAAAGTATAGGACATGATAATCCAAATCCAAATGTTTCTCAAGAAAAGTCATTTACAATCGTTCGGAATATCGGTGTTTGGGCAGATATGATCCAGGGACCCCCAGTATGCAAGGGGAATTAGTCCCCCCTCTACAAACATGCACGGGGGCTGCGTTGCAGAGAGGTGTAAAAAGGGTTGTGGCTTCATTACACCTCTCTGCAATGCAGTCCCCTGGCGCATACTGGAGATTCCTGGTGGGCTTTCAGGTCTTATATAGTTAGGAATTAGCATTAAAAAAACCTTTGAAATTCACTGAAAAAACCAAAGGTTTCACACCAGTTATAGTTAGGAATTAGCATTTAAAAAACCTTTGAAATTCACTGAAAAAACCATAGGTTTCACACCAGTTATAGTTAGGAATTAGCATTTAAAAAACCTATTAAATTCACTGACAAAACCAGTTATAGTTAGCTGGAAATTTTACTGACATAAAACCATTGAAATTCCCACGTTATAGTTAGTTGGACTCACTATAACTTGCGCGCCTGCAATGCACTGCTGATGACGTCACATATTACATCACTCATGACATGGTCAGTGACATCACTCATGACATCACTGATGACACCATCCAGTGAATGTGTGTCTTTCTGAAAAATAAATTTGTTTTATATATGTATTTGTAAAGGTCGATGGAAGAATAAATGTTTAAATAAGTGTGTAAATGGATGTTTTTTTTAAAAAAAATTGGTTGGTTAACTGGCTTATTAAGTGTATCTTAGTGAATACATATATTAGCGAGTATTGTTTAAATATTTAAATGTTTGTATCAGTGTTTCTCTTTGTGTATAAGTGGCTGCAGGGGTTGGTGACTGACTCACTGTTTGTATGTGTTTTGAAGACAGAATATGTGCAGGACTGTATGGGTGGACGAGTGTGTATATGTGTGTGTTAGTGAGTGAATGACTGTCTCACTAGTGTCTTCATTACTAACGACATATGTTTTAATCTAGTATATGTGAGTATTGATGTATATAAGTGAGTATAGTATATATAGTGAGAGATTGTAGGAGTTCCTGTTTAAATAAGTATGTGTTTCTATAAGTGATTGTTTAAGAGAGTAAGTATGTGTAAGTTTCCTTAGAAGTAAGGTGGTAGTGTGTGTATAAATGTATATGCAAATAAATGGATGTTCAATAGTTTATGTGCATGTGTGAGTATGTGTGTGAGTAACTTTTGGATGACTGCTGATGTGTAACAGGATGTATAGGTGTATCACTACATATGATGAGTGAGTATATATATGAGTGACTATATAGAACTGTTGGTGAATGAGTGGATGAGTATATAGATGGTGGAATTACTGAATTGGTTGTTGTTACTGGTTTGGGTATCTCCATTTTTTTGAAAATGTTTGTTTCTATTTTTGAATATTTGTTTCAAGCGTTACATTACACTGAAATTAGGTCTGTCACTCTGTCACAAGGATGGTGTCATCAGTGATGTCATGAGTGATGTCACTGACCATGTCATGAGTGATGTAATATGTGACGTCATCAGCAGTGCATTGCAGGCGCGCAAGTTATAGTGAGTCCAACTAACTATAACGTGGGAATTTCAATGGTTTTATGTCAGTAAAATTTCCAGCTAACTATAACTGGTTTTGTCAGTGAATTTAATAGGTTTTTTAAATGCTAATTCCTAACTATAACTGGTGTGAAACCTATGGTTTTTTCAGTGAATTTCAAAGGTTTTTTAAATGCTAATTCCTAACTATAACTGGTGTGAAACCTTTGGTTTTTTCAGTGAATATATATATATATATATATATATATATATATATATATATATATATACATATATAAAATTTCTTTGGCAAAATGAAACCCCTCATTGTGTTCCTTATCAAATTAAATGTATTAAGTGTTACCACTTTATTCCAATCAAGATGACTTCAGGTGTGCCATACTTTTGTCATAAGTAAGACTGTTAGCGTTCTAGTTGTTCTTTAGAACACTCTGGGACATTCTGTAATTGGGCTATAGTTGGGCTACATCTGGCTGATATTTGGGCTACATTTGGGCTCTTTTGTCTCTGATGGCCATCTTGGGTGACTGCATATCAGAATTTTATTAATGAAATATAAGAGGATTTGAGAAGTCACTCAAAATGTGCCCTCATTTTTCTTTCTTCAGCATTAATCATAATTTCTATGGCAAAATGAACCCCCTCATTTTGTTCATTTGCAAATTAAATGTTTTAAGTGTTAACACTTTATTCCAATCAAGATGACTTCAGGTGTGCCATACTTTTGTCATAAGTAAGACTGTTAGCGCTCTAGTTGTTCTTTAGAACACTCTGGGACATTCTGTCATTGGGCTATAGTTGGGTTACATCTGGCTGATATTTGGGCTATATTTGTTTTTTTTTGTCTCTGGTGGCCATCTTTGGGCTACATTGAGCTACATTGGGCTACATTTGGGCTCTAACATATATATAGCCCAATGTAGCCCAATATATATTGTTTCAAAGTTAATTTTCGTAAAAACCAGTGGAGCATATATCTTGAGACATAGCAAAGGCACATCGGGGTACCAGTCCCTACAATTTTGCCAAGTTTGGTGGAAATCCATTCAGCCGTTCGGGCTAAAAGTGAATTTGACCGCCCTATGGAAATTAACATGGGGAAAACACGTTTTGAGACCCCCCTTTTATCTCGGCCCCTGCTTGACGAATCCCCCCCAAACTTTTAGGGAAGGACCGGAGAGCCGCGAGGCAAATTTGAGGAAATGTTCAGGCAGATTCGTCAACCGGTGCCAAAGTTATTCACAATAGAATTTTAAGATTTTAACTATAACTACCTACTGGCGACCGCCAGTAGGTAATATATATATATATATTCAATGAAAAAACCATTGGTTTTAGGCCATATATAGTTAGGGATTTGCATTTACAAAACCTTATTTTACTCGCATAAAACCATTGAAATTCCATATATAGTTATAAGCGCTAACTATATATCGCGCACCCGCAATCCACTGCTGATGATGTCACATATTACATCATTCATGACATGGTTAGTGACATCACTGATGACATCACTGATGACATCTCAAATGACATCACTGATGACATCACTGATTACAACATCCAGTGACTGTATGTTTCTGTAAAGTTAAAATATGTCTTACATATTGAAGAATGAGTGGATGTATAAGTGTCTGGATGAAGGATTTACTAGGTGCATGACTGACTGATTGAGTGAGTGATTAAATGTGTCTCACTGAGTGCATGGGTTAGTGACTAAACTGTTTTAATTTGTGCATCATTATATCTGTTGTTCTACAAACTGCTGCATATGGTGTTCAGTAGCTATATGAGTAACTGTATGGGTTATTGATTGGTTGTCCAAGTATTTGTATGGGAAACTGAGTGTGTGTGTATGGGTGGCTGGGAGGTGTGTGACTCTGTACATAGATGTGTGAGTAGTTGATTCACTATATGTATAGATTCACAACTGCATGTGGAAACAGCTGTATGGGCGGTTGACTGTGCATGAGTGTATTAGTGAGTGAATGGATATCTCAGTGCTACATGTCAAATTAAGTACATATGTAAAACACAGTACATGTGAGAGTTGACATCTATAAATAACTGTGCATAAGAGCTAGTGAATGTGTGAGTGGCTGTATGGATCATTGTGAACATGTATCAGAGATTGTATAAGAGAGTAAAGTAAATATGTGTTGGTATATGTTTGAATAAGTAAAATGTGTATAACTGTATAGATCAGAAAATGGAGGTGTGATTGATTTTTGGCATAACTGACTAGGTGTGTGAGTAACTCCATGGATGAGTGACTGTCTGTTTACACTGATTGTATCTAAGGTTATATTAGAGTCTGAAGAGGTTCATGGTATTATCACATGAATGATATCATCAGTGATGTGATCAGTCATGTCAAATGAGATGTTATCAGTGATGTCATCAGTGATGTCATTTGAGATGTCATCAGTGATGTCATCAGTGATGTCACTAACCATGTCATGAATGATGTAATATGTGACATCATCAGCAGTGGATTGCGGGTGCGCGATATATAGTTAGCGCTTATAACTATATATGGAATTTCAATGGTTTTATGCGAGTAAAATAAGGTTTTGTAAATGCAAATCCCTAACTATATATGGCCTAAAACCAATGGTTTTTTCATTGAATTTTCAAGGTTTTGTAAATGCAAATTCCTAACTATATATGGAGTATAACCTATGGTTTTTTCTGTGAATTTCAATGGTTTTTTAATAGCAAGTATCAAAAGCTGTCAAATGTCAAGTACGTGATAGGTAAAAACGTTTTCGTGTTTATGCACGCTGATCTGCTTTGAACGCTGCCCCCCCCACTCCCCTCTTTTCTCTTAGTAGTACTCTCTCTTTGCAGATAGTGAACGGTAGTTAACTCAGACCTTTACCCCTGTTGTAATCCGTCGTACCTGCTTGTCTCTCCATTTGATTGATTATTATCCAAGCATTTACTATTTTACAATTGGTTCTCTTTGGATCATTCTCTATTTACAAACAAGCACAAAGTCGCAATACTCTGTTTAGTCTTTGCAGATAGTGAAAAATCGTGTAAAAAAATAAAAGTAATCGAGCAAAATCAGTAGACCACTAATTCGATCTCTTTTTGACCTCGGTAAAATACAAACATTAGGAATAACCCTTCATGAGAAATACGAAAATAGTGAAATTAACTGAGCTCCACACCATGAGGGCTGCAAAACAGCTCGACTCCGCCACCCACACCGCCCAAAATAACGGCAAACCCTATGCAAATATTATAAATATACACAACACACCACCAAAGAAACAGAGTAAAACATTTTATTAAATAACTATTTACATAACTATTTTATACTTTTTATTGCCCGATCCGGCTAGCTCAATCGATCGAGCATGAAACTCATGCACTGATAACAAGCGTTGAGAGTTTGTAGAATGATGGCTTCAGATTTTCCACATACGGTATAGTGGCGCGAACTGGCAGGGGGCGTTTGGATTCTACCCCTTCTCCAAATAAGATTTTCATACGTGAATGTTCGTTCATGCTTTTTGTCCCTGAGTTGCTTCCATGTCACTGCCTTACATAAATGGCATAAGTCCTGGTTGTTGAGTGCCATACTTCAGAGTTCTAAGCAGCTTTTGTAACACTGTTTAAACCTTATTTGCACCTGCTGCAGCTTCACTATTCAAAGTAAGTGGGGTCCATTTGTGGACCTGACTGCATTGGAAAACAATGTGATACGGTGCCTCCCTAAACCGCTTGACGGAGGCCCCCGAGGGGCGGTGAGATGGCGCGGACTGAGAGGGGGCGCTTGGCTCCTGCCCCCTCCCCAAGTCGTGTTGCCCTGGTGAGGCCTGAGATCGCCCCCGGCATAGGCGGCCGGCTCCCGGGGTCCAGCGGAATTTTTTCCCTTTTGAAGAATCTTTCATTCTGGACCTTGTCCCACAATCCGTTTCACCTGAAGACACGCTGTCGTAGGGCGCCCCTTTACCGTTTTAGTTGCCATTCCGCCCTCTTTTGGTACTCTGTGCCTCTTCCGCCATTCAGCTGTTTACCGCTCGCTCTTGCGACTACAACGTCTCGCTCACCATGTAGTTGAGTTGCTCCCGCTCTTAAGATTTTACCGAACTTTTTGGACTGCTGAAAGCGGTTGTATTCCGACCGCTGGTTGGTGGAGACATTTTGACTATATTCTGCACCTGCATTGTCGCGTAATGCGTCATATGACGCGACGCGTTAGCGCACCCGGAAGTGCTCCGGTGCGCAAGGCGCAGCTTCCCGGAAACGATCCAGAGCGCGCCGCGCAGCGCGTAACGTAAGCATAACAGGTCATGTGACTTGTTAATAAAACTTTTCATTGGTTCATTTTACTTTTCTTTTCCTAATTATGTAAGACTAGGTCATGTGACCTAAAAATAACACTTTTCATTGGATTAAAACATTTTTTTTCCCCAAACGATGAAAGCCCCACCTTGTTTCTGGATGTTTCAGACTGAAGCTGGCGTCACCATGAGAGCACCACCATCTCGTAGCTCCGTCGTGGCCATTCCGCAAGCAATCATGGCAGCCGCTCCCCACCGGAAGCCTGCGGGAGTCGAGGGCCCCCAAGACTTTTGTACAATCTTCAAGGCTGAGGGGACGCTATCGAGAATGGAACCCAAGCCCTGGCAGACAAGCGTCCAAGTTCCAAGGTGTCCCAGGGCCATTTTACTGGACCAGGCCCAAATCCGAAGAGCCGGCCGCCATTTTAAGAGTCCTGTGGCAGCCGCCTATCGCTGCACCGCAACAGTGGGAACAACTCAACTACATGGTAAGCGAGACGCTGTAGCCGTAAGAGCGGGCGCTAAACAGCTGAATGGCGGAAAAGGCACAGTGTAGCAAAAGCGGGCGGAATGGCGACTGAAACGATAAAGGGGCGCCCCACTACAGCAGACAAGCCTCCGCCATGTGCTTCAAAACTGCATATGTATCTCGTGATATCAAGGTTGGGCAACCAGTACAGAACAAGCAGTTACGAGTCCCATTTACACCGGCGCCATTTTGGGCGCGGCCGGGCAGGTCCAGGATCTACTGAAACATAAAAAATGAGGCTGACGTCTCTGAAGCAGTTGACGAACAGCAGGACATAGCAAATAAACATGAACTCTCTAAAGCTGTTAACTCACTGCAGGACAAAACAAGTGAACCTGAAACCTCTGGAATAATTGTCGCTCAAAAGAACAACACACAAAACTCTGTAGAGCCTGAAGAGAAAAAGACAGAAGGGCACTGTAGTTTCAGACACACTTAACAATAATGACTAAACAAAGATATCGTCTGTTTATAAAGCAGTTATCATCTTGACAGAATTGACAAAGAAGTGTACAGACACCAATGCATCAGCATTCTCGGAGATAACATCTTAAGGAACAAAGAAAGACCTGTTCACTCTTGACACCCCAGGTGCTGTGTATATTGCACTATAGTGCTGCATCGAGAAAACGGGCAACCCTATTGATGTGGATTTTTCATTATTGATTATTGTAAAGAAATGGCGACTCCCCCCTTTAGCAGATTAGCTAAATGTTTGCGTAATTTAGGCATAAAAGTTATATTATTGTTGTTGTTGTTGTTATCGTTATAGTTCTGGTTAATTTCAAAAAATGGTTAAATATATTTACAGTTTTTGTTGCGTTCGTTATATTTAAATGTTAATAAAATTTTAAAATGTAACTGTCTTGGAGTACTATATTTTTTTTAAAAATCGGGTGAATGGGGCCTTGAATCGGGTTATTGTCATGTGTGGGCTTTGCAAGTGTACTGCTACAAGATCGGACATTTCAAACTCAAATGCACGTTCTTTTTCTTACCTTTCCGAAGCATGGAGCGCAATAGCAGGCAGAGAAAGGGTGATGCACGTGTTGAACACTGCCTGGCCTGCAAATTGCTGGCAGTGCCCCCCCGCCCGCTCCTGAAAGAGGGCACACACACACCGCCGCCCGAATACTTCACAAATCTTTAAAAGACCATGCGCTTGTTCAATGGGAAGTGGATAACATGGCTAAGAGCATTTGCTGGATAATGCATGAATATCGCTGACTTTTCAACGATATTCATGCATTGCGGCCGTTTTTTATCGCATTTGCGATAAACCTTGCTGATAGCAAGGTTTATGTGCGATAAAATTCGCCGAAGTGCGGCGATAATTTTTGTCTCTAAACAAGTTAGAGACAAAAATTACCGCTAGTTTTTGGTAATATGCCCCCGGGTTTTTCCTTGCAGGAAACGGGAAGCGAAAGACTACCACTGAAATAAGTAGTCTCACGCCTGAATCGGGAGGGTTGGCATGTCTGGATACTCTACAGCTGGGGCCATAAACTACATCCACAGGGCTAGGTGATAGCCTAGGTCCGGCCTGGACAATCGGACACAGAGGAAGAGGAGTGTCAGAGGGTGCGGTAGTGAATAGGGTGAAAGGGAGGTGTCGAGCGCGCACAGGGTGTGATTCTCAGAGAAGAGCAGCGCAGATGGGGGAAGTATATGTCCCATGCATGAGAGAGAGAGCGGGGGTGACCATTGCGTGGGGGAGATGCGTGCGAGGGTGGGGAGCCATGCTGAGAATCGGCGGCGTGCAGAGAGTGGCCCTGGTCAAGGCATCTAAAATGGCTGCCGTGCACGACAAAATTGTGGCATTGGACAAAAACGCAAGATGGCGCAGACAATGTTTATCAATAAGGATTCATTTATAACAAAATATTTACTCGCAGTGACAAAATGGTGTTCAACACTTCCTGATTTCCATTGAATCGAACGATAACAAACGTCACGCACAGAGCAGTTTTTAGCCATGTTATCCAATGGAAGGTGGATAACATGGCTAAGAGCATTTGCTGGATAATGCATGAATATCGCTGACTTTTCAACGATATTCAGCGGGGCTAGGTGATAGCCTAGGTCCGGCCTGGACAATCGGACACAGAGGAAGAGGAGTGTCAGAGGGTGCGGTAGTGAATAGGGTGAAAGGGAGGTGTTGAGCGGGCACAGGGTGTGATTCTCAGAGAAGAGCAGCGCAGATGGGGGAAGTATATGTCCCATGCATGAGAGAGAGAGCGGGGGTGACCATTGCGAGGGGGAGATGCGTGCGAGGGTGGGGAGCCATGCTGAGAATCGGCGGCGTGCAGAGAGTGGCCCTGGTCAAGGCATCTAAAATGGCTGCCGTGCACGACAAAATTGTGGCATTGGACAAAAACGCAAGATGGCGCAGACAATGTTTATCAATAAGGATTCATTTATAACAAAATATTTACTCGCAGTGACAAAATGGTGTTCAACACTTCCTGATTTCCATCGAATCGAACGTTAACAAACGTCACGCACAGAGCAGTTTTTAGCCATGTTATCCAATGGAAGGTGGATAACATAGCTAAGAGCATTTGCTGGATAATGCATGAATATCGCTGACTTTTCAACGATATTCATGCATTGTGGCCGATGTGCGGCGATCATTTTTGTCTCAAAACAATTAAAACGAAGCACAAAATGGCGAATTCCCGTTTCGCTACCAGTTTGCGGCCCAGTTCGCTGCCCGAGAAAGGCTTCTACCGTGAAAAATCATTTTTTTTTTCTTTTCCCCACGGGACCCTTTAATAACCCCAACAACATTCCTAGGGGGTCAAGAGGGGGATACCTTGCCCCCTTTCATTAAATTCCCCTTTCGTTTTTCACCTCTTCTTCTCTCTCGATCCTACCGAGAGACAAGATGGCGGCCGCTCCGGACTGTTTAGAATGTTGACAGACACCAGAGAGCCAATCAGCTTTCTGCACGCAAAGTTCCGAAACGCGAAAAGTAAGCGGACCGGATCGCTGCCCAGAGCGCTGTTACAGATATATATCTTGATTTAAACGTTAATTTCTCAAAATCCACTGAAGCACATATATTGAGACCTAGCAAAGGCACATCGGGCTAACAGTCCCTACAATTTTGCCAAGTTTCGTGCAAATCCATTCAGCCGTTCGAGCTAAAAGTGAGTCCAACCGCCCTATGGAAAACTCAATGCAAAAAACGCGTTTTGGGACCCCCCTTTTTTCTCAGCCCCCCCTTGACGAAACCCCACCAAATTTTCAGGGGCTGCTCAGAAACAAAATGTGCCATTTTCCTGAAAATTTCAGCCGATTCCGTCCACAAACGCCAAAGTTATTAGACATAGAATTTTCAGAAATCCCATAGGGAATTAATCCTAACTATATATACCTACTGGCGATAGCCAGTAGGTAATACATACATATATACATATATATATATATAATATATATATATATATATATATATATATATATATATATATATATATATATATATATTCACTGAAAAAACCATAGGTTTCACACCAGTTATAGTTAGCTGGAAATTTTACTGATATAAAACCATTGAAATTCCCACGTTATAGTTAGTTGGACTCACTATAACTTGCGCGTGCAATGCATTGCTGATGACATCACATATTACATCACTCATGACATGGTCAGTGACATCACTCATGACATCACTGATGACATCTCAAATGACATCACTCATGACATCGTCCAGTGAATGTGTGTCTTTCTGAAAAATAAATATATTTTATATATGTATATGTTAAGATCGATGGAAGAATAAATGTTTAAATAAGTGTCTAAATGGATGTTTTTTAAAAAAAATTGATTGGTTAACTGGCTTATTAAGTGTATCTTAGTGAATACATATATTAGCGAGTAATGTTTAAATATTTAAATATATGTATCAGTGTTTTACTTTGTGTATAAGTGCCTGCATGGGTTGGTGAGTAGCTACATGTGTGTGTATATGGGTTATTAGATGTTTTTTTAGTATCAGTATGAGTGTCTGTATGGTTTGGTGGGACTGTTACTTAGCACATAGATGCATCAATGACTGACTCACTGTTTGTATTTGTTTTGAAGACAGCATTTGTGTAGGATTGTATGGGTGGATGAGTGTGTATATGTGTGTGTTAGAGAGTGAATGCCTCTCTCACTAGTGTCTTTATGAGTAACTACATATGTTTTAATCTTGTATATATGAGAATTGATGTATATAAGTAAGTATATGTGAGAGTGAGAGATTGAAAGAGTTCCTGTTTAAATAAGTATGTGTTTCTATAAGTGATTGTTTAAGAGAGTAAGTATGTGTAAGTTTCCTTAGAAGTAATGTGCTAATGTGTGTATAGTTGTATATGCAAATAAATGGATGTTTATTAGTTTATTTGCATGTGTGAGTATATGTATGAGTAAGTTTTTGATGACTGTCAGTGTGTAACAGAATGAATAGGGGTATCACTACATATGATGAGTGAGTATATGTATGAGTGAATACATAAAACTGTTGGTGAATGTGTGAATTTGTATATAGATGGTGAAATTACTGAATTGGTGGTTGTAACTGGTATGGGTATATCCACTTTTTTGTTAATGTTAGTTTCTATTTTTGAATATGTGTTTCAAAGGTTACTTTACAGTGAAAGGAGGTCTGTCACTGTGTTACAAGGATGGTGTCATCAGTGATGTCATGAGTGATGTCACTGACCATGTCATGAGTGATGTAATATGTGATGTCATCAGCAGTGCATTGCACGCGCAAGTTATAGTGAGTCCAACTAACTATAACGTGGGAATTTCAATGGTTTTATATCAGTAAAATTTCCAGCTAACTATAACTGGTGTGAAACCTATGGTTTTTTCAGTGAATTTAATAGGTTTTTTAAATGCTAATTCCTAACTATAACCGGTGTGAAACCTATGGTTTTTTCAGTGAATTTCATAGGTTTTTTAAATGCTAATTCCTAACTATAACTGGTGTGAAACCTATGGTTTTTTCAGTGAATTTCATAGGTTTTTTTAATGCTAATTCCTAACTATAAGTCTCACTTTATAAATAAGACTGTTAGCACTCTAGTTGTTCTTTAGAACACTCTGGTACATTCTGTCATTGGGCTACAGTTGGGCTACATCTAGTTGAAATTTGGGCTACATTTAAATTTTTTGGTCTCTGGTGGCCATCTTTGGGCTACATTGGGCTACATTGGACTACATTTGGGTTACATTTTGGCATTTTGGCATATATATATAGCCCAATGTAGTTAATTTTCGTAAAAACCACTTAAGAATAGGGCTACCAGTCCCTACAATTTTTCCCATTTTTTATTTTTTTTATTTTTTGCTTTGGAGCGCTCCCGGTGCGCTTCCCGGGGAGCGCCCCGAAAAGCGTACTTTTATAAAGCGCCCCCGGGCGCGCTCCGAGGAGCGTCCCGTAAGCGCCAATATCGCGAACGAAAACATGATCATGACGTATCGCGTAGCCGCGTCCGCGTGATACGCACGGCGTAAGCGCACCCGGAAGTACTCGAGCGAATACGATCGCGCAACGTAAACATCCGACGCGCTTACGCTACGCGACCCGAAGCGCCCCCGGGCCCGCCCCGGGGCGCGTAGCGTAAGCTCGTCGGGTCATGTGACCTGAAAATAACACTTTTCATTGGTTCATAACAGTTTTAGTTTCATAATGATGAAGCCCCTGGTCTTGTGACCTGAAAATAACACTTCTCATTGGTTCAGGACAGTTTTTTTCTAAATGATGAAAGACCCCACCTTTTTTCCTTATTCTGACTTTGTCCTTTGACTGAGGAAGACCTGTTTGTACATCTCTGTACCTTTTTGATACTAATAATGGCTTCAATAGCAGCAGCAGCTGGTGCATCTGCCCCACCACCACCACCACAACCACCAAGAGGACCACCTCAAGATTATATTGGTGGTCAAGAACAGGAGGAGGAGGAAGAGGAAGAGGAGGAGGGGAGGAGAAGATGGCTGCCTGAAGAAAATACTCCATACAAACCCAAGCCACACATTGTATGGGAGTTTTTTTCAATCCCAGAGGGCAAGAAAAAAGTGAATGCGCCCAAGGTAACTTGCCTAATCTGCAATGATGAACTTTCACGGGGCAACCCAAACAAAAAATACTCATTTGGTAACTATACCATGATTCGTCATATGACCAGAAAGCACCCAAACAACTACTCTCGTGCTGAGTTCAGGGAACTGGCCAGTAACCTCCCCCAGTCGTCAAGGACCACCTCCCAAACAAACCAACCCACTTCATCAGGACCAGAAACATCCGAGATGATGCCTTGCATTCAGCCAAGATTTGCTGATTTTAAAATCACTTGTTCTGCATGTGGCAAGCTTATCGCCTATGGTGAAAAAAGCGTTAAGCTCATCGTCCTTGCAGGTGATAATCACAAGAGCCCCAAAAAGAAGTAATTTTTTGGGTTTTTTATTTTTTTGCTCCAGTTGAGCCAGTTTCAATTCCCTTTTTTTGTTTCTCCCCCTAAAAAAATACAAAAAAAATATAAAACTGTTTTGAAAAGCCAAAAAAAGTTCAAAAAGTTCAAAAAACACAAATAAAATATAAAACAACAAAAAGAAGAAAAAAAAAGTTCTTTTTAGAACTACCTCCAATTTCTAAATAAAAACTTCATTTTTTAAAAACTCTGTCATCTTTTTTCCTCATAGTACGCCCCCCGGGCCGCTCCCCGGTGCGCGTACCGGGCGCTTCCCCCGCACAAAACGAAAAAAAAAAAATATTTTAAATGCCCCGCGGGGCCCTTTTATAGCCCCCACATCAAACCTAGGGGGTCAAGGGGGGGTCTACCCTGCCCCCTTATGGTCATTTCCCTCTTTGTTTTGCCCACCTCTCGTGTCTCGATCCTACCGAGACACAAGATGGCGGCCGCTCCGGACTGTTTAGAATGTTTACAGACAACTGAGAGCCAATCAGCTTTCTGCGCGCAAGTCGCGTGGCGCGCCTGGAGCGCTCTCCGGTGCACGTACCGGAGCGCGGCTCTAGATATATATATTTTTTTGAACCTAAATTACTCAAAATCCACTGGAGCACATATCTTGAGACATAGCAAAGGCACATCGGGCTACCAGTCCCTACAATTTTGCCAAGTTTGATGGAAATCCATTCAGCCGTTCGGGCTAAAAGTGAAATCGACCGCCCTATGGAAATTAACATGGGGAAAACGCGTTTTGGGACCCCCCTTTTATCTCGGCCCCCGCTTGACGTATCCCCCCCAAACTTTTAAGGAAGAGCCGGAGCTCGACGAGGCCATTTTCAGGAAATTTTCAGGCAGATTCGTCAACCGGTGCCAAAGTTATTCCAAATAGAATTTTGAGATTTAACATTGAAAAAAATCCTAACTATAACTACCTACTGGCGGTCGCCAGTAGGTAGATATAGTTAGGATTTTTTTGAATAGGGATTTCTGAAAATTCTATGTTGAATAACTTTGGCGTTGATGGACGGAATTGGCTGAAATATTCAGGAAAATGGCACATTTTGTTTCTGAGCGTCCCCTGAAAGTTTGGGGGGGGTTCCGTCAAGCGGGGGCCGAGAAAAAAGGGGGTCTCAAAACGTGTTTTTAACATTGAGTTTTCCATAGGGCGGTTGGACTCACTTTTAGCTCGAACGGGTGAATGGATTTCTATGAAACTTGGCAAAATTGCAGAGACTGTTTGCCCAATGTGCCTTTGCTAGGTCTCAAGATAAGTGCTCTAGTGGATTTTGAGAAATTAACATTCAAAAACATATATATATCTGTGACAGCGTCCCGGTTAGCGCCCCGGTTCGCGTACCAGACGCGTAACGGAACTTCGCGAGGAGAAGCGGATTGGCTCTCTGGTGACTGTCAACATTCTAAACAGTCCGGAGCGGCCGCCATCTTGTCTCTCGGTAGGATGGAGAGACAAGAGGTGGAAATAAACGAAGGGGGAAATTAATGAAAGGGGGCAAGGTAGACCCCTCCTGACCCCCTAGGATTGATGTGGGGGCTATTAATTTTTCGATTCATCGATTTTTCGCAGTGGAAGCGCTACCCGGTACGCGAACCGGGTAGCTGACCGGTAGCGTAACGGGAGTCCGCCATCTTGTGTTTCGGACGAATTTAGTCACAAGATGGAGGATAAACAATGTTGGGAATGGGTATAAGGGGGCACGGGAGACATATCCTTACCCCCTAGGTTTTCTGAGGGTGGCTGAGGAGGCCCATATATGTAAAAAAAACTGCCATTTTTCCAAATTTTTGCACGGTTAGCGCCCAGTCCGCGCACAGGGTAGCGTTCCGGAAAGCGTAACAAGGGAAAACCAAGGGAAACAGTAAAATAATATTGATGGGTTATCCTGGAGGTGACGCACCTCAGCAACGCTATAATTGATTGGATGCCACCTCTGCATGTGGCGGTGCATAGTATAGTTTCCAAAACTATACTTTTTGTCTGTGCCTCGGGACAGAACTGCATCGTAATGAGGCATGTCACCAGCCGGGCATTGACCTTTTTTTGCCCTCGAGGGTAAAAAAAAATAATTGCCATATAAAATGGTCTAAGCGGTGGGATTGCCGGGGCTCTTCACGCAAGATCTGCCTCGGCTCTACCTCCTCTTCCTCTTCTTCTTCCTCTTCCTCTGGGTTTGGAAGGAACTGTGCAGGTGGTCCTTCCTTCCTAGGTGGTTGTGGTGGTGGTGGGGGTCCACCAGCTGCAGCTACTACAGATGCCATGACTGAACAAGCAGAAACAGGCCTTCCTCTCACAAAGATGAAAGTCAGAGTGAGGAAAAAAGGTGGGGGCTTTCATCATTTGGGAAAAAAAAATGTTCTAAACCAATGAAAAGTGTAATTTTCAGGTCAAATGACCTGTTACGCTTACATTACGCGTCCCACTCCGCGCCCGGAGCGCTTCTGGGGTGCTGCGCTTCACGCCTCGGGTCGCGCTCCGGAGCACTTCCGAGTGCGCTAACACGGCGCGCCATAAGACGCATTACGCGGCAACGCGATATGTCGCACTTACGCGACGCGTCACGATGTTGTTTTCGAATGCGGCAGTTGCGCTAACGGAACGTTTCCCGGTGCGCGGATAGGGTCGCGGCACCAAATTGAGCTAACGGCAAGCTACCCGGTGCGTGGACCGGTATCGAAAAAAAAAAAAAATTATATACATAAAAAATGTATATTAAATACATAAACAATATATTTTTCATTTAAAAGAAGAATACATTTTACAGCTTTTGATATTTGCAATTAAAAAACCATTGAAATTCACTGAACAAACCATAGGTTATAGACCATATATAGTTAGGAATTAGCATTTACAAAACCTTGAAAATTCACTGAAAAAACCATAGGTTATAGACCATATATAGTTAGGAATTAGCATTTAGAAAACCTTATTTTACTCACACAAAACCATTGAAATTCGCATATATAGTTAGTTGCACCAACTATAAATCGCGCACCCGCAATCCACTGCTGATGATCTCACATATTACATCATTCATGACATGGTCAGTGACATCACTGATGATATCACTGAAGACATCTCAAATGACATCACTGATGACATCACTGATGACATCTCAAATGACATCACTGATGACATCTCAAATGACATCACTGATGACATCACTGATGACATCTCATTTGATATTACTGATCACATCACTGATGATATCATTCATGTGATAATACGATGAACCTCTTCAGACTCTAATATAACCTTAGATACAATCAGTGTAAACAGACACTCACAGACTGCCACTCATCCATGGAGTTACTCACACACCTAGTCAGTCATGCAAAGAATCAATCACACCTCCATTTCCTCAACTATACAGTTATACACACCTTACTTATTCAAACATATACTAACACATATTTACTCTCTTATACAATCCCTGATACAAGTTCACAATGATCCATACAGCCACTCACACATTCACTGGCTCTTATGCACAGTTATTTATATATGTCAACTCTCATATGTACTGTGTTTTACATATGTACTTACTTTGACATGTAGCACTGAGATATCCATTCACTCACCAATACACTTATGCACACAGTCAACCGCCCATACAGCTGTTTCCACATGCACTTTTTAACCCATACATCTAGTGAATCAACTGCTCACACATCTATGCACAGAGTCATACACCTCCCAGCCACCCACACACACACTCAGTCTCCCATACAAATACTTGGGCAACCAATCAATAACCCATATAGTTACTCATATAGCTACTGATCAACACATGCAGCAGTTTACAGAACAACAGACATAATGATGCACAAATTAAGACAGTTTACTCACTAACCCATGCACTCAGTGAGACACATTTAATCACTCACTCATACAGTCAGTCATGCACCTACCAAATCCTTCTTCCAGACACTTATACATCCACTCATTCTTCAATATGTAAGACATATTTTAACTTTACAGAAACATACAGTCACTGGATGTTGTAATCAGTGATGTCATTTGAGATGTCATCAGTGATGTCATCAGTGATGTCACTGATCATGTCATGAATGATGTAATATGTGACATCATCAGCAGTGGATTGCGGGTGCGCGATATATAGTTAGTGCAACTAACTATATATGCGAATTTCAATGGTTTTGTGTGAGTAAAATAAGGTTTTGTAATTGCTAATTCCTAACTATATATGGTCTATAACCTATGTTTTTTTCAGTGAATATATATATGTGTGTATATGCATTAATTTGTTTGGAATTGGTAGAAATTTATCTAATTTCTTTACTGCCAGAACCGCAGCCGCCAGATCATACCATCGACCAACAAGGTCATGAATTATTCAAATTTATGGTGGTCTAGCCATATGGCGGACGCCTGTGAGAAAATCAAGTAACAACCAGCATCTGCAATAAGGGGTAGGTGATACGCAGCAATCTGGCAAAGTGGCAGTCCATGTGCAGAGATATTACATGCGAAGGCTAGCTTCATCAGCAATTTATACATTGATGAGAGAGACTCTGAGAGGCATTGCACCTAAACCGTCGGAGAATACAGTGTGCATTTGGGGCATTCTGAGCCCATACAAGAGTAACATGACTGATATGTTTCACAGTTTTTCGTATATCCATGCTGGCTGAAAGAAATCAAGTATTGTTAATGCAGCTCTCAATTTGGCCACAGATTCACCAGTGAGAAGGGGGTGAGATAATGTAAACCAACCAGAGACTGTGTCCCAGTTTTAATGCATTTGAAAGCATGGAAGAAGGCACAACGCCGAAACACATCTGCTTTAAATGCTGTGAATTGATAAAAAAAAAATCTTGAGATACCCTGTGAGTGCTCCTGAATTTTGGATGTGAGTTGTTCTGGAACACGCAAGTCCTACCCCCTCGATACCAGGAGGCACCCATTTTTTAGTTTGGCAGTAATTTGGTAGGAATTAGGACCTTGTTTCTATTCAAAAAGCATTTTTTCTTTTGCCAATATTTTGGCGATGTTTGATGAATCTTCGCATATTTTTCAAAACTAGTGGTTCACTCAGGCCAGCTGTCTTGAAAGTGTTGGGGTGATTTGCCAAGCGGTTGGCCGGAAAGGGGGGTCCCAAAACGCATTTTCTCCCTCTTAAATTCCATAGGAAACTTTATACAAAGCTGCAGCCAGAACTACTGAACGGAATTTCACCAAATTTGGCAAAAAGCTAGGTCTTGGTTCAGAAAACGTTCTTTTTTTTAAAGGTGTAAGTCCGTTCAGTAGTTCCTGAATGTTTTACAAAAAAAGTTCAAAATATGGTGACCGAGGAGGATTCCCGAACCCTCCTGGTCACCATCTTCATTTTGATTGGCTGTCAACACTCCGAACCAAAATGGCCGCCAAACTAAAAAGTGTTTGCTGGCCATTTTGTGACTCGTAAAACCGAGACACAGTAAAAAGGTGAAAAAAAGGAGGGCCTCAAAAATATATATTTTTTTAAACAGCAGCATTCGCGCCTGCTACCGCCGGAAAAAAAACTGAGCACAGTCTCCAGCGCATCATTGTAATTAGTCCCCGGGTAGGCCAGGTCCCGGGTAACACCACCTCTCTGGGGCTTTATTAATAATGTGTAGGAGCACATGGCACCCCCCAAATTCCCAGGGACTGCCACCTCCCTGGGGCTCAATTTCTAAATAAAAAATTGCGTGGCGGGGGCTCCTGACCCCACCATGCCGCCCCGGACCACTGCCACCTCAACGGGGCGATAATTATTAAATGCGGGGGACATGTGGCCCCCCTCAGCCCGGGAGACTGCCACCTTCCCGGGCCCTAATTATTTAAATATGGGGGTCCATTGCGGAACCCTGGCCACGGGTACCACCACATCCCTGGAGCCTTCATTTGCCCTGAGGACTGCCACCCCCCAGGGCCTTCTCCTGCAATGTCCTGGGATGCCCACCCCAGGGACATTGCAGTTTGCGATGGCAGGGTGAGAGCACTGCCCCCGCTCTGCCATTCCAAACTTTGCTTCGCTTCATGGTAGCGAGAGCAGGAAACCTTCTCTCACTTCCATGAAATGAAGCAGTATTGCTTTTGGACAAGGGGAGCTGTATGCAGGAGGAGGGGAGCCGGCTGGGACTGCAGGGGCATTGGGGCTCCCCCATTGTCCCCAACGTAAGGCTAGGCCCCAGGAGATGGGGTCACTGAGGCCAATAGTGGCCCAGGGAAGGGGGCCACACGGCCCCCTCCCTGTTTTAATTAGTATATATTTTTTTTAAATATGGCCGGGCCCCAGTGGATGGGGTCCCCGGGAACAAAATTGACCACAGGATGGAGGCCACGCAGACCCCCTCCAAAATGAATAATTAAAAAAGCAGGGCAGACCTCAGGGGATTAGGGCCCCGAGGCCAGAAGAGGCCTAGTGAAGGAGGGCCCCCTTCCATAATAAAATTAAATTATTTTCTTTTAAAAATGAGGCACACTCGAGGGGAATGGGGTCCACAGACCTGAAAAAGGCCTCAGGAGGGGGGCCCATTACCCAATTTTGTTAATTTATTTTAATAAATTTGGTCAGGCCATGGGGGATGTGGTCCCCAGGGCCCACAAAACATTAAGAGAAGGTGGGCCACACAGCCCCCCTTCTAAAAAAAAAAGCAGAAACCGGCATCTCGACGGCGACCCAGCGCCCTCCCTGCACCACTATACAAATGTGCCTCCTGGTGCGTTCTCAATTGGGGGATTAAGTCCTCTTGAATCCTAAGCATCCTTAGGCACCAACTAGCCCACCAGGTATCTCCAGTAAGCACCACACAGTGGGATTGCTGAGAGGTGGTCCTAGGCCACACCCCTTTTGTCACCACTTTTCAAACGTGCCTCTTGGCACACTGCTGGTGGGGCAATGAGGTTTTCTTGTGTCCTAAGGACCTCAAGGACTGAAATGGACTTCATCCCCCGAGCAGCAGTGCGCCAGGTTTGCCGAGTAGTTTAAAGAGGTGGAATAAAACGAAACTGCAGCTGACTATATGTTTGGCACCTCAATTTCAATGTCCACAATATTTTAGAGTCCTGTGCCCATAGCCTCTGAGACCTGCCGCAGTTAGACCCCACTGGAGATCCAGAAGCGTCAAAATGAAAAAAGTGTGGAGGCAACACCAGGGATGGAGTCACAACAACCAATATGTTCTATTCAAAAATCTTTATTCTTCATTGGATAAAAACAACCGGACAACAGCCAATGCCTTTTGTTCCTTGAATAGGAACTTCATCAGGGCTGAAAACAACATAAGACAATACATAAATAACCACATTTAAAATACATACTATCAATTACAAACAGATCAATATTTATTCACCTTGACACACAATTATTGACAACATGTTTAAAAGGATCAGCAAATATGTCCTCTAATAACATATGGCACTAACACAACATAGACACGACTCTCAATTTAATTGGTATTGATCCCATTTGTCCCACTAGTCACCTACGATGAACCATCATAGAAGTCAAGCACATTTCATTGATAATTGGATAGGGTGATCCATCCAACATAAGCATACATGTCTACATCTGCATTGCAACCTGTGCAAATACGCAAATGCGTATATAGTACAAAATATATAAACATTAGGAAGGAAAAACAAAAAGAGAGAAGGAAAAGCCATATCAATGTATTAAATGCTCACCCTTTTAAGTAAGGAATTGTACACAAAATCTGAGAGAAAGGGGAAAGGAAGATGCATAGGAAGTGGTAAAAAAAAGGAAAAGCAATATACCAAGCGTCATACATAAACACACCACAGCTTAATATATAGTGGCATGCTGAATAGAGTAACAATAGCATACCCACAGGAGACCCTACAGGTATCAATATAAATATATATTTCAAATCCTCACCAAGAGACTTCTGTGTCAGACAGGTCCCACTTTCAAAGTTAAAGAAGAGGTCAGCCTAAATATTTAGATTGGGTATCAAATCCCGGCTGGAGCTGGTGAATATCCCTGCATTCAATGTGAAGAGAAAAATTTATAAATAAGTGACTTAAGTTTCACAACAAAACATAGTTATGTAAGTCGAAGATTCCTGACAAGTAGATCTGAAAGGAACGCAATATATGAAAGACAAAAAGCATGATTCAAGTCTAACCAGAAGTTGCGTTAACTTGTCCTATATCTATAAGATCAGAGGATACATGCAACATGAATAGTATCATCCCCAGGCATGACTGCTTACATTGAAATGCAGTTAGAGTATCACGCTCGCCGGAATACCCATGATGGCCTATATCTATCAGATCAAAAGATACATACAACATGATTAGTGTCATACCCCGACAAGACAGCTTACTTGGAAGTGCAGTTAGTATATCATGCTCCCCGGAACACACATGTTGATTTACAAAAAGCATTTGTCCAAAAGGGTCTGAAAGAGTGCACAGAATCCCAATGAAAATATATTAAAGATAATGTCCAATCTAACAATCATATATGTGAAAAATAACTTAAAACCTGCTAACATAATCTAAAAAGCCCCACCTGAACAAAGAGTAATTGCAGAGAGTCAGAAGCCAGCAATATTTAACTACCAGAGTCGCCCCTCGGCGTATGGAGCCAGAATCCACCCCAGACACAGTAATCTGAAATATGTTGAATCATAATTAATTCAATTGTCCAAATACCTCCATTGATAGGTCCCAGAGCATTTTCTAAATTATGTACCTGACAGGTCCGACTGCAATTATTGGACCCATTATATAGGGTCAGCCTGCCCTACCTGGCATCCCTCCATAGAGACCCGGAGTTCACAATATCCCAATGCATGGACGTACCATACCCAATAAACATACAAACTAGCCCCTTTCTCTCAGATTTCGTGTACAATTCCTTACTTAAAAGCGTGAGCATTTAATACTGATATGGCTTTTCCTTCTCTCTTTTTGTTTTTCCTTCCCATTCTTTATATATTTTGTACTATATACGTAGGTGCGTATTTGCACAGGTTGCAATGCATATATAGACGTGTATGGTTATGTTGGATGGATAACCCTATTCAATTATCAATGAAATGTGTTTGACTTCTATGATAGTTTTAAAAGGTGTCGTGGCCTCTGACTACTCTCAGCAATTCAACTGTGTGGGGCTTACTGGAGGTAAGAGGAGGGCTAGTTGGCCCCCAGGGACCCTCAAGAGGCAAGGGGACTTCATCCCCCAACCAAGAGTCCACCAGGAGGGGTGTTTGAAGAGTGGTGGACAAAGAAGGCGTGGCCTATATTCACCTCTCAGCAATCCCACAGTGTGGGGCTTCCTGGAGGTAACAGGTAGGCTACTAGGCCCTAACAACTCCCAGCAGTGAAGGGGATTTTAATCCCCATCAAAGAGCGCACCATGGAGCGTGTTTTCAGACTGGTGGGCAAAGGGGGCGTGGCCTACTATGAGAAATTGCCAATTGCTGCTGTGTGGGACTTACCGGAAGTAATAGGAGGGATAGTTGGCCCCCAAGGTTGTCCTTCAGGCCAACTACCCCTCCTCTTACCTCCAGTATGTCCCACACAGTGGGATTGATAAGAGGTCTTTGGAGGCCATGCCCCCCTTTCTCCTCCACTCTGCAAACACTCCTCCTGGCACACTACAGGTTGGGGGATGAAGTCCACTTTTCTCCTGAGAGACTTTGGGGGCCAAGAAGCCTTCCCGGTACCTCCTGTAAGTCCTACACAGCAGATTTCCTGAGCAGTGGTCGGAGGCCCAGCCACCTTTCTCCACCTCTCTGCAAATGCGACTACTAGTTAAAGAAGTATTTACTATGTAATAGGTTTCGTTTTTGCGAGAGTTAGAGCTGTTGGCGTTGTAAATGTAAAAGTGTTTTATTAATGTTTCTTGGAGTGGATTGGATGTAGGTTATGTGTAGTGGAATTATGTGGTAGGCTGTGCAGTGAAATTATGTGGATAGAAAATATGTGTTATTTAGTGTATAGGAATGATGTAGAGTGGGATTATGTGTTATGTAGAGTATTTGTGTGTCCGTGTTGTGGAGTGGAAACCTCAGGTATAGTCTTCCACATTTCAAATGCAGCTAAACTATAAACTCAATGAGACAAAAAAAATAGAAGGATCCACTGAGGAGCACTTCTGGACCTAGTCCGAGGTATGAGCAGGGCCACTGGAATTATCCAACTGTTTGGCTGCACCGACTTTTACACAATTATGCATATTCCATATTTGCCACATAATCCATAATCTGCTGCATAATCTGCAGATATGAACAAAAAACTATGTTTCTAGCTCAAACAGCTCAAACGTTACCAAAAATGCAGCGACAAGTGTTACAGCATGATGGAAGGCCCTTTGCAAACCTAGAATGGTCACCTGTTACTTATTGCTAAATGTGGGTATTAAATTGGTACTAATGGTGTGCAAAAACTGTCATCCTTTCTGCGCCTCTCTTGCCTCTTTCTGTATTTCTGTTGCTTGTTTCTGCACCTTTCTTTCTTTTTCAGTACTTCTTTTGCCTTTTTCTGCTCATCTTTTCCACTTTCTGCAACACTCTTGCCTCTTTCTGCACCTCTGTTGCCTCGTTCTGCACATCACTTGCTTCTTTCTGTACCCTTCTTCCCTCTTTCTGTAACTCTTTTGCCTCTTTCTGTACCCCTGTTCCCTCTTTCTGCACCTCTCCTGCCTGTTTCTGAACCTCTCTTGCCTCTTTCTGCACTTCTCTTGCCTTTTTCTGTACCTCTGCTGCTTCTTTTTGCACTTCTGTTGCCTCTTTCTGCACCTCTGTTGCCTCTTTCTGCACTTCTGTTACTTCTTTCTGCACCACTTTTGCCGTTTTCTGTACCCTTCTTCCCTCTTTTTGCAAATCTCTTGCACCTTTTTACACCTCTCTTTCCTCTTTATGCACCACTCTTGACTCCTTGTGCACCTCTGTTCCTTCTTTCTGCACTTATCTTGCCTCTTTCTAAACCCCTCTTGCCTCTTTCTGCACTTTTGTTGGTGGTTATTTTACACTGCTCTTGCTTCTTTTTCTGTACTTCTTTTGCCTTTTTCTGCTCATCTCTTCCACTTTCCGTAACACTCTTGCCTCTTTCTGCACATCAGCTGCTTCTTTATTTACCCCTCTTGCATCTTTCTGTACCCTTCTTCACTCTTTCCCCTCCTCTTTTGCCTCTTTCTGTACCCCTGTTCCCTCTTTTTGCACCTCTCCTGCCTGTTTCTGCACCTCTCCTGCCTGTTTCTACACCTCTCTTGCCTCTTTCTGCACTTCTCTTTCCTCTTTCTGCACCTCTGTTGCTTCTTTTTGATCCACTGTTGCCTCTTTCTGTACCCCTCTTGCCTCTTTCTACACCTCCGCTGCTTCTTTCTGCACTTTTCGTACTTCTTTCTACACCTCTGTTGCTTCTTTCTGCACCACTCTTGCCGTTTTCCGCACCCTTCTTCCCTCCTTGTGCAAATTTCTTGCACATTTCTACACCTCTCTTTCCTCTTTCTGCACCACTCTTGAATCCTTTTACACCTCTGTTCCTTCTTTATGCATTTATCTTGCCTCTTTCTACACCCCTCTTGCCTCTTTCTGCACTTCTGTTGGTGGTTCTTTTGTACTGCTATTGCTTCTTTCTGCACCTCTCTTGCAAATCTCTACACCCATCTTGCCTCTGTCTGCACCCTTGTTCTCCCTATTTCTGCACCTCTTTTGCCTGTTTATGCAACTTCCTTGACTCCTACTGCAGTTCTCTTGCCTCCTTCTGCATCTCATTACCTTCTTTCTGTACTTTTTTGCCTCTTTCCATACCTCTCTTGCTTATTTCTGCCCCTCTGTTGTCCATGTCTGCACTCGTCTTCCCCTGTTTGCATCCCTCTTGCCTCTTTCTATAGTTCTCTTGCCATTTTCCGCACCTCACTTGCCTCTTTCTGCACTTCTCTTGCTTCTTTCGACACCTCTGTTGCTTCTTTCAGCAATTCTATTGTCTCTATCTGCACTTCTCTTTCTTGTTTCTGCACCTCTCTTGCTTCTTTCTGCACCTCTGTTGCTTCTTTCTGCACCTCACTTGCTTCTTTCTGCACCCCTTGCCTCTTTCTGCACCCCTCTTCCCTCTTTCTGCAACTCTCTTGCCTCTTGCTGCACCCTCTCCCCTCTTTCTGTACCTTTCCTGCCTGTTTCTGAACCTCTCTTGCCTCTTTCTGTACCTATGTTGCTTCTTTCTGCATTTTTCTTGCCTCTTTTGGCACCTTTCATGCCTCTTTCAGCACCTCTGTTGCTTCTTTCTGCACTTCTCTTCCTTCCTTCTGCATCCTCCTGCCTCTTTCTGTATCCCTCTTTCCTCTTTATCTCCCAATCTTACCTCATTTTGAACCCCTCTTGCCTCTTTTTATACCTCTGTTGTTCTTTATGCACTGCTCTTGCTTCTTTCTGTACCTCTTTTGCAAAATTCTCTATCCCTCTCGCCTCTTTCTGTACCTCTCTTCCCTATTTCTCTACCACTCTTGCTTCGTTTTCCACTTCTCTTGCTTCTTTCTGCATTGCTTTTCCCTATTTCTGCACCTCTCTTGCCTCTGCCTGCACACCTTCTCCCTCTTTCTGCTCCCTCTTTCTGCACCCCTTTTGCCTGTTTTTCCAACATTCTTGTTTCTTCCTGCAGTTCTATTGCCTCCTTATTCACCCTCTTCCCTCTTTCTGCACCTCTCTTGCTTCTTTCTGTACTTCTCTTGCTTCTTTCTGCACCTCTCTTGCTTCTTTCTGCACCCTTTTTCCCTTTTTCATCCTTCTACCCTATTTCTGCAGTTCTCTTGCCATTTTCTGCGCTTCCCCTACCTCTTTCTGAACCTCACTTTCCTCTTTCTGCACTTCGCTTGCTTCTTTCTACACCTCTGTTGCTTCTTTCAGGAATTCTCTTGCCTCTTTCTGTACTTCTCTTGCTTATTTTTGCAACTCTCTGGTACAGTTCTGCACCCTTGTTGCCTCTATCTGCACTTCGCTTGCTTGTTTCTGCACCTCTCTTGCTTCTTTCTGCACCTCTGTTGCCTCTTTCTGCACCTCACTTGCTTCTTTATGTACCCCATGCCTCTTTCTGCACACCTCTTCCATCTTTCTGCAACTCTCTTGCCTCTTTCTGTACCTTCGTTGCTTCTTTCTGCATTTCTCTTGTCTCTTTCGGCACCCTTCATGCCTCTTTCAGCACCTCTTTTGCTTCTTTCTGCACTTCTATTCCTTCTTTCTGCACCCTCCTGCCTCTTTCTGTATCCCTCTTGCCTCTTTGTGCACCAATCTTACCTCTTTTTGAACCCCTCTTGCCTGTTTTTATACCTCTGTTGTTCTTTGTGCACTGCTCTTGCTTCTTTCTGTGCCACTTTTGCAACATTCTGTATCCCTCTTGCCTCTTTCTGTACCTCTCTTCCCTATTTCCCTACCTCTCTTGCTTCATTTTCCACTTCTCTTGCTTCTTTCTGCACTGCTTTTCCCTATTTCTGCACCTCTCTTGCCTTTGTCTGCACACCTGCTCCTGCTTTCTGCAACCCTTTTGCCTGTTTTTGCAGTTCTCTTGCCTCCTTCTGCACCCTTTTCCCTCTTTCTGCACATCTCTTGGGTCTTTCTGCACTGTTCTTGCCTTTTCTACACCCTCTTGCCTCTTTTTTCACCTCATTTGCTTCTTTCTGTACATATCTCTCCTCTTTCTGCATCTCTTGCCTCTTTCTGCACCTCTGTTGCTTCTTTCTGCACTTCTTTTGCCTCTTTTTGTACCCCTCTTGCTTCTTTCGGCGCCCCTGGTGTCTCTTTCTACACTCATCTTCCCTCTTTCTGCACCTCTCCTGCTTATTTCTGCACTTTTATTGCCTCTTTCTGCAATTCTCTTGCCTCTTTCTGCACTTTTCTTGCTTGTTTCTGTACCCCTCCTGGCTCTTCTGTACCGCTCTTGCCTCTTTTGCACCACTCTTGGTTCTTTCTGTACTTCTCTTGCTTCGTTCCATACCTCAGTTGCTTTTTTAAGCAATTCCCTTGCCTCTTTCTACACTTTTCTTCATTCTTTCTGTACCCCTCCTTCCACTTTCTGTACCTTTCTTGCTTCTTCATGCACCTCTCTTGCTTCTTTCTGCACCCTTCTTCCCATTTGCATCCTTCTTCCCTCTTTCTGCAGTTCTCTTAACATTTTCTGCACTTCTCTTCCCTCTTTCTGAACCTCACTTTCCTCTTTCTGCACTTCTCTTGCTTATTTCTGCACCTCTGTTGTGTCTTTCTGTACCTCTTTTGCCTCTTTCTGCACGTCACTTGCTTCTCTCTGCAACCTTCTTGCCTCTTTCTGCACCCTTCTTTCCTCTTTTTCTACCTCTCTTGCCACTTTCTGTATCCCTGCTCCCTCTTTCTGCACCTTTTCAGAATGTTTCTGCACCCTTTACGCCTCTTTCAGCATCTCTGTTGCTTCTTCCTGTACTTCTCTTCCATCTTTCTGCACCCCTCCTACCTCTTTCCGTACCTCTTTTGTCTCTTTGTGCACCTCTCTTTCTGCATCACCTGGTCCTCTTTTTACACCTCTGTTGTTCTTTCTGCACCTTTTTTGCACATTTCTGCATCCCTCTTACCTCTTTCTGCAACCCTGTTTCCTCTTTCTGTACCTTTCTTGCCTGTTTCTGCACCTCTCTTGCCTCTTTCTGCACCTCTGTTGCTTCTTTCTGCACTTTTCTTGATTCTTTCTGTACCTCTCTTACCTCTTTCTATACCCCTTTTGCCTCTGTGCACCCCCCTGCCTCTTCCTGCAGCTCTCTTTCCATTTCCTTTAGTTCTCAAGCCACTTTCTGCACCTCTTTTGCTTCTTTCTGCACTTTTTTGTATCTCTTTCTTTATCCCTTTTGCCTCTCTCTGCATCTCTGCTGGTTCTTTTTGCACTCCTCTTGCTTCTTTCTGTACCTCTGTTGAAAATTTCTACACCCCTCTTGCCTCTCTCTGTACCTCTCTTCCCTCCTTCTGCACCTCACTTGCCTCTTTCTGCACTGCTCTTGCTTGTTTCTATACCCTTCTTCCCTTTTTCTGCACCCTCTTGCCTCTTTCTGCACATCTCTTGGTTCTTTATGCACTGCTCTTGCCTCTTTCTACACCCCTCTTGCGTCTTTCTGTATCTCTTTTTCTTCTTTCTGTACTTCTCTCTCCTCTTTCTGTATCCCTCTTGCCTCTTCTGCACTTCTGTTGCTTCTTTCTGCACTTCTTTTCCCTCCTTCTGTACCTCTATTGCTTCTATCTGTACCTTTCTTGCCTATTTCTACACCGCTCTTTCTTTTTGCATCCATCTTGCCTCTTTCTGCAGTTCTCTTGCATTTTCTGCACCTCTCTTGCCTCTTTCTGCACCTCACTTGCCTCTTTCTGCAATTCTCTTGCCTCTTTCTGCACTTTTCTTGCTTGTTTCCTTACCCCTCCTGACTCTTTCTGTACCCTCCTTTCTTTGCACCACTCTTGCTTCTTTCTGTACTTCTCTTGCTTCGTTCTATACCTCGGTTGCTTCCTTAAGCAACTCTCTTGCCTCTTTCTGCACTTCTCTTCCTTCTTTCTGTACCCCTCTTGCCACTTTCTGTACCTTTCCTGTCTCTTTGTGTACCTCTCCTACCTCTTTCTGCACCCCCCTTGCCTCTGTTTGCACCTCTGTTGGTTCTTTCTGTACTGCTCTTGCCTCTTTCTGCTGCTCTTTTGTAAATTTCTGCATCCCTCTTGCCTCTTTCTGTACCCCTCTTCCCTATTTCTTCACCTCTATTGTTTTTTTCTGCACTTCTCTTGCTTCTTTCTGCACTGCTCTTACTTATTTCTGCAGCTCTCTTGCACATTGCTGTATCCCTCTTACCTCTTGCTATACCCCTGTTCCCTCTTTCAGCACCTTTCTTGCCTGTTTCTGCACCTCTCTTGCCTCTTTTGGCACGTCTGTTGCTTCTTTCTTTACTTCTCTTGCCTCTTTCTGCATCCATGTTGCCACTTTCAACACCTCTGTTGCTTCTTTCTGTACTTCTCTTGCTTGTTTCTGCACCCCTCGTGCCTTTTTCTGTACCCCTTTTGACTCTTTGTGCACCTGCCTCTTTGTGCACCTCTCCTGCCTTTTTGTGTAACCCTCCTGCCTCTTTCTGCACCTCTCTTGCCTTTTGTGCAGCTCTGTTGCTTCGTTCTGCACCTCTTTTGCATATATTTTGCACATTTCTTACCTCTATCTGTACCCCTTTTGCCTCTTTCTGCACCTCTGTTGGTTCTTTCTGCACTGCTTTTTCTTCTTTCTGCATCTCTGTTGCAAATTTCTTTATCCCTCTTGCCTCTTTCTGTACCACTTTTTGCTCTTTCTGCAATTCTCTTGCCTCTGTCTGCACCCCTGTTCCCTCTTTCTGCACCTCTTTTGTCTGTTTATGCAAATCTCTTGCCTCTTTGTGCAGTTCTGTTACCTCTTTCTGCACCCCATTGCCTCTTTCTGCACCCCTCTTGCCTCTTTCTGCATCCCGCTTGCTTCATTCTACACTTCTCTTGTTTCTTTTTACATCCTTCTTCCCTTTTGAGCATCTCTTTTGCCGCTTTTCGTACTTCTCTTTCCTCTTCATGCACCCCTCTTGCCTCTTTCTGCACCTCTGTTGGTTTTTTGTGCACTTCACTTGATTTTTTCTGCATCTCTCTTGTTTTTGTCTGCACCCCTCTTGCCTCTTTCTGCACATCTGTTGCTTCTTTCAGCACTTCTCTTGCTTCTACCTTTTTGTACACACATTTACATTGTATACTGTTTGAAACACAGGTATTCGAGTATTTGTTGTATTTATTTTTATGCATCATGTCACTAGGTAAAAGTAGAAACACACGCATGCATACCTTCACAAACTTGGTCATACTTACAACAGTGATATGCTTAGGATTGTTGTTTTATATCTGGTAGGCCTAACATTCTGAGTAGTTGATGAATATTGAACCTTCAAGAAAAAAGTGAGGTTTAAGACCTCTTGGAAGACGGATTAGTGATTAGGCTACTTTGAATGAGTCTGTTGTAAGGCACAGTCAAAGTAGGCCTCTTTCCGCACCTCAGTTGGTACTTTCTGCACATCTCTTGCTTATTTCTGCCTCTTTCTTCCTCTTTATGCACCTCAGTTGGTACTTTCGGCATTTCTCTTGCTTCTTTCTGCACTTTTCTTGCTTGTTTCTGTACCCCTCCTGGCTCTTCTGTACCGCTCTTGCCTCTTTTGCACCACTCTTGGTTCTTTCTGTACTTCTCTTGCTTCGTTCCATACCTCAGTTGCTTTTTTAAGCAATTCCCTTGCCTCTTTCTACACTTTTCTTCATTCTTTCTGTACCCCTCCTTCCACTTTCTGTACCTTTCTTGCTTCTTCATGCACCTCTCTTGCTTCTTTCTGCACCCTTCTTCCCATTTGCATCCTTCTTCCCTCTTTCTGCAGTTCTCTTAACATTTTCTGCACTTCTCTTCCCTCTTTCTGAACCTCACTTTCCTCTTTCTGCACTTCTCTTGCTTATTTCTGCACCTCTGTTGTGTCTTTCTGTACCTCTTTTGCCTCTTTCTGCACGTCACTTGCTTCTCTCTGCAACCTTCTTGCCTCTTTCTGCACCCTTCTTTCCTCTTTTTCTACCTCTCTTGCCACTTTCTGTATCCCTGCTCCCTCTTTCTGCACCTTTTCAGAATGTTTCTGCACCCTTTACGCCTCTTTCAGCATCTCTGTTGCTTCTTCCTGTACTTCTCTTCCATCTTTCTGCACCCCTCCTACCTCTTTCCGTACCTCTTTTGTCTCTTTGTGCACCTCTCTTTCTGCATCACCTGGTCCTCTTTTTACACCTCTGTTGTTCTTTCTGCACCTTTTTTGCACATTTCTGCATCCCTCTTACCTCTTTCTGCAACCCTGTTTCCTCTTTCTGTACCTTTCTTGCCTGTTTCTGCACCTCTCTTGCCTCTTTCTGCACCTCTGTTGCTTCTTTCTGCACTTTTCTTGATTCTTTCTGTACCTCTCTTACCTCTTTCTATACCCCTTTTGCCTCTGTGCACCCCCCTGCCTCTTCCTGCAGCTCTCTTTCCATTTCCTTTAGTTCTCAAGCCACTTTCTGCACCTCTTTTGCTTCTTTCTGCACTTTTTTGTATCTCTTTCTTTATCCCTTTTGCCTCTCTCTGCATCTCTGCTGGTTCTTTTTGCACTCCTCTTGCTTCTTTCTGTACCTCTGTTGAAAATTTCTACACCCCTCTTGCCTCTCTCTGTACCTCTCTTCCCTCCTTCTGCACCTCACTTGCCTCTTTCTGCACTGCTCTTGCTTGTTTCTATACCCTTCTTCCCTTTTTCTGCACCCTCTTGCCTCTTTCTGCACATCTCTTGGTTCTTTATGCACTGCTCTTGCCTCTTTCTACACCCCTCTTGCGTCTTTCTGTATCTCTTTTTCTTCTTTCTGTACTTCTCTCTCCTCTTTCTGTATCCCTCTTGCCTCTTCTGCACTTCTGTTGCTTCTTTCTGCACTTCTTTTCCCTCCTTCTGTACCTCTATTGCTTCTATCTGTACCTTTCTTGCCTATTTCTACACCGCTCTTTCTTTTTGCATCCATCTTGCCTCTTTCTGCAGTTCTCTTGCATTTTCTGCACCTCTCTTGCCTCTTTCTGCACCTCACTTGCCTCTTTCTGCAATTCTCTTGCCTCTTTCTGCACTTTTCTTGCTTGTTTCCTTACCCCTCCTGACTCTTTCTGTACCCTCCTTTCTTTGCACCACTCTTGCTTCTTTCTGTACTTCTCTTGCTTCGTTCTATACCTCGGTTGCTTCCTTAAGCAACTCTCTTGCCTCTTTCTGCACTTCTCTTCCTTCTTTCTGTACCCCTCTTGCCACTTTCTGTACCTTTCCTGTCTCTTTGTGTACCTCTCCTACCTCTTTCTGCACCCCCCTTGCCTCTGTTTGCACCTCTGTTGGTTCTTTCTGTACTGCTCTTGCCTCTTTCTGCTGCTCTTTTGTAAATTTCTGCATCCCTCTTGCCTCTTTCTGTACCCCTCTTCCCTATTTCTTCACCTCTATTGTTTTTTTCTGCACTTCTCTTGCTTCTTTCTGCACTGCTCTTACTTATTTCTGCAGCTCTCTTGCACATTGCTGTATCCCTCTTACCTCTTGCTATACCCCTGTTCCCTCTTTCAGCACCTTTCTTGCCTGTTTCTGCACCTCTCTTGCCTCTTTTGGCACGTCTGTTGCTTCTTTCTTTACTTCTCTTGCCTCTTTCTGCATCCATGTTGCCACTTTCAACACCTCTGTTGCTTCTTTCTGTACTTCTCTTGCTTGTTTCTGCACCCCTCGTGCCTTTTTCTGTACCCCTTTTGACTCTTTGTGCACCTGCCTCTTTGTGCACCTCTCCTGCCTTTTTGTGTAACCCTCCTGCCTCTTTCTGCACCTCTCTTGCCTTTTGTGCAGCTCTGTTGCTTCGTTCTGCACCTCTTTTGCATATATTTTGCACATTTCTTACCTCTATCTGTACCCCTTTTGCCTCTTTCTGCACCTCTGTTGGTTCTTTCTGCACTGCTTTTTCTTCTTTCTGCATCTCTGTTGCAAATTTCTTTATCCCTCTTGCCTCTTTCTGTACCACTTTTTGCTCTTTCTGCAATTCTCTTGCCTCTGTCTGCACCCCTGTTCCCTCTTTCTGCACCTCTTTTGTCTGTTTATGCAAATCTCTTGCCTCTTTGTGCAGTTCTGTTACCTCTTTCTGCACCCCATTGCCTCTTTCTGCACCCCTCTTGCCTCTTTCTGCATCCCGCTTGCTTCATTCTACACTTCTCTTGTTTCTTTTTACATCCTTCTTCCCTTTTGAGCATCTCTTTTGCCGCTTTTCGTACTTCTCTTTCCTCTTCATGCACCCCTCTTGCCTCTTTCTGCACCTCTGTTGGTTTTTTGTGCACTTCACTTGATTTTTTCTGCATCTCTCTTGTTTTTGTCTGCACCCCTCTTGCCTCTTTCTGCACATCTGTTGCTTCTTTCAGCACTTCTCTTGCTTCTACCTTTTTGTACACACATTTACATTGTATACTGTTTGAAACACAGGTATTCGAGTATTTGTTGTATTTATTTTTATGCATCATGTCACTAGGTAAAAGTAGAAACACACGCATGCATACCTTCACAAACTTGGTCATACTTACAACAGTGATATGCTTAGGATTGTTGTTTTATATCTGGTAGGCCTAACATTCTGAGTAGTTGATGAATATTGAACCTTCAAGAAAAAAGTGAGGTTTAAGACCTCTTGGAAGACGGATTAGTGATTAGGCTACTTTGAATGAGTCTGTTGTAAGGCACAGTCAAAGTAGGCCTCTTTCCGCACCTCAGTTGGTACTTTCTGCACATCTCTTGCTTATTTCTGCCTCTTTCTTCCTCTTTATGCACCTCAGTTGGTACTTTCGGCATTTCTCTTGCTTCTTTCTGCACCTTTCTTCCTCTTTCTGCATAGCTCTTGCCTCTTTCTGCACTTCTCTTGCTTCTTTCTGCGCCTTTCTTCCTCTTTCTGCACATGTCCTACCCATGTAGGCTTAGTGAGAAATTTGCATTTAAAAAACCTTAGAAATTCACTGAAAAAAACAGAGGTTTCAAGGAAGTTTTAGTTAGGGATTAGCATTTAAAAAACCTTTGAAATTCACAGAAAAATCATAGGTTTCAGAGACGTTATAGTTAGAAATTAGCATTTAGAAAACCTTTTTAAATTCACTGAAAAAAACATAGGTTTCAGGGAAGTATAGTTAGAAATGTCATTTATAAAACCTTGGAAATTCACTGAAAAAAAACAGGTTTCAGGGACGTTATAGTTAGTCGGAAATTTCACTCACACAAAACCATAGGAATTCGGCTGTTATAGTTAGTTGAGCTAACTATAACTCACACACCTGCAATGCACTGCTGATGATGTCACATATTTCATCACTCATGACATCTCGAATGACATTACTGATGACATCATCCAGTGATTGTGTGTTTATGTAAAGTTTAAATATCTATTATGTATATATATATGTTGAGGTGTTTTGAAGAATGAGTGGGTGTATGAGTGTCTGAATGGATGATTTAGTAGGTTTGTGACTGACTGTATAAGTGAGTGATTAAATGTGTCTTACTGAATGCATGGGTTAGTGACTAAACTATCTGAATATCTGTATCAGTCTGCCAGTTGGTGTGGAAATTAGACTTTTTTGGGGCCCACTGGTGCAGGGTTTCACCCTTATCTGTCTAAGGTCCTTGAACCAACAAAATAGAGATTGGTACCGAAGCTGGAATATCAAGTTTATTAGCACTCATGAGTGGGACTACATCTAAACTTGACGCAGTGCTGGCAGCGGTTGAGAAACTGGGGGAGACGATGAATCAAATTAGCACGTCTCTGGATGGCAAAATAGACAAGGTGGTGCTGGATCTCACGCTGCTACATGCGGCTCATCGGAAACTTGCAGACCGCACTGCTACCACTGAAGGAGAAGTCGCAGAGGTTTCACCACGAGTGTCCACAGCTGAGAAGAACGAGATTTATTAACCAAGTGGAATTCCTGGAAGGCAGGGCAGAAGATGCCGAAGGCATGGCTTGTCACAATAATGTGTGCATTGTGGGCCTAACGGAGGGGATGGAAGGGAGAAATGCAGTAAACTACGGAGAAGACTGGATCCAATCACTGCTTCCAGGAGAGGCCATGTCGCCACACTTCGTTGTTGAAAGAACACACAGGGTACCTGCCAAACTCTCGTCTCCAGGCTTGAATCCAAGGACATTCCGAATCTGCTTATTAAACTACAAGAAACTCGAAAGCTGCACAAAATACAAGTGGACAATCACAAAGTCATGATCTTTCCAGATTACACTTTCCAAGTCCAGAAGCAGAGATTCTCTTATTTGGCAGTGAAGAGGCACTTGCGGCAAAATGATCTTAAGTATTACCTGATGTTTCATGCAAAGCTGAGGGTCGCCTCGAATGGCAAGACTCATTTTTTCACTACTCCAGAAAGTGCAGATGAATGGCTAGGCTCTTACACTTCATTTCCAACTAGACGGCGGGAGGCACTGCCTGAGACTACTCTACGACATTGCCAGCAAAGACGAAAAAAGTCATAGTCTTCGACCCCTCAGACATCAGGATTAATACCAGAGTTTATACTGTGCGGGCAACTTGAAGCAGTACAAGCAGTGGTGAATATCAGTGGATCGCTGGAAGTGTCGCAGGGATTCCGTTCTCATACAGAACTGTGCACAGAGACTTGGAACCTCAGTGAATTAGGGTGTACCAAAACTCACCTTAGTACCCAAAATCCCCTACCAGACTAGCTACAGTGTCTCATTGGTTATCACTAACTCCCAATGCTTAGACAAACCAGAACATGGACTTAGTACACCTCAGGTAACGTGGAACATATGAACACTCTTTCGTTATACAATCATTTCAATCCAGAACAAGGAGTAAATGAGGACGCGTGCACATTTGAAATGTTTATTTACTAATGCAGTGTTATCAAACGCAGTATCTTGGCTAATACAAGCAAACATATTATAAGAAACAAAGTAATCAGCATAGTCACTAGTCCATAGAATACAAAAGGTGAAAGCATGGTAAAATGCTAAAATGAATAGGGTTCAGTAACACCTAATTCTCACCCTCCCTAGCTAGTATAATATATTATATCTAAGAAGGTCTCTTTAGGTTTTTAGCAGGGCGGCCCCATACCTCAAGATCCTAGTGGTAAGGGATCACATCATCTTCCACCAGCTCTCTGCATGCGAAGCACCATCAAGTGTGTGTGTATGCGCTGTGTGAAGCAATATAAAACCCGCCTAAGCCAGAATTTGACCGCAGTTGCATGTATGTTATGTCTAGGAACGTGCGAAGATCAGACCTCACAACAACCACTGTGTTGAGATATCCTTGAAGGTTTCAGCACTCACTGTACAGACACAGATCACCAAGCAAGGCTGATATCAGAGTAACAACATATTATTCTTGCGTGAATCAAAGCACTCAAAGTTAAAGCAACAGATATGTGTTGTGTGCAGAAGCAGCAGAAAGGTAAAATGGCATTTAAACTCCTAATAAGCTCATGCTAACTTAACACAGGATATAGGCAAAGCATATCTTTATGACACCCTCCATTGATTCGAGCACGGATAAGATAATTTAAGATAAAGGACTCATTTTTGAAAGGCAGAGTTTAAAAAAGATAGTCAAATTTGGGAAGGCGAGGAAAAAATATTTTTGTCAGCCAAAAAAACTAAATCTCACCATCATGACAATTTAGTGTTCACTTTAATAAAAGCCAATAGGTCCGGGACTTAAAAGGTTCATCATATTTTCCCAAAAAAATAACGAAAGAAATTCCATGACATCAAGGGTCCCTATAGGTCTCAGCCTAATACTTATTATGCAAAATAAGCAGCAACAGCTTCCAAAAGGAAGTCACTGTTATCATCCAAAAACAACTCAGCCATCCAATTTAATAGTGTGAAAGAACATACATGCTCTTCAGTTACCGGAGCTTCTAGTTCCATCAGAGGACAACTCGGCGGGTTCTCAATGAAGCTGTGTGCCAAGAAATCTTTCACCGCTGCAAATATATTCCAATGACCCAGTATTCCATGCATTGCTGCAAAGGCCATAATTAATCCGTCAGAACAAAGCAATTCATGAGCAACTAAGGGGCTCGTGAGCTGATTATAGATAGAGCTCCCGGTTTTATGGTATTTATTTTTTTCACATTTCCGTCTGTATTTATCTATATTTATTTTTGGTCATTTTACCTGTATTTATCCATATTTATTTTTGACACAAGAAAAAAACCCGCTAAAGCTAGTATTTTTCCACATTTATTTAAGTTGACATGCACACTTGCAATAGGTTGCTATAGCTGCTTTTTTTAATTGGAGCCTATGCTTATTGGGAGAAAAAATTCTTCCCTGTCCTCTAAGAATAGATGTGTGAATTTGTGACTTTGATTAAGTCTCATTTGTGCATCTGTCTTTGCAAAATGTCAATGAATTACTACCTCTTTTACTCACATTTAATCAGCCATCAGAGAGTGTCTGCTCGAAGAATATCAGATCACTCTTAGTGTGCACTAGAAGATGACCTACCCCATGTGGCATTGTAAAGCGCTAAAATATCTGAAGAATCCTGTATCTTCATCTGTAGAGAATAGTGCTTTGATATAGATGCTATGAAGAAAATGTAGCGCACAGGTGGTGCTCAGTCATTTCTGTTTCGTTTTTATTTTTATTTAAGTAGCACTTAAATAAACATTAAATAGAAAAATTAAGTCATGCTAACTGACTTGCTCACCTCTCACTCAGCCTCACTGCCCTACAGCGTGCATAGTCACTGAGAGATGCAGCCAGGCTTTATGCTAATAGTTGTTGGAGGCATTACTGCCCCCCGTGCCCTACCACATCAAACTCCTTCCCCCTACCATACAACAAGCATTTGCAATGCAATAGGTCTCGCATTTACACGAGTTTCAGCTATTAGCATTGTAAATGAGAATGCCTTTTATTTCGGTTTTAAAAACTGAAACAAAAATAAAAAACCTTTGTTATTTGCAAAGTCAATAGCTCAGACTCGCGTAAATGCGAGACCTATTGCATTGCAAATGCTTGTTTTTCATTACATTGTAACTGGTGCTGATGTAAAGCATGCCAATACCTTCGGCTTGTGTTCGCGCTATATAAAATTGAAAATAAAAATAAATAAATAAAACACTTCTGTACTCAAGTTACACTCACTTTAATTGAGATATGCACTCCTTTTCAGAAACATGCACTATTGTCATTTAAGAGAGCACTAGCCCCAATGTGCAATGATTGAACACAATGTTTTGGAACTTACTGGCATGCTATTGGACCGCCACATTTAGTATCAAATACTAAATAAGGTGCATTAATAAGAGTTTAGACCCGAGTCAGGAGTGAGAGTCCCGATTTATTTTTGTTGTAAAAAAAGCCCTTTATTTTGGTTGTCTCCTGCCTGACATTGCCTCGCTTTCAATTGAGGTCAATGGGGGAAAATACATTAATCCCATTTTTTAAAAATCACCCCCTTTCATCTTCTATCTATATTGTTGGCATGTCCGCAGGAATTCGGGGCACAGCTGTAACTGACACAAAATGATCCTTGCACATTCTTAAGTTCATTGCACAGAAGCAGCGCTGTTCTTGCCACTTGTGGGAAGAGTAGGAAAAAGACGGTGTTGGTAATTGCTTTGCTAGTGTGATTAGAAAATCCTAGGCCATCCGCAGAGTAAGTGACCAGAGAGTCTAGGACCAGTGGAGAAAGGAGTTATCGAAAAGAGGTGTGTGTATTAAAAAATATATATTTAATTTAACATAGATAAAAATCATGACATGATTTATTAACCATTTATCCCCCGTTTAGCTAAGTACTGCAGTGACAATGTACATTTATCTGTCTATCATATGACAATAAGTGACCAAATTTTATGTCTAGACCTGTTAGGCAGAATAAGTGTTTTTCGAACTCTGTGTTGTGTAAAAAACAAATGTTTACGCAGTTAGTAATATGTATTAACCATGTGACATAAAATAGGTATTGTAATTGATAATATTCTTTCTGTAATGTTTTTTCAGAGTTTCATCTATGACTCCTGAGGAAGGCGGATTTTTCTCTGTCGAAACGCGCGTCGAGTCTTTATAATTAATTTTGCAGCATTTCTAATGTCATTTTTGGGTTCCATATGTATAATTATTTGCAATTCATTGTGATTTTTAATGTCAATATGATGTATATGTTTTGTACCTATTGTCTTTGAATTGTGTTCAAGATTTTTATATGTTACTATTTTACTGTATCATATAGTTTGACTTATATGTTTGAGTCTCTATATGATTTTTATCTATGTTAAATTAAATATATATTTTTTAATACACACACCTCTTTTCGATAACTCCTTTCTCCACTGGTACTAGACTCTCTGGTCACTTACTCTGCGGATGGCCTAGGATTTTCTAATCACACTGGTTCTTACCCTGCCCTAGGAGACAGTGTATTACTGATACCCAGGGGGTCCTTGTTTTCTCTCAATTGGTAATTGCTTTGCTGCCATCCGGTTTAGCTGGAGGTGTGGGGGTGTGCTTGCATATTAAAGGAGGCAGTACGGGGACGAGGATGGAATCTATTGCCTTTTGAAAATCTACATTCTTTTAGAATTGAAGCTTCCTGAGTGAGAAAATGAACACCCTTGAAAAAACTCCACCCCCCAGGTGACGAAACGTATTGATAGCAATCAAACACGCCTCTAGCGCTTTGCCAGCTTTCTAGGTGCTATGTGCATGCACGCAAGGCAGCTGCCAAGCCTTTAATTGAAGTGTGTCATTAGTACACAAATAAGCTGTAACACGCCAATGGAATACTGTGAAGCCTCGTTTAAATTGGAAGACCCTTTGAGATAGGCTGCTTGAAGTGCTATTGCAGAAACTCTTATATCTGTCTGTTGTGCGTGAAAGTGAAAGCATTCACCAAATTATTTTTTGTTTTTAAATCCCACACTTTCATCTACCATCTATATTGTTGGCATGTCCGCAGGAATTCAGAGCACAGCTGTAACAGACACAAAACGATCCTTGCACATTCTGAAGTTCAGTGCACAGAAGCAGCGCTGTTCTTGCAGCTTGTGGGAAGAGTAGGAAAAAGACGGTGTTGGTAATTGCTTTGCTGCCTTCTGGTTTAGCTGGAGGTGTGGGGATCGGGTTTCCATTGTGTACATGCGCTTGCATATGAATGGAGGCAGTGCAGGCCGAGGATGGACATCGCCTGCTTGCACTGCTCCAGCCATTATCTTGTGTGAACTACCACTGTGAGGGGTGCTGGTGTGTCTCTGCAGACACCACGCTCTCAGTTCTACCATCTCTGGAGAAGATTCAGGGCAGCGGTTCCTGTTTCTTTTGGCCGCCCCTGTGCACCTCTGACTCAGATTTTACAGAGGAGCACCGAGGCAGAAGGAGGATTTGTTTTGCTGGTATTTTCCCGTTTTTATATATAAATACAGACAAAACCAAAAAAGTTTTCCGTCTGTATTTATATGTAAAAATCCGTTTAAACGGAAAACCGGGAGCCTTAACACCTTGGCTGTTAAGGGGTTTTCCCCCCTGGTGCTGCTTTCTATGATTTCCCATTGTTTGTGACAAGGTCAACTCGTCATAAGCACAGGGCAGGTAAAATCCATGACGAGTTGACCTTGTAATGAGCATGGAAGGGGTTAATGTATAATCCACTTCAGGAGACACCATATTGCAGAGACACAAATCCAAGGCCCAGTCGAAATCGCAGCTCAGGCTATGAAAGACAGGCTGGACACATGTGAAATAGGAAAATCAAAATGATAATCCATATGCCGCACTTAAGGTGGCGAGCGGCAGCATTCCATAGTATTCAAGCATTCTGTTGCGAAACAGTGCCAACTGCGACAGCTCGTCTTGGAACACAGGACGTGCATCCATTTTTAATGAAACAAAATAGCACTAGAAAGCCTGCAGCCAGCGCCAGTAAAACAGGAAATCCACCAAATAGGCTGGAAAAGATCGAATGGAAAAAAGCGGGAATGACTCCAAATATCTTTTGGAAAAAAGTCACAAGACCACTGCTTATACTTTGAAAAAGTGTGCCAGCCCCGATGTAGAGGGTGCGTAAACATTGTATGAATCAGCTCACTGAAATGCAATGGTAGGTCAGTATTTAATAAAGCATGCACCTCAGTGCGGGTGTTAGCTACGTGAAGGACAAATGTTTCACGAGCAGATGTCAGGGCAACTTCTTTTTGTGACAATAGGGCTCTTATTCGACTCATCTTATTGAACTTTGCCTTCAAGGTCGGAATCCTCGGCCAGATGGAAACATCCAAGTTCCCATGCGTGGGTGGATACAACATATTTTTACAGCAAACCACACGTTCGCTGACTGTAACTACATAAGCTATGCCTTTTAATAACCCACAGTAATCTTCATTATTTAAAAGTAAATAACTACCGTTTGCCAGTAAAGTGAATGTGGGCACTATTGCGGGCACGGGTGTACCTTTCAAAACACATGCTAAATTAGGCCGTTCCTGATTACAAGAGCCATGCAATTGAATATGTCTATACATTAATGAGTGATCTGGTGTTTCGGTGCACTCTTCACCTTTCAGATAAACTTCCTTTCCCTCCCTAAGGCATCTGTAAGTAAAAGGAAGCAACCAGGCTTCATGTAAATAGGAGCTACCAAGTGGCTCGTACCTACCAATGGAAAAATATTTGATACAATTTGTAAATTGGAAAAGTGCAAAAGGTAAAGTTATTAACCCGTGGATAAGCAACTTTGCAGTAGTGGCCTCTGCCACTGAGAAAGGCAAAGACTCTAATCATTCAATGTGTAACATGGAAAAAGATGCATCTCTCATTGAAAGCAAACATTGCTTATCAGTCAAACTAAACGGGGCAAAAAGGGCCGACACATTCATGTAACTCCAAGGCACCTTCCTCGCCTTTAGCGTCTGTAGGGTCCACACAAACTGCATAAAAGAACGCAAATTATTTTCACCATGGTATAATACCGACACATCATCATGTACAATATCAACTACAGATGACACAATATTATCCAAAGTGTAAATGCGGGAAGACAATGTGTTAATGCTATAATCCACAACTGCAAGCACTTTTTCTAAATTAGCCTGATCAATAGCTCAAAGGCGGGTAGCCGCCTCAATCTGTGATGTTTTCCAGATTTCATTATAAACGGCATAAATCCATCTTCTAGATCTACCTCTAGCCGGGCCTTTTATAAAATCATTCAAATCAACATCGTCAGTCAGTTTAGACAAATGCAGTTTGACTGACGCCAATGTAGAATGTTTGAGCCAATTCTGACACAATTTGCCTACTGAATAAGTGGTTACAGAATGGTCACTCTCAAAACGGGGATCGACCCTGACCTGTGTAGGCCATGTCGCAGGGATTCCGTTCTCATACAGAACTGTGCATAGAGACTTGGAACCTCAGTGAATTAGGGTGTACCAAAACTCACCTTAGTACCCAAAATCCCCTACCAGACTAGCTACAGTGTCTCATTGGTTATCACAAACTCCCAATGCTTAGACAAACCAGAACATGGACTTAGTACACCTCAGGTAACGTGGAACACATGAACACTCTTTCGTTATACAATCATTTCAATCCAGAACAAGGAGTAAATGAGGACGCGTGCACATTTGAAATGTTTATTTACTAATTAAGCATGGGTGGAAAATCCGTTTCGCTCGCGGATTTTGCGGATTTTCGGTAAATTCGCAATCCGCGAGATTCGCGAATCTCCCGCAAAATCCGCAAATCCGCGAGCAGCAGATTTTATGGCTTGCTCGCACCGTTCGCGTGAGTTCGCGGCTTCCCAGTACAACTTCGCGCCCCGCGAATAAGCGCTAAATTGCAGAAATACGATCTTAGCAAAACTGAAACTACTTACCAGGTTCAAAAGTTCAGGCTCATCATTAGTAGCCATTTCCTGTAGTGCTTCCTGAGGGGCCCCTCCAGAGTTCAGTTGCCAGTTGCAACTATTATGTGACCCTGCTCTGAACCTCAGAATAGTTACACATATGCCACAAAGGTCCTGAATTACAGCTAAGGGAGACAAGCAGGAGCCAGGCTGGAAGTTCAAATCCATTAATCAGCCCCTAATTCATTATTGTCAGTTGGGGCAGGGCAGGTGTTGTAACTAATTTTGCAACAATGAAAGCACTTAGCAAGTGCAAAAGATCACTAATCAGGAAGCACTAAGGAAGCAGGTGCCAGCTAAAAAAATGTTCTGTGACACATTAATCAGCCCCAAATTAATTCAGGTCACTTGAGGCAGGGAAGGTGTGCTTTGCTTTGCCACAATAATGTACACTGACTGGACAACCAGAGGGTGCTGTGATGAAACAGAGGGTGGCATGGGTGGGCCAGAGGGTGGCATGAGTAGTCAGAGAGTGGCAGCGGTGACAGAGAGTGGCAAACACAAAAAAAAAACATCCGCAAATTCGCGAGAATTCGCGGATTTTGCGGATTGCGAGATCGCAAATCCGCAAAAATTCGCGAACGCGAGATTCGCAAAATTCGCCCATGCTTATTACTAATGCAGTGTTCTGAAACGCAGTATCTTGGCTAATACAAGCAAACATATTATAAGAAACAAAGTAATCAGCATAGTCACTAGTCCATAGAATACAAAAGGTGAAAGCATGGTAAAATGCTAAAACGAATAGGGTTCAGTAACACCTAATTCTCACCCTCCCTAGCTACTATATTATATTATATCTAAGAAGGTCTCTTTGGGTTTTTAGCAGGGCGGCCCCATACCTCAAGATCCTAGTGGTAAGGGATCACATCATCTTCCACCAGCTCTCTGCATGCGAAGCACCATCAAGTGTGTGTGTATGCGCTGTGTAAAGCAATATAAAACTCGCCTAAGCCAGAATTTGACCGCAGCTGCATGTATGTTATGTCTAGGAACGTGCAAAGATCAGACCTCACAACAACCACTGTGTTGAGATATCCTTGAAGGTTTCAGCACTCACTGTACAGACACAGTTCACCAAGAAAGGCTGATATCAGAGTAACAACATATTATTCTTGCTTGAATCAAAACACTCTACTAGGCTCAAAGTTAAAGCAACAGAAATGTGTTGTGTGCAGAAGCAGCAGAAAGGTAAAATGGCGTTTAAACTCCTAATAAGCTCATGCTAACTTAACACAGCATACAGGCAAAGCATATCTATATGACAGAAGAAGAATCTAATTTGGACTTTGATCGACAGGGGCCGCATGGCCATGAGGAACTTTCGGACAATCTAGCTGCCTCTCAAGGCTCGTGTGTAATGCTGCATGTCACTCCACAGACTTCTGACAATATCACTTGAATGATTGTATGTCAATCACTTGCATTTTTCCTCCTTCGCAAACTGACCATTGCGCGACCTCCCTGGACACGCAAGTATAATGAACTCTCTTCGCTCTCTTCGAACTGTAACGTTTATACTTAATATTTATGCATCTGTTGCTCTTGTGGGGCGGGTTCTGGTCATGTTGGGATACCCTGCTTAGTAACCCTCTTCTTTCCTTTTAATGCATGGGAATTACATATATAATGAGCCGGCAGCGGCCCTGCCTCGTAGGCATCAGGCCAGAGATAGGTTTAGCCGCACATGATGGTTCCCTCCTATTCGTTAGTTAGTCCTTAGATTGCTGTGTGCAATCGTCTCCCCCAGATGTTGGTAGTGTGCCACTGCGTTTCAAGTTTGGGCACTTGCTTGTTGCAAAATTGCTCTCATGGTATTTTTAAGTGTAAGTTTTTTATTAGTTTTTATGCCATCTTTTTTCGACGAGGTTATGATTGCTGCACCATTGGTATGCGCAGGGAAACACACACTAGAATAGGTTCTGCATATCTATTTTTGGCCATTCTCATTCTTTGGTGAGATGGCTCCCTTTCTGCCCCCAACATTCTTCGGTTATGGTTCCAGTTAAGATAAGCACATGGAACGTGCGAGGTATTCACAGTCCTTAACGCCGTTATCTTATATATTCGTATTTAAAGCGTCATCACATACAAATAGTGCTTCTTCAGGAGGCTCACTTAACCAAGGTAGCAGCTACAAGACTTCCTAGGCGTTGGAGGGGGCAATTGTATGCGACAAGTTACTTTACATATGCGCTAGAAGTCTTAGTGTGGGTAAGACCAGGCATTCCATTTCGGGTGGTGGACATGGTAGTAGATGGAGAGGGCAGATAAATCATAGTTAAAGGAATACTTGATGGGAAGTAGGTAATAGCCTCACTCTATGCACCTAATACTGAACAAGCAGCCTTCCTGGATCAGATTTCACAAAAATTATCTGCATGGCACAACCTCCCTATGATTTTAGGTGGGGATTATAACTGCATGCTGAATGTCTCCTTAGACCGCTCCTTTCCCCCTTTGCGTGGCACGCTCACACATATGGCTGCAAAAGCATTGGCGCACTTGGCTGCGCAGTGGCGCTTTTCTGATGTATGGCGACATAGAAACCCGCTTCATAAGATGTATTCTTACTACTGTAGAGCTCACAAACTTCATGTACGTTTGGATTGTTTCAAGGTGTTGACCGACCTCTTGCCACGCATTCCAGACTCCTTATACATGGGGTGCACACACTCTGATCACAACCCACTTATCATGCAGTTACAATGGGTGATGGAGTTGCCGCCGATCCCGATGTGGAGCCTCCAGCCGGCTGTCCTCCTGGATGCACCCTTCCAGGACCTCCTGGTTAACACTGTGGCGCAGTACTTCAAAGACAATGCGGGCATGGACATGGCCTTTGGTGGAGTGGGATGCCCTTAAGGTGGTTGTTAGGGGGCACTGTTTGGGGACGCAGGGGGTGTATGGGCGCAACTGGAAATATCGATCACAGCTGTAGAGCAAAGATTGGCTGCTTGTGAGCAGGCAGATGTAGAAGATGCTCAGGGGCAACAGGGCAAACTCAAGGGAGAGCTTGCGCAATTGCTGGAACAACTGCGTTGCATCGGTTATGCGGCTCACTTGGGGAGGACACATCAAATGGGTGATACAGGTAAGCTACTAACGAGGCTTATCTGTCAGAATGAGACCTCATCGCCCATAGTATCGGTGAAGAAGACGAATGGGGAGATTGTATACTCACAACGAGATATTCATGCTGTGTTTGTAGTGCTTTACCGAGATCTTTATGAATCACGTGTGCAGGCTACGCCTCTAGCGATACAGACATATTTGGCAGGACTAGATATACCACGGCTCATGCGCACCCAGCGTGAAGAACTTAATGCCCCTCTCCTTCCTGAGGAAATTTGAGGAAGTATTTTTCACTGTCTAATGGGAAGTCACCAGGGCCGGACGAGCAGCCGACCACATTTTATAAGGCATATACACATATCCCAGTGCCGCAGTTGTTAAAAGTATACAAGACTGCACTCAATGAGGCCCCTCTCACTGCCACGCAGAATGAGACCCTGTTAATCTCCCTTCTAAAACCTGATAAAAATCCCGACCTCCAAAGTTCCTACAGCCCGCTTGCACTCCTCAACACGGACTATAACATTTTTGTGTCACTCCTGGCCAGGCGAGTATCACCCCTAGTGAAATCATTGGTACACCCTGATAAGAACGGTTTTGTCACCACTCGTTGTACCTCTCTTAACATACGCAAGCTATTCCAAGTGCTACGCTATGCAACATGCAGTTGGCCCGATCAGGCTGTCTAGTATTGGATATGGAGAAAGCCTTCGATTCATTAGAATGGCCCTACTTGGTATCTGTGTTGGGGACATATGAACCAGAGGACCACTATTTAAACATGGTCCATCTCTTATATCAACGACCCACTGTTCGGGTCCATACTGGCAGGTTAGTCTCAGACTGCATTGGAGTGAGACGAGGGACGGCTTTGAGTTAACTGGGCCAAATCAGGGATTTATCCGTTTAATGCTGACACAGTTGAAGAGAATGTGTTCCTGAATGGTGCACTTCGCACATGGTATTCCATGACATTTAGATATCTTGGCATTTTCATATATCGATCGCTAGATGACTTATAGGAGGGCAATCTGGTAAGAGCAATCTCGGCAATACGAGCTCAAATGCAATTTTGGAAAACACTTCCGTTGACCGTGATGAGCCGTGTCACCTTGCTAAATATGATAGTACTCCCCAAACTGCTGTATTACTTCTCAAACCTTTCGCTCTATATTCCACCCAGGACTTTCAGAGACCTGGAATGACTGTTCAGGGAGCTAATATGGAACAAAGGTAGACCACGAGTTGCACTGTGGAAAATGTATGCTCCCTTTAGTCAGGGGGGATTGGCAGTTCTTAATCTGGAACTGTACTATTTAGCGGCCAAGCTCCAATGGGCGACAAAATGGTTGGACGGTAGGGGCCGGGAGGACACGGCGACTATGCACCCACCCTGGACCCATTCCTAAATCTGTCATCTGTTCCATCCCATCGCTAAACTTGCCGGCCACCACAACTACTAATCTGGGATTAGTTCACAGGTGCTGTATAAGATGCTTATACCTTACTCGCATGACACTTCCATATGCCCGGATTTGGGCCCTGATTGGGACGCTGAGGGGTTGGCTGGGCACATCGGAGGCAGCCCTGACGGCCTGGCGAGCGGTGGAGCTAGACACACACTAGGTGATCTGTACAGAGATGGCACATTATTAACATTTGAAATGCTGGATGAAGATACTTAGTTGTCAGCAGGGCAATTCCTTTTACATATCTCCATTTTGAAGGCTGCCTGAGGAAATTTGACAATTGAGCCACCGACACACCTCCTGATACAATATTTGCATGTAATGGGAGCGGGTCAATTTGTAGTGCATTGGCTGGTGGGTGCGCTACTTGCACATACACTGAAGCCGATGTAGCGTGTCTGAGTAAGATGGGAGGTAGACAGAGGCCAGCCCTGGACTGATAAGGAATGGGATAACATATTGGTGGGCACTAAACACATACCAAGGAACTCTAGGTTCAAGCTCATAAAAACATATATCATACAGAGGGCATACCTCTCACCTGACATGATAAATAGATATTTCCATACCCCCACCACTGCATGTCCGCGCTGCCAACATGCAGGTGCTGACTTGTTTCATATGCTGTGGGCTTGTGCTTCCCTTTAACACTATTGGCAGGATGTGGTAACAATCCTACGTTTGTGCACAGACACGTTACTACCATTGTCGTGGGAAGTCTGCATTCTAGGGCTTTATGCCAGATCCAAGGCAAATAGGGTCATCTCAAGGTTCAGGGACTTAGGTTTAATTACGGAAAAGCGCTTAATAACTAAGAAATGGAAAAATACAATCCCTCCAGAGATACGTAGCTGGAGGCGCTCACTTACAATCTGGGCACAGGCGGAAAGTACGCCTTACTCACTGCTTTACAGACGGGCCACGCAGCAGACGCACACTCTAACCAAATTGCTGACTCTAGCCAGATACACTGAGCACTCATCACTTAGTTAGGAGTCGCAGGTATGCCTCAACATACCCAATGAAATACACCACTGCACCCCTGGATCACTATAGATAACCACCTATTCTGCTCCATTTTCAGAAATTGAGGGCCTCTTTATTGACTGGTGAATAACACCTCTCTAAGTGCACTGCTCCACTTTTTGATCGGTTATGTTGTTCAAATAATATTGCACCGATGATGCAGCTTTGCGTTTGGTGATGATTTTTTTCAAATTTCATGGATGGCAAATTATTATATATTTTTTTCTAATATATTATAAGTTTCAGTTTGATTGGAGTATTTTCAAAAATATGTCTTATTGGTGCCTTTCAGTATCTATTCCTTGCGTCCTATCAACATGTAGTCCCTAATTTTACTTATTTTTATTCCTCTCTCGCAGTGCATTGTAGACCAGGTCTGATGAGCAGTATACAAGTAAGATCATATCATAATAGACAAGTCCGGGAATGTCATAAGTAAAATGTGGATAATGATGATGGAAAAATGTAATATATGATGTAACAAAAAGTGAGCGTAGGGACGCGCAGTGACTCCAAGACAAATGATCGCAAGATGCACGACTCTGTAATTGAGAATGGCACACTTATGTCACCTCTATGCCGTTACACTGGTAAATGTTATTTTATGCATGTGTTTTTTATGCTTTTGTCTTTAACATCTGAGTATCCTGCAAAAAATGATGATGACAATTATGTAAAAAACAGAAAATACTCAAAATTTTGTTTAACAAAAATGAGTTGGACTACATCAATACAACATCCTTAGGCAGTACAAGGAATACAGGTCTTTTATACCCTGTTTGTTGCTGAGTAATCATGGAGACTCAATCAATCAATCAATCAATATAACTCTATTTGGTTATAATTCTTAAATAACGATTAAAGTACAATAAAATCACATCAAGATATAAAAGGAGGTATAACATTAATCATTTCCAATCCAGTACAATATGCTCATTACAATGTCATGCAAATATTGATTTCCGTGAAATAATTATTTTTGAAAAAGCCGAGACGGATGCACAGTAAAAATATTATCTAACTTCTGGATAGCTAAAGAGGCAGGTCGACATTGTCCAAAATCCATATATAGGTACAATCCATATTTTCCTTGGAATTGTGTACAATTTGAAGAAAAACAGAATATGAATATCAGATTGGTTGGACAAATCATCACAGGGGCATTTAATCAATTGCTTTGACCAATCATTCATTGTAGGAAAACTTAGTAACATAAAAAGGATGTTGAATCTAAAATGTATTAGTAGAAACCTATCAAAGTCTTGCATCTGTAAAATAATATATGGTTGGATATCGTTCCTAATCAGGATTAACTGATGGGAAACCACAGAGATCTTGGTAAATTCCACCCTGTTTCTAACATCCTCTAGGTAAGTCATACACAATTTTTTCAGTACTTTCCTAGGGATCTGGTGCAATAGGGAAGGTTCTTCATAATAGTCTAAATTACCTATTTTAGTAAGAAAAGATTTATATACTATAACCATTTCATCTTATAAGCGTTATTAAGGCTTTTTGCATTCCTTAAAATGAAGCGGTTGTAAGAACACTCCTCCGTGGTCCACACCCTATGCCACAGTAAAATTGGTTGTACCTTGATGACATCCTCTAAATATGGCAATCCAAGTTCTACATGGCAAATATGGGTGGACACACTACCTGGCACAGATTAAAGATGTCTCAAGAAACTGTTTTCGGTTACCTGCAACGATTTCACGTTGGCATATCCCCAGATACCCACACCATACATAGCAATCGCTACACAGGTTGCGTTATAGATGCATAACAATTCTTTAATAGGTTTTCTCCCCATTTTCCTACTGAAAGTTATAGGGCCTTAATAGACTTGGAGAACAACAATCTCCTTGTATATACGGCAGACTTCCACAAACCGGATTGATCAAACAAAATGCCCAAATACGGAAACGTTTGAATAAAATTCAAAGGTTTTAAATCAATAAACATAGTTTTCTTTATTCTGTCTGCCCCAGAACCGCAATTCATGCAGAATGTTTTAGTGCAATTGATTTTTAAGTCCAATTTGGTCATAAAATTTGTAAAGGACGTTACCATTTTTTGCATAGCCTGCGGAGTCCTAGCTATAAAGTACCGCATCATCTGCATATAATAATGTTGGTATTAAACGATTAGATGCCAGAGGCATATCCGGACATTCATGCAGTAATGTTCTTTCTAAGTCGTTGATATAGATGGTAAATAAAAAAGGGGCAAGGACACATCCTTGCCGGACTCCTCTATCTATCTTAATTGTCTTAGTACACTCACCATTTTTACCAAATCTTATAGAGGACTTTGCCCCCTTGTAGAGATTCTTAAGGAATATAATTATATTTTCTTCGACCCCCAAACGTTCCAGTATCAGCCATAACTTGCTATGGGTAACACAATCGAAAGCGGACGACTTATCCACAAAAGTTAAAAACATCCGGCTACCCTTAGCTTTGGTATACTTCTCTAAGAGGATGTACAAGATAAGGCCCTGATCAACTGTGCCGAGGCCTTTCCTGGAACTGTGTTGGAGGTCACTAATTATGGCGTGCTCATCGGCCCATGTTTGTAGCCTATTTAAAATAACTCTACCCAGGATTTTGATGGTTGAGTCTAGTAAAGATAGAGGGCGATAGCACGCACAACTAGTTCTATCGCCCTTTTTGAAAATAAGTATATTAATAGACTCAAACCAAGTCAATATCAAACCATCTGAGCAAGTAGCATTAAACAGTTGTGTCAGGAGTGGGGCCCATAAATCCGTATTGCTTTTGAAGAGGTCAACCGGTACCCAGTCAGGTCCCGGCGCCTTTCCTCCCAAGCTAGCTTTAATACCCAAAATCACTTCCTCAATAGTGATGTTCAAGTTTATTTTGTCATTGGAGGACACAATCACTTCCTTCTCTACATACTCGCTAGGTATTTGCCCCTCCAAGGATGGTACAACGTTTTAAAAAACCTGACCCATTCATTCTCAGCGATGGCTATCTCTATCCTCGCCTTATAGTTAACGTTAAAAAATGGAGCGTTTACTGCCTTCCAGAAGGCCGCCGAATCTCGGCTTTGAGAGGCCTCATGCAGTGAGCTTCCTTTTTTAGGACATCCTTTCTCTTTTTTAGGGTTATCTTGTAAACCTTACGAAAGTCTCTATTTAGGGTCCTATCCTTGTTAGTTTCTCTTAAGGCATGCTTGAGGTTGAAATAAGCCTTAGTACAGGCTGTATCAAACCAGCTCGGTGTTTTTTCTTTCGGGTTTTTGACTTCTACCCACAAACTGGCTTTAATTTTTGCAGTAATTAGGTTAAAAAAATTATTATTTCAGGGTTTTCATCTGTCTCATTCATACAAACATTAAAGCTATTTTTGCATTTCCTGATTAAATGATATAGGAATTCCTCCGGGACAACCTTTAACCATTTTAAAGAATACCGATTTTGACCTTTTTAAGGGGATGTTACCCATATACTGCCCGTGTATACGGTCGCAGTCCTTATCAAAATGGGGATTAAGTACTTCAACACTTATAGGGAAATGGTCACTTAAAGTGTCATCCAAAGTTTGGAAATTTAACACATTCTCTCTATAGCCCGAGGAAATCAATATAAAATTAATCGTTGAAAACACTCCTCTACCATTGAATGTAGGAGAGAATGGAATCTCGGGTTGACACATCATGTTAGCAAAGCCCAAATCACATGAAAAGATAATATCATTTAACAGGTCCCCACTAACAGTGTGTTCAAAATGCAGTAGATCAGATTCCCTGTCTACCGTTAGACCACAAGTCCCCTGTTCTCCTCTTTTGCACAATTGACAATTGAGATCGCCACCCCAAACAACTACAGTCTCCTTGGCTTTTCCACCTCGCAAAAAATTAATATCTGATTTAAGATTTTTCAAAATTAATTCGATATTATCCAAAGGAACATTATTATAAAAATTCACGATAATCAAACACTTTTTGTTATATGTATCCTAACCATATGGTAAAGTCTATTAGTCTGTGGAATCTCTATTTTCTCACATTTAAAAAGGTTAGAAACATAAGTACAGAGCGCTCCTTTAGCCCTGCCATGTACAGAGCCTATAGCTGGTGAAAAAAAGATTTTAAAGCAACTCAAATGAAGTGCTTCTGTTGCCCATGTCTCCTCAAGACAAATGACGTCATATTCGTTGATTAACTTTACCCACATATTATTACTTATATTGGATCTTAAGCCTGCGATATTCCAAAACATAATAGACCAGTTACTCTTTTTTAGCTTATATCCTTCATTTAATACATTCTCTGCGCCCTTAACAGCTAGCTGTGTGCATATATCAGAATTGTACATACCAATATCTTTATTTAATAGATCAACTTGTATGCCAGGGTTCAGTGACACAGCGCTTTCCATAGGAACCACTGAAAAAGAGGTTACTCTCAATATATTATCATCAACCAATACAATCTCATTATTTGAGTCCTCCATACAGTTAACATCACCCTTCTCTTTACACAGTCAGTCAACCCCTTCCAGCCCAGAGAACACTTCAAATCGATTAACTGTTGGAATGTTAAACTGGTTTTCATGCAGAGTCCTGGCCCCTCCTCGCCATCTATCATGAGGTATAATGCTGGGCGGGACAGAGAAAGTAGAAGGATAAAAGTAACTTAAATCCAGTGTATAAATGCCACCTATTCCTCTGTGATTATGGAAATCACCTATATACTGAACTACCCTACTGTCTCTAAAATTAACGATAATACAGTCCCCATCAATGTCCTTCCTTTTATGACCCAACCAACTTACTCTACGCACATTTAGGATTTCTCCATGTAGATCTGGTTGGAGTAGTCTATTTTTGTTTAGCCAGAAGGTTACCTTATTTTTGAGTTCATGATAGATTTCTGTTTTGTGATTTCATAACTTCGGGACACCAGAGAGAACAACTACATAAGGATATGAATCCGGGGGAAGATCTATTCTCAAGGAACTGCTTTTTTCTGTTCCATATTGAACCATGTCCTTGACTCATGTTATATTTCTATCCAACTTTACCACTTCCCCCGTTTCATTTACAACACCCTTTCCATTTTCCTCTAGTGGCCCTCCTCTCCCATGGGCCATTAAACTACCCACTGAGTCACCTTGTACCATAACAGTAGGTGGATGTACTGAGATATTAGGAGTTTTATTCAAACTCCCGCTTGGCCTGCTTGCTAATTTATCTGTGACTATAGCTTCTTTAACACATTGAGTTACGGTGGAGTCCAGGAGTTTTTTCAATAGCAGAGTTAGCTTGGGTAACTTGTTCTAACATCCCCAGCTTCTCACTTATTCATTTTGTTCCCTCTATCAGTGGTAACATCAGTGATTTGACCATTTGTCCTATTTTTCCAAGCAATCCCTCCATACTGTTATTCGCTGACACTGAGGGGTCTACCTTTTTAACAGGGGAAACCTTCTGCAAATGAGTGGTGATCTGAGACAATGACACATTGGTGGCATCCACTATTGAGTTTACTGGTACACTCGTTTTTGTTACTTTGTTACTTTAGTTTTCTTTATGAAACCCCCCTTATGACCGCCCCCTCCGCGTTTTCTCTTTACTATCGGTTTTGGGATTTGAGGATTAACTTTAAGCAAAGATGTAGACCTAGTGGACCTAATGGAAATACATGATCCAGTATCGTTCAATGTGTTATCTTTGGTGGAGTCACATAATGCTACAAAAGCACAGATTTCCTGGACATCTAGCTGGTCAGATTGCTCTTGCTCCTGCAAATGTTGACTCTTTCCATCTAGCGAATTGATATCAGAGGGCAGGGCGGGAACGATCGCTTGATTTGGAGAGGGCACCAATGCTATTCCTCCCAGCGATGATCGTCTCAGGTACAGAGGTTCCAAGGACAGGCGGCGTTCAGTAAGAGCAATCTTGTGTTCCAAGACCGAGGTTGCCCTAACTATAAACTGGTCCAGAGTTCCAGTAACGCCTCCTCCTGTCACTGCGTTTAATACCTTTCTACCTCTCCCAACTCTTGACGCCATTGTTTGCCCTTAACACAGTGTTATCCCCTAGCAAGACTAGCAAACAATCAATAAATCAAAAGGGTCAGCTTACAAACAAAGGTAATTACAATTGGAATAATCACAATGTTCGGGGGGTGGCCCAGTCCAGTCTCTACCTGTCTCGGACGGGCTCAGACGGGCCCGCCCTTGGCCCGGGCTTCGCCCGGCTCGCGCCCGCGCGCGTCCCATTAAGCTGGGGCCACGAGCATCTTTCAAGGAGGAGGAGGCGGAGCTGGGAGCAAACACCGTTGCGGTGGGACTCCGTGCACAATGGGCTCTGTAGTTCACTGCTTCCCTGCACCACAGGAACACTCCGGCTACGAGCGGCCCCCGCAGAGCGGGTGCCGCGAGCCGACAGAGAGGTGATGAGGATGACGGGTACGGTGGGCTCCGGGCACCTTTCTCCATAGGGTCAATTTGCCAGCACAATGTCCTGACCAAGAGGGCAAAGTCTGCAGCTGCGAGCGGCTCCCGCGAATCGGGGGCCACGAGCTGCTTTCAAGGAGGAGGAGGCGGGGCTGGGAGCAAACACAGGTGCGGTGGGAATCCTGGCACTATGGGCTCTGTAGTTCACTGCTTCCCTGCACCACATGAACACCTCGGCTATGAGCGGGGGCTGCGAGCCGACAGAGAGGTGATGAGGATTACGGGTCAATTCACCAGCACAATGTCCTGACCAAGAGGGCAAAGTCTGCACTCAATAGAAGGTACAGGCATACACAGGAGTAGCTATCGACTAACATGGGCAGACAAATATCACTTGGTCAGCAAAGTGGGAGGGGAAACAGAACTGCTTACTTCTGTTGGAATTGACTGACAGTTACATTCTAAAGCAGGTGCATTCTAGCAGCTACAGGCCTTTCTGAGCTCTTACATTGCTCTGGCTTAGAATAGAAGGAGTAAACAAAATCTTATGACTCAAGCAGAATAGAAAGGCAGGCAACAGTGAATACGGCAAAATAACATGGCTAATGCAAATGGATGCCACAAACAAAATCGCTTCAGCTTATGCTAAATGTTATTTCTGCGATTTCCACAGACGGCCCTTTTAGCATTAGCTGAAGACATTTGCTATGCAACAGAGGAAACATGAAAGTTAGCTCCTATATTAATGAACATCAGTTGACTAATCTCTTGATCAGGTACTAGTCGGCATTTACTTTCTGATCATTTTGTTTAGCTGGTGTACAGGAAGTGCAAGTAGAAACACATAGGGAACAAAGCTTTGGGCCACATTGAATACAAAGTCACCAGGAACAAAGGATCACAACAAATATACAAAAGGCGGATAATAACTTCCAGCCCCAAACAGAAAACAGTGTCCATAGCCATCCAGTCCATGTCCCTGAGTCTGGGTGAATTTTAGTGGCTATCTTCTGTAATTTAGAAATTGCCTCAAAACTGAAGGGGCATGGTCAGGGATATAGAACCTGCAACTGCTCCGGATAATGCGGCATGCTCCACCAGGATCAGCCAAGATCATGTCCAACACCATCCTATTTTGGAGCACCACAATTCTCGCACTTTGTAGTTCTTCCGTGAGATCTCCAAATGCCATAGCTGTCTGATTGGTTACAGCCTCCACAACATGTGTCAGGCGCCTTATCTTTCTGTTGTTTAAGGCCACACCAACAAAGAAGAACAGCCCCAAATTAAAGTCAACATATTGCTGCGATGCAGTATCAGTCTGATCCACCTCATTATGATTTATTGTCCTTTTTGATCGGCTCTTAGTAATTTCAATGTATTGTTTATATTCTTTATGGTAGGATGAGGTGCCAAAAACACATGTGGTAACAAAAAGGACCCTGACATACATCATTGGACCTCTTGCCCTCCTGAACACACAACTCATTGCGCACTTTTCCACACATACATGAATAAGATTTTCTATCTTAAAAAGATCTCCACTACGATCAAACGTAAAGACTGTATGTCCATGTCCACACAACCTTCTTTTAACAACTACACCGTGGACCAGAATCTCTGAACGTGTATATACACAGTATAGGAACTACGTAACTGGACACACCCTTCAGTCACATCACTTAGCCCCGCGCATGAGCAGCGAGGGCACGTCTGTCTTCCATGTCTTTTGTCTCCTTTACAGATGCTAATCGCACTCCACTCAATCACCAGCACCTGCAATCAGAGCAACTCTGGATGATATTTAAAGCCTCCATACCCAGGACTTAGTAACCACAGAGATCTGCAGCAACTGAGTAGATGTTTGCGAGGGTCTGGACCAGAGATACAGTAAGTGTGGACCTTGGTGAACTGGTACCTCGATATCGCAGGGGGCGTTCTGATCGAGCTCAGAAAGGACACCACCTCCAATCTGTGTGTGTCTTCCTGTACTTACCAGAACTCACTGACGACCCCGTTGCCGGATACTCATGAGGTCCACCTTGTCAATTACAAGGGTAAGAGCCCTTCACTCAAGGGCTTCATTTATTTAATCATTTGCTTTACGCAGTCTAATTCCGCGATTTTTTCACTTAATAGCGTATAACCCAATAATCATCCCACACCACCACCTTGATACAGCACTTGCCGTTAGTTTCCAATTAGGTCACGGACACCGCAGTACATGTTGAGCATGAAGCGACATATTTTCATATACAGCAACTAAATGTTTCTTGTGTGCGTGTATTTGTCTGTCTTGCCCTGTACTTCTCTCTTTTTTACAGGTATATCTTTGGAGGGCACTAACCCTCCACCTATATTTGCACCATAGCGAGTGCAGCACATAACTGGTCATCCCTACTTTGGATGTTGACCACTCACTAAACACACTTAGGTCCTGAAAAAAGACAAATTAATATCAAGGCCTGGTGGAAACATGTCGACCGCAATGGATGTGGGAGACTATCATTAACTACAGACACATCCGCCTTGTTTTTACTACTGCCAAAGGCCCATTCATGAAATAACCCCAGTGGGTAAAGGGACCTGAGGGCAGTTTTTAAACCACGCTCCTACACAATCACAGCACTCTCACCTCTCACGAAAACCCACTCCGCTGTAAACAGGCGTCGTAGCACACCAAGGTCACGCTCCTTGCAACCGGGTGGGGCCCGATGATGAAGCATGCCCCCAACTAGGTTAATGGGTGAGGGCCTTGAGAAGAAAAAGGTTTTCTTTCTCTGACAAAACAAACAATTCCTAAACATTAGATAGGTCTTCTTGATCTCATATATACATTACCAGGGGAAGGGAACTAGCCCCTTGTTCATCCCTCTCCTATTGATACTCAAAAGCAACTTTAGAAACCCATAGTAGCGCAAGAACCATTGTGTGAAAACGGCAGAGGAACGAAAGGCGTACCTCCCTTTTTCTGATGAGCTGGCATCATTCCACACACCCAACAGTCAGTAATGTTCATAGCATTGTCGGTGTGATGCAACATTTGAATAAACGTATTGTTGAGATAACACTGTTGATACTTCTGCTCATGATATGTGAGAGTGTAGTAATGGTGCTCAAAGGGGACAGGAGTAGTAGCAGTCAGTAGATTTCGAGCAGGGCCTACTCCCTCTACAGCCCATGTTACCATAGCAATGATGATAACAATGGAAGTAAGTCCAATAACAAACATAGTCTTTCGATCACAGACTCTCATAGCAATTAATCTCTTCTCCGCAGGCATGTTCATTTCGATGTTAAAATACAAAACAGATTGAGTCCTAAGGTACTGGGCAGCCGTTGGTTTCTTCACAGAGGGTTGAGACGGGTATTACTACAAGAGTCCCCCCTTTGTAGCTCAGCCTTTCACTAACCCAGGACAGTGGCTCAAACAATCTTTTTCAACGATGAAATGTCTTTTTTCAGGGGTTGCAGCTGATATCGGGATGTACCAGGGTTGGTATGGTCCAGGAATACTTCCTCAGGTTCTTCAGGTGACGCAGCTTGGCCTCTCTCTGTGTCCAGGATGTCGCAGTGATCTTTCAGTGCATCAGGTTCCACCAAGGTGGACGGCATCCTCTTGCAGTGGGTGGAGTTAACGCAGTTCTTCTGATTGGTCACTCAGACTGCAGTTCTAGTGGCCAGAAGTACTTGTTCAGGTCCTGGCCACCTTGGTTCCAGGCTGCTTGACCTCTTGAAACACCTTTACCTTCACCTGGTCAACGGGCCACAATCATGACCATCACCTTGCGACCTGTCAGGAAGAGCTTCTCAAACCTGTTGATGAATAGAAGGCAAGCTGTCAGTCAACTGAGACAAGTAAATGCTCATAAACACATAAGGTACATCATGTATAGGGCGTGGCTTAGGGATCCCCCAAGTGTTTATTGGCCTCCTAAAAACAACCTCATATTGTGTGAGGTCAGATCCTGTATGTGGTATCGATCTAATGGAAAGCAAAGCTAGGGGCAGTGCATTAGGCCATTTCAAAGATGTGGAAGCTAGGATTTTGGCAAGTTTCAATTTCAACGTGGAGTTTTAACACTCCACCAAGCCTGCTGACTGCGGGTGAAATGCTGCATGAAATTTCTGCTTAAACCCCAATCCTTTCAAGACATACTCAACAACTTGCCCAATGAAAAGGGATCCATTCTCACTCCACAAAACTCGACAAACGCTGAATCTGGGGAAAAACCCCTTTAGGAGTGCCTTTGCTGTAGTAAGAGCTGTATTATCTTTTATAGCGTATGCCTCTATCCACTTACTGAAGGCACAGACTACCACTAACACATACATCAAATTATTACAGCATTCTAGCTGGATGTAATCCATTTGCAGAACCTCAAAAGGTGCAGTTGGTATTGTAAATCCTCCTGTTGGAGTTAATTTTTCCCTTACCAGGATTATAATGGAGACAAATCAGACAAGACTGGACTATCTTTTTAGCTGTGCCGGCAATATCTGTATGGTCCTAAACTTGCATAAGTAGCTTTGCAATTGAGGATGCTCCAACATGTGCTGGTCCATGTGCCCTGTGAATCATGGGATATAAGTAGGCTGTGGGCAATCTCCACTTGGTCATGTCTTTATTCCTCCAAAAGCCCTCATCATCTAATGGTCCCTCCTTAGACCATTGGTCTAATTCATCAGCAGAGGGAGATTGTTGCATGTCAAGTACTTCTTGCCTGGCATCATGCCAACGTTCAGCTTGTGACTTAACCACGTACATATATGTAGTGCTTTGTTGCATTGCAGTCTCACGAGTTGTATGATCCGCAAAAGGCATTGCCCTGTCCTATTTTATCAGTCACTTTCTTGTGTACGCTACACTTCACGATCGCTATTTTCTTAGGATATGTCAAAGCAGTAAGGAGATTATGCACTAATTCCCCATGCACTATTTGTGTCCCGTGTGATGTAAGGAAGCCTGTTACCTTCCTAAGTAGCCCAAAATCATGAGCCACTCTAAAAGCATGTCGGCTATCGGTATAGATGTTAACAAACAGATCAGTGCTAAGCTCACATGGTCTTGTTAGAGCTATCAACTCAGCTGCCTGAGCTGACTTCTGTGGGATGCAAGCTGTCTCAACTACAGTCTGAAGTGTTGTAATTGCATAGGTAGCAGATGTTGTGCCATCGAGCAATTTTAAGCAGTACCCGTCAACCCACAGTTCCCGGCCAAAGCTAGACAGGGATGTATTTTGTAGGTCAAAACTACCCTTTGTTTGTTATTCAGTAAGGGATATACAGTCATGTGACTCTTGTGACTGAGGCTGAGAAGCTGGAAATGGCAACAGTTTAGCAGGGTTTAAAGTGAACTTCTTTTCAATGTGATATGAGGGGCCAAAAATGTCAATTCATAACCTGTCAAGCGAGCACTAGTCAAATGTGTTTTCATTTGGTTCAAAAAGGCGTCAACTGCATGGGGCACTAACACAAGCAATTTGTGTGACAAGACTATTCCCTCACTCTGACGTATGGACACAGCTGTCGCCACTTCTGCTCAAAAATACCCAGGCAAGGCACGGGCGACTGGATCATGGATAGCTGAGAAATATCAACAAGGATATTGCATATCACCGTGTGTCTGGGTTAAAACCGAGAGAGCACAATTGTCCCTCTTGTGTACATAGATTGTGAAGGCCTTAGTATAGTCTAGAGTTCCTAATACTGGTGCAGAGCAAAGAGCTTGTTGTAAATGCTGAAAAGCATTCTGGCATTCAGTTGTCCATGGGAGAGGCATCGGAGTGTCTTTAGTCAAATGGGCTAACAAGGGTTTAACAATGTAGGAAAAGCCAGGGATCCACTACCTACAGAACGAAGTAAGGCCAATCAGTGCATAAACATCCTTCTAAGTACAGGACACAGGTGTGTCCAAAATAGTTTGGATGTGATCTAGTGTGAGTGCACGTCCCTCCTTAGACAGGAGGTGACCTAAGTAGATAACCTGATGTCTACAATACTGCAATTTCTTCCAAGAGACTTTGTGAGGATGAGAGGCAAGAAAAAAGAGCAATGACAATGTTCCTTTTTCACACTGTTCAGGGGTATCAGCAGCCAACAAGATGTAATCGACATATTGAATAAGAGCCACCCCTTATGGTACAGGGAAAGAACCAAGCTGTCTTTTAAATGCCTGGCTATAAATGCAAGGACACTTTATACACCCTTGTGGAGCTCTACAAAATCTGAAGGAATGTTTATTCAAAGTGAAGCCGAACAAGTAACGGCTGTGAGGATGAATAGGTATCGAGAAGAAAGCATTCTTTAAATCGATCACACTGAATGTAGTTGCAGTAGGAGGAACCATAGTAAGAAGTGTTGTGATGTCAGAGACTACTGGATATTGAGGTATGACTATCCTGTTTACCTCTTGCAGGTCAATGATAAATCTATAAACCTAAGTATCAGTGTCCTTTTTCAAAATGGGAAGAATAGGGCTATTATAGGTATTGAAGAGGACTTCTTCCACAACACTCACTCCAATAAAATCCTGCACAATGCTTTTTAACCTTCTTGAGAGATGTTATATAGGGGAAATTGAGGCAATGAAGCACCTTTCTTCACTTGTATATGTACTGGAGAGATAACCATTTGTCCCACATCAGTATCTGATGTAGCCCAAAAAGTGCTAGGTAACGATGCTAGAGCAACATCCTCTTGAATGAGACAAAAACCTCTCACCCATCGGATAGTTGTCATTTAAAATAACACGCACACCTTCTGGTAAACAACGTATTGTAGCACGAAAATGTTTGAGCATATTGATACCCACAATATTATCCAGTGTCTTAGGGGGAGCCCTAGGAATCAATTGTTTAGACAGAGCACTACGAGTAGCTCCTGTTTCAACCAGAAAGCAATCAGTAGAACCCAAGATGTTTGCATCGACATAGGGACCCCTCTGATCACCCCATGCTAGGCATTTCTATGCATAATCAGAATCCTTACGGCCATCAGCCAAGTAATTAGACATTTGGTATTGGTTTCGTCTGTCAACGAAATTGGGTTGGTTTCAACTGCCTCAAATCTGGTATGATTATTCATGCCTTCCTTATTTCCTTTGTTCCCTGGCAGGCCTCTCATACTGCCTCTACCCCGCTGATACTGCTGACCTCGCAAAAGGGGGCACTCAGAACTCCAATGTCCAATCTCCTTACAATATGCACATTGATCAGAATACAAAGTTGTTCGAGGGAAAGGGGGTACACCAGGGCGATACAGCACACGTCCACCTCTAGCACTACCTCTAAATGATGGACCATAGACTTGAGCCAACATAACTTTTGCTTTTAAATCTTCAACTTTTTTATCCTCCTTGCCTTTTGCTTCCAATTCCTGACGCACATAATACTGGGCCATAGTCAAAGGGAGACAGGGGAAGACGTAGTCCATGAACTCTCGCTGGCCTTTATGCGACTAGCTATTTCTGGCAACATATGAGCGACAAATTTGTCAACGAACAGATGCTTACCTGTGTCATCTGTCAATGACTGCCCACTAAAGTCATGGAATGTTTCTTCCAATCGTGTAAAGAAATCAGAAACTGACTCATCTGCTCTCTGCTTACAAGATGCTAATGTTGTCCAATCTATTTTCCTAGGGGGTATGAGTTTTCAACTTAGTTACAATAGCTTTGGGAATATTAATATCAACTGTTGTGGTTTCTGCACTGGCTCTCTATCAGCATCAATTCCCTCTAAATGCACCTAAGTATCACCATAAGCTACATTATCATCTACCTTTTTATTGAGCTCCACATATCAGGGGATAAAATAAGTCCAAAGAACATGTCAATATCAGGCAATGTCATAGTGCAAGAACTATTAGCTCCTTCTACTTCTTCATAAAAAGCGGCTGGATTTGTGCGCAGATCAGGCATAGCAGCTTTAAGAGCCATAACGTCTGCTCTACTCCAAGGGGTATAGACCCAATTATAAATAAAATATCCCTTCGCATTATCTGAAGTTTTATCATCACTTGTTCCCGCTCCCTTTGGAGGAACATATAAAGGCGAAGCTTCATGGATTGGTTTCACAGTAGCTACAGGATTACTAGTGTCTGTATCTGTCCCTGCAACTCCTTCTTGCTGCGCCGGAGACTAAACTGTTTGTTCAGCTGTAGCCTAATCAGCTGCATTTTTCTCTTCCCATAAACGGAATGCCTCAAAGTGCACTTTAACCACTCGCCTAAATAGATCTGACACTCGTGAGGGAAGAAAGGTGCCATCATATAACTGTTTATAAACAGAATTTATATCAGCTGGCTCTAGAGCATCTGAATATTTTCTAAATCTGGTTACTACCTCACAAGTAAATGTCTCTGAAAAATATACCTGCACCAAATCTGACCATTGCTGAATCATTGCTAGAATCTCCGAAACAGAGTTATGCCCTTTAGCTGCTTTACAGGCAGCGGATCTAAGACTGGCCTTATGCTCAGTGGTCCAAGTAGAGCGAGTTGTCCTTCCAGTTTGCTTATCATCATCTTTTTCCTCCTTACAAATATGCTTATCATCAGAATCTTCATTCTCAGGGGTGCTAGGAAATGTATATGGGGTGGGGGTCTATCTAACAAAATAGAATCATCTTGTGGTCTATTAAGCATGGGATAAATGGGGCACCAACTAGGGTACTGGCCAGTTACCTCTAAATGATGCTCCCTCTCTTCTTTCTCTGTTATTTCCCTCATCTCTTTATTTTTCAGTTCCAATGCATTCAGGTGAATAGTCCTACTCTATTGTTTTTCTGCTATAGCTTCTTCTCTCCTCACTCTCTCATTCACCTCTTTCACGCACATTCATACACAATCAAGCGTAGCGTGCTGACTCTTTCTCTTTAATAAACACTGCTCAACATCCTGAATCTTTTTAAAGTCAAATTACCCATTTACTGGACATTGTAGATCAGGATCGTTTTTTGTATATTTGTTCAACAGAGTACTATTCATTATCGAAGAAATACCGTATTTAATACACATAAACCTATCAGGTGTCCCCTCTAGGGGAGCCGGCTGAGTACTTTCTAAATCCATATTGGTTCCTCCAAGAAAGCAACACATTCTATGAAGTGCGCTAGGAGCAGTCATGCCAAAAATATTATAACAGAATATAATATTATAATCAAATAGTATTTATTTCAAGTGTAAAAAAACTGAGAAGGAAATCTCCTCATTACCTACCTTTGTTTATTGCAATAAACAAACAAACAAAACCAAAATCTTGGCCAAGCACATCCAAAACAAGAGTGTTGTTCAGCGACCTCACCAAACAAAAGTCTCCAACCTCCACCTGCCAAGCTCTGGGTTGACCTAATGGTCACTGCAATACTTAAACTAAAAGAGATCTCTGTCGGGGACTGGCCACCACCCAGACGGTCAGATCAGGAAAAACAGAAAAACACGTTGGTCTACAAAGACAAAGTGTCTCCTTGTGCTGGGTACCTCCTCAGTAGATTCCTGTCTTCCTTGAAGACGATGGACGCGTCTCTGATGAGTCCCTGTTCGGGTGCTAATTTGGGGAAATGAGCCTTATTTGGGGCCCATCGGAGCAGGGGTTCACCCTTATCTGTCCACTGGGCCTTGAACCCAAAAAATAGAGGTTGGCACAGAAGCTGGAATATCAAGAAAGCAAGCTTATTAACACTCATGAGTGGGAATACATCAATACAACACCCTTGGGCACTGTATGAGGTAGTACAAGGAATACAGAAACCAAGGGTCTTTTATACCCTGTTTTGTTGCTGAGTAAGCTTGGAGACTCAAATAGAAGGTACAGGCATACACAGGAGTAGCTATTGATTAACATGGGCAGACAAATATTCCTTGGTCAGCAAAGTGGGAGGGGAAACAGAACTGCTTACTTCAGTTGGAATAGCCTGACAGTTGCCCTTTAAAACAGGTGCATTCTAGCAGCTGGTACACAGACAAAATATCGATTTTTAAATATCGATATACAAAAATATCGAAGTTTAAATATCGATGGGACAAAATATCGAAGGTAAGTAATATCGACAGTCTTAATATCGATATTAGTATGATATCAGTAATATCGAAGTTGTAAATATCGATGTCAATAATATCGAAATTAATAACTTCGATGTTACTAATATCAATTTTTAAATAAATTTAGTGTATATTATATTGTATTTATTATGTTTTATTATTTATTTTTAATGTAATTTAATTAAATATTGTCTTTTACTACTGTAGCGGGTTGTGGGTTTATAGGGGAATAGGGTGGGAAGTAATTTAATTATGTTAAATTAATTATTAATTAGTAGGAATTATTAATTAATTAATTGAGAAATAATTTTTAATTATTTTTAATTAATTGATTAATTGATAAATATGTTCTGTAGCGGGTTATGGGTTTATAGGGGAATAGGGTGGGAAGTAATTTAATAATAATTAATTAATTGATATATGTTTGTACATATTTTAATTAATAATTAATTGGTAAATCATTTCTATTAATTAGTTAATTAATTAATATAATTTTGTACATATTTATAATTATTAATTGGTTGGTAATTAATTAATAATAATTATTTAATTACATTAATTATAGTAATTTTTTATATATAATTTATTGTTATTCTTAATTAATTAATTGGGAAAAATAATATTCATTATTAAATTAAATTAATTACAGCAAATGTGCTAATATATTTACTTTATTGTTATTGTTAATTAATAATTAATTGGTAATGAAATAATATTAATTAATTTTGGGTAAAGGAGTATTTTTAGGGTTCAGGGTCAGTTTTCAGTTTTTGGGTAAAGGGATATTTTTAGGGTTCTGGGTCAGTTTTCAGTTTTTGGGTAAAGGGGTATTTTTAGGGTTCAGGGTCAGTTTTCAGTTCATGGGTAAAGGGGTATTTTTAGGGTTCAGGGTCAGTTTTCAGTTTTTGGGTAAAGGGGTATTTTTAGGGTTCTGGGTCAGTTTTCAGTTCATGGGTAAAGGGGTATTTTTAGGGTTCAGGGTCAGTTTTCAGTTTTTGGGTAAAGGGATATTTTTAGGGTTTAGGGTCAGTTTTCAGTTTTTGGGTAAAGGGGTATTTTTAGGGTTCCGGGTCAGTTTTCAGTTCATGGGTAAAGGGGTATTTTTAGGGTTCAGGGTCAGTTTTCAGTTTTTGGGTAAAGGGGTATTTTTAGGGTTTAGGGTCAGTTTTCAGTTTTTGAGTAAAGGGGTATTTTTAGGGTTCAGGGTCAGTTTTCAGTTTTTGGGTAAAGGGGTATTTTTAGGGATAAGGGTCAGTTTTCAGTTTTTGGGTAAAGGGGTATTTTTAGGTTTCAGGGTCAGTTTTGGTTTTTTGGGGTACAGGGATATTTTTAGGGTTCAGGGTTAGTTTTGGGTTTTTGGGGTACAGGCGTACAGGGTAAAAACAAAAAAATATTACTTTAAATCAAATAAATTACATGAAAAAAATTAAAATTACATTCAATTATTAAGTGTTTTATTTATTTTAAATTTATATGTATTAGTTTTAATTTCGTTTTAATATTTTTATTTAATATTTGTAAAATTATATGTATTTTAAAGTTATTTTTACATTATTATTAATACATTAAAAAAACGATATTTTTGATTCCAATATTTTTGTATTACGATATTATTTTTTTGATATTTTTGTACTTACCTTAATGAAGATAGGATTCCGATATTTTTGCTGTCGATATTTTTGCTCCGATATTTTTGCATGTCGATATTTTGTCTGTCGATATTATGTCAGACATTCCTAGCAGCTACAGGCCTTTCTAAGTTCATACATTGCTCTTGCTTAGAATAGAAGGAGTTAACTATAGCTGATCACTCAAGCAGAATAGAAAGGCAGGCAACAGTGAAGACAGAAGAATCACATGGCTAATGCAAATGGATGTCACAAACAAAATGGCTTCAGCTTATTCTAACGGTAATTTCTGCCATTTCCACATTGGTGTGTAAGTGGCTGCATGGGTTGGTGAGTAGCTACATGATTGTCTATATGGGTTATTGATTGGTTGCCTGAGTATCTGTATGGGTGCCTGAGTGTCTGTGTGGTGGGTGTGCGACTTTGTACATAGATGTGTGAGTGGGTGATTCACTGGCTGTATGGGTTCAAGAGTGCATCTGTGAAGGGCTGTATGGGTGAGTGAGTGTGTGAATGGGTGTGTTGGTGAGTAAATGTATGTCTCAGTAGTACATATGTGAGTAACTACATATGTGAAAAGCAGTATATGTGAATATTAAACTATATAAATTACTATCTATGAGAGCGAGTGATATGGATGAGTGTGTGCTTGTGTTAGTGATTGTATAAGAGAGTAAATATGTGTTACTATCTGTATGAATAAGTGAGGTGGGTGTGTATAGCTGTATAGGTGAGTAAATGGGAGTGAGATTGATTCTTTGCATGACTGACTAGGTGTGTGAGTAACTCTATGGTTGAGTGTCTGTATAGGTATATAAGTGCATGTGATAGTGCTGTATTGATGAGTGACTGCATGTATGAGTGACTGTAAGAGTGGACGTGTGGGTAGACCGAGTTATCAGTGTAGTAAATGATATTGGTATGTCTATGGTTTAAAAAATGGTATTTAGAGCGGGTATATCAAAGGCTATATTAGGGTGTGAGGAGGTGTATCAGATTATCATGTGGATAATGTCATCAGTGATGTCATTGAGATGTCATCATTGATGTCACGAGTGATGTCACTGACCATGTCATGAGTGATGTAATATATGACATCATCAGCAGTGCATTGCAGGGGCACGAGTTATAGTTAGCTCAACGAACTATAACAGCCGAATTCTTCTGGTTTTGTATGAGTGAAATGTCTAACTAACTATAACGTCCCCGAAACCTGTGGTTTTTTCAGTGAATTTCTAAGGTTTTTTAAATGCTAATTTCTAACTATACCGTCCCTGAAACCTATGGTATTTTCAGTGATTTTCAAAGGTTTTTTAAATGAAAATTTCTAACTATAATGTCCCTGAAACCTATGTTTTTTTCAGTGAATTTCAAAGGTTTTTAAAATTCTAATTTCTAACTATAAGGTCCCTGAAACCTATGTTTTTTCAGTGAATATATATATATATAAATATATATATATATAGACGTTGTTGTAATAAATTTCGGCTTGGTTCTGCCGAGGAGGTTACGCCCGCCACAAGAGCGCTACGACTCCCCACCTTGAACCAAACAGATTGACTCGGTAAAACGAATCAGGGGAGTGCTGTGCCGCCGAGGACTGGACTTCGGTATTGGTCCAGAGTCAACCCTGAAAGTAGGTTGACACAGGGAAACCCGCTTTCCAAAACAGATAGATACAAACATACATTTTAGCACAACAGGAGACACCACCCGGTGGGAATAAAAATGAACAATCTCTGAACCACATGTGCCACAATGCGTGAGTAAAAAGGAAGTGTTTCCCTAAAACAGCGTCAGCATTGGACACGAAATTATAAATGAAGAACACCTGACTGTGGAAAAATGAGATGTTGTAGGTGGAAGGCTCGCCTGTGAAAAAGTTCCAGGGGGAACGAAACATGTAAGGACTATGCTGCATCCTGTTGTTTAAATTCACCAATAAATTGGCAGTGACAAGGTTTCGTGTGCGACTCGAAGTCTCTTCTTGAGGGAGACGTTGTTGTAATAAATTTCGGCTTAGTTCTGCAGAGGAGGTTACGCCCGCCACAAGAGCGCTACGACTCCCCACCTTGAACCAAACAGATTGACTCGGTAAAACGAATCAGGGGAGTGCTGTGCTGCCGAGGACTGGACTTCCGTATTGGTCCTGAGTCAACCCTGAAAGTAGGTTGACACGGGGAAACCCGCTTTCCAAAACAGATGGATACAAACATAAATTTTAGCACAACAGGAGAAACTACCTGGTGGGAATAAAAACGAACAATCTCTGAACCACATGTCCCACAATGCGTGAGTAAAAAGGAAGTGTTTCCCTAAGACAGCGTCAGCAGTGGACACAAAATTATAAATGAAGAACACCTGACTGTGGGAAAATGAGATGTTTGTAGGTGGAAGGCTCGCCTGTGAAAAAGTTCCAGGGGGAACGAAACATGTAAGGACTATGCCGCATCCTGTTGTTTAAATTCACCAATAAATTGGCAGTGACAAGGTTTCGTGTGCGACTCGAAGTCTCTTCTTGAGGGAGACGTTGTTGTAATATATATACATATTCACTGAAAAAACCATGGGTTTCACACCAGTTATAGTTAGCTGGAAACTTTACTGACATAAAACCATAGAAATTCCAACGTTATAGTTAGTTGAACTCACTATAACAAGCGCGCCTGCAATGCACTGCTGATGACCTCACATATTACATCACTCATGACATCATCAGTGACATCACTGTGTGTGTATAGTTTTATATGCAAATAAATGGATGTTCAATAATTTATTTGCATGTGTGAGTAACTTTTGGATGACTGTCGGTGTATAACAGGATGTATAGATGTATCACTTTATATGATGAGTGAGTATATGTATGAGTGACTATATAGAACTGTTGGTAAATGAGTGGATGTGTATATAGATGGTTGAATTACTGAATTGGTTGTTGTAACTGGTATGGGTATCTCCATTTTTTTGAAAATGTTAGTTTCTATTTTTGAATATGTGTTTCAAGGGTTACATTACCCTAAAAGGAGGTCTGTCACTCTGTCACAAAGATGGTGTCATAAGTGATGTCATGAGTGATGTCACTGACGATGTCATGAGTGACATAATATGTGACGTCATCAGCAGTACATTGCAGGCGCACTTGTTATAGTGAGTCCAACTAACTATAACGTTGGAATTTCTATGATTTTATGTCGGTAAAATTTCAGCTAACTATCCCTGGTGTGAAACCCATGGTTTTTTCAGTGAATTTAATAGGTTTTTTAAATCCTAATTCCTAACTATAACTGGTGTGAAACCTATGTTTTTTTCAGTGAATTTCATAGGTTTTTTTAAATGCTAATTCCTAACTGTATATAGGGCCTCAAACCTATGAAATGTAATATTTTTTATAATGAATCCTATATTGTATACTTATATAATACTTCTTTTTTTGTTTTTGTTTTTTTTTGTTTGCCCTGGTGCGCTCCCGGTGCGCGCCCCGGTGTGCGCACCGGAAAGCACAGTTTTCCGGAGCGCTCTGGGTCACGCACCAGTGAGCGCTATTGCCGCGTACGAAAACATCATCGTGACGTATCGCGTAGCCGCGTCCGCGTGATACGCACGGCGTAAGTGCACCCGGAAGCACTCGAGCGAATACGATCGCACAACGTAAGCATCTGACGCGCTTACGCGACGTGCCCCGTGGCGCGCCCCCGAGCGCGCCCGGGGGCGCGTCGGGTCATGTGACCTGAAAATAACACTTTTTATTGGTGCAGAACAGTTTTGGTTTCCAAATGATGAAAGCCCGGGTCATGTAATCTGAAAATAACACTTTTCATTGGTTCAGGACAGTTTTTTTTCCAAATGATGAAAGCCCCCACCTTTTTTCCTTATTCTGACTTTGTCCTTTGACTGAGGAAGACCTGTTTGGAGATCTTTGAGTCATATTTTGTACTTAAAAATGGCTACAGTAGCAGCAGCAGCTGGAGCATCTGCACCACCACCACCACCACCAAGAGGACCACCACAACATCACATTGGTGGTCAAGAAGAAGAGGAGGAGGAGGAGGAGGGGAGGAGGTGGCTGCCAGAAGACAATACCCCATGCAGGCCAAAGCAGCACATTGTATGGGAGTTTTTTTCCATCTCAGAGGGAAAGAAGAAAGTGAATGTGCCAAAGGTGACTTGCCAAATCTGTGGCATTGAACTTTCAAGGGGGAACTATAATAAGAAATATTCATTTGGTAATAACACCATGATTCGACACATGCAGCGCGAGCATCCCAACAACTATGCTGCGGCAGAGGTGAGAGAACTGGCCAGCAACCCTCCCCAATCTTCACACAGCACCTCCAAACGAAAGCAACCCACTCCATCGGGACCAGAAACAAGGTAGATGGTCCCAAACATTCAACAAAAGTTTGGGCAATACAAGATCTCTTGTATTTTTTGTGGTTAGACCATCACCTATGGTACGCAAAGCATAACGCTCATCAACCGTGCTGGTGACAACCACAAATGCCCCAAAAATGCATAATTTTTTCATGTTTTTTTTTGCTCCATTTGAGCCGTTTTCAATTCCCTGGTTTTTGTTTCTCCCCATAAAAATAACAAAAAAAATATAAAATAGTTCATAAAAGCCAAAAAAAGTACAAAATGTTCAAAAACACATAAAAAAAAATATAAAACAACAAAAAGAAGAATAAACAGTTCTTTTTAGAACTACCTCCAATTTATAAAAAAAGGCAAATTTTTTTAAAAACTCTATCATTCTTTTTTCCCCATTGTACGCTCCCTGGTACACCCCGCGGTGCGCGTACCGGGCGCTCCCCCCGCGCAAATCAAATTTTTTTTTTTTTATTGTCCCGCGGGGCCCTGTTATAGCCCCCACATCAAACCTAGGGGGTCAAGGGGGGGTCTACTCTGCCCCCTTATGGTCATTTCCCCCTTTATTTTTGCCACCTCTTGTGTCTCGATCCTACCGAGACACAAGATGGCGGCCGCTCCGGACTGTTTGGAATGTTGACAGACACCCGAGAGCCAATCAGCTTTCCACGCGCGAACTCGCGTAGCGCGCTGGTTAGCGCCCCGGTGCGCGTACCGGGGAGCGCTCATAGATATATATATTTTTTTTTTAACCTAAATTACTCAAAATCCACTGGAGCACATATCTTGAGACATAGCAAAGGCACATCGGGCTACCAGTCCCTACAATTTTGCCAAGTTTGGTGGAAATCCATTCAGCCGTTCGGGCTAAAAGTGAGGTCGACGGCCCTCTGGAAATTAACATGGGGAAAACACGTTTTGGGACCCCCTTGTTTCTCAGCCCCCGCTTGACAAATCCCCCCCAAACTATTAGGGAAGGACCGGGGCGCCGGGAGGCAAATTTGAGGAAATTTTCAGGCAGATTCCTCAACCGGCGCCAAAGTTATTCACAATAGAATGTTGAGATTTTCTATTGAAAATAATCCTAAATATAACTACCTACTGGCGACCACCAGTAGGTAATATATATATATATATATATGGCCAGATGTACAACCCTTACATTTTGTGACTTGCAAATTGCGACGCTTTCAACTCGCAATTTTTGACTCGCAAAATGCAAGGCACAACAGTTTCAAAGACACTATTAGCGATTTCTAATGGGTACTTAAATTGCATGCCTCAATAATATTCATTAGGCAAGCGCATTTTGCAACCCCATTGGGAATGGCTAATACTCCCATGGATGTTGGCCTGCCGCAGTCAGCAGACCACCATGTCTGGGACTGCTTTTCAAATACAGTTTTTTTGAAAATGTAGCCCGTTTTCCTTAAAGGAAAAAGTGCTCCATTTAAAAAAAGAAAAAGAAAAGTTTTCAGTTTAATTTTTTAAGGGCAGGCAGTGGTCCCTGGGACCACTGCCTGCTCTTAAAAAATATTTTCTCACACACACACAAAGGGGAAGGGGGCCCCTGGGGATCCCTTCTCATTTGAGATTGGTTTACCACCTACTTGAAGTAGGTGGTAAACTGTGAGTGTTTTGCAGCCGCAAATGCGGTGGCAAAACAATAGTACATGGCATTGAGTCTCGCTATTAGGAAGGGACGCACCTTCCTAATAGCGAGAGTTGCAAATGCTATTTTGTGAGTCAGTGACTCGCAAAATAGCGTTTGTACATCCCATTACCCCGCTCTCCCGTTTGCGAGTGCAAAAAAGGGTCGTACATCTGGCCCATAGTCTTTTAGTCTTTTATAATGGACACTTTTGCCCTAAAGGACTCCGTAGAGCTGTGACCTAGTTGTCAGAGTGCAATTCCATGAAAGCTTGTTTTAGAATGTTGAGTTTGCAGTTACACACAGCAGAATAAAGATGTGTAATACTAAGGTCTGTGTGAGGCATGGTCATTGACAGGTAGCCAGGATGAGAAGATGCTACAAATGAGAATGAGAAAGGGATAAGTAACCCAAAGAATGACAGTGTTCTCCCAGAGAGTTTGCCATGGTCCAAGCAAGCTGCTCGTGAATTCCTAGTGTGTCATTGTCGAAGATCACAATTGATGCTTCATGCATGTGGTGTCGAAGCACAACTCCAGCCTCTGTGAAGCAAGTGAAGACAATGCAAGTGTTAAAAAGAATTTACACCTTGATGGTTGAGAACCTGCTGGCCAATCTGTACATAACATGCTGACATGCAAGATAAAAGTGTACAATGTACGGAGTGTTAACTTTGAAAGCAGATTTAACCTGGTTAATGAAGCGCAGCAGCTGATAATCATAACCTGCAAAACAACAGTGCAAACGGAAGCTCTGCAAGGTGGTGACAAACCAGGTGTTACAAAATGCAAATTGACACTCAGACCAAAAGAAATAAATGGTTTACTGAATGCCCTAAAGATAGTCATCATACTATAGCACTCAGTGAAGGTGGTTCAAGGAGAAGTGCTCAGGGTTGTGCTTACGGAGCCTTTCGTATCTGAAGCGATTGATTCACAGAGTTGCTGAGTGCGACTCAGAACAATTTCACAGGATGTTGGACAATAAGGAGCAGAGAACAAGTCTTGGAATAATGACATTTTTTAGCTGGCTGAAAAGAAAGTCATGTTTACAGCTCTCATTAAAGATGAGGCAAAGGCCAGTATGTAGCAAGTTCTCACAGATGAGATACAAACATCAAGTCGCCGGGATCCACCCCAGGTGTCAGTAAGTTCCATACTGGCCTACAACTCTGCTGCTTTCCTGAAACTACCACCACCTTTCAATACCACCAAAAAGCAAACTATTGGCAATAGATGGTCTCCACAGATTGATACATCTGATGAGTTCATTGCGGCACTTGAAGAGACTGATAAAAAGACGATTATCAAGTATTTAAAAAATCTAGCTGTTGGTGTGAAAGAAGTCATAAAGAAAATGCTGCGAACAGACAACAAAATTGCATCTTGTCAGATTAAAGAAATGCTGAATATAAAGTTCAATCCAGTACAAAAAATTGATTACAAACATACGTTTCCAGTCAAGTACGTCAAAAAGTTGGTAAAACCGTTGATGAATTTGTGGAGAGACTTGATATGCTAATCAAACACTGTAAGTTCAATTAATTTAATGATGAGGAAGCTATGCGACTTAGAGTTGTTGGTGGGTGCTTGTCAGTTTCTTCATGCTGAGAGAAACCCTTAGTCTAGAGAAAGTGTTGATGACTGTCAAAGCTAAGGAGCATGCTGAAAGACAAGTCACTGACATGGAGGTTGAAGGTGCCCGAGTGAATCAGTCATAAGCAATAAAAGTCAGCCAACGCAAAAGATTGAAGGTCACAAAGTACTGTCTAAATGTAAAAAGAAGTTATGTTTTAGATTTGGATTTTCATTTACACACGAAGGTAAATGTCCTACCATTGGACAGATATGTAATGTCTGTGAAAAAGAAAATCAAACAAGCCATTGAAATTGCTGCTGAAATGGCCAATTTCAATCCAAAGCTTCATACAGAGGATGTTGTTGATGCTAGCCCAGTCAGATTAGGTGCTATCTTGGCATAGCACAGTGAACATCCCCAAGCTCGAAGACAAATTGTGGCATATGCCAGTTGAAGTTTGTGCTAAACAGACGTCATTACCTGAGAAAGAAAGTTTGGCTGTAGTATGGGCCTGTGAACATTTCCATGTATTCCAGAATGGAAAGCCTTTTTTTGCAAGTAACTGATCATCAAGCTTCATTGACTATCTTTGGCAATCCAAAAGCCAAGATGCATCCTCCCATTGAACGATGGGGACTGCGATTACAAGAGTATGATTACACCACTATACATTGTCCAGGAAAAGATGAAAACCCTGTTGACTACTTTTCCAAAGTGCCTATAGAAGGTCAAGGTACTCCATCCAAGATGGCTAAAGCCTACATTAATTTAATTGTAGAGTCAAAAAACACTTGCAGCCATTTTGTTACCCCGATCATCACTGCCATGAGCCATGATAGTCACATGGTGAAGTTGAAAGATAATATTTCACATCAGTTGTAGAAATGACAGTCTCAACCTCTCACCTGTGATGGTGAATACCAAAAGTACAAAAATGTTAAAGATGAACTGCCTATGACTCAGGAAGGAGTTTTACGGTGAGCGTTAAGAATCCTAATTCCAGAAAATTTCAGAGAGAAAATAATTGAAGTGGCTCACGAAGGGCATAGTTTTACTTTCACCACCATGGGAGCTCTCTGAGATTGAGTTTGGTTTCCATGTTTAGATGAGAAGGTTGAAAAGGAACTCAAGGCCTGTCATCTATGTAACTACCTCTCTACAAAAATTACTCAACATGCTCTTAGCATGTCAGAACTCCCTAAGCATGCATGGGAGAGAATAGCCATCGATTTCTTTGATCCACTCAGCAATGGATATTATCTGATGGTATCTGTGTATGAGTATTCTCGACTTCCATTAATAGAGGATCTCTTATCCATTATTCATGAGGGAGTCAGTGAGAGATTTGACAAAAATCTTTGCAAAATGGGGCGTCCAGACATTTTTTGAAGTCTGATAATGGCCCACCGTTCAACAGTCAAGAATTTAAGGATTTTCTAAAGCATCTGAACATAAAGCATCAGAAGAATACACCTTTGTGGCCGCAGGCCAATGTACTTTTTGAGCGTTTTCTGAGTATGCTAAAGAAAGCAGTACAGTGTGCAACTCTTGAGAGGCTCAGTTTGCAAACTGTTTTGAATTCCACCCAATGAGACTATCGTTCAACATCTCACTCAACCACAGGTGAAAGTCATGCAGCTATTATATTCAGGAGAACAATGACAACCAAATTATGTGAATGGACCACCAAAAGAGAAGGAGTTGAGAATACAACTGAATGAAAGAATTGGTTAATAAGGAACAAATAAAAGCTATGCCAACAAGAGGCGGCATGTAAAGAGTTTAAGACAGGAGATCTAGCGATCACTTGCCAACTACACTACAAAGGAGAAAATCTGTTGCTCAAAATGAAGAGGCACCTTCCCACATGCTGTCCACCAATGGACATAAAGTGACTGCCGAGCATCCTGGGAAGTCAATTATCAGATACACTTCTCACTTTTGTCATTTGAATAATCAGTCTTCTGATCAAAATGGAGAAAGAAAGACTGAACCTGAAAGCCTAGTGACTTCTATTACTTCTTCACTGTCTTCGAAGATCTATGACAGTGGAGATGACAGCTCCCAGTTTCCAGTAAGCAGGTCAGGTCCAATACTTAAAGCGGCAAGAAGATTAGTAAAAAAAATATTTTTCATTTAACAGAGTTGTAGATGTATTGTCTTGATAGATCTTATAACGGAACACTTTTGGTTCCTAATGGACCCCATAGCACTGTAACGTGGCTGTCGAGCACAATGCCATGAAAGCCTGTTTTCAAATGATAAGTTCACAGTTACACACAACAGAATAAAGACGTGTGATGTTATATTTTCACTACCCATAATGCTTTGTATTGCCATGAGATGCTTTACTTTGGAAATAAAAGAGGGGATTTACTGGCAGTGTTTGGATGGCCGTTATTGAAACACAGGCTTCCCTGGAGGAAGGGCGGACAAGCCCAAAACACGTCGGGCAGCGGGAAAGGAAGAGGTTGTGTACCTGGTGAACCTGCTTGCACTTATGAGCTTATGTCTTTCTGTGAGTGTATGTTCAACGAGGGGAAACTCTTTCTTGTATTTAATGTGGCCTGCCCGGTCAGGGACAAGCACCACTGTGGGATCTGAGTGGGACTGGTGCTGTTTACTGTGAACAGTGTGAATGAAGCAGGAGGTGCTTTTTGGTATTGTGCGAACAGTATTACGGGACACTTGAGTTTCCCCTTGGAGAACTTTGTCATGATTCATTCACGGCAGCGACCCACTTGGGTTGTATTTTCACTACCAGTCCCATAATACTTTGTATTGCCATGAGATGTTTTATTGGGGTAATAAAATAGGGCATTTACTGGCATTGTTTCGTTGGCCGTTATTGAAACACAGGCTGCCCATAAGGAAGGACGGACAAGCCCGAAACGCGTTAGGCAGCTGGAAAGGAAAGGGTTGTGTACCTCGTGAAACTGCTTGCACTGGTGTGCGTAAGCCTTTCTGCAAGTGCACATCCAACGAGAGGGCAACTCTTTCTTGTATTTAATGTGGCCTGCCCGGTCACGGACAAGCACCACTGTGGGATCTGAGCGGGATTGATGCTGTTTACTGTGAACAGTGTGAACGGAGCAGGAGGTGCTTTTTGGTATTGTGCAAGCAGTATTACGGGACACTTGAGTTTCCCCTTGCTGGACTTTGTCATGTTTCAATAATGGCGGTGACCCACTTGGGTTGTATTTTCACTACCAGTCCCATAATGCTTTGTATTGCGATGAGATGCTTTACTATGGAAATAAAAGAGGGGATATACTGGCAGTGTTTGGTTGGCCGTTATTGAAACACAGGCTGCCCATGAGGAAGGGCGGACAAGCCCAAAACGCGTCGGGCAGCGGGAAAGGAAGGGGCTGGGTAGCTGGTGAAACTGCTTGCACTTGTAAGCGTATGCCATTCAGCTAGTGCACATCCAATGAGGGGCAACTCTTTCTTGTATTTAATGTGGCCTGCCTGGTCGCAGACAAGCACCAACACAGGATCTGAGCGGGGCCAGTGCTGTTTACTGTGAACAGTGTGAACGGAGCAGGAGGTGCTTTTTGGTATTGTGCAAGCAGTATTACAGGACACTTGAGTTTCCCCTTGGAGAACTTTGTCATGTTTTATTGATGGTGGTGACCCACTTGGGTTGTATTTTCACTACCAGTCCCATAACGCTTTGTATTGCCATGAGAAACTTTACTGTGGAAATAAAAGAGGGGATTTACTGGCAGTGTTTTGTTGGCCGTTTTTGAAACACAGGCTGCCCATGAGGAAGGATATTAGTTCAGTGTTTTTCTAAGTAGGGAGCTAAAATAAAGTTAGAGCTCCTTTTAGACCAAAAATGTCCAACCATATACCATTTCTAGTTTTGTACATACATCTGTATATAAATGAAACATACATTTTCAAAACATGAGAGAGTGGATGTGCAGAGACTTCAATTGGTAAGTCAGCGGCATACATTTATTTTCATTCCAAAATTATTTGCATTGATCAATGATAATGACAGTGGTTGCTCCAAGGGGAACGTGCAAAGAAAAAGTGTTCGAAGGTGGGGAAGTATTCCCAAAGTGGAATAGGAAGAAAAATATTAATAAAAGAATTCAAGGTGGAATTGATCATGTGTATCAATCAAGATGTCCTGGCCCAGTTGTCTATTTTAGATGGTCTATTTACAATTCTTTGTATAATCACAGATTGAAATCATCTGTGGCACATGTTCAATAGGGGCTCAGTGGGTCCAGGTACAGGGGGATGTATTTGTCGACGTTTCGACTCAACTTTTTTGGCATATAGGAGATTAGAACCTTAGCCTGCAAATCTTCCTCAGGACAGCATGGGGGTGGAAGGGGGGCAACTAACTGGTGGTTAAGAACCCTCATCCTCACTGGCCATAGGGGGAAGGGTAGCCGTATCGAAGGGCTAAATCAATCTCATCCTGAGGAACACTCACAGGGATAAGGTTCTAATCTCACATATGCCACAAGTCGAGTCGAAACGTTGACGAATACATCCCCCTGTACCTGGACCCACCGAGCCCCTATTGAACAAGTGCCACAGATGATTACAATATGTGATTGTTCAAACAATTGTAAATAGACTATGTAAAATAGACAACTGGGCCAGGACACCTTGATTGATACACTTGATCAATCCCACCTTGAATTCTTTTATTATTATTTTTCTTCCTATTGCACTTTGGGAATACTTCCTCACCTTCGAGCACTCATTCTTTGCATGGTCCCCTTGGAGCAACCACTGTCATTATCGTTGATAAATGCAAATAATTTTGGAATGAAAATAAGTTTATGCCGCTGACCTACCAACTGAAGTCTCCGCACATCCACTCTCTCATGTTTTGAAAAACTATGCTCCCATGTTAACAGACTATTTTGAGTCACCCCATACCTGTAATACCCCATGAGGAAGAGCGGACAAACCGGAAACGCGTCTGGCAGCGGGAAAGGAAGGGGTTATGTACCTGGTGAAACTGCTTGCGCTCATAAGCGTATGTCTTTCTGCGAGTGCACGTCCAACGAGGGGAAACACTTTCATATATATACATTCAATAAAAAAACATAGGTTTCAGGTACATTATAGTTAGTTGTACATTTCACTAGTACAAAACCAGAGAAATTCCGCCGTTATATATTTAGTTCATCTAACTATGACTCGCGTCCCCGCAATCCACTGCTGATGATGTCACATATTACATCATTCATGACATGGTCAGTGACATCACTAATGACATCTAAAAGGACATCACTGAGGACATCACTGATGACATCATGCAATGACTGTGTGTTTCTATAAAGTTTTTTTTTTTTTTTTTTTTTAAACCTTTATTTATGAATGCACAATGCACAGCGTCTGCCTACAACCCCGCAGGGCCGGCCGCTATGACATATACGGATAATTAAAAGGTAAATTTGAAGACAGTACGTTGTTAAAGCAATCTATCGAGACTACATTGTCGGACGGAACATAGCGCCATATCAAATAGGATAAGAAAGGTTTAATTTTATAATTTTGTCGAAAAGAACAACAACACACAAACACATGGTATCATAATGGCAAGGGTCGCTAGAGGGGGGGGAGAGGGGGGGAGAGCGCTAATAAATAGGGAAACCTATATGACGAGGGGGGGCGAGCACGGGGGAGAAAGCAGAGACTATACTGGGAATTAGGAACGGAACGTCAATCATGGGGAGGAGGGGAGAGGAACCTCATAGTCAAGTGGAGGGGAGCAAATGTCTCCTTGGTACGAATTCCACTGCGCCCAGACCCTGGACCATTTCTTGGGATGCCCCCGTGCCTCATAAACAGTTTTTTCTCGGAACATGCACCAGTCCATGTTCTCTTTCCAGGCACTGAGCGATGGTAGATTAGGAGAGCCCCAGAGCTGCGCTATATCTCTCTTTGCAACCATGTTGCCCAGAGTGACCCATAGTGTCTGGGCAGCATTACAATCGGACGGTTCCCATACATTCAGCAAGCAACGTCGTGCTTCGGGAAGGAGAGGGATCCCGGTGACACGACCTATAACATCATGCACTCTAGACCAAAAGGCTGCAATCATCGGGCATTCCCATAGAACATGAAGGAAAGTACCATCCATACCACACCCACGCCTGCACCGTCCATCCGAAACCAAACCCATCCGCACCAGACGCATACCAGTCAGATATACTCGGTGGAGGATCTTCAACTGGACAAAGCGAAGCCGAGCCGGGATAGCCACCTCATTAGGGGAGGATACAGCTGACTGCCAGTCCTCGTCGTCGAGCTCGAGCCCGTCAGCCGTCCAGGTAGCACGAAGTTTCTCAAGTTGGTCGGCTCTGTTGTTGACAAGCTTCTTATATATTAAGGAAATCGTGCTATTGGGGACATGGCCATCTAAAACACGATCCTCCAAGGGGGAGGACTGCGGGATATCGGTACCAGATGGAAAGACGGAGGTCAAGGCATGTCGAACCTGCATGTACCGGAAGTGCTCCCTATCGTCGAGCCGATATTCCAGTTTCAATACCTCAAAGGATTTAACAGCGCCTCGAGCCCATAGATCCTCCACCTTACTGATCCCAATCATGTCCGACTTCTCGAATGGTTGATAGCGCTCAGGTGTGAGGCCCAGTAATAGCGTCTAATATCCGGCAACGCAATACCACCATCATACCATGAGAGGGTGAGTTTGGACAAGGCGATACGGGCACGACCATCCCAAATCAGCTGTCGCTGTAAACTCTCAACCTCTCGGAAGTAGCGAGCAGGAACAGGATCGAAAAAATTCTGCAGAGCGTAAAGAAACCGGGGGAGCGACATCATTTTAAAGAGTGCCGCTCGGCCCAATGGGGATAGAGGCAACTCACGCCACCGTCGCACGTCCTGCTTGAGTCTGCGGAGCGGAGCATACAAGTTCCGCTCATAGCGGACCGAAGAGACCATAGAGACATAGATCCCCAGATACTTGAAGCCATCAGTCGCTACCAATATGGGAAACCTGCGAGGCAGAGGCGGGAGCGCCCCGGCTATAGCGTAAACACAGGACTTGGTCCAATTGATGACTAATCCCGAATTCTTACCAAAGGATGTGAGAACGTCGAAGAGGACGTTAAGCGACTTTTGAGGGGAAGTAAGATAAAGGAGGATATCATCCGCGTACAAGGAGACACGATCCTCGAGATCCGGGGACCATCTGATCCCCTTAATGGAGGGCTCCCCCCGTAGCCACGCAGCAAGGGGCTCAAGCGCCAATGTGAATAGAAGCGGGGAGAGCGGACAGCCCTGACGGGTGCCGCGGCCTAAGGGGAAAGGGTCAGAGCATCTACCATTCACCACGACCTGAGCCAATGGTCGTTCATAAAGGAGCCTGACCCATGCGATGAAATTAGGACCGAAGCCAAACTTAGCGAGAGCTGCCCAGAGATAGGGCCATTCGATAGTGTCGAAAGCCATAGTGGCGTCTAAGGAGGCCACCACTGCCGGCTCGGCGAGAATTGGAGCCCTCGCGAGAACACCGTGAAGCCTACGCAGGTTAAGGGCCGTGTTCCTATGCGGGATGAAACCGGATTGATCCGGATGGATCAAGTCGCAAATCACCTTAAGCAACCGATTGGCCAGAATCTTGGCCAGGATTTTGGGTTCCGCGTTAAGGAGAGAGATGGGGCGGTAGGAAGTGCAGCGGTCACGGGGCTTACCGTCTTTATAGATGACCACTATGGTAGCAAGGCGCTGCTCGAGGGGGAGGCTTCCAGCCTCAACCGCCTCGAGAAACATGTTGCGCAGGTGGGCGGCCATTTTGTCCGGACAAAGTTTGTAAAGTTCAATGGGCAGTCCATTCGGGTCCATCGCCTTCCCCGAGCGCAGAGATCGGATAGCAAGAGCGATCTCATCAACAGTGAAAGGGGCTTCCAAGGCAAGACCATCTTCATCTGAAACAGTAGGCAAGGCAATATCTCGCAATATCAGCCTGGAATCAGCCTCATCCCGATCACTAACAGGCGTGTAAACCTTCCGGAAGTGGTCAACAAAGCAATCAACAATTTCACCAGGATCGGAGACACTCTCACCGGACTCACGAACAATGACAGGCACAACACGACTCGCTCGTTCAGCCTTATCCAGCCATGCCAAGAGCTTGCTAGCTTTGTCACCCACATCATACAGTCGGCCTAGTTGGTTCGCTCGCATCAATTTAGCAGCATCAGTGACACAGGCTCTATAGTCGGCTTGCTTTAGTTCCAAAGTGTGCAACAGTGCAGGCGTGTCATCTCCACCCAACTCACTTTCAAGCGCAGTGATCTCAGTTTCAAGAGCAAGAACAGCCTCCCTCTTCACCCTACGATCAGCAGCAATGAGTGATAGAGCAGCACCTCTGATAACCGTCTTGAAGGCTTCCCAAAGAACAGTAGGGGAGGTGACTGAGCCCACATTCTCGTCAAAATAACAATCAATTGCCTTCACCAAATCTGAGCGGAGCCGGGGGCTACGAAAATGCCAGGGAGGGACAGGGGGAATTCTGTTACCAAGTAAACCACCCACAGAAATCTTAATCATCAAGGGGGAATGGTCCGAGATACCCCGGGGAAGATGTCGTACCTCCCGGACAGTGGACAGAGTGGAAGCTAACATGAAGAAATAATCGATACGCGAGAGGCTGCCATGCGCACCAGAGTGGAAAGTGTATTGCTGGAGTGCGGGGTGCAGTGAGCGCCAAACATCCACCAGGCCAAAAGTATCAGCCATCTCATTGAGCCACATTTGGGACGGCAGCAGGACTCTAGGGGGAAGTCGATCACATTCACCAGACATAACAGAATTAAAGTCCCCGCCCAAAATTAACAATCCATCAGGAAGGCCAAGAAGAGTCCTGCCAAGATCAGCGTAGGTGGTAGCCTGCAGTCCCGGTGGAACATAGACAACAACCAGCACAATCTGTTTACCCTCCCACCTCCCAGAGACAGCAGCATACCGCCCACGGTCGTCAAGGATAACCTCGTCAATAGCCAAGGCGAGGGAGGACTTCACCATGATACCCACTCCCCGGGACCCAGAGGTGAAACCAGCATGGGCGATCAGGCGATAACCCCGGCGGTCGAGGGCCTTGCAAGCATTTCCAATTAAGTGGGTCTCCTGAAGGAACACAACATCTGGGGCATGTCGTCTCAAAAATTGCAACACAATGCCCCGCTTGATCCTGTCGCCCAACCCGTTGACGTTCCAAGAAAGAAACCGCATTTCACCCCCCCCATTGCGGCATAGGCAATCCACCCCAACCCCCCTCCACAACCCAAAGTTCGGAATATTTGCAATCAATAAAATACCATGAAAAAAGAGACATAACAAACAAAACGAAACACCATCAAATCCCCAGAAACCAACCCCCCAACAGAAACCCGGTACAACACCCCCCTCCCTGCACCCCTGCTGACTAAAGAGCCACCCCCAACTGCAGTGTGCCTGTCGCCCCATCTTATCTACACAAAGAACCCCCCGAGGAGGAAGGGAGAAATCACCCGTTCCCGCACCGCCACGGGCATAACCATAGAGCACACAGTTAATTTACTCTGTACAGTACGTAGTCTCAATCCGGACCTCCGGGGGCCCATGTTACTCCTGGGCCGTTGCACCACCTTCCGCACCACCAGGGCCTCCGCTCTCAGAGTCCTCCGTCGGCAACGAGTCCAACCAGTCGGCAACACGCTCCGGCTGATCAAAAAAATAGGCACGTTCTCTAAACTCTATCCGCAGTCGGGCTGGAAACAACATGGCGTACTTCAGTCCCCGGTCTCTCAGGCGACGCTTCACTCCGAGGAACCCAGATCGTTGTCGCTGCACTTGGGGAGTGAAGTCAGGATAGATGGAGATAGAGTTATTGCCATATTTCAATGGGCCGTGTTTACGGGCGGCCTGGAGGATAGCATCCCTATCTCGATAGTGAAATAGCCTTGCGATGATAGGCCTCGGCGGGCCTCCTGGTTTCACCCGTCCTCCTGGAAAGCGATAGGCGCGCTCTACGGCAAAGAACTTACTTAGTCCAACCGGAGCAAATTTAGCAACGATTAGTTCCTCGTCCAGTAAATCGATCGAGGCAGCACCATCACTTTCCGGTACTCCAACCAGGCGTATGTTGTTCCGCCTGGCCCTGTTGTCGTAGTCCTCCATACGTTTAAGCAGCAGATCTTGCGAGGCACGCAGATTCCCAATCTCAGACTGCGCCTCCGCCATGTCCGTTACCAGGCTCGACGCCTTCAAGTCTAGTGCCTTCACCCTTTCGTTATTTTTGGCAAGATCGGCCCGAATAAGAGTAACGTCCACAGCCACCATGTCTATCTTGGACACGATGGCTTCGTACTGCTGACTCATGTCGGCCTTAAGTCCAGAGATGGCCGCCAACAGGTCTTGGAGCGATACTTCAGATGAAGACGACATGTCTGTCTGAGGTCCTTCAGCGCCCACGCTTGTGACACCGGGGGATCCGCTCGGCTGGGTGTAGCGTTCGATCATATTAGACTGGACCGAACCCCCCCGGGTTACAGTGTTTCTGCGTTTTCCGGCCTCAGGTTTTGTCGCCATGTTGCAGTCGATGGCGGTCAAGAACCCAAGAGTGGCAGTGGAACGGGAAAAAGTCCAGAAATTCCACAGCGCAGGTCGAGGAGGGAATATGGCAGGCCTCCTTGCCAGTCCAATAATGGAAAGCGCTCACTGTGAGGGCAGCAGGCGAAGACAAAGTAGGAGGAGACAGGGACGATGAGGCCGGAAACCGAAAGTGAAAGTGGTACACCACCGGTGGGCCAGATGCCAGGCAGCCGTTGTTGTTGCGTTACAGCTCGGCCATAATAGGCAGCCGAGTCCCCGGTCACGTCCGTGGGCAGGCCAAAAAGTTGGAGACGACAGAAAAATGGTCCCCGAGGTCCGATTTCGACCAAAAAAGGATCGTCAGCATCAGTAAGAGTAGCACTTCAAAAGCCCGTCGAATTGATCAGGATAGATGCAGGATAGATAAAGAAGGGTGGCGCGGGTCTCGGGAGCTCTCTGCTCACGCGACCATCTTGGATGCCCGCGTAGCTCCTCCTTCGTTTCTATAAAGTTTAAATATGTTTTATACATATGCCAAATTGTATTGAAGAATGAGTGGGTGTATAAGTATATGGATGGAGGATTCAGTAGGTGCGTGACTGGCTGTATATATATTTATTTTTACAAATATTTTTATTGATTTTATACCATTTTTGTGTTACAAGGGCTTATACTATAAATCAGGTCATGACAAATTCATCATACAAAAGAAAAGACAGAATAGAGAAAATGCAGTCTGTTTGGGTGCATAGTATCACACATTGATAGGCTGTAATATTCTCTAATACATCCATTATCTTACCCCAGGTGCCTTCTTCCCTTCATTTCCACAAATAAATCTCAAGAAAATGTTTTCACCAATCACATATGTCACATATAGTCAATATAATATAGTAGAAAATAGAAAAAAAAACTACTCTTCCTGTAGCCAGTTTGTAACTGGAGCCCATATTTGACAGCCCCAAACCCTTTTTCTGCACCCTCTTGCTTTATAAATTTAACATTCTAAATTATAAATAGCCAACAACCTTGACCACCAATTAATAAATGTAGGGGGATCCGGGCTTATCCATTCAGAAGTAATGCATAAGCGGACCAAAGCCATTGCAATAAACAAAAACGCAGACATAGATCTCGGCCTTGTGTCTCTTTCTATATTGAATCCCACACCCGAAATTACAAGGTCGACAGTTATAATTATTGGCGCCTCTAAAATCAAAGTCTGGAATTTTTCCACTTATCGAAAAATAAAGTCTCATCTAGGGCAAGAAAAAAACATGAACAGAATTTGCAGCTTTTAGTCCACACCTGTTACAATTCCTGCCCCTCATGCCCCCCCATTTAGCAAGTTTACCAGGTGTGTAATACAGATCAAAAATAGACATGAAGTGCTGGCTCCTAAGTCTACCAGTTATTAGAATTTGGTTAGCCAAATACATCAATTCCCCTATGTCTATTACCGATGTTCCTAACTTGTTTCCCCACTTTACATTCCAAGTGCAAATATCATCGGGAAAAGACGTCAGTAACTGCTGATAAATCTGTCCTATCGAATACTTTTTGTCTAATATTTCAACCAGAGGGATCCTGTCCAATCTTAACTCTGACCTATGTGTGCCTTTCTCTATAAAGCTACAAATATGTAGAAATTTAAAAAAATCTTGTATAGATAAACCGTACTTCTCCTACAGGTTCATAAATGAAATAAGTTGGCTCCCATCAAATAAATCGCCCAAACATAGAACTCCCTTCATCCCCCATCTAAATGTGATGTGATCCTGACAAATTAATGGGAGAATACCGGAGGCAGATAATGGAGTATAAATAGTTGTATTTTGAATCTTCAACTTTCGCTGAACTTGTTTTCAGACAGAGTAAGCGGCTGTAAGCAGTTTGAATTTGGTCTTTTTATAATAGCTAGGCTGATCCTCACCAAACAGCTTTTTACTTCATCCCCCAGTCCAAATTCATAAAAGGTTGATCTACTAGGTAGTGAAATTATAGCCTTGGCCACAACTAATAGAATCCCCATATACTATAACATAGATGTCCAATAGTCTAACAAAAAATACTGGACCTATATATATTCACTGAAAAAACCATAGGGTTCAGGGATGTTCTAGTTAGTTGGACATTTCACTCGTACAAAACCAGAGAAATTCCGCCGTTATAGTTAGTTCAGCTAACTATAACTCGCGTCCCCGCAATGCACTGCTGATGACGTCACATATTACATCATTCATGACATGGTCAGTGACATTACTGATAACATCTCTGATGACATCTCAAATGACATCACTGAGGACATCTCTGATGACATCATGCAATGACTGTGTGTTTCTATAAAGTTTAAATATGTTTTATTTATATGCCAAATTGTATTGAGGAATGAGTGGGTGTATAAGTGTCTGGATGGAATATTCAGTAGGTGTGTGACTGGCTGTATATATATTTATTTTTATAAATATTTTTATTGATGTTATCCCATTTTTGTATTACAAGGGCTTATACTATAAATCAGGTCATGACAAATTCATCATACAAAAGAAAAGACAGAATACTGAAAATGCAGTCGGTTTGGGTGCATAGTATCACACATTGATAGGCTATAATATTCTCTAATACATCCATTATTTTAACCCAGGGGCCTTCTTACCCTCATTTCCACCAAAAATTCCCAAGAAAATGTTTTCAGCAATCACATAAGTCACATATAGTCAATAGAATATTGTAGAAAATAGAAAAAAAACTACACTTCCTGTAGCTAGTTTGTAACTGGAGCCCATATTTGACAGCCCGAAACCCCTTTTCCTGCACCCTCTTGCTTTATAAATTGAAGATTCTAAATTATAAATAGCCAAAAGCCTTGCCCGTCAATTAATAAATGTAGGGGGATCTGGGCTTATCCATTCAGAAGTAATGCCTAAGCAGACCAAAGCCATTGCATTAAACAAAAATGCAGACATAGATCTCGGTCTTGTGTCTCTTTCTATATTGAATCCTGCACCCAAAATTACAAGGTCGGCGGTCATAATTATTGGGGCCTCTAAAATCAAAGTCTAGAATGTTTCCACTTCTTGAAAAATAAAGTCTAACCTAGGGCAAGAAAAAAACATATGAACAGAATTTGCAGCTTGTAGTCCACACCTGTTACAATTCCCGCAACTTATGCCCCCACATTTAGCAATTTTACCAGGTGTGTAATACAGATCAAAAATAGACTTGAAGTGCTGGCTCCTAAGTCTAACAGTTATTAGAATTTCATCATCCAAATCCAGCGATTCCCCTATGTCTATTACCGATGTTCCTAACTTGTTTTCCTACTTTACATTCCAAGTGCAAAGTGGAAATATCATCGGGAACAGCCCTCAGTAACGGCCGTTAAATCTGTCCTATCGAAGATCTTTTGCCTAGTATTTTAATCGGAGGAATCTTGCCCAATTCTAACTCTGACCCATGTGTGCCTCTCTCTATAAAGCTACAAATCTGCAGAAGTTTGAAACAATCCTGTCTAGATAAACCGTACTTCTCCTGCAGGTTCATAAATGAAATAAGTTGGCCTCCATCAAATAAATCACACAAATATAGAAATCGCTTCATCCTCCGTCAAAATGTGATGTGATCCTGACAAATTACTGGGAGAATACCAGAGGCAGATAATGGAGTATAAATAGTTGTATTTGGATTCTTTTGCCAAACTTATTTCCAGACATAGTAAGCAGCTTTAAGCACTTTGAATTTGGTATTTTTTATAATAGGTAGGTTCTATTATCCCCATCAAACAGCTTTTTACTTCACCCCCAGTCCAAATTCATTAATGGTTGGTCTGCTAGCTAGTGGAATTATAGCCTTGGCCTCAACTAAGAGAATCCCCATATACTGTAACATAGATGTCCAATAGTGTAACAAAAAATACTGGATCTATATATATATACATTCACAGAAAAAAACATAGGTTTCAGGGGCGTTATAGTCAGTTGGACGTTTCACTCGTATAAAACCAGAGAAATTCCGCCGATATAGTTAGTTCAGCTAACTATAACTCGCACCCCCAATGCGCTGCTGATGACGTCACATATTACATCATTCATGACATGGCCAGTGACATCACTGATGACATCAGTGATGAGCAGCCTTTCTTCATTTTGAACCTTTTTTCTTGTGACTCGGTTCAACCGAGTCACAAGGTGTCTGCCAACACTTTTTGATTTGATGTGTAGGCAGCCAATCAAAATGAAGTTCGTGAACAGTAGGGTTCGCTGATCCACCGCGGTCACCAGATATATAAATAGTTTCATTTTTTAATTTCTCAGGAACTACTGAATGAACTAATGATTTACACCATGTAAGGCAAAGAGTGCTCTCTGGGAAAAGAGCTACCGCTCTGCCAAATTTGGTGTAATTCCTTTCAGCAGTTCGGGCTGTAGCTGCCACAAAAGTTTCCTATGGAAATTAACATGAAAAAACGTGTTTTGGGACCCCCCCTTTTTTCTCAGCCACCACTTGACAAATCACCCTGAAAATTTCAAGACAGGACCTGACTAGAGTGCCCCATTAGTTTTGAAAATTTTGTGAAGATTCAAAAAACGACGCCAAAGATATTGGCAAATCAAAAAACGCTTTTCCTATGGAAACTAGGTCCTAACTATAACTACCTACTGGCAAGGTATGAACACTCTCCTTCTTTCGAAAGTGTAACACAAGCCCACCAGCCAGTTTCAGGTAAGAAATATTTCATTTATTCAAGGGTTTCAAACAGCAAGCCTCCATGACACGTTTCAACTTCTTCAGATCCTAATCATATGGAAATACTGAGTTAGTTGCTTGCACTTGCTTTTAAAAGGGTTTTCACAGACATAAAAAGCAGACTTCAAAGGATTTATTGAGTCACATAAATCATTGCAAAACAATCGAATCGCAAGTTTATTTCAAATGTTGTGGGTACCAAGTAGAGTTTGCTCTGATCACTGTTACAATTCCCAAAATGACAGCACGCATTGGCAGATGTTAATCATTCGTATGTCTAAATAAACAGCGACTACTGGTATTTCCAAAAATCGCTCCACACCACAGTAACCATAATTCATTGTACTTGCCCAGTGTGTATTCAACTGTATCGTCATGTTGGGTATTTATCAGTGTTCTATTTGCCGTTAATTGTATCAGTACACTTTGTCATATTGCCTCTGACTAATATGCGTAAACATTGCAGCTCCAGCGGATCATCGGCTGGCAGGGTTTTATAAGGCCTCCAATCACGAAGCACTAATTTCCTCTCCAAAAGGTCAAGCCTCGACATCCTCTGCCAAGAGCCGGGCAACCCTGCCACAAAGACTGCCAGTCAGGAATAACCATTCCAAGTCAACCGACCCTCAATCAGTCCCAACGCTTCAGTTACCAACCTCACATACTGAAAAAACTAGCAAACACCATCTCGCCAGCTTAGTAGGAGAGAAAAGAAAAGACAGCACAAGCAAAGAAATAAGTCTCTACCAAAAACCAGAGCTGACCCTCTTCAACTATTCCCTTTGTTTAAAACATCGAACTGTGGTAACGCTTCAAACCATAACCCAGGCAGGGTGGGGAAGTCGCACCTGCTGAACACATCTGTCCATAAACTTTCCAAAATTTCCAAAAACCACAAGGAGGAATCAAATATCACCAAGGAGCAGCCCTGGATCCAGTATACAAATACACCAACTGCTGTCAAAGCTAGTGATCGGATGCATGAGGCAAAAATCCTATGTGATCCAGAGCAAGGATCTTCTGGGTACTCTCTGCCAACTGACCCACATCCTGCCTATATATCCCAATCACCCTACCAGTCATGCCCCTCAATTCCAATGAGATTGGTCTCAAAATTCAATGACAAGGCCAAGACAATCAAGAGCATTGAACCACCAAAAGGAACAGACAAAGCCACTGGTGCATCAGCTAGCTGAATTAAAAACTGAAATTGAAACACCGCCTGTTCCACCCCATTCCATTATCTTAAAACACAGGGCCCTGCCACCAGCGTTGGGTCCAACCATTTAAAAGTCACCTTCAAAGATCAGGGCTGGCCGCTGGGATAATGTTTGGCTGAACAGTCTTGCAACGGAACCCTACACAGTCTTTTAGCTGAAAAACCTGACACAGATAAGTTACACAACCAGAAACAGGAACCAGTTAGAGATTCCTCCAAGATTCTACTTATCCCTGAATTTCAAAGAAAAAGGCCAGCATGATACTCTTAACAGGTGTAACATCATCAAATTACTAAAGGCAACTACAGCTTTTGATGCTCTGGCATCCAGTGACACTAAGTATATTGAATTACTCCATCCAAGAGGTTCACAATTGTCTTATTCTACCCTGGTAACATTCAATTCTATCACTTGGGCCCGCGCCCTTTTAGATAACTCTGAACTTTTCCACCAATGGGGCATTAAAATCCACCCCTATCCTGAACCGAGGTACCACCCGTGTTGGCACTTCTATCACTCTTGCCACAAAGTGCCTGCCGGCCTCCAGGTGAAAAAAGTCTCAAGCCACATTCAATTCTAAAAAATGTCCAAGGTCATATGGTCACTAAAGCAACTTCTCGGGCCACCCCCTTTAAACAAATCCTGAGCAAGACTGCAGTTGGCTATCAGATGCATTGTCTAATTAAAGATAGGCTTGACATAACGCACAGCCTCCACATCAGGTAATTTTTAATAATTTCATTGAAAACAACGGATTCCATCTACACTACATATCTGCTATCATCATGCACCAGCAAAACCTACCAACCATATCTTCCTGGAACATTAGCAGCCTCCACCACAAAAAACACTCCAGAGAATTGCAAAGGTATTTCTGGACACAACTTTCTTGTTTTCCAGGAAACTTTGGCCACACAAAATCATCCTTTAAACGACGATCTGGAAGACTGGAAGCTGGGTATAAGAGACTAGAAATTCGGCAGGCCTAAGGGGGGTTTGTCAATATTCCCCTCCACCAGCTTAAAAAGTCCCATTGAAAAACTAGATTTCCTAGTGAACTGGCTCCTGGGAATCAAAATCACTTCAAGAGATCAAAGCACCCTTTTCTACCTCTCAACGCCTACATTAATCCAAAATCTAGAACAAAAAGGTCCCAGCTCGACTTCTTATCCACCGTTGTGTGTGACTTGGCAGGGGATATTGGACACGCAGACTGCTTCCTCATGGGGGACTTCAACACCAACCTCTTCCAAGGGAGCCCGGAGGACCTAGACATCCTGCTTCCATTTATTTCAACAGAATTAAAGACACAGGTAAAACCCTTAAATTAAAAATGCTGCAGTATTGGAGAACACTGGGTCCTGCAACTCTACAGTGTGGGCTTTATTGCCCTGAATTGGAGATTTCCACAGGACACTCCTCCAAAATGGAAATGGACAAATGGCCACAAGTGCACCTATCTCGACTTTTCTATCTGTTACTTGGAGCTACTTCCATACATAGAAAATTACAAAATCAAAACACGCTCGGAAAGCGACCACCGACCTCAGGTCACTACCATTGCATTGAAGTTAGAGCACCATGACCCTGCCAAACCCACAAACACGGGAATATACTCTGAGAACCTAAAATGTTGAAGATGGTCCAACGTCATCAGTACAACGATTATGGGAGAATGTGAGCAATTAATAACACAGCTCAATTTGCGGTCAGTCTCCTCAGTAGACAACTGAGCAAGTTTCTGTGATCACCTCTTAAAGCATTTAAACCTGCCACCACAATAATCTGTCGGATTAAGCTATAAGCAGTCTCCCCTTTCCCCTCAGTTAAGAGCATTAAACATCATCAGATATGCCTCCCTCAGGGCAGCCAGGAGACATCCATAATCGTATTCCTTACTGAAGTGCTATAAATCTGCTCAAAATAATTATACACAGGTATGTCAAATAGATAAAACGCCACACCTGCAACAACTCTGGTGCTCCCTCCTTCGCCTAAGCAAGAGCCAGGACCCCCAAAAATTCTGGGCGTAAGTAAACAGCCAATCTAATGGAAACCGCAGGCTGGGAAGTGCAAACATTGCTGAGAATGACTTGGTAATCTTCCTCACCAGTCACTTCGAGGTGGAACAGTAGAAGACTTTACCAGCAACAATACTTCCCAGGAATGGCACGACATCCCGCAAGTAGCACAGGAAAACTCAAAGGAAGAAGTCAACTTCTCCCCCACAAAGCTGGCCAAAACTCTATCTAAAGCCAGATCGGATGGAGCTCCAGGTCCAAACAGCCTGCCACAGGCCTGGTTTAAAAGAACATACATTTCTGGTCCAAGCAGTTAGTCAGTCTGTTTGATTACTCACTACGGAGTTCAATCATACCAGATTCTTAGCGGGGGTGCCATCATTCAGCCTATCCACAAATCTGGCTCAAAATCATCCCCAAGTAACTGTAGGCTGATAGCACTTTTGGATAATGAGGCAAAGCTTTTTGCCAGCTTGCTGGTGGAAGACCTGAAGAGTGGGCCCACTCAAAACGACTGTAACTTAAGTATCAAACAGGGTTCATGGCAAACTCAGGCACACTGACCAACCTCCTAGCTTTATTCATTCCTATTGACAAAGCAATCGTATATGCCATGGCAGTGTTCTACTGTTTTGTGGACTTTAATGGCGCTTTTGACCACGTACCAAGTGAGTCTCTTTGAGCTAAGCTGTCTAATTGGGGAATACCGGCCAAATTACTGAAGCCAATCAGCCAGCTTCACACCAATACCTGGATTCAACTTAAGATCGGCACATGATCACACCTACCTAGAAAAAATGAGACAACAAGGGGAGTAAATCAGAGATGTGTGCTAGCCCAGCTGCTATGTAATTTTTTTCTAGCCAATTTCTCAGCAGACCTGGACACAATAAATAGCCATCCCCAAAGATCGGCGGCTCACAGATCCGTAATCACTTATATGCTGATGATCTCACCCTTTTTAGTCATACAAGACTTGGACTGCATTGACTGTTGAACTCCCTACACGTGTACACCATCACAAACAAATTGGCCGTGAATATCAAGAAAACCAAAGGGGTCATACTTGGCAGGAAGCAGTACAGAGGTGGTGGCTGGGTGTCCGACAACGTTCACATTCCAGTTGGCAAAACTTACAGGTACATAGGATATCCATATCAACTCAAGGGGCAAACTAACTAAACATTGCCACTAAATTGCCATGAAAGCCACGGCTCTCTAAGTTAACCTCTCTAAGCTCTCCAAAAAACTTAATGGCCCCAACTTAGCAGCAATGTTAGAAGCAATGCTTCTAACAGGCCCCACCCTGTTATATGGCTTTGAGATCACTCTCGCCAAGCTCAGTACCATGCTTAATCAATATACGATTAAAATCTACAAAAGGGTGCTCCTGCTACCAAAAGGTTAATCTGCTGCCCGGGTCCAACTGGAGCTGGGCCTCCCAAACTATACCTTGCAAAGCATGGGTTCTTTCTTAACCTTTATCACAAGCTCAGACAGGCCGGAGCCGGCACCCTTGAGTCCCTGATATGGTTGGACATTACTGTTAATAACTGCGACGAGCCTCATAGCTGGTACTTCAACAAATGCAGGTCACAACTATCAGCAGATGATCTCTGGACTCTAAATTCTGGGAACAGCTTTCAAAATAAGTATCAAATGCCCATCCAACTATGCTTCAAACTGTTAGACAGAGAGATCATAGCCAAAAGGAAAAGGGCAAGGGCAGTAATCAATTCATATGAGCCAGCCCCTCCTGTGCCACACTTGGTTTGCTCTTATTCTCTACATCTAAAACAAAGATTCTTGGCACTTAGGATGGGCAAGTGGGTTTTCATGAAACATCTACCTTTAAGGCGGCGCCCCTCAGACGATCTTGCGAGTAAAGGCTGTTTCAAATCAGATGAATCCCTGGAGCACGTTGAATGTATCTGCCTAGCAATGCTGTCCCTGCTTAGAACAAAGTTGAGGCAGAGTGGAACAAATTGGGAGTCCAGTCCTGTAGGCAGGGCATCATAGCTGTCTTGAATCTGGAGAATACAGCTCTAAACATTAACTTCACAAATTCCATCCACTTGGCTTATCATCAATTTAAGATCCCCTAAACCTCCAATTTATTTAAGTCATGCTAAGGCCCCCCACCATTTGTCCCAACTAAAGGCTTACAAAGGCAGAGATCTCAGGTGTCACCAGACTGTTCGAAATGTGGCATTGACTTAACGGGGGGGCTGTAACTTTTTTTTTTTTACCTTCCACAGTGCTGAATTTTGACATTTTACTTTTTACATTTTTTGCACATCTTCTTATGAAGAAAATTTGTATCATGTGCCTTTATGATTTCTTTTACATTGAATAAAACTTGTTATACCATAGGGGCACTCTCACTAATTTACAAACCCAAACAGGCAGTTACACACCCACTCAAAGACCTATACAGCCACTCACACACCCACTCAGAGACCCATATAGGTACTCACAGACTCAATCCAATACCCAGACAGCCACTGACACTTCCACTGACATACTAATGCAGGCAATCACACACCCACTCAAAGACCCGCCCAGGCACTCACAGACCCAAACTTCCACTCGTGGGTAACCTGTTCCGGCATACAAATGACAGAGACACGGGACACTTCCTTCGGCGTCAAAGATTCGAGGTTTATTACTGCAGGGAACACAGAAGTCACGAGAAGTACATATCATGTAAGTTCACGGAGCCTGATTCGAATTGCTACTGTGGGTCGCTCCTTTTATACAGTTTTGGCTCATAGGTTAACATGGTACACAAAGGTTTACAACTTGGTTCCCACCATTAAAACCATAAGGGGTTGCTTTCATGTATTCAAGGCCCGGAACATAAGTACGGAAACGTTTGGTGGTTCCCAACTGTAAAAACCCATCTTCCCACCATTAGTGCATTCCAATCGGTAGTAAACAAATCGAAGAAGGAACAGAAACAGGTGCAGAGGAAGACAGGAACAGTGGGGAGATCGAAAAGGGTGTAAAAGAGGTGGTATCAGGAAACACGAGCTACAGGCATCAAAAGGACGTGCCTAATGAGATGCACGGCTAAGACAATAGAGCGACACGGCAAGATGTGCCTCGAGCGGGGCCATCTGCCTTACAGTGTCATCCCCCTCATCATAAAGACACTTTCAAAGGAAACGTGTCTTCCGCAAGAGTTTCGAGAATCCCAGGGTCGCGAAGCGGACAGCGTCCGTTCGCTGGCTACTTGAGGGCAAGAAACGAAATGGATGCCATATCTAAGATGGAACCCGTGGGCTCGGATGTAGAAACCCACAAATCAAACGAACGGTTTAGGCTAGTACAGCGAAAACGCGTACACCCACTAAACTCGTCATTTGCGGTTCATAGATACCAGACTCGACCATATTCGTGCGAGTCCAAAACACCACTTACGGTTGTCACGGAACCTCAGACGCTCCTTTTGCCCTCATGTAGGCAAGCACTAGTCGGAATCATACTCGATATTCATCAGACCATCTAGATGCTGCTGCAACATCATTCTATCCAACTGAGCTGCTTTGGTAACAGGCGGCTGCCTTATACACGTCGTAGCACAGAGGCCACATAAGGCAGGACCACACTGCACACAAAGGCAACACGTGAACTGAAATGCTGCAACAACCCCGATGATCATCAGAATCTTCCAACCCCAAGTCGACATTAGGCCCCAAAACCACCCAAGTAGCGTCCAATCCCCTGCATCCACGTGTATGGAATCGGAGATCTTATGCAACTTCGAGATGGCTTGATAGACAGTCGGAGCGTTATCTGGAATGAAAATACAGCAGCTCGAATGGATCACCTTACATACTCCACCTCGATCTGCTAAAACAACGTCTAAAACCATTCGGTTTTGTAACGTCATGAGCCTATCCGCCTGAAGTTCCGCCGTAATGTTACCAAGGGCACTGGCAGTGATATTAGCTGTCGATTCCACCACTCGGGTCAACTGTCTCAGGTTCCTACTATTGACCATAGGTCCCCAAAACGGAAAGAAACCCTTGAAAAAGTCTCCTGCCTCTTGACCTGCAGTGTCCTCTTCGCTAATCACGCCCCTCACAATTCGAGTCTGGTGGTAATCGGAGGCGACTGAAAAGTCGGTGGCAACAAATTTGCAATGTAACATGTGCCCGCAAAGTCGGAGGGCAACCATGTGTACGCACGATCATGACAAACAAAGTACGTACCCTTGGCAGTCAGAAACACAGGGGTAGAGAGCATCGGTAAGACATACGTCTCGGAGCAAGCACTCTCTCCAAGATATGCTCTCGATCTTCAGCCATGACCTTTTAGACAGAAATTACCAAGGTGGGGTACGATCCATATTGGAGACCAGCTTCTAAGCTGTCTTTCACCCACGAGCGCACTATACTCAGCCTCACTCAAGTCCCTATAGGCTCGCACCTCTTCCTCTGGGATGAGCGACGGCTCATAGATATCCCTATCTAAATCAGCGATCGCTATAGCCAAAGGCTTGTGGTACGGACCAGGACCAAAGTGCGGAGGACGTGGCTCTCGATTGGGGTAGGAATCTAGTGCACTTCGAAACATTGTTTGGAATGCTCGAGCTGAACCCTGGGAACTATAAGGAAGGACCAGGTACGGTATTCCCTTATCGGTGGTATGTGGCATTAACCCACACACCCAACAATTAGTAGTGTTAACCACCAACTGATGTTGATGGAGGAGCTGAATGAAGGAATTGTTCATGAATTCCGCACGTCTAGCCTGTTCGTGTTGGGGTAAGATATGGAAGGAATGGGGAGAAACAGTAGAGGTAGGTTTAGGCTCAGGAGAAGGGGTAGGTGAGGCAGAAGGCAAAAACGGCAATATCAGGTAATACACCCCACCCACCAATAGCGAAGAAACAGTTAGAAACAAAAGGAACACTTGAAACATGAAGCATTTGGTACGAGTGATTTGCTGCAACTTGAATCTTTGCGCCTGAGCTTTTTCCAAATCCACTAGCTTAGAGAAAGGCATCCTCTAAAACCGTCAGCAACGTTTCTTGACGCACTTCGTTCTGTGTAGCAGTAGTCAATCCCCAGGAGTTCCCAGGAACCGACGGCCTTCGACCTAGTGTCAAGACCTACTAACCAGAAGGAAGTACACGCGCGGCCCTACGGTCACCCGAATGCAAGGTATTTTATTTACAAGTATATACAAAATCTCCTAGCTGTGGAAGCAAAAACACATATGGAAACAAACTCACAATATTTACAAAAACCCAAATCATACGAATGTGTTCAGACTGAATGGTATCAATGGGGTAATGTGAATGTCAAAAATGGGAAAGCAAAAGCTTTTATTTGTCCTTGGTATTGGATCGCAGAAAGTATCGGGTTTTCCCGGGACGTGTCTGTTCGTCAAACAACTGATCCGATGGAGGGACAGAGTTCTGCTGATTAGTCGATTGTTCAGATCTTGAGTTTGTCGATGATAAGGGTTCAACAACCCTTGGGTGTCTTTTGAAAGCCCTCACCCACCAACCTAGTTGGTGGCATGCTTCATCATCGGGCCCACCCAGTGACACCTAGCGTGTCCCGGGTGTGCTTCGACGCCTGATTACAGCGGAGCAGGTATGTCACTGTGTGTGCGGTGTGAGGTGCTAAGATAAGTGAAGTTAAAACGGCTTGGCAGGTGTTTATGCTATTCTGGTGCATTGTCAATTTCCATATATTACCCTAGCCACACCACGAAGGGTAAATTTTACATCATTAGCGCGAACTGGGATAGTCTCCCGTTCGCGCCCCAGAACACTACTCCTGACGCATGCGCGGGCCAATTGCCGGCCGCGCACGCTCTCTACGCATGCGCGGGCCGCTTCTCGACCGCGCATGCGCAATACTCAGCCGCACCCGGCACCCGGCAGTTGCAGACGCTTACTCTAGCGCTCCACACCCGAGCTTGCCTAACGCAGCTGAATGCTATTTAGACCCTCCCGCGAGTCTTTCTACCATTACTCTCCCAACAGGTGGGGTCAATCACTCAATCTATGACAGCATAAAAGCCGGTAACAGCAGTCATTCTCTACCGGTTCTGCGAAGGAGGCACAACAGGTCCCACGCTGGTGCTGGCCAGAAATCCTGTGAGTATGCTGAGTATCACCACCAAGGGTAAGCGCTCCCCACTTTTTTTCCTACAGGTTCCCTAATCCCAATGGTCCTACCTCTCTCTCCCCCAACTAGGGCTTCACCCTGCCACTTCAATAACCTTGGAGCTACCAACAAGCATTGAAAGCGTAAGAAATGTTCCTTGCGCCACAATTCTTCACCTTTCACTGTAATTTTTACCGCTGTTTTAACCACTTCACCTTCGAAGTACTAGTGCGATACCACATTAATGATACCACCAGTATCATTACACTTGAGCCGCTCATAGTCTGCACCTGTCGCAATTTATGTCGGCTGTCACACTTTATGACCCATACTTTCTAGTGACTCTTTTTCTCCTATGTTTGTCCTGTACTTGTCCTCAATGTTAAATGTACAGGTGATCTTGAGAAGGGAATCCCCCATCTCACAGCTAGATACACTTTAGGGCGTGTAGACACATAGACTACACTACACAACCCCTAATTTTAACCCACACATATTTATTGTCCTGATGAAAGCCAGATTAACATAAGGCACTGGCTGAAACATGTTGACTACTCAAGGACGTAGGAGGTCGTAACCCGCCTCTAACGTCCCACAGCCTTATTTTTAACCGCTGGCAGAGGCCCTTTTAATAAAATATCCTCACCCCAGGGACCACCTGCCAAGCCGTTTTAACTTCACTTATCTTAGCACCTCACACCGCACACACAGTGACATACCTGCTCCGCTGTAATCAGGCGTCGAAGCACACCCGGGACACGCTAGGTGTCACTGGGTGGGCCCGATGATGAAGCATGCCACCAACTAGGTTGGTGGGTGAGGGCTTTCAAAAGACACCCAAGAGGTGCCATTGCCACCCGGCAAAATACTGAGTCGCTACATAACTAATATTAATCTACCATAACCGTGTCAGATTAATCCATTGTAGAGCTAGTCTCCTATTGATACCGATACATATAAACCGGGGATCTGGACTAGCTTTCTGGTCCTCTCTCTCCCTCTTGATTCTCGCCATTATTGACAGCGCGCAGCTGTGAGAGAATTTACGACCATGGCTGAAAACCATGGACTGACTTTCTCTGAAAGTGACTTGACGGACATACTGTCTGACCCGTCATTCCAAACTGATTTTAACATCTCCAACACAATCGCACAGGCCACGGATTGGGAATCCCTAACCGAAAAAAAGCGCAACAGGATACGCACCATCCTCCACGGCACCATACTAGCCCAATATCTACGAACTAACTCTGCACCCAGGGGACTACTGGTATCAAATGCACCCAGGATCTTCCTTGACGACCCCACGTTCAGGAAGGACTGGGCACAGATCGCATGGCACTGCACCAGAGACTGGATGATTCTCATCCTAAAAACCGCTAAACGCTTGTCAGATACCCTACTGATCGAGATAGAAGAGACTGAAAGACACTTTAAAGCCACTATCACATCCTTCAAAAAGAAACTTGACGATCAGAACCGGGAAATAAACGAGTATAAAGATTACCTGACCCAGGCGAAACTCAAAAAATTTGAGAAAGATCTCAAAAAGTTCTCCTACGCCAAAGTATACCCATACTCAGAAGAAAACTATACCCCCCCAACCAAGGAAACCTCTACACCGAACTCTTCAGGAGACGATAGCTCAGTCTCAAGTGACTCCAGTGGCGGATCACAAAAACGAGGTGGAAGAGGACGAAGAGGACAACGATGGCCCAACCACTGGCAAGGAGGTCAGCCGAACCCTTACTTTGGCTTCCCACCCAACTTAGGCCACATGCCAAACCCCTACTTTGGTTTCCCTAACATGTACCCCCAGGGGCCAATGCCGTTCTTCGGAGGCAACCAGGGCAATACCTTTCCTTTTTTAGGACGGGGCCAGAGACCCCGGGGCCGCAGAAGAACAACTCAACAAAACAACGCCCAGGTACACTGGGAAGACGAAAACCCAGTGAGCTCCAACACACGCCAGAAGGCGAAGGAAACAACTCCGGGAACGAGCCGGTAGACAGCTCTACTACCCAGTCATCACTGGTATTCAACCTTTCCAGCAACCCGTTAACCGACAAAGAAGTCGCTGTACTGGAGAAAGGCCTGTCGTTCGTCCCAACCACACGATTAGACAAATTCAAACTGCAAGCGGAATTAGCCCAATTCTTCAGGAAACTGAAACTAAAGTCCTTCTTTGAGAAGGCAAGCCAAGACACCCCCCAACCAGATGAGAACCCCAACACCACTGGACTCAGGGTGAAATCCACCTTTGTCCCCCCACCCTCCACTGTACCAGCAGAAATAACGACCTTCGAGCAAGCTGTTTACCATGACGTCGAAAAACTCAACCCGACCAACCACCACAACAACATGTCATGGGAAGAGAGGCAGACGATACAACGCCTGCAAAACAACCCCACTTTGGTAATCAAACCAGCAGACAAAGGGGGAGGCATCGTGCTGTTGGACAAGACTGACTACGATGCGGAATGCCGGAGATTACTCAGCGACGGCCGGAACTACCGCAGACTGGAGCAGGATCCCTCAGAACAACTACGCAACTCAGTACACAACCTCGTGAAAAAGGCAGCGGAAGACGAACATATCTCCAAACAGGAGGCCGAATACCTCTGCCCGGATAATACCAGAACCCCATACTTCTACACAGTACCCAAGGTACATAAAGGGGTCATTCCGCCACCGGGCAGGCCAATAGTATCAGGCATCAATTCGATCCTGGAGCCACTTTCAAGATACTGTGACTTCTACCTAAACCCCCTGGTACAAAAAACCCCCACGTACATCAGGGACACGAAACACCTTCTGCAGGTCATCGACAACTTTCCCTTTGACCCCGAAACTCAACTATTGGTAGGACTGGATGTGGAAAGCTTATACACCAGCCTCCCACAAGACGCCACCCTGCAGGTCCTACATGACATCTTGGAGGATTCACCCTGGCCTTACCATACACCCAGAAGTTTTGTTATGAACTGCGCGGCCTTTGCCCTCAAAGAAAACTACTTTGAATATGAGGGCACCTTTTATTTACAAACCAACGGAACCTCAATGGGCAGTGTTTTCGCACCGAGTGTAGCTGGACTCTACGTCCACCACTTTGAGAGAACACACATCAATACGGAAGCCAACCCGTTCAAAATCCACATACAAAAATGGTACCGATATATCGATGATATATTGGTCATCTGGGACGGGCGACAACCTGAACTGGACAACTTCCTACAATGGCTCAATCTCAGGGACCCCTATCTCAAGTTTACCTGCACGGCCAGTAACCAACAACTCGCCTTCCTGGACCTACAAATAACAGCCAAAGGCGGTACCTTAACAACCACCACATACTATAAACCCACGGCTAGAAACTCACTGCTGCATTTCAACAGTTTCCATCCCCGACCACTGAAAGAGAACTTACCTTTTGGTCAGTTTCTCCGCATCAGAAGAAACTGCTCGGATGTAAAAGACTTCAAAACTCAATCAGCGGACCTAGCCCAAAAACTAGAGAATCGAGGTTACCCAAAGACAATCATCAGGAAAACCCAGAAAAGGGCAAGAAACCAGAACCGTGACGCACTGCTTGAAGACGTTACCAAGGAAAACGACACACAACCCACCACATGTGTGACTACTTTCAACACTGCCTCTAATGACGTGGCCAAAATAATAAAAAAACACTGGAGAATCATAAATTCAGGACAAAGGAAATGGGAACCCCCGAGGTTCGCCTACAAGAGGTGCCATAATCTCAGAGACCAACTGGTCAACACCAGACCCAAACCTCCACCCAAACCCGACAATACCATCCTTAATGCATGGGGAATGCCGAAAGTAACCGGACACTACCCATGTAATGACTGTAGTGTCTGTCATTTGACATCTCACACAAAAACCCTGAACCTGGAACCAAATAAAGTGTGGTCCCAAATGAGCCACACAAACTGCAATTCACAGAATGTGATCTATCTTATAACCTGCAGATGTGGACTCAGATATGTGGGCATGACCACTCGCAAAGTGAGAACCAGGATCACAGAACATCGCAGTACCATGCGATGCAAGAAAAACATCAGTAAACTAACAAATCATTTCATCACGCATGGGCATACTCCCAATGACTTTACATGGACAGTCATTGAGCAAATACAAGTCAGTCCCGTCAACAATGACAAAAAACTTCTGAACAAAGAACAAAGGTGGATATATCGTCTATCCACAGCTACTGATGGGCTCAATGACGCAATTCCCTGGAACTCCTTGACCCTATGATGCCAGTCAAACCATCAGGCCATTTATCCTAATGGACCTGTCATAATATCCACTAACCAGGACAGTACGCCCCCTGACCTCTACCTGCCCCAGGTAGGCCCCATCTAATACCTCTGCGCCTTCCTGGCACCTGAAAATAGTTGGTGCAATAAGCAAGCATTAGCTGTGCCATCTATGTGCCACCTTTGTGCATTATTGCCAATTACCTAGTTCCAACAGATACTCTCCCCAATAGTAGATAAGGGAGAAGTCCCCCCGTGTTTATGCTATTCTGGTGCATTGTCAATTTCCATATATTACCCTAGCCACACCACGAAGGGTAAATTTTACATCATTAGCGCGAACTGGGATAGTCTCCCGTTCGCGCCCCAGAACACTACTCCTGACGCATGCGCGGGCCAATTGCCGGCCGCGCACGCTCTCTACGCATGCGCGGGCCGCTTCTCGACCGCGCATGCGCAATACTCAGCCGCACCCGGCACCCGGCAGTTGCAGACGCTTACTCTAGCGCTCCACACCCGAGCTTGCCTAACGCAGCTGAATGCTATTTAGACCCTCCCGCGAGTCTTTCTACCATTACTCTCCCAACAGGTGGGGTCAATCACTCAATCTATGACAGCATAAAAGCCGGTAACAGCAGTCATTCTCTACCGGTTCTGCGAAGGAGGCACAACAGGTCCCACGCTGGTGCTGGCCAGAAATCCTGTGAGTATGCTGAGTATCACCACCAAGGGTAAGCGCTCCCCACTTTTTTTCCTACAGGTTCCCTAATCCCAATGGTCCTACCTCTCTCTCCCCCAACTAGGGCTTCACCCTGCCACTTCAATAACCTTGGAGCTACCAACAAGCATTGAAAGCGTAAGAAATGTTCCTTGCGCCACAATTCTTCACCTTTCACTGTAATTTTTACCGCTGTTTTAACCACTTCACCTTCGAAGTACTAGTGCGATACCACATTAATGATACCACCAGTATCATTACACTTGAGCCGCTCATAGTCTGCACCTGTCGCAATTTATGTCGGCTGTCACACTTTATGACCCATACTTTCTAGTGACTCTTTTTCTCCTATGTTTGTCCTGTACTTGTCCTCAATGTTAAATGTACAGGTGATCTTGAGAAGGGAATCCCCCATCTCACAGCTAGATACACTTTAGGGCGTGTAGACACATAGACTACACTACACAACCCCTAATTTTAACCCACACATATTTATTGTCCTGATGAAAGCCAGATTAACATAAGGCACTGGCTGAAACATGTTGACTACTCAAGGACGTAGGAGGTCGTAACCCGCCTCTAACGTCCCACAGCCTTATTTTTAACCGCTGGCAGAGGCCCTTTTAATAAAATATCCTCACCCCAGGGACCACCTGCCAAGCCGTTTTAACTTCACTTATCTTAGCACCTCACACCGCACACACAGTGACATACCTGCTCCGCTGTAATCAGGCGTCGAAGCACACCCGGGACACGCTAGGTGTCACTGGGTGGGCCCGATGATGAAGCATGCCACCAACTAGGTTGGTGGGTGAGGGCTTTCAAAAGACACCCAAGAGGTGCCATTGCCACCCGGCAAAATACTGAGTCGCTACATAACTAATATTAATCTACCATAACCGTGTCAGATTAATCCATTGTAGAGCTAGTCTCCTATTGATACCGATACATATAAACCGGGGATCTGGACTAGCTTTCTGGTCCTCTCTCTCCCTCTTGATTCTCGCCAAGGGTTCAACAACGTCTTTCTGCTGCACTGAGGGCTCTCCAACAAGTTGAGCATCGCTGAAAGGGACGAAAGTCTGTGCAACTTCGGTTTCCGATGAAGCAATGCCTTTCCTCACCCACGAGTCTGCTGATAAAGGTATAGGCACCTTTTTGGTGTGGGTGGCATGCACCCAGTGTTTACGACCTTCCAAACGAACTGCAGTCCTCGTGGCGAGTAATACTTGGTAGGGTCCAGTGAAACAGGGTTCGAGATTTCTTTTTCTTCCAAAATTCCGAATCACCACCCAGTCTCCGGGCTGGAGCTGGTGGCCTGGACCCTCCGTCTGCGTCAGCAGTGCTTCAAAGACCCGTTGGTGAAATAACCTCAGTTTAGCAGTCAGATCATGCAGATAATCGATCAACATTGGATACTCAAGGTCAGAGAACACATTCGGTCTAGGGACCCCCCAAACATTTGCAGGACGACCGAACACTATTTCATAGGGGCTGAGCCCTACTCGGGAGTGTACAGTCGCCCTTGTTGACAACAGAGCTAGAGGCAAAGCATCAGGCCATGAAAGGCCAGTTGTAGCCTGAATCTTCGCCAGCTTTAATTTGAGCGTGCCATTATAATCCTCAACCAGACCCGCTGACTGAGGATGATTGGCGCTATGGAACTTTTGAGTAATTCCAAGGCCCTTACACACATTCTTCATCACACTCCCCACAAACTCACTTCCGTTATCAGACCATACAATTTGTGGCATTCCATACCGAGGAAAATATTCCTTCAGTAGGATTTTCGCAGTGGACAAAGCGGTGTTGTCTTTGAGAGGGTAGGCTTCAATCCATCGGGAGAATGCGCAAACCACAACTAAAACATATTTCAGGTTATTGCATCGCTCCATATGGATGAAGTCTAGCTGAATTATTTCAAAGGGACATGAAGGGGGTGCAAAATGGCCAGGAGGTGTAGGGGTACCTTTTCCAGGGTTGTACATCATACATATCATACAATTCTTAACCAGTCTCTCAGCACATTTGGTGATACCGTCATTCTTCCATACAGGAGACAACAACTTACAGATACCCTTCGCACTAATATGTGCTAACCCGTGTGCCATCGTCACAACGGCTAGCACATACGCATCTGGCAACATCCATCTCTTATGCTCCGACAAATCAATCCAACAACCATTCGCATCCAACTTTCCCATACTCTCTTTCCTTCACCTTTTCAGTCTCGGTGGCCTCATTCTGTATCGCTTTCACACTCTCGATGGTATCCTCACACATACCAGTCTCTGTAGGCCACCTTACCGAACTCGTCACATACATCCTTGTGCTAAGGTTCCGGGCAGTCTCCTTAGCAATCTCATCCGCAAACGCATTCCCACGGCCAACATCATCCGTCACCTTACGATGCGCGCTGCATTTAACAATCGCCACCTGCTCAGGCAATGTAAGTGCATCCAGAAGATCATTCACAAGCTGTCCATGCTGAATCTTAGTGCCATGCGACGTCATGAAGCCTCTCTCTCGCCACAATCGTCCAAAACTATGCGCGACGCCAAAAGCGTATTGGCTGTCGGTAAACACATTCACCCGTTTCCCTTTCGACAACACACACGCTCTAGTCAAAGCAATCAGCTCTGCAGCCTGGGCAGAATTCTGATTCAATCTTGCAGCTTCCACAACCGTACTCAATGTCACTACAGCATACGCGGTTGTTACATCACCATTCGGCAATTTAAAACATGACCCATCCACATACAAGGTCCCATCGGGATTATCCAAAGGAGTATTTTTCAGGTCCACACGACCTTTGGTTTCCTCCTCAGTCCGTAAGTAACAGTCATGGGCTGCTACTTCATCTGATTCCATACTGATTGGTAACAAAGTCGCCGGGTTCAGGACGTTACAGCGTTTTATTTGAATATGACTTGCCAAAAGCGTCAACTCATACCCAGACAACCTTGCACTCGTCAAGTGCTGAGTTTTAGTACGATTCAAGAGAGTGTCAACTGCATGCGGAACCATCACCGTAAGCATATTATCCATGACCAATCCTGCAGATTGTCGGATGGACGCCGCAGCTGCCGCTGTTGCCCTCAGACAACTCGGCAATGCTCTTGCTACTGGGTCCAAGGTCGAGGAAAAATATGCACATGGACGCTGCTTACCACCGAATTGTTGCGTCAAAACACTCAACGCACAACCTTCCCTCTCGTGAACGTATAGTGTAAACGGCTTACTGTAGTCAGGGGTACCTAACACAGGAGCCGAACACAATGCGTCACGCAGTTCAGAAAAACTTTTCTGACATTCTTCCGTCCATGGCAAAGGAGTTGGAACATCCTTGCATGTAAGAGCCACCAATGGTTTCGCTAACAATGAAAAATTTGGGATCCATTGCCTGCAGTATGACGTGATACCTAAAAAGGCACGCACATCTCTCTGAGTTGTTGGCACAGTCATTCGGGCAATCGCTGCAATTCTCTCTGGGGTCAACCTTCTTCCCTCCTTTGACAATAAGTGACCTAGATAGGTTACTTCTTGACAACAATATTGTAGCTTAGAAGGTGACACCTTGTGATGTAAGTCACAGAGATGTTGCAACAACGACACCGTGGCAATTTTGCAAATGTCCTGAGTGTCTGCAGCCACCAATAAGTCATCGACATATTGGATTAAAGCCGCACCGGCCGGCAACACAAACGCATCAAGTTGACTCTTCAAGGCTTGACTGTATATCGATGGACTTTCACAGTAGCCCTGAGGAGCACGTTTAAACCGGAAACTGCGGCCACCAAGAGCGAAACCAAAAAGATCTCTACTCTCCTCAGCAATCGGTATACTGAAAAACGCATTTTTCAGATCGATCACGGAGAACCAAGATGCCGAGGCTGGATTCAGAGTGAGTAGTGCCGTGATGTCGGGCACCACAGGGAACTGAGGAACCACAATTTTATTTACCTCCCGTAAATCGATAACAAAACGATAAACAGGGGGTTTTGACGGATCAGTGCGCTTCAAAATGGGAAGTACAGGGCTATTGCACACGTTTCCCCGTGTCTCCTCGATAACGTCTTTCTCAATCAAATCGTAGATGATGGCTAACAGTGCTCGTTCACCATCAAGGGAGATATGATACTGGGGAATACGTGGCAAACGCACATTAGATTTCAAGTGAACAACATAAGGGGAGATATCAAGCAGGCCCACGTCATTGGGACCTGTTGCCCACAAAGATGCAGGAAGAGAACTCAATTCCGGTGGAAGCTTATCGAGAGACAAGTACATAGGAGAGACAACCCTCTCACCCAACGTAAGCTTTACTCCCGCAGGAGAACAATACAAAGTCGCATACAGACGTTTTAGCAAATCCAGGCCCAAAAGATTTTCACCACAACCAGTGGTCAAAATCAACGGAGCTTGCAGCTCACGAGGCCCACTTGTAAGGGGCAAAGGGCACGAAACCGGATTGCTAACAGGGGCACCAGAGAATCCAACGGAAACATTTGTTAAGCCAGACAAAGGTGTGCCAGGGAGTTTCGAATGCATGATAGAACTTTTCGCTGCACCAGTGTCCAACAGAAAAGGCTCAACGACGCCCGAGGTGGCAACTGCGACGTAAGGCCCTCTCTGATCAACCGGAACTGATACTACTCCCTCTCTTTGTACATGGCTGTCCTAGTAATTACTATCGTCGATATTGTGATCAACGTAATAATTATCTACGTTATACTGAGCAGATCTGCTTTGTGATGATCCACGCTGATCGAAGCAATTGTTAGAATCGGAAGAATTATTGGAACGATCAGTTTGAACACCACAACCTCTACCACGTGATGCTTGTTGGGGGCCGCTATGACCTCCTCTAGAAGAATTACCACTGTTGCGATCACACAAAACCGGACAATCGAATTTTAGATGACCCTCGTTCCGACAATAGGCACACTGATTGTACCCCAACGAAGATCTGTCAGAAAAGGAGTCATTCCGAGATTGCGATCTGTTCGACTGAGACTGTGGTCTATTCCGCTGTTGTGAATCGTTCTGATTCGAACGTGGAGGATACGCTTGCTGCAACAACACTTTTGTTTTGAGCTCTTTCGTCTTTTTATCAGCGTGATCATTCTCTTCTTTCTCTCTGTTCTCGTAATATTGTGCTGTGGCCAATATTTGAGCAGAAGTAGAAACAGCCCAAGCACTTTCTGAATTACGCAATTTGTTGCTTAAGTCAGGCAGCAAATTTGAGACAAACTTATCCACAAACAATCGCTGTCCACCCTCAGTACCCATATCCTGACCACTATGATCAATGAATGCCTCCTCAAATCTCGTAAAGAAATCAGAGACACTCTCGTACCCACCCACCTCGCCGGACACACACTGGACGCAGTCTTCTCCTCCAGCCCAGACATCGACTTCAGCCACGCCACAGAGCTTCAATGGACGGACCACAGCTGCGTCCACTTCACCTTCAAGAGAACGACGACCCACCACCACCAGCAACAGGCCGCCCGCAGAAGCTGGAACAAGATCACAGCAGACCAGCTCGCCACCTCCCTGAGCCAGCACCCTCCTGCCAGCTCAGCGAACCCCAGCCAGGCCGCCGACAACCTCACGAAGTGGATCAGCAACTGCGTGGACGAGCTCACCCCGCTGAGGACCCCGCCCAGCAGACCCGGCAGCAAGAAAGCCCCGTGGTTCACAGACGAACTCAAGAGCTCCAAGAAGAACTGCCGAGCCCTCGAGAAAGTCTGGAGAAGGGAACCTACACCGGACAACAGGACCTCCCTCAAGCTTGCCACCCGGAAGCACCACCAGCTGATCCGCACCGCCAAGAAAACAGCATTCAAGGACCGGTTGGACAACAACGCACACAACTGCAAGGAGCTCTTCAACATCGTGAAAGAGCTCTCCAACCCCAGCGCAGGAAACAACGACATCACCCCATCGCAAGACCTCTGCAACTCCCTCGCTTCATACCTCCACAACAAGATCGCGGACATACACAACAGCTTCAACAACCAACCAACGCACACCATGACCGAACAACCACCCCCCACCACCACCCTCCACGCCTGGACCCCGATCAGCACCGAAGACACCATCCGCACAATGAACTCCATCCACTCCGGATCACCGACCGACCCCTGCCCTCACCACGTCTTCAACAAGGCCGACGCTGTCATCGCACCCCACCTGCGGGACATCATCAACACCTCCTTCGACACCGCCACCTTCCCTGAGAGCTGGAAACACGCCGAACTCAGCGCTCTCCTCAAGAAACCAACAGCGGACCCCACCGAACTCAAGAACTACCGCCCCATCTTGCTCCTCCCGTTTCCAGCCAAAGTCATCGAGAAGACCGTCAACAAGCAGATGGCCGCCTTCCTCGAGACGAACGGATCCCTCGACCCCTCACAGTCCGGCTTCCGAGCCAATCACAGCACTGAGACCGCCCTCATCGCCGCCACCGATGACATCCAAGCCCTGATGGACAATGGAGAAACAGCGGCCCTCATCCTCCTAGACCTCTCCGCGGCATTCGACACTGTCTGCCACCGCACCCTAGTACAGCGCCTCAGCAACGTCGGAATCCAGGACAAGGCACTGGAATGGATCATCTCCTTCCTCGACGGAAGAACACAGAGAGTCCGCCTACCACCGTACAAGTCAGAGGCCTCCGAAGTCATCTGCGGCGTCCCTCAAGGGTCATCTCTGAGCCCCACCCTCTTCAACGTCTACATGAGCCCCCTCGCGGCCATCGTACGCAAACACAACCTCAGCATAATCTCCTACGCCGACGACACCCAGCTGATCCTCTCCCAGACCAACGACCCCGCCTCCGCCAGAGCCAACCTGCACGAAGGGATGAAAGAGGTAGCCGAGTGGATGACGACCAGCCGCCTGAAACTGAACTCTGACAAGACGGAGGTCCTCATCCTGTGCTCTTCACCCTCCGCCTGGGACGACTCCTAGTGGCCTCCCGCCCTGGGCACCGCACCCAAACCGACAGACCATGCACGCAACCTGGGCTTCATCCTGGACTCCTCCCTCTCCATGACCAGGCAAGTCAACAACGTCTCCTCGGCGTGCTTCAACATCCTACGCATGCTACGGAAGATCTTCTGGTGGATCCCCACCGAGACCAGGATGACCGTCACCCAGGCCCTCGTCACCAGCCAACTGGACTACGGCAACGCCCTCTACGCCGGTACCACCGCCAAGCTCCAGAAGAGACTCCAGCGGATCCAGAACGCCTCAGCCAGACTCATCCTCGACATCCCACGAACCAGCCACATCACCGGACATCTGAAAGACCTTCACTGGCTCCCCGTCAACAAAAGAATCACCTTCCGCCTCCTCACCCACGCACACAAAGCCCTACACGACCAGGGCCCGAGCTACCTCAACAGCCGAATCAACTTCTACGCTCCCAAACGCCACCTCCGATCAGCCAACCACGCCCTCGCCGCCGTCCCCCGCATCCGAAGAGCGACTACGGGAGGAAGGTCCTTCTCCTACCTGGCCGCCAAGACCTGGAACTCCCTCCCGACCGACCTGCGCCTGACCCAAGACCACCTCTCCTTCAGGAAGAAGCTGAAGACCTGGCTGTTCGAGCAGTAGCGGCACCCCCCCCCCCCCCCCCCCAGCGCCTTGAGACCCTACGGGTAGGTAGCGCGCTATATAAGTGTCACTGATTGATTGATTGATTGATTTTGTTTACAAGCAGATAGTTTGTCCCAATTCACCTTCATGGCTGGCATAAGCGTTTTCATAAGAGTAATAATTCTCTGAGGAAGATCCGTAATCAATTGTTCAGGCTTAGCCCCACCAATTTGACGGGTGTCTGCTGCCACAAGAGCAGGCCAGTCACCACCGAATTCTGCCGCGTGGTTTTCTTGCCGGATCTTCGCCCATACCGGTTGCGGTACGACATTACCAAACAGCATATCGATATCGGCAAGATTCATTATCGTAGCATCTACAAGCTGCGATAATTCTTTATAGTATCCTGCCGGATTTTTGCGAGGATCAGGCAAGGATTGTTTTACCTGCAAAACTTCTGATCGTTTCCATGGAAGATGTATCCATACCCTCTGAAAGTGTGGCAGGATCGGTGGAGCGGCGTTAGGGTTACCTGGCATATACACTGGAGGAACCTCCCGCATGGGGTACTGACCAGGTGCTCCTAGCGGTCCTTCAATGTCCTCTAAAAACAATGCTCGAGGCATCATAGAAGGACGGAAAGACAGCAACTGCTCGACAGCACGTCGAACATTGCTGCCCACTACCATTCCGCTCGAAAACTGAAGCTGAAGGTTAGTTAGAGCATGTAGAAACAACAGGAGAGGAAGGGTTATGGGTTGGAACCCACCAAACATGGGTTTCCCAAAATACCCACCGAATATGCATCAACAGCCTTTTTTAGGGCAAGGCCGTGGGAACAGGGGCAGGAGAAGAGGGGCCAACCAGGTCCACTGGGCCCAGCACGAGGCAGTGGGGGACAACACCCGCAGCAAAACAACAGAACCACTGGCGGGACCAAGCAACCTGAGAGCTTGATCACCAATTTATCGACAGTACTCCTGAAACCGGATGAAATAGCTGTATTGGAAAAAGGGCTAGGATTTGTCCCAACAGCGAGATTAGATCGCTTTAAACTACACTGTGAATTGTCCGAGTTCTTTCGGAAATTACGCCTCAAAATTTTTTGGGAAAAACATAACAATGAAGAATCACAACGTGTACAGGATGACACGGGGTTACGAGTCAAATCAAATTTTGTCCCTCCTCCCCACATGACTCCACCAGAAATAATTGCTTTTGAACAGGCAGTATTCAATGAGATTGACCAGTTACAAGAACCAACACCCTTTAAGAATTTGAAAGCTACTGAGTACCAGGCTATACAGTCCTTACAATCTAATCCCAATATTGTAATCAAACCTGCGGACAAGGGGGGAGGTACAGTAATACTTGATACAGTGGCCTATGATACAGAATGCAAACGGCTTCTGAACATTAGAACTAACTATCTACCTTTAGATGCAGACCCCACAGATGCGTTGAGGGATGAAATTATTGAACTAGTGTCGGAAGCAGAACATAAGGATTGGATTTCGCAACATGAGGCGAATTTTCTGACAAAATCGGAAGGCAAAATACCATATTTTTATATCCTACCCAAGACACACAAAAACAGGGTTCCTCCTCCGGGAAGACCCATTGTGTCAGGGATTGGGTCATTGCTAGAGCCTTTATCCCAATATTGTGACTTTTTTCTAAAGCCACTAATACAACAAACGGCTACTTATTTAAAAGATACGAAAAGTCTCCTAGCGATACTTAATGAAATCATCCTACCAGAAGGCCCTACTTTTCTAGTCTCTTTAGACATAGAGAGCCTTTATACCTGCATCCCTCAGGATGACACACTGATGGTCCTTACAGATGCTTTGAATGACTCAGAATGGAATTACATAACCCCACCCTCTTTCGTGGTAGATTGTGCAGCCCTCGTTCTGAAAAGAAATTTCTTCCAATTTCAAAATGACCTGTTCCTTCAAATAACGGGGACCTCGATGGGCAGTACCTGTGCCCCGAGTGTGGCCGGGCTGTATGTTCATAATTTTGAGAACAGACACATCCTCCATGCCTCCAATCCATTTTTAAGTCACATCACCTTCTGGCGTCGTTACATCGACGACGTGTTGGTCATTTGGAATGGCACGGAAGCTACTCTCTTAGAGTTCCTTAGTTGGATCAACACTTGCAATGTACATCTTAAATTCACAAATAATTACAGTCCCAATACCATGACTTTTTTAGATGTGACTATAACCAAAGTAGGTAACCATCTCAAAACCGAAAATTATCAAAAACCCACATCTAAAAATAATCTTTTACATTTCAACAGTTTTCACCCTCGATCCCTCAGGGAGAATCTCCCTTATGGGCAATTTTTATGCCTAAGGCGTAATTGCAGTGAAACTGAAGATTTCAGAAATCAGGCGGGTCAACTATCAGAGAAACTCCAGGCACGGGGTTACCCCAAAAGAATCCTGACGAAAAGCTGTAAACGGGCTAAAAATCAGCAACGTGAGGCCCTACTTGAGGACTATCCAAAGCCTGTTGATAAGGAAATCCCTTTGACATGCGTCACTACTTATAACTGCCTTTCCAACACTGTTAGTAGATGCATAAACAAACATTGGTCGATCCTTACGAGCAACAACCATAAGTGGGACAAACCACTTTTTTCCTACCGGAGAGCAAGAAGTCTGAGGGACTCTTTAGTCCACACACGGCCAACAAAACAAATGTTGCAACCTACCAATACAGTACTCAATGCGTGGGGGCTCCCACCGGTTCTAGGCCATTATCCGTGTGGCGGGTGCAGTGTATGCCACCTGACATCTGCCACAAAAACTTTGGCTTTAGAACCAAATAAAACATGGCATTTAAGACAACACACTAATTGCAATTCCGCAAACGTAGTTTACCTCATAACTTGCCCTTGTGGACTGCGTTATATAGGAATGACTACCAGACGTGTAAAACTCAGGATCACTGAACATCGCAGCAATGTCAGGTGTCTTAAAGATATGACAAGACTCACAACACACTACAAAGAAAAGAATCACAGCCCTGACGATATCAGATGGACAGTAGTCCACGATGACACAAGCATCCCTATTTGAGAAGGAGCAACGATGGGTGTATCGCCTTTCGACACACCTACAAGGTCTCAATGACAATATCCCTTGGGGAAGTGTAAGGCACCGCTAATCCCATTCGTGATTGCCAGAGATAATTAAGTTACCATAAACATTAAGCAGCATGTCATTGAATGGGTATCACACAATTAACCCATACCCCGTTTTTTTCAAGTATATTCGAGATGGCCATGTTGCATACTGCTCTGATATTAGAAACTATTTGGCCCAGCGCGACAACAAATTAACATAGTAATCACCTGTTTATATGTAAATCTGTCCATTCAGAAACGACATTAAATAAACTTCTGCATGACCGAGAATATTTGATCACTTTCCCTTTAATTCCCTTTCAAAACAAACCAGCACGCTTGACGTCATCTAAAACGCGAGTGCTGATTCGATGACCTTATCACGTGTGCTAGGTACCGCGATATCCTGCGGCCAGCACTTCGCTTTCTCTATCATTCAGGCGGTGGTAGTGCCTTACGAAGGTGGAAATACGGGGAGTCTCCGGAAAGCAGGTGAGTGCCAAACCGACACGGTTGTAGTTTATTCTCACCCACTCTGCAAACCGAGACGGCTTGTGACACCGCCACCCCTTTCTCTTCACCAGATTTTTCCGGTGTGAAGAATACCCGCCCCACCGACCTATGAAGTGAAGACAAATGTGCTTTCACGTAATTAGAAACATTTTTCTTTCCTCCTCGAAATTTCCCCAGGTCCTCTGTGCGAGTATGGTGGTTTTAATTTGCTGTTAGTTTTTAAATTTGCACAAATTCATTGAATACCGAATGTGGTGATTGTGATAATTTATTGATTTACACTGTGTTGAACTAGTTTGTTAAACATAGCTGTAGGCGCATCTGTTGACGCCCCTCAAAGTGGTTTGTTTGCGAGAGTGAAGAGGGAACTCCCGTCTGTAACCCGATCAAAGTATACAAACTAACCCCTTTTGATAGCATTGGTCTGAAAATAGAGAAATAAACTCTAGAAGAGCACATAAATCGGTGGTGTGTTATAAGATAATTTGTGGTGGATAAAGGAACCCATGCATTTTTTCATGCCTATGATCATATGTCTGGCCTTGTTTCTCTGTCTTTATTCCACAGATTACAGCATCCTGGAAATACCAGGGTAATCCGGTAAACAACCGTGAGTTTTTTCTTGTTCTAGTACACTGAGGTTAGGGTACGCCTTAGCGTGTGCATACCGCCCAGTGTCACATTTTTGGTCCTGAGGAAAGCTCGGCTAAAGAGGCCGCTATGAGCAGAAATATGTCGACCATTTGAACCAAAAAACAGGACTGTTTGACTCAAACTAAAAGTCAAACCTGTCCGTCAATCCCTTTTAATACCGTGCATGCTTCAACCTTTATTAAAATTGAGTTTAGGTTGGAACGTGCACTTTTTATTCTGACACTTTAAAATTCACTATCACTTTTTTGGCACTGCTTTTATTCTAGTAACCAGCTCCACTGCAGTTGCAGGTGTAGCAGCACACCAGGTATGCACTTGGCATACCTGGTGAACAACCCGATGATGAAGCATGTCACCCAATAGTTGGGTGAGTGAGGGTTTTATATAAAAATCACTGTGATTCCTTTTCTTTTACACACCCACGTGCTTTTTCTATGTCTCATCCTGTCATTCCTGACTTTTGGAGTCACTCCTTTGTTGTTTAAATGATGGTTAGTTAGAGCAGATATCGTTTCTTCAGATGCATCAACTGATATTAGATCTCGCAAAGCCTTGCACATTTCCTCAAATACGAACCTCTGTGTCGGTATATTAAACTGAGAAAACGTGTCAAGTACCACACGTGGTGGATTTCTAATAGGGTATTTCATCCAAGCTACCACCATATCATATAGACAGTCACGTTCCCGGCTACCGGGAAGCTGACTTCGTCTCTGAGGACCATCCGAACCAGCGGACTCAAGAATCGGACCAAGAGAATTGAAGAAGTTTGCGGCTACAGAAGGGACACGTCGTCCAGTAGACGGGGTAGTAGAGTAACCCAATGGGGTAACAAGAGAAGTACCAGGAACAGAGGGAACAGCAGGAGAAACCAGAACAGTAGAGGCAGCGGGAGCAGGAGTATGAGGAAGTACAAGTGGAGGAGCAGTAGGGACAGAAGCAGGTAGAGGAGCAGGGACAGCTGGAAGTACAGGGACAGGAGCTGGTTGGGGAGCAGGAACAGGGGGAACCACAGGAGCGGTGGTACCCTGTACATACGGAGGTGGTGACTTCATAAGATAAGACATTAAAGGGTCCTCGGTACCTTCTTCCTTTTTATCCGTATCCGCCGGTAAAGCGGGATAGCACTTATCTATAGACATACGCTGCAATCTATCGAAAACTTCCTTTTCCTTTTCCTCCTTATCTCACTGAAACTGCTCTGCTTTTCTTACCGTAGTAACAACTCCATCCCTCTGATTACGTTTAATCTGTCTGATTTCTTTCTGTTTGGCTTCTTTACGCCACAACCGAAAGGAATCAAACATGGCCGGCCTTGATTTTCTTTTAAACAATTTGGCTTCAAGATTATCTAGAATCGGGGTTTCAAAACTACCATGAGGTGGCCAGCTAAGGGCACCATCATCTTTAGTATAGCGCATCCAACACTCATTGAATGTAATCGGACCTAACCCATGCTTGCTATATAGCTCATAATTTGGAGTTCCAATCGGAGGTATCGGACGCGAGTCCTCCAATTGGGAATCCGCACCACAACGTCTAAAACAACTAATCAAAGTACTACGGCCAGGCATCTTGCACACTAACCGAGTTTCACAAACTTCAAGGGTTATAGGATTAACAAAGTCCCTGCAAAGAGCAAAAACCCTCGGTTTTTGGCGACTGCAGACGTCAAATATCACAACAAAGAACCAAGTACTAAGAACCACAAATGCAATGGAACCATGCAACAACTAAGCACCCACAACTAAGGACCCTGGGAGCGACCCACTAATACTTAACTCAAAGATCGATGGCGTCACCAGGAAGGCCCGTCTATCGTCTCGCTGTACCAAGGTCTACGCCAGGCGCCAAAACAGGTCTACAGTCAGGGCAGCAGTCCGTCGCAGCCGTCAGGAGGCGGGAATCTTCGCGGGAAGAGTCGTCGGGCCACTTGTTTCGACAACAGGATCGATGAAGCGGGGTGCACCTTCCCTCGGAGATTTCACACGAAGTTCCTCACGATCGTCCGGCTTGGACCGGTACCACTGATGCAGCCCCACGTTGGTTGCCAACTGAAGGACTGGGTTCTGCTAAGACCCAGCGGTGCCAGGGATAACACCTAAAACCTTCGTGGGTAACCTGTTCCAGCGTACAAATGACAGAGACACGGGACACTTCCTTCGGCGTCAAAGATTCGAGGTTTATTACTGCAGGGAACACAGAAGTCACGAGAAGTACATATCATGTAAGTTCACGGAGCCTGATTCGAATTGCTACTGTGGGTCGCTCCTTTTATACAGTTTTGGCTCATAGGTTAACATGGTACACAAAGGTTTACAACTTGGTTCCCACCATTAAAACCATAAGGGGTTGCTTTCATGTATTCAAGGCCCGGAACATAAGTACGGAAACGTTTGGTGGTTCCCAACTGTAAAAACCCATCTTCCCACCATTATTGCATTCCAATCGGTAGTAAACAAATCGAAGAAGGAACAGAAACAGGTGCAGAGGAAGACAGGAACAGTGGGGAGATCGAAAAGGGTGTAAAAGAGGTGGTATCGGGAAACACGAGCTACAGGCATCAAAGGGACGTGCCTAATGAGATGCACGGCTAAGACAATAGAGCGACACGGCAAGATGTGCCTCGAGCGGGGCCATCTGCCTTACAGTGTCATCCCCCTCATCATAAAGACACTTTCAAAGGAAACGTGTCTTCCGCAAGAGTTTTGAGAATCCCAGGGTCGCGAAGCGGACAGCGTCCGTTCGCTGGCTACTTGAGGGCAAGAAACGAAATGGATGCCATATCTAAGATGGAACCCGTGGGCTCGGATGTAGAAACCCACGAAACAAACAAACGGTTTAGGCTAGTACAGCGAAAACGCGTACACCCACTAAACTCGTCATTTGCGGTTCATAGTAACCCTGAGCGTAGTTCGCGGAGTCGGACTCCGCGGAGCTACGCGAAGACGTAGTTGCACTCCACGAACTACGCGTAGCTCCGCAACCATGCGGAGTTGCTTGCTGGGCCCGTTCGCGCGCCGTTTTTCGTCTTCGGGAGCGCGGTGCGTGTGTGTTCGGGGCGTTGCCTGCATGCTCGGGATGGCTAGCGCGCTAAATTACCCAGGAGGTTTGTCCCGCCTGCTTGCGTTCCCTTATTTCCTGTTCCGGGTCAATTAACGTGGTCGCGTTGTGCAAGACATGTTCGGGAACTCATCTTCTCGTTCGCGCGTCCTTATGGCTTTATCGCGCTTCCAATGACGTTATCGCGTTCGCACAGTCGCACGGGAGGGTTTACAAACATGGTGGCAGACGCGACCGGGAAAAAGCGAACGCAGAACCAAGGTAAGCCATTGCCGCGCACGCGATAATGTTACTTAGCGCGCGACAATGTTATTTAGCGCGCGACAACTACGCTCCGCACCGGATAGCGGAGTTATCGGCAGCTACGCGAACTCCGCGGAACGCGGAGTTGCCAAAACTCCGCAAACTCCGCAAACTGAGCGTAGTTCTTCGCCCAGGGTTAGTTCATAGATACCAGACTCGACCATATTCGTGCGAGTCCAAAACACCACTTACGGTCGTCACGGAACCTCATCCTTCGTAGAAAAGCGGGTGCCTACCCCGCTTATTTTTATAGCTAAGTGCGCAGGTACCATCATGCGTTTTTGTTTAATTTTATAATTAATACGGGTGCCCGCCCAGCATTTTGGGCGACCTTTTATCGCAGGTGTCCACCCCGTTTTATATTTTGATCTCAGAGGGAGCCTACCCCTCGTTTTGCCCTGTGTTGCAGCCTGCCATCAGGAGTAACGTGGAGGGCTGCCGCTCAACTTCAAGTAAAAGCCTGGGAAAATCTAGAAGAGGCCGCTGAGCTTAAGGATTCCCCCCGACTTTGGAAGGTTATAAACAGCCCCTGGTTTAAAGATTCAAATAGCCCATGTATGACTCAAAATATTTTACCTGAGCAATGGTTGGCTCATTATGAGGATCTGTAATATCAGTCCCAGAGAGGAGATGAGCCACAGTCACAGATTAAGGATCAGAGAACTGGTGTTATTTTTTTTACTATAGGTGAGGTGAGATTAGGAATAGATTGCCTTAAGCGGAATAAAGCCCCGGGTCCAGAAGGGATCCCACCTGATTTATTCTGCAGTAATCCAGAGGTATGGGCACCGATCCTGGTGAGGGTACTATCGTGTCAGTCACAACAGAGATGCCTTCCTCATGGTCAACGTCAACCATTGTCCCGATATTCAAGAAAGGGGATAGTAATAGCCCACATTGTTATCGCCCAATATCCCTTATTAATGTAACAGTGAAGGCTTTGGGTAAAGTGGTGCTGAATAGGTTGTCTGATTGGGCAGAGACCCATGAAATATTAACGGATGTCCAATATGGGTTCCGCACAGGCAAATCTACGGTCGCACAATGCCTAAATCTCTATTTGATTAATGCAAAGTACACCATAGTCAAAGACGGGGGCCTACATCTCGCCTTCATGGACCTTACCACAGCATTTGACTGTGTAAATTGAACAAAACTGTGGAAGCTCATGGTATCTTTGGGTGTGGACTCAGCTCTAATTAATGTACTCATGGCTCTACACTCCAACACCTCTGCTGCAGTAAGATATACACAAGAGGAGAAGATTACAGATTATTTTAAGTGCTCAAGCGGGGTCAGACAGGGATGCATTTTAGCTCCTTTTTTATTTACATTATATATTAATGGTCTTGACTTGGCATTAACCGCATTATAAGTTGACTACCCTAAAGTAGGCTCAAGACCAGTCCCCGTACTACTCTACGAGGATGATGCGGTCCTCCTTGCTTGTACACCCAATGCTTTGGAGATCCTACTAGATAGGTTTGTGGGATTTATGAACAATTTGGATTTGACACCAAATCTAACAAATTCCTACATAATGGAACTAGGGAAAAGGAGGAGGAAGGGGAAATCTTATGTAGTGGGCACACACATTCTGGGGAAAGTACCAAATTTCTCATGACTAGGCATCTTGTTCGATGATAAATAAAGTTTTAAGCAGCCAGTGGAGAGTAAGTGTCTAGGTTTGGCAAAGTCCACGGGAGCAATTACAGCCTTTGCTCACAGGTTAGGCAAGTGGTCACTGGGGACAGTCCTAAAATTGTATAACCCATTCTGTAGTTAAAAAATTCTATATGGAAGTGAAGTCTGTGGTTTTACCAGGACAAGCAAAATACAGAATAAAGAAAACAGGTATTTTAGGCGGTTGCTGAAAGTCCCCCAAAGTACTCCCTCATTTATCGTTCATGAGGAGCTGGGGTGTAAGTATATTTCTGACCTGGTGGCGGTGAAACCCCTCCTGTGTTAGGTGAACATTTGGTCCAATGAGAGACAGGTTTTTGACAAAAAAATCAAAGCTGCATCTAGCTCATCCCGAGAGACTTACAAAATAGTCAAAGAACTTCGCAAAATACCCACCCTCCCTCTTTTCAACAACCCTCAGTTGCCAGATGCAACCAAATAGCGGGCTTCTTCCAAAACAAGATCACCAACATTTTGCAGTCACTTCCGCCCAAAACAGACAGCAACCCCCCTGCTGCCCCCCCTACCCCTAGACCAACCCTCGACAGCTTTAACCAACTGTCCAACGATGACTTTTTGAAAGCCCTCTCAGACCTGAAAAGTGGCTCCCCAAAAGACCCTGCTCCTATTCGAATCCTAAAACAAGTCGGACCTACCATATCCCACCTGGCCACTAACCTGATTAATACCTCACTGGGCCAAGGAGTGGTCCCCCCCAGCTGGAAGCATGCCATGGTCAAGGCATTACAGAAAAAACCAGGATATGACCCATCAGACCTATCCAACCTTCGACCGATCTCTCTCCTGCCTGGCTTGAGCAAAATCGCAGAGAAGGCAGTTAACCAGCAATTGTCAGCCTTCCTCGAATCCAATAATCTTCTCCGACCCTCACAAACAGGCTTCCGGCCAGGCCAGGGGACCGAGACAGCCCTCCTGAAAGTGGTAGAGGAGGCTAGATGCATCTTGGATTCAGGGGGATCGGTTTTACTGATCCTCCTGGATCTAAGCGCTGCATTCGATACGGTGGACCACAAGATCCTAATCCAGCGACTATCTGAACTAGGAGTGAAAAGCACGGCACTCTGTTGGCTCTCATCTTTCCTAGAAAACCGTACCTTCCAGGTCTGTGAAGGGAACGTCCGATCAGATATCCTTTCCCTCCAGTGTGGGGTCCCCCAGGGCTCTTCACTGAGCCCTACACTGTTTAAAACATATATGGCCCCCCTGGAGGATGTGGTCACCCCATTTGGGATAAAAGCTGTCACCTACGCTGATGACACCCAAATGATCGTATCATTTTCACTCGAGGAAGAAAAATTCAAAAACCTACATAACTGCCTAGAAGGTATACACGCCTGGATGTCCAACTCAAGGCTTAAGCTCAATGGCTCAAAGACCGAGCTTATGCTCCTGGGACACCAACCACCATCCCTCCCCATTGCTATGTGGCCTTCATGCCTAGGACCCATCCCCCAGCCTAAGACTGAAATTAAAAGTCTAGGCTTCTGGCTGGAACAGAATCTTTCCATGACAACACAGGCAAAAAAAACAGCCGGCACCTGTGTTGGTCTAATCCGATCAACTAGGAAGATTCTTCCACTACTCCCTGCAACCTCCCAAAAAAATGCTCATGCAAGGTCTAATACTATCAAGATTAGACTATTGCAATGCCCTTTTTTTGGCCGCCCCTGAAGCTACGCTCAATGTCCTGCAGCGAACACAAAATGCCGCTGCAAGGATACTCACTGGTACCCCCCGCAGAGTTTCAGCCAAACCTGCCCTAAAGGCATTGCACTGGCTGCCGATCCACGAAAGGGTCAAATTCAAGTCCTTATGTACCACTCACAGAGCCATGCAAAACCAAGGACCCCCAATGCTGAAATCTATGCTCTACCCATACACACCGAACAGACCCTTACGATCAGCGCTAGGCAACCTGGCTAAGGTCCACCGAACTAAAAGAGCTCGTACTGGTGGACGCCGTTTCTCGGTGGTCGCCGCAACCCTCTGGAACTCTCTCCCTATCCAACTCCGGTCTGAACCTAATCATATGAAATTCCGAAAGCTTCTCAAAACCCACCTTTCCCGCAATAACCTCTTCCCTTCCCCCTCAGCCTCTATCCTCAGTTGTCTGTCTGCAATCTCAGTGCTGGGACGCTTCCGGGCAGCCATGCGCTATATAAGTCCCAAATTCATTCATTCATTCATAGGAAAGTAATTCAAGACTGTCTCTCCTTGGATCATGCGCTAAAAATCCTGTAGTTAAAATATGTAAAGGAATCCCTTACTTTTTTGGGCAGGGCATAGCTGTCCGGTCGCCCGGATAAGATGAGTCCACGGGATAATGTTATTATCAAAGATCAGTTTAGTTTATTAATTGAGGCCCACAGGGAGGAAAATTAACTGAAAAAGCCCACGGTCAGAAATAATATTTTAGTTAGGTCAACACAAAGTATAGAACCGTACTTAACTGTTTTAACAAGCGCTCATGATAGATTTTTGTTTACAAGGTTCAGATTGAACCTGTTACACCATTTACTGGCTGTACCGGCGGGTTATACGGCACCTTCTGCGACAATAGGTCTCTACAGGATACCCTCCACTTTGTTCTTTTGTGTCCCTATTACTCATTACTGAGAAGAGCATTTCTTAAGAGGCTCTTAAGGAAGCATAATTTTAAACAGGCCCGGGTGGCCTTACTCTTTTTAAAACTGTCCCATGATGCTTTTACATTATCATGTGTCACAAATTTCTTAAGATCTGCTCTAAAGCTAAGAAACACAAGGGGAACATAAAAGGAGGTGACCTTTAAGTACCGGAAGCATTATTGGGGATGTGCGTGGTACACCTTTTATTGTTTTTTAACGTTTTAAGATGCTTCTGAGCATTGCTCCTATGTTTACTCGGTGCCCTGATTGCCCTGTCTACTCTAATTTTATTATATGGTGATCATAAGTACTGTATTCTTGTGCTGATGAACTTGCATCTTTTATGGTCATGTGTTTTTTATATATGCCGAATAAAGATGATGATGATGATGATTATTATTATTATTATTATTATACCTACACAGACAATCACACACTTACTCATAGATGCACACGGACACTCACTCACCTACTCACAGAGCTATTCACACACCAACTCACATACCCATGTAACTACTAAACACTCACCCAGGTATTCACACACATAACCTCTCACACACCCACAGAGCTAGTCATACACCTACACAGTAACACACACCTACTACCACACCCATACAACCAGTCCAGCACCACTCATTTCCACAGAGATACTTACACATGCATACAAACACTGACACAGCCACTCACAAGCATATCACTGCTACACAGCTATTCACACTCCCATACAGCCAATCACACAGCTTCTGACACACCCAGTCACAAAGGCATACATCTATCTAGTCTATGACACATCTACTTACATACCCACACTACCAAACACCTACTCATTTGACCACTCACAAACCCAGTCATCAACCCATGCTGCCACTCACACAACCAGTTAGAGACCGATACAGCTTCTTATACACCCACTCGTACAAAATCAAAACCACTAACACACCTACTAACAGACCTAAACATGCACTCCCACACTCTCTTTGATACCCATGTAGCCAGTTATATGCCTATTGTATTAAATGTGTTGTTGTTTTCCATAAATGGTTTTGGTTGAGGAAAACACGTTGCTATTATGTGATGAATGTGTGCTTTTGGTTAGGGTTGGATGTTGCTGAAAACAATAAACTATGACTCACAAATCGCACTATGACCATTTTGGAAGAAAGGAAGAGTATCACATAGGAGAAAGCTGCAGTAGAATGGGGCAGTTTTGAAGATGAAAGGGAGCTAAAATGGAGGACAGCAAGTAGAATAAAAAAAGAACATATTTAATTGGATGGTCGAGATTTGCATGGAAATTAGGTAATGATTTGAAGAAAAAAACTATGTGATTGGTTTTGAAAAAAAGTTTTAGGGATATGCTTGAAAATGCAACCAGTCATCTATGCCTGCTCCAGTTTAGTTTGAAGCTGAAATGCTTCTTGCAGAAAGTAATGTGTACTTTTGACCTTGTGGCAGGTAGGAAGTGCTGCTTACATTGTCACCATGGACTGGGAGCTAAGAACATGGGGGAAGGGAACAAAACAACTGACCTGTGAAACTCAGAAAGAGTGGTGTGAGAACTTTGCTAATTAGGGAGTGTTTGTCTTTTATAGATTAATTTTCATAAAGTAAAACATAAATGCAAACTATTAATAGTAGAGTGTTAAATGCTTCTACAGGCTTCCATGGGGATCAGCTGAACCACCTCGAAGTTGCACAGGGGGTTGTGCTGAGCATTGCAGTGAATCAGCGGATTCATAGTAAAAAACAAGTAAAATGGGCTTCTTCCCAGGAAACATGGAAAAGATTAAAACAATACTGACCATTTAGAAGTGGTATAACAAAAATAAAAGATGAAAGGAAGCCGGTGATTTGTTAACTACAGGAGTATATAGAGGAGGATTGCCATAGTTCTGGCGTGAGATTTCCAATAAAAACAGATGTTAACAGATCGGGGGGCATATTAGCACGAACCTCGTTAAAAGTGTCGCCATTTTAGCGGCAGGAAACTGCCATTAAAACAGCGAGAATGGGCTTGCTAATATGCATTACAGAATTCCAATTTAAGCCCAGGTTATATGTCCTGTACATCTTTACATTGCCCCGCTCATCTTCTCTCTTCAGCAGATGGAGGTCGCAGTTTATAACTATGCTGACGACCTCCAACTTGTTTTTGATCTTTCTTCCTCTCTGTCTTCTATTTCTAATTTCCAATCTACTATGACCCATATTCGTGACTGGATGAACCACAACCATCTAAAACTTAACCCAGATAAGACCGAACTGGTGTTAACAGGTGGTTCATCCAGCCCCTGGTCTTCTCTGTTCTGGCCCTCTTCTCTCGGTTCCCCTCCTGTCCCTTCTCCCTCAGTAAAAACTTTAGGTATTAAGCTCAATTCACAACTCACTCTTCACTCCCAGGTCAGTTCCGTGGTGTCCTCTTCCTTTCTCTCACTGCGTACTATACGCAAGGTGTCCCGTTTCTTTTCTTTTCAAGCCCTTAAACTGATCACCTTGGCGATGGTCATCTCCCGCCTGGATTACGGCAACGCCCTGTATGCCAGTATACCTGCATATAGTCTTAGGCGGTTGCAACAGATCCAAAACCAGGCGGCCCGCCTGGTGTTCAAATTACCCAAATTTCACCATGTCACCCCCCTCCTTAAATCTTTACACTGGCTCCCCGTTCGTGAGCGTGTCCAGTTCAAGCTAGCTTCCATCACTTTTCAAGCGAGACTGGGCACGGCTCCAGCTTTCATCTCTTCTGAGATTACCCCCTACGTCCCCACTAGAGACCTCCGTTCATCCACCCAGTCCCTTCTTACGGTCCCGCGTTTTCGGAGGAAGAAATGGGGCGGTTCGAAATTTGCGACCCTTGCCCCTCTCCTCTGGAATTCCCTCCCCCCTGAGCTTAGGACCCTGACTCTTTACCCCCAGTTCAGAAAGCAACTCAAGACCCTTTTGTTTTCTAAAGCCTTTAATTAAACTATTCCCCCCATAATCTGAATTATTTATCCTGTATGGGCTTGCCCACCCTGTTTCTGTTTGTTGTAGCGCCATGAAGCCGCTGGCGAACGTGCGCTTTAAAAGTAATTTTAAATTCAAATCTAACCTGGGCTTCTATTGGAATTCTATAACGCATAATAGCAAGCCCATTATGGCCATTTTAGCGGCAGTTTCCTGCCGCTAAAACTGCAATAATTTTAACGAAGTTCTTGCTAATATGCCCCATAGAATTTAGAGTAGAGTTGGAGAACAGCAAAGAGGTATTTACATGTATGTTAATTATGTTGGAGTATACTAAATTATATGGTGATAAACAAATTGTGAGTGTATATAGATGAAAGAAAATGTGTGGATTCTAGACACTATACTAGAAGGCAAAACAGAAAGGAGCTTTGATGAGAACACTAACAAAAAATAAAGTGAGTACATTAGCAAAAAATAAAGTGAGCAGGAGAGGAGAAAGAGGAATTGGTATATTGAAAATATAGTAATTTTATTAAACCAGCATGAATTAATGTGTTTGAAATTAGGGGCCATATGTACAAGGGGATTGGGCCACCAGGACGTCACTTTTTTTTATGTTCCACTGGCACAATGGCCTACACCATATTTAGAAAGCGGCGTTAAGCCACTCTGCATGGCTTACGCCGCTTTGTCAAAATGGTAACCTTTCACGCAAGTATCTGAAGGAAAGGGGCGTGCAATGGGTATGGCTGTGGGCATTCCACCGCAACACCTATTGCATTTTGACACGGCTCCAGATTTACAATGATATGTAAATCTGAGGCACTGCCAAAAATGAACAGCATGCAAAATCGGGCAATAGATTGCTGCACTGAGGCAACATACTTTTATTTCTCCCTGTTTTATCTCTTTCTATGTGTGTGCATTCTGCAGCTCACATAGAAGTAGCACATCGCCATTATTAATTGTTTATGTGCAGGAAGGGACACCTTACTGTACATAAACAAAGGTCCCTGCAATGCAGGCACCCTTGCACTATGACACAAGGGTGTCTGTGTTGGCGACAGGCAGCTATTTTTCGCGCCTGCACAAGGGGAAACACATGAGTGCACTGTATTCCTGGAAATAGGGCACATACCTGCATATTTTAAATGACGCATTGCACAACTGCAAAATGTGCCCCAGCACCACGCTATGCCATTTCCTTGTACGTATGGTCCTAGACATGGGTGTTTACTTATAGAATTTAATTTAATGGTATGTAATTTCCACCTACTCACGAAGACAGGCAGGCACTTACACAACCTGTGACACTCCCACAAAAGCACATGTGTACCTCCCACTCCTATAGCCAGACAGTGACTGCCACACTATACACTTACCTAACTAGTTACAGACTCATACAGGCACTGGCACACCCACTCACATACCTGTACAAACATTATTGAGCCCAGCACTCAGACAGTCAGTTACACATGCACTTACAAACCTGTACATCCAGTTATACATCCAGTCACTGACCGATACAGCTACTCACATTCCTATTTACAAAACCATACTACCACTCACAAACCCAGTAAGAGAGTGACAAAGGCACTTACACGTACAATCCACACCCCCCACAGTACATATGTATCCACCACTTACAGAGCTACTTGCACACACAGTTACAGAGCCAATCACTGAATAACACAATCAGTTAGTAATCCATACAGATACTTCGAAATCCATTTAAACACCCATACTGTCACAAAGACACCCAGTCACATATTGAAACAACCAGTTTGCCTTGAAGTAAAGTGTATGTGCTTCTCTCCTACACATGGTTTGATTGACTTAACCACAATTAGGATATTTGATTTATCTGTAAGTTTCTAGTAGAGTGCACTACCTGCAGGGTCTGTAAATTAAATACTAGTAGTGGGCCTGCAGCCCCAATTATGACATGTATACAAATAGCCCTTTAAACCTGTCAGAGGCACACCATTGCTAAGACTGTGTGTGCAGTTTTACTGCCATGTTGAGTTGGCATGTAAAACACCTTGGCAAGCCTTAAACTGTCCTTTCATTTCATTCACAAAAGTCACCCCTAGGGTAACCCAAAAAGCAGGGTGCTTTTTAGGTTAAAGGTAACACATGTACTTTAAAGATTCAGTGACTTACAGATGCACTTTCAAACCCATATAACCAGTGATACACCTATTCACCCACCTATACAGCTACCCACATACCTATTTAGAAAACAATACAGCCACCTACACAATGACTTATACACTGATGCACCCACTTACATACTCACTTACACACCCATATACTCACTTAAACATTCATTTCTATTTTAGTATGGTAGATGAGAATGGAAAATATTTGCTGGTATGTTCTTTAGCACTTTATAGGTTTACTCCCTTTCAGGAATATTAAAGTACTCAAGTGCACTTTTGTAATATACTTATGTGGGGTGTGCGACATATACACATACACAAACTCATAAACACTGAATTGAACATAAACATAAAACAAAGTTAGCTCTTTCTTTGACCAGATACAAGGGTAGTAAAGAGTACTGTTGTTTGTTAGGAAGGTTATTTCTAACAGTTTAAAAAAAACTTTTTTTCTTCCAAAGACAACTTAAAAGAAGAAACTGGCTTCAGATTGTGAAAAACATGAAGGTTCAATAGGGAGCAAAAAATATTAATTAACAACCGTGATTCTACACTATATCAAGATATGTAGCCACAAACACCGTCTTTACAGCCAAAGGCATCTGGCATTTGCCACAGTGTGTGACCATCTTAGATACATTGTTGCAGATAGCTGGAACAGTTATGAAAGCAGGTTACAATCATTCTCATAAGGCTACAGATAATGTGTGTTGTCCTGCTGCACCTGGCTTCTCCTGCATCATGCAATGGTAAATTCATGTATGTATAGATTCGATCTGAATTCACATGGAACTTGTCTCAGGGGAATATTTTTTAACAGTGTGTCTCGATAATTGCTTGTTGTAGACATTTCATTTGATAAACCTGGCACTAATCTTAATTTCACATGAAGGATTACTACATTGTTCCCAAACAGTACTCCTTTTTTGCAGGTGGAATCTCTTCCTCCCAAATCCAGGATAGGGCCAGGTGGGCCTTGTTGGTCTAAACACATAACTACACCTATCGGAAGTACTTGTAAACAAAAGTGCATTCATAAATAGTTAAATAAGTTATGCTATATTTAATTATTTATTGTGTGGTTTAAATTGTGTAATATTATCATCTCAGGTAACCTATTGCAGTAAGCTGGCACTGTTATTTCTTGAACTTTTGAAGGTCCCACTAAGACTACTGCAGCTGGTGAGTGTTGTTTTCCTCCACTTGTCGTCTCATATACCAAGCTATTGTATGGCCTTTTGTGAATGGTTTTAACATGTATCTACATAGAACTTGTCCAATGAGAACACTTTTTACCAGGTTCTCTTGATAATTACTTGCCCCTGATGTTAAACAGCACAAAGTTGGAAAATACACAACTCTACCTTTAAGCTCTCCTGGTGTCTTGAATTCAATGCTTTTAATATTAGGGTTTGTGTTTCCTAAACACGTATGTAAGTGATCCCATGGACACTCTGAAGAAGTGAGAGTTGAAAAACAAGTTGGTCCTCCTAACTTTTGCAAAACACACTTAAGCTAACCATGAGAATCATACAATTACTCATTTGTGCCATGTTGGCATGCCATGAACTTTACAATTGGGTATCTTAGTGTAGCCAGTCAGCGGTTAAGGTTTTGGTGTGTTCCTCGATTTGCAAATAGTTAAATAAATTAATGATGTTTATTCGTTTCTTGGTTTAAATTGTATTGTAATGTGTTAATAAAATGTATTTGTAAAGTTATAAAAATATGTATTACTAAATTTATGGCTCACTAACACACCCATACAAGAACTCATACTCCAATAGAGTCATTCGCACCTAAACCCACACTCACACACCCATTCAAAATCCCATACAATCATTCACACATACATTTACACATGCAAACACCTACTTAAATACACATAGGTGCCGATTATAAGCCGCGTTGTACTGGGTCAGTCGGATACCTTTGCGACCGCCTCATTTGGATGGTGCCTGCACGGGGTGCTGGGATGAACTGCACCTAACATTTTTTAATGGTAGCATGTATTACGGCCAGTTTACGGCCGGAATACATACTCCCATAGTAAAATGTACGAATGCGACGAACACTGATCCGTCCCATCCTAATGAGGCGGTCAGTCCCATGACCAATGCGGTGCCAGGCAGAAGTGATTCCACCCGACATCCTAATGAGGGCCTTTGTGTGCAGTTTATTTTTACAATCGTTTTCCCACTATTTAATGATAATTCTTTTAACAATACATAATTTCTGGTGCATGAGTAACTACTCTAAGAACAGTAAAAAAGGAAAAATGAACCCACAAAAGACATTTTTACAATGACAAGCATGTGGCATTTTGCACAGTAACCATCTCACTCAAATCTTTGCAGACAGCTAGTAATGTAATGACTGCAGCGGACGATGGTTCTCCCAAATGTGCTGTGGAGGTGGACAGTCCGACTGCACCTGCTTTCGCCTATGTCATCCGGTTATGGACCCTATCATGAATTGTTTTTAAGTGCTTCCAGATGGAACTTGTCCCATGTGAATACTTCTTGGAAATGCCCCTGGATAGTTGAAGGCGGCAAATATTACACTGTAGATATTGAGCTGTGACCTTCTTTTTCCCTGAATGTATTGTAAAATGCTTCCAGATATCACTTTGTTTTCTTGGCGGTGGTGTATCTTCCTCCTCATCCTCAAAAGATACTGGGTGTTCATCCTGGACAGAAGATGAAGCTTCAGGCCTTCTATGGAAGCACAACATCACTGGTTCTCAATCATCTTTCTACAGATTTCACTGGCGAAATAACTGTTTTTGGGTGTGATTTTAGACGTACATGAGTGGGGTCCTATGTTACCCAATCAAAAGGAAAGGTTTGGGTGTGTCATTGATCAAATTCGCAAATCTGGGCTCTAAGTTTGTGCAATTGGAAAACTCTTAAAATGAGTACCTTTCTTGAAAAACATTTACGGGGCTATATTTATGTTTGCAAATATGTTCACACTGTTGTCATTAAGAGGGAGGTACATTTGTGAAATAATCTTTAAAACGTTTGGCAAATCCGCAGATCCGGCTTTGCAGATTCATTCCAGGCACATGATCAGAATTAAAAACCATAGGTACTTGTGTTCCCATCTATGCTTTCGGACCTGCTGAGGTACCAACAATGTATTTAAAAATATATAAAACTTGCATTAATACATTTACAATAACTGTATATATTTTACATAAAGTATGTATGTCATTTTTTTTTTAAAACATATATAAAGTATATTTATAAAAAAATAGAATGTCTCCAGTTCCAAAGAAAAAACTAAATTAAAAAAATCAAAATAAATTGTAGTGTACTTAGTATTGAAAATAAGCCCTAAAAATTAACTAAAAAACTAAACATTACAGAGACATAATGTTTGGAAGTAGAATTTGAAAAACCTTTGATTTAACAAAAAAAATGCTTTTATTTAGTGAAATGCAGCACCCTAAAACAGAAGTAGAACTGGGCAAGGGATGTAAATGGGGGTTTGCACATTCCCATTTTACGTTTGTCAGCATTTGAAAGACACTGCACGAGATGTTTGAAAATGGTGGCAAGAAGGCACATTAACGACACCTTTATGTTTATGTGCATTAAAACCGCACAAAGATAAAGGAACATCTGTAGTGAACTTTTAAAATGAAAAGTGATGGAGAAAAGAGACTGTAAATGTAAAATGAAAATGTTGCACAAGCAACTGTTCACCTACGATTAAGGCTAACCACAGAAGCCAAAGCACATCAGGTTGCAAAGCTTATTGCCTTAATATTAAGATGTTAAATAAAGTGCCTTTCACTGCTACAAGTGGAGGCGTATGGCGTCCGGTGTACTTCTACCATTGGAGAGGCTTGTTTGTATAATAAGTGCTTTGTGCCCGCAACACCAAGGCCGCCCTCATTGGGCCTGGACTCCTATATGGGGAAACTGCTTTTGGGGATAAATATATACTATTTACCTATATAGGCCATAGTAGTGGCCCTCCACAAAAATATCTAAACCTGTTTAATAATTTATCCTCAAGAGGGATTATATTTAGAAATATGCACAGTACCATTATCATATAGCAATGTCATCAATTCCATCTTAAGTAACTGTCTGCCAATCTTCATCCTTCCTTCAGGAAATTGTTCTGTATGGCTTATAAAAAACATAATTCAAATTCTGACATTTTCAATATTTCCTGTACTAATTATAGTTACTCAATATTGCAACACTTCCGTCATAGAAATACCAAAATGCAAGAATTTCATTGGCATTGCCTATCTGAAGAGTTGTGCCGAAGTAATTAAGGCAGGGGTCATGTTTGGAGGCTACAGCCATTCATTGGTAGTGCCTTCTTCTTGAATGATAATGCCAACCAATCACAATAAGGGCATCTTCAACATCTTCCTCACTGGAAAGGACTGAGCTACCATCATTCGATGAACAGGGATGTAGACTCTATAGACACACTGCAGAGGTAATAAGTAAGGTCTTGTTTACAGATAGCCCTCAACCAAACATTAAGTGAGATAGAGAACATGGAAAAATAGATGTGAATTAGGCAGCATATACTGTGATATTCTGAGCAACATAGGCTATCAAGAGCATATATGTGGACATGGTGATCGCAAGGAATCAAAATGATTTCTAAAACTTCTCAGTTTCAGGAATGTTTTTGAAATGGATGCTAATTTCAGACAAGAAACCACACAAAGGTAAAACTGCAATGGTGTCTCAATGGTGCAGGCTACAGTAATTGTTTCAGTGACAGGGAATCTGAAATGGCCTTTCGCTTGGTGCAGGGCACCATCATTATAAGCTGCATGCAATACTTTCCTGCAGAGTATACGATTCATAACATACTTGGGGGCTCATTACGATTTTGGATGGAAAGCCTCCTCCAAATAGGCAGAATCTCCTCAACCCCATCAGTGCCCTTCTGACCGACTCAGTGGGTTTACATTTCAACCGCCCAATTACGATGTTTGTGGTCGGAATGTAAACCATGCGGTCATTCCAAATCGGTTCTAAGCAACTTGTAAAGATCTTCTCCACACAAGATATGAATGAAATAAGATTTTATTGTAGAAGAATAAAACAGATACTTCCAGCTTCCTCCACTGGCTTCACAGTTCTTAGTCAGCTACTTCACATGATAACATTCTACCATGGCAACATGCTTACATTCCATATGCATGAAAACTCCACACATCTCCCCCCTTATACATTGCACAATAAGAACACAAATACCATTTTATTAATACCATATAAGAATAAGAAATTCACAATATAAACATTAATCACAAATAATTGGCCGGGGAGAACAACACTTAGATACATTGCCAACACTCCAAGTAGATCCAGCTGATAAAATGAGAACATTTCTTTTTACTGTCTTGACTTGTGTAGGCTTGGAGAATTTGCCATCACCTTTGTTAACTATTCCCCCACGTTTAACCACTACCCAATTATCAATTCTTATGTCAGGAGATTTTAAACCCTCCTTAACATTGTAATATTATTTTGCAGCTGTTACTTGTTGTTTAGCAAACATCACTCTCAATTGCAGCACTATCAACCCATACACAATCCTTACTCTTCAACCATCCTGGAACTTCTTTCACACCTGGTTCCCGTCCCTTAAGAGATAAGAATGGCGACACTCCAGTGACTGAATGAGGTGTCACCCTGTAAGACCATACCAATTTCTTAAGTTCCTCCATCCATGACAACCCATTAGCATTCGAGATTTGATTGTTTTCCATAATCAATCTGTTAATTCTCTCAATGAGACAGTTAGCTTGAGGTCAGAACATGGCAACTTTCTCATGGGTTACACCCAACCTACTGAGGAAGTCTTGCATCCTTCTAGATATTAATTGGACTCCATTATCAGATACAAGTATTTTGGGGATTCCTTCATTCATAGAATTTCTCTCCATAAAACCAATGACTTTCTCAGAAGTAATGCTATCAGTGCTTTCGACAACAAACCACTTGTGGAGTATTCCTGTCGGTCTGAACCATATTGTACACCCCTATGGACTGCATTTCAGCCCTCTGGATTATGATGTTGATTTCCATTAGCTTTTCCACGTCGGCCTTTCCGGCACGAAAAGGCTATTGAAAAGTGACTTTGGGGACCTCTGGCAGGGCCCCCTAGGCCCTTCAGCCTACAGTTGATGGCCAAGGGACTACCTAAGGGACCCCACTGTAAAGCCCTGCACAGTGGGCAGGCACAGTGGGGTGCCTGCGACAGAGTGCAGGGTTTTCCGCAAAAAACCTATTTCCCCATAGGAGCCTGTGTTATGGCCGGTTGTCAGGCGGAACACAAGCTCCCATAGGGAACAGTGTTTGAATGCATCATAATCCGGTGGTCAGAACCACCGGATTACGATACCGTCCCGATGCCGAGTCCGTGTCAGGAGGAGGCTTTCCGTCTGACATCATAATGAGTCTTTTGGTCTCCATGAGTATCACATGTGAACAAATTCACACCTAGAACACTCAGAGTGAAGCTGAGTATCTAAGTTTTTGGGGTAGATGGGGCCCCCACAGAAATATGCTAGACTTGTCCCAGTGTAATTTTCAGATACCAGGACACATTAAGAATAGCTTTCACGTTGTCTGTTTTTATTCCAAACAGAGACGTGCAGGCAGAGGGTGGTTATCAGATTCCAACCTGGCTCATAACAAAGGCTGAAGTTAAGGGGACATCAGGCCTCCTTTTGATAGAGTATCCTAGCTGGAAGCTACTGGGAGCCTCACACCTAAATGCAAACATAATGGAGGGGAAACAAAGGCACACAGCTTATCGCTTCATAGGTATTTAAGAGAGACATGATTTTGACTTTATGCAGTCCATGCAAATGAGAGAGATGCTTGGACTGCAAGAATGCCAGATAGTTGGTTTGTCCCAGTATTTACATAAATAGTCATTTAAATTCTGCCATTTTGTTTTATTTCTTTTACAGCTCTATAGCACTACTCATCCCAGTGCAGGCTGTCAGAGCACTTTGTATTACACGCACACAATATACATTGATACATTATATGTGTTTAAATTAATGTACAGGATGTGTTACACAAGACAGTGAGGGTTACAAGGCATAAGAGACACATTTTCTTCACAGCTAACTGTAATATATTAGAAGGATACCATTTTATGAGCTACAAGCAATAAAAGGAGCCCTGTGTTAAAAGCAGTAACCACTTACCCATTTACACCAAATAAAAAAATGTCATCTGTGCTTTACATACGACATCTTAACCCTCTATTTGACTTTGATGCAAAACTGGGACTAGACAAAACACTGATCTCTCCAGCAAATATGGTAAACCTCCAGATTTATCTCATCATCAGTATTAGTATTTCCCGAGATGTAGTTGTCACACAGAGATGGCTGAGGCAGGTGCATCAACCCCATAAGATAGTTTGAAATGCAGACTTTAAAACCAGTTAAGCAGAACGGATTTACTGCCACGTTTCTCCTTGTTTCTAATTCATTTGTGGCTGGTATTGGACTTGGCCGTTTTTGCAGATTCATCCCTGAACTTTTAGCCTTTCTCCTAGCCTTTTTTTCTGACATGGTGTTGGTGGTTTTAGGACTCTGGGCACTTTTGCACTGCTGTCCAGTTTAAAGTGCATGTGCTCTCTGTGTTAAATATGGTAAGATTGGTCCATACCTGTTTGGCCTATTTAATTTACCTGTCAGTCCCTTGTAAAGTGGTATCTCACATACCCAGGTCTGGTGAATTAAATGCTATTTGTTGGCATGCCGATTTACAAAAAGGGGGTGGTGATGAACAGAGTGTCTGAGTTAAACAGACCACTCTTACCCAGTCCAAAGATCAGGGCTTGATCCATCACCGTTATTTATCTCACTGCCCCATCCCAGCTCAGAACCTGGCTATATGCAAATCAGTCTGTCCCTGGCCCAGTGCATCATGGGAACAGGGCAGACTAAACTACCAAGCCAATTCTTCACCAGAAAGGAGACAAGCTACCGGGGACCGGTTTCTGGCATTTCAGCCTTCTTCGGCCCGGCTTGCTTGAATCCTGATGGAGCAGTGAGAAAGGGACTCATGTCTGAGTATACCCAGCCACACCTATAGTGGCCAAAACCGATTTACAAAAAGGGGGTGGTGATGAACAGAGTGTCTGAGTTAAACAGACCACTCTTACCCAGTCCAAAGATCAGGGCTTGATCCATCACCGTTATTTATCTCACTGCCCCATCCCAGCTCAGAACCTGGCTATATGCAAATCAGTCTGTCCCTGGCCCAGTGCATCATGGGAACAGGGCAGACTAAACTACCAAGCCAATTCTTCACCAGAAAGGAGACAAGCTACCGGGGACCGGTTTCTGGCATTTCAGCCTTCTTCGGCCCGGCTTGCTTGAATCCTGATGGAGCAGTGAGAAAGGGACTCATGTCTGAGTATACCCTGCCACACCTATAGTGGCCAAAACTGATTTACAAAAAGGGTATTCTCAGATGTGAGACCCTTGCTCATTGCACCATCAGGATTCAAGCAAACCGGGCCGAAGACGGCTGTAATGCCAGAAACCGGTCCCCGGGAGCTTGTTTCCTTCCCAGTGTAAGAATTGGCTTTTGTAGTTTGGTTTGCCCTGTTCCCATCATGCACTGGGACAGGAACAGACTAATTTGCATACAGCCAGGTTCTGAAACTGGGATGGTGCAGTGAGCTAAAAAACGGTGTTGGATCTAGCCCTGATCTCTTGACTGGGTGAGAGCTTTCTGCTTAATTCAGAGACTCTGTCCCTCACCACCCCTTGTTGTAAATATTTTTGTCCACCCTAAGCGTGGAAGGGTATTCTCAGATGTGAGACCCTTGCTCATTGCACCATCAGGATTCAAGCAAACCGGGCCGAAGACGGCTGTAATGCCAGAAACCGGTCCCCGGGAGCTTGTTTCCTTCCCAGTGTAAGAATTATCTTTTGTAGTTTGGTTTGCCCTGTTCCCATCATGCACTGGGGCAGGAACAGACTAATTTGCATACAGCAGGTTCTGAAACTGGGATGGTGCAGTGAGCTAAAAAACGGTGTTGGATCTAGCCCTGATCTCTTGACTGGGTGAGAGCTTTCTGCTTAATTCAGAGACTCTGTCCCTCACCACCCCTTGTTGTAAATATTTTTGTCCACCCTAAGCGTGGAAGGGTATTCTCAGATGTGAGACCCTTGCTCATTGCACCATCAGGATTCAAGCAAACCGGGCCGAAGACGGCTGTAATGCCAGAAACCGGTCCCCGGGAGCTTGTTTCCTTCCCAGTGTAAGAATTGGCTTTTGTAGTTTGGTTTGCCCTGTTCCCATCATGCACTGGGACAGGAACAGACTAATTTGCATACAGCCAGGTTCTGAAACTGGGATGGTGCAGTGAGCTAAAAAACGGTGTTGGATCTAGCCCTGATCTCTTGACTGGGTGAGAGCTTTCTGCTTAATTCAGAGACTCTGTCCCTCACCACCCCTTGTTGTAAATATTTTTGTCCACCCTAAGCGTGGAAGGGTATTCTCAGATGTGAGACCCTTGCTCATTGCACCATCAGGATTCAAGCAAACCGGGCCGAAGACGGCTGTAATGCCAGAAACCGGTCCCCGGGAGCTTGTTTCCTTCCCAGTGTAAGAATTGGCTTTTGTAGTTTGGTTTGCCCTGTTCCCATCATGCACTGGGACAGGAACAGACTAATTTGCATACAGCCAGGTTCTGAAACTGGGATGGTGCAGTGAGCTAAAAAACGGTGTTGGATCTAGCCCTGATCTCTTGACTGGGTGAGAGCTTTCTGCTTAATTCAGAGACTCTGTCCCTCACCACCCCTTGTTGTAAATATTTTTGTCCACCCTAAGCGTGGAAGGGTATTCTCAGATGTGAGACCCTTGCTCATTGCACCATCAGGATTCAAGCAAACCGGGCCGAAGACGGCTGTAATGCCAGAAACCGGTCCCCGGGAGCTTGTTTCCTTCCCAGTGTAAGAATTGGCTTTTGTAGTTTGGTTTGCCCTGTTCCCATCATGCACTGGGACAGGAACAGACTAATTTGCATACAGCCAGGTTCTGAAACTGGGATGGTGCAGTGAGCTAAAAAACGGTGTTGGATCTAGCCCTGATCTCTTGACTGGGTGAGAGCTTTCTGCTTAATTCAGAGACTCTGTCCCTCACCACCCCTTGTTGTAAATATTTTTGTCCACCCTAAGCGTGGAAGGGTATTCTCAGATGTGAGACCCTTGCTCATTGCACCATCAGGATTCAAGCAAACCGGGCCGAAGACGGCTGTAATGCCAGAAACCGGTCCCCGGGAGCTTGTTTCCTTCCCAGTGTAAGAATTGGCTTTTGTAGTTTGGTTTGCCCTGTTCCCATCATGCACTGGGACAGGAACAGACTAATTTGCATACAGCCAGGTTCTGAAACTGGGATGGTGCAGTGAGCTAAAAAACGGTGTTGGATCTAGCCCTGATCTCTTGACTGGGTGAGAGCTTTCTGCTTAATTCAGAGACTCTGTCCCTCACCACCCCTTGTTGTAAATATTTTTGTCCACCCTAAGCGTGGAAGGGTATTCTCAGATGTGAGACCCTTGCTCATTGCACCATCAGGATTCAAGCAAACCGGGCCAAAGACGGCTGTAATGCCAGAAACCGGTCCCCGGGAGCTTGTTTCCTTCCCAGTGTAAGAATTGGCTTTTGTAGTTTGGTTTGCCCTGTTCCCATCATGCACTGGGACAGGAACAGACTAATTTGCATACAGCCAGGTTCTGAAACTGGGATGGTGCAGTGAGCTAAAAAACGGTGTTGGATCTAGCCCTGATCTCTTGACTGGGTGAGAGCTTTCTGCTTAATTCAGAGACTCTGTCCCTCACCACCCCTTGTTGTAAATATTTTTGTCCACCCTAAGCGTGGAAGGGTATTCTCAGATGTGAGACCCTTGCTCATTGCACCATCAGGATTCAAGCAAACCGGGCCGAAGACGGCTGTAATGCCAGAAACCGGTCCCCGGGAGCTTGTTTCCTTCCCAGTGTAAGAATTGGCTTTTGTAGTTTGGTTTGCCCTGTTCCCATCATGCACTGGGACAGGAACAGACTAATTTGCATACAGCCAGGTTCTGAAACTGGGATGGTGCAGTGAGCTAAAAAACGGTGTTGGATCTAGCCCTGATCTCTTGACTGGGTGAGAGCTTTCTGCTTAATTCAGAGACTCTGTCCCTCACCACCCCTTGTTGTAAATATTTTTGTCCACCCTAAGCGTGGAAGGGTATTCTCAGATGTGAGACCCTTGCTCATTGCACCATCAGGATTCAAGCAAACCGGGCCGAAGACGGCTGTAATGCCAGAAACCGGTCCCCGGGAGCTTGTTTCCTTCCCAGTGTAAGAATTGGCTTTTGTAGTTTGGTTTGCCCTGTTCCCATCATGCACTGGGACAGAAACAGACTATTTTGCATACAGCCAGGTTCTGAAACTGGGATGGTGCAGTGAGCTAAAAAACGGTGTTGGATCTAGCCCTGATCTCTTGACTGGGTGAGAGCTTTCTGCTTAATTCAGAGACTCTGTCCCTCACCACCCCTTGTTGTAAATATTTTTGTCCACCCTAAGCGTGGAAGGGTATTCTCAGATGTGAGACCCTTGCTCATTGCACCATCAGGATTCAAGCAAACCGGGCCGAAGACGGCTGTAATGCCAGAAACCGGTCCCCGGGAGCTTGTTTCCTTCCCAGTGTAAGAATTGGCTTTTGTAGTTTGGTTTGCCCTGTTCCCATCATGCACTGGGACAGGAACAGACTAATTTGCATACAGCCAGGTTCTGAAACTGGGATGGTGCAGTGAGCTAAAAAACGGTGTTGGATCTAGCCCTGATCTCTTGACTGGGTGAGAGCTTTCTGCTTAATTCAGAGACTCTGTCCCTCACCACCCCTTGTTGTAAATATTTTTGTCCACCCTAAGCGTGGAAGGGTATTCTCAGATGTGAGACCCTTGCTCATTGCACCATCAGGATTCAAGCAAACCGGGCCGAAGACGGCTGTAATGCCAGAAACCGGTCCCCGGGAGCTTGTTTCCTTCCCAGTGTAAGAATTGGCTTTTGTAGTTTGGTTTGCCCTGTTCCCATCATGCACTGGGACAGGAACAGACTAATTTGCATACAGCCAGGTTCTGAAACTGGGATGGTGCAGTGAGCTAAAAAACGGTGTTGGATCTAGCCCTGATCTCTTGACTGGGTGAGAGCTTTCTGCTTAATTCAGAGACTCTGTCCCTCACCACCCCTTGTTGTAAATATTTGTGGGCATGCAGCGCTGATTGCGCCACCCACCAAAGTAGCCATGCAAACCCTATCTCAGGCCTCTACCATTGAAGGGCCTGTGCGCGCAGTGTTACTGCTGCTATGGTGTGGTACCTAAAGTGTGTGCCATGTCTGTGACCCCCCCTTTTACTGCATGTCAGTCACCCCTAAGGTAGGCCCTAGTTAGCCCTATGGGCAGGGTGCATTGTAGGTAAGAGATAGGACATGCGCCTTAAGTAGGTGACATATCCCAGTAGTGACAAGCAGCCATTTTGGTTTCTCACTACTGTGGGGCTGCCCTCCTATAGGAATGCTTTGGGGATTCCCTGATAAGTGTTTCAGTGGTAATTCCTGACATGAGAGAAGCAGCCTGGTCAAGTTTAGTATATTTGGAATGGTAATAATAAAAGCTGTGCAATGGTGTGCACAGATTTGCTATAACTTTTTTTTAGAAATTCCGCTTTTAGAAGTTGGCATTTCTGTGTTCTATGTGTCTGCCTGCCTGATGTGAATTGCATGTCTGGCTTTTGAGTGACAGGGGCTGGGGAGGTGTGTGTGGCTCCAGAAGGGGCAGGGTGAGTCAGCACTAGGCTGAATAGGACATCAACATTTAGAGTAGTGGGAGTAGTAGTCCCCTGTCCCTAAATAGGATTGTGCCTGCCCTGTACAATGTTAAGTCCGCCCCCTGTGATGTGTCTGATCACCGAGCCCCCACCTGACAAATGGGAAGAGGAGCCTGGTAAACAAAGTACTCCAATTTCCCTCTGAACCGGTTGTATCTGGTTCCCCCAAAGCCCTGTACTGCAAACAAAGAAAAAAGTACAATAAAAATAGGGGCTGTGACACCATGAAAGTGTTGTTGTTCGTGTGACTTGGGGTGGGCCTGTTGCAGGGCACCAGGAGGAACCGCCACGAGGGACTGCCTCCCTGCTGGAAGGCCCTGTGTGCTGGCCTGCCTGGGCCCAGCTTTGCCCCCTTAACCATGCAGGACCTAGCGCCTAGTGAGCACTATATTTAAATTGCCAGCTGAGAAAAGCGCTTTAATTTGTAATCTGCAGCACTGGGATGCGACATGGGATTACCCGGCATTGATGCTTTATTAAACGAGCGGGTGCCCACCCCGCATTTCTGCTCCTTTTGTGGGTGCCCACCCCGCATTCGTGTCCATTTACGAGCAGGAGCCCACCACGCATTGCCGCCTCCCATAGGAGCTACCCAGATCTGAAGAAAATGGGTGCCCACCCAACAATCGTGCTCAATCAAAGGTGGGAGCCTACCCCGCGCTTTGATATGAAGAGGAAGACAGAAGCCGTTGAATCTGCCGCAACCAGGAAGCCAGGTGAGTTGCCTGACGCTGGGTGGGGCCACCAGGAGGAGTTTGCCGCATCCACCAATAGAGACGTGGCCGGCCGGAAGTCCCGCCACTGGTGCACTGATCGGCATAGTCTGCCCTACAGGAGTGGAGTCAGCCTGGAGGAGTCCCGGTGGAGGGCAGCGTACCCTAGAAGGAGAGTCCGAAAGTCAGCACTGGCGTGGGCGGGGCACCCTTGAGATGGTGGGAGCTCCGCATATGCCGAAAGAAGCCTGGCAGCGTACAGAACCAGAGAAGGAGACTGGAGGAGTCTACACGCAGAGCCCCGGTGAGTAAGAGGGGGCTGAATGCTGGTGTTCCTCGAGGCTCATTGTCGGAGTCTGGGGGAGCCTGCGGGAGGGGGACGACCGGGGCACATTGTCAGTGCCATGTCCCCCCTGCAGGTAGGAGAGTCCCGGAGTGGGGCTCAAGGGGCGCAGTAGTACCCAGGGTGATGCCACAGCTGCCTCGCCTGACATAGGGAAGCAGCAACATGGGGGTCAATTGTTTCTTCAGAGTCCCAGTGGGGGCTCCCCATGAACAGTGGTGCCAGGCCTCATGATCCCAGCTTCACCACACACCACACAATAACGGGCAGCTGCCACATTGGGCAATTTGTTGAAGAGTCCCAGGAGGACCAAGGGCAGAGGAGTGCCAGTGCCATTATTTTTTGGGGGGCACCTTCTAGAGAGGGGTGAGATGCACCCCACACCCCAGTGCAGTGCGCACGTTGTTTTGGCTGCTTAGGTAGCAAAAGGGCCATTTAGAAGGCCCCCTAGAAGCCCTGACATTTGGGACATAGGGCATGTCAGCCCTCTGAGAAGACCAGTTGGCCAGGGGGTCAGTTGTAGGTTGGAAGGGCACCAGCCCTAATGTGATTTATGTGGTGCCTATGATAATTGTGATTTATGCACCCTGATTTATGCCTCTGATGTGATTTATGCTTATGAGGTTTTTGTATAATGTGTTTATGCTGGTGAAGTTTATTGTATAATGTGTTTAATGTGTTTATGCTTATCAGGTTGGCGCTGAATGTGATTTACGCCTAATGTAATGCTGAGTGCATAATATGATTTATGTTGCAGGATATATTGCTGAGTACAGTGATTTGCCAGTAATTACTGGTTGTGTTCTACATTTACTATTTGTGCTTTGTGATGCTTCTGACAGTGGCCCAGTTTGCCCTGTCATGTGTATATAATCCCCAGTAAATATTGCCTAGTGCCATTTGGCACAGTGTTAATATGATAATACAAAGGCTATTTTCTAATATAACCTTGTGTGGAGTTCCTTTTGCCTAGTGTGTTGCTGCTATGTGTGTGTTGCGCAAACGCTTTACACATCGCCTCTGGGAAAAGCTTGACTGCTTGTGCCAAGCTACCAAGGGGGTGAGCAGGGGTTATCTTCAGCGTGCAACTCCCTTGCCCTGACTAGAGTGGTGGTTTCTGCCTGGCTTAGGCGCAAGCCCTAGCCATCCAGAAATACCATTTCTAACAGCGGGTTTAAAAAATATATATGTATAAGTTGAGGCCCAGATTTTGCGCAGGGGTTGTGTCACTTTTGGCACCACCAGGAGGCAAAATCCATTTGCTAAATATTGTAATGCGCTCAGGATGCTGGTTTCCAGTCCAAGGAGGACCTAGCCTGGCAGTTCAGGCTAGACTGTTCCCATTGGGCACAGGGTCAAGACTGATTTGCATATGGCTGGGTTCAAACTGGAATGGCATGGTGAGCAAAAAAACAATGTGTTTAGGCCCTGATCACTGTACTGGGATGAATGTATGAAATTGTTCTGCATTCTGTTCATCAATTGATGTTTTTGCATTTGTCACCCCGAGTGGGATGGGTATGCCCAGACATGGGTCCTGTCCTCTCCATGCCATTGGATTCAAGCTATCCTAGCTGAAGAGGGGTGAAACTCCGAAACTGGTCCTAGGATGCTTGTTTCCAGTCCAGGGAGGACCTGGCATGCCAGTTCGGGCTGGACTGTTCCCATTGGGCACAGGGTCAAGACTGATTTGCATATGGCTCGGTTCAAACTGGAATGGCAGGGTGAGCAAAAAAACGATGGATTTAGGCTCAGTTCTCTGTACTGGGATGAATGTATGAAATTGTTCTGCATTCTGTCAATCAATTGTAGTTTTTGCATTTGTAAACGCAAGTGGGACGGATATGCCCAAATTCGGGTCCCGTGCTCTCCATGCCACTGCAGTCAAGCTATCCTGGCTGAAGAGGGGTGAAACCCAAAAATTGGTCCTAGGATGCTTGCTTCCAGTCCAGGGAGGATCTGGCCTGGCAGTTCAGGCTAGACCGTTCCCATTGGGCACAGGGTCAAGACTGATTTACATATGGCTGGGTTCAAAATGGAATGGCATGGTGAGCAAAAAAACAATGGATTTAGGCCCAGATCACTGTACTGAGGTGAATGTATGATATTGTTGTGCATTCTGTCCATCAATTGATGTTTTTGCATTTGTCACCCCGAGTGGGACTGGTATGCCCAGACATGGGTCCTGTGGTCTCCATGCCATTGGATTCAAGCTATCCTAGCTGTAGAGGGGTGAAACCCCGAAACCGGTCCTAGGATGCTTGTTTCCAGTCCAGGGAGGACCTGGCATGCCAGTTCAGGCTGGACTGTTCCCATTGGGCACCGGGTCAAGACTGATTTGCATATGGCTCGGTTCAAACTGGAATGGCAGGGTGAGCAAAATAACGATGGATTTAGGCCCAGATCTCTGTACTGGGGTGAATGTATGACATTGTTCTGCATTCTGTCCATCAATTGTTGTTTTTCCATTTGTCACCTCGAGAGGGAGGGGCATGCCCAGACGTGGGTCCCATGCTGTTCATGCTCCTGGAGTCAAGCTATCCTTGCTGAAGAGGGGTATAACCCCAAATCCGGTCCTAGGATGCTTGTTTCCAGTCCAGGGAGGACCTGGCCTGGCAGTTCAGGCTGGACTGATCCCATTGGGCACAGGGTAAAGACTGATTTGCATATGGCTGGGTTCAAACTGGAAAGGCATAGTGAACAAAAAACGATGCATTTAGGCCCAGATGTCTGTAATGGGGAGAATGTATGACATTGTTCTGCATTCTGTCCATCAAATATTGTTTTTGCATTTGTCACCTCGAGTGCAACAGGTATGCCCAGATGTGGGTCCTGTGTACTCCATGCCACTGGAGTCAAGCTATCCTGGCTGAAGAGGGGTGAAACCCCGCAAGCGGTCCAAGGACGCCTATTTACAGTCCAGGGATGACCTGGCCTGGCAGTTCGGGCTGGACTGTTCCCATTGAGCACAGGGTCAAGACTGATTTGAATATGGCTGGGTTCAAACTGGAGTGGCATGGTGAGCAAAAAACGATGGAATTAGGCCCAGATCTCTGTACTGAGGTGAATGTCTGACATTGTTCTGAATTCTGTCCATCAATTGTTGTTTTTGCATTTGTCACCCCAAAAGGGACCGGTATGCCCAGACGTGGGAACCAAGCTTTCCATGCCACTGGAGTCAAGTAATCCTGGCTGAAGATGGGTGAACTTCTGAAACCGGTCCTAGGATGCTAATTACCAGTCCAGGGAGTACCTGGCCTGGCAGTTCGGTCTGGACTGTTCCCATTGGGCACAGGGTCAAGACTGATTTGCATATGGCTGGGTTCAAACTGAAATGGCATGGTGAGAAAAAAAACGAAGGATTTAGGCCCAGATCTCTTGACTGGGGTGAATGTATGACATCGTTTTGCATTCTGTCCATCAATTGTTGTTTTTGCACTTCCTGTAATGGCAGGCGCTGTCATGTCCCGCTCTGTGATGTCACGCACCATGATGGCAGTTGCATACTGCCTAACTAGCTCAAACCGTTCCCAAATTCTGTTTTTTTAGGACTGTTCCCTGGACACTGTGCTGATTTTTCGAGAATGTCAGCAGATTCCTCTTCCAGGTATGGAGCTAAAAATGCATGTGGCCCTTAAGTTTGAATTTGCTAGGACCAATCACTAGTGTCCACCTAACCTGGTGCAGGAAAAGTAAAAGTTACCCTCCAGTAGAGGAGGGGGCACTTTGGGTGTACCCCTGGTAAAACGACAATATTTCACTTAGAACTGCCCCTTACCTTTTTAATGTTAAAGGTCAATGGGTTGAAAAATGAAAGTCTAGACTAAGAATTAACAACATGGAAAAGGAGGCCACTGTAAGGCCCTCCACAAAACGCTTCCATCGCAACATCCTTTTTAAATCGCGCAGACTTGCCCCCAGGGAATTAGATCTCCAGAATACATGATACATTTTTAAGGCGCAGGACGATTAAGTGATTTGCCGAAATCTCAGGATTTTGAGCCGAGACCGGAATCGGAAGCAGATTGCCCAATTTCAACATCGGCGGCTGTAGCCCCAAGACAGATTTACTCCCCTAGCATTTCATGAAAAGCGTTTTCTCCTCATAAAGATGCGTTTATTTCCTTTTTTGTAGTCGGCACCATCCATTACCTTCACATACACCAGAAAATATTCAAACCCTGACATGAAACAGAAATAAGCCCTCCATGTCCTCGAGCCTTCTTCACAATGCACTCTGCTCTCCATCAGATGTCCACGGCACACCGATATGCTGTGATAATCCTCTCTTTAGAGGCTATCTCTGCACAGCAGATAAACATGTTTGGAATGGCCCACCTAGAAGCTGCAGTATCCATTTTCTAACGTAGGCGCCCGCCACATGCGTCCTTGTTGCTATAGTAAGCTGACCGCGTTCTGGAATAAAATAAAGTTCAGAGCATATTGCCTTAAACGACTCCTTTTTGTGAGGAGAGGTAAGGATCATGTGAAAAAGGAGCCTTGGATTTATAATTTGTTTTCATACAGCGCTTGATGCCTCCCTCTTGAGGCTTTGTAGATCTGCCAATAACAGGTTTCATTTGTATTTTACCATTTTGTGAATTTTGTATCCGCGTTGGAATGATGAAAGGCTGAGTTAGAATTCGGCCAAGTTAGAGACACTGGAATTGCAATATCTTACAGTACTGAGGTACATATTCTGTATTTTAAATGAATAAAAGAATGAATGAATGAGGGAGCTTGCAATTTATCGCCCGTGCTCACCTTCATGCTAAACTTGCATTTCCAAATGAGATGCCCAATTTAATAGTTTAAGGGGCATATGTACAGGGGAAGTGGTGGAGTAAGGCATTAGCCTTCCTGGCTTAATGCTTCACTCTGCCACTTCAGAAATTGAGCGTTGCACCTTATTTACAAGAATATGGTGCACCCCTGCATTCCCCCCCGCGCTGGCGCTACACTTTACAGCCTAGCGCCAACGCAGGCACACTTGCACCTTAGTGCAATGGTGTCTGCATGCAGGGGAAGATTGTTTATGTGCAGGAAGTTCCCCCTTCCTGCACATAAAACATCTTTAAATGCAGCTGTGAAACTTCTATGTGTGCTGCTTAATGCAGCACACACAGAAGTTGCAAAACGGCATTTTGAAAAAAATGATTGTTTCTGTCCAGGAAGGGGGACCTTCAATCATTGGCCTTTTGCTGTTTTCTTGTGTGCTGCACAACGCAGCACACATGAAAACAGCAAAAATGAGGAGAAATAAAACATTTCTCCTCGCTTATCCAGGGTAAGACCAGGTTTTCCCTGGTCTTAATTCTGTTGCTGCCTCCTATTTACACCTCCCTTGTAAATAGGAGGCAGAATCAGAATCAAATGCTGTTGCATGGAACGCCGACATCAACACCAATTGCCCTCCCCTTTCGCGCTAAGTATAGCGTGAAAAGAGCCTTATTTACAAGACAGCTTTAATCCAAGTTAATTGCTTAACGCTGCCTTGTAAATAAGGCGAGGCCCCTATTGCCATCACAAGGTCACTGAAAGGATGGCGTCTTTCTTGTAAAGTATTGTTAACAAGCTATCTTTTTGATGATTGCCGGTATATTCATAAAACTGGAGATAACTAGCCAGCAGAAAAAAGTGTTTCCTTTTCTCTCTAAAATGAATGAACTCTCCGAACTGTTCAGAGAAAGTGAGTGATTATTCTAGCTTTTTGGACCAAGGCTGCAAAGCTAATTATCTTTTCTCTTATCTATCTATCTATCTATCTATCTATCTATCTATCTATCTATCTATCTATCTATCTATCTATCTATCTATCTATCTATCTATCTATCTATCTATCTATCTATCTATCTATCTATCTATCTATATATCTATCTATCTATCTATCTATTTGTCTGTCTGTCTGTCTGTCTACCTATCTATCTATCTATCTGTTGGACTTGGCCCTTTTTGCAGGATCATCCTTGAACTTTTTGCCTTCCTCCTGTATTTTGTCTGACCTGTTTTTGTTGGTTTTATGACTCTGGGAACTTTACCACTGCTGACAGTGCAAAGGTGCATATGCTCTCCCCACTGTAAATTAATGTATTAATCAGTGGTTCCATGGTTGGCTGGTCTACCTGTCAACCCCTACTACAGTGCACCAGGAGTGCCCAGAGCTTGTAAACCAAATGCTGCTGATGGACTTGCAGCACTGTTTGTGCCACCCACAGAAGCAGCCTGTGGAAGTGTGTCTAAGGTCTGCAATTGCAGAGCCTGTGTGCAGTCTGGTACTGTCATGTTGATTGGGCAAGTGCACCCACTTGCAGGCTCTAAACCTTCCCTTTTCTTCATGTCAGACACCCCTATAGTAGGCCCAAGGGTAGGGTGCATTGTAAGTATAAGGTAGGACAAGCCCTGAAGTTTGTGGCATGTCCTAATAGTGAATTACAGCCATTTTCGTTTTTCACTATTGCAAGGCTACCTGTTCTCCATGGGCCAGAATGGGTAATTAGATTATTACATCTTATAATTCTAACTGACTCAGGGAACATTGTAAAAATTCGAGATGATGGATGCCTGAACTCAGAATGGTAAAATACATCTTTTAGTAAAGTTGGTTTTAACATTCTGTTTTTGAAAATACCACTTTTAGAAAGTAAGTATTTTCTTGCCTAACAAGCCAAGCCGGCCTCTACTAGATGGTGTATTCCTTATCTGGAGTTTGAGTGATAGGGCTGGGGGATTCCAAGAGACAGGATGAGTCAGCCCGGTGGTGAATAGAGAGATCTACATCTAGATGGGAGGGAGGAGCTGCACCTGGGACCTGAATAGGACTGTGCCTGCCCCCCAGAGTGGTGGCTCCACCCCCTGCGGTGAGTCTGATGTCTCTGCCCTGCACTGTGAAAGGAGAGAAGGAATCATGTCAACAAAGTGCTTCAGGGCTATGCCTTCCCTCCACAATGCTGGCTCCACCTCCCGTGGGGCGTTTGATATTTCTGCCCTACACTGTGAAAGGAAAGAAGGAGTCATTTAAACAGAGTGCTCCAAAGCTGGTTTGGACTAGGCAAAGGCCCCTCTTCCCTCAGAGGACAAAGGATTTTGAGGTATAAATATTGGAACCCTGAACCCAAGAAATTAGATCACTTTTGGACTACAAGAAGAAACCTCTGCTGAGGAGAGGATCCTGAAGAAACTGAGGAGAGACTATTCCTAAGCTGAAGTGCTGCTTAGGGAATTGGCCTGCAGTGGTTGCCTGACTGCCAAAGAGAGGAGAAAGAAGTTTGTGTGCTTTACTTTCAACTTGTGAAGGTTCTCCAAGGGCTTGGAAAAGAGCTTGCCTCCTGCTGAAGTCTCAGGGACATCAGACTTCAAACCCCAGCTCCCCAGAGTTCTTTGGAAGTGCCTGCTGCTGTTTTGGGCCTTCTGAGGGACTGTGTGTCACAAAGAGCTGGAGGCACGACTCAACAAGGAAGAATCGTGTCGCCGCCGCTAATGCTGCCGTCGCATCATGAATGCCGGCGCTGTAGCTGTTGTATTGCACCGCATTGAGAGAAGTGTCTCGCAATGAAGAGGAAGTGTGTTGCCGTCACTGCTGCTGCCGTCGCGTCTCCGAAGGAGGGTGTCGCCGCTGTAGCTGTTGTATTGCACAGCATTGAGAGAAGTGTCTCGCAATGAGGAAGAAGCGTGTCGCCATCGCTGCTGCTGCCATTGCATCGTGAATGTCGGCGCTGTAGTTGTCGTACTGCACCGCATCGAGGAAAGCACCTCGCATCCCCGTAGAAGTGTGCCTTCATCGGAGCTGCTGCAGTCGCATGTTGGATGTCGCCGCTGTAGCTGTCGCATCGTGCAGAAGCTTCTTGCAAATGCAGGAGAAGAGTGTGGCAGCTGAAGCTGTTGCCGTTGCATCGCGGAACAAGGGTGTCGCCGCTGCAGCTGACTTATCGGATCAAGACTTCACGCATCATCGGAGAAGCGCGCCGCATCTGGAAAATCTTCACATCTTTATTTCGTTGCACGGGAACTTTGCCGCAATCCCATTGCTGCAACATTACTTGTTGTGGAAGCACAACGCATCGTAAGGTACATTGACGCAAAGTGTTGCATCTTAAGAACTGAACTGAACTTAGCTAAAACTAACATTTTAAGTATAGTATTGTGGATTTTTGTCATTTGTGGTCTTGTGGTAAGTCTATATAAAGAATACTTATTTTTAATATACAACTGTGAGGTGTCCATCTGTGGTGTTGTCACTGGATTACTGTATGTGGTCACAAATGCTTTATACACTGCCTCTGAAATAAGCCTGTCTGCTCGTGCCAAGCTTCCAAGGGGGTGAGCAGGAGTTATTTCAGGAGTGTACCCCTTACCTTGACTAGAGGCAAGGGTCCCTATTTGTCACAAATGCCTACCTGTGCCAACTAGAGACCCCCAAATCTAACACTATCATTCTATCTATCTATCTATCTATCTATCTATCTATCTATCTATCTATCTATCTATCTATCTATCTATCTATCTATCTATCTATCTATCTATCTATCTATCTATCTATCTATCTATCTATCTATCTATCTATCTGTCTGTCTGTCTGTCTGTCTGTCTGTCTGTCTGTCTGTCTGTCTGTCTGTCTGTCTGTCTGTCTGTCTATCTATCTATCTATCTATCTATCTTTCTATCTATCTATCTATCTATCTATCTGTCTGTCTGTCTGTCTGTCTGTCTGTCTGTCTGTCTATCTATCTATCTATCTATCTATCTATCTGTCTGTCTATCTATCTATCTATCTATCTATAGTAAATACAAACAGTGCTTAGGGTTGTGTATAAATATGCAAAAGAGAAGAGCAGGGAACTATGGGTAGCCCCCATGTTTTACGTGGTGAGCAATTCCTGGAGCACTACACAATGCAACCAGCACTCTAAATGTGCTCACCTCAAAAGCCTGGTTTTCTATCATATTTTTTAAGCATTGAATTAGCACAATGCCATCATACCAAGCTAGGAAACTACTTTGTCACTTTAGTGTAGTGCACTTTTGCATAATTTATACAACACTCTAAGCCTGATATGGATTTTTCACTTGAGATTAGAAAAAGCTATGTGCCTTGTTATGATGTCGGTCGGCCTCTGAACGGCACCGTTGTGGATTGGGTCCTGTCTGACCTCAGGTCGGCAGTTCTGACCGACTTATGTGGATGTGACCACACATAGTGCTGTCGAAAACATCAATTGTTCAATGAGAGCCTTTGCGGCGGGCGGAAACCACCTGCAGTACAAGCTCCGATTGAAAAATGTAAGTTTGTAAACATACCTGCACCGTGTGGCAGGCACCACATGGTGCCTGACACATGGTGCAGGGAGCTGAGGGCATCCAAAATGCATAGGCCATGGAGGGATGGGGCACTGCTAGGGGAACCCAATATCACTTTCCGACAGCCTAATCATGTCGGAAAGGCCGACATGGAATGGCAGTCTGAAACCGACATCGTAATCCTGACGGTGGAAACGCTTTCTATAAGGAATATAAGGCCTTTCCGGAACCCCATTAATGTCTCTGGTTGGTTTAAACTCCGACCATTGTCATCATAATACGGCAGTCAGACTTTAAACCTACCACGTTGGTCAGAAAGCTTGTGACCAGGGGTCGGAGGTTTTCCGACCGACATCGTAATGAGGCTCATGTCTGTCAGGAGCTGTGCTTATTCATTTCTGGTAGGTTTGGATGACAATAAGGTGTTGGGATTGGTAAATGGTTTTAGTGATTTGTTCAACTTTTCTATATATGTTGTTCTAACAATATATATATTTTAAATTCTATTTCCTAACTATATAAATATGGTTAATACAACACATATAGAAAAGCTGAAAAATCACTAAAACCTTTTACCAATCCAGGCACAGATTTGCCATTGAAACCAACCAGCTTTTTCCCAATCTCAAGGGAGAACTCCATATAAGTCCAGAAAATCGGCTTTCAAACTAAGGGGCCTATTACGATGGGATAAAGGTGGCAGGCACCACGCGGTGCCTGTCACGTTACGCATGCAAATGCACAACATGCATTTTATACTTTGCGGGGGGTGCTGCTTACTGCACCGCCTGCTGCAATGTAAGAATGCGCATCCTAATTTGAATGGGGATGAACAGGACTCTGGCAACCAGGACTCCCCGCAGCAAACACCCTCTAGCTCCTCCCCCAGCTGCCTGAAAACCACTTGCGGCCCCCGCTTCGCGGGAGCCGCTCGCAGCGGTAATTCTTGTGCTCATGCCTGCCACCTGGGACTGAGGAGAAGAACGGGACTCCAGCAACCAGGAGCCCCCGCAGCAAACACCCTCACGCTCCTCCCCCAGCTGCCTGAAAACCGCTCGCGGCCCCGCTTTGCGGGAGCCGCTTGCAGCGGTAATTCTTGTGCTCATACCTTCCACCTGGGACTGGGGAGAAGAACGGGACTCCGGCAACCAGGAGCCCCCGCAGCAAACACCATCATGCTCCTCCCACTGCCATCGACAGCCTATATCCTTGGTGACATCTGCCGCTACGCAGAACGCATGTGAGCACGCGCCGGTTGAAGCCCGGGTCAAGGGCGGGCCCGTTTTAGCCCGTTCTAGACTGTGAGAGGCTGGGCTGGGCCCTCTCTCATAGTTCCTCAATTGAAACAGACACCGTGGCTCACAGGTAAGGGATTATATGCTACATTTAATGATCGCTTTGTGATTAACATTTAATGTTGGAAAGCGATGGCAACACGTGAGGTACAGTCAAGGAGAAATGCTGGCGTGGGCTATGTGGCAGGAGCATTAGACCAGTTCATCACAAGGGCTTCATCTGTCCTAGCCCATGAGATAGCGATTACTGAACGCAGACCTGCGGTGGACCCTATATTTTCAACGAGGTCATCACTGGGGTGGATAATGAATGCTCGTTCACCACTGAATGCCCCACAGTCCCCCCTGCTCCTTGGCCCGCAGCTGTGGAGCTCAGGCCTACATCGGAATGATACTGCGAGTACTACCACAGAGGGAGAGGTTTCATGCCCCTCGGTGGTCCGGGACGAAGTACTGGAAAACCTTCCAAACAATACTGTATCATGCACTGCCCTGGTTCATAACCAATCCGCCAACCCGAAGCAGTATGCACAGGGGGCAATCTCCAAAATGAAGAGAGAAGGAGCCCAGCAGAAGGGGAAGAACTCTAAGGCATCTAAGCGGAGTAAACCGGATGAAAGTTTAATTGTGGAACCCGAAATGGAGGTTCCACTTTTAACGCTCTTAGAGGCAAATGACGAGAACCCAGAAGAGAGGACTGCCGGACTCCCAAAAACTGATGACGAACACTGGTTAAAAATAGGTGCCCTAATAGAAACATCTTTGGATCCCATACTAACGAGACTCTTGGTAATCGAGAATAAGCTTACGGAGCTTGAGTCGTCACTAAGTAATGTTGCTGATGGTACTAAGAACAACCTAGTGGGTGATGCACAGGGTACAGATGCCTTGAGGGAGGGAGGAGGAGGGGTGGTTGAGTGCCGATCGGGCACTGATCTAGTTGTAACTGCCAGTATGGCTCCCCGATCAATGCCTTCTAATGTTAAGAGGCCTTGAAACAATTAAGAGAGGAAAACCGACAGCAGAAGAGACACAGTGTGAGGGGATGAGGAAAGCTAAAGAGGTAGAAAATGTTCATCAACATCTAGACCGCCCCCCGAGTGTACCCCCTTATGTTACTGTTCTGACTGGTGTCCCAGAACTTAGGCAAGGGCAACCTGAAACGTACGACCAGCTAAAAATAAGACAATACACTGGTCAAATATCAACAGACCGCTCCCCTCTCAGGCGCAGTTTAGAATCTCATTTGTAAGAAGGGTGACCAGGGTAGGAACCAAGCAGAAAAACATATCAGGAGATTGTATTGTCATTAATTTTAGCGATCCGAGGACTGCCTCGCATGTCAGTGGTGGTGAACTGGCAAATCCGCAAACTCTTATACAAGCAAGGGACCTGAGTTATTTCTGCACACCACCAGACACTTTGCTGAATCGAGGGAACGATGAGTATGCGGAAGGTAGGAGGGCCCAATTAGTAAGGAAGAATATTTGCCCAACTAGGGAAAATGGCGCACAACTGTCAACGGTCTCCCATTATAATAGATTCAGTACACTGGACTCAGTGGATTGACTGACCATGGTTGACAACGACCACTCCATAATTATGGGTAAACCAAAAAGCACCAATGTACCACCGTGCGAAGATGCAGACGACCCACCTAGATCGATGGGCCTAGAGGGTAGCAATAAGGCAACAGTGCCCAGATTGGGGCAAAATGGGGGGGATTGTTGAGATGTGACTTGTTTAAAGACAAGTGCTCATAACAGGGGAGAAACTGTTTGATATGCTATTGAAAGCCTGCAGACTACCCCTGAACATAGCGATTTAGAGATCATCCCTGAAGTTGGTAATCCTGAGAATACCTGTAAAGCTAGAAATTCACTGTGTACTGGTACAGGTAAACCTTCAATTGAGGGAATGGGTGGGCCAACTGCACAATTAGTCACTGGTGGCTCAAGAATAAAATCATGGAATATCGCAGGGCTTGTCTCCAAACTGGACCAAACAGATTGGGGGGAATATATTGATTGCCACAAACTGTGTGTGTTCCAGGAAACCTGGGCGGTAGAACCACAATATAGGGCAGGTTATGTGGCTTATTGTGAGGGGGCTGTGAAGGGTCCCATAGGGAGACCGTCAGGGGGCCTATGCATATGGGTTGCCTCACACTTAGGATGCAAGGTCAAACGAGTTGAGACACATTCTCCAGACATAACCTGCATCCTTTTGTCTCATAAGAATGTCAAAAAACTTGCTATTGTTAATGTCTATTCTCGCCCGGCCCAGTATGGTGGGACATCTCCAACGATAGATAGTCTCTTAACCTTTCTAAATAGACTGGCAGGAAATTAATATTCTATAATTTGTGGCGATTTTAACTGCCACTTCGAGCCACTAAATGGAGTTATGCACACAATTACCAGTGAAGAGGACTCTACCTCATCAATCCCCCCTCCTAATATGTACTCTATTAACCGATGGACTCCCCTAGTCCCACAGTTAACCTCCCTGACTCTGAGTTTCTCATTGAAGGCCTGTAATGGTCGTTTTCCAAGTGATAATCCTGGGCGACCGACCTTTAATAGGTCTGGTCAGACCACGGTTATCGACTATATTTTGATTAGTGTAGAGCTATGGCACACTGTGGTCGATTTTGCTGTAGGAGAAAGATGTGAGAGTGATCATAATCATATAGTTATGGTCTAGGACTGCCAGTGGTCCGACCCTAGAGGAGCTAGTGATGAGGCGCCTCAGAACAGTCTGGTGATTGTATAGGGAGGGAGGTGGATTAGATAGACTAAGCTAAATCAATCGGAGGAATTACTCCCCAAATTATATGCCAGTGTTATCTCTGTACTAGAGAGAACTAGTGATGTAGTTGCAAAACTAACATATCCCGGGTTCGATAGTGAGCTAGGTGTACTCCACCAAGAATTGACTGAGGATTTGGATGGCTTTTCCTTTAAGAGCGGCACCATTAAACATAAATCTGGTGGTGTTAAGAAATCATGGTACAAGAAAACTTGTAGGGTAGCGAAACTAGCCCTGTTGACTGAATTGAAAGGGGCCTACCCTTCCCGTATTATGGAGGCTAGGACGGCATACAAGAGTATTATTTTAAATGCAAAAATTGAATGGGAAACAGGAAGATGGCAAGAGATTAAGATGGCCCTCGACCAAAAAGATAGTAAAAGTTTTTGGAACTTGGTCCATTTTGGGAAAGTGGAAGGTAGAACCACACTTGATCCCAATATCGATGAAAGTGCCTGGCTCTCGTACTTTAAAGATTTGTATTCCTGTTCCCCCCTCTGACTCAAGTCTTCATACCACTCCACCGTGTAATTTTAATCTTCAAAGCCTATGTGATGCACCCCCATTTGTTATGGAAGAGCTGGTATCTGCCTTGGCTAAATTGCAGCCCAATAAAGACCCAGGACTGGATAAAATCCCGGGCGACTTATTTAAAAGCGAGCAGCTAATTTGGACTCCATACCTTTTAGCACTATTTAATGCAATTCAAATGGTCTCCCTGCACCCTCAACGTGGGCAGGTGATGAGATTGTCCCAATTTATAAGAAAGGGTCTCCATTGGAACCATCAAACTATAGGCCCATTAGTCTCTTTGACGTTCCTCAGAAACTGTATGGGTGGTTGTTGTTAGGGAGACTACAGGAATGGATGGAAGATCGAGACATACTCACCCCACTACAAGCGGGTTTCAGGGCCAAGATGTCTACGGTGGACCAGTTGTTTAGGTTACAGCTGATCCACTGGAAGCTTGTGGTCCTTGAACAGGGGAGTTTCTATCTCACATTGGTTGACCTAAAGTCAGCGTTTGACATGGTCGACCGAGACCAGTTATGGAGTATTTTATCAACCATGGGGGTTCCACCTTACCTTTGTTTACAACTTCAACGCCTCCATGAGGGCACTTATGCCAGAGTGAGATATGGGAAAGAAACACAACTGATAGCCCCATTTCCTGTTGACAAGGGGTCCGCCGGGGCTGCGTGCTCGCGCCAACCCTCTTTTCACTTTTTCTTAATAGTTCAGTAGAAGATTTGTACCTTATAAAAGATCTGGATTCCCCAAAAATAGGATCATGCAAATATCCTGCATTAATGTTTGCGGATGATACCCTGCTCCTCTCAAAGTCTCCCATGAGGATGCAGCGAGTACTAAGGGAATTTACCCAGTTCTGTAAAAGGAGGAATCTTTTAGTTAACATCAGTAAAACAAAATATATGTTTTTTAATGGCAAACCTCCTACCAATCCCCATCCAGTAATGGATGATATCCCGTTGGAACGAGTACATTTCTTTGAATACTTGGGACTGATCTGAAATGATAAAATGTCTTGGGATCCCCAAATTGACAAGGCGAATTTGAGGCTTGCACAGACAATAGGGGGACTACTGCAAGTGCATAATGGTTGTGCTTTGAAGGCAATTAGCCCTCAATTGGAGATTTATAAAGCGAAAGCACATTCGGCAGCCATGTATGGGGCGGAACTTTGGGGGCACAGTAAAACAAACACATTGACGATCACTGAAAACAAGTTCATCAGAAGTATTATGGCCTTGCCAATTAATACCCCGTTGGTCCCACTTAGGATGGACCTGGGTATTCTCCCAGTAGCGGACTTAATTTCGAGACGACCGTTGTTATACTGGCATCGGCTATGGAGCACAGCTGAATTGAGCCACTATAGGGAGGAACTCAAGGTACTTCTACTGTTACCAGGAGTTGTCGGAAGCATACCATGGCTGTCCTTTGTGAGGGATTCCTACCTTGCCATTGGCAGGGAGGATTTATGGGTCTCTCAGGAGGAGGCTAGCTTAGCTACCGCAAAAAAACTTTATCCAAAGAGCTGAAAGATTTTAAATTGTCAGCTTAAATCAAGCGGTTAGCACCACAAGTTTGACCCATGGGTTTTTGAATTTTAAATCACATTACTGTTTTGAACAGGCTCTGGACATAATACATCCCCTGTTTACCAGGAAGCTCTTCCTTCAATTCAGATATGGGACCCTCCCACTATTTGCAACAACAAACAAGTGGTCGGGTGAAGCCTGTCATCTTTGCCCTGGTTGTCAGTCATGTGGAGGAGGAAACTGAAATCCATGTAGTTTTCTTCTGCCCGTCTTACAAGCAGGCTAGGACTAAATGGATCATACAACTGTGTAGGAATTTGGACATAAGGGATTACTCCGTTCCATTCAGAATTTTAAATTCTGATATGGACCCATTGTTTGTGATTGTAATCTCTAAATTCCTCCAGGCAATGTGGTTGAAATGAAGGTACCTCCTGGAAATTGATATTTAGTCTTAGGATTGTGTTTTCCAGCAGTATTCATTTTGGAGTGTTTTTTATCTAGCCCCTATAAAATGTTTAATAATTGTCTTAATACTTTTTATACAATTTTTTTTTTTTAAGAAAAAGGGGATTTAAATTTAAAACTGTTTTAACTCTGTGAATATTTTCGGAAGCTTGTACTGTACTGTAGTTTTCAATGACATCACCATAATTTAGGTTACTTGGGCACTAATTTGTATTGTTTTTTATTTTAATCTTTGTGCTTTTATGACTGCAAAAGTCGCAATAAAGTTACTATGAATGAATGAATGGCAGGACCGCTGTGACATGGGCAGTTGGTCCTGTGCCCCGATGCGGGTCCGCCCGCCATCCTAATAGGCCCCTTAGAGTGTTATATATACCTTAAAGGCCATTTTTTGATTTATATGGAGCTCTCCCTTGAGATTGGGAAAAAGCTATGGATGTCAAATTCACCTAGCCATAACGTTACTTTAGCCTTTGGTCTTTTTAGTGAAAACAAAAAAAATATATATGTGTATATATATATGTGAGCAAGGTTGTGGCTAGTGATTGAAACACGTCTGGGCGGACACTGGTCCGATACACTTCATGGTGTTATGAAGATATCATAAAAATCTGCGAATAATCTTTTGGAGTGCTGTTGTGGGCCATACCTGTGCTGTGGATACCACTCTTGGCAGTAGGGGTAACAGGACTGGTCTGTTGAATATATATACCATTTCGGCAATAGTGTGAATACAAACAGGTCATAACTGCAATTATTTACAGCACATACATAAATGTCAATACATCTATATACTTATTCAGCCCACAAATGGGCATATGCCTATAGCCGGTTCTATTGCGCATCATCACTTCCTCATTATGCCCATCGGTGGGCGAAACTCGCAATCAGCTTAGTTTCTTCTGGTGGTCTAGGATCGGCGGCCGCTCTTTTAGAGTGCTTGCTGCCAAGTTATGGAACTCCCTTCCTGTTCATATCATATCCGTGCAATTGACGGACTTTTGTCGTTCAGGAAGGCTGTTAAAACTTTCCTTTATCCCTTAGACCCCTAGTGTTGTTGTGTTTTGGTCTCCTGTTATTGCTTTTGCCCGGTTTTCTGTTTTGTCAGCACCAGGACGCCCCTTTGCTGGGGCATCTGTGCGCTCTACAAATCCGGCTAACATAACATAACATAACAGTTAACCATATTCTCATATAACCCTATATAGGTAAAACCTCACATTTCAATTGCATTTTTCATTGCATGTTAAAAAATAGATATTTTTGATTAGCAAATACATCGCTGTCAATAAAAATATGTTTTCTTCAATGTGCATACCTGTCATGAAGTATATAGATGTATTGACATTTATGTATGAGCTATAAATAATTGCAGTTATGACTTTGTATTCACACCTCTGACTTAGAGGTAATGTTAACCCCCCCTGCCCTATTATGTAATAGTGCCTTACAGGGGAAGTCATGCTAATCATAGGGGAACCCCAATCCTTAGTGTACTGTCTCCAGGCCTTGTTAGTCAGAGTCAGTTACCGCCAGTACTAGTCAGCAAAAAGTTGGGGGAATGTCATGAATGATGTAATATGTGACATCATCAGCAGTGGATTGCGGGCACGCAAGTTATAGTTAGTACAACTAACTATAACTGAGGAATTTCAATGGCTTTGTATGAGTGAAATGTCCAGCTAACTATAACACCCCTAAAACCTATGTTTTTTTCTGTGAATTTGTAAGGTTTTTCAAATGTAAATTCATAACTATAACATGTCTGAAACCTATGTTTTTTTCAGTGAATATATCTCTGTGTGTATATATATATATATATAGCTGAAAACTACCCTCAGAGGGCAATGAAAACGCACTCTCTCGTCTATTTTCAGTGATAGCGGTTTTAATCTGTAACCAGTACCCAACGCGTTTCGCTTCTTACAAAGCTTGCTCACGGGATGTTGAGCTAGTTTCTAAGTCCTCCTTTTAAACACCAGGTCATGTGACTTCCCATGTTGTCTATTGTATGCATGCTGGTTAATGTAGTTACCATACATTATAGTCACCAGTATACACTTTTCTTTAGTTCATAGTCTTTGACAACAGGGAAGAGGGGAAGGGGGGAGTGCATTTCTTTGTTTGCAGACATTATTTACAGACTATTCAGTGAGTGTTAGTCATGTTACTTTCTGTTCTATCCAATGAGCCCATCGGATTTCAAATTTTTCTGTGTTCATCCTTCATTCCACCCTGGTCGGTTTCGTCTAATGCTGTTATTGCATTCAGATTTGTTTTTAATCGCCCTCTGGTGGGCGTGTTTATTAATCCATATGCAGGGTTCACTGTGCGTGGTACACCACCTAATCCTCAGAGATGAACATAGAGTTCTTCGGTCAAGTTCAGGCCTGTCGGTTCCAGAGTTCTGAAGTTAATTATGTGCTTTGATTCTTTGCGTCTCAAGGTTTTCAGTCGGTCACCTCCTCTCTCCATTTGTTGGACTTGTTCTATTGCACAGAATTTCAAGAGTTCCCAGTTATTGCTGTGTGTTTGCTCCATGTGTTTGGCTACCGCGTAGCTGCGATCCTTATTTGTTGTCGCTCTGGTATGTTCCAGGATTCGCCTCTTGCATTCAAAAGTGGTGCTGCCTATGTATTTTTTGTTACATGGGCATTCGATTAAATATACCACATAGGTGCTCTTGCATGTCAGGTGTTGTGGTATTGTCCATTTCATACCTTCTCTGATCACAATTTCTTTGGTTGCTTTCGCGATCTTGCACACTTTGCAATGTCTGCATGGGAAGAAGCCTTTCCGTTGTAACCAATCCATTTTTGGCACTTCTTTGTAGTGACTATTTACCAGGTGGTCTCCCAAGTTTCTAGTACGTCTGTATGTTATATTGGGGTGGTTGCCTATAATTTGTGACAAAATAGGATCAGTTTTTAGAATCGGCCAATGTTTTTGTATAATCTTTGCCAACTTGTTGTTTTCTGCGCTATGGGTGGTGATTAATCGGATTACTTCTGCTGGATTTTTTTCAGATTTCTGTAAAATTTCTTTGCGATCTTGTGCCTGTGTTCTTCTAAGGCTCTGTTCCACCACTTTCCTGGGGTATCCTCTTTTCACAAATCTAGTGATTGCATTGGCACTGTGGCGCTCGAACTCTTCATCCTCCGAGCAATTGCGTCTGTATCGTAAGAATTCTCCATACAGTATGCTCCATTTCAATTTCTTGTTGTGGAAGCTTTCCCCATGGAGAATCGCGTTGGTCGCCGTCTTTTTTCGGTGCAACGTGGTATGTATGGTGCCGTTCTTTATGTAGATCTCTGTGTCCAGGAATACCACCCTTTCCGTGCTTATTTCCACAGTGAATTTCAAGTTGGTGGCGGTGCTGTTCAGTTTATCAAAGTAATTGAGAAAATCCTCCTTACACCCATCCCAAATGATAAGCAGATCATCAATGAATCTGAGCCATAGGATGATCTTCGTGCTCCATTGATAGTTACTTGTATGCCACGCTAAATGCTGTTCAAACCATCCCATGGTTAGGTTCGCGTAATTAGGCGAAAAAGAAAAGCCCATGGCACATCCTTTGATCTGTTTGTATAGCTTTTTGTTGAACAGAAAGATGTTCTGGTTCAAGCACAGGTTGACCATTTCATTCAGCATTTTGTTGTGGTCTTTGTATTGAATATTCCTTTTTGCTAGGAAAAATTTGCAAGCTTTAGTTCCTATGTGGTGTTCGATGTTGGTGTACAAAGACACCACGTCCATTGTGATCAGTATGTACTTATCTGACCAGGTGATTGTTTCCAGTTTTTGTAGTAAGTCTGTTGTGTCCTTCAGATATGCTGGTAGTTGTTTGACCAGGGGTGCCAGAAATGTATCAATGTAGTTGGAAATGGGCTCCATTAGAGAGTTTTTTGCCGACACTATTGGTCTTCCCGGGGGTTTGAATTCATCTTTGTGGACCTTCGGAAGGTGGTAGAAGGTAGGTGTTACAGGATTCTTATTGTCCAGGTATTTGCATTCATGATCATCAATTAGGCCTTGAGCATACCATTCTGATAATTTGTTTTGCAGATTAAGCTGTAGTTCCTTAGTAGGATCTTTCTCCAATTCTACATAGCATTTTTTGTCTGCCAGTTGACGTTGGGCCTCTGCCACATATTCCGTTTTGTCCATGATGACGATGTTACCACCCTTGTCCGCGGGTTTTATCTCTATTCGTGGGTCCATTTCCAACTGTTTTAGTTGGGTCATCTCGTTTTTGGTTAAGTTGTTCTTGATCCTGGTAGGCTGTAGTTTATATAAATCTTCTACTACTAGCTCTTGGAAGAGGTCAATTTTGTTCCCCGGTGGCAACTGTGGGTTGAACTTTGATTTGTTCCTCAAACCACTCTCACTGGCTCCTTGAATGGGCAGCGCCCCCTCCAGATATAATTTGGCTTCTTCTTCTTGTGAGATGGTAGTTGCTCCCATAGTCACCAGTGTATTTAAGCCCTCGAGGTCTTCCACTCGTAGTTGTTCTGTTGGTTCCCCCAGTGTGTTTCTAGTTTCTCTCTTTGATTTTTCAGCGTAGATCTTAGCCAGTTTGAGCTTTCTTGTATATTTGTATACGTCAATCCTGACTTCCGTGGTGTTAATGTGGGAAGTAGGGCAGAAGTTCAGGCCCTTCGTTAGGATGTCATTTTCCATTGATGTGAATTCCCTACTTGAGAGGTTAATAATATTCAATTCATGTGGGGGCTCTTCCATTGCCCTCACTTTCGTGGCTGTCTCAGGCGGGTTTTCGACCACGTGTCCTCCCTTGGGGTTGCGTTGGCCCCTCCGGCCTCTTCTTGTTTGTCTCCTCTTCCCCGTCCTCGGGTGCCTCTGCCTCTTCCCCTCTTTGGTGGGTCGCTTTTCTTTTGGCGATTTTCCACTGCCTCTCTCATCTCGATTAAAAAATTCGGTTTTTTCCTGTTTCTGTCGGGGTTGTTATTGCCTCTGTTTCATTTTCTTCTAAGCTTGAAAGAGAGTCAAAGCTAGAAGTTTCCTCGCCTTGTGTTGTTTGGTGTTGAGTTGATTTCTTCACTCTATCTGGTTTCTTCGCGAAGGTGAAAATTCGTCCTACCTCGATATATATATATTACCTACTGGCGGTCGCCAGTAGGTAGTTATAGTTAGGATTTTTTTCAATGCAAAATCTCAAAATTCTATTTGGAATAACTTTGGCACCGGTTGACGAATCTGCCTGAAAATTTCCTGAAAATGGCCTCGTTGAGCTCCGGTCCTTCCCTGAAAGTTTGGGGGGCATATGTCAAGCGGGGGCCGAGATAAAAGGGGGGTCCCAAAACGCGTTTTCCCAATGTTAATTTCCATAGGGCGGTCAATTTCACTTTTTGCCCGAACGGCTGAATGGATTTACACCAAACTTGGCAAAATTGTAGAGACTGGTAGCCCGATGTGCCTTTGCTATGTCTCAAGATATGTGCTCCAGTAGATTTTGAGTAATTTAGGTTAAAAAAATATATATATCTATAGCCGGGCTCTGGTACGTGCACCGGGCACCGGTACGCGCACCGGGCACGCCACGCGAGGTGCGCACGGAAAGCTGATTGGCTCTCGGGTGTCTGTAAACATTCGAAACAGTCTGGAGCGGCCGCCATCTTGTGTCTCGGTAGGATCGAGACACGAGAGGTGGCCAAAACAAAGAGGGAAATGACCATAAGGGGGCAGAGTAGACCCCCCCTTGACCCCCTAGGTTTGATGTGGGGGCTATAAAAGGGCCCCGCGGGGCATTTAAAATATATATTTTTTCGTTTTGCGCGGGGGAAGCGCCCGGTACGCGCACCGGGGAGTGGCCCGGGGAGCGTACTATGAGGGAAAAAGATGACAGAGTTTTTAAAAAATGAAGCCTTTATTTAGAAATTGGAGGTAGTTCTAAAAAGAACTTTTTTTTTCTTCTTTTTGTTGTTTTATATATTTTTTTTTTTTGAACATTTTTTACTTTTTTTGGCTTTTCAAAACAGTTTTATATTTTTTTTGTATTTTTTTAGGGGGAGAAACAAAAAAAGGGAATTGAAACTGGCTCAACTGGAGCAAAAAACAAAAAACCCAAAAAATTACTTCTTTTTGGGGCACTTGTGATTATCACCTGCAAGTTAGATGAGCTTTACGCTTTTTTCACCATAGGCGATAAGCTTGCCACATGCAGAACAAGTGATTTTAAAATCAGCAAATCTTGGTTGAATACAAGGCATCATCTCTGATGTTTCTGGTCCCGATGAAGTGGGTTGGTTTCTTTGGGAGGTGGTCCTTGACGACTGGGGGAGGTTACTGGCCAGTTCCCTGAACTCTGCACGAGAGTAGTTGTTTGGGTGCTTTCGGGCCATATGACGAATCATGGTATAGTTACCAAATGAATATTTTTTGTTTGGGTTGCCCCGTGAGAGTTCTTCATTGCAGATTAGGCAAGTTACCTTGGCCGCATTTACTTTTTTCTTGCCCTCTGGGATTGAAAAAAACTCCCATACAATGTGTGGCTTGGGTTTGTATGGGGTATTTTCTTCAGGCAGCCATCTTCTCCTCCCCTCCTCCTCTTCCTCTTCCTCCTCCTCCTCTTCTTGACCACCAATATAATCTGGAGCTGGTCCTGTTGGTGGTGGTGGTGGTGGTGGTGGGGCAGATGCACCAGCTGCTGCTGCTACTGAAGCCATTATTAAGATCAAAAAGGTACAGAGATGTACAAACAGGTCTTCCTCAGTCAAAGGACAAAGTCAGAATAAGGAAAAAAGGTGGGGTCTTTCATCATTTGGAAAAAAAACTGTCCTGAACCAATGAGAAGTGTTATTTTCAGGTCACAAGACCAGGGGCTTCATCATTATGAAACTAAAACTGTTATGAACCAATGGAAAGTGTTATTTTCAGGTCACATGACCCGACGCGCTTACGTTACGCGCCCCCGGGCCCGCCCGGGGGCGCTCCGGGTCGCATAGCGTAAGCACGTCGGATGTTTACGTTGCGCTATCGTATTCGCTCGAGTACTTCCGGGTGCGCTTACGCCGTGCGTATCACGCGGACGCGGCTACGCGATACGTCACGATCTTGTTTTCGTTTGCGATATTGGCGCTTATGGGACGCTCCCCAGAGCGCGCCCGGGGGCGCTTTATAAAAGTACGCTTTTCGGGGCGCTCCCCGGGAAGCGCACCGGGAGCGCTCCAAAGCAAAAAATAAAAAAATAAAAATTGGGAAATATTGTAGGGACTGGTAGCCCTATTCTTAAGTGGTTTTTACGAAAATTAACTTTGAAAAAATATATATTGTGCTACATTGGGCTATATATATGCCAAAATGTAGCCCAAATGTAGCCCAATGTAGCCCAAAGATGACCACCAGAGACCAAAAAATCCAAATGTAGCCCAAATATCAGCTAGATGTAGCCCATCTGTAGCCCAATGACAGAATGTACCAGAGTGTTCTAAAGAACAACTAGAGTGCTAACAGTCTTATTTATAAAGTGAGACTTAAAGTTAGGAATTAGAATTTAAAAAACGTTTGAAATTCACTGAAAAAATCATAGGTTTCACACCAGTTATAGTTAAGAATTAGCATTTAAAAAACTAATGAAATTCACTGAAAAAACCATAGGTTTCACACCAGTTATAGTTAGGAATTAGCATTTAAATAACCTATTAAATTCACAAAAAAAACCATAGGTTTCACATCAGTTATAGTTAGCTGGAAATTTTACTGACATAAAACCAATGAAATTCCACGTTATAGTTAGTTGGACTCACTATAACTTGCGCGCCTGCAATGCACTGCTGATGACGTCACATATTACATCACTCATGACATGGTCAGTGACATCACTCATGACATCACTGATTACACCATCCTTGTGACAGACTGATAGACCTCCTTTCAGTGTAATGTAACCATTGAAACACATATTCAAACAATAGAAACTAACATTTTCAAAAAAAATGGAGATACCCATACCAGTTACAATAACCAATTCAGTAATTCCACCATCTATATACACATCCACTCATACACCAACAGTTCTATATAGTCACTCATACATATTCTCACTCATCATATATAGTGATACACATATACATCCAGTTACACACCGACAGTCTTACAAAAGTTACTCACACACATACTCACACATGCAAATAAACTATTGAACATTTATTTATTTGCATATACAGCTATACATACATTAGCACATTACTTCTAAGGAAACTTACACATACTTACTCTCTTAAACAATCACTTATAGAAACACATACTTATTTAAACAGGAACTCTTTCAATCTCTCACTCTCACATATACTGACTTATATACATCAATGCTCATATATACAAGATTAAAACATATGTAGTTACTCATAAAGACACTAGTGAGACAGGCATTCACTCACTAACACACACATATACACACTCATCCACCCATACAGTCCTGCACATATGCTGTCTTCAAAACACATACAAACAGTGAGTCAGTCACCAACCCATGCAGCCACTTATACAAAAAGTGAAACACTGATACATATATTTAAATATTTAAAAATTATTCGTTAATATATGTATTCATTAAGATACACTTAATAAGGCAGTTAACCAATCAATTCTTTAAAAAAAAAACCATCCATTTACACACTTATTTAGCCATTTATTCTTCCATCGTCCTTTACAAATACAAATATAAAACATATTTATTTTTCATAAAGACACACATTCACTGGATGGTGTCATCAGTGATGTCATGAGTGATGTCACTGACCATGTCATGATTGATGTAATATGTGACGTCATCAGCAGTGCATTGCAGGCGCGCAAGTTATAGTGAGTCCAACTAACTATAACGTGGAATTTCATTGGTTTTATGTCAGTAAAATTTCCAGCTAACTATAACTGATGTGAAACCTATGGTTTTTTCAGTGAATATATATATATATATATATATATATATATATATATATACATATATATATATATAAGTGGGGGCTGAGAAAAAAGGGGGGTCTAAAAACGTGTTTTCCCCATGTTATTTTCCATAGGACGATTAGACACGGCTACAGCCCCAATGGCTGAACGGAATTACATGAAATTTGGGAAAAATGGTAAAGTCTGTTTCACAGATCGACCTTTTGTTTAAATGGTGTAAATCCTTTCAGTAGTTGTTGTGAAAATTAAGTAACAAAAAATGTATATATCTATAGGCACGCACCGTGCGCGCACCAATGCGTGCGCAAGCTGAATTCTGATTTGCTGTTGGACGTCTGTCAACATTCGAATCGGTCGAAATTAGGAAGTGTTGGGCACCATCTTGTCTTCGAGGCAGAAGGGAGCTCCCAAAAGAAGTGGGAAATATGAGAAGGGGCCGGGGGGTAGACCCCCTGACCCCCTAGGCCTTCTGAGGGGGTCCTGAAAGGTTCCCAAAGGCCCCAAAAATTTATTTTATTTTTTCAAAAAATCGGGAGGTGCGTTCACGTTGCACGCTCCCCACAAGAAATAAGAGTTTTGAAAACTAAAGTGGAGAATGTGAAAAGGGGGCAAGGTAGAGTTTCCCTGACCCCCTAGGCCTTCTGAGGGTGTCCCTGAAGGACCCCGAAGGGCAAAACCCCCTTTTTTTTTTTAAAGTCGCGAGGTGCGCGCACGTTGTGCGCCCCAAACAGCCGCCATTTTGTGTCATTTCAGAAGAGAGTAAAAAATTAAAGCGGAGAACGTGGTGAAGGAGACAATGAAGAGACTCCCTGACCCCCTAGGCCTTCTCAGGGGGTCCCTGAAGGACCCCGAAGGGCAAAAACAACATTTTTCTTTTTTTTTAAAAATTGCGATGTGCGCGCACGGTGCGCGCACATCAGAAAGAAAACTAAAAAAAATACAGTTAAATAACAAGTTAGAGTGTTTAGATTTTGGTTGGCTCTAAAAAGAGCTGTTGTGTTCATTGAGTGTTTTTTCTACCTATAAGTAAGTACCGATGCAGAGTCTAAAGTTTAAAAGGAAGACTCTATTCCCCTCATCTGTGAAATGTACACCATCTCTCCTATAGATGCCTTGCATGTTGTAACACAAGTTGTTGTGATATATAGAACCCATACCATAGTCTCTGAGGAAAGCAGAAACAGACTTATTCACATGTTTCCTTGCTTTCTCAATCTGTGGACAAAATTGGTTGGACCAGTTCCATTTTTGCCTTTGGCATATATTAGAATATACCAAGGCAGTTTTTGGTAAAAGTGATATCAATTGCCCAAAGGTGTCCTTTAAAAGCATTTCCAGACCTACCCCAGTCAAAGTGCCCAGGTCATTGCCACCACAGTGCACAATTATGAGGTCAGGTTGTGGTAGATGCATAAAGGATTTTACCAAAGGTATCAATTGGTGACATCTCAATCCTCTCTGGCCAATCCACATAATATCCACATTTGGTAAATCAAGGTTGTGAAAGCATATATTTGCTGCATACCTTTCACTCCAGAAAACATAGCTATGTCCTACTATCTAGACTTTGAGCATCTTGAAGGTAGATCTGGTTGTACTCAGATGGTTTGTGGAAATGAAATGGCAGTTTGAAAGTAGGAGTTTAGAAAAAAATGTGGTTGAGATTCCGTGCACTGAAAAACAAGACATGATTGGTGGTTTCTGATAATTTAAGATTGAAAACTAGGATGCTTCCTATTGTTTTTTAAAAGGTATTATACTATTGGTTTAGAAAAACTGATTGAAAAGAGCATCCCTCAGAATAAGCTGGTTTATTGAGAGGTCAAACACACTTACTAGTTTGGTTTGCAACATTGAGAGATGAACTTTTCACCTTTTGAGTTCAGTTAGGTGGTGTATGGAGAGTTACCATGGTAACAGGCAGAGAGAGCAGTAGTGGATGGTTGAACATTATGTGAGTTTGAAAGTGTTGAAATGTACAACTAATTAAAATGTTAGTGTGGTTTTGAATTTGTGTGGGAAGAAATGTCATTGGTTATGTACTGGAATATGTGTGAAAAATGAGATTGAATCAGTGCCATTTGTGGTTGCAGTGTCTGAGGTACATTTCAGAGATTCTGCTTATGAAAATCTGGTATGTTATTGACACTGTTCGAAATCTTCTAAAGCATTTTTAAAGGTGAGTTAATAATTTGTAAGGGGATATATGTTGTGTACTTTAAGTTAATAATTAAAATGTGTTGTAATGTGGAAGTTACTCACTTTCCCTGTCTTTTTCCTCACTGTCATTATCCCTTTCCTTTAGTCCTATTTTCTATCTCCCTTTCTCCATGTGATTTACATATTTTTGTTTATTCCTTCCCTCTTATTGTCTCTCTCTTTCTCTCTCCCTCACCATTGCTCTCTTTATACAACACTACTAGCAAGACCCCCTTCCCCCCCCATTTCACAATCATTTGACTGAATTGAAAGATTTCTGCTATGTGTCTAAGGTCACAGTGTGAGTCTAATGTTTGGATGTAATGCTGAGAAATAAGTAATGCTGTAAATTGGAAATGTATTTTGAAAATGACTCAGGTTTCTGCACTGTATTGTAGTTCTGAAATAGATGGGTTGTATTCTATCTCTTACACTTTTCTAGTGTGGTAAATGTGTTGTGGTAAAAAGTTTGGTTTTAAACTTTTTGTCTAGGATCACACTGATTGTCTGTGTAAATTAAAGAATTATATTTGCACCTTTTTGTATAATCTCTTCGGTCTTTCCTCATAGTGTACCTCTCTCTGCTTATACTGTGTTCTTTATTCTGATATTGTGTCTCATGTTTGGATGTAATGCTGGCAAAAAAGTAATGCTGTAAATTGGAAATGTATTTTGAAAATGACTCAGGTTTCTGCACTGTATTGCAGTTTTGTAATAGATAGGCTGTGCTCTGTCTCTTTAACTTTCTTATGTGGTAAATGTGTTGTGGTAAAATGTATGGTTTTAAACTTTTTGTCCAGGATCGTACTGAGTGTCTGTGTAAAATAAAGAATTATATTAACACCTTTTTGTATAATCTCCCCTGTCTCCCCTTACAGTCTACCTCTCTTTGCTTATCTCATTTTCTGTCTGTACCAACCCTCTCCCACTGCCTACATCCTCTTATGTGTATCTGCAGAGACCTATTATGATATGGCTGCTGGTGTGTATTAGACAGCGCTTAAATGTTAAATCTTTTCCTGCTCTGTCTGTAATGTCGCACCCTCTGTGTGTTTTCAGTATTTCTTCTCTGTTGTACCATTTTATCCTCTGTGTGTACCATGTCTGTGTCTGCTTGCACTATCTAAGTCTCTGCTTCAACCATCTCACCCTCTCTCTGCACCACCTTTCTTTGACTGCACCATCTGTCCCTCTGCCTGCAGCCCTACACCATTTACCCTCTGTGTGAACCATGTCTGTATCTGCTTGCAGTATCTGTCCCTATGCCTACAGCCCTCCATCTTCTATCCTCAGTGTGTACCCTGTCTGTGTCTGCTTGCACTATCTGAGTCTCTGCTTCAACAATCTCACCTTCTCTCTGCACCATCTTTTCTGTGACTGCACCATTTGTCCCTCTGCCTACAGCCCTACACCACCTATCCTCTGTGTGTACCATGTCTGTGTCTGCTTGCACTATCTGTGTCTCTGCTTGAAGCATCTCACCCTCTCTCTGCACCACCTTTTCTCTGACTGCACCATCTCTTCCTCTGCCTGTAGTCCTGCATCATTTATCCTCTGATTGTACCAGTTTACTCTCTGCCTGCAGTATCTCATTTTCTGTCTGCACCAACCATCTTCTATTGCCTACACCGTTTCATGTGCATCTGTAGAGGCCTATTAAGATATGGCTGCTGGTTTGTGTTAGACAACGCTTACATGGTAAATCTTTTCCTTCTCTGCCTGTAGTTTTGCACTATCTGTGTGTTTCATTTTGTCTCTGTTTGTACTTTGTCTCCTTCTGTGTTATAAATCACCTACACCATGAAGTGAGTCATGGTTTAGGTGATGTAGATGTAGAAAGTCCTATGCAGTATGTGTTTTAGGACTCTTAATTTTCAAATTGTGCTTATGCTGTGTAATTTAGATGCTGGGTGTGTTGTTAAAATGCTAAAGCAACTGTGTCTGTAGCATGTAGTAATCATTTCAGAGAATTTGATTTGTACATTCTCAGTCCCACCTTAACTCAGTACATTGGTTTAAGTTCAATTTATTGTGGTAAACCCTGAAACTCCATTCCTAGAAAAATATTCAAACCTCTTGCAACAAAACTGCAGTGTTGTAAATCCTATAAGATTATTTCCAGTAAGACTCCCTTTCATTGCAGTACTCATTCTCATTCATCTGAGTTTCTGCTTGAACCATTTCACTCTCTCTCTGCACCATCTTTTCTGTGACTGTACCATCTGTCCCTCTGCCTGAAGCCCTACACCATCAATGTTCTGTGTGTACCATGTCTGTGTCTGCTTGCAGTATCTGTCCCTATGCCTACAGCCCTCCATCTTCTATCCTCAGTGTGTACCATGTCTGTGTCTGCTTGCACTATCTGAGTCTCTGCTTCAACAATTTTACCCTCTCTCTGCACCATCTTTTCTGTGACTGCATAATCTGTCCCTCTGCCTGAAGCCCTACACCATCAACGCTCTGTGTGTACCATGTCGGTATCTGCTTGTACTATCTGTCCCTATGCCTACAGCCCTCCATATTCTATCCTCAGTGTGTACCAGATCTGTGTTTGCTTGCACTATCTGAGTCTGTGCTTCAACAATCTCACTCTCTCTCTGCACCATCTTTTCTGTGACTGCACCTTCTGTCCCTCTGCCTGAAGCCCTACACCATCAACACTCTGTGTGTACCATGTCTGGATCTGCTTGCACTATCTGTCCCTCTGCATACAGCCCTCCATCTTCTATCCTCAATGTGTACCATGTCAGTGTCTGTTTGCACTATCTGAGTCTCTGCTTGAACCATCTCACCCTCTCTACACCATCTTTTCTGTGGCTGCACCATCTGTCCCTCTGCCTGCAGCCCTACACCGCCTATCCTCTGTGTGTACCATGTCTGTATCTGCTTGCACTATCTGTACCTCTGCCTATAGCCCTCCATCTTCTATCCTCAGTGTGTACCATGTCTGTGTTTGCTTGCACTATCTGAGTGTCTGCTTGAACCATCTCACCCGGTGCGCAACGTTTACAACGTGCGCGTTACCATGACCTACTATTACCACGCGGTTGTAACAACGAAAGTTGTCGCAACGCATTGCCCTGGGGGGCGCTCGAGGATAGCAAATCATTTAATTTACTATCCCAACACCTTCCCTACTATCCACGGGGACTGGTGCTGGAATAGTAAATTAAATGTTTTAAATTTGCGCCCCCCCAACGCAAGTCGTTGTAACGACTTGCGTTGTTACAACCGCGTTGTAATGGTAGGTCGTTGTAACGCGCGCGTTGTAACGACATATATCCATCTCACCCTCTCTCTGCACCTTCTTTTCTGTGACTGCACCATCTGTCCATCTGCCTGCAGCCCTACACCACCTGTCCTCGGTATGTACCATGTATGTGTCTGCTTTCACTATCTGAGTGTCTGCTTCAACAATCTCACCCTATCTCTGCACCACCTTTTCTGTGACTGCACCATCTGTCCCTCTGCCTGAAGCAGACACAGACATGGTACAGACAGAGTGTTGATGTTGTAGGGCTGCAGGCAGAGGGACAGATAGTGCAAGCAGATATAGGCATGGTACACACAGAGGGTAGCTGGTGTAGGTCTGCAGGCAGAGGGACAGATGGTGCAGTCACAGAAAAGATGGTGCAGAGGGAGGTGAGATGGTTCAAGCAGAGACTTAGATAGTGCAAGCAGACTCAGACATGGTACACACTGAGGATAGAAGATGGAGGGCTGTAGGCAGAGGTACAGATAGTGCAAGCAGATACAGACATGGTACACACAGAGGATAGGTGGTGTAGGGCTGCAGGCAGAGGGAGAGTGAGATGGTTGAAGCAGAGAATCAGATAGTGCAAGCATTCACAGACATGGTACATACAGAGGATAGATGGTGGAGTGCTGTAGGCAGAGGGACAGATAGTGCAAGCAGACACACACATGGTACAGACAGAGCGTTGATGGTGTAGGGCTGCAGGCAGAGGTATAGATGGTGCAGTCACAGAAAAGATGGTGCAGAGGGAGGTGAGATGGTTCAAGCAGAGACTTAGATAGTGCAAGCACACTCAGACATGGTACACACTGAGGATAGAAGATGGAGGGCTGTAGGCAGAGGTACAGATAGTGCAAGCAGATACAGACATGGTACACACAGAGGATAGGTGGTGTAGGGCTGCAGGCAGAGGGACAGATGGTACAATCACAGAAAAGATGGTGTAGAGAGAGGGTGAGATGGTTCAAGCAGAGACTCAGATAGTGCAAGCAGACACAGACATGGTATACACAGAGGATATATGGCGGAGGGCTGTAGGCAGAGGGACAGATATGGCTGCTGGTGTGTATTAGAAAGCACTACCATGTTATATTTTTCCCCTCTCTGTCTGTAGTCTTGCACCCTCTGCCTGTATGATTTTGTGTCCATATGTACTTTTTGTTCCTCTGTGTGCTAAATCACATTAATGAGGAAGTGAGTCATGATTTAGGTGATGTAGCTGTAGAAAGTCCTATGTAGTATGTGTTTCAGGCATCTTAGTTTTCAAATTGTGTTTATGCTGCGCACTTTATATGTTTGGTGTGCTGTTGAAATGGAAAAGCAACTGTGTCTGTAGCATGTAGTAATCATTTCAGTGAATTTTATTTGTACATTCTCAGTCACACTTTGACTCACTACACTGCTTTAAAATGACTTCATTGTCCTAAACCATGAAACTCCATCCATACAAAAATATTCTAAACTCTTGTAACACAACTGCAGTGTTGTAAGAATATTCCCAGCAAGACTCCCTTTGATTGTAGTTATCATCTTACTGAATTGGAAGGGATAGTGTTATGTGTGTAAGATCACAGTGTGAGTCTGTTTTCATTTCAGAGGAAGGTGGCAGAATAATTTGCGTAGTTAGTGTGTTTAAAAATATGGGAATATATGTACTTATAAAATTGACTAGAAGCCCGCCCCAGCGATGCCCGGGGCAGAGGGGGCCTGGGGGCAGTATTTCAGGCTTGCGTGCATTCCCGTCCCGGCCCCCGCCCGCCACGACATTGTGGGCCGGGGCGGGAGTGCACACAAGCCTGAAATGCTGCCCCCAGACTCTGAGCCTTACCGCAGTTGTTCCGGGCCAACCTCCCGCACCGGATCCCTCCCATCCAGTGTCCCAGAGCCTTACCTGAGCGGCCTCTCCTCCCCGAGTTCCTCACTTCACCGTCGCTCCTCCTCGCAAGCCTGAAATGCTGCCCCCAGACCCTGAGCGTTACCGTAGTTGTTCCGGGCCAACGTCCCGCACCGGCTCCCTCCCGTCCCTTACCTGAGCCGCCGCTCCTCCCCGAGCTCCTCACTTCACCGCCGCTCCTCCTCATCATGATGTACGTTGCGGCCAGCGCTACGTTGTGGCCGTCAGCTTCGCGGCCGGCGCTACTTTCAGGGCACTACTTTTTTTTAAGTTATATTTTTAAATTTACGTCTTTTTTTATTTTCTATAGCCTATGTCCATCTGCACACCCTGAAGATTACAACAATGTATTGGGTGTGTGGATTGGCGCTGTGATTCCCGAGTTTACCTTGCCAAAAGGTTTGTGTTCTCTCTTTAAAATAGTAGTATAGGTAAAGGTAGTTTTTTAATATCTATTAGTGAAAACGATATAATTAAGTGTTTATATATTTTTGCAAGGACCAGCAACATTATCATATTGGTGCAATGGAAGAGCATCAAGAGAACGTTACTTTGAATTTTGAGATCTCAGGCGAATTAATAGAGGATGTCAAAGATGAACCTTTTCCAGAGGAAATTGATAGTGAAAATGAAGATTTCTTTGATGAGAGTTTGGACAGTGATTTTGTGGAAGCGGTGGAAGATTTTGAATTTGAAGATGTAAATTTTGTATTTGATGAAAATGAAATACCGGACAAAGTCATGTTGGAAGTTTTATTGGAATATGAAATGTTTGATGAATACATTTATAATTTATAATTAAAAAATATTTGAGTGAGTCTTTTTGTAGTATTGTAATAATTGGATTGTTGATGTGTTTAAAAAATGATGAGAATAGATGTTCTGATGAAGTGTGTTAGGGTTTAGGGTATGTAGTATTAGAAACTGCTATGCAGTATGTCTGTCAGGCCTGTTAATTTGGAAATAGTCTCCATGCTGTGTACTGAAGATCGTGGCTGTGCTGTAGAAATGCAATAGCAAATCTCTCTGTAGCATGTAGTAATCATTTCACTTCCTCGGTGTATGTGTTTAAGGATATGGGAATACATGTACTCCTGGAGTGAGTTAGACTTTAGGACATGCAGTGCTTTATACTACTAGCCCTTGTGTGATGCCATATACTGTCTACACACAACGGTGTTGTTCTAAAGTCAGAAATATGAATCTCACAATGACTTTCTACACTGTCTAAAAACCACTGCACTGTTCAGAACTCTGAAACACCATTCTTAACAAATTCCCTTATAATGTTGAAACACCACTGCACTATCATGAACTGAAAAACAGCAGTGACTGTATGATTTGCTACTCTGCTCAGACACTGTTGCTGTACCTTCAACTTACTTATAAAGTGAATCAGTGTTTACATCATGTAGTTGTTGTAATTGCTATGTAGTATGTTAGTAGTGATCTATAACATGGTTTTTTTCTTCACAATAGATTTAACGAAGACTAAAGAAAATCAAGATGCCCTCAAAGGAGGTAAAGAGAAGGAAATATAAAAAGGCTTACTTTTCCAAGATCACACAATTACAAGATGCATCAAGACAACATTGTATTGAGAAAAAGAAGAATGCTCCTGGTAAGACAACAAGGAATTTTATAAGGAAATTAACTAAAAGGAAAAAAATGTGAATAATGTGGAAACGATCAAAAAATCTTCTCTAACAACAAAAAAAAAGGAATAAAAAAATGTGGAAAACTGTGTGGCAATGAGGATATGTATAGTAATAGACATAGGAATCAAATTGTTTAAATTCGGAAGAGAATGATTTATAACAGAATTATTTTAAATTTGTTGAAAAGTGGAAAGATTTCAAAAAGGAAAACAGCTTTTTGTAAGCAAAAAAAAAGAATTGAAATTATTGTGGATGAATTGTTACAATTAAAAAAGAAATGATATGTTTTAGTAATCAATAGACTTTGTACACTAGACAAGGCAATAAATGTTTTAAAAGCGAAAAGTAAGTGAAAAAGACTAATTAATAGAACTAATTTTTGTAATGTTTTTTCAGGAGAATGGAAGCATAGTTCGAGTTCTGAGCCATTTTTTAACGAAGAGACTTACTTTCAGACTAATGATTTGTTGCATGCAGTTGACACCAGTAGACGAGCATATGAGGTGAAGGACGGTTGTCTGATTGAAAAAGAGAAAATGTACCAATAAATGCAGAAGAGGTGTTAGCTGATGAAGTTCTAGGGAGACGTCCTAAGGCTCCAGTGTACACTCGGAATTTGTAGTGTACGGCAGGATTCAATTGATCTTTTCCACAATTTCTTACGTAAGTATAGTAAGAAAAGTATCAAACAGAAGATTTAGATGTTGCAAGAATTAGACCCCTGCCTAGTGAGAGAAAAAACAGGTTTGCAAGGTCATTCTCTGGCTTGTCTTTCTAAAAAAGTATGTCAGAGTGTTTTTCATCATTTTAGGATGTTAGCAGTGCATCATACTGAAGTGAGGAAATCAGTGAGAAGGTTGTATTATCCAAAAAGTCCGGCACTTAAGCTAAAACAGTTAAACAGTGCTCTTTTACATGGATGTGCATTAGATGTAAAGAGCATTTGTGAAGAAATTGAGGCTAGTTACTTTCGTCCTGAAGAAGACAGTGCAGAAGCTGATACATTAACAGAAGGAAATGTGGATGAAAATGTTCAAAATTTTGGAACAGAAAATTTTGACCAAGAAATTACAAGCTTTAAGGTCACTTCAGGAGAAAGGCCCAATTTTTCTTACATTTGTTGAAGAAGAATTAATTATAAAAATCAGACCAGGTTAGTTGATCTATATTTAAAAAGTGAAAAGGAGAATAATAATGAGTGGAAGGAATTTGCAACTTATTTGTTGGTAGAGAATTGTTTTGATTTGGGTTTTGATCAACGTATTTGTAAATATTGTTATAATAAATTAGGTGAGAATAAGATGCCTGCTAGAGCTGTTCATAATAATCTTGAGTTGGTAAATATTCCTTTTGAACTGATTGATTTAAATACTTATGAGTCTATTCTCATTCAATGTGTGCATCCATTTCAGGCTATTGTTCGCATGGAGCCTAAGACAGGGAAATTGCCTCCTTCAGATTTACTGAGAGGTTTAAAGGGAAGAGTTGTATATTTACCTCTAAATATAAAGACAAATACTGAAACAATTGGTGTAGAAAATGTGGATGAGGAACCTCTAGTTATTCTAGTTAATTGCACTCCTACCAAGAGTAAGAAAATCTGGCAAGAATTAGTGGATGTTAGGAAAGTGAAAAAGGCAACGTTGTATTTGGTAAAAAAACAATTAATACTACAAACATGTATATGTAGACAAAGAGGAAACAACTGTAGAGGAGGATAGTGATTTGTCAGCTGGACAAATTAAAAAGTGGATGTGTCCAGAAGTGAACAAATCTACGAGCATTACAGTGCTCATCCGCTGCATTCCAAAGAAGTAATGGGGAATGCTATTGAGTTATTCCAAATGAAAGAAGCAAAAGGAAATCCCATTAGTGTATGGGAAGAAAGCTTGTAAGCTTGTTGTTTTCCTCAGTTATTTCCAACAGGACAAGGTGGACGATATGATGACGGACCTGTACAGATACCAGCATCTGAATACAGGACATCAAGATTATATGCAGAAGATCTAAGGTTTCGTCAATGTATTCCATGTTTGTTTCATCATCTGTTTGAGAGTGACTTGTCTGGACTTTCTTATGCAGTGAACCACATATTAAAAAGTGGAGTACATCTGCAGAATGTTTCAGCTAGGGACTTTATGAATAAAGTCCAACATAATGACACTGTTTTGGAATCTCAGCTAATTAATCTCATGGCATGTCAGCGTGGTACTAACGAGTATTGGTACCATCGTCATGGGGAATTGAAATGTATGTTAAGAAACTTAGGAAGTCCAACATGGTTCCTTACTCTAAGCTGTGCTGAGTATGCTTGGGAAGATTTACTTTAATTTCTTCGAGAGGCAAATGCAAACATAGAAAATATAGAATACAAAACACCTGGAGAATTGTGCTCTTTGGGTCCAGTTAATGAATGCAGGTAGATTTGAAGCTATGATGTCTTTTATAACAAACTCTTTTATAACAAACAAAAAAAAACATCCTCTTGGAGAGGTTCTGGATTTCTTTTGGAGAAAGGAGTATCAAGCAAGAGGTGCTCCTCACATACATATACTGCTATGGATCAAAGATGCCCCCAAATTCGGAACAGATTCAGATGATACAGTGATGAGTTTTATTGAACAATATGCTACATGTGCTGTACCAAAAAGTACAGAAGAAAAGAATTTAAGACGACAAGTCTTACGATTTCAAACCCATCGTTGTGGAAAATACTGTCGTTGAAAATTAAAATCTAAGGATAAGTTCTATACAAAATGTCGTTTTGGATTTCCACGTCCAGTAATATTGAAAGGAAGAGTGAACAATTTTATGTCATCTTTGGGACATACTGTGACAAGAAAATCACCGAAAAATACGTACAACTTAAGGAGAAATGAAGAGTCAAAATACATAAATGACTATAACCCAGTCATTTTGTCAATGTGGAATGCTAACATGGATATTCAATATGTTGGAGACAACTCTATTGCTGTGGCTCGATATGTTACATCTTACATTACAAAATCAGAGAAGACAGAACTAAAGGAAATGTGGGAGGACATTTCTCATGAAAAGAGCCTAAGTAAGAAATTGTACAGCTACAGTTTGAAGATGTTGTCTCATCGAGAAATTGGAGCATATGAATGTTCAAATCGATTATCATCTGCAAGTCTATATGCCAAATCTAGAACAATTATTTGGGTGAGTTTAGGACTTGCAAGAACACGAAATCGAGTTTTGAAATCTGTACAAGAAATTGAGTATTTAGCAGAGAAAGAACCAAACAGTACAGATATTTTGAAAACAAATATGTTGGATACATACTATCCAAATAGAAGTAATCATCTTGAGAACGTTTGTCTCTATGAAGTGCTGCAAAGCTAAATTTTTAAGAGGAATATTACAGAAGATATTAATAAAGGAGTATATGCTGTGATTGGATCTGAAGGTTGTCTGGTGAAACAAAGAAAAGGACATTTGATTAATCATCGAAGAAGAGGAACCACTTGGAGACTTTCTCAGTTATGAAGATTCATTCAACGCAACCAAAAATACTATAGAATGTCCTGTTTTCACTAATTATCTACAAATGTTGAACGAGGAAATACAGCAAGAAGCTACAATTGCAGCAGAGATTGCTAGAGACAGTTCTCAAGACAGTCAAAGTTCTGCTTCGTTCAGTCAGGATCCACTAGGAGGACCAATTATCCAAAATGAAGCAGCCACTGCCATGGATGAGGTGGAAAGAGCAATGGAACAAGCTCAGGAGGATGTAATAAACTTGGAAGAATTTGAAAAACAACTAAATGTTCAGCAAAAACCAATATATGATGAAGTGACTGAGCAGCTTGAGCATGGTTTACTTCATGAGAAAAAAGAGTGCTCATGTACGTCATTTCAACCTGTCCGACTGCATGTGAGTAGACAAGCAGGAACTGGAAAAAGTTTTCTAATTAAAGGAATTGCATCGTATCTTCACAAAAGAACAGAGTCATCACTCTCTTGTGTTTTTACCGATCCAACTGGGTTGGCAGCGCATAACAATAAAGGGATTACTTTACATTGTTTGTTGATGCTGCCAGTAAAGCATGACAATAAATTAGAATACCACAAGCTATCTAGAGAAGCTTGTTGTGAAGTTTCCAGAGTTCTAAAAAAAATGAAACTTCTCATTATTGATGAGGTAAGCATGGTATCAAATTTAATGCTTGCCTTTGTGCATGTAAGAATGCAACACATTCTTAAAACAGAGTATGATGTGTTATTTGGAGGAAAACACATCATCGTTTTTGAAGATCTACTACAGCTAACACCTGTGAAAGGACAAACAGTGTTTAAAACTGTTACACATGAAGATACCAGAAAGTGCCCGGGAAGCAATGGGAATGTTGATATATGGTTATATTTCAAATATACAGAACTGACTCAAAATATGCGATAGGCAAAGGATGCTGTTTATAAAAGTATTCTTGAAGATTTAAGAATTGGAAAAGTAAGTGAACATGGGAAAGAAGCTCTACAGGCACGATTACTTTCTAATTTATTTCCAAAGGAAAATGTTGGTGCAGAAAATATATATAGAAAAATTGCAGAAAATTAACAGTAATATGCTTGATGCCAACTCTGCAAGAATGTGGAATCTTCAATGAAAAAATGTTGAAGTTAGAAAATCAAGAAGTTATAAAATTGGAAGCTATTGATAGAATAGAGCATGAAGGATCTTCTATTATTTTGTCAGGAAAGTTGAAGTCAAAATTGGATTCTTTAGACAAGTCAATATCTAAAACAGCTGGTTTAGAAAAGAATCTATATGGTTGTTTAAATTGTCGGATCATTTTACGACGTAATTTAGATGTGGAAAGAGGTTTAGTAAATGGAGCAATGGGTCATGTTGTTGATTTTGTGAATTACCCAAATAGAGATAAGACTGAAATTATTAAAATCAAATTTGATGACATTGAAGAAGTTCAACAATTGTGTCGTTGTTCAACTCGATTTTTGCTTGTAAAAGATGTATATGTGCGCCAAAAACAGTTTCCTGTTTGTGTGGCATATGCAGTGACTATTCATAAATCTCAAGTTTTAAGTGTAGATAGTGCTTTGGTGCATATTGGAAGTACTGTGTTCAAGGAAGGTATGGCATATGTTGCTTTATCTCGAGTCAGATCTTTATCTGGATTATATTTGATTGATTTTGATGAGGCAAAGATTAGTGCAGATCTGAATTGTATGAAAGAGTGTAATAGGTTAAAAAGAGAATATGCTCCAAATTTACCTCAATATCCTTTATTTGAAAAGGTTGTGGTACGTTGAAAAAGAAGATTGGAGAAAAATTGTAGTGAGGTTGTAGAGAAAAGAAAAAAAACTTGATGATTTTCAGTTTGAAAACAGTTCTGGTGTCAACTGCAATGCTTATGTAGTGGTTAATGTCGTTTTTTTCCTTCAAACTTTACAGCAACAGATTGTTGATAATCGGGATCAAAGATTTTGTTGTTTGATGAATTCTGTGTTTGAGAAATGTAGCAGTGATAAAACAAAAATAGATAGTGTTTCTGATATTCGAAATATTTTAGACATATGTTCTGGAGTAAATCAATTTTCACAGAATATTCAGCAAGATTGTCAGGAATTTCTTAGGTATATGCTTGTTGTATTGGAAGACAAAGGTATAGATATTGAAAATGTATTCGGTGTATGTTATAAATTGCAACATGACTGTGATAATTGTTTGTTTTCAAGTCGTACTCAAACAGACACAGAAAGATTTATATATTTGACATTACCAGACTGTAAATCAGTGACTTTTAATAATCTAGTTAGAGAAGCAAATCAAAACATGGTCTGTACCCAATGCAACTCAGAAATGTTATCAACATTAATCATACAAAGATATGGACAGTATGTAATTTTAATGCTCCAACGATGCAGACCTGATGGAACAACATTGACAACTTTAATTAAAAAGTTTGTGGCTTCTCAAATATCAATTTCAGGAAGAACTTTTGTAACTGTAGCAATTATTTTCCATGATGCTTCTTCTACAACATCAGGACATTATACAGCATACTTAAAATGTGCAAAAGGCTGGACTCATTGTAATGACACTGAATTGACTTTTAAACAACGTTTGCCTTTTGACTTACCAAATTCTTACCTAGTGTTTTTGGAACCCAAATTTTAGGGAAAACAATTGGCCTAGGCAGATTAGTGCTGTAAAAAAGGTTAATCTGCTGCTGAGAATTACTTTGTAAGTCAGGGTGATGAAGATAAAAAAACGTAAACTTGTCATAGAGGTAGTGTAAGTGTATCATATAGTGAGTGATATAAGTATTACATGAAATGCTGATCGTAAGTGAGGCAGAGGTGTTTTAGATTTGTTGTAGTTGTTGGAGATGTTAGTGAAATTTTTTATTCCCTTGAAGAGATTTCTTATAATGGTATACAGTTCCTTGGTGAAATAAAGGATGAGCAGAGTGGCATACCAGATAATGTTGAGGTTCAGATAGCATGCTATTTGTTTAAGGTTCTATGTTCATGATAAATACTATTGGGTGGAGGTATAACCATTGTTAGATGGACCAAAAGATGTGGATGCTTTGGTTTCAGAAGGTCGGGAGATGGATGCTTAAGAGTACTATTCCGTAACTATGAAACTAAGGATTTCACAGATACTATTTGACCATGAGGAATGGTATCACAAACAAACGACTTTTTCGGGTAAATTTTGTAAGCATTTGTTTGGATATTAGTTTATATAGAGTGTATAAGAAAGAAGTAGTAATGTTTTGTTACTTTGTGATTGTTCTTCACATTGTTTACTTAGGTAAGAAATTGGGGGTTGAAAAAGACATTTAAGATATGTTTTTTTCTAATTGTTACATTGTGAATGAAAATGTTGAATGGGTTTTTTAAACACAATCTTTTTGATTGTTTTTTTTGCCCGCTGTGATATGATGAGTTGTATTGAACTCACTGTTTTAGTGAAATTCAATATATTCTGAGAACAGCAAAATAAAATATATAACATATTGTACAAATTATTTAGTATTTTGTATTGTGAAAAATATATTATAACTCAATTATTTCTTCTCTTCCACAGAAATTATATTTAGGTAAGTATCAGAAACAAAAAATACTGGTTTTTTTACTTCTATTTCTCTATATCCTTTCTTAACTGACTGTCTTATTTATTTACCTTTCCTCATGTTACTCCTCTTCCCTCATTCTACTTACTCCCCCTCATTCACCTTTACTCTGCTTCTGTCACCATCAGTACTGTACTTTCACCTTTACTCATCTTGTTTAACTCCCTCTTTCCTCTGTCTGTTACTCACTTTTCTTTCCTAACTTACTCCATAACTACTGTTGTCTTGCTGTATCAATCAGTCTCTTGTCACTGCCACACTACTCTCTTTCCTTCATATCATCACTGAGTGACCTTCACTCACTCCACTTCTTTCACTTTCTCACTCCCCTTTGCTCACTGCCCTTTTCTACATGTGTGTCTTAGTCTGTTCCTCTGTGTCAGTTAGTATAACTGATTTACTACTTTACAGTCTGTCACTCTCCCTCTGTTTCTTTCTTTTACTTTCTCCTTCTCTCTCCACCAGTGTTCCTTTTGTTTTCTCTCTCTTTCCATAAATTCTACTCTCTGACTTACTTTTTTCCTTTCTCTTAATATTTGTTTTTTTTCCTTCACTGTTTTTCTCTCACTCTTATATACCTTCCCTCACTATCCCTGTCCTTCATTCAATCTGACTCTTCTTCCTCCACTTCATGTTCCCTACTCTCTGCATTACTCTCATTCCATTTCTCTTGCACCCATTCCCTCACTCTTCCTCACACTCTTTTGCTTACTCCATCCGTCAATTCCTTTCCCTTCATCTCGTTTCCTCAATCCTTTTTGGGAACTCGCATTCCTTTAGTCTATTACTCCTTTCAGTCCATCACTCAGTTCCTCTCTTCCTCTGTGTTTCTCCCTCACCCTTCCTTTCCTTCCCTTTCTGTTTTTTTTTACTTGTACTTTCTTTTGTATTATGAATAATATATTGTAACTTATTAGTTTCTTGTCTTCCACAGATACTATATTTATGGAAAAAAATTCTATTAGGTTGGCATTATTAAAAAGGAAAGTATGGCAAACAGAAAAATAATATTTCTTCACTCTCTTACTTGTGTTTCTCTCTTTCTAATTCTTTCATCTCTTTCTTACTCTTCTTCCTCTAGTCGTCTAACTTTCCTTTTCTCATCCTAATTCTTGCACTTGATTCACTTTTATCGTTTTTTTGTGACTGTGAGTACTGTGGGTTTTCTGTCAGTCACCTTGTTCAACTCCCTGTTTACCCTGTCTGCCTCGCACTTCTCTTTCCTATGTTCCTACATCACTACCTTTATGTTACTGTGTCATTTAGTCTCTTATCACTCCCCCCTTACTCTCTTTCCATAACATTAACTCTCACTGACCTTCACTTATTCCATTTCTGTTACTCCCTCACTCCCTTTTGCTCAATTCTCTTCCTTTGTTTAGGTCACATTGTCCGGCAGTCCCTTTTCGTTACTTCTCTTTCCCCATTCATTTCTGTTCAGTCCCATTTGTTTAGTCCCACACTTCCTTTCATTCCTTTACTATTTTCCTTTCACCCTCTATCTCACTCAGTCTAAGTGCCTTACTCCCTCTCAGTCACTACCTGCCTGTCTCTTTCTCTGTTACTCTCTCTCTCTTTCTCTCCCTCACCCTTCGTGTTTTTCTCTTCTTTCTGTTTCCTTCATTCTTACTTTATCCCTTAGTGCTCTTTCTTCTCTCTTAATGTTGTTCCTTCTCTCTCTTTGTCTTTTGTCACCTGTATACCCCTTTTCTCAGTGTTACTGCCTTTCACTCACTTAGTAGTTCTCCCTCAGTCACCTTGCCTCAGTCCCCTTTTCTCACTCCCTCACTGCATTTCATTTACTCCCCTTCACTTATTCTTTCCCTTTTTTTCATCCATTTTTCTCTCCCTATTTCACTCTGTGCCACTGAGTCTCACTGGCTCACTCCTTCTCAATTCTTTTCTCTCCCTCTCCCTGTCTCTCACTCTGTCCTTCTCTCTCCTTTACCCTTAAACTCCTATTCTCTCTTTTTCTATCACTCTTGTTCTTTTCCTCAATCATTTTTCCTGTCTCTTAATTTTGTTCCTTCTCCCTCATTTTTCTTTTCTGTTCCTCATACTACTTTCGTAACTATCACTGTTGTTCAATCACCATCATTCACTTTATCTCTCTGCACTTCATCCTATCTGTATTTTTCACCACTTTACTTTCCCGCTCCTTTTTTGTCACTCTCTCTCTCACTCTGCTTCTATCACCCCCCTTCCCTCACTTTCACAGGAAGTGTGGCTCACCGGTTAGAGGAGGCAGTCCCTGATGCAGAGGTCAGACCCGGGACTAGGGTTCAATCCCCGACGCGGCAGGGCCTTGAACTCAAAATGTCCATGGGCTCGATAATTCTCGCCTCGGTGCCTACTCGAATCGTGGGTTCACATTCTGCAACTCTGGGCAATAGCTTGCTTAATCTCCACTATAGCCCCACCGCAATGGGATGCCTGGTCTTCACCTTGGGGATGCTCAGTAGGGGTAATCTCGCAGGGAAAGGCCAGGACGGGTTCCCAAAGCAAGCGCCTTGAGACCTTACGGTGAAAGGCGCTATATAAGAACGTATGATTTACGATTTATTCCTCTTTCATTACACCCTCACTCCATCTCACTTAGTCACTTTTGTTTACTGCCTCTGTCATTTAAAAAAAACCATTCTCTTTGTCTACCTCTCTCTTACTCACTGTAACTGCTTTACTGATTCTTACTTTACAGATAATAAAGAACATCATCGCACAAGTTGCATTGGAGGTGGACATTGGCGAAAAGTAGCCAGATATTTAGAGCAGTCGATGAAGGGGATGCCCCTGTAGAAAGGTGGAAAACTTCCAGATAAAGGACATTAGTATGTGACTGCTCTTCAATAAACTCCACATCTGAGTCAGATGATAATGTTTCTTTACTCCCCCATTCCCCTTAATTTGATTTCTCTTTCGGTTTATTTTTCTGTCTTACTGAATGTAATTGCTTTACTCAATCTCAGTCACTCACTCTCCCTCTTTTTCTCTCTCACTCTATCTCTGTATTTCTCTTTCTCTTACTCTTCCTGTCTTTCCGTTTCTGTTTCCTTCACTTCTACTTTTTTTCTATTACGAAATATATATTATACGTACATTTTTTCTTTCGTTCCACAGATAGTATTTTTTTTTAAATATAGTATAAAGTTGTCATTATTTGGAAGGTAAGTTTGATAAACAAAAAATACTTTTTCATCTCTACCTAATTTCTCTTTCTGTCTTTCACATTCTTTAATCTCTCTCTTACTAACCTTCCCTTACTGATCTTACTACCCTTCATTCACCTCTACACTGTTTTTCTCTCCAAAAAGTACTGTTCCTTTACAATAACTGACCTTGTCTAACTTCCTCTTTCCACTGCTTGTCTCTCACTTCTCTTTCCTTTCTTCCTCAATCACTACCTTGTGTTGCTGTATTGTTCAATGTTATCTCACTCCCCCTTTATTCTTTTTCTATTACATCATCCCTCACTAACCTTCAGTCACTCCACTTCTCCCACTTATTCACTCCCTTTTGCTCACTTCCCTTCCTTTATTCCCTCCTTCACTCCCCTTTCCTTCATCTGTTTCTAAGTCTCTTCCTCTGTTTTAGTAACTGTAAGTGTTTTATTCCTTCACACTCCCTCAGTCTCCTTTTGTTTGTCTCTTTCACTGTCTCTGTCTCTCTTTACTATTTTCCTTTTCTTTTCTGTCTTTCCATAAATACATGTCTCTCACATACTTCTTTTTCCTTTCTCTTAATATGCTTCTTTTTTCATCACCCCTCTCCCCTCACTCTTATATCACTTCCCTCACTGTCACTGCCCTTCACTCAATGTCACTCCTCTTCTCCCACTTCATGTTGTCCTCTCTGTGCATCACTTCCTTTTCCTTTTCTCCTGCTCCCATTCCCTCAGTCCCCCTCAGTCCCCCTCAGTCTCTTTTGCTTACTCCATCCGTGAATCCCCTTTCCCTTATTTCCCTTTCCTCATTTCCTTTTGCTAACTCCCGTTCTTTTAGTCTCTCACTCATCTTCTCTACATTTTTTATCCCTCTCTCACTGTGTCTCACTTGCCTTTCCTCCTGTCTGTGTATCACCTCTCTTGTCTTTTTCACTCTGTTTCCCTCACTCTCCCTATCTCTCCTTCACTCTTTTAAAACCTCAGTCCCATTCTCTCTGTACGCATTTATAAGTCCATCCATTCCCTCACTCAATTTTTCTCTTACTCACCCCCACTTCTCACTTTCACTTACTTCCCTTTATTTATCCTCATACCCATTACCTCACCATCATTTCCCTTCTCTTACCTTCACTCCCCTTACCATACTCTATTTCCCTCTCTCCGTCTCTTACTCCCGTTCCCTGTGTCCGCCCCCGCTCCACTTCTCTCACTCCCCCTCCTTCACTCTCTTTTCCTTAGTGCCCTTCCCTTACTTTTTCACTCCCCTTAACTCACTCCCCTACCCTTAGTCCCCTTCTTTCAGTCACTCTTTGATTCCTTTTTCCTCACTCACCATACTCCCCTTTCCTCACTTATTCCTTTAGTCCCTACCTCCCCTTCACTCAGTTATTTCAGTCATTCATTTATACACTACACATTCATTCAAACAATTAATGACACAGTGTGTAAGAAATACAGCTCTTTTTGGAGAAGTGAGTTAGTTCTGAAAGGAACTTTTTTTGTTTTGTTGTTTTATATATTCATTTCTTTTTTGAAAGTTTTATATATATATATATATATATATATATTTTCAAACAGGATCAGCAAACTGGAATGGCAAAACTGTTCAACAGGAACAAAGTAGTCTTTGCTGCATTTGTGCTCTACAATCCTAATATCAATTAGGTTTACACTTTGCTCTCCATACTAAATGTTATCCTTGCATTTATTGCAGGAAATGTGCACTTTCTTATAATTTGGATGTATGTCCAGTTCTGTTGTACTAGGAGATTGAATTCCTGAAGATGTGCTTGGTACAGCTGGTGGAAGTTCCATAGGTTTTGCTCTGGTTGCTGCAAGAGCATAGTTGATGGGATGCACTTTCTTGATGTGCCACATCATAGTATGAATGCTAAAACTATATTTGTTCTTCGGGTCTCCTCTGGACAAAACACTCCTCCAAAGCACACAGGTCACTTTGGGGGCATTTACCTTTTTTAGCCCCTTTGGTATCGTAAAAAATTGCCAAATAACAGATATTTTATTCTTATTTTTCGGTGGCTCCACAAGCAAGGATTGTATATCACTGTCTGATGAAGATTCCTGTGCCATCTTCAGAGTTGAAATGAAGAGGATGTATGCAGAGGTGCTTCTCCAAAGAAGTGAAAGAAATAGTGTGAGAAGTGGGTGGGGTGTTTGAACATTCTAGAATAGAAACTGCCATAAACCAATGAAAAGTGATGTTTTCAAGTCACATGAATTTACGTGCGCGCAATGTGCGCGCACGCATGCGCGCACGGTTTTGCGAATGCCGCTTCAAAATGGTGTTTTGCCCTATTTCCTAAAAAGTTTCAAAACATAAAAAGAAGGCACGGGAGAGAGTCCCTGACCCTCTAGGCTTACTCAGGGGGTCCCTGAAACACTCCGATGGGCAAAAAAAGCATTTTTTTTTTTAAATTAAAAAATCGCGAGGTGCGCGCACGGTGCACGCACCCCAAAGCAAGAGTGAGTAAATAACAATAGTGGAGAACGTGGTAAAGGAGGCACTAAAGAGATTCCCAAACCCTCTAGGCCTTCTCAGAGGGTCCCTGAAGGACCCCTAAAGGGAAAAAAAGGTATTTTTCTAAAAAAAGGATCGCGAGGTGCGCGCACGGTGCAAGCACCCCAAAGCAAGAGTCAGTTTAAAACAATAGTGGAGAACGTGGTGAAAGAGTCAGCAAAGAGAGTCCATGACCCCTTATGCCTTCTCAGGGGGTCCCTGAAGGACCCCTAATGGCCAAAAAAAAGTTTTTTTTAAGGAAAGAAAATCGCGAGGTGCGCGCACGGTGCAAGCACCCCAAGGCAAAAGTGAGTAAAAAACAATAGTGGAGAACGTGGTACAAGAGGTAGTGAAGACACTCCCTGACCCCCTAGGCCTTCGTAGGGGGTCCCTGAAGGACCAAAATTTATTACAATTTTATAAAAACAAATTGAGGGTGCGCGCACGGAGCGCGCACGCTGAAAAATAAAAAAAAACAGATTAATAACAACTATGACTGCTATTTATTGATTCAAGTTGTAGACTATACTGTTCAACTTTAAGCAAATCATAAAAAGTTGTTCTGCCACTGCATATTAATGGAGACAGTCAATCCATTAGAATATACAAAGGCAGTTTGTGAAAAATAATTATATGAAATAAAAAAATAATACAATAATGAGCATGTTCAAAACTTTTCAAATTCACTGAAAAAACCATATGTTTCAGACGACATATATATAGAAATTAGCATTTAAAAAACCTTGCAAATTTACTGAACAAACCATAGGTTTCACACACGTTATAGTTAGGAATTAGCATTTAAAGTAACCTTGCAAATTCACTGAACAAAACCATAGTTTTCACATATGTTATAGTTAGCTGGACATTTCACTCATACAAAACCTTTGAAATTCCCCCGTTATAGTTAGTTCAGCTAACTATAACTCGCGCAACCGCAATGCACTGCTGATGATGTCACATATTACATCAATCATGACATGGTCACTGACATCACTCATGACATCACTGATGACATCTCAAATGACATCACTGATGACATCATTTTTCTGAAAGCGTGGCAGACCACCTCTCACCCTAATATAACTATTGATACACATATTTGAAAATGGAAACAACAATTTTCATAAAAATGGAGATACCAATACCAATTACAATAACCTATTAGGTAATTTCAACATCAACATACATATCCAGTCATTCAACAACAGTTCTATATAGTCACTCAAACATGTACTCACTCATCATATGTACTCATACACCTTTACATCCTGTAACACACTTATACTCATCTATATAGTTTCTCACACACATATTCACACATGCAAATAAACTATCAAACATCCATTTCTTTGCATATACAGCTATACACACACCACTACACTTGCTTCTACAGAAACGTACACATAGATACTCTCTTAAACAATCAATTACAAAACACATACTAATTTACACAGGTACTCTTCCAAACTCTCACTGTCACATATACTCAAATATATACATCAATACTCACATATAATAGTTTAAACCATATGTAGTTACTCATGAATACACTATTGAGACAGTCATTCACTCGCTAATCCACACATACACACAATCAGCCATGCATACAGTCTTGCACCCATGGTTTCTTCAAAACACATAGAAACAATGAGTCACTCATTCGTGCATCTTGAGGGTTATAACTCAAATTGTATCCTCAAAGCTCGTAGTAAATCAGGAGGATCATCAAATCAAATATCAAAAATCCTTGCTGTTAGTAGGGGGAACGCCGACTAACAGCAAGGATATTTGCTGTGATCGTATAGGAGGAGAACGGAGGACTGGACTTGACTTGTGTGATATTAGTCCGATGATCCTCCTGATATACTACGAGCTTTGAGGATACAATTTGAGTTATAACACTCATGAGGATGAGAAGGAAATACCTAAATATTGAGGGTCTTAGTCCTTAAACTGTACTAAAGACAAATACTGTGGAGTAATACGCGATCGGCGATTATTTGTAATCCACCTCGTGAAAATATATATAGAGGAGATACAATAGAAAGTGTTGGAATTTGCATGCGGAATACCGAATACACACTTATGAAGAATTCTTTGGATACATTTTCCTGGTACTCAAGACGAAGGAGTTATATATCCGAGAAACTTCTATTTATTTTGAGCCCTGAAGAAGTCTATGTATGATATAAATACATGACGAAACACGTGTTGGCTGATGTACCATCCATGTACAGAGACTGATGTATAGAGTTTTGATACTTTGGAATAAACCCTTGAAGACTTGCAGAGACTTCTACGTCTGGAGAATGGACTTGATTTTTTCAGGATATTAAGTGGATTGCCAGTTATTTATTTCTTTTTGTAACTCTAAATTGACTGAAATCGTCCTTTAGTTACTCATTAGTGTGCTCAGAGAATGCTATGAAACTTAGTTTCTGTTGTCTCAGAAATGTTGGGTATCGGATGCGTACCCTCCCTCTAGATGCACCATCCATTGATTGTTTTGCAAATACAATATAATTTTCCCTGATATTATTGTGGAGCGCCCGTTCAGCTGCTAGCATCCAAGTGTTTTGACATCACTGATGACATCATCCAGTGAATGTGTGTCTTTCTGAAAAATAAATATTTTTTATATTTGTATATCTAAAGGTCGATGGAAGAATAAATGGGTAAATAGATGTCTAAATGGATTTTTTTTGTAAAATTGATTGTATAACTAACTTATTAAGTGTATGTTAGTAAATACAGGTATTAGCGAGTAATGTTTTAATATGTAAATACCTGTATCAGTTTCTCACTTTGTGTTAAGTGGCTGCATGGGTTGGTGAGTAACTACATGAGTGTCTATATGGGTTATTAGTTAGTTTTTTTAGTATCAGTATGCCTGTCTGTATGGTTTGGTGGGGGTATTACTTAGCGCATACATGCATGAATGACTGGCTCACTGTATGTGTTTTGAAGACAGCATATGTGCAGGACTGTATGGGTGGATGAGTGTGTGTATGGGTGTGTTAGTGAGGGAATGACTGTCTCAATAGTGTATTTATGAGTACCTACATATGTTTTAAACTAGAATATGTAAGTATTGATGTATATAAGTGAGTTTATATCAGAGTGAGAGATTGGAAGAATTCCTGTATAAATAAGTATGTGTTTCTATAACTGATTGTTGAAGAGAGTAAGTATGTGTACGTTTCTGTAGTAGTACGTTTAGTGGTGTGTGTATAGCTGTATATGCAAGTAAATGGATGTTTGATACTTTATTTGCATGTGTGAGTATGTGTGTGAGTAACTCTATGTATGAGTGTAGGTATGTAACAGGATCTATAGGTGTATGAGTACATATAATGAGTGAGTACATGTATTAGTGACTATTTAGAAGTGATGGTGAATGAGTCGATGTGTATGTAGATTTTGGAATTACTGAATAGGTTGTTCTAACTGGTATTAGTATCTCCATTGTTTTAAAAATGTTAGTTTCTATTTTTCAGTGTGTGTATCAAAGGTTATATTAGGGTGAGAAGAGGTCTGCTACTCTTTTACAAGGATGATGTCATCAGTGATGTCATTTGAGATGTCATCAGTGATGTCATGAATGATGTCACTGACCATGTCATGAGTGATGTAATATGTGATGTCATCAGCAGTGGATTGCGAGTGCGCGAGTTATAGTTAGCTGAACTAACTATAACGGGGGAATTTCAATGGTTTTGTATGAGTGAAATGTCCAGCTAACTATACCATGTGTGAAACCTATGGTTTTTTCAGTGAATTTCTAAGGTTTTTTAAATGCTAATTCCTAACTATAACGTGGCTGAAACCTATGTTTTTCTCAATGAATTTGCAAGGTTTTTTCAATGCTAATTCCTAACTATAACCTGCCTAAAACCTATGGTTTTTTCAGTGAATTTTATAGGTTTAGTAAATGCCAATTTTTAAATGTATTGTTATATTTTTTTTTGCTACTAATTTACTAAATTTTTTATGATAATTATTTTTAGATATTTTATTTTTTAAATTACATTACATATTTTTTATGTTAAATAATTTTTAAAAAATATATATTTTTAAATGTTATATATTTTTTAATTATATGAAAATTAATTTATATATTATTTTATCATTTTTTTGTGGTAAAGGTAGGGTACGCGTACCGTCCTCTCACACTGCTGTGAAATTGTAATCATACTGTACGCGTACCCGCGCATACGTCACAGATACTTTAAAGCACTCCATTCCCTAAGGCCTGCCTCACTACATGTGTACATGCTTACTGAGTGAATGATTACATTAATAGAAGTAAAGACACTGAGTGAATTCTTAATTGGTTTACTTTTGCTTTACTGAATGAATTACAAAAAAGGGAAGTTACTACAAAAATAATTTGAAAAAAAGGGGAATGAATGTTAATACTCGTATTAAAAAAAAAAGTAACCTATAGAAATGCTTTAATAAGAAAAACGAGTTTAAATAAAGCATTTTAGAAATTAAACGAAAGTTAAAAAGTAGGGAAAGAAGCACGTTTACATGAACATGTGAAGCACTAAAACAGTGGAAATGAGAACACCTGTCAACTGAAAAAAGTGACTTAAAAGTGGGAGGAGCAATACATTGAACCCATAGACCGTTAAGTAACCAAAAAGTATATAAACCACACCCGTGGGACAATTAGTTTCATTTCAGAGAATCAATATGGGCGAAGAAACTACGAGCAAGGTACTGATTCGGGACTGCAGAAGCATCTAGACAATATCTTTCATTTCCTCAGAGTGATCATACCGTTAATGTATATTTAAAAATATATAAAACTTTATATCCCCTTCAGTTGGATGAATTTCGACGGAGGAAGAAAAGAATATCGAAGAGAGGAAAATTATCTTAATGGGAATGTTTTATATATTTAAGAAAGAAAGAAAAAATATTTAAATGATTATAGAATGTGATATGATTACGTTTAAATATAATACCGAGTTCAGTAAAAACCAATACAAGAAATATAGGTTATTTAAGGAATTACTACGTGCAAAGTAATGATTAGAAGAGATGTCATAATCTTCAATTTATCTTTCATTTCCACAGAGGGATCATATTGTTAATGTATATTTTAATTTATATTAAACTTTATGATCTTTCAACTGAAGTTGGGTGGCTTACAACCGATCATTTTTTATATAAGTATGCAAGTATTTCGTAATGATTGAAAAATATAGTATAAATAAGTTTTCAAGAAAATACTTAGCAATAAAAGAGAATTCTCTTTAACTTCTAGAGTGAAAATAGGCTAAAAGTATTTATATTGAGTAGTCCTTTTAATAATTTTCAGTCGTGAAGAGCAAGAGGATTATCTTCACAAGCACTTTTTTTTCAACAAAAAAATATAATTGTGTATTCAAATGTGAAAAAATGTAATAATGACATGAAAAGTACATTAAAAAAAAGATGAAGTAGTAAGAGAGTGTTCGTTGTAGCACTTCTATTCTACTTTATCTGAAAGTAAAAGAAGCCCAAACATTTAAAAAAAGATAATGGGGCAACAATTACATAATGTCAACTTAAGAAATGATTGCTTATGATAAAATAAAATAAATGTGGTCCAACGCGTGATACCAATGAATGAAAAAAAATAATTGCATTCCACCCATATGATGAATATAAAAGACTCAATAAAAATATTTTGAAAACTTGTGCATATTTTTAAATACCTTTAGAGTCAACAAACTCGTAAGCAGAGTACATAGTTTAAGTTAAAAACACCCTACCACAGCTAGTTTTTGAAAAGCATTGTAAAATAAAGTACGTTACAAAATGGGCTACATACATTGTGAGTGTATTGTAACATCAAATAGAAAAAAAAGCCAATCAAAATTAGGATCAGGAAGGTAGACATACCCACACAACAGTAAGCATGAGCGTGAAATCCGTTACGCTCGCGGATTTTGCGGATTTTCGGGAAATCCGCAATCCGCGAATTTTGCGGATTTCCCGCAAAATCCGCAAAAAAAAATCCGCGAACGTAACGGGTTCAAAAGTTGAACCCACACTCATTTAACTATTTTACAATGGCGCCAGCAAGCTGCCAGCGCCGTTGTAAAATAGTTACAAAGTTAGCTTGCACAGGAACCACTAGATAAAACGAAGCAGGTGCTTCCTGTGCAAGCTAACTTTGTAACTATTTTACAACGGTGTTGGCAGCTTGCTGGCACCATTGTAAAATAGTTACTGGGCAGCACAGCCTTACAGGTCACTCAAGGGACCCCTGCGCCCTTCAGGGCGATTGCATAGTAACACACACATGGTCGCTCAAACTAGTTAATGCTCAAATTCAGTGACTCATTCATTAGCCCAAAAACAATCATGAGCGTCTTCGAGGCTGGACAGGTGTGCCTCTTCCCAAATGTACCGCAGAAAATCAGCTGTGATGCTGGATAGAGGCCTTTGCATCCTTGACTTTCACGAGCGCAATACCCGTGCTGTTCCTGTGACCAGGAGCTTCTTTCTCTTCGTGTTCGCATGGGTTGCTGCAAGATCGCACGCGTTTTGTACAATTTCGCAATTTGCGAAATTGTACAAAACGCGTGAGAACTTGCAGAAACCCGTGCGAACATTATAAAAAAAAAATCCGCGCGGATTCGCCGATTTTGGCAATCCACAAATCCGCAACTCCGCAAATTCGCGGATTGCCAATCCGCAAAATCGACTCATACCTACACAACAGCCTATCAAATGTCTTTCAAAATCTGCGCAAGGAAAGGGATTAATTGCTAATACATCTTCTTACAATGCTTCACAACCAATCAAAAAGAGGTGTTGAAAGTTTCTGTTTTTAACATACGAGCAAATCAGATAACCTTGCAAGTACACGCAGAGAGAGGCAATTATTAAAGATGACTTGCTTTCACAAGACCCAGAAAGACTTCTTCCAGAATAACTATGCACTTCACTGCCAGACCCCATTTAATGATTATCCAGGCTCTCAAGCCTAAACACGTCACAAATCATCTATCATCACTTTCTCTTCTTTTTTAGTGTATTGTGTGAGGCAGACTGCGTGACCCTATGCCTAAAGCCCTCGAAGGTCCTGGAGGCTGCCACACCCCAGCGCCAGCTCCTGCAGTGTCCCGGAGCTGCGTGGCCCCCCCTCCCAACATTTAAAAGCCCCGGGGGGTGGTGGCAAATTAATCGAAAACAACAGTTGATGGACAGAATTCAGAACAATGTTATACATTCACCCCAGTACAGAGATCTGGGCCTAAATCCATCCAACTGCCAAGCTATGTCTTCCCTGGACCAGAATCAAGCATCCTAGGACCGGTTTCTGGCTATCAGCCGTCTTCAGCCAGGATAGCTTCACTCCAGTGGTGGTCCCGTGCTCACTACACCACTGGATTCAAGCTATCCTGGCTGAAGACGGCTGATAGCCAGAAACCTGTCCTAGGATGCTTGATTCCGGTCCAGGGAAGACAAGGCTTGGCAGTTTGGGCTGGACTGTTCCCATGAGGCACAGGGTCAAGGCTGATTTGCATATGGCCATGTCTGAACTGAGGTGGCTTGGCGAGCAAAATAATGATGGATTAAACCCAGATCTGTGACTGGGGGTGAATGTTTTGCCATTGTGCAACATTCCGTCCATCATCTTGTGTGTTTTGCTGAACTGGGGTGGCTTGGTGAGCAACATAACGATGGATTAAACCCAGATCTGTGACTGGGGGTGAATGTTTTGCCATTGTGCAACATTCAGTCCATCATCTTGTGTGTTTTTCTGGTAAATTTATCGAGGCTGAATACGTTAGTACAGCCCACTCCGCTTACGCTACCAGGAAAACACAACAACACCACATGGACCAGATTTCCATTGCACTGATTTCTTAGTTCCAGGTGTAGTTGTCAGATTGGTATACACAGTTGCTCATGAATGGTATATACTAACACCACACCCATCCAGCACATCCGTCACTACACAAGCGCTGTGATGGCCCGTGCTGGTGGTTCTCACGATTCAGAAGTGTGGCTCAGGGGTTAGAGGCGGCAGACCCAGAAGCTGAGATCGGCCCTGGACCAGGGTTCAATTCCCCGCCCCGATGGGGGTTGGGCTCAATAATTCCACGGACTCGATAATTCTCGCTCCGGTGCCTACTCGACTCACGGGTTCACACTCTGCGACTCTGGGCAATAGCTTGCTTAATCTCCACAATGGCCCCTCGCGGCGGGATGCCTGGCTTTCACCTTGTGGATACCTTGCTGGGGTTATCTCACAGGGGAATCCCAGGACGGGTTCCCTAAGCAAGCGCATAGATGCCTGCGATGTGGGCGATTTGCGCTATATAAATACATGTACATTTACATTTACATGTAGGCCCAAATTACCAAACAGGGGGGCCCACCACCACATACATGGCCTCTTTGGTCACTGAGTTAGTGGCACCCAAAGCACTGAGTAGGTGAAGAACCTTAGATGATTATGATGGGAGCACGAGTCGTTAGCCATAGAGATATCAAGACTCGGCACCATAAAAGAGACTTCTTTGTGGCAGATCGAGACTACATTATGCAGAAGGTGTCCTGTCCACGAAAAGGTAAGCAATAAAGCCTGGGTACGCATTGGAGGGAGTCGAAGGGCTGTAGCAGACTGGATACAAAAAAGCGACGCAGCGATTTAGAAAAACGTAGTCCTATATAGTGTATCAAATTACATGTACATATTTTTGTTCCAATAGCAGGAACTTTTTTATAATCGCTCAAATGTCCGGATTATAAACTATACAAATAGTTATTTTAAATGTGAGAAGGAACGTGTGTGAAAGGGCGATGTTATTCAACTCCACATTAAGATGGTAACAATTACCAATCATACCATCTTTCTTTTACTATCTTTTAGATATAGAGCTTCAGGGTGCATTATGTCCCGGCACGTAGTGAAAAACACAACTGGTGACAGAAAGTTGAGCTGTGGATACTCTTTGCAGTCACTCTCTCACTTCCTCTCTCCTTTGATAAAAAAATTGCACACAATGTTAACTTCCTTTTTATCTAACAGGTAGTGTTTCACAAATTGGCGCCCCCCCAACACCTCTAAAACTCAATGTTAGAGGATTCTGCGATGATGCGTGGCCATCGTAACAACTTCTGAGAAAGCTGCTTCGACACATAGTGCACCCTCTTTGAATCAGGCCAATGGCGCAAGGTGAGCCAAGAAGCTTGTTTCAGAAACAACAAGTCATCAGTGAAAGGAGAAAGTGGGACTATACTATTACTAACTCGTTATTCTATCTTTCAGATCACTAAACTGGAGGGTGCACTATGAACCAGCACGTGCTTGCACACACAACGGAGGCAAAAGGTGAGCTACGAGTATAACTTTCTCTCTCCCATCTTTTAATGTTATTCTTTCTCTCTTTCTCTTTTTCACTTTCTCTCACATTGTTTCTTTTTCTCTTTTAAAGCTATGGACGCTGCTGTCCACTCTGCCGTGCACAACCTTAGCTAAGTACAAGTAGTGAACTCTGCTGGTCACAGTGAAGCCTCCTTTGACACGTAGTGCACCCTCTTTGAATCACGCGAATGGCACTAGGTGAGCAAAGAAGCTTGTTTCCGAAACAATAACAAGTTATCTGTGAAAGGAGAGAGTGGGTTGTGTCCAGCACGTTCACTGCGTAGAAATATACAATTACCTCCAAGCAGTGAGATTAGATAGGTTACAATAGTCTGAGAAACAGGTCTACAAACTTCTTGTGACTTTTGTGTCACCGGTCTAGATTCCGGTCCAGGGAAGACATGGCTTGGCAGTTCGGGCTGGAGTGTTCACATGAGGCACAGGGACAAGGCTGATTTGCATATGGCAGTGTCTGAACTGGGGTGGCTTTGTGTGCAAAATAACAATGGATTAAACCCAGATCTGTGACAGGGGGTGAATGTTTTGCCATTGGGCAACATTCTGTCCATCATCTTGTTTGTTTTGCTGTTCACCCTATGTGGGAAGGGTATGCCCAGACGTGGGTACCATGCTCACTACACCACAGGAGTCAAGCTATCCTGGCTGAAGACAGCTGATAGCCAGAAACCGGCCCTAGGATGCTTGGTTCAGGTCCAGGGAAGACATGGTTTGGCAGTTCAGGCTGGACTGTTCTCATGAGGCACAGGGTCAAGGCTGATTTGCATATGGCCATGTCTGAACTGGGGTGGCTTGGCGAGCAAAATAATGATGGATTAAACCCAGATCTGTGACTGGGGGTGAATGTTTTGCCATTTTGCAACATTCCGTCCATCATCTTGTGTGTTTTGCTGAACTGGGGTGGCTTGGTGAGCAACATAACGATGGATTAAACCCATATCTGTGACTGGGGGTGAATGTTTTGCCATTGTGCAACATTCAGTCCATCATCTTGTGTGTTTTTCTGGTAAATTTATCGAGGCTGAATACGTTAGTACAGCCCACTCCGCTTACGCTACCAGGAAAACACAACAACACCACATGGACCAGATTTCCATTGCACTGATTTCTTAGTTCCAGGTGTAGTTGTCAGATTGGTATACACAGTTGCTCATGAATGGTAAATACTAACACCACACCCATCCAGCACATCCGTCACTACACAAGCGCTGTGATGGCCCGTGCTGGTGGTTCTCACGATTCAGAAGTGTGGCTCAGGGGTTAGAGGCGGCAGACCCGGAAGCTGAGATCGGCCCTGGACCAGGGTTCAATTCCCCGCCCCGACGGGGGTTGGGCTCAATAATTTCACGGACTCGATAATTCTTGCTCCGGTGCCTACTCGACTCACGGGTTCACACTCTGCGACTCTGGGCAATAGCTTGCTTAATCTCCACAATGGCCCCTCGCGGCGGGATGCCTGGCTTTCACCTTGTGGATACCTTGCTGGGGTTATCTCACAGGGGAATCCCAGGACGGGTTCCCTAAGCAAGCGCATAGATGCCTGCGATGTGGGCGATTTGCGCTATATAAATACATGTACATTTACATTTACATGTAGGCCCAAATTACCAAACAGGGGGGCCCACCACCACATACATGGCCTCTTTGGTCACTGAGTTAGTGGCACCCAAAGCACTGAGTAGGTGAAGAACCTTAGATGATTATGATGGGAGCACGAGTCGTTAGCCATAGAGATATCAAGACTCGGCACCATAAAAGAGACTTCTTTGTGGCAGATCGAGACTACATTATGCAGAAGGTGTCCTGTCCACGAAAAGGTAAGCAATAAAGCCTGGGTACGCATTGGAGGGAGTCGAAGGGCTGTAGCAGACTGGATACAAAAAAGCGACGCAGCGATTTAGAAAAACGTAGTCCTATATAGTGTATCAAATTACATGTACATATTTTTGTTCCAATAGCAGGAACTTTTTTATAATCGCTCAAATGTCCGGATTATAAACTATACAAATAGTTATTTTAAATGTGAGAAGGAACGTGTGTGAAAGGGCGATGTTATTCAACTCCACATTAAGATGGTAACAATTACCAATCATACCATCTTTCTTTTACTATCTTTTAGATATAGAGCTTCAGGGTGCATTATGTCCCGGCACGTAGTGAAAAACACAACTGGTGACAGAAAGTTGAGCTGTGGATACTCTTTGCAGTCACTCTCTCACTTCCTCTCTCCTTTGATAAAAAAATTGCACACAATGTTAACTTCCTTTTTATCTAACAGGTAGTGTTTCACAAATTGGCGCCCCCCCAACACCTCTAAAACTCAATGTTAGAGGATTCTGCGATGATGCGTGGCCATCGTAACAACTTCTGAGAAAGCTGCTTCGACACATAGTGCACCCTCTTTGAATCAGGCCAATGGCGCAAGGTGAGCCAAGAAGCTTGTTTCAGAAACAACAAGTCATCAGTGAAAGGAGAAAGTGGGACTATACTATTACTAACTCGTTATTCTATCTTTCAGATCACTAAACTGGAGGGTGCACTATGAACCAGCACGTGCTTGCACACACAACGGAGGCAAAAGGTGAGCTACGAGTATAACTTTCTCTCTCCCATGTTTTAATGTTATTCTTTCTCTCTTTCTCTTTCTCACTTTCTCTCACATCGTTTCTTTTTCTCTTTTAAAGCTATGGACGCTGCTGTCCACTCTGCCGTGCACAACCTTAGCTAAGTACAAGTAGTGAACTCTGCTGGTCACAGTGAAGCCTCCTTTGGCACGTAGTGCACCCTCTTTGAATCACGCCAATGGCACTAGGTGAGCAAAGAAGCTTGTTTCCGAAACAATAACAAGTTATCTGTGAAAGGAGAGAGTGGGTTGTGTCCAGCACGTTCACTGCGTAGAAATATACAATTACCTCCAAGCAGTGAGATTAGATAGGTTACAATAGTCTGAGAAACAGGTCTACAAACTTCTTGTGACTTTTGTGTCACCGGTCTAGATTCCGGTCCAGGGAAGACATGGCTTGGCAGTTCGGGCTGGAGTGTTCACATGAGGCACAGGGACAAGGCTGATTTGCATATGGCCGTGTCTGAACTGGGGTGGCTTTGTGTGCAAAATAACAATGGATTAAACCCAGATCTGTGACAGGGGGTGAATGTTTTGCCATTGGGCAACATTCTGTCCATCATCTTGTTTGTTTTGCTGTTCACCCTATGTGGGAAGGGTATGCCCAGACGTGGGTCCCATGCTCACTACACCACAGGAGTCAAGCTATCCTGGCTGAAGACAGCTGATAGCCAGAAACCGGCCCTAGGATGCTTGATTCAGGTCCAGGGAAGACATGGTTTGGCAGTTCAGGCTGGACTGTTCTCATGAGGCACAGGGTCAAGGCTGATTTGCATATGGCCATGTCTGAACTGGGGTGGCTTGGTGAGCAAAATAACAATGGATTAAACACAGATCTGTGACTGGGGGTGAATGTTTTGCTAGTGTGCAACATTCCGTCTATCATCTTGGGTGTTTTGCTGTGCACCCTATGTGGGAAGGGTATGCCCTGACGTGGGTCCCTTGTTCACTACGCCACTGGAGTCAAGCTATCCTGACTGAAGACGGCTGATAGCCAGAAACCGGTCCTAGGTTGCTTGATTCTGGTCCAGGGAAGACATGGCTTGGCAGTTCGGGCTGGACTGTTCCCATGAGGCACAGGGTCAAGGCTGATTTGCATATGGCCATGACTGAACTGGGGTGTCTTGGTGAGCAAAATAATAACAATGGATTAAACCCAGATCTGTGACTGGGGGTGAATGTTTTTCCATTGTGCATTATTACGTCCATCATCTTGTGTGTTTTGCTGAACTGGGGTGCCTTGGTGAGCAAAATAACGATGGATTAAACCCAGATGTGTTACTGGGGGTGAATGTTTTGCCTTTGTGCAACATTCCGTCCATCATCTTGTGTGTTTTTCTGGTAAATTAATCGAGGCTGAATACGTTAGTACAGCCTACTCCGCTTACGCTACCAGGAAAACACAACAACACCACATAGACCAGATTTCCATTGCACTGATTTCTTAGTTCCAGGTGTAGTGGTCAGATCGGTATACACAGTCGCTCATGGCTGGTATACACCAATACCACACCCATCCAGCACATCCGTCACTACACAAGCGCTGTGATGGCCCATCCTGGTGGTTTGCACGCTTCATGTAGGCCAAATTACCAAACAAGGGGGCCCACCACCACTTACATGGCCTCTTTGATCACTGAGTAAGTGGCACCGAAGCACTGAGAAGGTGAAGAACCTTAGAGGATTATGATGGGAGCACGAGTATGTCGTTAGCCATAGAGATATCAAGACTCAGCACCATAAAAGAGACTTCTTTGTGGCAGATCGAGACTACATTATGCAGAAGGTGTCCTGTCCACGAAAAGGTGAGCAATAAAGCCTGGGTACGCATTGGAGGGAGTCGAAGGGCTGTAGCAGACTGGATACAAAAAAGCAACGCAGCGATTTAGAAAAACGCAGTCCTATATAGTGTATCAAATTACATGTACATATTTTTGTTCCAATAGCAGGAACTTTTTTATAATCGCTCAAATGTCCGGATTATAAACTATACAAATAGTTATTTTAAATGTGAGAAGGAACGTGTGTGAAAGGGCGATGTTATTCAACTTCACATTAAGATGGTAACAATTACCAATCATAACATCTTTCTTTTACTATCTTTTAGATATAGAGCTTCAGGGTGTATTATGTCCCGGCACGTAGTGAAAAACACAACTGGTGACAGAAAGTTGAGCTGTGGATACTCTTTGCAGTCACTCTCTCACTTCCTCTCTCCTTTGATAAAAAAATTGCACACGATGTTAACTTCCTTTTTATCTTACAGGTAGTGTTTCACAAATTGGCGTCCCCCCAACACCTCTAAACCTCAATGTTAGAGGATTCTGCGATGATGCGTGGCCATCGTAACAACTGCTGAGAAAGCTGCTTTCACCCATAGTGCACCCTCTTTGAATCAGGCCAATGGCACAAGGTGAGCCAAGAAGCTTGTTTCAGAAACAACAAGTGATCAGTGAAAGGAGAAAGTGGGACTATACTATTACTAACTCGTTATTATATCTTTCAGATCACTAAACTCGAGGGTGCACTATGAACCAGCACGTGCTTGCACACACAACGGAGGCAAAAGGTGAGCTACGAGTATAACTTTCTCTCTCCCATGTTTTAATGTTATTCTTTCTCTCTTTCTCTTTCTCACTTTCTCTCACATCTTTTCTTTTTCTCTTTTAAAGCTATGGACGCTGCTGTCCACTCTGCCGTGCACAACCTTAGCTAAGTACAAGTAGTGAACTCTGTTGGTCACAGTGAAGTCTGCTTCGACACGTAGTGCACCCTCTTTGAATCACGCCAATGGCACTAGGTGAGCAAAGAAGCTTGTTTCCGAAACAATAACAAGTTATCTGTGAAAGGAGAGAGTGGGTTGTGTCCAGCACGTTCCCTGCGTAGAAATATACAATTACCTCCAAGGAGTGAGAATAGATAGGTTACAACAGTCTGACGAACAGGTCTACAAGCTTCTTGTGACTTTTGTGTCACCTTTAACATGGGAAATGTAGCGCAAGGAGCTTGTAAATCTACCTCTGACTTCTCAAGAAAAACACTCACCTCCAGACTCTGCGATTCAATGAGGTGCAACAGTCTAGGTACACAGTGGCAGGTCTAAAAGAAAGTGCCGCAGCATGGCACCGTAAGCCCTCTGGCTGCACTACGATGTTGCAGTTTCAGAGTGTAGGAATGCAACATATTTACAAGAATATGTTGCATTCCTGTGCTCTCCCCTCCGCTGGCGCACAAGCATCTGCCATGCGCCGGCACAGGCACCCTTGCATAATGGTGCAAGGATGCCTTCGCCAAGGGGAGATAGTTTTTGTGCAGGAAGGGTCACCTTCCTGCACAAAAACAATCACTAAAGGCTTTTTCCTCTTTCAATGCGTGCGTATAATGCAGCACGCATCGAAAGAGGAAAAGAAACGAGGAGAAATGAAAACATTTCTCCTCGTTGCTCCTTGCTATGCCACCTTTAGGGTGGCGTAGCATTCAGACGCATCTCCAGATTTACAATTTCTCGTAAATCTGGAGATGTCTTGTTCCATGGGTATTGCGTTGGAACACTCACAGCAACACCTATGAAATGCCCCTTCACTACAAAGTGCTGCTTGTGAAGTGGCCATGTTTACAAGGAGAGGAAAAGTCACGCAGGGTATCTTTTCCTTTCCTTGTAAATATGGAGGAGTCCCCTGCGCGACCAGTACATCACAAAATGTGACGTACTGGTGACGCAGGGGACTTTTATATCTTCCCTGCAATATTGAGAACTCGCCGCTATACAGTGGGGGTGTATGTGACATACTACTTTGGAAGAAAAACATCACACAGACACCTCCTTACCGTAGAAGTTGAAAAAATACATTATCCTGAGTATAAAAATAAATAAAGTGAAAATATATGTGTGTAGTTGTATGTACTATGCTATTACTAACTGTATATACTATCTTTCAGATCACTAAACTGGAGGGTGCACTATGAACCAGCATGTGCTTGGACACACAACGGAGGCAAAAGGTGAACTACGACTATTTTCTCCAGTATTAACTGCTCCTTCTATAACTTTCTCTCTCCCATGTTTTAATGTTGCTTTTTCTCTCTTACTCTTTCTCACTCTGTCTCACATCTTTTCTCTTTCTCTTTTAAAGTTATGGACTCTGCTGTCCACTCTGCCGTGCACAACCTTAGCTGAGTACAAGTTGTGAACTCTGTTGGCCACAGTGAAGCCTGCTTTGACACGTAGTGTACCCTCTTGAATCACGCCAATGGCACTAGATGAGCAAAGAAGCTTGTTTCCGAAGCAACAACAAGTTATCTGTGAAAGGAGAGAGTGGGTAGTGTGCAGCACCTTCACTGCGTAAAAATATACAATTACCTCCAAGAACTGAGAATAGATAGGTTACAACAGTCTGAGGAACAGATCTACAAGCTTCTTGCGCCACTTTTGTGTCACTTTTAACATGGGAAAACTGGTGCAAGGAGCTTGTAAATCTGCCTCTAACTTCCAAACAAAAACACTCACATCCGGACTCTGCGAGTCAATGGGGTGCAGCACTGTAGATACGCAATATTGAGAACTCACCGCTATACGGTGGGATTGCATGGGATATACTACTTTCGAAGAAAAACAGCGCACAGACACCTCCTTACAGTGGAACTTGTTGCAATATAGTATCCTGAGTGTACAAAAAAATAAAGCAAAAATATATGTGTGCATTTGTGTGGACTATTCTATTACTAAATCTTTATACTATCTTTCAGATCACTAAACTGGAGGGTGCACTATGAAGCAGCACATCCGAGGACACACAACGGAGGCAAAAGATGAGCTATGAGTATTTTCTCCAGTATTAACTTCTCCATCTATAACTTTCTCTCCCCCACATTTTAATGTTGTTTTTTCGCTCTTTCTCTTTCTCATTTTCTCTCACATCGTTTCTCTTTCTCTTTTAAGATAATGGACGCTGCTCTCCACTCTGCCGTGTAGAACCAAAGCTGAATTCAAGTGGTGAATTCTGCTGGTCACAGTGTTTACACAAGGTAAGCAAAGCCGCCTAGAAATACAATGCCTCCAATTAAATGCATTAGAAATAAGAGCTTAACCCCTTGCGCCACTTCTGCATCACTTTTACCATGGGAAAAGTAATACAAAACTATTGCAAGAGTCTTGTAAATAAGCCCTAAAGAATATTGTCCTGCATAATGACTTAATCTCTCACCTAATTCTGTATTATCTCTGAATCATTTTAAAGACCTGTTGATCTGTAAAGTAAAACTGACGCAGTAGGCCCTTCCATACAGACACCGCTTGAACGTAGGCCTATAACACAAGTGAAATGTACCAGGCACACTGCACACGTAAAAAGAAGGAAATATCATCAAGTGTTACCTTGACTTGTAATGTTTGACCTCATTTAGACACATCGATCTAATTTTAAACACCAAGGGCCCCACTACGATGGCGGGCGGATTGCCCCCTCCGGGCTGGCGGTAGCCACTGCCGGCCCGGCGGGGGCAATCCGCCCGCCATCATCACTGAAATGACCCCCCAGCACATTAGGATGGCTGGGGGGTCCGCGGCGGAAGGAAAGACCATACGTCTATTGGAGTCCACATCACATTTTGTTTAATATATTGTTTTATTAAAGTTATGTTTCTAGTTCTTTATTGTATTATTTTTAAATTACGTTTCCAGTTATTTATTGTTGTTTTAATAAAAGTTAATTTAAAAAAAGTATGTACGTCTTTTTTTTTTCAGGGAGTAGCGATCCCCAATAGAAATGATATTTATAATTTGAAGTATAATTCTGAGGCTAACTCTTTACCAGATCTTTACTAGAGTCTATAGCTACGACTAACGCTTCCAATTAGAAAAGTTTTAAAACTCCACAACAGTAATTTTTTTAAATTACCAACATAGGGGCCGATTATGATGGCGGACGGACCTGAGTCCGTCCGCCACCATAGACTAGGAGGGACCGTCCGCAGGGGCTGTTGCGGTCCCTCCGTGCAGATTAGGATGTGACCGCCAGGGTGGCGGTCACATCCTCTATTTTTAACATTGCGGCGGGTGCAGCTTCAAGGTGCACCCGCCGCAATGTTAAAAATGCATGCACGGCATTTGCGTGCACAAAGCGTCAGGCACCGCACGGTGCCTGCCGCTTTGTTCACGCAAATGCAGGGAGGTACCCCCCATGTGCACCCCCCTTCACCCAGGGGGCCCGCAACGGGCCCCCGAAGTGAAGGTCTGTATGCTTTTCCACGGCGAAAAAGCCGCCGTGGAAAAGCATAGTTTTTACTTCATCATAATATGGCTGGCGACACCGCCAGCCATGTTAATTCTTTTCCGCCGCGGTCAGAAGGCGACCGTGGCGGAAAAGCTCGGACAGATTTCAAGACCCACCTCCATCCTAATATGGCGGTGGGTCTTTTGTGGCTCAGCAGCGGTTTTCCCGCATCCTCCGGGCCGGCGGTGGTGTAATTGTGGCACGTGGAATATCTCACGTGCAACAATTACAATCTCTCGTTCACCCACAGTTATGACAAAAAAGAAATTAATTTCCTTGATGTGACACTGTATGTCAGGGATGGGATTTTTTAAACTAAACTTTTTCACAAAACAACAGCGTACAACTCGGTTTTGCACGCGAGTAGTGCCCATCCAGCTAGTCAAATTCGTGCCCTCCCTTTTGGCGAGATGACCCGAATCAGAAGAAATTGTAGCACTGACAATGACTTTAACAACGAACTTGACCAGTTAACTAAACGGTTTGCCCAAAGAGGTTACAGTCATGATACCCTAAAAAAAGCAACTAACAGGATTAAACAATGTAAACAAACTGACTTACTCAAGAACAAGAGAAGAAAGTGCAACATGACCAATCAAAGACGTGTAGCATTTATCACACAATATCATTGCTACAGCAATGAGGCTTTTGGCATATTGCGCAAGCGCTGGCACCTGCTTCAATTGGATCGAGATCTTGATCCGTTCATTAAGAAAAGACCACAAATCACATACAGAAGAGGACAGACCTTTACGTAACCTATTGGGACCCACTGGTCACAATATCAATACCTTTGGTTCCAAAACATGGCTTCCCTCTAAACCTAAAGGTTTCTTTAGTTGCACCATGTGCAGTGTTTGCCAATTTTCATGTAACAAAACCACTGCCTTTTGTTACAAAACCAAAAAAACTTATCAAATTCATGAGTTCATCAACTGTAACACAAAATTTGTTGTTTATTGCATCATATGCCAATGTAATCTCTTTATGCATTGCTTAATAGAAATAACACTGGACAAGAAAGGAAAGCCACTCTACTTAGCTTATGTCGATTTTCAAACAGCCTTCGATAGCGTGGACCGCTCAAAACTGTGGACGAAATAAAAAAACTGGGGCATTAACACCTCACTGTTAAACGCACTAGTGGCTCTATGTTCGGGAACCTGGGTTAAAATCGGAGTGTCTGCCGACTGGTCAACAACCAAGATGATACAAACCAACAAGGGGCTGAAACAAGGCTGTATACTGACCCCTATGCTTTTTATTTTGTATTTAGTCAACCTTCCTGATTTCCTGGCACAGGCTCGAGCTTTCCCTCCTCAACTCGCCTGATTTAAAATCCAATCATTGCAATATGCAGACGACACCATCCTGTTAGATCAAACTCCGATTGGCCTACAGCGACTTTTAACTGCGTTGTCGTCATATTGCAAAGCCAATAAATTGAAAATAAACACAACAAAAATAAAGACGATGATAATCTCAAGGCAAACGAAGAGAAGAGGTTTATGGCAAGTTGAAGGTTGATCCATCGATACAGTTTCAACTTTACCTTGGGTATGGATCGACCATAAAGGAGAGCAGTCCGCACACATCACAGCAATACACAAGCTGGCGGAATCCTTGGAGGTCGCCTTCTGTAGAGCAAGGAAATCTATGTGCTCACCTGACCGCACACATTTAATCCAAGCAATGGGGGCAACATTCCTACCAGACGTTTCCCATGGTGCTATTGTCTTTAATGACAAGATGTCGCCGTGGCTGGACAGAGCACAAGCTGCCTGCTTCCGTAAAGTTTTTCTTTTACCCCCTTCCACTATGCATGTGCAAAACCGTGAGGAATTCAACTTGACGTCTCAAAAGTTGATACTTAAAGCACGATTCATAGCATTCTGTCTAAAGACCAAACAAGCACGGAAGACCTCATTTAGGGCCCGATGTAGGTAAAATAGATTTACCGATTTTTAATTACCGAATTTTACCGATTCAGTAATTAAAAATCGGTAAATCTAAGGGGTGGATATGTAGGTATTTCCAGATGTGGAAATACCGAATCTGTAACATTCGGTATTTACCGATTGTGTAAATACAGAATCGGTATTTCCCATTGATTCCTATGGGCTTTGAAGCCCATAGGAATTAAAGGGAAATACCGATTCTGTATTTACAGAATTGGTAAATACCGAATTTTGCAAGGGTGCAGGGGGTGTCACTTTGACACCCTCTGGCACCCCACAAAGAGGCATGTGCGCCATGTGGCACACAGACATGCCCTAAGGGCATGTGTGTCTGTCACATGGCTAGGTGTGCATGCACACATGTGCATGCACACCTGAATTCGGTATTTTACCACACAATAGGATTGTGTGGTAAAATACCGATTTTGTAGGGCCTTTGGGACTCAGAAGAGTCCCACCTACATCTGAGATTTACCGAATTGGTAAAAATACCGATTCAGTATTTTACAGAATCTGTAAATTTACAGATTTGGTAAATTTACTGATTCTGTAAAATTGTGCCCGTACATGGCAATTCTTGGATACCGGTCGGTAACGGCCGAAAATACTGATTTTTGGTCGTTACCAACCGACCTACATCTGGCCCTAAATATGACATCTGGCTAATTATAAATAAACCCGGGTCAACCTGGCATAATGATCTTACGCCTTCTATTGAATCATTGGAAGCCAGCGATATATGGGCCGCCCCTATACCCATACCGGCAACAGCAAAAATGTTAATAAAACAGGCTAAAATAATGTCAGAGGTCAAAGATGCAACATGCTTAAAAAACCTTAAGCATTGGAGGTGGGCTTTAAAACTATACAACAGCAGAGGCTTACCACACTATCTGTCATCTCCCATAAAGCCAATGATGAAGCGCCAACTGATGAGGCTACGATTCGGCTTGATCCCTTTATTGGCATACAAGTATGGGCAAGGCTATAAAGAAATCTCATCCACACAGTGCCATGCCTGTAGGCGAGAAGAAGAAACCTTAACTCATATAGTATGTGTTTTCAAGACACTGCACCCTGCAAGAACCTATTGGCTTCAACCCATCTGGCGCATTTTAAACATTCGGACTTGCCAGGATACCCTGGTGGAATGCTTGAAGGGCGATTCAGCACAGTTGTCTGCGTGCTTTTTGAAATTTCTGATGGCCGTAAAAGACATTTTGGCCTCCGAAAAATTCATAGAATCACAAAGCTCATAAAACCACTATCAGCTTTTAATTATTTTTTTTGTAAATGCTAAAAGCTTTTAATATCCAAGCTTATGCATTTTATTCTGTATCTTAGTATTTGGATTTGCGGTGATTTTAATTCATTGTGCAATAAAACATTCTGTTCTATTCTATTTTTCCTGGTCTGCTTCTGGTTTAAGTTGAGAGCCAGAACACAGTCTTTCCCCAGAGTAGGATGGATTTGTAATGAAGCAGGTAGTTTAAGCTTAAAGGCAACAGGGTTGACTTTCCGGAGCAAGATATATGGGCCGATGAATCTAGGATGGAACACACTGCGTACTCATAAACGGATGTTCCTATTGGATAACCATACGTGATCACCCGGCTGATAGCATGGTCCTTCTTGTCGGTGCATGTCCTCTCAGGTCTTATAAGCTTGTTTGGCAAGCTTCAAACTGGCTTGCACCATCTTATGTACTGTTTGTAGCTGTTTGATGTGCTGCATCACTGTAGGTTGAGTCACCACCTCACTCTGGATGGTTAGCGGTAACACCTTAACATGGAATCCAGTATTGGCTCTAAAGGGCATTTCCTTGATCGAGGTGTGCAACGCATTGTTGTAGGACAATCGGCTAACCACAGCAGTGATACTCATGAGTCGTTGGCTTCCTTTGAATAGCAACGGAGATATTTCTCGAGTGTCTAGTTTAACCTCTCTGCCCATCAGTTTGTGGGTGAAAGCTGGTAGATAGGGCTGCTTCGATTTGGAGAGCCTTGCACCACATTTGCCAAAACTTTGCGTTGAATTGAGGTCCACTGTCAGACACAATAACTCTTGGGAGCCCATGTAAAAGAACCACGTGAGACAGCAACAGTTGAGCAGTTTGCCCTGCTGTTGGTAAGTTTTTGCTTGGAATGAAGTGACCCATTTTAGTCAAACTGTCTACCACGACCAAGATGGCATCATACCCCTGATCCTTAGGTAGGCCAAGAACTAAATCCATGCTGATGGTTTGCCACGGCTTTTCCGGTTTGGGCACGGGTATCAACTTTCCTCTGGACTTAAGCGGCTCACTCTTATCACCGGCACATGTCACACACTGCAATACCCATTGGTTTAAATCCTGAGCCATCCTTTCCCACCAGAATTGTCATTTTACCAAGTGTTATGTTTTAGTGTATCCTGGATGGCCTGCCAAAAGTGAGTTGTGACACCAATTAAATGCCTTTAGTTTGAGTTATTGTGTTGGCAACCCATATTTAAGAGAATGGTGAGCATCCTGATCTGCCAAGCCGGTCCTCTAAGTTTTGCTATTTCTCCCAGGAAATGATCTATTGCCACCCCACAAAGTACCTTGCTGGGATTGACTATGGCTATGGTGAGGCTTTGTCGAGGTTCGAAGACTTCATCCTGATGTGACAAGGCATCCGCCTTTCGGTTTTCTGAGCCAGGATGGAAGGTTATCATAAAATCATAATCCTCAAAAAATAACAACTAGCGCATTTGTCTTTCTGTGAGGTGTCTGGTAGTCTTCATATACTGCAAGTTTCGGTGACATATGTAAACCGTGACTGGATATCGGCCCCCCGACAAATGCAGCCTTCACTCCTGGAAGGCTTTCTTGAAGGCAAGCAGTTCTTTTTCTGTCACGGTATAGTTGAGCTCAGCCCCGTTCAACTTTCTGGACAGAAAGACCACAGGATGTACCTGTCCTTTATGTCTGTCACGTTATGACAATACTGTCCCTATATTCTCATTGGAGGCATCGGCCTCTATGATAAGTGGGGACTCGTTTTGGGGATGTCTCAGAATAGGGGCCACAGTGAATGCTTTTTTCAGATACGGGAAAGCATCCAGGGCCTCTGTGCTCCAACAAAATGTTATTCCCTTTCTCAACAGACGTGTAATGGGAGATTCCAAAAGAGAACTGTGAGATAAACCTTTGATAGCGATTTTCAAAGGACAAGAAGCACTGTAACTCTCTCACATTCTTTAGGACCGGCCACTTATGCACAGCTGCCACCTTCCTCTCAGCCATGCTCAATCCAGATGGGCTCAAGATAACCCCCAAAAACTCCACCTCAGTTGCATGAAAAACACATTTGCTTAACTTACAGAACAAGCTATGTTCCTGGAGTCTCTAAAGTACCTGAGAAACATGTGTCACATGCACATGCTGATTGCTGGAATAAATCAAGTTGTCATCTATATAGACAGCCACAAACCTGTCTACAAAGTCTTTGAGTACATCATCCAAGAAGAATTGAAAGGCAGCCGGTGTGTTGAACAGTCCATAGAGCATGACTAAGTACTCAAACAACCCAAATCGGGTTTTAAAAGCCGTCTACCACTCATCACCCTCACGGGTATGGACCAGGTGATAAGCCCCCCATAGATCAAGACACGTGTAAACAACTGCTTCCCTTGCCTGGCCCAATAACACTGAGATGAGCGGAAGAGGGTAACGATTCCTTACCGTGTTTTTGTTAAGCAGGCGGTAATCGATACTTGCCCTCAAATCACCATTGGCTTTGGAGATGAAGAACAGAGGTGAAGCCGCAGGAGACCAGGAAGGCCTAATAAAGCCAAGATCCACATAATGTTCCAGGTACTCCCTTAGGTGGTTTGTTTCTGGCTCTGACAAAGTGTATACACGACGAGAAGGGATGGTAGCCCCAGCAATCAAATCTATCTGGCAATCATAGGTTCTGTAAGGGGGAAGTATTTCTGCCTTTTCTTCATTGAAAACTTCCTTTTAAGAAGCATACACTGTAGAAAGCACTGTTTCCTGTTCCGCAGCAGTAGCTATATGGAACCTCAGTTAAAGAGCCAGAAGATGAGAAACAGGAGTATGCAAACAGTTTAATCTACACTCTTCTGATTGAAAGGCTACTGTTTTTTGCTTCCAGTCGACCCAGGGATTGTGCTGCCATAGCCACGGCATTCCCAATATAACTTCATATTGTGGTGCTAATATTCAATATAATGTCTTCCACATGGTCTTGTTGCTCTCCCTTCAGAACCAGTCCTACCCTCACCGTCTGCTCAATGATGTGACCTGACTTGATGGGTTTACCGTCCATGGCCAATACCTTCTCAGTGATCTCTCTAGGTATGCATTGCAGTTCTAATCATTCTACTAACCCTGTGTCAATGAAGTTCCCTGTGGCCCTTGAAACAATCATCACCCAGACTTGGTGCATTTGATGACCTGCGGTAAGAATCATGGATAACACCATGTGGGACTCAGTTTCCTTTGCATCTGATTTGAGCGCGGCCTTCGACACTGTTAGCCACCAGGTCTTAACCCAACGCCTAGAAAGCATCGGGGTGAAAGATACAGCGCTTAAATGGCTCGCGTCCTTTCTTTACCAACGCTCTTTCCAAGTCTGGGAATGTGAAAGCCGCTCCCCCTCCATCCCCCTCCGGTGTGGTGTGCCACAGGGCTCATCACTAAGCCCCACGTTATTTAACGTGTACATGGCCCCACTGGAGGAATTGGTCTCTCCATTTGGAGTCACCATCGTCAGTTATGCTAACGATACTCAGCTGGTGGTAACTCTCTCTCACCCCAAGCTAGAGCCTTCCAATCTCCATGACTGCCTCTCCAATATCCATCAATGGATGAGCGACTCAGCCCTGAAGTTAAATGGGCCAAAAACTGAGATTCTTCTCCTAGGGCATAAAACACCGAATCTACCCCCAAACATCTGGCCCGTCTGTATGGGTGAACCCCCTGCCCCTAAGATGGAAGTTAAGAGTTTGGGAGTATGGTTAGAGAAAGATCTCACCTTCACAACGCAGACAAGGAAAACGGCCGGCATCTGTTACGGCCTACTAAGATCATGCAGAAAGGTGCTCTCCCTACTCCCTTTCCAGTCCCGACTACTGCTGATCCAAGGCCTAATTGTGTCCAGGTTGGACTACAGCAACGCCATTTACTTAGGAGCCCCGGAAACCACTCTCCAAATACTACAGAAAACCCAGAATGCCGCTGCCCGGCTGCTCACGAATACCCCAGCCAGAACATCAGCCAAACCCGCTCTGAAAAAACTACACTGGCTTCCGATCAGGGAAAGAGTGATATTCAAGGCCTTATGCCTCTCACAAAGTACTGCACAACGCAGGTCCACCAATCCTTAACAACTGGATCACACCCTACAGACCTACTAGAGCGCTTCGATCGGACCATGAAAACCTTATTGTGGTTCCCAGGGTGAAAAAGGCCCGCGCAGGAGGCCGCCGCTTCTCAGTCCACACAGCGAAACAATGGAACGCGCTCCCCTTGAAACTTAGATCAGAACCTAACCTCCTGCGCTTCAGGAAATCCCTCAAAACCCTTCTTTTCCCTTAAACCACTTTCTCCCCCGCACTTTCATCCATCAGGACCACGAGGTTTAGCGCTGGGATACTCTTGGGTGACTACGCGCTCTATAAAAACCTAAAATAAATAAATAAAAATAAATAAATCTATAACCTCCAGTAAAGGCAGCTTTACATTCTGTCTCTGTGATGTTTCTCCTTCTATTCCCATCATGGTGGTCCCCTCAGTTGCACTGGCTGTGATGGCCACCTTTTTCTTAGAACAATATGTTTCTGCTCACTTAGGTTTATGGGGCATTCCCTCACGTACATACAAAGGCCCTGTACTCAGCGACTTTCTCTCTCTCTGCTCCGGATAAAGGTACTCTGAGAGCTCCCACTACAATGGGTTCTGGTCCTGTCTCACTAGAAGTATTTTGTGGTCTGTTCCCTTTCTCGACATAACCACCTGTCCTGTCTCCTCTCTTGCACTCCCCTCCCCTTTCTGTCAGTCGGTGATCTAAACGTAAAGTCAGATTTATTAGGTCTGTGCAATTGGTGGGTTGGGGATCAATCTGGGCCAAGACATCCATCATATCGTCACGTAGTCCCTGGTAGAAAAGTGACATATGCTTTTCTTTTGGCCAGGCGGTTTCAGCTGTCAACTGGTTAAAAACTTCAAATATGTTATTAGATTCTGCCTTCCCTGTTTCAACTACAGCAGCTCCTTTTCAGTGCTGAATGTGGTTGCCCGTCTATCAAACACCCTTTCAAATTCTCTACAAAAGGCGTTCCAATCGGACAGCACCTCTTCGTCATGCTTTACCAGCTGGACTGCCCAATTGGAAACATCCCCCGTCAGACATGATATGGCAATTGCCACCCTCGAGTGATTGGTAGGGAAGGACGTGGGTTTGCATGAAAAATGCAATGTTATCTGTGTCAGAAAGGCCTGTATTGTCAAGGGATCCCCAGAATACCATTCAGGGCTAGCCAGAGGTATAGGCGGAGGGACGTGTACTTGGATCTGAGATGTGGAAGCATCAAATGGATTCCTATGTTGCCTATCCACTCTTTCCCGAAGGGCGGCTGTCTCAGCTGTAGAAGCTTCTAATTCCTGTTGTACTGCAACCAATGCCTGCATTAATTTGTCCAAGTACGCTATCTTTGTGTATCGTCCGAAGCAGGAGGGGAGTATTTCGTGGGTGCGTAATTCTGTCAAAACCACATGAACTCCTTGGGGTCCGGTCGATACTCAAAGGGGTCCACCTCTCGATATCCCCAACTCTACCACAAGTTGTACAGAGTATTGAGGTGATCAAGTGAGGGAAAGGAATTAGGGTGTGAACAGCTGGGAAAGGGAGACCTGTAAGCAAAAAAACACATAGGTTAATACAGGATTACAGTTTCTGGCTGCTCTCATAGGGTCTCACTAAGGTGACTTAGTACCTGTAAAACAAGTTCCACCTGCCACAGTGTTTCTCTGTAAACTCTCTATCTCAGAAATGATACCTCTCGCAATGGAGGAGGATATAATACAAAGCACAAAAATTATTCCACATTCAATCCTCATGTGTTTCGTATTAATCCCCTACCCTACTCATAAATACCCTTGATGTCCAATTCCCCTTCAAAAGTATATTGGGAACATAACAGAAATGTCACAAGCTGATACAGCTGGTTGCCAGTAGAAAGAAATGAATAGTACAAATTCCGGAGAACCAGCAGCTCCTATGAAATTAGAAATCGAATATCCTCTGGACAGATAACTAATAGAATTACTGCATTCAATAGTTTCTGACACTGTCCAGATCCTTCAATTCAGTACAAAGAAAAAATGGCACAGCCAGATGTAGACAAAGTAACTTAGCTAGCGCAAAATCAAAGTATTTATGCAGACAATGATGCCCACACACAGCACCTTCCTGGGCTGCTTCTGGTTTAAGGTCAGAGTGGGAACACAGTCAAGTGCCTCTCGAGCCCGAGCAGCACTAAGACCTCAACAGCAGTTGGGAGTCATGACTCCGCCTTACCCGATGCAGCATCCAGAACGCAGGGATGCCTCTCTGCGCAAAAACGCCACCCTTGACACTCACAGTCCTGAATCTGCAGACTCCGGTTTCTAACTACTGCGAGTCTTCTTTGAATCCAATTTACCCCTCGACGGAGCCCGACAGGCAACATTGAAGCCGACAGCGCTCCGCTCCTTTGTTCAGGACGGACAACTCTCTCCGCTTCATCGCTACCACCCAAATTCAGAATTACGCATGCCATTTGAAGTGCGGAACCAATTAAAATACCCAGAGGCCCCTCCTACTAAGGCCTTCTGGGATTTGTAGTTCCACAGATGAATACTCTGAAATGACACACAGAAGGTGCATCAGGTCAAACCCTGACAGTATAAACTCAGAATTTAATAACAAATCATTTAGTGAAGATGTTTTTTAAATTGTGTGTTCGAGAATGGCACATTTTAAAAGTGGACTTTTTCTTGCTTAGCCATCCTTTTTGCCTCTGTTGGGTTATGCATTGGCTGTCTGGTTTTGTAGTGACAGGGGATTGGGATGTTTATTTACTGCAGACAGCCACTGAGGGAGGGGGACGGTTTGAGGTGTGTCCTGCCTTCCCTGGATGACTCAGAGCTGAGTTGAATAGACCTGGGCTGAATTTAGAGTAGTGGGAAGAGATTTCCTTGCTCCTGAATGGGCCCTGTCTCCTGTGTACAATGCTGGCTCCACTTCCAGCCAGGAAGCTGGACCAGATAGGACAGAACTGGTTTGGACTGAGCTAAGAGACCATCTGTCACAAGTGAACAAAGGAAAATGTGGTATAAATATTGGGGAAACCCCAGAACTTTAGATTACTTCTGGACTCAAGTGTGACCTCTGCCGAGGAGAAGAGCTGAGAAAACTGAAGGAGAAGTTCTGCCCCTCTGCTAAGTTTTGTGTGGGGTTAGCCTGCAGTGGCTGCTTCTGCCAAGGAGAGGACCAAGACTTTGCTGTGTGCTGTGTATCCTGCTTGAAGAAGATCTCCAAGAGCTTGGTGTAGAGCTTGCCTCCTGTTCTGAAGTCTCAGGGACACAACAACTTCATTTCCTCTGTCCTCTTGCACCTGGAACTGCTGTATCGGCTGCCACAGAGGTAGATAGTAACACTGATGTTGGAGAGCGATGCCACGACCTGCAATGAAGCCATGGGCACCTCTTGTGAAGTACACTACGCACTGGTCCAACTTGCACTGCAGCTGCAACCTCATCAATGCCGGTGCTTCATCATATCAGAGCCCATACCTGATGTAAGGTGACCTCCAGAATCCACCGACTGACACTTCGACGCCACCGCGACTTACCCTTCTCCGGCAACAGTAAGGAACAGACCCCTCAACTCCCATTGCATTGCAGTAGGGAACCAATGCTTCACCTCCCCTGTGGTTGTAAGGAACCAACGCCACACGGTGCCAACGAAGCATCACCACCCGATGCTGTGCACCATCTTTGCTTTCATTGTTTACCAAGGTACTGTTCTTTGGGGTCTGTGCAAGTCAGTGCGACTCTGGTTCTGATGCCACACATCTCGCAGTCAGAGCTGTACTTTGGGATTTTCAGCAGTCACGTCGTATTAGCCCCAGGTGGAGCTATCTTTTGCTACAAGCTTTCTGTTTGTGAACAACATATTTTTGATGATACTGTGATATATGTATGGTGGGTTGTTGTTGTTTTGGTCTTGTTTGGATTGGGTAAAGATGACTTATTTTTCTGAACTGGTGTGGTGTCCATTTGTAGTGTTTTCACTGTTTTACTGCATGTGTGCGCCAATGCTTTACACATTGCCTCTGAGATAAGCCTGTCTGCTCTTGCCAAGCTACCAAGGGGGTGAGCAGGGGGCGTCTAAGGGCGTAACTCCCTAACCTTGACTAGAAGCAAGCATCCCAACTTGGACAATGGTGCAAACCATTGCCCCCTTTCTAACACTCTACCTTTTTACCTCTAAAGGTATGGCCCTGTGGTCCTATAGACATGAGAAATTAGGCACGTAATAATAGTGGTGGAGTGATAGTGCCATGACGCTACTGTAAGCAAAAATCTTAAGCAACTCACTGGCAACTAAATGGGGTGCATTGTTCCGCTCATTTCTCTAGGCCCGGGTGCCAAAGCACCTGCTGCATTATTTAGAGCTAAACGTTTCCAACAGAAACGAAATGAGTTTCCTTCTTTTGTTAATGTTTTTAATACATTGCCTTCAATATATTTTCATCTATAAAGCCATAAAGAGGAGTGCAGGGACACTTGCAGCTAGTGTCGGACTGACTTGTTGAGCAATCAGGCAGTGCCTGATAGGATGTCTGACAGATCAGTGTTTGAGCTGTTTTTTGTCTGTTTGTAGGCCTGTTTTAAGGCCAGGTGGGCATGTTTTTTTGTGATGATTTCTCTAATATTACCACAAACGTTGCCTGCAGCATATACAAGTGCATGCAGTCTCCCATACCTTGCAAAATACCCATACAGCTTGTCTTTGCATGTTCAAAACTAGCCTGCTTTGCAAACGTGGGTCTATATTTTAGCGCTCTGATTCACTGTGTGGGTGGGGGGCACTTTTATTTTGGTGTCTGGGCCTATTTTTTGTCCCAGTCCGACTCTTCCTGCAGCTTGCCTCCAACAGCAACTCATGGACGTCTGTGGAATGCATCAGATCACGGAATATGTATCAATGTCTGTATGATGCACTCAAGACTGGAGAGAATGGAAGTCTTTGATTTTTATCATTCGTAAACCTGAATTATAGAATAAACTCTTAATCATTATTGATATTGCTTTGTAATTGTCTCTGGGCATATCTGTCAATCCTACCATCGCTGATGTATATATTCCTCATGGTATTTTATTGAGTCCTATTTGTGCCGGCCCTGGGTAAAAAAAACAAAGTTGTGGACTTACTAGTATATAACATAATCTTCCAGAACAAAACCCATGGTAGACAGCACACACTCACCTCTGCAGTATGGGGCAAAGGTGTGTGTGGTGCTAGGCAGCCTGTTTGTGCATCAGCCCATGGAAATAGAGCAGTAACAAGTCATACTAATACCTGGCTGTACATATGGAGAGTGTAAGAGGCAATACTTTGTTAATTTCTGATTGTGCAGAAAGAGAGTACAAGTATTTTCGTAATACCTTGTTGCACAAATGCAGAGTATAAGAAGTGATATTGTGTTAAATTCTGATTTTGCAGAAGGAGAGTGCAAAAGAAAGTATTTTGTTAATCCCTTATTGCACTCATTTCAAGTGAAGCATTTCCTTAATTTCTGATTGCCCAGAGGAAGAGTACAACAGAAAGTATTTTGTTAATGCTTGGTTGCAAGCAACAAGGAAATACAAACCTAGGGAAAAGAGACAAAGTCCAGGTACAACACATGCATAGTTCAAGGCACAATGGGACAGATGTACAAGAAGATTGCGCCACTGGAATGTCACTTTTCAACGTTCTGGTGGCACAATGCCCTGCACTATATTTACAAAGCTACAAGGCTACTTTGCACGGCTTAATCCCACTTTGTAACCATAGTACCCTTTCAGGCAGGTATCTGCATGAAAGGATAGTACAATGGTTGTTGCTGTGGGAGTTCTATCACAACACCCATTACTTTATGACGCTGCTTCAGATTTACAAGGATGTGTAAGTCTGAGGCAGCGCCAAGAACTAATGTTATGTAAAAGCAAGCGTTAGATTGCTGCAACAAGGAGCAACACTTTTATTTCTCCTACTTTTTGCTTTTTCTATGTGCTATTCTGATGCACCCACATAGAAAAAGAAAAACACAATTAAATATTGTTTTTGGACAGGAAGGGACCCTTCCTTCATAAAAACAATCATTAAATAATGGTGATTTGCTATTTATATGTGTCCTGCATTCTGCAGCACAAATAGTAGTTGCAAATCACTATTATTGATTGTGTATGTGCAGTAATATTCACCTTCCTGCACATAAACAATCATCCCTTCAATGCAGGCATCCTTGCACTATGGCGGAAGGATGTTTGTGTTGAGGCTAGACAGATATGTTTAGCCCCAGAGCAAGGGGAAAGCACAGAGGTATTCTATTATCTTGTAAATATGGCATTGCGAGGCACGGCGTTGCAAAATTTGCCGCAGCGCTGCGTCATTTCCTTGTACTTATGCCCCAATGTGCTATTCGTTCATGTTTGTAATGTCAGTAAAAGGGACAGTGTTTTATTAATTCCTGGGTGTGCAGATTTGAAGTTCAAGAGAAGGTATTTTTTGTTAATTTCTAGTTGTTTGGAACACATTAGAAGGATTGCTCTGTTATGGCATTAACCAAGTATTATATGTGTGCCTCTGAAGCCACACTCAAAGATTTGTCTCACCACTTCTCCTCAGTGCTTCTCTAATATTCAAGCACCCTGAAAGAGAGAATCAATCTAATCTATAGTCTATTCTAACCATGCATTGTGTCCGTCCCACTGTTTGTTGACATCTCTGAATCTCGCCTATAGCTCTGCATGGAAGGTCCAACTGAAAAATGTGCACAGATTGGTCTTCCTGTATTCATGTATTATGCATCCTCCAACAGGGCTGTGTAAACATGCCTCCTAAGGAACGTGCGAGGTTTGGGGACTTCTTAAAAGTTGCTTGTGGGTGCTATTTAACAGGAGGAATTTCCTGTTAGAACGCTTTTGTAGCTAAGATGTCTTAGTCATTTTCATGATAAATGTAGGTTTTGGCTAGCAAAAAGTAATTTCAGATTTCAGATTTTCTTTTCACACACATCCTTAAAATAAATGCCATGAACATTATGGAGCTCTTTAAGTGGACGAAAGTTAGACAATTTTTGTCATATCCTTAATACAAAACTACAATGAGATTCTTCATTAAGGGAAAGATTGACAGCTGTCAATCAATCTAGTCAAAGCAAATCCCTTCTGACTGTCAGAAATTATTTCTAACTTATTTCTGGTTGAAACTTCATTACATCAGCTCTCTCATCGGGTAGATATCTCACCCCCTCTTTAAGTAACCTACTTCTTTATAGTGGCAGAAAAAAATAAGCCTGGATTATATATAGCAATAAGTTAGTTTGATTATACGAGAAAACCCAAACTGGTGTGCATTGATCATTGTAGGACACTGCTGGTGTGAATTTAATGTATCTTGGTGTTAAGACAAAATACTGAGTTTAAAAAAATCGGGAGACATAAATATTGGAAATTAAATATTGCATCGCACAAATATCATGATGCACTAATATCATTGACCATAATATCGAAAACTTTGAGGTTAGTAAAATCTTTTTTAACAATATCAATGCTTTTAATATTGTTTTCAGTATTATAGATGTTAAACTACACATTATTCTAATGTGTTTTAGTTGATGAAATAATTTTGCATGTTACTATTGTTTATATAAATGCTTATAGAATAGAATAGCATAGAAATAGAATTTGTTATTTAATTATTAATAGTAGTTTATAGTTTAATATGGTGTTTTTTGATTTGTAGGGTATAGGGCTGAAAGTTAATTAAGTACTGATTAGTTGCCAATTAATTATTGTTAATTATTTAATTGATTTTTAATTATGTAATTTTACTTATATTTTAATAGTGGGCTGCTAGGTTTGCAAGGGTGTAGGGTGGGAAGTTAAGTAAATAATAATTAACAGTTTAATTATTAATTGCATATTAATCATTTATTTGATGCTTAAATATGTAACTTATAGAATAGATTTATTTCAACTATATTTTAGTTGTGGGCTGCTAGGTTTGTAGGGCTAAATTGCAGAGCGTTAACTAAGTAATAGTTAATTAACTATTATTATTTTTAAATGATTATTTAATTTAATTTAAATATGTCAATTATGGAATATTTAAATATTATATGTATATTTTATTTGAGAGCTGTTGGGTTTGTAGGGCTAAATGGCGGAGAGTTAACTAAGTAATAGTTAATTAACTATTAATTATTATTTGTAAATAATAATTGAATTGAATTTTAAATAGGTAAATGATTTTATGTAGGGTGGCATGGCTAGAAGTTAACAAAAATGGCCGCTGAATAGGGAAGCTCCGCGGTCGAAGAGCCATCCCCATTATTCCTGACACTGATCTGACGGTGTAATGAAGCTAAGAGCAGCGGATGGGATGTCGGAAAGGCCGCTGCACCGATTGCCCTGGTCCTGAGCCCTTGCATCGAACAATGGACTGCCTACGTCATGTGAAAGAGACGCGGCCTACGGAGCACACTGAAGCTGGGGCAATGCGTAAACTGTTGGCTGAGTAACACAGGAACTAGAGCGGCATGGCTTCGGTGTTAGAGATTGGGGCACCCACGCACAGTGGGCATAGACGACAACCGATACAGGTCAGTAACCGGAGTGTGGCCACGTGTAGTATTGTATACACCTGCACAGTGGGGAGTACTGCATAGATTGCGAGTGCAGCTTTGGTGGGGAGCAGCTAAGATGCGAGAACCGACTTCGTCGAGCGGGGTGAGTTGGCGTGCATCCATCAAGCAGTGTGTCGCGACCCGAGCCGGGGTCCTAAACACAGTGCTGCACCGCACTGATACCACTGGCGCATGTAAGGACAGGGAAGTGCACGAACAATCGGCAGGAGGCCCCCTCTCTAGTATCTCATTGTAGACTGCCCAGCCTTCTCACAGGCACAGGGCGGCTGGTGCATGAAAACAGTATGAGAGTGCAGCGGAGAGGCGATTACCACAACAACAATTGAGGACCTGGCATCCCTTATATCTGTGCTGCCGGTGCTCTTTGGCCCAGTGCCCCCAGCGTGACGACATTTCTATCTTTCCCAGCCATAAACAGACAATGCCTCACTGCCGGTATATGCGCTATACCTACCAGGGGTAGGGACCTCCCCTCAGTTGGCAGTACTATCTGGAATCGGTGGCACGGGTCTCCACAGCGGCTGGGGGGCAAACATCGAATAAATAATTCACCACATGGGGAGGAGGCAGGAAAACCGAAATGCAGCGCCTGGCTTATAGTCCCACAGGCAGGCAGCAGCAATTACTGCCCTACACCCATACAACTTTGTGGGGCTCCCGGGGGACCTGGAGCAATGGGGGGCCGGGGCCAGGGCTCCGTACAAAACCTCAACTGGACAAGTACGCCTATAACAAAGACTCACCGGAAAATCAGCGCTGAACAAGGAACATGTGGAGGCCGCTATACCCGAAAAATCTACAGAGGTCACCTTTAAGGACATCATGGCCACCCTGAACAAGGTCCAAACTTCCATAGGTTCGATCCCAACAGATATTTCACTAATACGTGCAGACTTTTCGAAAATGGCCATGAGAATGACGGAGGCTGAGACTACAACAGCAACTCTCTCCACAGACACGGCTGCTTTACAGAGTCAGGATATACAACTTGAAATGGACAATAAGATAATGACTGCCAAGCTCAATGATCAGGAAGGCCTCTCGAGATGCCACAATGTCATAATTATTGGCGTACCGTAAAGTTTGGGGGGACCGACATTAGACCTATTTGAAGAGGACCTCATCAAGAATCAGCTATAGCCTTGTGGGCTGCCTAGCTTCTTCTCAGTGGAGAGGGCTCACCGCGTACCGGGGCTGACCTCAGCCAGGCGCCCCCCCCCCCAGGCCCATACTGGCCGTATCTTAAACTCACGAGATCGTGATGTGATCCTGCAAGCAGCACAAATTGCTCCCCCGTCCCAATCCGTCTCAAGAACTGCACTGTAACCCTCTATCCAGGCTACATGGCACCGGTAACCAAACAATGGCATAGCTTTCTGGACATCAAGAAAGAAATGCGAACACAAGAGTTCAAATATTCAATGCTGTTCCCGGAGAAGCTGAGGGTAGAAGCAGAAGGGAAAATCTGGTTCTTTACAAGGCCCAAAGAGACCCACGACTGGCTGGTGGGAAGGCGCCCTGCCACTGGGACTAAAAGGCTGGGAAAGAAACAGCAGCACCAACTAGTGGAAATGACGTTGCCAAGATAAAGGGAGTCGGACTAAACGGAAGACTTAATGCAAAAGAAAGGTGAGAACTAAGTCAGGAGGCACCCTCGCAGGGTTGACTAGGGGCCCAAGGGACCACCGATTCACCTGAAATGGACCAGTGCCTATGGCCGAGTTTGGCATGAACGCTGCGCCACCCTGCGCCTTCGCTGATACGAAATGGACACTTCTGCTATGGACTTCTAGCCGTTATATAAGGTTTCACTTATGGGAATGACTCAGGGAGATCGTTGGACGACTCTCCCCCTCACACAAGTACAAATTATGGGGAACAAGCACTCTGCTAAGATGGGGTGGCAGCTAGTTTTATGTCCGCCATGTAGGGAGGCAGGGAGGGGGGTGGGGATCAGTTTTATGTTCTTTTATTGTTACAGGTACACTGTAAATTGGATCAATATGTCCATCATGGATACATAGTACTCACATCACAATGTGCTTTGTGCTCTCCCACAGACGATGTCCTATATGGCACCAGCCGAAACACTCTCTGACGCTTCGGCCACCCAGTCTTTGACTTTTAGTACATCGGGCTGTCCTCTCACTGTTGTATCATGGAATGTAAATGGTATTGGTGATCAGATAAAGAAAGAATTAGTCTTACAATATCTTAAATGAAAAGCGCCGGCAGTGGCCCTGGTCCGGGAATCATACTTGGTAGGTTCTGCTTGTAAGGCCTTAGATAGGTGGGGTTTTAAAATGGTGGCACACTTCGAATTCACTTCTGGCTCTCGAGGGGTTGGGGTCCTGGTCAGCAAACGCTTCCCACTTATTATAACTGGGTCTTGGAAGGATGATCAAGAACATTTTGCAGCTGAATCGCGCCAATGGGCGGGGACGGTCATACAACCTAGTTTCAGTATACATCCTACCGACACAGCATTAGACGGCCTTCCCGGCCCTGGGTAAATTCCTATTACCGCTCCCACAAGGTGATTTAATTATGGGGGTGACTTTAATGCCACAGTTGATGCTACCATGGATCGAAAACCCCATAGGGACCCAAGTAGCACCTTAAATTAGCAGAATTCATGTATGCTTTTGGTCTGGTCGATGTTTGGTGATCTAGGTTCCCACAGGAACGACAGTACACCTTCCGCTCGGGAATACATAATAGTCTCTCGAGAATAGACTATATTTTTACACCAGCGTCAGGTCTGGACGGAGTACTAGAGGCATCACACCTGCCCAGGGGTATCTCAGACCACCCCCCTGTTCTAATTAAACATTCTTCTGATATCCTTGGACGACGGCGCTTCTTTCCAGTCTACCTGGACTACCTTAAAAACCCCAAGATTGGGAAAGGCCTACTTACAGCCATGGGGTAATACTTTGTGAAAAACGAGCAGTGAGTTACATCTCCGATTACTCTGTGGGAGGCATATAAAACTGTAATACGGGGCCACACAATCTCATTAATCACAAGACATAAAAATGGCCAGCAACAACAGTTAGAGACCTTGGAACAGGGGGTAAGCCAAGCCTAAGGTGAACATGCTTTGGATACCACTGATACCCACGGCCCTTAAGCTAAAGCTGGCCCAACAGGAATACAAGACTAGACTCACTAAGACACAGCATACTATTTATGAAGTCAGGGATAAGACGGGCAAAATCCTAGCCTGGTTAGATAGACAAGAAAAGGCTAGCCGATGGGTGGCACGGCTAAGGTTAGATAATGGAACTATTGTCACAGACCCACAACAGATAGCTGATGCATTACCTCTCCACTACGAGACGATATATATGCCTACAGCCTCAGCCACAGTAGCCGACAATCTTGCCTTCCTCAAAGACATACAGATGGTTACACTAGCCCCTAACGCAACTACAGGCAGATCTGACCTCAGATGAACTGACATTAGTAATAGGTGCCCAACACACTGAGAAGGCCCTAAGACCAAATTGTATACCTGTTGAATTTTATAAAAATGCAGCAACTCAACCCGTACCACACCTGCTTGACATGTATAAAGATAGTTTGGAAGGAGGAGAGTTACCCAGGGATCATCATCTAGTGACAATAGTGACAATACATAAACCGCAGAACTATACATCTTACCGGCCAATTTCATTAATAAATGCAGAAGCTAAAATACTGGGAAAAACTCTGGCTGTCAGGCTGCAATCATACCTCACAATGCTGATCCACCTGGACCAATTGGGGTTCATGCCGAGCCGCAACACGGCTCTCAACCTGAGGCGATTGTGCAGTGTCATGTCACGCATACCCACCATGAAGGAGGATGCTGTTGTTCACTCCTTAGATGCACGCATGGCATTCGACCTGGTCAAATGGCTTTCCTTTTCACTGTCCTTAGGTATATTGGTTTTGGTACCAAGTTTTGGGCACGGCTCCAGCTGCTGTACACAAGGCCCTTGCAAAAAGAACAATTGATGGACAGAATGAAGAACAATGTCATACATTCACCCCAGTACAGAGATCTGGGCCTAAATCCATCGTTTTTTTGCTTACCATGCCATTCCAGTTTGGAACCAGCCATATGCAAATCAGTCTTGCCCCTGCACCCAATGGGAACAGTCCAGCCCGAAATGCCAGGCCAGGTCCTCCCTGGACTGGAAACAAGCATCCTAGGACCGGTTTCGGGCTTTCAGCCCTCATCAGCCGGGATAGCGTGGCTCCAGTGGCATGAAGAGCACGGGACTCACATCTGAGCATACCCGTCCCACTCAGGTGACAAATGCAAAAAGAACAATTGATGGAGAGAATGCAGAACAATGTCATACATTCACCCCAGTACAGAGATCTGGGCCTAAATCCATTGTTTTTTTGCTCACCATGCCATTCCAGTTTGGACTGAGCCATATGCAACTCAGTCTTGACCCTGTACACAGGTGGTGGTGAATGTACGCATCTCGGCTGACTTCCTCTTGGGAAGGGGGACAAGACAGGGCTGTCCCTTATCGTTGCTCCTGTTCGCGCTAGTTCTTGAGCAGCTGGCGGCATGGAAAAGACAGGACCCAGTCATCCGAGGGCTAAAATGGACAATGGGATCAGAAGATCGTATCTCGCTATATGCAAGACTGTGAAATGCAGATTGCTGCCGGGGGTTTAAATACATAAGACTATATATTACGCCCCAGCCCACACATTTTATTGAGAAAAAAAACTCCTGGAGCCTCTAAAATGATTCTGCCGTGATGTTAAACATTGGCGATCACTACTGCTGACACTGTTGGGAAGAGCTGCCCTCTTTAAAATGATGACACTGCCCAGATTCCTGTACGCCCTACAAAATACCCCATTCCCAGTTCCCCTCGCATATTTTAAAGCAATGGACACCGAAGTGAGCAATCTCCTCTGAAATGGAAAGCCCGCCCGTATAGCCATGCATAAATTGGTGAAGGGCTAGTATGATGGCGGCATAGCCCTTCCAAATATAAAAGTATACTATTGGGCTTCACATCTCACCTTAATAAACCAATGGCTCCATGCCTCCCAAGAGGAACCAGCACTCTGCATGGATAGGTATGTCCTTGGCGCAGAGGGTGTTATGGGAGTACATTACAAGAAATCGAGGGGGAATACTCTCACGGGTCCAACAGCGCAACCTGTCCAAATTTGGTTCTCTGCACTCTGTGGACTTGGATGGGAAGGCTCACTGTGGAGAAGTGTGGCTCACTGGTTAGAGCAGGCAGACCCTGAAGCAGAGGTCAGACCCGGGACCAGGGTTCAATTCCCGACGCGGCAGGGTGTTGAGCTCAAATGTCCACGGACTCGATAATTCTCGCTTCGGTGCCTGACCTAATCATGGGTTCACACTCTGCAACTCTGGGCATTAAGCTTGCTTAATCTCCACAACGGCCCCCGCGGCGGGATGCCTGGCTTTCACCTTGGGGATGCCCTGTAGGGGCTATCTCACAGGGAAAAACCAGGACGGGTTCCCAAGGCAAGCGCGGAGATACCCCTTTGGGGGTCGATTCTGGCGCTATATAAGAATGCAAAAATAATAAAATAATAAAAAGGGGTTCTAGCACAGGTCACACCACTCTGGGCAACCCAACCACTAGGCAGACTACGCAATACCAAGGGGTTCAGGCAGTGGAGCCTAATAGGTATCTCAAAGATAGGGGATCTGTGGAATAAGGGCGAGGTCATAGCTTTTTCTCAATTTCAAGAAGCATATGGACTGGCACAAACGGAAACCTTTAGGTATATGCAGATCAGACATGCACTCATGGGTGCTATGCCACCAGGAACAAAACTACCAGGGGCCTCGCCGTTAGAGGACAGACTCTTAACGGATCACATGATTAAAAAACCATTTACCAAACCAATTGGAAAATTATAAATAATCAACCGGACACCACGGAAACCCTAAGGGAGTGATGGCAGACCGACATTTGGGAACAAAATGAAACAGACTGGCAGGAGGCAATCGCGTCCCCAGGAGAGGTTGAAATATCCTCCAAATTAAAATTAGTACAACTAAAAATCCTCCACCTAATCTACGACACAGAAATAACTATGCACCGACTAGGTCGGACAGACACACCACTCTGTTTGGGACAATGTGGATTGCTAGGTACATTTTATCACATATTGTGGGACTGTCCAGGGCTCATACCATACTGGGAGGCGGTCATATGCACGGTTTCGCAGGTTAGTGGAGCTGGCGTTTTGTCGCAACCGAAGATATGTCTCCTCAATATCTGGGAGCTGACAGATCTGAACCATATGGCTCAAGACTCAGCGACGTTAGGTATGGTGATAGCGAAACAAAATATAGCTCAACACTGAGGAACGGGGATGACTCCCACCTATCATCAATGTTGCTGTGATATGGATGTTGCAATGGTAGCGGAGAAAGCAGTCTATGCACACAGAGGATGCCCCAAGAAATGGACACAGGTGTGGGGAAAATGGAATGCTTTTCAGGGTAACATTTGTTATTCCCCTCAGGTTGAGTAAGTGTCAGATGTTAGCGAATAATGGATCCGGGTCGAAGGCACAGTGATGTTTACAATAATTTTATGTGGGTATGTTGGCAATGAATACGGAGCACAAATTTGACGATCAACATGAACATTTGAACAAGCAATGTACGAATAATCATTACCCCATGTATATACCTTCCAATTTCAATTTATGTAATGTATACCAATTATTAAAAAATGCTAATAAAATGTTTTAATATATATATATATATATATATATATATATATATATATATATATATATATATATTTTATGTATTTAGTTGAGGGCTGCTATGTTTGTAGGGGTCTAGGGTGGGAAGGTATTGAAGTATTAATTAATTAACAATTGTTGGACTTGGCCTTTCTGGCAGGTTCCCCCGTAAACTTTTTGCTTTTTGAATATAAATTGGTGGTAGTGATTTTTGGTTTCTGCGCACCTTCACTGCGTCCCAGTGGAAAGTGCGTGCGCACTCTGAGTGCGTGGAGTAAGGTTGGCCTGCCCTCCCAAAGGAATGCATTGGGAATGTCTGTGTCCCTGGTAGTTTCCGATGCGTGAGGTGTGCAGGCTCGAGTTTGGTATGTGCGGACTCATGTGATTGAATGCTGCGCAATGGTATGTGCGGCGTGAATGTGTCCAGTGTGGAAGTGCCGCTTCTATACATGAGCTTGCGTGTGCAGTGAGTGTGCTGGTGCGTGATTGACTGGAGCTGGCTGGTGAGCCTGGCTCGAAGAGTCTAGATGGGTCTGCCCGGTGGTGAGTGGAGAGAATAGCATGCTGATGTGAGGGGAGGGGTGCGCCTGGGACCTGAATAGGTTTGGGTTTTCCCCACACAATGCTGGCTCCGCCCCCTGTGGTGCATCTAATGTCCCTAGCCCTGCCAGTGAATAGAGTGAGGGGCTGAGCACATCAAGAGTGCTCACAAACCAGCTGCGACTGTTTTTTCCCCTCACCCTGAGCCAGACAAAGGAATACTATGTAAAAAAAGGGGGTGTGTCCCCTTACAATCTGTTCTCTTCCAGGATCCTATCTGAGGGGGGCTGCTGCTGCTGCTGGGCGCCAGGAGGACCGCCACATGTACTGCCTCCCTGCCTGGAGGCCCAGTGAGCTGGCTCCGGGCCCAGCCTTCCCCCCCCCCCATTCTTGCTACAGTCCTAGGAGGACTTTTTCTGGACTGGTGGACCTTTGTTTGCCTATAGCGCTGGGAGCGCTTTATTTTCCCCTTATAGCGCTTGGGAGCTCTGTAATCAGTCCTCAAGCGCCTGTGGGCGCTGCATTTGCCTTCTAAGTGCCTGAGAGCTCTGTAATTATCTGCTAAGCGCCTGGAAGCACTTCTATATGCCACAAGCGCCTGGGAGTGCTTTATCGTGTCACTAGCGCTTTTAATTTCCACAAAACGCTGGGGAGCGCTTTCCGTTCATTGCGGCTGCCCACGCCGCACTTGTGCCAATTCTCATGCCCACACGGGTGCCACCCCACCTTGCAACGCAAGAAGAGAGGGAGAGAGGAGCCGGCGCCCGCACCTGATGGTGGGCGGGGCCTGCTGGGACAAAGAAGAGCCTCGCGGGCTCCATTTCCGCTTCCCCCAGGCGGGAGGAAGCTGTTCCCCAGCTCGCGGGCAGCCCTGCTCATCTCCGGTCGCAGGAGCGGACCAGAACAAAGATCAGCACCAGCAGGGGCTCTCCTGTATAAAAAGAGCCCCGCTCCCCACCTGCAGCTTACCTGGCGCGTGACCGACCGGGCTGCACAGGAGACCTCCGTCAACTCCACACCGGGAAGAGTGGTGCTGCCCCAGAGGAGACAGACCTGAGGAGACGTTCCCCAGACATCCGGTGAGTGGGGCCCGGTGTTGTTTGGTACAGAGGGGGGCGTCGGGCACATTGCCGGTGCCCCCCCTGGATAAAGGGGTACCTGGATTTTGTTTACTTGGAGCCCACTAGGCTCACAGGCAATTGCGATTTCCGAGTCCCCAGTGGGGGACTCCTACGATGGGGGCATTGAGTTCTTTAGAGCCCGAGTGGCTCGGGCATATTTGTTTATTTCGAATCCCCCCACGAGGGACTCCAACAATCTAGGGTGCATTTAGGGAGGTAGAGCGGCCCCAGCTGGCGCGGGCCGCTCCCCCCACAGTTGGCAGCAGGTTGCTTGAGCCCACGAGGCTCACAGGGCCACAAGTGTTCCTGGCCAGAGCCTGCGAGGCTCCCACGTGTCTTGCCCATTGGATTCAGCTGCCCAGCACTTAGTGGGCAGTTGCTACATGTAGGCATGGTGCATTTCTTCTTGGCTGCCTACATACTGCCCCTGACTATGGGACACAGGGCGTCCTAGCCCTAGCGAGGCCAGTTGGCCTAGGTACAGTCACAGGTGGTGACTTATGTGAATGCTGCACAATTGTTCTGACACCTCTGAATGTTTTTAGGCTTTCCTGTGTTTTCCTTCCCTGCACCTCTGAATATGTTTTGATGTGTCATGTGCTATGTGTTCTTGCCTACCCCTAAATGTATGGTGATACTTAGTTGTTTTTCTCCTAGTACAGGTGTTGCTAGTGAGCATATGGTTCTGTGTGTGACCTTTTCCTAAGGTGGTTAGGGTTGCGTAGGTGGTACTTACCTGTTACCAGTGGTTACTGGTTGTGTGCTTTATGTTCTATTTTGTCTTACAGTGATTATTATTATATGTGCTATGTGCTAATTATTATTCCTACAAGTGCTAATTCTACCAAGTCTGAAAGTGCATATTCCTGACTGTGGTCCATGTGGCCCTGTCTTGTACATATCCCCTGTAAATTCTGCCCGTGCCTGTTGGCACATTGTAAAGTGTGTGTTCTTATCCAATGTGTTTTGGGGTAATATAAAGGCTATTTTTACGTATAACCTTGTGTGGAGTTTCCTTTGTGGTGGGCCTTAGGTGTTGTTGCTGGGTGCGCTCGCAAACACTTAACCTACATAGCCTCCAAGTTTAGCCTTGCTGCTCACGTCACGTTACCTAGAGGGTGAGCAGGGGTTATGTTTGGCGTGTAACTCCCTTACCCTGACTTAGGAATGGTGGTCTCTGACTGACTTTGGCGCAAGCCCTGGCCAGCCAGGGATCCCTTTTCTAACAACAATTAATTGGAAAGTAATTAGTTACTTGAGTTTATATATGTAAATGATGGAATAGTTTTTTATATATTTTAGGTGCTAGGTTTGTAGGTGTATAGGGTGGGAAGATAATTAATAAATAAGTGAATAACAATTATTTATAAATTGATAATCAATTATTTTATTGAATAGTAACTAAGAGAATTGATTCATTGTTTTCAGTTTTTTAAAATAAATATACAGATATATTTTTTCACGTTAACTATTATTTTTATATTAAGACTTTAATATTTCTCTACAGTCATCGGGGTACTCTAATATGTAACGTGTATTTGAAATGAAGTACTTTCCCTACTCTTGGTTAGTAGTAGGAATAGTAAAATGTACCTTTTCAAAGCTCAACACTTTCCCAAATTTTGCGCTGCTTGGAATGGGAATAGTAAATCTAACCCCTGTGAAATTTAATGCTTTACCTGCTGTTGGACCGAATGGAGGGAAATAGTAAATTTCCCCCCTTTGAAGTCTCATACTTTCCCTACTGTTGCGCTGTTAGGATTCAGAATTGGATATATTACCACACCGAAATCCAGCAATTTCCCAACTGTTGTGGGGACTGGAGTGGGTACAGTAAATCTAACCCCTCCGAAGTCCTAACACTTTCCCTACTGTTGCATAAATTAGAGTGGGAATGGTATATTTAATATTCTTAGACATCAACATGTTTCAAAATAATAGTTAAATAGATTTGGTAGCATTCATTGTTTTTTACAAATATTTTATACTATTTGTTTATATATATATATATAGATATATATATATTCACTGACAAAACCATAGGTTTCACACCAGTTATAGTTAGCAGGAAATTTTACTGACATAAAACCATTGAAATTCCCACGTTATAGTTAGTTGGACTCACTATAACTTGCGCGCCTGCAATGCACTGCTGATGACATCACATATTACATCACTCATGACATGGTCAGTGACATCACTCATGACATCACTGATGACACCATCCAGTGAATGTGTGTCTTTCTGAAAAATAAATTTGTTTTATATATGTATTTGTAAAGGTCGATGGAAGAATAAATGTTTAAATAAGTATGTAAATGGATGATTTTTAAAAAAAAAATTGGTTGGTTAACTGGCTTATTAAGTGTATCTTAGTGAATACATATGTTAGCGAGTATTGTTTAAATATTTAAATGTTTGTATCAGTGTTTCTCTTTGTGTATAAGTGACTGCAGGGGTTGGTGACTGACTCACTGTTTGTATGTGTTTTGAAGACAGCATATGTGCAGGACTGTATGGGTGGATGAGTGTGTATATGTGTGTGTTAGTGAGTGAATGACTGTCTCACTAGTGTCTTCATTAGTAACGACATATGTTTTAATCTAGTATATGTGAGTATTGATGTATATAAGTGAGTATAGTATATATAGTGAGAGATTGTAGGAGTTCCTGTTTAAATAAGTATGTGTTTCTATAAGTGATTGTTTAAGAGAGTAAGTATGTTTAAGTTTCCTTAGAAGTAAGGTGGTAGTGTGTGTATAAATGTATATGCAAATAAATGGATGTTCAATAGTTTATTTGCATGTGTGAGTATGTGTGTGAGTAACTTTTGGATGACTGCTGATGTGTAACAGGATGTATAGGTGTATCACTACATATGATGAGTGAGTATATATATGAGTGACTATATAGAACTGTTGGTGAATGAGTGGATGTGTATATAGATGGTGGAATTACTGAATTGGTTGTTGTTACTGGTTTGGGTACCTCCATTTTTTTAAAAATGTTTGTTTCTATTTATGAATGTGTTTCAAGCGTTACATTACACTGAAATTAGGTCTGTCACTCTGTCACAAGGATGGTGTCATCAGTGATGTCATGAGTGATGTCACTGACCATGTCATGAGTGATGTAATATGTGATGTCATCAGCAGTGCATTGCAGGCGCGCAAGTTATAGTGAGTCCAACTAACTATAACGTGGGAATTTCAATGGTTTTATGTCAGTAAAATTTCCTGCTAACTATAACTGGTGTGAAACCTATGGTTTTGTCAGTGAATTTAATAGGTTTTTTAAATGCTAATTCCGAACTATAACTGGTGTGAAACCTATGGTTTTTTCAGTGAATTTCAAAGGTTTTTTAAATGCTAATTCCTAACTATAACTGGTGTGAAACCTATGGTTTTTTCAGTGAATTTCAAAGGTTTTTTTAATGCTAATTCCTAACTATATAAGACCTGAAAGCCCACCAGGAATCTCCAGTATGCGCCAGGGGACTGCATTGCAGAGAGGTGTAATGAAGCCACAACCCTTTTTACACCTCTCTGCAACGCAACCCCCGTGCATGTTTAAAGAGGGGGAAATAATTCCCCTTGCATACTGGGGTCCCCTGGGGGCCAATTAGCCCACCTGGAACCTCCAGTATGCGCCAGGGGCTGCATTGCAGAGGTGTAATGAGACTATGCCCCTTGTTACACCTCTCTGCAACGCAGCCCACTGCCGCGTTTGCAGAGGGGGAACTAATTCCCCTTGCATACTGGGGGTCCCTGGGGTCAACTAGTCCACCAGGAGCCTCCAGTATGCGCGAGGGAGCTGCATTGCAGAGAAGTGTAATGAGGCCACACCCTTGTTACACCTCTCTGCAATGCAGGCCACTGGCGCGTTTGCAGAGGGGGGACTAATTCCCCTTGCATACTGGGGGTCCCTGGATCATATCTGCCCAAACACCGATATTCCGAACGATTGTAAATGACTTTTCTTGAGAAACATTTGGATTTGGATTATCATGTCCTATACTTTGGAATTTTTGAAAGACTGACTTTGAGGATGCTATAAATTACTCAAGTCTGCCCGAATTGTGTGGGTAAAATTGATACCTAGTCACTTTGAATAAGAATATACTTATGTCTCGTCTAACATTTGGAAGAAATATCTAGTTATATGACAACTGGATACCGACATAACTTGAAGGAAATAAGAACGCCCTGAAGAAGTTCTGTTGTACAGAACGAAACCTTTCGGCTGGCTGTGGTACATAAACTTAAGGAAAATAAAAGCATTTGAATATACACCAAGATTCAGCGCTTCAATAAGGACTCTAAGTGATATGATTTGATTGGACTCATTGTGAAAGTGGTGCTGTGCCAAACTTTGGAATATTCTCCACTACTCTCTACTACTTACTCTCTCCGACTCCACTACTCTCAAATACTCACTGTCTACTACTCATTCTCTACTACTCTACTACTCTCTACTACTCTCTCTCTACTACTCACTCCCTACTACTCGCTACTCGCTACTCCCTACTACTCACTATCTACTACTCTCTACTACTCACTCTCTACTACTCTCTCCCTACTACTCACTCTTTACTACTCACTACTACTCTCTACTACTCACTCTCTACTTCTCCCTCTCTACTACTCTCTACTACTCACTCTCTACTACTCTCTCTCTACTAGTCTCTACTACTCACTCTACTACTCACTCTCTACTACTCACTACTATTCTCTCTGCTACTCATTCTCTACTACTCTCTACTACTCACTCCCTACTACTCACTCTCTACTACTCACTCTTTACTACTCTCTACTACTCACTTTCTACTGCTCTCTACTACTCACTCTACTACTTACTCTCTACTACTCTCTACTACTCACTCTCTACTACTCACTCTCTACTACTCTCTACTACTCACTCTACTATTCACTCTACTACTCTCTACTACTCACTCTCTGCTACTCTCTCTACTGCTCTCTACTACTCTCTACTACTCACTCTCTACTCTCTATTACTCACTCTCTACTCTCTACCTCTCTACCTCTCTCTTCTTCTCTCTCTACTAATCTCTACCTCTCTACCGCTACCTCTCTACCTCTCTACCTCTACACCTCTACCTCTCTCTACACGCACACATATACACATATATGCATATATATATGCATATGCATTTATATATGTATGTGTATGTATAAAAAAACAACAAAACATTTTTTTTTTAAACAGCTACTTATAAAACTGTCATTCTTTTCCCCCATGGTACACTCCCCGGTACGCGCACCGGTGCGCGTACCGGGCGCTCCCCCCGCGAAAATCAAAAAAAAATATATTTTTTTTTTGCCCTGCGGGGCCCTTTTATGGCCCCCACATCAAACCTAGGGGGTCAAGGGGGGTCTACTCTGCCCCCTTATGGTCATTTCCCTCTTTGTTTTGGCCACCTCTTGTGTCTCGATTTTACCGAGACACAAGATGGCGGCCGCTCCGGACTGTTTAGAATGTTTACAGACACCCGAGAGCCAATCAGCTTTCCTCACGCAAGTCGCGTGGCGCGCACGGTACGCGCACCGGTGCGCGTACCGGTGCGCTGCTATAGATATATATATTTTTTTGAACCTAAATTACTCAAAATCCAGTGGAGCACATATCTTGAGACATAGCAAAGGCACATCGGGCTACCAGTCCCTACAATTTTGCCAAGTTTGGTGGAAATCCATTCAGCCGTTCGGGCTAAAAGTGAAATCGACCGCCCTATGGAAATTAACATGGGGAAAACGCGTTTTGGGACCCCCCTTTTATCTTGGCCCCCGCTTGACGAATCCCCCCCAAACTTTCAGGGAAGGACCGGGGCGCCGCGAGGCCATTTTCAGGAAATTTTCAGGCAGATTCGTCAACCGGTGCCAAAGTTATTCCAAATAGAATTTTGAGATTTAACATTGAAAAAAATCCTAACTATAACTACCTACTGGCGACCGCCAGTAGGTAATATATATATATATATATATATATCACTGAAAAAACCATAGGTTTCACACCAGTTATAGTTAGCTGGAAATTTTACTGATATAAAACCATTGAAATTCCCACGTTATAGTTAGTCGGACTCACTATAACTTGCGCGTGCAATGCACTGCTGATGACATCACATATTACATCACTCATGACATGGTCAGTGACATCACTCATGACATCACTGATGACACCATCCAGTGAATATGTGTCTTTCTGAAAAATAAATATTAGTGAGTTATGTTTAAATATTTAAATACATATATTAGTGTTTCACTTTGTGTATAAGTGACTACATGTGTTGATAAGTAGCTACATGCGTATGTATATGGGTTATTTGATATTTTTATTAGTATCACTATGAGTGTCTATATGGTTTGGTGGGGGTATTACTTAGCACATAGATGCATGAGTGACTGACTCTTTGTTTGTATGTGTTTTGAAGACAGCATATGTACAGGACTGTATGGGTGGATGAGTGTCTATATGTGTTTGTTAGTGAGTGAATGACTGTCTCACTAGTGTCTTTATCAGTAACTACATATGTTTTAATCTAGTATATATGAATATTGATGTATATAAGTGAGTATATGTGAGAGTAAGAGATTGTAAGATTTCCTGTTTAAATAAGTATGTGTTTCTATAAGTGATTGTTTAAGAGAATAAATATGTGTAATTTTCAATAAAAGTAAGGTGGAAGTGTGTGTATAACTCTATATTCAAATAAATGGTTGTTCAATAGTTTATTTGCACGTGTGAATATGTGTGTGAGTAACTTTTGGATGAATGTCGGTGTGTAACAGGATGTATAGGTGTATCTCTTCATATGATGAGTGAGTATATGTATGAGTGACTATATAGAACTGTTGGTGAATGAGTGGATGTGTATATAGATAGTGGAAGTACAGAATTGCTTGTTGTAACTGATATAGGTATGTCCATTTTTAAAAAATTTCAGTTTCTATTTTTGAATATGTGTCTCAAGGGTTACTTTACACTGAGAGGAGGTCTGTGACTGTGTCACAAGGATGGTGTCATCAGTGATGTCATGAGTGATGTCACTGACCATGTCATGAGTGATGTAATATGTGATGTCATCAGCAGTGCATTGCACGCGCAAGTTATAGTGAGTCCGACTAACTATAACGTGGGAATTTCAATGGTTTTATATCAGTAAAATTTCCAGCTAACTATAACTGGTGTGAAACCTATGGTTTTTTCAGTGAATTTAATAGGTTTTTTAAATGCTAATTCCTAACTATAACTGGTGTGAAACCTATGGTTTTTTCAGTGAATTTCAAAGGTTTTTTTAATGCTAATTCCTAACTATAAGTTTCACTTTATAAATAAGACTGTTAGCACTCTAGTTGTTCTTTTTAACACTCTGGTACATTTTCTCATTGGGCTACAGTTGGGCTACATCTAGTTGAATTTTGGGCTACATTTTCAATTTTTGATCTCTGGTGGCCATCTTTGGGCTACATTGGGCTACTTTGGGCTACATTTGGGCTACATTTTGGCTCTAACATATATTAAGCCCAATGTAGCACAATACATATTTTTCTAAAGTTAATGTTTTTTACAAACCACTTCAGAATAGAGCTACCTGTCCCTACAATTTTCCCAATTTTTTTTTAAAAAATTATTTTGGGGAGCGCTCCCGGAGCGCGCCCCGGGGAGCGCCCCGAAAAGCGTATTTTTACAAAGCGCCCCGGGGCGCGCTCCGGGGAGCGTCCCGTAAGCGCCAATATCGCAAACGAAAACATAATCGTGACGTATCGCGTAGCCGCGACCGCGTGATACGCACGGCGTAAGCGCACCCGGAAGTTCTCGAGCGAATACGATCGCACAACGTAAACTTCCGACGCGCTTACGCTGCGCGACCAGGGGCGCGCCCCCGGGCGCGCCCCGGGCGCGTAGCGTAAGCGCATCGGGTCATGTGAGCAGAAAATAACACTTTTCATTGGTTCATAACAGTTTTGGTTTCATAATGATGAAGCCCCTGGTCTTGTGACCTGAAAATAACACTTCTCATTGGTTCAGGACAGTTTTTTTTTCTAAATGATGAAAGACCCCACCTTTTTTCCTTATTCTGACTTTGTCCTTTGACTGAGGAAGACCTGTTTGTTGCTCTGTCTACTTTTTTGCTCTTTGAGTAATATTTTGTACTATAAAATGGCTTCATTAGTAGCATCAGCTGGTGCATCTGCCCCACCACCACCACCACAACCACCAAGAGGACCAGCTCCAAATTATGTTGGTGGTCAAGAACAGGAGGAGGAAGAGGAAGAGGAAGAGGAGGAGGGGAGAAGAAGATGGCTGCCTGAAGAAAACACACCTTATAAACCCAAACCACACTTCATTTGGGAGTTTTTTTCAATTCCAGAGGGGAAAAAAAAGGTGAATGCGCCAAAAGTCACTTGCCTCATCTGCAATGATGAACTTTCACGGGGCAACCCAAATAAGAAATATTCTTTTGGTAACTATACCATGATTCGGCACATGACAAGAAAGCATCCAAACAACTACTCTCGTGCAGAGTTCCGGGAACTGGCCAGTAACCTCCCCCATTCATCAAGGACCCCCTCCCAAAGAAACCAACCCACTTCCTCGCAACCAGAAACATCTGAGGTGATGCCTTGCATTCAGCCGAGGTTTGCTGATTTTAAAATTACTTGCAAAGCTTGTGGCAAACTTATCTCCTATGGGGAACAAAGTGTGAAACTCATCGTCCTTGCAGGTGATAATCACAAGTGCCCCAAAAAGAAGTAATTTTTTGGGTTTTTTGTTTTTTTGCTCCAGTTGAGCCAGTTTCAATTCCCTTTTTTTGTTTCTCCCCCAAAAAAATACAAAAAAATATATAAAACTGTTTTGAAAAGCCAAAAAAAGTACAAAAAGTTCAAAAAACACAAAAAAAATATAAAACAACAAAAAGAAGAAAAAAAAAAGTTCTTTTTAGAACTACCTCCAATTTCTAAATCAAAACTTCATTTTTTAAACACTCTGTCACCTTTTTTCATCATAGTGCGCTCCCAGGGCCGCTCCCCGGTGCGCGCACCGTGCGCTTCCCCCGCGCAAAACGAAAAAAAAAAAATATTTTAAATGCCCCGCGGGGCCCTTTTATAGCCCCCACATCAAACCTAGGGGGTCAAAGGGGTCTATCCCTGACGCCTTATGGTCAGTTCCCACTTTGTTTTAGCCACCTCTTATGTCTCGATTTTACCGAGACACAAGATGGCGACCGCTCTGGACTGTTTCGAATGTTTACAGACACCCGAGAGCCAATCAGCTTTCCATGCGCACCTCGCGTGGCGCGCCTGGAGCGCTCCCCGGTGCGCGCACCGGTGCGCTGCTATAGATATATATATTTTTTTGAACCTAAATTACTCAAAATCCACTGGAGCACATATCTTGAGACATAGCAAAGGCACATCGGGCTACCAGTCCCTACAATTTTGCCAAGTTTGGTGGAAATCCATTCAGCCGTTCGGGCTAAAAGTGAAATCGACCGCCCTATGGAAATTAACATGGGGAAAACGCGTTTTGGGACCCCCCTTTTATCTCGGCCCCTGCTTGACAAATCCCCCCCAAACTTTCAGGGAAGGACCGGAACGCCGCGAGGCCATTTTCAGGAAATTTTCAGGCAGATTCGTCAACCGGCGCAAAAGTTATTCCAAATAGAATTTTGAGATTTAACATTGAAAAAAATCCTAACTATAACTACCTACTGGCGACCGCCAGTAGGTAATATATATATATATATATATATATATATATATATATATATATATATATATATATATATATATATATATATATATATATTACCTACTGGCTATCGCCAGTAGGTATATATAGTTAGGATTAATTCCCTATGGGATTTCTGAAAATTCTATGTCTAATAACTTTGGCGTTTGTGGACGGAATCGGCTGAAATTTTCAGGAAAATGGCACATTTTGTTTCTGAGCAGCCCCGGAAAATTTGGTGGGGTTTCGTCAAGGGGGGGCCGAGAAAAAAGGGGGGTCCCAAAACGCGTTTTTCCCATTCATTTTTCCATAGGGCCTTTGGCCTCACTTTTAGCTCGAACGGCTGAATGGATTTGCACGAAACTTGGCAAAATTGTAGGGACTGTTAGCCCGATGTGCCTTTGCTAGGTCTCAATATATGTGCTTCAGTGGATTTTGAGAAATTAACGTTTAAATCAAGATATATATCTGTAACAGCGCTCCGGGCAGCGATCCGGTCCGCTTACTTTTCGCTTATCGGAACTTTGCGCGCAGAAAGCTGATTGGCTCTCCGGTGTCTGTCAACATTCTAAACAGTCCGGAGCGGCCGCCATCTTGTCTCTCGGTAGGATCGAGAGAGAAGAAGAGGTGAAAAACGAAAGGGGAATTTAATGAAAGGGGGCAAGGTATCCCCCTCTTGACCCCCTAGGAATGTTGTTGGGGTTATTAAAGGGTCCCGTGGGGAAAATAAAAAAAAAATGATTTTTCACGGTAGAAGCGCTTCACGGGCCGCGAACTGGTAGCGAAACGGGAATTCGCCATTTTGTGCTTCGTTAATTAAATTACTAGGTATAAGTGGGTGCGGGAGACGTATCCTAATCCCCTATGTTTCCTGAGGGTGGCTGAGGAGGCTGATATATGTTGATACATCTCTTCCAGCGGCTGTGCGTGAGCTTTTTTTTTTTTTGCTGCGTGACAGTCCGGAGCGGCCGCCATCTTGTCTCTCGGTAGGATCGAGAGAGAAGAAAAGGTGAAAAACTAAGGGGGAATTTAATGAAAGGGGGCAAGGTATCCCCCTCTTGACCCCCTAGGAATGTTGTTGGGGTTATTAAAGGGTCCCGTGGGGAAAATAAAAAAAAAATTATTTTTCACGGTAGAAGCGCTTCACGGGCCGCGAACTGGGCCGCAAACTGGTAGCGAAACGGGAATTCGCCATTTTGTGCTTCGTTAATTAAAGTACTAGGTATAAGTGGGTGCGGGAGACGTATCCTAATCCCCTATGTTTCCTGAGGGTGGCTGAGGAGGCTGATATATGTTGATACATCTCTTCCAGCGGCTGCGCCATCTTGCCTTTTTTCGAATGCCACAATTTTGTCGTGCACGGCAGCCATTTTAGATGCCAGGCTGGTCCCAGGCTATCACCTAACCCTGCGGATGTAGTTTATGGCCCCAGCTGTAGAGAATTCAGACATGCCAATCCTCCTGATTCAGGCGTGTGACTACTGTTTCAGTGCTAGTCTCCCGCCTCCCGATTTCTGCAAGCAAAAACCCGGGGGCATATTACGAACAACTAGCGATAATTTTTGTCTCTAACTTGTTTAGAGACAAAAATTATCGCCGCACATCGGCGATTTTTATCGCAGATAAACCTTGCTATTATCGCAGAAAAGTCAGCGATATTCATGTATTATCGACCTAATGCTCTTAGCCATGTTATCCACCTCCCATTGGATAACATGGCTAAGAACTGCTCAGGGCAGGTGTTAGATTTTGGAGATATTCGCGCTTAGCGCGAATATCTCCAAAAGTTGGTAATAGAAGGTAGCGATGTTAGGGACTGTTTCTAGTCGCTAACATCTTGGCACGCCACTTTGCATGTCATTAGTGATAAGTATCACTGACATGCAAAGCGGGGCCCAAGATGGTCGCAATCTCCTTTTAGCTGTCACTAACTGGTGTTAGCGACAGCTTGGTAATAGGGAGATAATTTTATCTCCGCTTTCAAGGCTTTTAAAGCCAAAAAAGCGGAGATAAACCCCCTTGATAATATGCCCCACGATTCCTTGGGGGTTTCAGCTGACAGGGCTTGGTATTGGGTTACATGGTAATTTTTCCAGGAAACGTCAGAGGGTCGATGCAGGGGTTCTAGAAGAGGTGATAAACCATTTAAGCCTCATGAACAAGCGCATGGTCTTTTAAAGATTTGTGAAGTACTCGGAGCGGCGGTGTGTGTGTGTGCCCTCTTTCAGGAGCGGGCGGGGGGGCACTGCCAGCAACTTGCCAGGTCAGGTAGTGTTCAACACGTGCATCACCCTTTCTCTGCTTGCTATTGCGCTCCATGCTTCGGAAAGGTAAGAAAAAGAACGTGCATTTGAGTTTGAAATGTCCGATCCTGCAGCAGCACACTTCCAAAGCCCACACATGACAATAACCCGATTCAAGGCCCCATTCACCCGTTTTTAAAAAAATAGATAACACTCCAACAAAGTAAGGTTATAAAACTTTATTAACTACTAACTTTAACGAACGGAACAAAAACTAAAAACATTTAAACATTTCTCAACACAAAAAGCAACAATGGTTAGAAGCTGTCTTTTGTGCGAATAGTCCCAAGGCAGCACAACGTGCAGAGTTCTGGACGGCACCCAGGTGATGTCGCCTGGGTGCCGCACTGGTTTAGGGATCCTACAATGCAGCACAGAAAAACAGCGTGGGGCGTCCTGGGTGGTGCGGGGGGAGGCCTCGTCAGTAGCGGTCTGTGTCCAGTGTCACATGGCTGACACAACATGTACGACAGGCACCCAGGTGATGTCCAGTAAACTGCCGCACTGGTTTTGGTATCCTACAATGCTGCTCCGAAAATTGGCGTGCGGCGGCCCGGGGGGGGGCGTGGGGGAGCCGGCGTGAACGGGCCTCCCCAGGTGGCGGCCATCTAGCTGAGTTGCGCCCGCTCTTGCGGCTACAGCGTCTCGCTCACCATGTTGTTGAGTTGCTCCCACTCTTGCAGTGCAGCGATAGGCGGCTGCCACATGGCTCTTAAAATGGCGGACGGCTCCTCGGTTTTAGGCCTGGTCCACTGAAATGGCCCTGGGACACTTTGGAACTCGGACGCTTGCCTGCTAGGGCTTGGGCTCCATTCTCGAAAAGCGTTCCCTCAGCCGTGAAGATTGTATAAAAGTCTTGGGGGCCCCCGACTCCCGCAGGCTTCCGGTGGGGAGCGGCTGCCATGATTGCTCGCGGAATGACCACGACGGAGCCACGAGATGGTGGTGCTCTCATGCTGACGCCAGCTTCAGTCTGAATGATCCAGAAACAAGGTGGGGCTTTCATCGTTTGGGAAAAAAAAATGTTCTAAACCAATGAAAAGTGTTATTTTTAGGTCATATGACCAAGCCTTCCATCTTTAGGAAACCAAAAGTAAAATGAACCAATGAAAAGTTTTATAAACAAGTCACATGACCTGTTATGCGGCATAGGGCTACAAAAAGCGTAGAAAATCCGTTGGCACGTGAGGCGGCGTCAGTAGCGGACCGATGTGCGAATAGGCCGAAGGCAGCACAACGGGCCGAGATCCGGATGGTACCGAGGTGGTGTCCAGCAAATTGCCGCACTGGTGTGGCCATCCTACAATGCTGCGCCGAAAGACGGCGTGTCCAGCTGAGTTGCGGTCACTGTTGCGGTACAGTGACTCGAACGCGCCGAGATCCGGATGGCACCGAGGTGGTGTCCAGCAAATTGCCGCACTGGTGTGGCCATCCTACAATGCTGCGCCGAAAGACGGCGTGTCCAGCTGAATTGCGGTCACTGTTGCGGTACAGTGACTCGAACGCGCCGAGATCCGGATGGCACCGAGGTGGTGTCCAGGAAATTGCCGCACTGGTGTGGCCATCCTACAATGCTGCGCCGAAAGACGGCGTGTCCAGCTGAGTTGCGGTCACTGTTGCGGTACAGTGAGTCGAACGCGCCGAGATCTGGATGGCCCCGATGTTGTGTCCAGCAAGTTGCCGCACTGGTGTGGCCATCCTACAATGCTGCGCCGAAAGTCGGCGTGGGGTGCCCCGTTGGCTTATGAGGTGATGTCAGTAGTGGACCGATGTGTGAATAGGTCGGAACCAGCACAAGGCACCAAGATCCGAATGGCAAGTCCTGGATGTTGAGTGCCTCAGTTGAGAGTTCTGAGCAGTGCTTGTAAGACTGTCTGAAGCTTATTTGCACCTGCTGCAGCTTCACTAGGTCCGGCGGAACTTTTTTCCTTTTCCTTTCTGCTTCTTTTCCTACAATGCGTTTCATCTGAAGACACGACCAGGTCCCTGAATGTGTGCAGGGGGACGCTATTGATTGAATGAAAATGGCGGCTTGACACAAAGCTGACTCAAGCGTTACTGTTGGTGCTATACAGAAAAAAATTGGTTTTCAGTTTGTACATTCTTCAGGTTTTTTTTTTCCATCCAAGTCTGATTGAGAGTTTGTAGAAAAATGGCTTCAGATTTTCCACATACTACTCTTCAACATTCTTCCTAAATGTAACAATGTGAAACTCACTAGGAGAACGGCTGTTTCTGTTTCCTTTCAAAATGCTGCCAACAATATTTTCTGAATGGAAGACACCATCTTGTAGCATAAAGGGCCGAAAGGGGTTCTGGTCTGGCCGATGGTTGGTGGAGACATTTTGACTATATCTTGGACCTGCCCGGCCTCGCCCAAAATGGCGCCGGTATAAATGGGACTCGTAACTCCTTGCCCGCAAATGTATATCTAGAAAATGTTATTGTAAGTGGCCCTGTTCTATTTTAATTACAAAATGTATGTCCACCGATTCCGCAACTGTTAGACACCTTAGTTCTTGCAACCTAATGGCCCGCTCGTTACGTTCCTCTACAGTGTAAATGTCTCCTCATCATATACGATTTCAGTTTGCTCCGTGGCCGGCCCACGTGGTTATAGGCCCGTATTTGTATACTGACATTTTCACAATAAAGGTTTTTAAAACAAAACACGGTAGTAGTATTTACATTGGTAAAGTTTTTACTTTTAGTGACTGTTTTCGAATCAGTAAAAGGCAAGTGAAATAAAGCAGTCCAATTATATGACGGATAAAAGGTATAATATGTAGGAACGCAGTAAAGATAAATGGTCAAGGGCAGTTGTGTTTTTCATGTCTGCAACATAAAGTGATCGATAAGAATCTGATAATCAGGCGTATCGGCGACTAAGACAGCAGGCCGAATCTCTTTTACTCAACGGCTCCGTCATGGAAGGAAGAAACGCCCTTTTTCTCGAAAAAGGAATATATTTTACTTGCAAGACAGTTGTAAATTTTCCGGGAAAGTACATTAGCCTGGAATATTATAACATATGTTTGAAAAAAAAATATTGTTCGAAAATAATAAAAAGCGTAATTTTTAGGTCATATGACCAAGCTTTTCATCATTAAATTAACAAAAGTAAAATGAACCAATGAAAAGTTTTATTAACAAGTCACATGACCTGTTATGCTTACGTTACGCGCTGCGCGCCGCGCCTCGGATCACTTCCGGGTGCGCTAACGCGGCGTGTCATAAAACGCATTACGCGACAACGTAGGTCAAGAATATAGTCTAAATGTCTCCACCAACCAGCGTTCAGAACACAACCCCTTTCAGCAGTCCAAAAAGTTCTGTTAAATGACAACAGAGGGGACAGGCAACAAGAACCATCAGTCAAAGAGGGGAGGGCAAGTTCTTCTCTTCCGGGTCATGTTGGGGCGCTACCGGAACTGATCGAATTGGTAGTCTATAGTGTTTCTGGATGTTTCAGACTAAAGTTGGCGTCAGCATGAGACCACTACCATCTCGTAGCTCCGTCGTGGCCATTCCACGAGCAATCATGGCAGCCGCTCCCCACCAGAAGCCTGCGGGAGTCGGAGGCCCCCAAGACTTTTGTAGAATCTTCACGGCTGAGGGGACGCTTTTCGAGAATGGGACCCAAGCCCTAGCAGACAAGCGTCCGAGTTCCAAGGTGTCCCAGGGCCATTTTAGTGGACCAGGCCCAAAACCGAAGAGCCGGCCGCCATTTTGAGAGTCCTGTGGCAGCCGCCTATCGCTGCACCGCAAGAGCGGGCGCATCTCAACTACATGGTGAGCGAGACGCTGTAGTCGCAAGAGCGGGCGGTAAACAGCTGAATGGCGGAAGAGGCACAGTGTAGCAAAAGCGGGCGGAATGGCAACTAAAACGATAAAGGGGCGCCCCACTACAGCTTGTCTTCAGGTCAAACGGATTGTGGGACAAGGTCCAGAATTGAAGAGTCATCAAAAGGCAAAAAGTTCCGCCGGACCCCGGGAGCCGGCCGCCTATGTCGGGGGCGATCTCAGGCTACACCAGTGCTATAAGACTTGGGGAGGGTGTCGGAGCCAAGCGTCTTCTCCGAGTCCATGGCCATCACACCGCCCCTCAGGGGCCTCCGTCAAGCTGTTTAGGAAGGTAACATATCACATTGTTTTCTAATGCAGTCAGGTCCACAAACGACACTCACTTACTTTGAGAATAGTGAAGCTGCAGTAGGTGGAAATAAGCTTCAGACAGTGTTACAAGCACTGCTCAGAACTCTTAACTATGGCACCCAACATCCAGAACTTATGCTATTTGAGAATGGCAGTGACATCGAAGCATCTCAGGGACCAAAACCATTAACGTACTTTCACGTATGAAAATCTTACTTGGGGAGGGGGCAGGAGCGAAGCGCCCCCTCCCAGTCAGCGCCACCACACCGTATGTTGAAAATCTGAAGCCATCGTTCTACAAAGTCAACCAAACTTGGATTGAAAAATCTAGAAAAATGTACAAACTGAAAACCAGTTTTGGTCTGCATAGCATCAGTAGCAACGCTTGAGTCAGCTTTGTGTCAAGCCGCCATTTTGATTCAACAAAGCACAGGCATTGAAAAAGGCTGAAATTCAGAACTCTAAACTATGGCACCCAACATCCAGGAGCTTGCCATCCGGATCTTGGAGCCTTGTGCTGTTTTCGATCTATTCACACATCGGTCCACTACTGACATCATCTTATAAACCAACGTTATGTAAATAGTTTTTTAATAAAATGTTTTACCCTGTTTCTTTGCTGGTGTGTTGTCTATATTTTTAATATTTGCATAGGGTTTGTCGTTATTTTGTGCGGGATGGGTGATGGAGCCGAGCTGTCTTGCAGCCCTCATGGTGTGGAGCTCAGTTCATCTCACTATTTTCGTATTTCTCATGAAGGGTTGTTCCTAATATTTCTATTTTAGCGAGGTCAAAAAGAGATCCAATTAGTGGCCTACTGATTTTGCTCGATTACTTTTATTTTTTTACACGATTTTTCACTATCTGCAAAGACTAAACAGAGTATTGCGACTTTGTGCTTGTTTGTAAATAGAGAATGATCCAAAGAGAACCAATTCTAAAACAGTAAATGCTTGGACAACAATCAATCAAATGGAGAGACAAGGAGGCACGACGGATTACAACGGGGGTAAAGGCCTGCGTTAACTACCCTTCAGTATCTGCAAAGAGAGAGTACTACTAAGACAAAAGAGGGGAGGGGGGGGGGGTGCAGCGTTCAAAGCACATCAGCGTGCATAAATACGAAAATGTTTTTATCTATCACGTACTTGACATTTTAAAGCTTTTCATATTTGCTATTAAAAAACCAATGAAATTCACAGAAAAAACTATAGGTTATAGTGGATATATAGTTAGGAATTTGCATTTACAAAACCTTGAAAATTCAATGAAAAAACCATTGGTTTTAGGCCATATATAGTTAGGAATTAGCATTTACAAAACCTTATTTTACTCGCATAAAACCATTGAAATTCCATATATAGTTAGAAGCGCTAACTATATATCGCGCACCCGCAATCCACTGCTGATGATGTCACATATTACATCATTCATGACATGGTCAGTGACATCACTGATGACATCACTGATGACATCTCAAATGACATCACTGATGACATCACTGATGACAACTCAAATGACATCACTGATGACATCTCAAATGACATCACTGATGACATCACTGATGACAACTCAAATGACATCACTGATGACATCTCATTTGTCATCACTGATCACATCACTCATGTGATAATACAATGAACCTCTTCAGACTCTAATATAACCTTACATACACTTGCTGGTGTGAAAGGGACTAAAAGCAGACACATGGAGAGTGAAATTGCACGAGGCAAGTCTTTGGCACTGATTTATTTATGCACAATTCATTACAATAATAAACATTTTAAGAACTGCAGTTAAGAAACATTAAAAACGATTTAAAATGAATGCAGTTAAAGGAAATACTTTTACATTTCAATATATGCTCATCAAAAACGGACACAGTAATTGGTGGACTATAGCCAATCCGGTAGTCTGACCTATGCTTAAGAAGCATGTGACCCCTGTTTAATGAAATGACTACCTGTGACCTAGGCTTGATGGGAAAGCTGAAACACGTTAAGACTGTAGGCGAGTGCTTCATGGTGGACTGCCTGCCTGTCTCCAAGGTTGAAATAAAGTGCTTTAAGTTTCCATTCGCACTGGAGTCGTCTCATATCTGGTGCAGAAATGTTGGTGGATTTTTAAGCAGGACTCCTCGTTCCTGCTGGACAAAGCCGCCCTGTCAGGGTCTGGGGCTCTGTTAACGAGGAGATTTTTGGTGGATATATATATATATATATATATATATATAGATATAGATATAGATATATATATATATATATATATATATATATATATATATATATATATATATATATATATATATATATATATATATATATATATATATATATATATATATATATATATTTCCAGCACCTTCTCCAAATGAAAGAAGCGAGACCCACTTGAGGATTCGATGTGGAGACTTTATTCAGCCGCTCTTGCAGGGGAAAACAGGCACAACGTTCTTGCGGCGTATGCATTTCGGCATCCCGCCTCGTCAGCGCCGCTTGCGTGTCTGTGTGAGAGCAGGGCGTCACAGCTCGATTTAAATATCCCGCCCTCTCTCTTAACTCATGAGCTGCTGCCCCCCAGGTGAGTATGTTTCAACACCTTTCTTGGTTCTGGCGCGCCTTACACCAATGGCGCCTCCAAGTTCCAGAATGCACTGTTCTTACTGTCATCCGGTGGTGGGGTCAAAATTGCATGCTCTAAGTTCTTCCTCCGGCCAGCGGCCAAGTCTCCATATCCCCAACATCACACCCCCTCCAACATTGCCAGGAGATATGTCCGCGGGGGCCCAGCAAGCATTTGCTTAACCCATCTAGCAGATAAATCCGCTGTATCGCCTCTGTCACTCCCGGCATTTGGAGGTGGACCACAGTCATCCCAGTAACTCTCCACAAGTTGCCACAAGTAGAGCCACGAAACCCTTCCTTGTGTGGTGGCTCTACTTGTGGCAACTTGTGGAGAGAATACTGAGCGGCTTGCTAGGTCGCGGAGCTGCCCCGCTGCTGTTGCGGATCCTGGGTGTTGGTTACCACGAACACCAGTGGAAAGGAGGGGGCCTGAGCCACGGGTTATTTTTGGGAAGCTGGAGCCATGCTGCAAGTACCTTTGCCCTAACGGGATAACATTGAGTGTGGTGGGATGAGCGAGGCACTTGCTTGGACGAACTACGGAGTCAGCAGGCAGAATAAAACTACGATAACCAGCATGCTTGCAGTGACGCCCACATGGGCGGGACTCTTGATATGAATAAATTATGTTCCAAACGCACCGGCTCTGTTCCAGCTCATTTGCCAGTGATCAAGAGCTCCAAAGCTCGAAACGCGTATGGCTGCTGCAAAGGACTTGGGCAGGGTGTACAGCCTACTGCCTGTGGCGTCGTGAGCGGAAACCCTTCCTTGTGTGGTGGCTCTACTTGTGGCAACTTGTGGAGAGAATATATATATATATATATATATATATATATATATATATATATATATATATATATATATATATATATATATATATATATATATATATATATATATATATATATATATATATATATATTACCTACTGGCGGTCGCCAGTAGGTAGTTATAGTTAGGATTTTTTTCAATGTTAAATCTCAAAATTCTATTTGGAATAACTTTGGCACCGGTTGACGAATCTGCCTGAAAATTTCCTGAAAATGGCCTCGTCGAGCTCCGGTTCTTCCTTGAAAGTTTGGGGGGGATACGTCAAGCGGGGGCCGAGATAAAAGGGGGTCCCAAAACGCATTTTCCCCATGTTAATTTCCATAGAGCGGTCGATTTCACTTTTAGCCCGAACGGCTGAATGGATTTCCATCAAACTTGGCAAAATTGTAGGGACTGGTAGCCCGATGTGCCTTTGCTATGTCTCAAGATATGTGCTCCAGTGGATTTTGAGTAATTTAGGTTCAAAAAAATATATATATCTAGAGCCGCGCTCCGGTACGCGCACCGGAGAGCGCTCCAGGCGCGCTACGCGACTTGCGTGCGGAAATCTGATTGGCTCTCAGTTGTCTGTAAACATTCTAAACAGTCCAGAGCGGCCGCCATCTTGTGTCTCGGTAGGATCGAGACACGAGAGGTGGGCGAAACAAAGAGGGAAATGACCATAAGGGGGCAGGGTAGACCCCCCCCCTTGACCCCCTAGGTTTGATGTGGGGGCTATAAAAGGGCCCCGCGGGGCATTTAAAATATTTTTTTTTTTTCGTTTTGCGCGGGGGAAGCGCCCGGTACGCGCACCGGGGAGCGGCCCGGGGAGCGTACTATGAGGACAAAAGATGACAGAGTTTTTAAAAAATGAAGTTTTTATTTAGAAATTGGAGGTAGTTCTAAAAAGAACTTTTTTTTTCTTCTTTTTGTTGTTTTATATTTTTTGTGTTTTTTGAACTTTTTGAACTTTTTTTGGCTTTTCAAAACAGTTTTATATTTTTTTTGTATTTTTTTAGGGGGAGAAACAAAAAAAGGGAATTGAAACTGGCTCAACTGGAGCAAAAAAATAAAAACCCAAAAAATTACTTCTTTTTGGGGTACTTGTGATTATCACCTGCAAGGACGATGAGCTTAACGCTTTTTTCACCATAGGCGATAAGCTTGCCACATGCAGAACAAGTGATTTTAAAATCAGCAAATCTTGGCTGAATGCAAGGCATCATCTCGGATGTTTCTGGTCCCGATGAAGTGGGTTGGTTTGTTTGGGAGGTGGTCCTTGACGACTGGGGGAGGTTACTGGCCAGTTCCCTGAACTCAGCACGAGAGTAGTTGTTTGGGTGCTTTCTGGTCATATGACGAATCATGGTATAGTTACCAAATGAGTATTTTTTGTTTGGGTTGCCCCGTGAAAGTTCATCATTGCAGATTAGGCAAGTTACCTTGGGCGCATTCACTTTTTTCTTGCCCTCTGGGATTGAAAAAAACTCCCATACAATGTGTGGCTTGGGTTTGTATGGAGTATTTTCTTCAGGCAGCCATCTTCTCCTCCCCTCCTCCTCTTCCTCTTCCTCCTCCTCCTGTTCTTGACCACCAATATAATCTTGAGGTGGTCCTCTTGGTGGTTGTGGTTGTGGTGGTGGTGGTGGGGCAGATGCACCAGCTGCTGCTGCTATTGAAGCCATTATTAATATCAAAAAGGTACAGAGATGTACAAACAGGTCTTCCTCAGTCAAAGGACAAAGTCAGAATAAGGAAAAAAGGTGGGGTCTTTCATCATTTAGAAAAAAAACTGTCCTGAACCAATGAGAAGTGTTATTTTCAGGTCACAAGACCAGGGGCTTCATCATTATGAAACTAAAACTGTTATGAACCAATGAAAAGTGTTATTTTCAGGTCACATGACCCGACTCGCTTACGCTACGCGCCCCGGGGCGCGCCCGGGGGCGCTTCGGGTCGCGTAGCGTAAGCGCGTCGGATGTTTACATTGCGCGATCGTATTCGCTCGAGTACTTCCGGGTGCGCTTACGCCGTGCGTATCACGCGGACGCGGCTACGCGATACGTCATGATCATGTTTTCGTTCGCGATATTGGCGCTTACGGGACGCTCCTCGGAGCGCGCCCGGGGGCGCTTTATAAAAGTACGCTTTTCGGGGCGCTCCCCGGGAAGCGCACCGGGAGCGCTCCAAAGCAAAAAATAAAAAAAATAAAAAATGGGAAAAATTGTAGGGACTGGTAGCCCTATTCTTAAGTGGTTTTTACGAAAATTAACTACATTGGGCTATATATATATGCCAAAATGCCAAAATGTAACCCAAATGTAGTCCAATGTAGCCCAATGTAGCCCAAAGATGGCCACCAGAGACCAAAAAATGTAAATGTAGCCCAAATTTCAACTAGATGTAGCCCAACTGTAGCCCAATGACAGAATGTACCAGAGTGTTCTAAAGAACAACTAGAGTGCTAACCGTCTTATTTATAAAGTGAGACTTATAGTTAGGAATTAGCATTAAAAAAACCTATGAAATTCACTGAAAAAACCATAGGTTTCACACCAGTTATAGTTAGGAATTAGCATTTAAAAAACCTATGAAATTCACTGAAAAAACCATAGGTTTCACACCGGTTATAGTTAGAAATTAGCATTTAAAAAACCTATTAAATTCACTGAAAAAACCATAGGTTTCACACCAGTTATAGTTAGCTGGAAATTTTACTGATATAAAACCATTGAAATTCCCACGTTATAGTTAGTTGGACTCACTATAACTTGCGCGTGCAATGCACTGCTGATGACATCACATATTACATCACTCATGACATGGTCAGTGACATCACTCATGACATCACTGATGACACCATCCTTGTAACACAGTGACAGACCTCCTTTCACTGTAAAGTAACCTTTGAAACACATATTCAAAAATAGAAACTAACATTAACAAAAAAGTGGATATACCCATACCAGTTACAACAACCAATTCAGTAATTTCACCATCTATATACAAATTCACACATTCACCAACAGTTTTATGTATTCACTCATACATATACTCACTCATCATATGTAGTGATACCATTATTCATTCTGTTACACACTGACAGTCATCAAAAACTTACTCATACATATACTCACACATGCAAATAAACTAATAAACATCCATTTATTTGCATATACAACTATACACACATTAGCACATTACTTCTAAGGAAACTTACACATACTTACTCTCTTAAACAATCACTTATAGAAACACATACTTATTTAAACAGGAACTCTTTCAATCTCTCACTCTCACATATACTTACTTATATACATCAATTCTCATATATACAAAATTAAAACATATGTAGTTACTCATAAAGACACTAGTGAGAGAGGCATTCACTCTCTAACACACACATATAAACACTCATCCACCCATACAATCCTACACAAATGCTGTCTTCAAAACAAATACAAACAGTGAGTCAGTCATTGATGCATCTATGTGCTAAGTAACAGTCCCACCAAACCATACAGACACTCATACTGATACTAAAAAAACATCTAATAACCCATATACACACACATGTAGCTACTCACCAACCCATGCAGGCACTTATACACAAAGTAAAACACTGATACATATATTTAAATATTTAAACATTACTCGCTAATATATGTATTCACTAAGATACACTTAATAAGCCAGTTAACCAATCAATTTTTTTAAAAAAAACATCCATTTAGACACTTATTTAAACATTTATTCTTCCATCGATCTTAACATATACATATATAAAATATATTTATTTTTCAGAAAGACACACATTCACTGGACGATGTCATCAGTGATGTCATTTGAGATGTCATCAGTGATGTCATGAGTGATGTCACTGACCATGTCATGAGTGATGTAATATGTGATGTCATCAGCAGTGCATTGCACGCGCAAGTTATAGTGAGTCCAACTAACTATAACGTGGGAATTTCAATGGTTTTATATCAGTAAAATTTCCAGCTAACTATAACTGGTGTGGAACCTATGGTTTTTTCAGTGAATTTAATAGGTTTTTTAAATGCTAATTCCTAACTATAACCGGTGTGAAACCTATGGTTTTTTCAGTGAATTTCATAGGTTTTTTAAATGCTAATTCCTAACTATAACTGGTGTGAAACCTATGGTTTTTTCAGTGAATATATATATATATATGCAAAAACAACAGGTGATGGAAAGAATGCAGAACAATGTCATACATACACCCCAGTAAAGAGATCTGGGCCTAAATCCATCGTTTTTTTGCTCACCATGCCTTTCCGGTTTGAAACCAGCCATATGCAATCAGTCTTGACCCTGTGCCCCATGGAAACAGTCCAGCCTTAACTGCTAAGCCAGGTCCTCCCTGAACAGGAAAGAAGCATCCAAGGACCGGTTTCAGGCTATCAGCCCTTTTCAGCCTGTATAGCCTGATTACAGTGGCATGGAGAGCATGGGACTCACATCTGAGCACACCCGTCCCACTCGGGGGGACAAATGCAAAAACAACAGGTGATGGACAGAATGCAGAACAATGTCATACATTCACCCCAGTACAGAGATCTGGGCCTAAATCCATCGTTGTTTTGCTCACCATGCCTTTCCGGTTTGAACCCAGCCATATGCAAATCAGTCTTGACTCTGTGCCCCATGGAAACAGTCCAGCCCGAACTGCTAAGCCAGGTCCTCCCTGGGCTGGAAACAAGCATCCAAGGACCGGTTTCAGGCTTTCAGCCCTCTTCCGCATGGTTAGCTTGATTCCAGTGGCATTGAGAGCACGGGACTCACGTCTGAGCATACCTGTCCCACTCGGGGTGACAAATGCAAAAACAACAGGTGATGGACAGCATGCAGAACAATGTCATACATGCACCCCTGTACAGAGATCTGGGCCTAAATCCATCATTATTTTGCTCACCATGCCTTTCCGGTTTGAACCCAGCCATATGCAAATCAGTCTTGACCCTGTGCCCCATCGGAACAGTCCAGCCGGAACTGCTAAGCCAGGTCCACCCTGGACTGGGAACAAGCATCCAAGGACCGGTTTCAGGCTTTCAGCTCTCTTAAGCCTGGATAGCTTCATTCCAGTGGCATGGGGAGCACGGGACTCAGGTCTGAGCATACCCGTTTCACTTGGGGTGACAAATGCAAAAACAACAGGTGATGGACAGAATGCAGAACAATGTCATACATTCACCCCAGTACAGAGATCTGGGCCTAAATCCATCGTTTTTTGCTCAACATGCCTTTCCAGTTTGAACCCAGCCATAATCAAATCAGTCTTGACCCTGTGCCCCATGTGAACAGTCCAGCCCGAACTGCTAAGCCAGGTCCTCCCTGGCTTGAAACAAGCATCCAAGGACTGGTTTCAGGCTTTCAGCCCTCTTCAGCCTGGATAGCTTGATTCTAGGGGCATGGAGAGCACGGGACTCACGTCTGAGCATACCCGTCCCACTCGGGGTGACGAATGCAAAAACAACAGGTATTGGACAGAATGCAGACCAATGTCATACATTCACCCCAGTACAGAGATCTGGGTCTAAATCCATTGTTTTTTTTGCTCACCATGCCTTTCAAGTTTGAACCCTGCCATATGCAAATCAGTCTTGACCCTGTGCCCCATGGGAACAGTCCAGCCCGAACTGCTAAGCCAGGTCCTCCCTGGACTGGAAACAAGCATCCAAGGACCGGTTTCAGGTTTTCAGCCCTCTCCAGCCTGGATAGCTTGATTCCAGTGGCATGGAGAGCACGGGACTCACGTCTGAGCATACCCGTCACACTCAGGGTGACAAATGCAAAAACAACAGGTGATGGACAGAATGCAGAACAATGTCCTACATTCACCCCAGTACAGAGATCGGGGCCTAAATCCAACGTTTTTTTGCTCACCTTGCCTTTCCGGTTTGAACCCAGCCATATGCAAATCAGTCTTGACCCTGTGCCCCATGAGAACAGTTCAGCCCACACTGCTAAGCCAGGTCCTCCCTGGACTGTAAATAAGCATCCAAGGACCGGTTTCAGGCTTTCAGCCCTCTTCAGCCTGGATAGCTTGATTCCAGTGGCATGGAGAGCACGGGACTCACATCTGAGCATACCCGTCCCATTCGGGGTGACAAATGCAAAAACAACAGGTGATGGACAGAATGCAGAACAATGTCCTACATTCACCCCAGTACAGAGATCTGGGCCTAAATCCAACGTTTTTTTGCTCACCTTGCCTTTCCGGTTTGAACCCAGCCATATGCAAATCAGTCTTGACCCTGTGCCCCATGAGAACAGTTCAGCCCACACTGCTAAGCCAGGTCCTCCCTGGACTGTAAATAAGCATCCAAGGACCAGTTTCAGGCTTTCAGCCCTCTTCAGCCTGGATAGCTTGATTCCAGTGGCATGGAGAGCACGGGACTCACATCTGAGCATACCTGTCCCATTCGGGGTGACAAATGCTAAAACAACAGGTGATGGGCAGAATGCAGAACAATGTCATACATTCAGAATGGCCCTCATGTACATTGATAAAAGTCTATTGGCTTGAGGGAATTTTGTGTTTTGCTTAAAAAACGAATTCCTGCTTTTTGACTTTTTTTTCTCTAATTAAAAAAGTTTGCTGAGTGAGTGCTTTAAGCTTAATGCCCATTGGGCAAACCTGCAGTGCTCTGACAGCAACTCTTTCAAAGCATAGAGATCCACACCAGGTAGAGTTGGATGTCTATAGAGAAATGCTCCTCCATTACACTTTAAAGGCATGGATTCTGCCACTCTGGTAGACTAGTAGACCCTTTGCGATGGTCGAAATGCAGCCCTATGTCGTTTTCCCACCTCGGGAGCACAGAGAAAGGAACCTGAGACTTACACAGACTTGCCAAGAGAAATTCAAAATCACCAGGACCTTGCGGTGCAGGTCTCCAACTCCATGTAGCCTTGACTGGTTACTGCTTTGAATCTTGCCAATTGGAAAAATTTGAGATGTGAAAAAAACTGATCACAGGCCTGATTGAGTTAATGGAGCCATTAGTGGAGCCCTCTGCCACTGCAAAAGCCACTAGGTAACAGTGATGCTTTAGCTGCTCTGTAGATGACTGTTTGACTGTCCCTCATTTTTCTTGCTGTATCTGCCTTGTAAGGCAACATTGAAAACGTCTCTGTTTCTAAGGATAATGCAAAATAACATGCAGCCTGGTCAAATATGCATACGGTCTGCTCCTGGTTTCCGTGCTGTCTTCCTGTTTCCTTCATCTTATGCTCAGCTATAATAAGAGTAATACATTTTTTCATGCACATTCTACCACGCTTACAATTTGACCTTTTACACCTTTGGGAAAGATAAAATTAAAATTAAGATTCCAGTAAGCCCACTCTTGACTGACCTTAATTCGTCTCTTTCTCTTATAAATAAGAATACTATACCGTACAAGATCTTTGACAAAGCATCAGGCTTTGGTGCCCAAATGGGCGAAACCCTTGGATTTGGCATGCAGCCATGGAAGAAGTGCCTAATTTGTTATAGTGTGTTTAATCTGTCTTGAGTTTTGAGCTTTGACTTTATTTTAAATTATAATTTTTTTTAAAAGTGGTGTTGCTCTCTGGTCCACCGCAGCACTGCTGTTTGTAGTGGAGAGACCATCTTTCTTACCTAACTCTTGCACTTCCTACTAGGCAGAGGTTGGTCAGCAGTCTAGTGCCACTTTGATCACTATATAATGATTGCACGGACGCGCACCATTAGATTCTGCTTGTGATCATGGCAGAAGTACCTACATTTTTATAGTGTGTTTATTCTGTCTTGTGTTTTGTGCTTTGACCTTATTTTAAATTTAAAAAAAAGCGGCATTGCTCTCTGGTCCACCGCAGCACTGCTATTTGAAGTGGAGAGAGTGCCTTTCTTACCTGACTCTCGCACTTACTGTTAGGCGAAGAGTGGTTAGCAGTCTGGTGGCACTTTGACCACTATATAAGCTGATGCATATAAGCTGATGCTTGCATGGACGCATAGCATTGGTGCACCAAAGGTAAGTCCGCCTGCTCCCATCTGTGCCTGGAAGGGGCCCAGGGCTCACCCCCCTGATCAGCTAAACAGCGAGGAAGGGGTGCAGGAGGTCTACTCTAGAGAGAAGTTGCTGGCACTAAAAACTCCAGGTAAAAGCATGATTTGGCCTAAAATCTGCCCGCTGGTACCTGACTTGTTAGTGGATATGTGCTGTGTTTGTGAGACTCATTTAATTCTTGGGGGCAAGTGGTAGGGGGTATCTGTGTCTGCCCCTACGGTTCCAGGCCAGTTGATCACTTTTCCTGAATTCAACCCTAAGGTTAAATGTGCCTTAATAAATGCAAGATCTTTAGCTAAGCACTGCATGTAATTGACAAAGTTAATAGACACTCATCAGCTGGATTTTTTTTTTGTTTACTTTTTTTATTGGGGTTTTACAGTATAGGTTACCGTTTGATACTTCAACATTAATGCATTTTAACAAACATTTGCAAGTGTTTGAACATCATGTATAGTTACAAAGTTTGCAATGTCATCATATATCTAGCCCATTAGGTAGGTCATCTTACAGTAGTTCAGGTGTCATCTCCTCGCTAGTCTCGACTTATGTTGGTATGGTCTGCTGTGTCTGATTAGGTGAATAGCTTGGGGCGTAAGTTGGTTTGCCGCCCTCTCCTCTATCCTTGTATGTTGTCCCCATTAGGATACCTGAACATCTTCTCTGTCGGATTAGGTCGCTATTGGAACTACCAAGGGGGAGAACAAAACTGTGAACTTTGAGGGGGGGACGCGCAAAGTGGTCGGGGTGTACAGTTGTGTCAATTTGTGATGTGACTGGCTATAATTTGGTTGTTCTGTGCTGTTGGGTATGTGAGGGGAGAACTCATTTGTATGAGTGGGTGAGAACCCTTCGGGTACATTTTAGACGTGCCGTCTGTCATGCGTGTCTTGATCTTACGCAGTGGTGGTTGTTATCTGTACCACGGGTGAAAGGAGCGGAGTTTGGGGTTGAGGCTGCCAGGTTTCAGGTGTTTCTCCCTTTGCTGTCTCTTGTGCGAATTGGAATAGCAACTGTGCCCATGACACTCATCAGCTGGATATTGTTTTTGTGACAGAAACCTGGGTGGATCAGTCTTCAGAACCTGACATGAATGCATTAGTCCCACCCAGTTACATAATTCATAGGCAGGATAGAGAGGATAGGAAAGGAGGTAAATTATTGTGATACCTATTCGTCAATTGTTTCCCCTGTTCCCAGCTTAGGGGCTGATTATGATGTCGATCGGAAAGCATTTCGACCAAATTGGTCTCGGAAAGGTTTCCGACATAATTGGATTTGGGGAGTCCAACCAACCAATTACAATGCGTTTGAATACGATTTATTCGGACTCCCATTGACTTCAATGGGAGCCTGTATTTTGACCGAATACACAGGCTCCCACTGAGGAGAGGGGTGGCTGGGTAAAATCGTGCACCCTTGGGTGGGCACCCCTTGGTGCGTGCCACACTATGCATGGTTAGAAAGGGGGGTCCCTTGGGTACCTCCACAGGCCCTATTCGGAAGGCTCTGGGTGAATGGAGGGCCTGCTATGGGCCTCCACAGTCAGATTTCAACAGCTGATCCATGTCAGAACAACAGATTCGGAAAGGCTGTCCGAATCTGACATCTTAATAGTTCGGTCAGAAACACAGTCCGTACACCTCTACGAGTCGGCTCCGACTGACTCCGTTCAGTTCTTAATTTGTGCCGGGGCTTGCCGGTGCTTAGTTAGGGCCGGGTCTACAGTACATTGAAGTCACGCAAGCACTGCATGTCATCAGTTATTGATAATTAGCACTGCCACTGGCACAGAGAGCGTGTGGTGTGCTGCTGTAAACGTCCGTACATAAGTGCTGTTGTCACTTTACCATCATGTCAAGAACTTCACTCACTGAATGGTGATCTTGACGTGACTGGTGCAGTGACTGGCTCGTCCCCGAATCAGTTTCGGTTCTTCAGCCAGGGCCAGGCTCAGGAAATCTGCAGTGGTTGGGGCTGTGCGCAGCAAGCAGCGTGCGCAGATTTTTTCACATTGCTGCGCGCGCATTTGCTGCTTTGCCACACCCCCACCCCAGCATACACGCACTGCCTGCCTCAGGCTCACCACCACCACCGTCCGATTCACTGTGGTCAGCCGCAGTTCCAAGTAGCAGGACCTGTCCTGGACGGACTGCGTTTGCCGCATTAAGGTCAGTCAGTGCAGTGGACTCAGTGGTGGGTATATAGATTTAAGCGTCACCAGGTGAAGCATGGCCCTGGGGTAGTAGTCCGGCTGCGGCGGGCGGCCTAATCATATTGAGTTAACTTAAAAATAAAGCTGGCGCTGCGCAGGTGAGGCAGGGCCTGGCAGGCGCCATGATTATGTTTTTTTTATACTTATTGATGCAGTAGTGACTGTCTCTGATCATGATGAGTGGCTGCGGGCCCGCGGCCCTTAAGTTTGGTGATGTCTGACTCATGTTACCCAGTTGAGGCAGGGGGCCGGCCCAAGCTGTCTGGATAATGGATTCAGTGTCGGTTCCGCAAATCTGCGGGGGTTGCATTCGGAATTGTGGCCATTGACCATTTATGTTCAGGCCTTTAGGGGGTGAAGTGGCAGACAGGGCCTGGCAGCAAGGCCGAGTACTGAGCAGGGTTCATTTGTTAAAAAAAATAAAAAGGCTGCAGGCTTTGTCTGCACTAGCACCGCAGTGAATCTGAGTCAGTTTGGCAGTATATTCTTATTTTAAAGACAGCTGCTGCTGAGTTCCTGGGCTCCAGTAATATTCAGGCATGAATTAAAATGTCGCGATATGAGAACTCTGGTGATAGATCGTCTTCCTGGAGAGAGACAGGAGTTTTGTTTTGGGAAGTTGTGACTGCTTGAAAGGTAGTACAGCGTTATTATATACCTACCTGCTGCAAAGAATGTTTACCATGCAAATCAAAAAGTGCATATAATGTAAAATAGGTCAGTGTGTCTTACTGCTTATGTCAGAGAGATCCATTTTGTTAATTGCAGTTTGTAAGTTAAAATCCTATCAGAGAACAGCAAGCTATTAACAAGTCTGTCATCAAAGAGCTGCATGCAAACGGCAATTTATATATTAGAGCTATATGTTTTTTGGCCCAATCTTTCATTATCCGAATCTTGCAAAAAGGGTTAATTTCGGTAGAAAATAAATCAATTCTTATTGAAGAGAACCCCGACCAATGCTGTTATGTTTTAAATTCTGAATTTGCGCTTTTCCAGACTTTGAACTCTTAAAATATATTGCCTACAATGACAATCATGGATGACATGTGACTCCTATACCTTGTAGTCCTGTCTGATGTAACATTCCATTTATACTGATTTACACACGTAGTATTGTATCTATGCAATGTGTGAATGATGCAAAGTGCTCTGACACCTTACATTGGTATGAGAGACTCTATAAAACTAAATTAATTGATGACAGTGGTTATGGAGACTTGAAGCCAAGGGCAGTGTTAAAGGGTGGTACTGAGGGAATGTGTGTGAGAGGTGGTCATTGGGGGGAACCAAAATGCATTTTTGAATAAATCGTTTTCAAAATATTCACAGGCAGGGGAACCTCCTATCAAAACCTTACTATGAGGAAGGCTCCCTTGCTGAAATTCGGATATATTAGATCTGACTTTTAACAGTGCCAGTTGAAGATGTGGGTGGAGCTAATATAGTAAGTGGGTGGAGCCAGTGGAGGAAGTGGGTGGAGCCCGAGAAAAGTAGGTGTGGCCTCCAACAAACATTTCAGCACCTGCACTTCATATTTTACAAATTAAGCACTGACTCCGTTCCTCCGAATGCCATTCGTAACCGAGTCGGAACCTACTCGGAGAGCCTGAATGCTTTCTGCCTATCGTAAATGGTTGGTCCGAAAGCTTTCCGAATTGGTCAGAAAGATGGGCTCAGAATCGGATTTGGCAGACCTGAATCCGATTCGGAACCTTTCTGACCGACAGCGTAATAGGTCCCTTTGAGTTTGAGGATTTGGTCTCAGTTGATCAATGGTCTCTTGTTGTATAGACCACCAGGTCCAAAAGTCCTTTTTTTGTGCTATCGGTCAGCCCTTAGAATATTCTCTATTTACATCTGATTTTTTTTTTTGGTCGATCTCAATTTCCACTTAGAGAATCAAAGTCACCCTGACACTGCTGCTCTGCCTGACCTAATGTCCGGATTCGGCTTAGAGCAAGTTGTGGTGGGGCCAACGATCATGCTGGCCATACATTTTTTCCAACTGTAGCTTTCTTACTAATTTAGAAATATTGCCAGTAACATGGTCTGATTACAGCTAAGTCACTTGGGAAATACTTCTATGTCATAGAATGGTCCCTGAGAAGGTTCCTAGGAAACTAATTTATTCCTGGGCATGGAACCAGATTAATGCACAGGAACTCACTTTGATCCTGCTCAACTCTCAACCAACGAAGTCAGATGACTCAAAAAAGATGGTATCCAATTATTCCTCATGGCTGACTGGAGCTGTCAACATGCTGTTTCCAGTCACAGTTTGCATTAAGGAGAAGCAAACCTACGTCTCGAATAGTTTGGTGAAATGCTTCGGGCGGCTTAGAAAGCCTGTCATAAACAAAAACGTATTTGGAGGGAAAACTACGATAATAATAAAAGAGAAAAAGAAAATTTCTACTGGCTGATTATAAAAAGCTTATTATGAAGGAAAAATCTGATTACTTTATAAATGTCATTGAAAAAGCCAATTGCACCTCCAATGCTCCTTTTCAAGCTGTCTCAAAATTCTCCTCTTCTGCAGTTAAGAGTTTGGAAAGTGTTAATCAGGACTTTTATGATTCCCTAGTGTCATTTTGGCTGAATAAAGTAGAGGTTATTTTTATTAAATTCACTTCTAATAATGCAATACCACCATTTAGGAAGTCTGTCTGCCTTAGGAATAGCTAGACAGCTTTCTTCTCTGAGTTTTATGTTCTCTTAGTAGACCAAGTCAGACAGCTGGTTCTCTCGGCTAAATCCAGCTCATGTCACGATACCTGCCTTTCTGAAATTGATTTGCTCATTCCTGAATTGGTTGCTGCCCAATTGACGTCCATTTTGAAGCCCACATTTAGACTAGTGTATTTCCAAAAGATTGCAAATCAGCTTCACTCCTTCTGCTGCTTAAGAAAGTAAACATGAATGCTCTCGACCCAAATAGCTACAGACTGATTTCCAGGTTGCCTTTTCCAGCTAAATTATTGGAGGAAGAAATTCATCTTCAATTATCGGCTATTCTGAATAGTAATCAGCAGCTGGTTGATTCCCAATTAAAGTTTTGCAAGGGGCATTCTACGGAATCTGCTCTTTTTGTAGCTTCAGAGATGGCCAGGGCCACATTGGACAGTGAAGGCAATGACATCCTCATCCTTCTTGACCTGAACGTAGCCTTTGACACGGTCAATCATGACCTTCTGATGGACTAGTTGGAAGCCTTTGGTATAAAAAAGAAGCTTTGGCCCTTTTTTAGATCCTTTGTTACAGAACGAATCAAAGCTGCATCTATTGGCGATTTTACATCGAAGCCATTCTCCTTACCATGCAGAGTTTCCCAGGGATTCTCTATGAGTCCAACTATTTTCAATATTCATGTTACACTGTTAGTAGCCCCGGTGAAATCTTTTGGTCTATCGATTTTGTCATACTTGGACTATACTCAATTTGTGGTTTCCCTTTCCAGGCATGGTCCTGACACAAACAAGACATTCCATAATTGCATGCCTGGAGGTTGGTGCTTGGATGGATGCAAATTGCCTTAGGTTGAAATCTGCAAAAATGGAGCTCATCTTATTTGGGAATAACACCTTCTTCTAGTATCCCTCTTGGTGGCTGGATAAATTGAGTTTTCTTCTGGTGAAAAAAGGTGTACATTTTGGGAATCCTGATAGATGACAAACTTACCTATAAAGAACAAGTCAATAAGGTAATTTCTACATCCTTCTTTATGCCACGTACAATCAGGAAAATAGTACAATTTCTTCCCCCAAACGCGCTGAAAACAGTGGTTCTTTGACTTGTAATATCCAGGTTGGACTATTGCAGTGGACTATATGTTAATTTATCTAAATCTCCCTTGAAAGAACTGCTGATTCTACAGTATACAGCGACAAGGATGCTGATGAAAATCCAGAGGTTCCAGTCAGCTTCACATGCTTTGGGGAGCCTTCACTGACTCCCTGTGCATCAAATGTTTTTTTTTTTTTAAAAAGCTTCCTGTATCACATATAAGGTGCTTCACGGACAAGGTCCAGCCTTTTAAAGAGAGTAACTTAGAAGGTATGTTCAAAACAGAACTTTAAGGTTCAGTACAACCAGGAATCTGGTGGTGCCACTTTACTAGCTCTCCTCCTGTGGAGGAAGGAGATTTATGATCTGTACGACTCAAAACTGGAAATAGCTTCCCTTAGAAATAAAATCTGGTCCCTGTCTTTGGAGTTCCACAGGTTATTGATAACTTGGCTCTTGACTAAATTCTAACTGTGTTCATTATGTTTCCTTGTTTCTTAGCACTGAGATGCCTCAAGTTATTAGTTCGTCCTTTATAAAACTCAAAATCAAATCAAAATCCAACCCATTTTGACTGGGCAACTCCTAAAATTCAAAATTGTAAAAAAAAAAATCTAAAGTGCTAAGTGTAAAAAGTGAATTTTGATTTAGTGCAAAAGAAGACTAAGTATAGATATAATTTGCATTGATGCTCTCATGATTACGATCTGTTCTTCTACAATTTAAACATCTTCACAATTTCTGGCTAACAATTATTATGGCATCCACCTGCTACACATATTGCAAATAAAATATGTTAAAAGAGATCTATATAGAATAGATGCACATTGCATGCCAAAAATAACTTTTCATATAACTCAAAACTAATTGATTATTTAATACATGAGTGGGAAAAAAGTAATTTCCCTTATTACAAAACAGACTGTGGGTGCCCTTTCCTTGTATGCCACATCGTTCTATGATAAAATATAAAGAGAAAGAGAAAAAAAACACACAAAGAAGTGTTGGCACTTACACTGTATGACTTGCATCAAGCATAAGCAAATGTTTTTGTGTTGACATACAGTACTTGTATTTTAATCCATATCGTTTTATTATAAAGCAAACTCTTGCATCATGGTCAATGCCAGGGGTGGAGGAGATTGTAGTCCCACATTTGTCAAAGCTAACTCAGGTCCAAATAACCTACTGCTCTCCCTTCGGTTTCCATAAGGATTAAAATACAAGGACCATATGTATACAGTGCATGCCTAATAATTGTGCACAACTGACATCCCTTAGTTAGGATCTATTAGGAGTGGCACACATAGGGCTGGTTCCTGTGGAGTCAGATGAAGAGCTAATAAGGGAACAGCTCAAAACATGTCGACATAAAAACATTACTGAGACAGCCAGACTCATTATAGTTGGGTTCTCTCTCAGTAATAACCCCTGATTCTTAATCATACCAACTAGGGGCGGGAATAAAATAGTGGCTTACTAGTTAGGTACTTTTAAATATTTTTCTACCCACTCCACATCACTGCACCACACATAGTCTACAACTAAGTGCTCCTACGTATTTCGCAAGTCGCAGCATGCCTCAATTCATAGAGAATTGAGAGGAACCCCAATGATGACGCATGCCAACCTAGGGGCAACCCTGGTGGGTGAGGGGTCTCTAGAAAAAAAGTATTTTTCTAGATTAGTGATTACGACTGAATCTTGTTGTATCTTATCTCATTCCCTAAAGGCAGAACTAGCTGCAGCATCATTGTTGAAAAACTGACGATCTGCCTAAGTATAGTAGAGAGGGTGCATCAAAGGTTAGGCAGATAGGGTACTCCATCACATTTACTCTGCCTGTCAAACTTAAAATCAGACCCAAAGTCTTTATGGGCCCTATTGCAAGTGTTCCCGTGTAGTACAACACCTAAATATCACTTGTGGTTTTACCATGTATTGTTTGGATAATATTACCGCTGTTTGTAGTTACCACACCATTTTTAACCCCACGTCAAATTCTGCATTTTTTTATCCATTTGCAGTCAAATCTTTCCTTCTATTTGCAGGTACGTATATGCTCCATAACGCCAGGTGCCCTATAAACCCATTTCAACAAAAAAAGGAGATTTTACCTGAAAGAAAAATACACCTTACGTCCATTATGGTCATAAGTTGATGAAATATATGATTAGTTTTATCATATGCAATTGTCTTACCATTCTTAGTTTGCTGATAGCTCTGTCAAAAACCAAAGAGAGACCTTCTCACAGAATAAGTTTACTTGGCCTTGCAATGGAAACCACAGCTATTTAAGAAGCAATGGACAGCAACAGATGAGAATGCCCTTCAGCTGTTCACATTTAGTCCCACACCATAAGGAAATTGTTATAATTTTCTAATTAGTTACCTAGATATCTTTTCACCAAGCACAGGGATGCCATTTAGATCAAAGATATCATGAAGTTTGCTATGTTTCATGAAGTTGCTATGTTTTACTCTGTTTGCCCCTGATAAAAATACTAACTAGGTGAATGGGTATTAGAAAATAATTTCCCAAAACCTCACTTTTCAGTTGGAGGGCTTTTGTTCATTGCACCTTTTAAGGAGGAAGAATGAATGATCGCTGTAGTATCTGATTGAGGATTGTGCTTTTGTTCATTTCCATCAGGATGTTAAAGCCACTGACTTAAGGTCAACGCCCTTAATTTCTCCATTTTAAAAACTGTTGGGTCAGATTTATTTTTTTAGCTCTGATTTAGAATTGATTTTAAATATTGCCTCCTTCCAATATCATTTACATGTATGCTGCATCCTACATAGACCTAGTCACAGTGTAAGAGCTCAGGTGTTCAGTTTTACTTCTTTAGTTATTTGTTGCGCATGTTTCAGACGTTCTTCCTTGTAGACTGCTCTGGAAGGAGATCTGCTATTGTTTGCTTGAGCTTGTGGGAACTTGGAAGTTTCTACTGAGTGTTAACATGATAATATGCCAGGATGCAAAGCTGAGACTTCTTTCAGGTAAAAATGCTATTGCAGGAGGAAGGGAAGAACATCCATGAACTGAATGATACTTTGCACTATGTTTTTGCATAACATGTGTGCTAGCACCAGAAATGGATGGCAAGATCCATTTCATGCAAATAAATAGTGCAAATTGACGAAGCCGGCATTTCTCATAATAACGACTATTTTTGCATAAGTTTGTATTTTTGGGGAATGTATGAAAGTACATGAATTTTGCCTAGGTGTAGGGTCTATAGAGAGGGTGAGAGCCTTCAACAACAATTATAGCCCAAGCAGATAGGCTATAATACTATTAGAACATCCCCCTGCGGGGGTAGAATGTTCTAAATTTAAAAGGGGAAAACTGAAAGACAAGCAGTGCAATGTTGCAGCAAAAGGTCTGTACCAGCCATTATTGGCACGAAGCCAATAATGCAGCTCTCAACATTTCAACATTCCAGTGTTTCTCACGGGGTATATATATATATATATATATATATATATATATATATATATATATATATATATATATATATATATATATATATATATATATATATATATATATATATATATTACCTACTGGCGATAGCCAGTAGGTATATATAGTTAGGATTTTTTTCCTATGGGATTTTTGAAAATTCTATGTCGAATAACTTTGGCGTTTGAGGACAGAATTGGCTGAAATTTTCAGGAAAATGGAACATTTTGTTTCTGAGCAGCCCCTGAAAATTTGGGGGGGTTTCGTCAAGGGGGGGCCGAGAAAAAAGGGGGGTCCCAAAACGTGTTTTTCCCATGCAATTTTCCATAGGGGCGGTTGGCCTCACTTTTAGCCTGAACGGCTGAATGGATTTACACCAAACTTGGCAAAATTGTAGGGACTGGTAGCCCAATGTGCCTTTGCTATGTCTCAAGATATAGGCTCCAGTGGTTTTTACAAAAATTAACTTTGAAAAATATATATTGGGCTACATTGGGCTATATATATGTTGGAGCCCAAATGTAGCCCAATGTAGCCCAATGTAGCCCAAAGATGGCCACCAGAGACAAAAAAAACAAATGTAGCCCAAATATCAGCCAGATGTAGCCCAACTATAGCCCAATGACAGAATGTCCCAGAGTGTTCTAAAGAACAACTAGAGTGCTAACAGTCCTACTTATTACAAAGGTATGGCACACCTGAAGCCATCTTGATTGGAATAAAGTGGTAACTCTTAAAACATTTAATTTAAAAAGGAACAAAATGAGGGGGTTCATTTTGCCATAGAAAGTATGATTAGCGAATATATGACGAAATCCCGCATACCATCAGTCCGCAAAAAAAATCCTGCATGTACTATTAGGCCGCAAATTAAAATAACGAAAACTTTTAGAACGAATATGCCTTTAGCATACACTAAACAACTAAACTACCCTAAACCCTAAAACACTACCCCCAGCATGACCCTACACTACACAAACAGTACAACACTACCCTAAACCCTAAAACACTACCCCCAGCATGACCCTACACTACGCAAACACTACAACACTACCCAAAACCCTAAAACACTACACCCCAGCATGACCCTACACTACGCAAACACTACAACACTACCCTAAACCCTAAAACACAACAACCAGCATGACCCTACACTACACAAACACTACAACACAACCCTAAACCCTAAAACACTACCCCCAGCATGGCCCTACACTACGCAAACACTACAACACAACCCTAAACCCTAAAACACTACCCCCAGCATGACCCTACACTACGCAAACACTGCAACACTACCCTAAACCCTAAAACACTACCCCCAGCATGACCCTACACTACGCGAACACTACAACACTACCCAAAACCCTAAAACACTACACCCCAGCATGACCCTACACTACGCAAACACTACAACACTACCCTAAAACACTACCCCCAGCATGACCCTACACTACGCAAAACCCTAAAACACTACACCCCAGCATGACCCTACACTACGCAAACACTACAACACTACCCAAAACCCTAAAACACTACACCCCAGCATGACCCTACACTACGCAAACACTACAACACTACCCAAAACCCTAAAACACTTCCCCCAGCATGACCCTACACTACGCAAACACTACAACACTACCCTAAACCCTAAAACACTACCCCCAGCATGACCCTACACTACGCAAACACTACAACACTACCCTAAACCCTAAAACACTACCCCCAGCATGACCCTACACTACGCAAACACTACAACACTACCCAAAACCCTAAAACACTACCCCCAGCATGACCCTACACTACGCAAACACTACAACACTACCCAAAACCCTAAAACACTACCCCCAGCATGACCCTTCACTACGCAAACACTACAACACTACCCTAAACCCTAAAACACTACCCCCAGCATGACCCTACACTACGCAAACACTACAACACTACCCAAAACCCTAAAACACTACCCCCAGCATGACCCTACACTACGCAAACACTACAACACTACCCAAAACCCTAAAACACTACCCCCAGCATGACCCTACACTACGCAAACACTACAACACTACCCAAAACCCTAAAACACTACCCCCAGCATGACCCTTCACTACGCAAACACTACAACACTACCCAAAACCCTAAAACACTACACCCCAGCATGACCCTACACTACGCAAACACTACAACACTACCCAAAACCCTAAAACACTACACCCCAGCATGACCCTACACTACGCAAACACTACAACACTACCCAAAACCCTAAAACACTACACCCCAGCATGACCCTACACTACGCAAACACTACAACACTACCCAAAACCCTAAAACACTACCCCCAGCATGACCCTACACTACGCAAACACTACAACACTACCCAAAACCCTAGAACACTACCCCCAGCATGACCCTACACTACGCAAACACTACAACACTACCCAAAACCCTAAAACACTACGCCCAGCATGACCCTACACTACGCAAACACTACAGCACTACCCTAAACCCTAAAACACTAGCCCCAGCATGACCCTACACTACGCAAACACTACAACACAACCCTAAACCCTAAAACACTACCCCCAGCATGACCCTACACTACGCAATTACTACAACACTACCCTAAACCCTAAAACATTACCCTCAGCATGACCCTACACTAGGCAAACACTACAACACAACCCTAAACCCTAAAACACTACCCCCAGCATGACCCTACACTAAACAACCACCACAACTCTACACTACACTAACACAACACTACACTACACAACACTACACTACACTACACAATCACTAACCCACGAAAAAATTAACACAAACCCACTTACCTCTCTCGTCATCGTGGTTTTCACAACGCAAATGCATTTACCATACATGCCTTTAAAACGTAATTCTTTGTAAAGGCATGCGCGATAAATGCACATGCGTTTTGAAAAAATGCGGGATAATGGTATGCGAGGTCAATGACCTTGCGGGATAATGGTATGCGGACTGAAAGTCTGCGGGATAAAAAATGCGGGAAAATGGCTGCAAACCATGATTAGCAGCAGACTTCCGTGGTGAGCACTAGCTTTACTACAGTGATCTAATGAGCAACTAGAGTGCTAACATTCAGAATTTATGGCAAATGTGTGAAACATCTGAATGCCTTCTTGATAGAACCAAAGTAAACAAGCATTGAAAATGCAATAGATCTCGCCCTCGTTTAAGTTAAAGCCATTCTGTTTGTAATGAGGTGGCTTTTTAGCTTTGCTTTTATTAGTGTTTTTAAAACTTTCATGTAAATAACATGCATATGTATGCATATATGTATATGTATGCATACATTTATATTTATATAGATATGCAGATTATATATGTTTATATATGTATATTACCTACTGGCGATAGCCAGTGGGTATATATAGTTAGGATTTTTTCTCTATGGGATTTCTGAAAATTCTATGTCTAATAACTTTGGCGTTTGTGGACAGAATTGGCTGAAATTTACAGGAAAAGGGCACATTTCGTTTCTGAGCAGCCCCTGAAAATTTGGGGGGGGTTCGTCAAGGGGGGGCCGAGAAACAAGGGGGGTCCCAAAACACGTTTTTCCCATTCATTTTTCCATAGGGCGGTTGGACTCACTTTTAGCTCGAACGGCTGAATAGATTTACATGAAACTTGGCAAAATTGTAGATATGGTTTGCCCGACGAGCCTTTGCTATGTCTCAATATATGTGCTCCAGTGGATTTTGAGAAATTAACGTTTAAAAAATATATATATATCTGTGACAGCGCTCCGGTTAGCGCCCCGGTTTGCGTACCTGACGCGTAACGGAACTTCGCGAAGCGAAGCTGATTGGCTCTCCGGTGTCTGTCAACATTCTAAACAGTCCGGAGCGGCCGCCATCTTGTCTCTCGGTACGATCGAGAGACAAGATGTGGTGAAAAACGAAGGGGGAAATGAAGGATAGGGGGCAAGGTAGACCACTCCTGACCCCCTAGGATTGATGAGGGGGATATTAAAGTGCCCCGCGGGGCAAAAAAAAAAATAATAATTTTTTAGCGATTTTACGCCGTAGAGGCGCGTCCCGGTACGCGAACCGGGCAGCTCACCGGGCAGCTAACCGGGCAGCTAACCGGCAGCGTAGCTGTCAACATTGTAAACAGTCCGGAGTGGCCGCCATCTTGTCTCTCGGTAGGTTCGAGAGACAAGATGTGGTGAAAAAAGAAGGGGGAAATGAAGGAAAGGGGGCAAGGTACACCCCTCCTGACCCCCCAGGATTGATAAGGGGGATATTAAAGTCCCCCGCGATTTTTCACGGTAGCGGCGCTTCCCGGTACGCGAACCGGGCAGCTAACCGGCAGCGTAACGGGAGTCCGCCATCTTGTGTTTTTGGAGCGTCCGGTTCGCGTACCGGGTAGCGTCCCGGTAAGCGTAACAAGGGGAAAACCAAGAGAAACAGTAAAAAAAAATTAAGGAAATAGATTTCCAGCAAACTTGACAAAATTGTAGGGACTGTTTGTTTGATGTGCCTTTGCAGGGCCTCCAGATATGTGCACGTGTGGATTTTGTCTAATTAAGGTTAAAAAAAATATATATATCTGTAAGTGTGCTCCGGCACGCTTACGTTACGGGTTTTGTTTGCGCTGCAGAGCCGATACGTCACGGTTATGCGACGCGTCATGAGGCGTCTCACGTGGCTACGTGATACGTCACGTATTAAAGAAGATATTTTACAGCTATAGATATTAGCTTTTAAAAAACCAATGAAATTCACTGAAAAAACCATAGGTTATAGACCATATACAGTTAGGAATTTGCATTTACAAAACCTTGAAAATTCACTGAAAAAACCATAGGTTAGAGACCATATATAGTTAGCTGGACATTTTATTGACATAAAACCAATGAAATTCCATATATAGTTAGTTGCACTAACTATATATCGCGCACCCGCAATCCACTGCTGATGATGTCACATATTACATCATTCATGACATGGTCAGTGACATCACTGATGACATCACTGATGACATCTCAAATGACATCACTGATGACATCTCAAATGACATCACTGATGACATCATGACACACCAATACCAGTTACTACATACGCACTCACTGATTCCTACGTCTACACACACATTCACTCATTCACCCATACAATCACTCATACATACAGTCACTCATTATTACAACACTATCATATGCACTCATACACCTATGCAGACACTCACACACTGCCACTCATCCATGGAGTTACTCACACATCTAGTCAGTCCTGTAAAGAATCAATCACACTTCCATTTCCTCATCTATACAGTTAAACACAGAACACCATACTTCAGTGACATCACTGATGACATCTCAAATGACATCACTGATGACATCTCAAATGACATCACTGATGACATCATGACACACCAATACCAGTTACTACATACGCACTCACTGATTCCTACGTCTACACACACATTCACTCATTCACCCATACAATCACTCATACATACAGTCACTCATTATTACAAGACTATCATATGCACTCATACACCTAGTCAGTCCTGTGAAGAATCAATCACACTTTGATTTCCTCATCTATACAGTTAAACACAGAACACCATACTTTTCACACATATACTAACACATACTTACTCTCTTATACAATCACTGATACAAGTACACATTGATATGCACAGAGTCACACACCTCCCAGCCAGCCACACACACACTCAGTCTTCCATACATCCACTCATTCTTCAATATGTAAAACATATTTAAACTTTACAAAAACACACAGACACTAGATGATGTCATCAGTGATGTCATTTGAGATGTCATCAGTGATGTCATCAGTGATGTCATTTGAGATGTCATCAGTGATGTCATCAGTGATGTCACTGACCATGTCATGAATGATGTAATATGTGACATCATCAGCAGTGGATTGCGGGTGCGCGATATATAGTTAGTGCAACTAACTATATATGGAATTTCATTGGTTTTATGTCAATAAAATGTCCAGCTAACTATATATGGTCTCTAACCTATGGTTTTTTCAGTGAATTTTCAAGGTTTTGTAAATGCAAATTCCTAACTGTATATGGTCTATAACCTATGGTTTTTTCAGTGAATATATATATATATATATATATATATATATATATATATATATATATATATATATATATATATATATATATATATATATATATATATATATATATTCACTGAAAAAACCATAGGTTATAGACCATATATAGTTAGGAATTAGCATTTACAAAACCTTGAAAATTCATTGAAAAAACCATAGGTTATAGATCATATATAGTTAGGAGTTAGCATTTACAAAACCTTATTTTACTCACACAAAACCATTGAAATTTGCATATATAGTTAGTTGCACTAACTATATATCGCGCACCCGCAATCCACTGCTGATCATGTCACTTATTACATCATTCATGACATGGTCAGTGACATCACTGACATTTTTTCATTGAAAACCGAACATTCTTTTAGAGTTGGCATCAAGCATATGACTGACTTATCTGCTACCTCTTTACTATATATTTTCTCAGGTACATTATCTTCATTGGGAAACAACTTGGAAAGTAATCGTGTTTGTAGAGTTTCTTTCGCATCTTCAGTTAGTTTTCCAATCCTTATATCTTGAAGAATATTTCCATATTTAGTATCCTTTGCCTGTCGCATATTTTGAATCAGTTCAGTATATTTGAAATGTGACCATATATTAACATTTCCAATACTGCCCAGGCACTTTCTGGTGTCTTCATGTGTAACAGTTTCAAATACAGGTTGTCCTTTCACAGGAGTTAGCTGCAGTAGATCTCCAAAAACTATGACATGTGTGCCTCCAAATAACACATCATACTCTGTTTTAAGTATCTGTTGCATTCTTAAATGCACAAAAGCAAGCATTAAATTGGATACCATGCTTACCTCATCAATAATGAGAAGTTTCATTTTTTTAAGGAGTCTAGAAACTTCACAACAAGCTTCTCCAGATAGCTTGTGATATTGTAATTTATTTTCATGTTCAACTGGCAGCATCAGTAAACGATGTAAAGTAATACCTTTAATATTATGTGCTGCCAATCCAGTTGGAGCAGTAACAACACAAGACAGTGTTGACTGAGTTCTTTGCTGTAGATATGTAGTAATTCCTTTAATTAGGAAACTTTTACCAGTTCCAGCTTCTCCACTTACATATAGTCGAATAGGTTCAAATGACATACATGAGCATTCTTTTTTCTCAATACGAAAACCATGCTCAATGTGCTCTGTCACTTCATCATATATCTGTCTTTGCTCAAGATTAAGTTGCTTCTCTAATTCTTCTAAGTTTATTACATCCTCTTGACCTTGCTGCATTGCTCTTTCTACCTCTTCCATGGCAGTGGCTGCTTCATTTTGGATAATTGGTTGTCCCAGTGGATCTTGACTCAACGAAGCAGAACTTTGACTATCTTGAGAACTGTCTCTAGCAATCTCCGCTGCAATTGTTGCTTCTTGCTCTATTTCGTCGTTCAACATTTGGAGATAATTACTAAAAACAGGACATTCTATACTACTTTTAGATGCGTTAAATGAATCTTCATAACTATCAAAGTCACCAAGTAGTTCCTCTTCTGTATGCCATGGTTTAAAGAGTTGCAAAAGAGCTAAATAGTAAAATTCTCTTTTGTCAGGTGTTTCGCAACTCAGTTTTCAGTAATTAATCAAGTGTCCTTTTGTTTGTTTGACCAGACATCCTTCATGTCCAATTACAGCGTGTACACCTTTATCAATATTCTCTGTAATATTCCTTTTAAAACTGTAGTTTTGAAGTATTTCATACAGACAAATGTTTTCAAGCAGAGTACTTCTATTTGTATAGTATGTATCCAACATATTTGTTTTCAGAATGTCTGTACTGTTTGGTTCTTTCTGTGCTAAATATTCAATTTCTTGCACAGGTTTTAAAACACGGTTTCGTGTTCCTGCAAGACCTAAACTCACCCACAGGATAGTTCTAGATTTCGCATAAAGACTTGCTGATGTTAATCGATCACAACATTCATATGCTCCAATTTCTCGATGAGATAACATCTTCAAACTGTACGTATACCATTTCTTGCTTAGGCTCTTTTCATGAGAAATGTCTTCCCACATCTCCTTCAGTTCCGTCTTTTCAGATTTGGTGATGTAAGACGTTACATATCGAGCCACAGCAATAGAGTTGTCTGCAACATATTGTATATCCATGTTCGCATTCTACATGGACAAAATGACTGGGTTATAGTCATTTATATATTTGGACTCTTCACCTCTTCGTAAATTGTAGGTATTTTTAGGTGATCTTCTTGTGATATTATGTCGCAAAGATGACATAAAATTGTTGACTCTTCCTTTTGAAAGTACTGGTCGTGCAAATCCAAAACGACATTTGGTATAGAATTTATTCTTTGATTTGAATTTTCGCCGACAATATTTTCCACAACGATGGCTTTGAAAGCGTAACACTTTTCCTCTTAAGTCCTTATCAGTTGTACTATTAGGGATGTCACAAGTGGCATATTGTTCAATAAAAGACAGTACAGTTTCATCCAAGTCTGTTCCAAATTTGGGAGCATCCTTGATCCATAATAGCATATGAATATGAGGAGCACCTCTCGCTTGATACTCTTTTCTCCAAAAGAAATCCAGAACTTCACCAAGAGATGGATTTTTCTTGTTTGTAATAAAAGACATCATAGCTTCAAATCTATGAATAAAATATCTGCAAACATTAACCGGATCCAACGAACACAGTTCTCCAGGTGTCTTGTAGTTTATATTTTCTATATTTGCATTCGCCTCCCGAAGAAATTCAAGTAAATCTTCCCAAGCATACTCTGCACAGCTTAGAGTTAAAAACCATGTAGGTGCTCCTAAGTTTCTTAGCATGCATTTCAAATCTCCATGACGACGGTACCAATACTCATTAGTACCATGCTGACATGCCATTAAATTAATTAGGTGTGAATCCAAAACACTGTCTTTCTGTTGCACTTTATCCATAAATTCCTTTGCTGAAACATTTTGCAGATGCACTCCACTTTTTAAGATATGGTTTACTGCATAAGAAAGACCAGATAAGTCACTCCCAAACAGAAGATGAAACAAATATGGAATACATTGACGAAATCTCGGATCTTCTGCATATAATCTTGTTGTCCGGTACTCAGATGCAGGAATCTGCATAGGTCGATCATCATATTGTGTACCTTCACCTGTAGGGAATAACTGTGGGAAACAACGACCTTCCAAACTTTCTTCCCATACACTAATAGGACTTCCTTTTGCTTTTTTAATCTGAAATAATTCAATAGCATTCCCTATTGCTTTTTTGGAATGCAGTGGATGAACACTGTAATGTTCATAAATTTCTTCACTTCTGGACAAGTCGACTTTTTCAATTTGTCCAATAGACAAATCATTATCCTCTTCTTCACTTACTTCCTCTTCTTCTACATATACATTTTTATAGTATTTATTGTTTTTGACTAAATACAACGTTGCCTTTTTGACTTTTCTAACATCCACTAAATCTTGCCAGATTTTCTTACTCTTTGTAGGTACACAATTAACTAGAATAACTAGAGGTTCCTCTTCTACATTCTCAACACCAATTGTCTCCATATTTTTTTTAAATCAAGTGGCAAATATACAACTCTACCCTTTAATCCTCTTTGTAAATCTGAAGGATTTAATTTCCCAGTCTTAGGCTCCATACGAACAATAGCCTGAAAAGGATGTACACATTGAATCAGAATAGTCTCATAAGTATTTAAATCCATCAGTTTCGATGGAATATTTATCAACTCAAGATTATTATGTACAGCTCTAGCAGGCATTCTATTTTCATTTAATTTATTATAACAATACTTACAAATACGTTGCTCAAAACCCAAATCAAAATAGTTTCTACCAACAAATAAGTCGCAAAATCTTTCCACTGACTATTATTTTCATCTTCACTTTTTAAATATAAATCAACTAACCTAGTTTGACTTTTGTAATGAATGTGTCGACAACACACACAAGGAAAATTTGGTTTTTCACCTGCAATGACCTTAAACTTTGTTATTTCCTGTTCAAAATTTTCAGTATTAAAATGTCCAACATTTTCTAACACATTTCCTTCTATAACTATATCAGTTTCTGCATTGTCTTCATCTGGACCAGAATAACTTACTTCAATTTCTGCACAAATCTTCTTAACATCTAATTCACATCCATGCAAAAGAGCACTATTTAACTGTTTAAGTTTAAGTGCTGGACTTTTTGCATAATACAACTTTCTCACTAATTCTCTCATTTTGGTATGATGCACTGCTAACATCCTGAAGTGATGAAAAACACTCTGGCATATTTTTTTAGCAAGACAAGCCAGAGAATGGCCTTGCAGACTTATTTTTTCTCTCACTCTGCAATGGTCTAATTCTTGCAACATTACAATCTTTTTTTTAGACTTTCCTTAGTGTACTTACGTAAGAAATTGCGAAAGAAATCAATTGAATCCTGTCGTACACTGCAAATACTACTACAATTCCAACTGTAAACAGGAACATTAGGACGTCCCTCTAAAACTTCTCCAGCTATCACCTCTTCTGCATTTCTAACCACAATTTTCTCTTTCTCAATAGGACAACCATCCTTCACCTCATATGCTCGACCACTGGTGTCAACTGCATGCAACAAATCTTTACTTTGAAAGTAACTCTCTTCATTAAAAAATGGCTCAGAAGTTGAAGTATGCATCTATTTTCCAGAAAACACTTTACAAAAATTACTTCTATTTATGTGTCTCTACCATTTACTCTTAGCTTTTAAAACTCTGATTGCCTTATTTAGTGTATTTATTCTATTAATTACTAAAATAAATTTTAAAAAATTTGTCTCAAACGCGCGCTCAACAACATCCTCTATATATTTTTTCTTCTTATAAAAAGCAGATTTCCTTTTAGAAACTTTCTCCTTTTTTAATAAATTCGAAACTACTCTGTTATAAAACATACGCTTCCTGATTTCCGCCAACTGATTAGTACGTCTTTTACTGTACATATTTTCCTCACCGCTGATTTCAGAAACATTTTTCTTTTTTCTCGCATTTCTCCTTGTAGATACTGAGAACTGTTTTTCCTTTTGAACATTATCCAATTTACTTTTCCTTTGAGACAACTTTTTTATGAAATCCTTGCTTCTCTTACCAGGAGCACTCTTCTTTTATCTGTCCTTTGTTGATTAGATAATTTTTCTAATACTTTCCTCTTCAAATGGTATGTCCGTTTATAAAGCTTTCTTTTTTCATTTCTGGTCGGCATACTGATTTATGTTTCTGATAAAAATGACAATCTGTTAAGAAAAAAGATCAAAAGTATTATAGACCTCTACTAGCATATAACATACAAATTATAACCACTGGTTTATTTTATAAGTAGAAAAAAGACAAAGAAACAGTCTCTGAACAGAGTAGAAAATCCTGTAGTGAATGTTGGTTCTAAATTTATGACAGTCCATAGCTGGGTCAGCATTATAGACATATTTTCTGATTCTAATTTTTCAGGCATATGAATAGTACACTGATTTTCAAGCACTGTAGGTGATCCTAGTGCTTTTCATTTTTTGGACTATAATCTCTTATACACTTCATGAAAACATTTATTCTCACTCTCAGAAAGCAGATCAACGACGAATAGTACAAGAAAACTGTCTTCAAGAATGTTTTAGTATCAAAAACAATTTTATTCATTTAAAAATTCATATTCTAAAAGGACTTGTAGCATAATTTCATCTGGTACTTCTTCAGAATCAAAATGTTCATCCTCCAAATTCTGCTCTTCCCCTTCCACCATTTCTACGTAAGCACTGTCAAAAGTATTGTCCATAAAGTCCTCATTTTCTGACTCAATTTCCTCCTCAAATACTCCATCTAGTAATTGCTCAATTAATTCATTAGCAATTTCAAAATTTAATTCAGTGTTCTCGGAGTAATTTTCCATTTTTGGAATCTTTTTTGTTTCTTCTGTATCTTTTTAAAGAAATATAAAGACTACATTATATCTTTTTCATCAATAGATAACTTAAACCTACCTTTACTAATTTTTAAACTACATACATTTTCATACTTTGTAACATATTAACTACATAGATTAAGACAGCACCTTCCTCTTGTTTGAAAACAAACTGACACTATGGGCCTCATTATGATGGAGGATTTTCCGCCTCCTCCGGGCCGGGGGAAGCCACCTCCGGCCCGGAGGAGGCGGAAAATCCTCTGCGGACTCACTAAAGACCCACCGTCGCATTACGATGGCTGGTGGGTCTTGGTTACTGTCCGCTGCTTTTCCGCCGCGGTCAGATTACAACCGCGGCGGAAAAGCTCTCATTTGGCTGGCAGTGTCTATCAGACAACGCCAGCCAAATTAGGAAGCTTTTGTAAACATGCTTTTCCACAGCGGTTTTTCCGCCGTGGGAAAGCATGTGTACTTTTGATTTTGGGGGCCCGTTGCGGGCCCCCAGTGTGTTGGCGGGTGGGGGGTGCACATGGGGGGTACCTATGGTACCCTCCAGCATTTACTTGCACAAAGCAGCAGGCACCGCGCGGTGCCTGCCGCTTTGTGCATGTAAATGTTACACATGCACTTTTAACATTGCGGCGGGTGCTGCTTGAAGCAGCACCCGCCGCAATGTTAAATATCCAGGATGTGACCGCCAGGGTGGCGGTCACATCCTAATCGCACATGAGGGAACGCCGCAGCCCATGCGGATGTTCCCTCATCCTCTGGGGTCGCGGACGGACGCAAGTCCGTTCGCGATCCTAATGAGGCCCTAAGTTCCTAGACATCAACACTATCCCGTTTGATTTTTTTAAATAATTACTGCTGTAAAAAGACATCTTACTGTGAAATTTGTTTTTAGGTTTTCTGGATATTACAACTGTTGATAGACTTATTTTTAGGGATCGATTTTCTGAGTTCACCACTACAAACTGCTATTCAAACTATATACAGTCTGAAGGGGAGGCTCACAATGTACAAATCAAAACATTCACTAAACAGATTACTACTTCCCACAGAGACAGTTGCTTTTACGTTTCAACAGCATACTCAGCATGTGAATTTCATAGCATGTACAAAATTTCATGCTAACCATGAGGAACCACATCATAATAGACCTCTGCAAATGCATATAAAAGGGTGCAGACAGATAGTACAGTCACAGATATGCAGAAAAGAGGCCCATCACACCAACAGCAATATCATAATACACCTCTGTAAATTAAGAAAAAAGACTGCACACAGATGATACAGCATGAGTTACAGAGTAGAAACAACAGACAGGCCACAAAGGAGACAAACGGAGAGAGAGGACAGCAGGCAAACAGTACAATAGGGAGAGAGAGAGCAGAAGGAACGCAGAGATGGACAAGCAGAGTAGAAGGGAGAGAGAGATGGAGAGAAGGAGGGCGAATAGGAGGGAGAGAGAGATACACCACCATAGAGACAATGCAGGAGAAAGACTGAGAGCAGCAGACAGAGAGAGATACAAAGCGAGCATGGGAAGGAGAGAGAGATCACAAGGGAGAGGGAAGGCAACAGCGTGATTCAGGCAAGAAAGGAAAAGAAGGACAGAGGGAAAAAAAGAATAGTAGAAAGGACAACGAAGAGAGGGAGAGCAAGACAAACAGAAAGAATAGGACACAGAGTGAGGGAGAACAACAACAGGATAGAGAGAAAATGTATGAGAGACAGTAAGGGTAGAAATCAGAGGGTAGGCAACATGGAGAGAAACTGCACAATAGACAGAGATACAGAGGGCGAGCCGGACACACTGAAATATATGAAGTAAGCAGCACAAAAACAGAGATGTTAAGAAAAGGGAAGGACGAACACAGATATGTGTATGCTGACTCCACTAACTTAGTGCATGAAGGCATCTGCTGCAGGAACTTCTGCATAACCTCATAGTCACAACTCTTTGTTTCCCTTTAGCCCCAACCCTTTCCCCTCTGACCTCTCACCCACCAGTGCAGCCCTCGGCCACAAACCACACTGTAAATTTTGCCCTCCATATCATTGCATGTAGGTATGGTACAACAGGTAACATCATACCTACAGCAACTGAGGACTATTGCCTTTGACACAGATTCATAGCTGCACAAGTTAAATAAACATAAATTATGACCTCTCAATAATTTTCGGAAAACTTCAACTTACAGTACGGGTGACGCCACAACAATATTCTTGTACCTGACTTTCAGAAAAAGAAGGGAAATCCACACTAAAAATGACTCTCTTTAAAGAATTTCCCTTCCTTTACCACACTCACCTACCATGATCTCATTGCGTCACTTCTCCACTAGTCACAACTAGGCAGTGTCAAAAATATCAATACCGCACATAATCGACCTACAGTTTCGGAACGTGTCTGTATCGGGCTCCGTTTTTTGCTCTGCCACTTTTTCTTGCACTACTGCAACAACAGGCTGTCACTACAGGCCGGCAAAAAAAACAGTCTGCCTATGCCAGGGCTCAAAAGTGGAGCCCGATAGACACCGAGCCTACCTTTAAGAAACTGCCTGTGCTGAGACCCGAAGAGACCCGGCCAACTTAAAGCCCTGAAACTATCTTAATGTCTCCTCCCTCTTTGGACCTTTAAATTTGACTTTCAAACCACGTTTGCTTTCCATGACACACGCTTCTTTTTCGGAGTTCCACATTCAACGCCTAGACCCTTTTTAGTATCAGAAGCCGCAGCTGCAACATGGCTAATCCACGAATTAAGTAGTCTATCTTTTGCGATTTTTCAGTGTTCAAATTCCATAATTTTTTTTCACATAAATAGATACGAGCGGCTCAGTACCTCCTACTGGCATAAACCCAAGTTGTTCCCTTTCACTTATAAATGCCTTAGAGATGGCAAAAAATTATCCGGCAGATTTACAAGCCCCTTGCGCCACTTTTGCGTCACTTTTAACATCGGAAAAGTGACGCAAAAGTGACGCACGGGGCATGTTAATCTGCCCCTATATCTGTATAGAGATGAGTGTACTGAAACATGGGATTAGTCGTTCACATCCAGGCACTTCCAATTGCATGACTTATTTAACTCGAACCGCTGTAACGTTGCATGTGTTTTCAAAGAGACACCGGTGCCTGCTATAATGCAGACTTTTACCTTATTGGTCAACAGTGGTTATTTATTTTCAAGCAATGAGAATTGTTATGAGTTATTAAACGACAAAGCTTACGCTGTAATAGTCACTCCGCATATGCTTCCCTGTAAGAATGTAGTTTATCCACCCCCGCATGGGAACCTTGATGTTTCCATCTGGCCGCGAATTCCGGCCTTGAATTCAAAGTTCAATCACAAGACATGAACAAGAGCCTTATTGTCACAAAAACAAGTTACCCTAGCATCTGTTCACAAACATATCTCCTTTATTTAGCTAACACTCGCAGAGAAGTGCATACCTTGTTAAATAGTGACCTTCCTTCACAATTTGCTGAGGTGACTCCCATAATCTTTAACGCATCCTCCACTTCAGGGCTGGCCTATTTTTTTTATAACTACTAAGCAATGGTTTAGTGACTTCTTTGCCAGAAATTATTTGAAGTCATTCTGCTACTCTTCACTCCACATTCGCCGACCTATTTTTGTGGACTTCCTGTTCTACTACCAGTGGCTGCTGCTTTTGTGTTCCTATTTTGTTTACTACAAAATGGATATCCGTCCTGTCTTCGCAAATGAGCCGGAGCACTTAGAACTGTTTCGCCAGAGGATGCTTGAGTACTATGGCATCCTGCCACTCGCGACTTTGAGTGCATCATATGGGTTATTATTTCGATTTTCCTATTTCACCTGTGTGCAGCCTGTATTTCATTGCCTGAGCTGTGATTTCATGTGGGCCCTGGACTTATGTCTCTGCAACTTAGTATCTCCTGAAGTGAATTACAATCATCTCATGAATCCGTTAATTGATCATGAACAGCTTTGTTTCCGACTGAGGGATTATGGCCTTTGCAGCGATACATGGAGTTCTGGGTCATTGGAATATATTCTCAGAGGCGCAAGATTTTTTGGCACACAGCTACATAGAAAAGTCACGGAGTTGTCCTCTGATGCTACCAGAGGCTCCGGTAATTGAAGAGCATGTATGTTCTTTTCCTCTTTTCAATTGGATTACTGACTTGTTTTCGGATGATAACAGTGACTTCCTTTTAGAAGCGGTAACTGCTTATTTCGCCTACTCAGTTGTTGGATGACTCTTATGCAAGCCATTGACGTCTAAATGTTTTTTTCCCTCCCTATCTTTCTCACGTTTTCTTGGACTTCTTTTTTTATATAAACAGACCTATTGGCTTTACTAACTGGACATTACAATTTCGTGCTGGTCAGATTTCCGTGTTTTATGTGGACTACATTTTTTTTCCACACCTACTCGATTTCGAACTAAACATTTCATTGAACTCGAATTTCAACAATTCAGTTGCTTATCTTATGTTATCTTATTTGAAACGTGCTCGGAGCAAAGCAGGGTAATATATGGTTACATGTGCCCTGATTAATGTGTAAAGTTAGCATGAGTTTTTTATAAGTTTAAACGCCATTTTCCCTTTCTGCTGCTTATTTGCGCCTGACACACATCTGCTTCTTTACTTTTCTATCTACTGAAATATTTCCGATTCATACCAAAAGAATATGTTGTTACACTGATATTAACCTTGCTTATCGAGCTGTATCTTGAGGTAATATAAATTTTATGATCGATTGTGTCCCCTATCTTAGACCCCACCGACTCCATGTACTAGTTTGAAGTGCATGTAACTTCCCTCCTGTGCCAGCTATGAAGACGCAAATACATTTGCGTCCAACGTTAACATGTTCTTTTTCAGATCCGCCATGAACGGATTGAATATTCAGTTTCTAAATATGCTATGCCAACGTCTTTTTGTGGTATACCTTACACGTTTTTCAGCTTTGGCGAAGTAGGCCTGAATTCTGCCATCGAGCCTCTTTCTCCTGCCTTCTGACTTTGAAAGCCTCAGCCCAGGCTGCCTTTGTACCAGTGACCCCTGCCTTACTTCTTGCGCGGCTAACGGTGCTCGGCTCAGCCCGCTGCCTGCCAAGACTGTATTCAACCTTCGAATTATCTGCTCCACTCCTCGAAAATACATTCCTGTCTGGTAGATTCATGTCAACATCCTTCCAGCTGCAGAGCAAAGGGTTTGGCCTCACTGTCTCTATGCAAGTGATTCACGACTCTGTTTCCATGGTAGGCCCATGCCCTCCCTCGCACCCCTCGCGTCTCATGCAGACACATAGACGCTCATACACGCACTCATAGCCAGTGTAGAATAGCCTCTTGTCCGAGAGACCTTTTCCTTCCAGATAATACAGTTCCTTAAACATGAGATATTAGATACGATTTGGGATTAGGTTGATCTGACATCCAGACATCCGTCTACACTTGTAGGGCTAAATGTCAAGTTCCCCTTCACCCCTCAAGTTACACGTACATTACACGTCATACTGCTGCGCGCGCATCTCTGCCATGTAATTCTGCTGACACTGCCGGATTCACTCATGGATCCGCCTATCTGTGATATCATGTTAAATGACGTTCTTGTTCACGCCTTCATGCACGCCTATTGTAACGCCTTTTGTATTACGTACATGCACTCTTATCTCTCTTCTCAGCTGTTACGCCTACTGCATATGCCTTTACTGTAATGCATTGACTATATATATGAATGCCTGTCAATAATGTATTGTCGCATACTTGCATATTCGCATATTACCATTGACTCTGTCAGTCTGTCCCTTCCCGAACCTATGTGGTGACGGAATGGTATGCCACCTTGGCTCGAGCCAATATGCTAATCACCCAATTCCTTTTATAGGAATAAAACCCTATTGAGAAACCTCAAATATCACGATTTTGCCTCTTATTTATTATGAGTTATTCTTATTGATTTTACCGCATAGAAATTAAGCATCGGTAATTAGAATTTACCACATTTTGGCGCCCGAATAGGGACCCCTCCCCCATCTCACGCGCCGGTGGTGCGTTGCAGGCCTGGCCCCCTGCCACAGCCTGACGGACAACTACGCGTACCCGCAGGATTTCCTGTATCTCCCTCAGGCCAACGGAGGTGACTGAGGCTGCGATCGACACCCAGACGAGGCGGTGAGAAGTGCGGAGGATCCCGACCAGAGCCTAGCTGAGAGAGCAAGATCCGAGGTATACGGAGGCCCACCAGGTTCCGAAGTTCCGAAGTATCTGCGTCACGAGTCGAGTCCGAATCCAGTCCGAATCCAGTCCGGGGTTTCCGAGGCCTTCTGTTTCCGTGCTTCCCGGTGAGTACCGTTGCTGGGGACGCATCTAGACGTGCGCATTAGTTTGTGCCGGTCAAGACAGGTGTGGGTACACAGACCTGGTCTGCACTGTTTTAGACAGTGTATCTGTACTGTTTAGCAGTATATCCAGTCTGCACTGTTGAGCAGTGTATCTAGTATTATGCAGTTAGCAAGTTACCTTCTAATTGTTATCATTCATGTCAAAATGTTTTAATGTGTCTCGATATGTCGTGGTATGAGTGATTGTTCGACCGTCATTATTGTGATTATTGTGTTCATTGTATTCATATCTGAGTAAGAACCAAGTAGCCAGATTTCAGGATGCCGTTGTTCTCCAAATTAAGACAAATAAAAACTAGAAAAGGGGTATTAGAAGAAGCTGTTCCCATTCCACCCAGGGACACTCCAGGGTACTTTATGTACCACAAGCATGGCCTAGATGCCGTTTTATTCCTCGACTTATGGGTGGACTACACTAAAGAACTATCCGAGAATCAGAGATGGCCCGCTGCTGGGACATGGGATGCAGATTGCATCATGAGAGTAGAAGAAGCATTGTGGAAAAAGAAAGCCAGACAGTCACAGAAAGATGCCATTGAATTATGGCGTAAAGAATCACATAGGCGTACAGAAAAAGCACTTAGAAAAGAAGAGAAAAGGAGGGAGGATCCAGAGAAGGCCCAGGAAAACGTATTAGTTGAGGAAGGTACCCGAGTAAAATTAGAACAGGTAGACAGACAGCGAAACACACTCATGAACGGCATGTATCCCCTCTTGACTGAGGGTTTGCCTAAGGCCACTCTAGAAGTACCGAAAGAACTACCACCTCCCATGCTCCCGACCAAAATGCACCCCAAAACAGCGAAGGACATTTTCCTTTCTTCCTATCTAGACGATGTGGCCCCTACATATGTAAATACCGCACCGCCACGCACACCTCCTCCTGGCGGCCAAGATGGTCAGCTCCTTCCTCCCCGACAAGCTACTCCTCCTCCTGTTCCTCCTGGTCTTCCAGCTGTCCTTCCACCTATTGCTGGGCCTGCTCCCCCCGCTTTTCACTCAACGAACCCCTTCGGAGCGGGCGCCTCAGGAGGCGCGTCCGGAGGAGCGACAGGTTTCCAGACTCCGCCATCCGCCCATCGGCTGACCTATAGAGACCTAGCACAGCAACGTACACCTAGAACAGGCGATATTACACTATATGGAGATCGTCTTGGAGACTGTAGATATGATCCAGTACCTGGTAAAAAGAATGACGAAAGAATGTTGCTCGCATCAGTACGCTTGCGACGAGTCACGAACTTCTTATTAACACTACCTGGAATGGTAGATCATCTAGATCGAATATATCAGTTTGTGCAGACAGGAGTAGGGCCTGAAAGTATTAAGGAGGCCATGGCCTATCAGAAAGTGGACACGAAAGCCAAGATATTACGGTTTCTTATAAACTGTTTTATAAGGGAAGTGGATAGGCCGGGTATGAACCCGGAAGACGTAAAAGCACTACACCGGTGGGGCCAGAATATAGCAGATGGGAATCACGATAAAGAGGCCTGTGTAGATAATATGTACCGAAGAATCAGAAATGCAATAAAGAAGATGCATGAGAAAAGACAGCCACCACCGGAAATAGATTCAGACAAACTTGAATCCTCAGAGGAGGAGGAGGACGAACAAGAACAGACACCAGAGCAGACACAATTACCAATTAGAGAAACTATAGCATATGTAGGAAAAGGAAGACCCTTTAATAATTCAATGCGCCCAGTGCGTCCAGAAAGTAAAAGAATGTTCCAAGAAGCCATGTGTAATCCAAGAACTCCTGAACACTTATTCCAAGCTACTGATAACAGACTTCGAGAACGAATGGGGTACCATGTACTCGATTCTATGGACGAACAAGAATTAGCCAGGTCAGCCGTGCAATGGGCTGACAATTCTGAGAAATATGGTGATGATGCGTTAGCGCATACGTTTTTGAACCTGACACCGAGCGAACAGCGTTTAGCTGGTACATACATGATACAACACTTGCTCTTATTGTATAGAAGCCAACATTCTGATCCAGGCCCCTTGCCTGATATATTAATAGAACTGCTCATGAACAAATGGAGAGGTCTAGGTACCGATCTAATTAAAGTAATTCTAGAACACCGACACAGATATAGCGCCTTCCTATGTCCACAGACGAACTCAGCACATGTCATGGAAAGAAAAATGTATTACATGGACGGACAGAATCCGTTGCGAGAAGTGCATCCAGTACAGAACGCAGACAATACATTTAGACGTGTGTTTGTGTACACACCCATAACTAAAATAGAATTATTAGAGATGAAAAAATTAGTACCTAGTCATGACAAAGATCCCGCAGGTTTCCACCGTGAAATAAAAGACATGATACTCATGGGTGACTATACTTATCCCGACATCATGAAAATATTGAAAGTATTACTGCCCCCCGGTATATACGAGAAACTCAAAGAAAAAGAGTGGGAGGTGGGAGACACAAAGATTGATTGGGCTGCATTAGAAAACGAAGAAAATACTAGAATTCCGGGCCAAGGGCTCGGGGAGAAAGTTAAAGCATTACCAGGATTGTTAGTACAAGTGTTGCCACGTTTACTAAGTACTAAAAAGGAAGATTGGGGTGCAATTTCAGCTTGTAAACAGAAACCCGATGAAGATACCAGTGATTTCTATACCCGATTTGAAAAATGTTTTGGCATTAATAGCGGTCTGAAAGCAAGTAGCGAGTCATATCCACATCTTTTTGTAACAAAATTAGTTGAGAATTCACTGCCCCAGGTTAAGAACAGAGTATTGAAAGTAGAAAGCACCTGGCAAGCCAACACCCCTTCACAAATGTTACAAATGTTACAGTACCACCAGAATAGAATTAGAGAAGAACAAGAACATGAACAAAGATGTATGAAAGACACGAAAATGAAAATGCTAGTTGCCCAGTCAGTTCCCGCCGATGGTCACAAAAAGGGTGTGACCCAGCCTAGTAACACAACAGCTCCTGTTAAAGGGACATGTAACTATTGTAAACAGCCAGGTCATTATGTAAACGATTGTGCCGTTCTGAAACACAATATCTCCACGGGTAAGACCAAGGAGAGACCGCGCGTACCTAGACAAGATCAGGCCCAGCAACAAGTACCACAGAATATACAACATATTCCGCCTATGCCAGCTTCATCACAAACTGTAGCAGTGCCACAGCAACAGCCTATTACTGCAACACAGAACACAACACAACAGATGTACCAGTATGCACAAAATGATTATCCCGATTATCAACGATACACATGAAACAGCCTAGAGAGGGAATTTGGCTTGCCCCTTATTGAAGTTCCTGTAGATCAAGAGGGTCCTTATGTACACAGTCAAGTGTTAGGAAAAGACAGAAAGTTTTTGATTGACACGGGGGCAAGCAGGACCCCAATCAGTCACAATGAGGTTCCAGGGGCACCCCTCTCAGGCTCACAGAATGTTTCCCTTGGATTTTCAGGAAAACCTATTATTAATGAAGTATCACAGCCACTCCCCCTTGCAGTAGGTCCTCTGACACGGACTACAGATTTATTGCTCACAAAATCATGCCCAGAAAACTTATTAGGAATAAAGACACTGAAAGCTCTAGGAGCTATTATATGCTGTTCTCCGGAAGGAGTACGCTTATTTTTGCGAGATTTTAAAGGCCATTATGTATTAAGAGACATGGATCCCCGGTTACAGAGTGTACCTGCACACTTGTGGGCACAAGGCCCCACTGATGTAGGTTGTATGCACATTACACCATATCGAGTCACACTCAAAGCAGGAGTGGTATTCCCACGAATTCGACAATACAAGTTACCTCCAGATGCTGTAGTGGCTTTACTGAGAATTATTGACGAGCTCATTGCACAAGGAGTGGTTGTGGAAACCGACTCCAATGTATGTAATTCTCCTATCATACCAGTTCTTAAACGTACTGATCCAAATGCACCACCAGTTTATCGATTAGTTATTGATCTGCGCGAATTGAATAAATGCATTGTACCACAGTATCCCGTGGTCCCAGATATCTCTTCATTACTGACAGCTATTGATTCAGAAGCGACGTTCTTTACTGTAGTTGACCTCAAGAACGCCTTCTTCAGTGTCCCAATTGATCCAGAAAGCCAATACTTGTTCGGATTCAGTTTAAATGGACGATCTTTCAAATTTGCACGCGCACCTCAAGGATTCACAGAAAGCCCCAGCATCTATAGCCAAGCACTGAAAAGACAACTCGACAGTATTCACATGCCAGTTAACACTGCCCTACTCCAGTATGTCGATGATCTGCTGATCACCGCACGGAGCGAACCCGAATGTGAAAATGCATCACTGACAGTTCTGAATTTCCTGGCCGACAAGGGGCACAAGGTGTCCCCTTCGAAGCTGCAATTCTGTGTTCAGCAAGTTGTGTACCTGGGTCACTTGCTGTCCAAAGTGGGGAGACAGCTCACTCCTGACCGCATTCAGTTAATTGTAAACATGTCACCACCAAAAACACAAAAGGAGGTGCGGGCTTTCATAGGCCTCACCTCGTACTGTAGACAATGGATTCCCCAATATGCATTTCTAGCAAAGCCACTCATCCAGTTGACAACTCAGGAGGCAGCGACATCGACTGTCCTCCCATGGACTCAGGAACATACACAAGCTTTTGAAAACTTAAAGAAAGCCTTATGCCAAGCACCAGTTTTAGCAACACCATGTTACAGTAAACCTTTTACACTTTTTGTCACAGAACGTGAAGGTACTGCCTTGTCAGTCCTCACCCAGGAAAAAGCAGGTTCACACAAACCGTGTGCTTACTTTTCTAGCACATTAGATCCAGTAGCTCAAGCTTTACCTGCATGTTTGAAATCAGTGGCAGCGACAGCTTTAGCAATCAGACAGAGCGATGCCATAGTATTAGGGCATCAATTGACAGTACAAGTTCCACATTCCGTGGAAGTTCTTTTAAATCGTACACAGACCCAACACTTGACCATAGCAAGACTGACAGGTTATGAATTGACATTGTTTCAACCACACATAGAAATCAGACGCTGCAGCACATTAAATCCCGCCACACTGTTGCCATTAAATGGAGTAGATCCATTGGCACATGATTGTATTGAAGTCATTACGATTACAACAAAACCCAGACAAGACTTGACAGATGTTCCATTACCAGATCCAGCCCTGACACTTTATGTGGATGGTTCATGTATGAGAACAGGTACAGGAGAATTAGTGGCAGCTTACGCAGTCACTACAGACACCGAAGTTATAGAAACAAATTGTATTGACACCCTGTCAGCTCAAGCAGCAGAGCTCATCGCTCTGACACAAGCATGTATTCAAGCCAAGAATAAGAGAGTCAACATATACACTGATTCACGTTATGCATTCGGAGTCGTTCACGACTTTGGAGTCCTCTGGCGAGAGAGAGGTTACTTAACTTCTCACGGTGCCAACATCCAACACGGTCCCCTTATTCAAGGTTTATTAGATGCAATACATCTACCTACTGCAATCTCTATCATAAAATGTAAGGCACATACAAAGGTTACCGACACGATCTCCCAGGGTAACGACCTGGCAGACCGAACAGCTAAGCAAACTGCTCAGAATCGAATGCATGCAACTGACTTGACAAAGACAATAGTTCTGACACCATCACACTGCATGACAGTCAGGGATCCCGCCCATGATGTAATTGACATACAGACACATGCCACACCAGACGAAATCAAGAAGTGGACTGAACTAGGAGGGATCCAAACAGATCAGGGATGGATGACGAAGGGAAAATCCACATGGTTTCTCCCCGACTCTATGGTTCAGGTCATCATTAACACGATACATAGTCCAGCACACCTAGGAGAAAAGGCAATGCTAGATAGCATTCAACACATATGGTACAACAAGAACTTACGAGCAGCAGCGAAACAAAAAGTGCGTACTTGCATGATTTGTTGTCAGTTTAATCCAGGTAAAAGCATCCCTGTAGAGCAAGGTGGATTTCAGCCTCCCGATCACCCTTTTGAAGTCCTCCAGATGGATTATATCCAGATGGACCGCTGCCGAGGATTCAAGTATGTCCTCGTAGTCGTATGTGCACTTTCCCGATGGACAGAAGCATACCCAGTCCCAGATTATACTGCTCCGACAACAGCCAAGCAACTGGTCCGCGAGTTCTTCCCGCGGTACGGTTTGCCCCGTATCGTGTACTCAGATAACGGTCAGCCATTCTCATCCGAGCTTGTGAAACACATTACACTCCTGTTAGGCTATCAGTGGAAGTTCCACTGTGTCCGGCATCCCGAGGCAGCAGGTCTCGTGGAGCGCCATAATCAGACCCTAAAAATCCGACTTTCCAAAATCTGTAGAGAGAAGGGCGTTGACTGGATAGTTGCTTTGCCGGTAGCCCTCTTCTATATGAGGATGGTTGCCCATTCTCGAACCGGGCTATCCCCGTATGAGGTGGTCTTTGGTAGGCCTCCGAATATGTGGGGGACGCCTGTTCCGCGAAAAATTACCGATGTTGACTGTATTATGCTGACAGATTACCTTGCCTCCTTGATGTCTGCACTACAATCTTGTCGTTCACAGGTAGCTGCAGCTTTTCCCGACAACGCTGATGTGAAGCCCCACGAGGTGGTCCCGGGGGATTATGTCTTCGTGCGCAACTTCGATCGGAGAAGTCCGTTGGAGCCCCGCTGGCAAACGCCGAAATTGGTTCTTCTAACAACGAGGACAGCCGTGAAGGTTGAGGGCAGGAAAGGGTGGCTGCATTCCAGCCACGTCAAGAAATTCCACGGACTCCCTTCGGACTTGGACTCTAAGCCCTGCCCTCCTACACAAACTGACTCAAAGCTCCCTTTGGTTGAGAAAACAGCCTCTGAAGAATATAGACTAAAATTACGATCTAGCAAGTCAGACAGTTTAATTGTTTAAGTCCTCCCCTAGGTGAATCGGTTAAATTAGTTTCTGACATGTATCCCCTAGATCGAGACAGAGAGAGAGATAGACAGAGAATACTTAAGAAACGTGCATATTGTAAATCACTCCGTAGTCACTGTATAGTGACATTGTTAATCATGTTTTTTCTGAGTCTTCTGATTATTGCTGCTAGTATCTTGCTGCACATCTACTACCCTATTTTCAAGCATGTACAATCTGTTTATAACGTCACTGCCGAACATTCTTTTAGCGAGTTACCTCCACACGAACTTTCTTACAGACTTGCGCTGCGCAACAACACATTCATTAGTATGTTACATCACTCCCATCAGACTAACAATGCTACAAACTGTTGGATATGTGGCCGACTCCCTCCCTACCAGAAATACAAGGGAGTTCTGCCCCTTTTTCCGTACCCGTTCACTCACAATGGCTCCTGTGGGGCATGGTTTAGATTGATTAACTCCTTAGATTCTGACATTGCTGTTTACGATGGGAATTGGGTTTGGGGAAACCTGAACTCAGTTCTACTTAAAGTCTGTTACCCTGACAAGAAAGGACTTCCCACTAGAACAGGAACTGATCTAGAAAATGAAGTATATGGATTGGGAAATTACACAATCAACCTCATGATTCTTACTGTTGAATCCGAAACTGCACCAGTATTGCCTGCTATGTCAGTGTTACCAGTCAAAGGTGAATTATGTATCAGAAAGAATGGTTCCATACACTTAGGTCATAGTAAATGTACTACTGTGATCGAATTCAGTGATCAAGGCAAATCCACGTTTAGAGCTACACGTCATTCCTACTTTGTTTGTGGCCATATCGCATACATACGTTTGCCTCCAGATTGGGATGGTACCTGTTACATCGCATTCCTTCTGCCACCTGTTTTCCTAGCTCCTCCTGATTATCACAGAAATACCAATCTAGTAAACAATAGACTCCGAAGAGACCTCCCGATTGTCGACTACACCGAAACGGCATGGGAGCAATACACAGACTTCAATAAAGGTTTCTTTCCCTATCTAGGTGCTGTTTTTAATAGTAAACTGATACGCAAATTAACTAGAACCCTTGAAGCAGTAGTGAACGAAACTACCTCCGCTTTGGGTAACTTAACAGAGGAGCAGTCCGCCATGCGGGTTGTTGTTCTTCAAAATCGTCTCGTCATTGACGTCATCCTAGCTGATAGGGGTGGAGCTTGTAAGGTCATCGGGTCAAGTTGCTGTGTTTTCATTCCAGAAAACGCGCCAACGGTATATAAAGCTATAACACGTCTCCATAAAATTGCAAGTCTGATACATCAGAATCCAGGCACCTGGACTTGGTCCGGTTGGTTCTGGACAACGTTGACCGCTTGGGGATGGAAGATCCTATCCTTCCTAGGCATTGGCCTTCTCATAGTATTCAGTTGCTGCCTGTGTTTACAATGTGGGCCGGCGATTTGCGGCTTGTGCGCCACATCATGTATTCCGCACTCAAATTCCCATTCAAAACGTCAAAAGAAGAAAGAAGAGCAAATGATGTTACATGAACAGATTGATCGATTCATGCAGATCGATATATCATGAAGGGTCCGTAGGGGACAAGGAGGGAATGAGGTAATATAAATTTTATGATCGATTGTGTCCCCTATCTTAGACCCCACCGACTCCATGTACTAGTTTGAAGTGCATGTAACTTCCCTCCTGTGCCAGCTATGAAGACGCAAATACATTTGCGTCCAACGTTAACATGTTCTTTTTCAGATCCGCCATGAACGGATTGAATATTCAGTTTCTAAATATGCTATGCCAACGTCTTTTTGTGGTATACCTTACACGTTTTTCAGCTTTGGCGAAGTAGGCCTGAATTCTGCCATCGAGCCTCTTTCTCCTGCCTTCTGACTTTGAAAGCCTCAGCCCAGGCTGCCTTTGTACCAGTGACCCCTGCCTTACTTCTTGCGCGGCTAACGGTGCTCGGCTCAGCCCGCTGCCTGCCAAGACTGTATTCAACCTTCGAATTATCTGCTCCACTCCTCGAAAATACATTCCTGTCTGGTAGATTCATGTCAACATCCTTCCAGCTGCAGAGCAAAGGGTTTGGCCTCACTGTCTCTATGCAAGTGATTCACGACTCTGTTTCCATGGTAGGCTCATGCCCTCCCTCGCACCCCTCGCGTCTCATGCAGACACATAGACGCTCATACACGCACTCATAGCCAGTGTAAAATAGCCTCTTGTCCGAGAGACCTTTTCCTTCCAGATAATACAGTTCCTTAAACATGAGATATTAGATACGATTTGGGATTAGGTTGATCTGACATCCAGACATCCGTCTACACTTGTAGGGCTAAATGTCAAGTTCCCCTTCACCCCTCAAGTTACACGTACATTACACGTCATACTGCTGCGCGCGCATCTCTGCCATGTATTTCTGCTGACACTGCCGGATTCACTCATGGATCCGCCTATCTGTGATATCATGTTAAATGACGTTCTTGTTCACGCCTTCATGCACGCCTATTGTAACGCCTTTTGTATTACGTACATGCACTCTTATCTCTCTTCTCAGCTGTTACGCCTACTGCATATGCCTTTACTGTAATGCATTGACTATATATATGAATGCCTGTCAATAATGTATTGTCGCATACTTGCATATTCGCATATTACCATTGACTCTGTCAGTCTGTCCCTTCCCGAACCTATGTGGTGACGGAATGGTATGCCACCTTGGCTCGAGCCAATATGCTAATCACCCAATTCCTTTTATAGGAATAAAACCCTATTGAGAAACCTCAAATATCACGGATTTTGCCTCTTATTTATTATGAGTTATTCTTATTGATTTTACCGCATAGAAATTAAGCATCGGTAATTAGAATTTACCACAATCTCACATTGAGTACTGAAACCTTCAAAAGATATCTCAATACAGTTTTCGAACGTTCCTACAGATAATATACATGCAGCTCCAGCCAACTTGTCGCTTTTGGCGCGTTTTTTAATCACTTACACAATAGCATAACACAAACTTGATAGTGCTTCGCATGCAGAGAGCTGATTGTTAATGAGGTGATGTCTAACCACTAGCATTTTCATATATGGTTGCTGAACTTAAAGTCAAAAGACACCTTCTTAGATTTAACATAATTTAATATACTTCCTCAGGAGGGTGTAGAATATGTTTTGGTAAAGCCTATTCATTTTACATCATACTATGCTTGCACCGTTTGTGTTCTATGGACTAGTAACTATGCCGATTACTTTGTTTCTTACAATATCTTTACTCGTATTAGATAAGAAACTTCGCTTGAAAGCATTGCATTCGTGAATAAACATTTCAAATATACTCGTTCCCTCTTTTAATCCATATTCTGAACTGAAATTATTGTATACTGAAAGAGTATTCTTGTGTTCCACGTATCCTCAGCTGTACTGAGGACCCGTAAAGTTAAGAGAGGAATGTTCTCTTTTGGTAACTCTTGCGAAATTAAAAAACTTCAGCCATATTTAGGTTGGAATCTTCCTCATGCAGTTAGGCGATTTATTCTTTTGTTAAGATATGATTTACTCCCATTGAATTGCTTTTTGTTTAAATGGCATGGTGGTACAGATATCTGTGATTTTTGTAAACTTTATTCCCAGGATTTACACCATGTTGTTTTTGTTTGTCCAGCTCTTATGGTACACAGGCGTAAATGGTTAAAACCTTTGTGCTTTCAGTTGGGTATCTTTACCGCTTATGATTTTATTGCAGCTATGTTTAATCCCCCAAATGAAATGTTTTGTTTCAAATTGTTTTCTTTCTTTAAATGTTTTCTAACATTGTACTGACATTTTTATGTATTTACGTATTTATAGTTGTCCTTCTTTTTGTCTGATAAACTGCTATGTGGATCTCAACAGAGTTCCGTTATCATAAATAAATAAACTTGAAACTTGAAACTTGAGTTCATGTTTTCTTTTGTCGACCTGAGTTACTCATACTGCAACCCGCGGGCCTGTGACGGCCCGTCAAGCCTTTCTTAGCGGGTCGCGGACCATGCAAACAATCGTACCTCTGGTAAAAAAATAATTTATTACTGTTACCAAGCACCGCCGCAGTTGCGCTTCACTCACACTGATAATCACTGCTCCCATGCTTCTACAGAGCAGACGCTATAGCGTGTTTCACTACTTATCACCCTTTCATCTCCACTATAACAAACACTTCTCCGCCAGCCACCAGAGAACAGAGTGGAAAATCAAACGGACTAAGAAGTGAAATACGACAAACCCTCTGCTCTGTGTAGCCGAGCGAGCGGTAATTGTGAAAGTAGACATTCACTAGCGCTTCAAAAAAGCATCTCAATTATATAAATAGTCTTTTGAAAACCTGCCAAGTACTTTGATGCGACTATCTGTGTGTGCCTGCAGAGCAAACTTCCTCAGCCCAGACTGAAGGCAGACACAGACAGACACACACACACTACGATAACACAGGGCAACGTAGACGGAAAGCAGGAGGGAGATAAAGATGGAGTCAGACGGCAGGAGGGAGAGAGATCTATGTATACTCGATCTGCTACCTCAATGTATGAAGGCATGTACAGCACAAACCTCATGTTCACAAGTTTTCATTTTATTTTACTCGCCCCCCTCCCCCTCTCACCCCACCCCCACCAGTGCAGCCCACGGCCACAAACCACACTGTAATTTTTTCGTCTGACAGAAAGTTTATGAATATCTTAAGCATTAGCACTTTTTGACGACGGTATCACATGTAATCTACCATTTCTCCCTCTACCTGCATTATCTGTGTCTCTGCTAATACCATTTTTTCATCTCCAAACCAACTTTACAGATTATATGAAAACGCTTCCAAATCACTCAAATGATTACTGTCTATTTTAAACATATTTTATATACCATTTTTTCAGTACACCAAAAATATATGCAAAACTATAATTCACACTTGAAAGAATGTGAAGAAAGGTTGCGCAACCCCCATTAAATTCACAGGACTTCAGCCCCCCCCTCCCGTCTGGTGTGGCAGCCCAAGATAACATAGATCCCAGATACACACAGAGCCACACCTGAACGTTTCACATCTCTGTAAAGAACCATTTGAATGTTAATTAGGCCTTGCAGTTGTTTTACCCCTTCTAAGAGCCCCTGCAGCTTTACTCTGCCTACTAATTAAACGTTCATGTCCCCTAACAAAAAAAAATGTATTTGCCCCCCCCCCCCCCCCCCCGAAATTTCGTTCCAGTTCCGCCTCTGACTGACAGTGAATAAAAATAACTAACAGTAAGGGATTACATAAGAACATGACTGAAGACCATTCAGCTTAATGAAATGTATTAATCGAAATTTAAAACTAATAATTGCAAACAAATAATGTATATAAAGAGTGATGAAACGAAATGGAAGAATAGTTGAAAAAATACAAAACAGTGCCAAAGTCAAAAATGAGGTTACTCAGAGACTGAGGGAAATAAACAATTATAGTGACTAAACCACATTTTACGGTACATCACAATAGAAACAGTTAGAGACTCACCTTTACCAATGCTCTATAAGATGTAAAACAGTGACAGTCACAAAACAGATATTAGTTTGACGGAACTCTCAATAATGCTTCTAACACTGCAACCAACGTTTAATGGCACAGATGTCCTCTCAATACAGACTCATATATGTCTCTTCAACCAATCACATTTGTTCCCGGACACAATTTTAAAATCAAATTAACATTTCAGTTGGTTGTCCCTTTCCATATTTTCAAAGTCACATAAAGGTCACCCTTCACCCTCTGCCTTCTCTGGCTGGTACCATGGTAACACCTCATTCTGCACCTGGCTGAAGGCACAGGTCAAAAGTTCATATCTCAATGTTCTATATCAAAGCAAGAAGGCTGATTTCCCTCCATAAACACCTGCCTATCCACTGCTTTTTTACATTTCATTTCTTTTCACAACCAATAGTACTTTACGTTTTAAAAAAACATTAACATGCAACGTAGTCTTCAATCTTGAGGTTTAAGAATCAACTAATCATTTTTAGTTTTTTAACCACACCAAACCTCATCCCCTTTTTTATCCTGACTTTCAGCTTTTAACTGCCATTCCACTTCCATAACCCATCGGAGTACTACTGCATCTGCCTTGAAAATGAAGGTTAGGCTTTTAGGACACAGCTATATTCACTGGAGTGAAAAATATGCAGCAAACAGACGAATTTCCAACCTTCATTTACCAAATGTGCAGATTACGTGTATTGGCCAGAGAGGATTTAGATGTCATCAATTAATACCATTGGTGAAAACTTTTATGCATCTCCCAGAACCTGACCTTATAATTGTGCACTGTGGTGAGAACGATCTAGGCACATTGACTGGGGTAGGTCTGGAAATGCTTCTAAAGGACACCTTTCGGCAAATGATGACACTTTTTCCTCGAACTGTCTTGGTGTATTCCAATATATACACAACAGAAAATGAGAGGAGGGTCTAAGGGCAAATTTACCGACTAACCAGGTACACGCCCCAAACACAATATCATGACACCAAATTGTACCTAGGAGTCAAAGAGAATGAGTCAATCAACATGGATCACAAGACCAATACCATACAGATAACACCAGTGGGAACACACCATGCAAGCAAATATACAATGCTGGCCAAGTAAAGGCTCAAGAGTATGTGGAGGAAATTCCCATCAGAAGCCACACTGTACTGCCCTCTTTCTCATCATTTGGGTTCTCCTTACCCAGGAGACAAAACGGCCGGTCTGATGTTACCGTGACCGATATAGATGTGAAAAGTAGGTAGTATATGTTATTAAAATGTTGAGGTGACGACTGAAAAAAAGCAGTGTGTGATGATAGGAGTGAAATAGTGAGGGTTTTTTTTTTAAAATTAGGTGAACCGGGTAGAAAAACAATTTTTATTAGTATCTCCCAATCCCTAAGGTTAAAAGGCAAGTGCAAGTGCTGGTTTGAAATAATAACCGTACTTAGTAGTGGTCAACATGTTTCTGCATTAAGAGAAAAGAGTTTCAAATGCATTCTTCAGGACCTGTTGTTTTAAAACTACTGCTTTTCGTGAATAGTAATAAAAAGATATCACCTGAGAGTCCCAGGTTGTGTGCTCAACCATATACCGTATGTGGTGGTTGAGGAGCTTCACCCCACCTGGCTGCGGCTCAGGTATGAGGAGCACCGCTCTGACCGTCGGTGTCTCCTGACAGTCATCCGAACTGTCTGGGGGGGCCACTTGCCTTTTAACCTTAGGGATTGGGAGCTGTAGCCGTGTCTAAACGTCCTATGGAAAATAACATGGGGAAAACACGTTTTGGGACCCCCCTTTTATCTCAGCCCCCACTTGACCAATCCCTCCAAAAACTTTCAGGGAAGGAGCGCAGCGGACCGAGCCATCTTCTTTGAGAAATTCGCAAACATTCGTCCACCGGGGCCAAAGTTAATCCAAATAGAATGTTGCGGATTTCCTATGGAAACTAGGTCCTAACTATAACTACCTATATATATATATATATATATATATATATATATATATATATATATATATATATATATATTACTTACTGGCGTTCGCCAGTAGGTATATATAGTTAGGATTTTTTCCCTATGGCATTTCTGAAAATTCTATGTCTAATAACTTTGGCGTTTGTGGACGGAATCGGCTGAAATTTTCAGGAAAATGGCACATTTTGTTTCTGAGCAGCCCCTGAAAATTTGGGGGGGGGTCATCAAGGGGGGGCCGAGAAAAAAGGGGGGTCCCAAAACGCGTTTTTCCCATGTTAATTTCCATAGGGCGGTTGGACTCACTTTTAGCCCGAACGGCTGAATGGATTTTCACGAAACTTGGCAAAATTGTAGGGACTGTTAGCCCGATGTGCCTTTGCTAGGTCTCAATATATGTGCTCCAGTAGTTTTTGAGAAATTAACGTTCAAAACAAGATATATATCTGTAACAGCGCTCCGGGCAGCGATCCGGTCCGCTTACTTTTCGCGAAACGGAACTTTGCGCGCAGAAAGCTGATTGGCTCTCCGGTGTCTGTCAACATTCTAAACAGTCCGGAGCGGCCGCCATCTTATCTCTCGGTAGGATCGAGAGAGAAGAAGAGGTGAAAAACGAAGGGGGAATTTAATGAAAGGGGGCAAGGTATCCCCCTCTTGACCCCCTAGGAATGTTGTTGGGGTTATTAAAGGGTCCCGTGGGGAAAATAAAAAAAAAATGATTTTTCACGGTAGAAGCGCTTCACGGGCCGCGAACTGGGCCGCAAACTGGTAGCGAAACGGGAATTCGCCATTTTGTGCTTCGTTAATTAAATTACTAGGTATAAGGGGGTGCGGGAGACGTATCCTAATCCCCTATGTTTCCTGAGGGTGGCTGAGGTGGCTCATATATGTTGATACATCTCTTCCAGCGACTGTGCGTGAGCTTTTTTTTTTTTTGCTGCGTGACAGTCCGGAGCGGCCGCCATCTTATCTCTCGGTAGGATCGAGAGAGAAGAAGAGGTGAAAAACGAAGGGGGAATTTAATGAAAGGGGGCAAGGTATCCCCCTCTTGACCCCCTAGGAATGTTGTTGGGGTTATTAAAGGGTCCTGTGGGGAAAATAAAAAAAAAATGATTTTTCACGGTAGAAGCGCTTCACGGGCCGCGAACTGGGCCGCAAACTGGTAGCGAAACGGGAATTCGCCATTTTGTGCTTCGTTAATTAAATTACTAGGTATAAGGGGGTGCGGGAGACGTATCCTAATCCCCTATGTTTCCTGAGGGTGGCTGAGGAGGCTCATATATGTTGATACATCTCTTCCAGCGGCTGCGCCATCTTGCCTTTTTTCCAATGCCACAATTTTGTCGTGCACGGCAGCCATTTTAGATGCCAGGCTGGTCCCAGGCTATCACCTACCCCTGCGGATGTAGTTTATGGCCCCAGCTGTAGAGAATTCAGACATGCCAACCCTCCCGATTCAGGCATGAGACTACTGATTTCAGTGCTAGTCTCCCGCCTCCCGATTTCTGCAAGCAAAAACCCGGGGGCATATTACGAACAACTAGCGATAATTTTTGTCTCTAACTTGTTTAGAGACAAAAATTATCGCCGCACATCGGCGATTTTTATCGCAGATAAACTTTGCTATTATCGCAGAAAAGTCAGCGATATTCATGTATTATCGAGCAAATGCTCTTAGCCATGTTATCCACCTCCCATTGGATAACATGGCTAAGAACTGCTCAGGGCAGGTGTTAGATTTTGGAGATATTCGCGCTTAGCGCGAATATCTCCAAAAGTTGGTAATAGGAGATAGCGATGTTAGGGACTGTTTCCAGTCGCTAACATCTTGGCACGCCACTTTGCATGTCATTAGTGATAAGTATCACTGACATGCAAAGCGGGGCCCAAGATGGTCGCTATCTCCTTTTAGCTGTCACTAACTGGTGTTAGCGACAGCTTGGTAATAGGGAGATAATTTTATCTCCGCTTTCATGGCTTTTAAAGCCAAAAAAGCGGAGATAAACCCCCTTGATAATATGCCCCACGATTCCTTGGGGGTTTCAGCTGACAGGGCTTGGTATTGTGTTACATGGTAATTTTTCCAGGAAACGTCAGAGGGTCGATGCAGGGGTTCTAGAAGAGGTGATAAATCATTTAAGCCTCATGAACAAGCGCATGGTCTTTTAAAGATTTGTGAAGTACTCGGGGCGGCGGTGTGTGTGTGCCCTCTTTCAGGAGCGGGCGGGGGGGCACTGCCAGCAACTTGCCAGGTCAGGTAGTGTTCAACACGTGCATCACCCTTTCTCTGCCTGCTATTGCGCTCCATGCTTCGGAAAGGTAAGAAAAAGAACGTGCATTTGAGTTTGAAATGTCCGATCCTGCAGCAGCACACTTCCAAAGCCCACACATGACAGTAACCCGATTCAAGGCCCATTCACCCGTTTTTAAAAAAATAGATAACACTCCAACAAAGTAAGATTATAAAACTTTATTAACTTTTAACTATAATGAACGGAACAAAAACTGTAAAAACATTTAAACATTTTTCACCCAAAAAAGCAACAATGGTCAGAAGCTGTCTTTTGTGCGAATAGTCCCAAGGCAGCACAACGTGCAGAGTTCTGGACGGCACCCAGGTGATGGCGCCTGGGTGCCGCACTGGTTTTGGGATCCTACAATGCTGCTCCGAAAATTGGCGTGGGGCATCCCGGGTGGTGCGGGGGGAGGCCTCGTCAGTAGCGGTCTGTTGTGCGAATAGTCCCAAGGCAGCAGAACGCGCTGAGATGTTGATGGCACCCAGGTGATGTCCAGTAAACTGCCGCACTGGTTTTGGTATCCTACAATGCTGCTCCGAAAATTGGCGTGCGGCGGCCCGGGGGGGGAGGGACGTGGGGGAGGCGGCGTGAACGGGCCTCCCCAGGTGGCGGCCATCCAGCTGAGTTGCGCCCGCTCTTGCGGCTACAGCGTCTCGCTCACCATGTTGTTGAGTTGCTCCCACTCTTGCAGTGCAGCGATAGGCGGCTGCAACATGACTCTTAAAATGGCGGACGGCTCTTCGGTTTTGGGCCTGGTCCACTGAAATGGCCCTGGGACACCTTGGAACTCGGACGCTTGCCTGCTAGGGCTTGGGCTCCATTCTCGAAAAGCGTCCCCTCAGCCGTGAAGATTCTACAAAAGTCTTGGGGGCCCCCCGACTCCCGCAGGCTTCCGGTGGGGAGCGGCTGCCATGATTGCTCGTGGAATGACCACGACGGAGCCACGAGATGGTGGTGCTCTCATGCTGACGCCAGCTTCAGTCTGAATGATCCAGAAACAAGGTGGGGCTTTCATCGTTTGGGAAAAAAAAATGTTCTAAACCAATGAAAAGTGTTATTTTTAGGTCATATGACCAAACCTTCCATCTTTAGGAAACCAAAAGTAAAATGAACCAATGAAAAGTTTTATAAACAAGTCACATGACCTGTTCTGCGGCATAGGGCTACAAAAAGCGTAGAAAATCCGTTGGCACGTGAGGCGGCGTCAGTAGCGGACCGATGTGCGAATAGGCCGAAGGCAGCACAACGCGTCGAGATCCGGATGGCACCGAGGTGGTGTCCAGCAAATTGCCGCACTGGTGTGGCCATCCTACAATGCTGCGCCGAAAGACGGCGTGTCCAGCTGAGTTGCGGTCACTCTTGCGGTACAGTGACTCGAACGCGCCGAGATCCGGATGGCACCGAGGTGGTGTCCAGCAAATTGCCGCACTGGTGTGGCCATCCTACAATGCTGCGCCGAAAGACGGCGTGTCCAGCTGAGTTGCGGTCACTCTTGCGGTACAGTGACTCGAACGCGCCGAGATCCGGATGGCACCGAGGTGGTGTCCAGCAAGTTGCCGCACTGGTGTGGCCATCCTACAATGCTGCGCCGAAAGTCGGCGTGGGGTGCCCCGTTGGCTCATGAGGTGATGTCAGTAGTGGACCGATGTGTGAATAGGTCGGAACCAGCACAAGGCGCCAAGATCCGAATGGCAAGTCCTGGATGTTGAGTGCCATAGTTGAGAGTTCGGAGCAGTGCTTGTAAGATTGTCTGAAGCTTATTTGCACCTGCTGCAGCTTCACTATTGCCCTGGTGTGGCCAAAGGTCGCACATGACATAGGCGGCCGGCTCCCGAGGTCCGGCGGAACTTTTTGCCTTTTCCTTTCTGCTTCTTTTCCTACAATCCGTTTCATCTGAAGACGAGACCAGGTCCCTGAATGTGTGCAGGGGGACGCTATTGATTGAATGAAAATGGCGGCTTGACACAAAGCTAACTCAAGCGTTGCTGTTGATGCTATACAGACAAAAATTGGTTTTCAGTTTGTACATTCTTCAGGATTTTTTTTCCATCCAAGTCTGATTGAGAGTTTGTAGAAAAATGGCTTCAGATTTTCCACATACTACTCTTCAACATTCTTCCTAAATGTAACAATGTAAAACTCACTAGGAGAACGGCTGTTTCTGTTTCCTTTCAAAATGCTGCCAACAATATTTTCTGAATGGAAGACACCATCTTGTAGCATAAAGGGCCGAAAGGGGTTCTGGTCTGGCCGATGGTTGGTGGAGACATTTTGACTATATCTTGGACCTGCCCGGACTCGCCCAAAATGGCGCCGGTATAAATGGGACTCGTAACTCCTTGCCCGCAAATGTATATCTAGAAAATGTTATTGTAAGTGGCCCTGTCTTATTTTAATTACAAAATGTACGTCCACCGATTCCGCAACTGTTAGACACCTTAGTTCTTGCAACCTAATGGCCCGCTCGTTACGTTCCTCTACAGTGTAAATGTCTCCTCATCATATACGATTTCAGTTTGCTCCGTGGCCGGCCCACGTGGTTATAGGCCCGTATTTGTATACTGACATTTTCACAATAAAGGTTTTTAAAACAAAACACGGTAGTAGTATTTACATTGGTAAAGTTTTTACTTTTAGTCACTGTTTTCGAATCAGTAAAAGGCAAGTGAAATAAAGCAGTCCAATTACATGACGGATAAAAGGTATAATATGTAGGAACGCAGTAAAGATAAATGGTCAAGGGCAGTTGTGTTTTCCACTCCTGCAACATAAAGTGATCGATAAGAATCTGATAATCAGGCGTATCGGCGACTAAGACAGCAGGCCGAGTATCTTTTACTCAACGGCTCCGTCATGGAACGAAGAAACGCCCTTTTTCTCGAAAAAGGAATATATTTTACTTGCAGGACAGTTGTACATTTTCCGGGAAAGTACATTAGCCTGGAATATTATAACATATGTTTTAAAAAAAATAATGTTCGAAAACAATAAAAAGCGTAATTTTTAGGTCATATGACCAAGCTTTTCATCATTAAAATAACAAAAGTAAAATGAACCAATGAAAAGTTTTATTAACAAGTCACATGACCTGTTATGCTTACGTTACGCGCTGCGCGCCGCGCCTCAGATCACTTCCGGGTGCGCTAACGCGGCGTGTCATATAACGCATTACGCGACAACGTAGGTCAAGAATATAGTCAAAATGTCTCCACCAACCAGCGTTCGGAACACAACCCCTTTCAGTAGTCCAAAAAGTTCTGTTAAATGACAACAGAGGGGACAGGCAACAAGAACCATCAGTCAAAGAGGGGAGGGCAAGTTCTTCTCTTCCGGGTCATGTTGGGGCGCTACTGGAACTGATCGAATTGGTAGTCTACAGTGTTTCTGGATGTTTCAGACTAAAGCTGGCGTCAGCATGAGAGCACTTCCATCTCGTAGCTCCGTCGTGGCCATTCCACGAGCAGACATGGCAGCCGCTCCCCACCAGAAGCCTGCGGGAGTCGGAGGCCCCCAAGACTTTTGTAGAATCTTCACGGCTGAGGGGACGCTTTCGAGAATGGGACCCAAGCCCTAGCAGACAAGCGTCCGAGTTCAAAGGTGTCCCAGGGCCATTTTAGTGGACCAGGCCCAAAACCGAAGAGCCGGCCGCCATTTTGAGAGTCCTGTGGCAGCCGCCTATCGCTGCACCGCAAGAGCGGGAGCAACTCAACTACATGATGAGCGAGACGCTGTAGTCGCAAGAGCGGGCGGTAAACAGCTGAATGGCAGAAGAGGCACAGTGTAGCAAAAGCCGGCGGAATGGCAACTGAAACGGTAAAGGGGCGCCCCACTACAGCTTGTCTTCAGGTCAAACGGATTGTGGGACAAGGTCCAGAATTGAAGAGTCATCAAAAGGCAAAATGTTCCGCCGGACCCCGGGAGCCGGCCGCCTATGTCGGGGGCGATCTCAGGCTATACCAGTGCTATAAGACTTGGGGAGGGTGTCGGAGCCAAGCGTCTTCTCCGAGTCCGTGCCATCACACCGTCCCTCAGGGGCCTCCGTCAAGCGGTTTAGGGAGGTACCATATAACATTGTTTTCAAATGCAGTCAGGTCCACAAACGACCCTCACTTACTTTGAGAATAGTGAAGCTGCAGTAGGTGGAAATAAGCTTCAGACAGTCTTACAAGCACTGCTTTTGTAAACATTTTTTGTTTTTTTTGTATTTTTGCACAGTTTTATATATTTTTTTTGTTTTTGATGGAGGGGAAACAACAAAGCACAGGCATTGAAAAAGGCTCAAACTCAGAACTCTGAACTATGGCACCCAACATCCAGGAGCTTGCCATCCGGATCTTGGAGCCTTGTGCTGTTTTCGACCTATTCACACATCGGTCCACTACTGACATCATCTTATAAACCAACGTTATGTAAATAGTTTTTTAATAAAATGTTTTACCCTGTTTCTTTGCTGGTGTGTTGTCTATATTTTTAATATTTGCATAGGGTTTGTCGTTATTTTGTGCGGGATGGGTGATGGAGCCGAGCTGCCTTGCAGCCCTCATGGTGTGGAGCTCAGTTCATCTCACTATTTTCGTATTTCTCATGAAGGGTTGTTTATAATATTTCTATTTTAGCGAGGTCAAAAAAAGATCCAATTAGTGGCGTACTGATTTTGCTCGATTACTTTTATTTTTTTACACGATTTTTCCCGATCTGCAAAGACTAAACAGAGTATTGCGACTTTGTGCTTGTTTGTAAATAGAGAATGATCCAAAGAGAACCAATTCTAAAACAGTAAATGCTTGGATAACAATCAATCAAATGGAGAGACAAGCAGGCACGACGGATTACAACGGGGGCAAAGGCCTGCGTTAATTACCGTTCACTATCTGCAAAGAGAGAGTACTACTAAGAGAAAAGAGGGGAGGGGGGGGGCAGCGTTCAAAGCACATCAGCGTGCATAAATACGAAAATGTTTTTATCTATCACGTACTTGACATTTTAAAGCTTTTCATATTTGCTATTAAAAAACCAATGAAATTCACAGAAAAAACCATAGGTTATAGTGGATATATAGTTAGGAATTTGCATTTACAAAACTCAATGAAAAAACCATTGGTTTTAGGCCATATATAGTTAGGGATTTGCATTTACAAAACCTTATTTTACTCGCATAAAACCATTAAAATTCCATATATAGTTATAAGCGCTAACTATATATCGCGCAGCCGCAATCCACTGCTGATGATGTCACATATTACATCATTCATGACATGGTCAGTGACATCACTGATGACATCACTGATGACATCTCAAATGACATCACTGATGACATCACTGGTGACATCTCAAATGACATCACTGATAACATCTCAAATGACATCACTGATGACATCACTGATGACATCTCAAATGACATCACTGATGTCATTACTGATGATATCATTCATGTGACAATACAATGCATCTCCTCACACTTTAATATAACCTCTGTTACATCCAGTGTAAAATACAGAATATAATTTTTTTAAACCATTGGCACACCAATACTAGTTACTACATACACACTCACTGATTCCAATGTCTACACACAGATTCACTCATTCACCCATACAATCATTCATACATACAATCACTCATCTTTACAACACTATCATATGCACTCATACACCTATACAGACACTCACACTCTGCCACTCATCCATGGAGTTACTCACACACCTAGTCAGTCCTGTAAAGAATCAATCACACTTCCATTTTCTAATCAATACAGTTAAACATAGAGTACCTTACATTTTCAAACATATACTAACACATACTTACTCTCTTATACAATCATTGATACAAGAACACATTGATCTCCACAGAGTCATACATCTCCTAGCCAGCCACACACACACTCAGTCTCCCATACAAATGCTTCGACAATCAATCAATAACCCATATAGTTACTCATATAGCTACTGATCAACACATGCAGCAGTTTACAGAACAACAGACATAATGATGCACAAATTAAGACAGTTTAGTCACTAACCCATGCACTCAGTGAGACACATTCAATCACTCACTCATACAGTCAGTCATGCACCTACTAAATACTTCATCCAGACACTTATACATCCACTCATTCTTCAATATGTAAGACATATTTTAACTTTTCAGAAACATACAGTCACTGGATGTTGTCATCAGTGATGTCATCAGTGATGTCATTTGAGATGTCATCAGTGATGTCATCAGTGATGTCACTGACCATGTCATGAATGATGTAATATGTGACATCATCAGCAGTGGATTGCGGGTGCGCGATATATAGTTAGCGCTTATAACTATATATGGAATTTCAATGGTTTTATGCGAGTAAAATAAGGTTTTGTAAATGCAAATCCCTAACTATATATGGCCTAAAACCAATGGTTTTTTCATTGAATATATATATATATATATATATATATATATATATATATATATATATATCCAAAGCTATTTGCCCAAAATTTAGAAAAGCCACACGCAGGAAAGATGAAAATCTGTGTTTATTCAGAGCAGGCTGCACGGCGCTGGAAAGAGGTGTTCACTGAATCAATGAAGGTGCCTGACGCGTTTCATGCGCAGAGCGCATTTCTTCAGAGGCATTTGAGATCAGCTGCACGTAGCTCCAATAGTCTTTGTAAGAGTCATTTAAAGTATTCACCTTGTGACCTAGGGCGTGGGCACACCCCGAGCATTCTGGTATAGGTAGTTCATTTTTCCGCTGGATTAACAGGCTCGTGCTTGTGAAATGGATTCAAAAGTTTACACACCCCAGTGGGCTAGGAAGACCTCCAAACACGGCGTAGTGCACATTATATCTTGCTCCACACGTCCTTCCTGCTCCTTAATGTGCTGCATCCCAGGACGCTGCACAAGTCCATATATTCATGGCTGGGCTTCTCTCCGACCAGGGCAGGCCGGTTAAACATCCAAAGCTATTTGCCCAAAATTTAGAAAAGCCACACGCAGGAAAGATGAAAATCTGTGTTTATTCAGAGCAGGCTGCACGGCGCTGGAAAGAGGTGTTCACTGAATCAATGAAGGTGCCTGACGCGTTTCATGCGCAGAGCGCATTTCTTCAGAGGCATTTGAGATCAGCTGCACGTAGCTCCAATAGTCTTTGTAAGAGTCATTTAAAGTATTCACCTCGTGACCTAGGGCGTGGGCACACCCCGAGCATTCTGGTATAGGTAGTTCATTTTTCGGCTGGATTAACAGGCTCGTGCTTGTGAAATGGACTCACGAGGTGAATACTTTAAATGACTCTTACAAAGACTATTGGAGCTACGTGCAGCTGATCTCAAATGCCTCTGAAGAAATGCGCTCTGCGCATGAAACGCGTCAGGCACTTTCATTGATTCAGTGAACACCTCTTTCCAGCGCCGTGCAGCCTGCTCTGAATAAACACAGATTTTCATCTTTCCTGCGTGTGGCTTTTCTAAATTTTGGGCAAATAGCTTTGGATATATATATATATATATATATATATATATTACCTACTGGCGGTCGCCAGTAGGTAGTTATAGTTAGGACCTAGTTTCCATAGGAAATCCTCAACATTCTATTTGGAATAACTTTGGCCCTGGTGGATGAGTCTTTGCGAATTTCTCAAAGAAGATGGCTCGGTCCGCTGCGCTTCATCCCTGAAAGTTTGGGGGGGATTGGTCAAGTGGGGGCTGAGATATAAGGGGGGTCCCAAAACGTGTTTTCTCCATGTTATTTTCCATAGGACCTTTAGACTCGGCTACAGGTCGAACGGCTGAATGGAAATTTGCCAAAGCTGTAGAGTCTTATTCGCAGATTACGCTTTTTTTGGAATGGTGTAAATCCGTTCAGTAGTTGTTGAGAAAATTAAAGTTAAAGTCAATTATATATCTATAGGCGCGCACACGTGCGCGCACCCAAGCGGCTGCGCGTGAGCAGAATTTTTTTTTGCTGCGTGACGTCTGTTAACGTTCGATTCGAAGGAAATCAGGAAGTTTTGTCCGCCATTTTGTCACTGCGAGTAAATATATTGTTCATTTCAAAGCGTTGAAACATGGAAAGGGGAGAAGGTAGAGATTGTCTTGCTGCGTAGGTTTTCTCGGGGTGTGCAGTAAGGCCCTTGAACGCGAAAAGATATATTTTTTTTCGGGAAAAAAATAACGGGGTGCGCGCACCCGGTCGCGCACACCTATTCACAAGAGTGTGAAAATGGAGATAAATCAGAAGTTTAAGTGCTTAGATATAAGGTGGCTCTGAAAAGAGCCCTTGTGTTAATTGAGTGCTTTCTGCATTTATAAGTAAGTACCAATGCAGAGCCTGATGTTGCAGAGGAAGATTCTGTTTCCCTCATTCGTGAAATGAACACCGTCTCTCCTATAGACGTCTTGCATGTGGTATCGCAAGTTGTTGTGGTAAATAGAACCCATGCTATAATCTCTGAGGAACGCAGAAACAGATTTACTTACATGTCTCCTTGCTTTCTCAAATTGTGCACAATGTTGATTGGACCAATTCCATTTCTGTCTTTGGCATATATTGGAATATACCAAGGCAGATCGAGGAAAAAGTGTCATCAATTGTCGAAAGGTGTCTTTTAGAAGCATTTCCAGACCTACCCCAGTGATTGTGCCTAGATCGTTCCCACCACAGTGCACAATTATAAGGTCTGGTTCTGGGAGATGCATAAAAGTTTTCACCAATGGAATCAATTGGTGACATTTCAATCCTCTTTTGGAAATCCATGTTATGTGTACATTTGGTAAGCTGAGGTTGCAAATTCGTCTGCTTACTGCATATTTTTCACTCCAGTGAATATAACTGTGTCCTATTAGCCAGACCTTCATTTTCAAGGGATTTGTAGTCGTCCTCCGATCGGTTGTGGAAGTGGAATGGTAGTTAGAAGTTGAAATTCTAAATAAAGAAAAAGGACGAGGCTGGGTGTGGTTTAAAAAATAAAAATGATTGGTTGATTGTAACAAGTGGAGATTGAACAGTACGTTCCATGTTAATGTTTATGTTAAACGAAAAGTACTATTGGGTGTGAAAAAACAAGATATGTAACAGAGCTGTGTATTGGCAGGAGTTTCTGGAGGGAAAATAGTGTTCTTAGTTTGTTGTAGAACGTTAAGACATGAACTTTTGACCTGTGCCTTCAGCAAGGTGCAGAATGAGGTGTAACCATGGAAACAGCCGGAGATGGCAGTTGGTGATGGGTTCACTCTTTGGTGCCTCTGCATCTGAGTCTGTTCTCTGGTGACTGGCGGAGAACTGTTTGTTATTGTGGAGATGAAAGGGTGATAAGGAGAGAAATACGACAAAGCGTCTGGCCTGTAGAAGCGTGGGAGCAGTGATTAACTCTGAGTGAAGCGGAACTGTGTCGGTGCTTAGTAACAGTAAAAAAAAAATGTTAACAGTGGTATAACTGTCTTTACGGTGCGCGACCTACTAAGAAAGAGTTCACGGGCCGTAATTGGCTTGGAGGTTCTAGTATCAGTAAGTGAGCTCGAGAAAAGAAAACATTGAGGACTTTATTTATGAAGGCCTTGCGCCACCGGTGCGTTACTTTTTCCCATTTTAAAAAATGAGGCCCCGGCGGCGGAAGGTCTTTATAAATAAGGTCTTCAGTGTCTACAGTTAAGGTTATGTGGAACCCATGAATAGTTTTTCAAAATGAAATCATTTCAGTTGAGATTATGGATTAAAAGAGAAACCGTGAATATTTGAAATGTTTATTTAGAAATGTACTGTTTTAAAGGCAAATCATTATGTAATATGAGTACAGAAATGGCAAAAAACACAGTAATTGGTATTGTCAGTAGTACATGGAATACAAACGCTATAGTTGAAGAAAAATGAATATAGTTGGGAAAAAACATTGTACACTCTTATAAGGAAGTATATTATATTTTAATTAATGGAAGAAGGTCTCTGGCCTTTCAGTTTAGGAACGATATATGAAAATGCAAGTGGTTATACATCATTACTTTATGAATCAGCTGTCAAACTACACGAAATCATAATGTCCATTGTTAGTAAAGCAAGTAGGTCTGTTCTTCAAAAGAAAATATGGAAAAGAACGTGAAGAATATAGAAAACCAAAAGGAAATGAGGACGTCAATGGCTTGTATAAGAGTTATTGAAGCATTGTTTAGGCAAAATAGGTAGATTCTGCTTGTAACAGGAAATCAGTTTTATCATTTGAAAGTATGTCAGCTATCCAATGGAAAAGAGTAAAGCAGTACTGATGATGTGTTATAATCGAAGCCTCTTTTACCATCAGAGGGCAGGTCGGTGGGTTTTCGATGTAGCTCGCTGTTAGGAAAGAGTTAACCGTCCATTGTGTAGGCAAAGTATGCAGCAAGTGCCTCTAACATGAAATCATTGTTATCATCTGAGAACATGTCAGCCATCCAATTGAGAAGATGAAAGGAGCATTCATGATCTGTCATTATTGGAGCGTCTTTTACCATCATAGGGCAGCTCGGTGGGTTTTCGATGTAGCTCTCTGTTAGGAAATCTTGCGCCGCTGCGAATATATTCCAATGACCCAGAACTCCTTGTATCGCTGCAAAGGCCATAAACCCTCCGTTGTAACAAAGCTGTTCATGATCAAGTAACGGATTCATGAGGTGATTGTAATTCGGTTCAGGAGGTACCAAATTGCAGAGACATAAATCCAGGGCCCACGTGAAATCACAGCTCAGGCAATGAAATACAGGCTGCACACAGGTGAAATACGAATATCGAAATGATAATCGATATGAAGTATTCAAAGTTGAGAGTGGTAAGGTGCCGTAGTACAGAAGCATTCTCTGTCGAAATAGTTCTAAGTGGCCCGGCTCGTTTGCGAAGGCAGGAGGGACATCCATTTTGAATTTCCCAAGATGGTAAAGGAAACGGCGCAGCACCGCTGGTTGTATAGCAACTCCACAGAATTAGGTCGCCGGCTATGCAGTGGAGAGGAGCAGAATGACTTGATACATTTTCTAGGAGTCTAGTCACTTATATTTTGCTTAGTGGTTATCAAAAAAGTAGCTTTTTTTGAACTGGAGGATGCGTTAAAAAATAAGGGAGTGATTTGAGGGAGTTGTAAAGCAAGGTCAATTTTTTTTTACATCGATGATGTTTTCTGTGAATGTTAGCTTAGTGAAAGATATGTGTGTGAGCAGATGCAACGTTCAGTTTTAAATGTGACAATGGCGGTCTTGTTCATGTCTTCCAATTCAAGGTCGGTATTCGCTGCCAAATATAAAGATCAAGAAACGCATGCGTGGGGTACATAGTCTGCATTCTTAAAGGAAAGCAAATGAAGGGTTATTTTTACCGCGTTAGCATTGTCGTTTAAAAAGTTATAGTGATTTCTATTATATGTTAAGAAAGTGTCACTGATGAAGACTGAAAATAAATCCTTATAAATGATAGGGACTGGTGTATTTTAGAAAAGGTGTGTAACATTACATGAATTGTGGAAAAAAAAATAATGTAATTGAAAGTGTATGGTTTGAAAATGAAAAGTAGAGGTTTATAGTTCACGTTTTGAAAGCAGTTGTAGAGGGTCAGATGAAAGTGTATGGTTTGAAAATGAAAAGTAGAGGTTTATAGTTCACGTTTTGAAAGCAGTTCTAGAGGGTCAGATGCATGATAGATTTATAAAAAATAGAACATGTTTTTAAATAGTATTATGCAAAAAATATGTGCCTTTATGTACTATTTACATTATCTGCCTGTTGCGTATTCTTTGAGTTTTAGTAATCCTGTGTCTTATAAGTTTTCTAGGGGTGGTTTGAGGTTCATGGTGGGTTTGAGCAGGGAGGGTAGGTTGGGGGTTTGTAATAGGGGGTCCGGGTGGGGTGGAGTGCGGAGTTTAGTGAAAAGTGAGGGGGGCGGGGAGTTACGGTGTTTGGTAATGCGGCAGAGTCAGAGGACGCCACATTTGTGTTATGGGGTGCCACGGAAATATGTATTTATTCTCAGAGGTTTATTATATTAAGGATATATATCAACATGGTGGCTCTTGTCGTTTTGTGGTTCTGTGCATGTTTATAATGCTGGCCCTGTAGTTTTTGTTTATGGACCTTATTACGACACACAGGGGAGCTACGTTGCACAGTTGGATATCAGAGACTTAAGAAATAAAACTTTATAATTGTAAGGGCTCTAAGCGATAGAAATCGCCCGTTGTCGGTGTAAAAAATATCACCGCTATTGGTGGTATTTTCTACGGTGTTAGTGCTCGAAGGAGAATAGTAACATATATGTGAAAGCAAATTGTGTAACAGGCTCAGCATTTCACATTATCGCGTGAAAACAAAAGTTGCTTTTACATAGCAATAAGTCTCTTATAATTAAGGGACGGAGTGTATATAGTGCTATTTAGTACTCTGCTATGTGATTGATGTCGAATATTTCATAAGAGGAGGCTTTAAAAGTTTTTTGATGAACTAGTTTTCTAGGGAAGTGGGTGGAGTGTTCCGTGTAAATTGCAGAATAGAAACTAGTAAGAACCAATTGGAAGTGTTGTTTTAAAGTCACATGACTGCACATGCGTGTCTCGACGCCTGTACGCGATAGGTGGGTGCGCGCACCCGGTCGCGCACTATAAGAAAGCGGCGAGAAAATATCAGCTAATATGCTCTTGAAGCTTGTTTTGGTACAAGGAGTTAGTTGCTTTTGATTTCTTAAAGTTGCTACGACATTTTTCAGTATGTTATACTATCCAAATAAAGTGAAGAAATTTAACTTTTCTTGGAGCATTTATGACTCTCAATTTTGTGTTTAATTAGAGTAAAGCTTTGCTCTCCGTATACAAGAAGTTCTCCACAGTTGTTGCATTTTATGTGCACCTTCGCCAGACATGGTTTCAAGTCCATTTCAGCACTCGATGGAGATACAGGTCGTCCACCGGAAGATGTGCTGATTACTTCTGATGGTAATAGCGTGGCCTCCGTTTTTCTTGTCAAAGGTGGTCGCTCATTTCCTTCAGATTCAGAAGATGAATGCGGAACGGTAGCCATTGTACCGAAGTCTTCGGGAAGATGTTCGACGTTGTTGTCTCTTGAGAGTAGAAAAGAAAGTGATGGAAGTGGGTGGAGTGCTGCGTGTAAATTCCAGAATAGAAACTACCAAGAACCAATTAGAAGTTTCGTTTAGAAGTCACATGACTTCACATGGAAGTGTCAGGTCCTGTACCCGATAGAAGGGTGCGCGCACCCGGTCTCGCACTAAAATAAAGCGGCGAAAAAACATCTTATAATATGCTCTTGGAGCATGTTTTGGTGGAAAGAGTTAGTTCTGAAAAGAACTTTTTTTTTTTTTTTTTTTTTTGGAAACAAGTGTTTTGATGCTTTTGATTTCTTAAAGTTGCTACGACATTTTTCAGTATGTCATACTATCCAAATAAAGTGAAGAAATGTAACTTTTCTTGGAGCATTTATGACTCTCAATTGTGTGTTTAATTAGAGTAAAGCTTTGCTCTCCGTATACAAGAAGTTCTCCACAGTTCGTGCATTTCATGTGCACGTTCGCCAGATATGGTCTCAAGTCCATCTCAGCACTCGATGGAGATACAGGTCGTCCACCGGAAGATGTGCTGATTACTTCTGATGGTAATAGCGTGGCCTCCGTTTTTCTTGTCAAAGGTGGTCGCTCATTTCCTTCAGATTCAGAAGATGAATGCGGAACGGTAGCCATTGTACCGAAGTCTTCGGGAAGATGTTCGACGTTGTTCTCTCTTGAGAGTAGAAAAGAAAGTGATGGAAGTGGGTGGAGTGCTGCGTGTAAATTCCAGAATAGAAACTACCAAGAACCAATTAGAAGTGTTGTTTAGAAGTCACATGACTTCACATGCAAGTGTCAGGTCCTGTACGCGATAGGAGGGTGCGCGCACCCGGTCTCGCACTAAAATAAAGCGGCGAAAAAATATCTCATAATATGCTCTTGGAGCACGTTTTGGTAGAAAGAGTTAGTTCTGAAAAGAACTTTTTTTTTTTTTTTTTTGGGAAAGAAGTGTTATGATGCTTTCGATTTCTTAAAGTTGCTACTACATTTTTCAGTAAGTAATAGTTTGAAAATGAAGTGAAGAAATTTATCTTTTCTTGGGGCATTTGTGACTTTCAATTTTGAGTTTAATAAGAACGAGGCTCTGCTCTCCATACAAAAGAATTTCTCCACACTTGTTGCATTTCATATGCACCTTCGCAAGATATGGTCTCAAGTCCATCTCAGCACTCGATGGAGATACAGGTCGTACACCAGAAGATGTGCTGGCCACCTCTGATGGTAATAGCGTGGCCAGGGCTCTTGTCGATGCTTTTGCATAATGCTCAGGATGCCTTTGTTTAACATGCCGCTGCATGGTGTGTATAGAAAAGGAATATTTTTTATTTGGATTTCCCCTTGAGAGCTCCGAATTGCATATCCTGCAGGTTACTTTTGGCGCATTCACTTTCTTTTGATCTTCAGGATAAGTAAAAAATTGCCAAATGAAAGATTCCTTTTTTCTTCTTAACGGTGGTCGCTCATTTCCTTCAGATTCAGAAGATGAATGTGGAAGGGCAGCCATTTCAGCAAAGTGTTCCGGAAGATGCTCGACGTTGTTGTCTCTTGAGAGTAGAAAAGATTGTGAGGAAAGTGGGTGGAGTGCTTCGTGTAAATTCCAGAACAGAAACTACTAAGAACCAATTGGAAGTCTTCTTTTCAAGTCACATGACTTTACATGCGCTTCTCAGGACGTGTAGGCGGTGACACTATCTAGTTACGAACGTGATTACATACTTAGGAACTAGCATTCAAAAAAACTATGAAATTCACTGAAAAAACCACAGGTTTTACACACGTTATAGTTAGGAAGTAGCATTTGAAAAACCTATGAAATTCACTGAAAAAACCATAGGTTTGACACCAGTTATAGTTAGCTGGAAATTTTAGTGACATAAAACCAATGAAATTCCACGTTATAGTTAGTTGGACTCACTATAACTTGCGCGTGTTGTGGTAAATTTAATTACCTGGTACTGAATTTCTATGCGGTAAAGTCAATAAGAATAACTCATAATAAATAAGAGGCAAAATCCGTGATATTTGAGGTTTCTCAAAAAGGGTTTTATTCCTTAAAAAGGAATTGGGTGATTAGCATATTGGCTCGAGCCAAGGTGGCATACCGTTCCGTCACCACGCAGGTTCGGGAAGGGACAGACTGACAGAGTCAATGGTAATATGCGAGTATGCAAGTATGCGACAATACATTATTGACAGGCATTCATATATATATAGTCAATGCATTACAGTAAAGGCATATGCAGGAGGCGTAACAGCTGAGAAGAGAGATAGGAGTGCATGTACGTAATACAAAAAGGCGTTACAATAGGCGTGCATGAAGGCGTGAACAAGAACGTCATTTATCATGATGTCACAAGTAGGCGGATCCATGAGTGAATCCGGCAGTGTCAGCAGAAATACATGGCAGAGATGCGCGCGCAGCAGTATGACGTGTAATGTACGTGTAACTTGAGGGGTGAAGGGGGACTTGACATTTAGCCCTACATGTGGAGACAGATGTCTGGATGTCAGATCAACCTAATCCCAAATCGTATCTAATATCTCATGTTTAAGGAACTGTATTATCTGGAAGGAAAAGGTCTCTCGGACAAGAGGCTATTCTATACTGACTGTGAGTGCGTGTATGAGCGTCTACGTGTCTGCATGAGATGCGAGGGGTGCGAGGGAGGGCATGGGCCTACCATGGAAACAGAGCCATGAATTACTTGCACAGAGACAGTGAGGACGAGCCCTTTGCTCTGCAGCTGGAAGGATGTTGACATGAAACTACTAGACAGGAATGTATTTTCGAGGAGTGGAGCAGGTAATTCGAAGGTTGAATACAGTCTTGGCAGGCAACAGGCTGAGCCAAGCACCGTTAGCCGCACAGGGAGTAAGGCAGAGGTCACGGGTACAGATGCAGGCCCAGGTTTGAGATTCAGAGTCAGAAGGCAGGAAAAGGCTCGATGGCAGAATTCAGGGCCTACTTCGCCAGAGCTGAAAAACGTGTAAAGTACACTACATAAAGACGTTGGCATGGCATATTTAGGAACGGACTATTTGACCCATTCATGGTGGATCTGAAAGAGGACATGTTAACGTTGGACGCAAATGTATTTGCGTCTTCATAGCTTGAAGTGGAGGGAACATACATGTACTTGTAGCGTGTACACGGAGTCGTTGGGGTCTAAGATAGGGGACACAATCGATCACAAAATTTATATTACCTCAGTGTAATGCACTGCTGATGACATTACATATTACATCACTCATGACATGGTCAGTGACATCACTCATGACATCACTGATGACAGACCTCCTTTAAGTGTAATGTAACCCTTAAAACACATATTGGAAAATAGAAATTAACATTTTCAAAAAAATGGAGATACCCATACCAGTTACAACAACCAATTCAGTAATTCCACCATCTATATACTCATTCTCTCATTCACCAACAGTTCTATATAGTCACTCATACATATACTCACTCATCATATGTAGTGATACACCTATACATCCTGTTACACACCGACAATCATCCAAAAGTTACTCACATACATACTCACACATGCAAATAAACTATTGAACATCCATTTATTTGCATATAAAACTATACACACACTACCACGTTACTTCTAAAGAAACTTATACATACTTACTCTCTTAAACAATCACACACTTATTTAAACAGGAACTCTTTCTATCTCTTAGTCTCACATATACTGACTTATATATATCAATACTCACATATACTAAATTAAAACATATCTCGTTACTGATAAAGACACTAGTGAGGCAGGCATTCATTCACTAACACACACATATACACACTCAACCACCCATACAGTCCTGCACATATGGTGTCTTCTAAACACATACAAAGAGAGAGTTAGTCATTCATGCATCTATGTGATTAGTAATACCCCCACAAAACCATACAAACACTCATTCCCTCCTTGTCCCCTACGGACCCTTCATGATATATCGATCTGCATGAATCGATCAATCTGTTCATGTAACATCATTTGCTCTTCTTTCTTCTTTTGACGTTTTGAATGGGAATTTGAATGCGGAATACATGATGTGGCGCACAGGCCGCAAATCGCCGGTCCACATTGTAAACACAGGCAGCAACTGAATACTATGAGAAGGCCAATGCCTAGGAAGGATAGGATCTTCCATCCCCAAGCGGTCAACGTTGTCCAGAACCAACCGGACCAAGTCCAGGTGCCTGGATTCTGATGTATCAGACTTGCAATTTTATGGAGACGTGTTATAGCTTTATATACCGTTGGCGCGTTTTCTGGAATGAAAACACAGCAACTTGACCCGATGACCTTACAAGCTCCACCCCTATCAGCTAGGATGACGTCAATGACGAGACGATTTTGAAGGACAACAACCCGCATGGCAGACTGTTCCTCTGTTAAGTTACCTAGAGCGGAAGTAGCTTCATTCACTACTGCTTCGAGGGTTCTAGTTAATCTACGTATCAGTTTACTATTAGTAACAGTACCTATGTAGGGGAAGAAACCTTTATTGATGTCTGTGTATTGCTCCCATGCCGTTTCAGTGTAGTCGACAATCGGGAGTTCTCTTCGGAGTCTATTGTTTACTAGATTGGTATTTCTGTGATAATCAGGAGGAGCTAGGAAAACAGGTGGCAGAAGGAATGCAATGTAACAGGTACCATCCCAATCTGGAGGCAAACGTATGTATGCGGTATGGCCACAGACAAAGTAGGAATGACGAGTAGCTCTAAACGTGGGTTTGCCTTGATCACTGAATTCGATCACAGTAGTACATTTACTATGACCTAAGTGTATGGAACCATTCTTTCTGATACATAATTCACCTTTGACTGGTAACACTGACATAGCAGGCAATACTGGTGCGGCTTTGGATTCAACAGTTAGAATCATGAGGTTAATTGTGTAATTACCTAATCCATATACTTCATTTTCTAGATCAGTTCCTGTTCTAGTGGGAAGTCCCTTCTTGTCAGGGTAACAGACTTTAAGTAGAACTAAGTTCAGGTTTCCCCAAACCCAATTCCCATCGTAAACAGCAATGTCAGAATCTAGGGAATTAATCAATCTAAACCATGCCCCACAGGAGCCATTGTGAGTGAACGGGTACGGAAAGAGGGGCAGAACTCCCTTGCATTTCTGGTAGGGAGGGAGTCGGCCACATATCCAGCAGTTTGTAGCATTGTTAGTCTGATGGGAGTGATGTAACATACTAATGAATGTGTTGTTGCGCAGCGCAAGTCTGTAAGACAATTCATGGGGAGGTAATTCGCTAAAAGAATGTTCGGCAGTGACATTGTAAGCAGATTGTGCACGCTTGAAAATAGGGTAGTACATGTGCAATAATATACTGGCAGCAATAATAAGAAGGCTTAGTAAAAACATAATCAATAATGTCACTATACAGTGACTACGAAGTGATTTACAATATGCACGTTTCTTGAGTTGTCTCTGTCTATCTCTCTCTCTATCTCGGTCTAGGGGATACATGTCAGAAACTAATTTAACCAATTCACCTAGGGGAGGACTTAAACAATTAAACTGTCTGACTTGCTAGACCGTAACTTTAGTCTATATTCTCCGGAGGCGGTTTTCTCAACCAGGGGGAGTTTTGAGTCAGTTTGTGGAGGAGGGCAGGGCTTAGAGTCCAAGTCCGAAGGAAGTCCGTGAAACTTTTTGATGTGGCTCGAGTGCAGCCATCCTTTTCTGCCCTCCAATTTAACAGCCGTCCTTGTCGTCAGAAGAACCAACTTCGGGGTCTGCCAGCGGGGCTCCAGTGGACTTCTCCGGTCAAAGTTCCGCACGAACACAAAATCGCCAGGGACCACTTCATGGGGCTTCACCTCGGTGTTGTCGGGAAAGGCTGCAGCTACCTGTGAACAACAAGATTGTAGTGCAGACATCAAGGAGGCAAGGTAATCTGTCAGCATAACGCAATCAACATCTGTGATTTTACGAGGTATAGGCGTCCCCCACATATTCGGTGGCCTACCGAAGACCACTTCATACGGGGATAGCCCGGTTCGAGAGTGCGCAACCATCCTCATATAGAAAAGGGCAACTGGCAAGGCTACTATCCAGTCAACGCCTTTCTCTCTACATATTTTTGAAAGTCGGATCTTTAGAGTCTGATTATGGCGCTCCACGAGACCTGCTGCCTCGGGATGCCGGACACAGTGGAACTTCCACTGATACCCTAACAGGAGTGTTATGTGTTTCACAAGCTCGGATGAGAATGGCTGACCGTTATCTGAGTACACGATACGAGGCAAACCATACCGTGGGAAGAACTCACGAACCAGCTGCTTGGCAGTGGTCGGAGCAGTGTAATCTGGGACTGGATATGCTTCTGTCCATCGGGAAAGTGCACATACGACTACGAGGACATACTTGAATCCTCGACAACGTTCCATCTGGATATAATCCATCTGGAGGACTTCAAAAGGGTGATCGGGAGGCTGAAATCCACCTTTCTCTACAGGAATGCTTTTACCTGGATTGAACTGACAACAAATCATGCAAGTACGCACTTTTTGTTTCGCTGCGGCTCGTAAGTTCTTATTGTACCATATGTGTTGAATGTTATCTAGCATTGCCTTTTCTCCTAGGTGTGCTGGGCTATGTATAGTGTTAATGATGATTTGAACCATAGAATCGGGGAGAAACCATGTAGATTTTCCCTTCGTCATCCATCCCTGATCTGTTTGGATCCCTCCTAGTTCAGTCCACTTCTTGATTTCATCTGGTGTGGCATGTGTCTGTATGTCAATTACATCATGTGCGGGATCCTTGACTGTCATGCAGTGTGATTGTGTCAGAACTATTGTCTTTGTCAAGTCAGTTGCATGCATTCGATTCTGGGCAGTTTGCTTAGCTGTTCGGTCTGCCAGGTCGTTACCCTGGGAGATCGTATCGGTAACCTTTGTATGTGCCTTACACTTCATAATAGATATCGCAGTAGGTAGATGTATTGCATCTAAAAAGGCTTGAATGAGGGGACCGTGTTGAATGTTGGCACCGTGAGAAGTCAAGTAACCTCTCTCTCGCCAGAGGACTCCGAAATCGTGAACGACTCTGAATGCATAACGTGAATCAGTGTATATGTTAACTCTCTTATTTTTGGCTTGAATACAGGCTTGTGTCAGAGCGATGAGCTCTGCTGCTTGAGCTGACAGGGTGTCGATACAATTTGTTTCTATAACTTCGGTGTCTGTCGTGACTGCGTAAGCTGCCACTAATTCTCCTGTACCTGTTCTCATACATGAACCATCCACATAAAGTGTCAGGTCTGGGTCTGGTAATGGGACATCTGTCAAGTCTTGTCTGGGTTTCGTCGTAATAGTGATGACTTCGATACAATCATGCTTCAGTGGGTCTACACCGCTTAATGGCAAAAGTGTGGCAGGATTCAATGTGCTGCAGCGTCTGATTTCTATGTGTGGTTGAAACAATGTCAATTCATAACCTGTCAGTCTTGCTATGGTCAAGTGTTGGGTCTGTGTACAATTTAAAAGAACTTCCACGGAATGTGGAACTTGTACTGTCAATTGATGTCCTAATACTATGGAATCGCTCTGTCTGATTGCTAAAGCTGTCGCTGCGACTGATTTCAAACATGCAGGTAAAGCTTGGGCTACTGGATCTAATGTGCTAGAAAAGTAAGCACACGGTTTGTGTGAACCTGCTTGTTCCTGAGTGAGGACTGACAAGGCAGTACCTTCACGTTCTGTAACAAAAAGTGTAAAGGGCTTACTGTAACATGGTGTTGCTAAAACTGGTGCTTGACATAAGGCTTTCTTTAAGTCTTCAAAAGCTTGTGTATGTTCCTGAGTCCAAGGGAGGACAGTCGATGTCGCTGCCTCCTGAGTCGTCAACTGAATGAGTGGCTTTGCTAGAAATGCATATTGGGGAATCCATTGTCTGCAGTACGAGGTGAGGCCTATGAAAGCCCGCACCTCCTTTTGTGTTTTCGGTGGTGACATGTTTACAATTAACTGGATGCGATCTGGGGTGAGCTGTCTCCCCACTTTGGACAGCAAGTGACCCAGGTACACAACTTGCTGAACACAGAATTGCAGCTTTGAAGGGGAAACCTTGTGCCCCTTGTCAGCCAGGAAATTTAAAACCGTCAGTGATGCTGTTTCACATTCGGGTTCGCTTCGTGCGGTGATCAGCAGATCATCGACATACTGGAGTAGGGCGGTGTTAACAGGCATGTGGATACTGTCAAGTTGTCTTTTCAGTGCTTGGCTATAGATGCTGGGGCTTTCTGTGAATCCTTGAGGTGCGCGTGAAAATTTGAAACTTCGTCCATTTAAACTGAATCCGAACAAGTATTGGCTTTCTGGATCAATTGGGACGCTAAAGAAGGCGTTCTTGAGGTCAATTACAGTAAAGAACGTCGCTTCTGAATCAATAGCTGTCAGTAATGAAGAGATATCTGGAACCACAGGATACTGTGGTACAATGCATTTATTCAATTTGCGCAGATCAATAACTAATCGATAAACAGGTGGTGCATTTGGATCAGTACGTTTAAGAACTGGAATGATAGGAGAATTACATACATTGGAGTCGGTTTCCACGACCACTCCTTGTGCAATGAGCTCGTCAATGATTCTCAGTAAAGCCACTACAGCATCTGGAGGTAACTTGTATTGTCGAATTCGTGGTAATACCACTCCTGCTTTAAGTGTGACTCGATATGGTGTAATGTGCATACAACCTACATCAGTGGGGCCTTGCGCCCACAAGTGTGCAGGTACACTCTGTAACCGGGGATCCATGTCTCTTAATACATAATGGCCTTTAATATCTCGCAAGAATAATCGTACTCCTTCCGGAGAACAGCATATTATAGCTCCTAGAGCTTTCAGTGTCTTTATACCTAACAAGTTTTCTGGACATGATTTTGTAAGCAATAAATCTGTAGTCCGTGTCAAAGGACCAACTGCAAGGGGAAGTGGCTGTGATACTTCATTAATAATAGGCTTTCCTGAAAATCCAAGGGAAACATTCTGTGAGCCTGAGAGGGGTGCCCCTGGAACCTCATCGTGACTGATTGTGGTCCTGCTTGCCCCTGTGTCAATTAAAAACTTTCTGTCTTTTCCTAACACTTGACTGTGTACATAAGGACCCTCTTGATCTACAGGAACTTCAATAAGGGGCAAGCCAAACTCCCTCTCTAGGCCGTTTCATGTGTACCGCTGATAATCGGGGTAGTCATTCTGTGCATACTGGTACATCTGTTGTGTCGTGTTCTGTGTTGCAGTAATAGGCTGTTGCTGTGGCACTGCTACAGTTTGTGATGAAGCTGGCATAGGCGGAATATGTTGTATATTCTGTGGTGCTTGTTGCTGGGCCTGATCTTGTCTAGGTACGCGCGGTCTCTCCTTGGTCTTACCCGTGGAGATATTGTGTTTCAGAACTGCACAATCGTTTACATAATGACCTGGCTGTTTACAATAGTTACATGTCCCTTTAACAGGAGCCGTCGAATTACTGGGCTGGGTCGCACCCTTTTTGTGACCATCAGCAGGAACTGACTGGGCAACTAACATTTTCATTTTCGTGTCTTTCATACGTCTTTGTTCATGTTCTTGTTCTTCTCTAATTCTATTCTGGTGGTACTGTAACATTTGTAACATTTGTGAAGGGGTGTTAGCTTGCCAAGTGCTTTCGACTTTCAGTACTCTGTTCTTAACCTGGGGCAGTGAATTCTCGACTAATTTCGTTACAAAAAGGTGTGGATATGACTCGCTGCTTGGTTTCAGGCCGCTATTAATACCAAAACATTTCTCAAATCGAGTATAAAAATCACTAGTGTCTTCATCGGGTTTCTGTTTACAGGCTGAGATTGCACCCCAATCTTCCTTTTTCGTACTTAATAAACGTGGCAACACTTGTACTAACAATCCTGGTAATGCTTTAACCTTATCCCCAAGCCCTTGGCCTGGAATTCTAGTATTTTCTTCGTTTTCTAATGCAGTCCAATCAATCTTTGCATTTCCCACTTCCCATTCTTTTTCTTTAAGTTTCTCATAAATACCAGGAGGCAGTAATACTTTCAATATCTTCATAAGGTCGGGATAAGTATAGTCACCCATGAGTAACATGTCTTTTATTTCACGGTGAAAACCTGCGGGGTCTTTATCATGGCTAGGTACTAGTTTTTTCATTTCCAATAATTCTATTTTGGTTATGGGTGTGAACACAAACACACGTCTAAGTGTATTATCGGTATTCTGAACTGGGTGCACTTCTCGTAACGGATTCTGTTTATCCATGTAATACATTTTTCTTTCCATGGAGTGTGCTGAATCAGATTGTGGACATAGAAAGGCACTATATCTGTGCCGATGTTCTAGAATTACCTTAATTAGATCGGTACCTAGACCTCTCCACTTATTCATGAGTAGTTCTGCTAATATATCAGGCAGGGGGCCTGGATCGGAATGTTGGCTTCTATACAATAGAAGTAGGTGTTGTATCATGTATGTACCAGCTAAACGCTGTTCACAATTGTGTCATGTTAAAAAATGTGTGTGCTAACGCATCATCACTATATTTCTCGGGACTGTCAGCCCATTGTACTGCTGACCTCGCTAATTCTTGTTCATCCATAGAATCTAGTACATTGTACCCCATTCGTTCTCGGAGTCTGTTATCAGTAGCTTGAAATAAGTGCTCAGGAGTTCTTGGGTTACACATGGCTTCTTGAAAAATTCTTTTACTTTCTGGACGCACTGGGTGCATTGAATTATTAAAGGGTCTTCCTTTACCTACATACGCTATTGTTTCTCTAACTGGTAATTGTGCTTGTCCTGTAGCTTCTTCTGGTTGCTCCTCTTCTGAGGACTCAAACTTGTCTGATTCATTTTCTGGTTCTAACTGTCTTGTTTCATGTATTTTTATTACTACGCTTCTGATTCTTTGATACATGTTTTTTATACAATTCTGTTTATCATGGCTCCCGTCTGCTATATTCTGACCCCATCTATGAAGTGCTTTCATTTCCTCCGGGTCCATCCCCGGCCTATCTTGTTCTCTTATTAAGCAGTTTATAAAAAACCGTAATATCTTGGCTTGAGTGTCAACTTTCTGGTGAGCCATGGCTTCCTTAATACTTTCAGGTCCTTGCCCTGTTTGGACAAAATGATATATTCTGTCTAGATGTTCAACCATTCCGGGTAGGGTCAACAAAAAGTTGGTGACCCGTCTTAGTCGTACTGATGCTAGTATTAATCTTTCATCATTTCTACCGGGTACTGGATCATATCTACAATCCCCGAGACGTTCTTTTATTATATCAAAATCGGCTGATCGAGGTGTACGTTGTTGTGCTAGATCCCTGTAAGTCAATCTATGTACTTGTGGAGGTATCTGGAAACCTATCGCCCCTCCGGACGCGCCTCCTGAGGCACTGGCTCCGAAGGGGTTGTTCGGGTGAAAAGTGGGAGGAATGGGTGTGGGAAGAGCTGGAAGAACGGGAGGAAGACCAGGAGGGACATTCGGAACGGGAGGAAGAGGTGGAGGAGTAGCTTGACGCGGGGGTAGGGGCTGATTGTCTCGGGGTCGAGCGCCGCCAGTAGGAGGTGTGCACGGCGGTGCGGCATTAGCATATGCGGGCGCTACATCATCTAGATAGGAAGAAAGGAAAATGTCCTTCGCGGTTTTGGGATGCATTTTAGTCGGGAGCATGGGAGGTGGTAGATCTTTTGGTACTTCCGGAGTGGCCTTAGGTAAACCTTCGGTCAGGAGAGGATACATACCATTCCTAAGGGTGTTTAGTTGTCTGTCTACTTGTTCTATTTTTACTCGGATACCTTCCTCAACTAATACGTTTTCTTGGGCCTTGTCTGAATCCTCTTTCCTTTTCTCTTCTTTTCTAAGTGCTTTTTCTGTACGCCTATGCGATTCTTTACGCCATAATTCGATGGCATCTTTCTGTGACTGTCTGGCTTTCTTTTTCCGTAATGCTTCTTCTACTCTTATGATGCAATCTGAATCCCATGTCCCTGCAGCGGGCCATCTCTGATTCTCTGCTAGATCTTTAGTGTAGTCCACCCATAAATCGAGAAATAGAACGGCATCTAGGCCGTGCTTGTGGTACATAAAGTACCCTGGAGTGTCCCTAGGTGGAATGGGAACAGCTTCCACGAGTATCCCTTTTCTAGTATTTATCTGTCTTAATTTGGAGAATAACGGCATCTTAAAAATCTGGCTACTTGGTGCTTAATCAGATATGAACACAATGAACACAATAATCACAATAATGACGATCGAACAATCACTCATACCACAACATTTTGAGACACATTAAAACATTTTGAGATGAACAATAACAATTAGAATGTAACTCGCTAACTGCATAATACTAGATACACTGCTCAACAGTGCAGACTGGATATACTGCTAAACAGTACAGATACACTGTCTAAAACAGTGCAGACCAGGTCTGTGTACCCAAACCTGTCTGGACCGGCACAACCTAATGCGCACGTCTAGATGCGTCCCCAGCAACGGTACTCACCGGGAAGCACGGAAACAGAAGGCCTCGGAAACTCTGGACTGGACTCGACTGGATTCGGACTGGATTCGGACTCGACTCGTGACGCAGATACTTCGGAACTTCGGAACCTGGTGGGCCTCCGTATACCTCGGATCTTGCTCTCTCAGCTAGGCTCTGGTCGGGATCCTCCGCACTTCTCACCGCCTCGTCTGGGTGTCGATCGCGGCCTCAGTCACCTCCGTTGGCCTGAGGGAGATACAGGAAATCCTGCGGGTACGCGTAGTTTCCGTCCGGCTGTGGCAGGGGACTAAGCCTGCAAAGCACCTCCGGCGGGTGAGATGGGGGAGGGGTCCCTATTCGGGCGCCAATTATGTGGTAAATTTAATTACCTGGTACTGAATTTCTATGCGGTAAAGTCAATAAGAATAACTCATAATAAATAAGAGGCAAAATCCGTGATATTTGAGGTTTCTCAAAAAGGGTTTTATTCCTTAAAAAGGAATTGGGTGATTAGCATATTGGCTCGAGCCAAGGTGGCATACCGTTCCGTCACCACGCAGGTTCGGGAAGGGACAGACTGAAAGAGTCAATGGTAATATGCGAGTATGCAAGTATGCGACAATACATTATTGACAGGCATTCATATATATAGTCAATGCATTACAGTAAAGGCATATGCAGGAGGCGTAACAGCTGAGAAGAGAGATAAGAGTGCATGTACGTAATACAAAAAGGCGTTACAATAGGCGTGCATGAAGGCGTGAACAAGAACGTCATTTATCATGATGTCACAAGTAGGCGGATCCATGAGTGAATCCGGCAGTGTCAGCAGAAATACATGGCAGAGATGCGCGCGCAGCAGTATGACGTGTAATGTACGTGTAACTTGAGGGGTGAAGGGGGACTTGACATTTAGCCCTACATGTGGAGACAGATGTCTGGATGTCAGATCAACCTAATCCCAAATCGTGTCTAATATCTCATGTTTAAGGAACTGTATTATCTAGAAGGAAAAGGTCTCTCGGACAAGAGGCTATTCTATACTGACTGTGAGTGCGTGTATGAGCGTCTACGTGTCTGCATGAGATGCGAGGGGTGCGAGGGAGGGCATGGGCCTACCATGGAAACAGAGCCATGAATTACTTGCACAGAGACAGTGAGGCCGAGCCCTTTGCTCTGCAGCTGGAAGGATGTTGACATGAAACTACTAGACAGGAATGTATTTTCGAGGAGTGGAGCAGATAATTCGAAGGTAGAATACAGTCTTGGCAGGCAACAGGCTGAGCCAAGCACCGTTAGCCGCACAGGGAGTAAGGCAGAGGTCACGGGTACAGATGCAGGCCCAGGTTTGAGATTCAGAGTCAGAAGGCAGGAAAAGGCTCGATGGCAGAATTCAGGGCCTACTTCGCCAGAGCTGAAAAACGTGTAAAGTACACTACATAAAGACGTTGGCATGGCATATTTAGGAACGGACTATTTGACCCATTCATGGTGGATCTGAAAGAGGACATGTTAACGTTGGACGCAAATGTATTTGCGTCTTCATAGCTTGAAGTGGAGGGAACATACATGTACTTGTAGCGTGTACACGGAGTCGTTGGGGTCTAAGATAGGGGACACAATCGATCACAAAATTTATATTACCTCAGTGTAATGCACTGCTGATGACATTACATATTACATCACTCATGACATGGTCAGTGACATCACTCATGACATCACTGATGACAGACCTCCTTTAAGTGTAATGTAACCCTTAAAACACATATTGGAAAATAGAAATTAACATTTTCAAAAAAATGGAGATACCCATACCAGTTACAACAACCAATTCAGTAATTCCACCATCTATATACTCATTCTCTCATTCACCAACAGTTCTATATAGTCACTCATACATATACTCACTCATCATATGTAGTGATACACCTATACATCCTGTTACACACCGACAATCATCCAAAAGTTACTCACATACATACTCACACATGCAAATAAACTATTGAACATCCATTTATTTGCATATAAAACTATACACACACTACCACGTTACTTCTAAAGAAACTTATACATACTTACTCTCTTAAACAATCACACACTTATTTAAACAGGAACTCTTTCTATCTCTTAGTCTCACATATACTGACTTATATATATCAATACTCACATATACTAAATTAAAACATATCTCGTTACTGATAAAGACACTAGTGAGGCAGGCATTCATTCACTAACACACACATATACACACTCAACCACCCATACAGTCCTGCACATATGGTGTCTTCTAAACACATACAAAGAGAGAGTTAGTCATTCATGCATCTATGTGATTAGTAATACCCCCACAAAACCATACAAACACTCATACTGATACTAAAAAAACATCTAAGAACCCAAATACCTACACATGTAGGTACTCATCAACCCATGCAGCCACTTATTCACAAAGTGAAACACTGATACATATATTTAAATATTTAAACATTACTCGCTAATATATGTATTCACTAAGGTACACTTAATAAGCCAGTTATCCAATCATTTCTTTTTGAAAAAAACATTCATTAAGACAATAATTTAAACATTTATTCTTCTCTCGACCTTTACATATACATATATAAAACATATTTATTTTTTATAAAGACACATATTCACTGGATGGTGTCATAAGTGATGTCACTGACCATGTCATGAGTGATGTAATATGTAATGTCATCAGCAGTGCATTACACGCGCAAGTTATAGTGAGTCCAACTAACTATAACGTGGAATTTCATTGGTTTTATGTCACTAAAATTTCCAGCTAACTATAACTGGTGTCAAACCTATGGTTTTTTCAGTGAATTTCATAGGTTTTTCAAATGCTACTTCCTAACTATAACGTGTGTACAACCTATAGTTTTTTCAGTGAATATATATATATATGTATATATATATATATATATATATATATATATATATATATATATATATATATATATATATATATATATATATATATATATATATATATATATATATATATATATATATATATGAGAATTACCTTCTTGCACTTCTCCTTGCATAGCCAAAGCTGCACGATACGCCAGCATAGAAGGAGATGGACCAACCAGGTACAGCAAGATGGATTTCTTTATTCACAGAACAACAGTAGATATATATGTGTGTGGGGGTCCAATCCTTAGAATTAACTGATCCTTAACAGTCATGAGAATTGTGTACTTTGAGATTTGCATGGTTACAAGTGGTGGTGCTTTATAGATCATCCGCAAAGTTGGTGCTCCCAGCTGTCTTGGGTAGCAGCTACTCCTCTACCCCTTTGGTAGCCATTTGATTGTGTCCATCATGAACGTTTTGTTTCAGTTTCGTGAAATTCCTAGAAGAGTAGGTCAGACGCAAGTATTAACTCTGTTTCCTCTACTTGTTAATCAATGCCTGAATGTGCCATTGAGGAGGAGGTGAAAGCTTAACCCATCTACAGGTACAGATATCATAATTCTCTAAAGGCTAAGTTGAAGTAATCATAATTAATCATAATTAATGCTTCCCGGGTCTCTGGTACTGCATGTATGATGGTCTTCCTCCATAGCTTGGGCAAAAACATAAATTCTCCTTCAAAAGGATGAGGAACAAGAACTGTGTTCTATTTGAGTCATTTCACTGCACTTTATTTTAATGTATGCCCCCACCATGATTGAGTGCCTAAGGCTATTTACTCAACAACAGCTCCACGGATTCTATAATATCCCATACATTTTCATTTAATTCAATATGCTCTGTTGAGCACGATACACAAAAAAAACGTTCTGTCTGATAGTTGTACACCTTATCTCATATAAAGTTACTCACATGATTAAATCACCTTCCGAAACGCAGAGGAAAGAACATTGAGGTCTAGACAATGCACTTGCTGAGAATAAACTGTATTAGGTGATACAAAAGAATATCAAACCCATAAATCAAACTCTGTTGGTGGGTAGGTGAAACAAGTGCTCGTGCAGTGCATCAAGAAAACATTTGAACAAACGCTTGAATGTAAACAAGTCAAATCTTCAGATAAATATGTCCAATGCATATATATCTGTGGTCAATCATTGGTGGGCTAATACATCAGCCCATAATATTCCCATAACCCAGAAATGATTGGTACAGGCTGAATGTAAGATCGTTGGCGTTTTGACCATCTTAAGAAGTGTGTGGTTTTTTTACATCGTGGCAGGTTTTCTAAGGACACAATATGGAACAGCCTGCAAGTTAAAGTGTATCATGTCAGACCTCATGTGTAGAAAATGACTAGAAGCCAGGAATGAATGGGGAGTATTTTCTTCCTCTTCCATAAGGATGACCTACCCTTCCTCTAGCACACACACATAAATTCTGTGTCTGTCCCAGTGGGACCTCTGCTACACATTTTCTGGTGATTGGGTCATCATAGGAAGGCGTACAGTGGCTTACCTCTTCCACTCATGTATGTGTTAAGAGAATATAGGGTTACCTCATTGTTATTTCATGTATGCTTTGTTAAGTTCAGGAGCGTGGGAAGTTGGTACATTTTATTTTGGGAAATTACAAACAAATTTCATGAAATTATCTCTTTGGAATCTCGCAAGAAAAATGTAAGCTATGGTGAAACTCACATTCAAAAGGTAAGTAATAAACTAGCAAGTGGACTGATTTGAGAAAAAAAATGCTCAAACAAGAAGCCCGCACAGAAAAAAAAATGCGAGATTGTACACCAGAGCAATGCGCACATAATGTGTATTTTGTGTGCATAATTCAATTTTTGGCAAAACCAGTAGAACTAGGTGCTGCCACCTCCTCAGTGATCCCTTCTGTATAATGTGCTCCTATGGCACAATGAACCCACACTACTCTCTAGAGTTACGGATCATTGCAGATTACTACAGGTACCATATTTTTGGACCAGGAAGGACTGACATCCATTGTTGTTCAGCTTCCTTGCTTCTTTTGCAGTCACTCCTGCAGATGTTTTGGAGCTGAGAGACTCATGTCCCATTTCTTATCTAAGACTTGTGAACAATACCCTCATTTTATTCTTGACCAGACATGCGCATTAAAGTGCATTTTGATCAAGGTTTTGCTAAGTGAGATTATTCAAGCCACTGAAGGCCACTGTGCGTGGCCTTGTATGGCTTGATATGTCTAAAGTAATGCAGGGCAGAACACATCGCTGCCCTGCGTTACTCTGTGGAAGGGAAGCATTCTATGGGTGTTAGATGGGTGTTAGAAGGTGGCTCTGCCCATCTGAGCCACCTGGATTTTTTGATTTTTTAACACCTAATTTCTGAACTTTTACTGTGGGAGAGCATCATAAGTTGGGACTCACCAACAGTGAACTCACGGAGAAAGAGACTGCATGTGGATTTTACCGGTGTCCCCCTGGTGAGAGTAGGCCGCTGTGCTGCAGCCGGAGTAAGGGGCACTGGACTGGTTACATGCAGACATGTGTGTACATGCATGTGCACACGTGTAGGGGCTGCGTGGGGGAGATTCCTGTCATGCGCTGCCCAGGAGCAGGTACAGATAGAATGGTATGGCAGGAATGATGCAGCATTGGGTGGTGGCATGGAATAGGCTGTATAATGTAGGAAGACACATGTGAGGTAAAATCAGTGTGTTTTACTGTTTTCCCTATAGGAACACTCCAGTACTCTCCTATGAAGATGGGGAGCACATGGGGTAGTTTCACTTCCCTAGGGCCTACCAATTCCAGACATGCACCAAAGTACACGTTAGGTTGTGTAAAAAGAAATATTCTGCTGAGTCCAAAGCAATATCTGTACTGCTTATGGGTCATCCAGAAATTGCATATTCCTCTGACTAAGCTCATAACCAGAGCCCGGCTGCGTGTGACTCTGCCAGGCTGGTTTAATGACCTTCCTCCCCATGCTGTAGCATCAGTGGCCTAGCCCTTCACAACAAGCATTCCAAGGACAAAGTCTCCTGTCCAAGAGGGAGAGATGGGGGATGGAGCTGCAGGTTATCATCAGCAGCTGTCACCTGGTGCCAGGCACCAAGCTGCTCTGGGCCATGAAGGCAGCAAGGGGGGAAGGGGGCTTTTCAGAGACCATGTGGTCTGAGACCCCTGGACGATGCCATTTTGAACTATCAAAGAGGCCTGTGCAGGAAGGAGGGAGCAGGAGCAGAGAGGTGATGTGTAGCTGCAGGACAGAGCAGAATAACCTACCTGCCACCCCCTTCCAAATTCTTTTAAAAAGTCTTGCACATGAAGAGGAGCTCTCTCTACTGAGGAAGACCGGTGTTGGAGCCTGGCACCATGGGCAGTTGGAAGGATGAACCCCTGAAAGTCCCAGGATACTGGATTGCGCCTTTGAGGAGTTCAGGACCAGTGAGGAGAAGCCTGGGCCTCTGTGCAAAAAGAAGAGAGGCTCAGGAGGAGATCTAGGTGAAAGGCTGGTGCAGGGAGCCAGTGAAGACAGCCCCCTGCTGAGTGCACCCTCTTTAAATCCAGGAGGGTGGCGGAAATTTGCTGGTGCTGGCCACCAGAAGAAGGATGAGGCCAAAATGGTGACAATTTGATACCTGGGGGCTGACCTTTGAGCTCTAATGGGACCTATGACGAAGCGCATGGGGCTCTGCCGTCGGTCTTGGATATGCCCCGGGGGTGGGTCAGGTCCCAGGTGCTGCCTCCAGAAGAAAGGCTAGTCAGGGAGTGCTGATCCCGCTGCCCGTGAATGAGCCCCATAGGGGGGGCAGGAGCCTACCCTGTCCCCCAGAGAAGCGATAGTTGGGGAGCGTTGTCATCCTCCCTGTGAAGGTGCCAGTGGGTGACAGTAGCCTACCCTGGCTTCGAAGAGAGCGGAAGTCGGGAAGCGCCATTGTGCTCCCCATGGTAGATGGCACTGGGGCCCTGGACCCCAACTCCAGACCCTGAAGCCCAGAAGATAAGCCGAGGAGCACCGTCACGCTCCCCACAAAGATTGCACTGGGGCCCGGGACCCCAACTACGGGACCGGCTTGAAGGAAGAGGGGGGAGTGCCGCCACACTCCCCCGCAGTTGCAGGAAGGCCAGGGCAGTGTCATCGCACTACCCCGAGGACCCGCCGGTCAAGATGCAACTGTCAGATCTGTCCGCAGCAGCGGGCGGACCAGAAAAAAGGGCCGGCTGCCCAGCAGCACGTGAGGGTGCTGGCCAGTTGGTCCCTGAGCCGCAATTCGCTCACCTGGCAATGAGGGGTCTGGGTGGGACTGGGACCCCAATGGAGGGCGGAAGCAGCGTGAGGCTACCAGCGAGGGAAGCGCAGCTCTCCCCGAGCAGTGGGGTAGCCACTTCTATGTTATGCACGCCAAGGAAAGAAGCGCCCCAGAATGCCTTGCAAGGCCTACAGAAGCATGCAAGGAAACCTGGTTATTTTGGCGCGTGGTGGAGGATGGGGCCACCTGCCACCGCGGTTGGTAGGCAAAGGTGCAGGGGGAGCTGCAGGAGCCACGTAGACCTCCCCAGCACCAAATGAGAAAAGTTCCTCCCTAAGTCTCCGGGGGACTTGAAAGAAACAGCCCCCTCAAGGGCTCAGCCATACGCCAAACAGCATCCTATGGCTGAAACTTTTGTTCTTCAGCTAGGGGTGTGTTTGGGACTGCACCAAAGTGTGAAAGACGGAACTGGGGATGTCTGAGTGAGGCATCCTTTAGAGGTGAAGAGGTGCAATTGCACAAGAAGTGCATTTATCTGAAATCTATTGGTGCGAGGCAAGATGGTAGCGGCGTCTTAGATCGCTGCGAGAGGCTCCACTGACCAGTACCTCACAGTACTAAAATGCGCTGGATTATGCTCATATCTGGAGAAATAGGCGGCGGTGCAATTTAAATCAATGCGGAGCTAAGGAGATCGGAGAGAAATAACAGTTTCTCTTACACCGGCTACATTGTGAAAATGCAAAACACCGGCAACAAAGTAGCACTTCAGGGTTTACTTTTTTCTATCGGCTGCTCTCGGCTGCAGTGTTGAAGGCTGGATGAAGGAGCTCTGCTCTGCTCTGGCAACAAAGTAGCGCTTCAGGACTTACTTTTTCATATCACCTGCCCTTGGCTGCGGCACTGAAGGCTGGATGGAAGGGTTTTGTGCTGGGAATCAGCGGAGTGCGGCAGACTCGGCTACAACCTTGGAGCTCTGTTCCCGCCTTATCCTCTTCTCCTCGCTGATTGGATTTGCGGTGATACGATTTCTTGGACACACCCGAGGTGCCGGAGGTACTGGAGACGCTGCAGCTCAGCGCAGCGTGGGCTGCTTTCCTGAGAGCCCTGTAGCACTGGTCGATCCTCGTTCCTACTTAGAGAGCAGCCCTTTCGCCCTGGTGGACACAAGAGAGATGGCTCCAAAGAACGCGGCTGCAGCGGCCGCTGCAGCTTCTAAAACTCGGGCAGCAAAACAGGCTCTCCGTGATAGGGAGCTGGCAATGAAACGAACTGGCACACAAGGATTAGGCGGTACTCCGGGCTCTGGTCCTGGCCCTGAAAATATACAAAATTTGACACCATCAAAGCAAGCTAGATCTTCAAAGCAGCATCAAACTACACCCCGACCTGGCCCTTCAGTGGTTGACCTCTTAAGAAAAATAGCAGCCCCGTCTACCCCTCACCTATCTACGACTACAGCGATGGATGATCCCTCCTTTCCAGGATTGGAAACTACAGGTCAGACGGGGAGCGGGACAGTAGATGGTGCTCATGAACCTAGTCGGGAGGGGGAGAAGTCAAAACAAACGATTTCTGTGCCTGTTAATAAACAACTGAAGCTTACAGAAGACAATACCCAACATACATCTCCCTGTGCCACCATTGCTCCCACAATAACTGCTATATCAACTATTGAAGCAAGATCCAGTTGACATACTGTGCCTGCAAGAAACTCATATAGCAGATTCCGATAAAGATCTCTTGAAGATCCCAGAATATAATGTGATCGTAGCCACTTCCCAAACAGCTAAAACCAGGGGGGTTGCAATTCTGGCCTAACCACTACTTGGTAATCCTAGACGCAAATTAGCTGACAAACACGGAAGGTGGGCTATAGTACAATTAGAACTGGGTCCCACGATCTGTGCAATTTACGGGTCAAACTTAGATGACCCTACAACATTCAGGGATCTAGATCTAGAACTAGCCTCCTGGCCCTCTCCTCTTATCCTCTGTGGAGATTTTAACATTTCAGTGGGGGGTTATGTTCTTAATCAATTGCCCCTGAACTACAATGGCCGTAAGCCTAAGGTATATAGGGCCATACGCCAATTAATGGATAACCATAATTTGCGAGATGTCTGGGACTTGAAAAAACATCATGATTCTGGTTTCACTTTCTTTTCATACTCCCACAATAAATATGTCCGAATCGATTACATCATGACTTCCTTGGTGGATCCGCAAATATTAGATATAATCAAATACCCAAGAACAATATCGGACCATAATGCACTTACTCTTATCATCAATCTGCCTTGTCATAATATACCCAAATCGCAATGGACCTTTGACAGAAAGTTACTTGTCAATGCGGAATATATAACCCATATAACATCCTGGGCTCAGGGTTTTTTTGACTGTAATAGATTTAGTGCATCTAGATTGATTGTATGGGATTGCTTTAAAGCAGCACTAAGGGGTGAAACTATTTCTTTTGTTGCCAAAAGGAAAAAGAGGGAAGACATCAACAACTATGAGCTCAACCTGGAGCTGTCCAATCTCGAAGCTCAACATGCAACCCAGATCCATCAGGAGACCTAGCCTATGATACTCTTCATAAAACAACAGTTTTGAAAACCGAAATCAACAGTTCATTAATTAGGAAAGCCGCAGAAACATATGAATCAAACAAAAGAAGTCTATATGAATCTGGGGAAAATGTTGGCAGGCAGTTAGCCCTAAGTACACGCCAAAAACAATCATACAATAACATAAAAATTATTGAGTACGAGGGTCACCAATATACCTCCGCACAGGATATAATAGGAGTATTCCAGAGGTACTATCAAAAATTATATCAAAATGAAGATCAATACTCTAGCAGAGAATTAAAAACTTTTCTTAACAACTTGCTATTAGAGATAGGCCACAATCCACTGATTGATGAATCAATTAAAGAAGAATTGGATAGGGACATCTCGATTGTAGAACTGGAACGGGCGCTAGCTGAGCTCGCAAATGGCAAAGCCGCAGGTCCCGACAAAATTCCCTTGGACCTCTAAAAAATATTAAACAAACAAATACTACCCTACATATTAGATCTTTTTCTAGGGGTCCAATGTAATTCATTACCACCAGAATCTTGGAAACATACCAATATAGCAATATTTGCTAAAAAAGGCAAACCCCCACATCTCCCATCATCATACAGACCCATTTCTCTTATAAACTCCGACTCCAAATTATATGCCAAGGTCCTAGCTAATCGGTTGAGTCGGGTCATCGAACGTCTTGTCTCCCCGTGGCAACATGGCTTTATCCCGGGGAAGGGTACCACAGATCATACCCGCAGAGCCATTGCCCTTTTTGACATCATGGGCGCCACAGGGGGTAGGATGTCTATGATCCTACTCTATGCCGAAAAGGCATTTGACCGTGTTTCCTGGCAATTTTTGTGGAACATACTGGCGTTGAACAACATCTGGTACAAATTCATCAATGCTATAAAAGCCCTATATGTTGGTCCACAGGCTAAACTTAACATATGTGGCTCGCAGTCGGAGTTTATCGAGATACAAAGAGGTACAAGACAGGGCTGTCCCTGTTCCCCGTTATTATTTGCCCTTTATATAAATCCCCTTATTTTAAAACTTCTTTCCTCACCTCTTATTAAATCTGTTATGGTGGATCGATTCTCAACAAAAATTCTGGCCTACGCCGATGACGTGGCTGTTCTAACAACAAACCCAACTGAGGCGGTTAGCGAAATTGAACTAATTACTTATACTTTTGGTATTTACTCAGGCTAATCCCTTAACAGGGATAAAACAATGGTCCTATGCACGAATAATACGATATTTGAAAGCCCTTATAAAGTTAAACAAGCCACATACTTAGGGGTCATTATATCCTCCAACGTGAGCGAAATTAATCACCTTAACTATACCCCCCTGAATAAGAAGATTAAAGAAGATCTTAGAAGAGTGGACCACTTACATGTGTCTGTTATCGGAAGGGCCAACTACCTAAAAATGAACATCTTCCCAAAAATACTCTATCTATTTCGAACAATACCACTCTTGGCCGGAGGTAACTATATAAAGACTCTTGACTCCTCCATGTCTAAATTTATTTGGAGTTACGGTAAAATTAGAAGGGCTCTACCATACCTAACTCTACCATTAGAAAGGGGGGTATTAGCTATCCCTAACTTAACATTATATTTATGGGCAACACTGATCCAACACATGGGCCCTCTGTTAAACTCATGTACTGTACGTAATAATAAACATTATAATATCCCTTCTATCTATGAGCTTAGCATGGGGACTAAATGTCAGGGGTTATTTCTGAGGCAGGTTGAACCATCTTATTTAAAAAAAATTAAGTTCAAAGTTGGTGATGATGCCTGGAAGGTCTGGAAATTTACATCAAAACAACTGAAGATCCCTAAGTTTACTAAATATACTCCCTTGTGGGATAGTTCAATTATTCCGGCTTGCCTTAACGATAGTACCTCCCGGAGATGGGCGAATACAGGTATTCAGACAGTGGCAGATTTTTTAAATCCAGTTAGTATTACTACCTTTGAATGGCTTCAACAGAAATATACCATTCCTGCCACTGACTTTCTTAAATATTTTCAAATTTCTACATATATTCGTAACTGCACTCCCAAAATTGAACTAAACCACTTTCATTTTTTTTCTATTGTTGGGAAGCAATCTACCAGTATAGGTATCCTATATCAAATGCTTATGGAAAATGTCAGAGATGATTTGGAGCGAGTAGAGCAAGCCTGGGCTCTGAGGTTGACTAATCCAAATATAGACATTGATCTTTCATTAGCTTTATCATCAAAATTGTTTATTGCCTCCAACCTTAAAGCTCAATATTATAGAGTTATATATGACCTGTATTATACACCAGCCAAATTATTCTCATGGGGCCTGCGAGCTGATGATAATTGCCCAAGATGTAAACAACCTCAAGCAAATTTAATCCATATGTTTGCCGAATGCCCCAAATTAGACCTATTAAAAACGATGATAATGAAATTTTGGGCCCAGGTTTTTGGACGGAATATAAAAGACTCAGTAACCCTTTATGTGATGGGCCATGATGATTCTCTGGGCCATAGCATTGAGGAGCAAAGATCCATGATCTTAGCAACTGCAATTTTACGTATCATTCTTGCTGCCCGATGGAAAGATCTGGAGCCACCCACATTTCAGATGTGGCTTGGTCGTTTCCTCACCACATATAAACAGGAGATTTCAATTTATAATACTAGAAGTAAAAAAACTAGACTTCTCGGGAACCAGATTTGGGCCCCAATTTCTAACTGGTATTCCAATGTGAAGTCTCCTACTCTGATTACTATATCTTGATTTGTTAAGATCATATTGTAGAAAATACGGTATTGAGTATATAATCTTGGATATGTTGATTTTTCTGCTTTGTCTTTTTCTATTTTTTCTAACAGCTGATGTAGATATTGATTAATAGTGAAAAAACCATGTATAACAACGGGTCAAAGAACAAAATGAAGCTATCTAAACAACTATGTGTGATTGATAGGATGCAATCCCTGAATCCAAGGTATTCATGGTGAAAAATAAGTTCCCATCAGATACCCATCCTGTACCGCCCTACATCATTTGGGATCCTTCACCCGAAGGAAGTGGAATCAAATCCACTATGGATTAGGTGGATTGTATCCTAATCGTGTTTGAAGGATGCAGTGATGTATGAAAGCTATGTGTTGGTATCAGGGGGCAAAAATAATTAGCAGTGCAGAAAGTGCTATATGTAGCGTGTATTTAGGTGAATTAATATTGGGTTGTGGGAGTGGAAAAATGAATTTTAATAGGATCCTACCCACACCCAAGGTTAAAAAACAGTGCAAAGTAGTGTTTACAAAATAACTACTTAGGTGTAATCCAGGTCGACATGTTTCTGCAGATTTGTAGGCTCACAAGATACCTGTCTGCTTCCTCAGGACCTTAACAATGATATGCTACTGCTGATAAATGTGTATTAAGTGATCAAAATCATATCACCTGAGATCGTCAGTCGAAATGATCCAGATGGTCACCAAACGACGAACAAACATACACACAAAAAGATGCACAAAGTTAATAACGATAGCTCCAAACACAAAGAAAATCTCTTGTGATGTTGCATGTTTTGCCAACTAATGTTAGTCAATGATTGTTTACTAATCAACCTGAAAGCAAGGCAAAAAAGTCCCTTGTGTAGAAAAGATTGTATTCACTCACCCACAATCTGGGGAATGAGCTCTCCACCTCACCCGGCTACAGCTCAGGTACAAATGGAGCACCGCTCTATTGAATGCAAAAGGAGAAAAAATAATGAAAGAGGAAGAGCTCTCTAGAGCTCAATTTAGAAGACATACCCTTTCCCCAGCCTGTTCACTTTACGGCTGTCATGAATTACAGCCCGGTATAGGGAAGGTCAATGATGTTGAAATTTAAATTCCATAAACCTTAATAATACGGCTAGATTCAATGCTCAGATGAAGGTCTATGCGCTCGATCAATTAAATGTAGAGGAATCGAGCAAAACACATGTGTGTATTTATCGGGTGTCTGAGCTACGGGAGAAGAACGACAAACATACTAAACTACGAGTGGGTATCCTTCTCGAGCTCGAAATCCCTTTGCAAAGAAGGGTCAATGGAGCCCATTGCATTTCATTGGTCCTCCGTTCCCCACCCGCTTACCTGTCCGTCGGTACTCCTCGCCTTCGTCTAGGCTGTCAATGGGAGGTACCAGGACGGACAGGAAGCAAAATATTTATACGCTTTCTCATTGGCCGGCGGGAAAATCACGTGACACTCTTCGTCAGACAAGGTTTCGTTTGAGACACATGCTAAGAACCTAACACGAGATCTTTTGGACAAAGATTATCCAAAACAACTGGTGCACCGATCCAAAAAAAGAGCAGCAAATAATAATAGAGCAAGCCTACTAGAAATCATGCCTCCCAAAGAAAAAACAGAACGAATGACCTGTGTGACGACATTTGGTACACTATCAAACCAAATCACTAGCATCATCAAAAAACACTGGGGCATCCTTAATACGGGAAAAGACAAACTGCCCATTCCCCTTTTTGCCTTTAAAAGGGGACAAAATTTGAAGGATAAATTGGTCCACACAAGACCTAGGATTGAAATCCCAAAAACGAGAGGTACTTTGTGGGAAATGCCTGCTGTAGTCGGACACCATCCATGTGGACAGTGTGCAGCATGCCCCCAGACCCGTAAATCCACTATGATCAATATTGGGACAGAACATCCGTGGGAACAACGGAGGTTCACGAACTGTAATAGTTCCAACCTCATATATTTAATTAGTTGTCCCTGCGATAAGAAATACGTGGGGATGACCACGAGAAAAATAAAGACCAGGATCTCAGAGCACAAGAGCTCTATACGCTGTAATAAGCAAACGACACGAATGACCAAACACTTCTTAGAAGCTAAACATGCTCCCACCGATCTGCACTGGACAGTGGTAGAACAACCAGTAATCCCTAAACACATTACAGATATAAGCACCTTCTTAAACAAAAGAGAACAAAGATGGGTGTACAAACTCCAAACTGATAGAACAGGTCTGAATGAGGACATCCCATGGATGTCGCTGTAGGCTCCTGGTAAACTGTTCATTACATAAGGTGATAAGATCCTGGATCTTCGTGTTACAACATTGCATACTATCAGAATGTAGTTTCTTCACCAACTATTGTGATTACTGTTAGGCATTCATTAAGATGATACAAATGGTGGTTTACAAACAATACAAAGAAATATATATACTAGACCAAAATTGATTTTCACACCAAGGTAAAGATCCATGGTTTTCCCAAATATCTTAATCCAACCTGTAGGCTAGTACAGTACACCGAGTAATATCGGCATTTAAATGCTGTAATTTAATATGTACCTCGGCTTTTCAAGTACCATTGGAAACTCATGGAATAAGAACCTTTATCTGACCAAGTGTCCATTTTATATAGAGCGTTGAAGCCTAAACCTGCCAACGCATCAGACGCATGTAATTACGCGCGTCTGGATCTAAGCACGCAAACTACATTTCCCATCAACGGCGGCGTTGAAGCCTAAACCTGCCAACGCATCGGATGCATGTAATTACGCGCGTCTGGATCTAAGCACGCAAACTACATTTCCCATTAACGGCGGAGTTCCGGCGCACGCGACGAAGAGTGTCACGTGATTTTCCCGCCGGCCAATGAGAAAGCGTATAAATATTTTGCTTCCTGTCCGTCCTGGTACCTCCCATTGACAGACTAGACGAAGGCGAGGAGTACCGACGGACAGGTAAGCGGGTGGGGAATGGAGGACCAACGAAATGCAATGGGCTCCATTGACCCTTCTTTGCAAAGGGATTTCGAGCTCGAGAAGGATACCCACTCGTAGTTTAGTATGTTTGTCGTTCTTCTCCCGTAGCTCAGACACCCGATAAATACACACGGGTGTTTTGCTCGATTCCTCTACATTTAATTGATCGAGCGCATAGACCTTCATTTGAGCATTGAATCTAGCCGTATTATTAAGGTTTATGGAATTTAAATTTCAACATCATTGACCTTCCCTATACCGGGCTGTAATTCATGACAGCCGTAAAGTGAACAGGCTGGGGAAAGGGTATGTCTTCTAAATTGAGCTCTAGAGAGCTCTTCCTCTTTCATTATTTTTTCTCCTTTTGCATTCAATAGAGCGGTGCTCCATTTGTACCTGAGCTGTAGCCGGGTGAGGTGGAGAGCTCATTCCCCAGATTGTGGGTGAGTGAATACAATCTTTTCTACACAAGGGACTTTTTTGCCTTGCTTTCAGGTTGATTAGTAAACAATCATTGACTAACATTGGTTGGCAAAACATGCAACATCACGAGAGATTTTCTTTGTGTTTGGAGCTATAGTTATTAACTGTGTGCATCTTTTTGTGTGTATGTTTGTTCGTCTTTTGGTGACCATCTGGATCATTTCGACTGGCGATCTCAGGTGATATGATTTTGATCACTTAATACACATTTATCAGCAGTAGCATCTCATTGTTAAGGTCCTGAGGAAGCAGACAGGTATCTTGTGAGCCTACAAATCTGCAGAAACATGTCGACCTGGATTACACCTAAGTAGTTATTTTGTAAACACTACTTTGCACTGTTTTTTAACCTTGGGTGTGGGTAGGATCCTATTAAAATTCATTTTTCCACTCCCACAACCCAATATTAATTCACCTAATTACACGCTACACATAGCACTTTCTGCACTGCTAATTATTTTTGCCCCCTGATACCAACACATAGCTTTCATACATCACTGCATCCTTCAAACACGATTAGGACACAATCCACCTAATCCATAGTGGATTTGATTCCACTTCCTTCGGGTGAAGGATCCCAAATGATGTAGGGCGGTACAGGATGGGTATCTGATGGGAACTTATTTTTCACCATGAATACCTTGGATTCCGGGATTGCATCCTATCAATCACACATAGTTGTTTAGATAGCTTCATTTTGTTCTTTGACCTGTTGTTATACATGGTTTTTTCACTATTTACAGGGACTATAACAATGCAAGGTCAATAAATATTTCCCTCACACGCCCCCTTTATTGTATTGATATTGATTAATAGGCATAATTACCCTGCTCTGATTCTTAATATTTCTGAAATATGTTAAATATGTCGGTTAATTTTGTATTACTATATTGTTTGACTGAATGTTGCTACAAAAATAAAATAAATAGAAATCTATTGGTGCAAGCCAAAAAAAAAAAAAAAGAAGTGCATTTATCTGAAGATATTTCTTTTGAGGGACTGAAAGTCACACGTGTAATGTGAAGTCACCAGCAAAGTAGGGTTAAGTTGCTGGACATTCCTGCTAGGAGTTCTGGCTGTATATGCCTAATCCTGTGATTATAACTGTGATGCCTTTTAGGGGCTGTAATTGCAATGCATTCCTCTGCATTAGAGGACAAGATGATGTGCATGCACTGGAGTGGTGGTACTAGACCCCACTCCCCCTGCGGGAGGGGCAAAAATGTTATGCAATGTCATGAAGTGATTCCAACAGCTGATGTATATTTGTAAATTGTAGCATAATATTGATCAGTGTGTGCGTTTAATAAATGTACTCTTACTTTTATAAAGCAAAGTATAGACTGGACAATCAATTATTGAGTGCTATTTCTGCGTACTGGTAAATTGTGATTACTAGCCCACACAACCTACCTTGACTAAGCCTCAGACTGCTCTGCAACGCTACCCTCTGAGAGTCAAGTGCTACAATAGGGTGTTTGGTTCCCAGTGAAGGACAAATGTAGACATGTTATTTGTGCAGGCCTCACAGATACTGCTTCGTTTTCCAACAATGAGCAAAGCGATTAAAGCGTGGGTGTTCCAACAAATCCATTCCTTCATTTTGGTGCATTCCCACATTTTCCATTACTGGTACACCTGGGAATGCAACAAAATGCTACCCCTCTCCAGATTTTTCTATGTTCTGTAACACACATAGAAAGAGGGAATGCCTTTCAGGATTGTTTTTGTGCAGGAGGGGAAGAACAATCCTGCCTACAACGCAGGCACCCTCGCAACATGACGCAAGGGTGCCTGCAGTGGCTGTAGGCAGCAGAAATGCGCCAGCGCTAAGAAAGGAAGGGAATGTGCCATATAATGTTAAATACAGCGCATTCCTGAGCCTTCCCTTTCACACAAGGCAGGTTAGCAAGGTGGCTTGCTGAATTGCTCTGGGTGATAGATTGATAAATATGCCCGAGTTTCCAGGCAATCACTACAATCCGCCCTATTGGAAGTTAGCATGCGTGTGCACATGCTTCTTTTTGGTTTTCTTGGAGTGCAAAAAGAGGAAGGATGATCTTGCTTCTTCACTTCTGATCACGCCTTTGGTAAGGGAAGTGGATGCCTTTGGTTAGGAAAGTGGGAGTGCAGGAACACATCCGGTACCTTGGCCGTAAATTGTAGGTAGATGGTGGCATTGCTGTGTGTGGCTGCGTTTGATTAACACCATTATTGCTGCATCAAATGTGAAACCAGTGCGCTAATAATCCTTACTGCATTTTTGTTTGAGAAAGCTAGTATAGTGAATGAATGTGTAATGTTAAGAAAAACAAACCTCCCCTCTGGATATTCAGCGTTCTTTGAGATGATTGCAGCACCCATGCATAGGTTTATAAGGCTCATCCATGCTCACAGCAGGGTATTACGAAGAGCAAAAATTGCATTCCAAACCGCATTTTACCTCATATTCTTAGAGTTGTTTTTTTGCAAAAAATCGAAGTATAAATGAGGTTGCAATTGTTTATAGTTAGAGGTGAGCTATGTACACCTTTATATCTATTCACTGTCTTCTAGTCTTTTAGTCTTTTGTAGTTTATTTAACTTCCAACCAAAGTGCCAACCTTTCAAACATATAACTCTCAGTAAAATTACTGCTGAATTGCCAAACCTTAGTCACATTTTCTCATGGAATAAAATGTTATGAATCAGGCACAGACTGAGGGAGTGGGTCCCGCAGCCACTTTCTTATCTTAGCAGATGTGAGAGCATCCAACATTGCTATAGTACTTTATCATCTCGCATGGTTTCTGAAAGGTTGAGGGAAGGTTAAAGTAGGTTTTGCAATATATGAAAGGGGTAAAGTGGCTTTCTCTCCATTCCTTCCTTGGTTGTTATTCACTTTCGCCAACAGTTCTTTTTCATTACATAGATGTGTGGTGGTCAGTCACATATAGTACTTCCCTTCCTGCACAAAACTATCCTGCCAACAACGCAGACACCCTTGCACCAGGGTACAAGGGTGCTTGCTTTGGCACTAGGCACCATATTGTGTGCCCGCCACTTGCTGAAAGCACAGGAATGTACAGTAACTTGTATATATGGTGCATTCCTTCCCTTTCAATTCGGTGTAGTTCACGCAGAAAAAACACCAGTGGCGCTGCCCTATGCCAAATCAATATAAATGAGGCTTGTAGTTTAAAGAGTTAAGCTTACAAAATATTTGGACATGTAGGCATGGCAATACAGCAGTATTGTATTGCCTTGTATTCAGACACCCTCTGCTAAGGTCTCTCTGGTATCCTGTTTCTCCACTATGTGTTGCAGCCTTGCAATTTGGAAAGCCCCTGTTCAGTTTAGTACCGCTATATCTAGTAATTTGTCTTTGTTTACACCGTGTTTATCCAAAGGGTCCAAGTCCAGTAATTTTAACAACATACTTTTCAAAACCCGATTATTCACTGATGTCAAAACCGTGAAATGCAAAATTGTTTTTATACCAATAATGTCATAATATCCCCTTTATCGGTACAAAGCTTCTCAAAAGCAAGGTTCCACAATTTACATTGAAAGGGCACAACCCTTTAAACTGAAACCTAAAACGTGTTTTCCTGCTACTGTGTGGAAAAAAGAGCAGAAAACACTAATATGATAAACAAATTAAAACAATTCAGAAAACGAAAGACATTTTAAACGGTAAGCAAAGAGACAAATCTTTTTAGAAAAGTAATAAAAATTAGTGATCAGTTGTTAGAACTCGGATTTCTGGTTGGCTAAGGCTTACGCCAAAGCCAGGCATAAACCACCATTCTAGTCAGAGCAAGGGAGTCACACGCCAAGATAACCCCTGCTCACCCCCTTGGTAGCTGGCACGAGCAGACAGGCTTATCCCGGAGGCAATGTGTAAAGCATTTGCGCACGCACACAACAGCAACAACATCCTAGGCACACCACAAAAGGAACTCCACACAAGGTTATATAAAAATAACTTTTGTATTGTCAAAACACATCAGATAGTAATCACACAATATACATTGTGCCAACTGGCACGGGCAATATTCACAAGGGATTATTTACACCAGGACAGGGCCACATGGGCCACTGTCAGAATCAGCACTTAGTAGAACTAGCACTTAGAATAACTGTAACACCACATAACAATTAAAGATCACCACCAGTAACCACTGGTATCAGGTAGGTACACACTACGCAATACTAATAACCTTAGGCATAGATCACGCATGGACACATAACCTCTCTAGTATAACATACTAGGCTAAGCAAACTTCTAAGCATTAGCACCTTTAGAAGTATAACACAAGCATAAAGGCAAAGCACATTACACAGCAATCACATTTAGGCCTAAACAGTATAACTACAGTAGGCAATCTCTCACTAGTCTAAATACATTAGACCCTCCCTAAGAATAAATCACATTTAGGGGCATAACTCACAGTGAAACATAATCTCACTAACATAAACCTCCATAGGTAAAACCATCTCTAGAGAAATCAATACAGGGTGCGCAGACATACTAAATGCATTACATTTCCTAGCACCACATCACTCTAGCCCATAAAACACATTAGGCAATTACCATCATAAACATAGTAAAATCACATTTTGCAAAAAAATTACATTAGGCGATTACCATTATAAACATAGCAAAATCACATTGCGCAAAAAAATCACCTTAGGGCCTTGCGCCCTACTCACATACCAGCCCCCTGGCCATCCCAAGAAGGGGCTCAAATGCCCTGTGTCCAGAATGTCAGGGTGCGCTGCAACGCAGCGCCAGTCAGGGGTGCTCCACCGGCGCAAACCTAAACGTTGCAGCTGCCCACTAATTGCTGGGCAGCTGGGAACAATCACAGGGCCTAAACGGTGCAGCTGCCCACTACTTCCTGGGCAGCTGGGAACTCGAGCCTGGCACCAGCGTGCCTCCTGGCTCTCCTGTGGCTCAACCAACAATGTGTGCTGGGAGCCTCGGGGCTCTGAAATACAAATGTGCCCCCTGGGCCCTCGTGGGCTCTAAACACAAAATGGCCCCACCGTTGGAGTCCCCCTCCTGGGAACTCAAAGCAACTATGCCCCTAGGAGCCTCTCTGGCTCTAAATAACAAATATGCCCCTGAGCCTCTCGGGGCTCGTCAACAAATATCCCCCCTTAGAGCCTCGGGTGCTCTGCAACAAATATGGCCCCTTCGTTGGAGTCCCTCGTCCCCGAATTAGACAAAATGCCCCTGGGAGCCTTGGGGCTCCAAACTACAATGGCTGCCCGCTTTGAGCCTCGTGGGCTCTAGAATGCACAATGCCCTCTCTGCTGGAGTCCCTCCTCTGGGGACTCCTACTACAATGATGCCCCCAGCACTGGAGAACCGGAGCAGCACTCACCGGGACTCCTGGGCGGATGCTTCTCCTCTGCACTGCTCCTTTGCTGCGTCTCCCGGCGGCCTCTTTGCAGCGGGCTCTCCCATCCACGCCGGAGCCCCGCCTGCTCCTCCAGGCGACGGCTCCTCTCCTTGGCTGCGGGGGCTCTCTGTGTGTCCCGCCCAGGCTCTCCTGTTTCGCTGGCACTTCTCTCCATACACAGGAGCGGGGTAGGCTCCTGTCGACTTCCGGTTCGGCCCAAACCACTTCCGGGTCACCGCAGGCAGCGCGGCGGCCCTCAGAATCACAAGGGCTTCCTCTGGTAGCGGGCTGCACATGGGGCAACAAGAGGGGTAGGCTCCCTCGCTATATAAATTATAAAATAGCTGCAAGGTTCCTGGTGGGGTGGGCACCTGCCAGGGGTTCTCAACAGCTGAGTTAAGAAAATAAATAACACAGGGTGGGCTCCCGTGCAGAGGCACCACACGCAGGGTGGGCACCTGCTTGTGATTCTTTAACAATCAAGAGGCCCGTAAACCAGCGCTCCCCTAGGGCACAAAGCGCTTAACCTCCATAAAAGCAAAAGCGCTCTTAGATAGAAAGTCCTGCACACACGATAAAATCGCAGGGTGGGCACCTGCGCAAATAAATCCCCCTAACTGGCAAGGGGCCAGTCAACCAGGGCTCCTGGGGAAATATGAACAAAGCGCCTCCAGGTGCTGGGCAGGCCACAGCAGTCTCCCAAGAAAAGAAAATGTCCTTTAGGCATCCAGGATATCCAGGGGCTGGGCATGGCCCAGGGAGGCAAGCCTTCCCCTGGTCCCCAGCAGCAGCACGCCCTTGGTTGATTCGAGTTGGGAACAAGAACATCTTCAGGGTGACACAGCACCCTTTTTATACAGCATTTCCCTTTGTCGGTGTCTGCAGGGTGGGGGGAAAACCAGACGCAGCTGGTTTGGGAGCACTCTTAATGTGCTCAGCCACCCCTCTCATTCACTAGTCAGGCTAGGGTCATCAGTCGCACCACAGGGGGCGGAGCCAGCATGGTGTGGGGAAAGCCTAGCCCTATTCAGGTCCCAGGTGCACCCCTCCCTCACATCAGCATGCTAATCTCTCCACTCACTACCGGGGCAGACCCATCCAGACTCTTGGAGCCACGCTCACCAGCAAGCTCCAGCCAATCACACGCCAGACACAAATTACACTAACATGCCAACTTCTAGAAGTGGCACTTCCACACAAGACACAATCATGCCGCAATCATCATTGCACAGCATTCAATCTCACGAGTTCGCACATACCAAACCCGACCCTGTACTCCCCACACTTCAGGAACAACCATGGTCACACATATTTCCCATGCATTCCTATGGGAGCTCATGTACAGAAACAGGCTAGGCAAAAGCAAAAAGTTTCGGGGTGAACCTGCCAAAAAGGGCCGGGTCCAACATCAATTAATAACTAAAATCTTTGTAAAAAAAACCTAAATAATCAACAAAAAAACTATAACAAATCATAAGAGTTTGAATCTGACAATATATGAAGCCCAGGCATTAAATAACATAGCGGGTGAATAGATGTCAAAAAGGATGCTTTGGCTTTATAGTGACATAAGAGACAACTCCTACTTAACTTTTCTGTGTATGGTATCACACTGCAAAGCCCCCCTTGCTCAGAAAATGTCTTTTCATTGCCTTTTTAGAAGCTTCCAAAACGTATGAAACTATTAAAGAGACTGCTGTGGTATAAATGGGTCTGATCATTTTTTTGCGCATATCTCGCACCTGAGATAATTCATATTTTTTCTGATTAAACACTTTAGACCCACTCTGGATCGGTGGACGCTGTGACAAGGCTTCGCGCCGGGTGTGAACCGCAGACTCGGCCAATTATACAGAGTTCAGAGGACGGTTTTCAGCGCTTTCGGCTCATTACTATCTATTAGCTAGGCTTCCGACAGTGACGGATATTCCAGAGCATTTCTTTTCAGACCAGTAAAACCTTGCATTTGATGGATGTGACCACCGGCTGCCTGGGCTGCTGGTGTGAAATTAGGGTGAGGTGCAAACTGACTTCCGCAAGCTTCCTGCAATGAAAGTGATGAACGATTGTCTCGTGACACCTAAAATACACCCATGTGCATCAGCTGATTGGTTAAGAAGATGCTGCGGTCCAGGTGACTTCAACACTCATTGATCGATGTCCGATGACGACATTTCTCTGGAATGCATCTTAATACCCATGAGGCATTATTTATTTATTTAAGGATATTTATACAGTGCGAAATACACTGCAAAATATCTCTTGGCACTAAGAAATGGGAATTATTGTATACAAATTATAGGCTACTTACTTTGGAAATAACCATGGTTACAGAGCATTTCAAAATTGGTGTAATGGTACAGTACGCATTTCTAGGAGGAGCGAATTCCACAACGGTGCACCTTGAACTCATATTCCTCGGATTGGGGTTTTTGTTGGTTGCAGAAGGCATCAGTTCCGGGTCACAAGAATCTTTCAGGAAGACCTTTACCTGTGACACTAACACCCCTAACCCTCTCATTACCTTTACGTCCCTCGTCCTCGACCCAGTCATCACTCATTATGTATTCCACAGACAGGAAACAAAACAGGAAACGCTTTTAGGCTCCACCCCCCCTCCTGCCAGGTGCTATATCAGACCTAACCAGCAGAAGCACATCCTGTTTTGTTTCCTATTGGTGGATTACTTGATGGGAGACGCTGGGGTGAGTGCCGGGCACTTACCTGCATATTTGTCCTGTGGATCCTCCTCTGCTGGGCTCTGGGGGGCTCCTATGGACCGTCGTGGGATCACTTGGAGTGGGGCTGCTGGGCTTCCCTGTCTCCTCCTGAGTTCAGGAGACCTGGGCTGCTTGGCTTATTGGGTCTTCCTGGTTTGCTGCTGCCCTGATGTCCCTGCTGCTGTTGCCGTGAGGTTCTCCTGCTGTGCGAGGGGTTCCTTGATGGTGTTGGCCTGCTTTCTTGCAGCATGCAGGTAGGGGCTGTGTGCGCTTGTTGCTGTGGCGCGCTTCTCCCTGCTTGCTTTCTCGACTCGCGCCTGGCCCCCCTTGTGAGTGGGGGCCCGGGTGTCTCCTCTGGTGTTTTCAGTGTGGTGAGGGGCGAGGGGGTTGCGGTGCTCCTGCCCCCTCTCAGGGGACCTGGGTCGGTTCTGGTCCTCTCGCCGGGCTTCCTCTGCTGCTCCGTGAGGATGCCCGGCTGCTCTGTGTCCGCTCATGCGTGTTCGTGCATGCGTGGCTGTTCACTTCCTTACCGGGCGCTTGTCGGGCCGGACGCCCGGGTAGGCTCCGGGCGCTCCGGTCCTTGGGGGTCATTTCTGTTGGTCCGGGATGACTGAGAGGTTGGACGCCCTCCGACAAGGTTGCCGTCGGTCTGGGTGAGTGTTCTCTCTCTTCCCTACGGCGGGTTTTTGCATTCTGTCTGCCGCGCTGGCTGTTTAGCCGCGGTTTCATTTTGCCCGCCCCTCCCCTTTTTTCCTCGGGCCTGTTTGTGGTTGGCTGGGGGTCAGGGGGCTCTCCCCCTGGTTGTTTTTGTCTCCAGTACTGGTTAATTTTGGCCGTTTCTGGCCTATACCTGTCCTCCCTAGGGGGGGTTAATTGGGTTGTGCCCTACTTGTATATATGTGCCCTTTTGGGAGGTGGTGTTTTCTCTTTGTAGTGCTCATTCCTTGCTACTACTTGGTGTGTTTGGTGTGTTATTATGGACAAGCATCATCGTAAGAGGAAGCATTCCTCCCCTGTGCCTCCCTCTTCTCCTGATTCCAGTGGGGTCTCCTCCTCCCCTCCTGTGAAGCAGGCAAGGAAGGGTGATGATGACCGGATAAAGCGCCTTATCTTGGAGACTCTTTCCGATTTGAAGGCGAACAAGAAGCGTGCTGCTGGTCTTTCTGGTTCTGCTGCTCTTTATTCTGACATGTTATCCTCTGCTGAGTCTGATGAGTCTTCTCTGTCTGCTGTTGAGCTTCAGGGGAAGTACATTTCCAGGGATCTCTTGCCTGACGTCCTTTCTCATGTGAGGGTTAACATGGAGTTCCCGGATGTTTCTGCGCCTAGTACCTCTCAGTAGTTTGAAAAGAATGGGGACCCCTACATACTAGTTAGTTTGCTGATCGTAGGGAATATATAAACACAAGTTGAGAAAGTTAGTATCTAGCAAACCAGTGATAGTATTGTCACCCTTATTTCAACCTCATTTCAAATATTATCTACATAGACAATAATGATTCACTTAGACAGTAGTATATCAAAAATATTTGATTGTTTTATTTTTCATTCTATTTATTTACTTTTTATATTTTTTTCGATATTAGAAAAGAGTCTATATTTTTTTTTATAGTGTGTCGATTAATTCATAAAAAGACATATAAAATTCATAACAATGACAATAAGTGACATACAATACTCATATTAACAAAGAACTGGCCATTTTACACATAAATACAAAAGTGCTATACGATATATTCAGTCGGTGGAAGAAATTTATGAAGAAGGCAAATGCGGTAGAATGGAACAATTAATCGACACACTATAAAAAAAATATAGACTCTTTTCTAATATCGAAAAAAATATAAAAAGTAAATAAATAGAATGAAAAATAAAACAATCAAATATTTTTGGTATACCTAGTACCTCTCAGGACTCTCTCTTGCCGCAGTTTAGGAAGCCTGTTGCTTCTTCCTTGCTGGTGCATACCTTTGTTTCTGATGTCTTGCTCACGGAGTGGAAGGACCCGGATCATATTTCCATACCCAGGTTTATGTCCAAGCTTTATCCCTTGCATGATATGGCGGACACTTTGCCTGATTCCGTTCCTGTGGACTCTGTTGTGGCCAGTCTTGTGGGTCGTCCTTTCATGGCTGATGACAATATTCTTAAGGACGGGGTGGACAAAAAGGTGGATTCTGCCCTGAAAAAGTCTTATGCCGCTTCTCATCTGGCTATTCGTTCTGGCATTTATGGGGCGTATGTTGCCCAGTGTTTGCCGACTGATTTCAAGTCCCTGTTTTCATCAATACAGGAGGGTGCCAGTTGTCCGGAGTTGCTGGAGTCTATGGAGCGCCAGGCGGAATTCCTGTCGGATATCGCCTTTGATTCTGTGAGGTCTGTTTCGTAGTTTTTCTCTTTCGTCCCCTTCTGTTCGTTCTCTGGTGCCCCCTTGGGATCTCTCTTTGGTGTTGGGTGTTTTACAGTCTTCCCCATTTGAACCTTTGGAGACTGTGGACCTTAAGTTTCTTTCCTACAAGGTGGCTTTTCTGGTGGCCATTACTTCTGAGAGGCGGTTGGGGGAGCTTACAGCCTTGCGTTTTTCCCCCCCGTTTTTGCGTTTTCTGGATGACGCTGTTGTGCTCTCTTTGGATCCTTGTTTTGTCCCCAAGGTCCGCTCCCGTTTCCATTCCTCTCAGGAGCTGGTTCTTCCTTCTTTGTGTCCTTCTCCTTCTTCTCCTTCTGAGCTGTTGCTTCATTCTTTGGACCTAAGGCGTGCCTTGTCCATTTATGTGGCTCGTTCTGGGGAGTTTCGCTCTTCTACCTCGCTCTTTGTCACCTTTGGTTTGGCTGGTAAGGGTAAGGCTGCTTTCAAGCTCACCTTGAGTCGCTGGATTAAGGCTGTCATCACTCTTGCCTATCGTGGTGCTGGTTTGCCTTGTCCGGCGGGTCTTCAGGCGCGTTCCACTCGGGCGTGTCTGCCTCTTGGGCTGCTTACCATGGTGTGTCTCTTGATGAGATTTGTTGGGTTGGGACCTGGGCCTCTGAGTCCACGTTTGTTAGGCACTACAGGTTGAATTGTGCCCTGTATGACCGGACCAATTTTGGATGTGGGGTGTTGCAAGCTGTGGGGGTTCCCCTTCCGCTCTGAGTTCTGTTTTGTGTATTAAACTTTTTTCACTTGCTGCACTCCTATGTGTCTGGTCTGTGTTTTTCTGTGTTTGGGTTGCCAAAGGCCTGTTTGGGCGTTGCTTTGGTATGCCTCGTGAGTGATGACCGGGTCGAGGACGAGAGACGTAGAGGTAATGCTATGATTACGTTTGGTAATCCCCATTACTCTTAGTCCTACTCGTTCTCGACCCAGTCATACTTCCCACCCTCCCTCCCTGTCCAGGCCTTTGTTGCTTGGTGTGTCAGGATGTGCTTCTGGTGGTTAGGTTTGATATAGCACGTGGCAGGAAGGGGGGGTGGAGCCTAAAAGCGTTTCCTGTTTTGTTTCCGGTCTGTGTTATACCTCATGAGTGATGACTTGGTCGAGGACGGGTAGGACTAAGAGTAATGGGGATTACCAAACGTAATCATAGCATTCCATTCACTGGGGTAAAGTGAATGTCATGGTCCACAGTGGTGGATATCAGTGTCTGTAGGAAAAGGGCTGCTGCTGGGGCTGCAAGGTACCCAATAACATCAGTGTGGAGAGGTGCCTATGTTTGCTATATATTTAGGGTTGTAGTAGCTACATTTCTTTTGAAGAAAAACGTAACATAAAATTCCATAATGTCCCACAACTATAATGTCCTCTATTTTACAAAACTGTAAATGAGGACTTAGGTGACTCCTGTTCTCGACATAAACATTGTTTGGAATGGAACAAGACCACCTCAGCGATGGTGATAAGGTACATGCAATTTAAGGCACGCCCATGACCTTAACCTCTGGTCGGCATTCGAATGGAACAAATACCTTTCCTAAAAAACTAGGAAAATGTGAATACCCGCGACTGCTTTATCTTTTTTTAATAAACATTAATGAACCAAGAACACACGACCTTCGGAAAGCACCTCTATATTGGTCCCAGCTCCCTAAATCTCTCAGCCGCAGCATCATACGTGCTATCTAGACCTACAAATACAAGATAATGTTAGATAAGATAACATGAGGTGGCTTGGTGTGGGATGAGACGTTGCGAGTTGGGACATGATTGGGATGGGCTGGAAATGCAAAACAGCACAGCATAATGCTTTGTTCCGGTCCAGGGAAGACATGGCTTGGCAGTTCGGGCTAGACTGTTCCCATGAGGCACAGGGTCAAGACTGATTTGCATATGGCCATATCTGAACTGGGGTGGCCTGGTGAGCAAAATAACGATGGTTTAAACTTGATCTGTGACTGGGGGTGAATGTTTTGCCATTGTGCAACATGCCGTCCATCACCTTGTGGGTTTTGCTGTTCACCCTATGTGGGAAGGGTATGCCCAGACGTGGCCCCCGTGCTCACAACGCCACTAGAGTTAGGCTATCCTGGCTGATGACGGCTGATTGCCAGAAACTTGTCCCAGGATGCTTGATTCCGGTCCAGGGAAGACATGGCTTGACAGTTCGGGCAGGACTGTTCCCATGAGGCACAGGGTCAAGTTTGATTTGTATATGGCCATGTCTAAACTGGGGTGGCGTGGTGAGCAAAATAACAATGGATTAAACCCAGATCTGTGACTGGGGGTTAATGTTTTGCCAATGTGCAACATTCTATCCATCACCTTGTGTGTTTTGTCACATATATTATGAGCCAGGAAATCTTGCTTCCTCCTGTGAAAGTGCTTTTTGAGATTTGACTGATTAGTACATCAATTTAATTGCAAAAAAAATAAAATATTAAGCCTAGGTCGCTAACGAGTTAGCGTGGAAAAAACTAGCCCTGGGAGACATTTCCATTATGTCACATTATCGGAGTCATTTCACATTAATCTTGTTGCACAAAATGACGCAATTGCACCAGTTCATGTAATTTAGAGTAATTTGGGACAAACATGCCTACCACAAGAGCACAGGAATATAGTGCAAGCAGCTGCTAGCTTGTGCTGTTCCAGTTTTGTTGCATTTCGCGATATTTTCTTTGCAAAAAATGCCCCCTGAGGTCCATTTTGGATGCAAGGGTGCATAGTGTTCTAAGAAAATAATGCTAAATGCAGGATTACACTCCTTGCATAATTCTTTGTAATTTCACGTAATTGTGCTGTAACTCACACCCCTACTTAAACCATTGACTTAGAGAACCTATCATAACACATCGGGCCCATGATGCATTAATAATAGACATTCCACAGGTCAGCATCTGCATTCCCTACTATGCAAAGCACATTCCCAAACCAGCAACAACATACAAACTCCCTATTTACTCATGTTCTCCAACTCAGTCCCACACCAAATCTCATTCAGCTGCTCTTCCACACCACAGCATGGTCAAGTGCAACCTGCGCTGCACTAAAAGTATATGAGCAGCAAGCACACATCTACACAAGTGCTGCACAGGAAGCAGCAGTATTACAAGCTCACATTCAAGGTTGTTTGATGGAAGATTTAAGGCAAATGGCCCATATCCAAGATACACTGATTGTCCATGGAGGGAGAGGAGAGGAGAGCAGAGCAGCGGCGGAGCTCAAAAGGGTCAGTGTTTGAGCTGTTTTTTGAGCATTTTGATTAATGTTAATTCAATTTTTTAGGTATTTAAGTTCCTTTTTAACATTTACTTCATCCCTCTTTCACTATCGTGCTCCTCTTGGAGAACCAGAGGAAACAGGAGCAGCTGTGCAGGTAAGATCTGCGGTGAGTGGGGTGGCGTGGGACTAGAGAGACGACGACAAGGGAAAAAACAAATAAATAATGAATTTTCCCTCATCATAGTCTGTCGAGTGTCCCATCCACCCACCCACCACTCTTACCTGCACGGTCCGCTCCTGATAGGAGAGTCTGATCTTCAACCTTTGGGTACCAGCTGAAGAAGCCCCTGAAGGATTGCTTTAATGTAGATATCCCTTCCAGCCCCAAATGCAGACTCTTCATCCTCTAGTGAGTGGGAAATGCCCTGATATCCCAGTTCAATCAGATGAAATGAGATGAGACAAGATGAGAAAGAATAACATAGCATAATGTAACCTAACTGTGGTTCCTGCTATGCGCTTTTGGGATGGTACACGCCTGAAGGAACAATTGAAATGGTCTGTCTCTATCTGGTGCTTTGGATCCAGAGGCTGGGTAGCTTTAGGGTAGTTGGTGGTAGGACTGCAGTGGGAACAGCATGTTATGTAATGAGTCTTGGTTGGAAACATTAACCTTGTACCATCTTCCGTAGTCTGCGCTAGAGTAATGCAACATAACAGCTAGCGATGTAGACTTTCTGTTTTTTCATGACAGAGGTTCTTCTGAATGAGAAAGCCATCCATTTTATGCATGGAACACATCTCGTTCTCATGTGTCCTTTATAGTTCCTTTCTTATTTCTGTTTCAATCTGCTGACTCTTCGATCTAATACTTTCATTTTTATGTTGCCTTTGACCTTTAGTAAACAGGGGAATGGATATATTGGTGCTTTATTTTAAACCATGCATGATGTTCTTTTTCTGATTTTTTTGTGTAATTATTTTATATTAGCAATAATATTTATAGTTCTGTGGACACCATACAGTGTGGGTTAAAAAATTCCAGTAATTCGGTTTAACAATCTGTGGCATACCCTGCAAGCTTTTTAACCTGAGAAGATTTTCAGATAAAGATTTACCAATATGTTGTGCCAGGTTTGAACGCAAACTGGTGCAAAATGCTTCCATTTCTAATGATAATGGCATTACTCCTAGTCCTACTCCCTCGCCTTCCTTCAGCACAAATGAGGCTCCGCCTCCCACCCAGACCGATCCCCAGCATAAAAACTCTGCCCGCCCCCACCTCCACCTGTACATAAACAAGCCGAGCTAGAACTCAGTTGAACCACACCGGGAGGGAGGGAGGGTCCTTGAAGGAAGGCGAGGGAGTAGGACTAGGAGTAATGCCATTATCGTTAGAAATGGAAGCATTACCTCCCGTCCCTCCCTCGCCTTCCTTTAGCACAAATGAGGACATAGCAAGAAGAGGAAAACAGAGACGGACAACTGAGTGACAAAGAACACAAAACAGTGCCCCCAAACACAGCATATCAACATCCCAGGCCTCGCAAAGAGGACAAGACCCTGAGGCCCGAACCCCCAAAGGAGGAACCACCCCCACAAGAGGAAGAGCCACCAAGAATGCGGACCGAAACCCACAACCAGAGTCGGACCACAGCGAATAAACAAAGAGACCCCCACCCGGAAGGACTCCACAACCAGCAGGCCCCACAACAAAAGATGCCGGACAGCCAAACCGAGCAAACGAGACTCCACAGCCAAGAAAGGAGCAGGTCAGAACACAGGCAAAAGCAACCAGGGACAGAGCCAAAACGGCGAGCCACCGGAAGGGACAAAGAATGGAACCGGACCCAAAAGCAACAGAGCCGAACCGCCCAGACAGAAAGGAAACATCCAAAACAGGGCCCAGAACAACCCCAAGCATCCCGCAGGGGGGATGGCAACCAAAAAACAAGGCCCAAAGGCAAAAGCCGCAACCCAAGACCCCCAAGGGGCCCAAAGGGAGGACTGGACAGGACATCCAACACCAGCAGCAAAGACCCCGAAGGGAAGGACCCGACAGGCCAGGGAACAAACACACCAGACCCGGAAAAAAAGAACCAGGGAACAGACCCCAGGCAACACGCAAGGAAGCCAGGAGCACCAAGAAGCCGGAAAGCATCACACTGCACTCGCAGAGGGGCCACCGACAACCCCAGCAGGACCTCAGCCTGAGGGAACCTCCTCACCAAAAGTGGCCAGCACCACGGGAACTACACCCAGAGCAGAACAGCGGGACCAAAAAAGGCCAGCAAACACCAAGCAGAGGACAGCCAAGAGGAGGACCGAGGGAAAGCCCGCAAGCCACCGCCAACCAAACAGGAACCCACAACACAGCCAAGACCAGCTGCACAACAGCCAGGCAGCAGGACAAACCCTGCAGAGAACCCAGGGGAAGGACATAAAACGCCAAAGAGCACGGAGCCACCTGAAGGAACCTCCACCGAGCAACACACAACCCGGACAGGAGAGGAAAACAAGGAGCCCAAGGCCAACGGGGGGCAACCAAACAACCCCCGAGCACAGACCCACAGAGCCCGCACCAGAAAGGCCCGAGCAACGTAAAAGGCAGGGCAGGGTAAGGCACACCGAAGAGCCAGAGGCCCAGGAGAGGACCAGACGCCCCCCCCCCAAAGACCCGGGACCCCAGTCCAGAGACCCGAACCGGGCTCACCCAGGTCGATCCCGGCGCCACAAACAGGACCACCACAGGGAGGCCCCAAAGACCCACCAACAGCCCAGACCAGGGAAGGAAGGACCCAGCATAACAGAACTGCCAGCACACAGGACCAGAGTCCCCAGAAACAGGACGCAGGCAACCAAGGAACAAGGACCAGAACCTGGACCTACCCAGGACATGGCAAAGGACAATGCCACCGGAGTGTCAGACGGAGCCAACACGCACAGACCCGCAGAGAGCCCGAAAGGGCACCAGGGCAAGGCCAAAATGCCGCAACAGCCACCAGCAAGCGGACCCCCGGGAGAGCAGCAGGAACCAGAACAGGAACCCAAACCCAGCCAAGCCCGAACAGGCCGGCAACCGAAGCCACCACAAGTGGAGCCGGAGGAGCCAGCGAACACCGAGCCAGACGGCAACAGCGGCCGAGCCACCAGGAGAGCCGCCCCGTGGACCGACCGACAAGGGAAGCAGGGACAAAAGACCCCGAAGACCAACCCAACAGGAGCCAGAAGAACAGGCTGAGAAGAAGAAAACAAGCCAGGGAACACCGCAGAAGCCAGGCGCCCCAGCACAAGCAGCCACAGGACAAGCCGGAAGAGCCCCCGGGGCCACAAGGCCCGAACCCAAGAAGGAAGAGAGACCAGGAACCCGCCGGACAAGGGAACGGGGCCGAGCACAGACTGACCAAGAGCCACTCAAGAGCGCCTGGACATGCGGGAAGACCCAGGGCGAAGGCCCAAGGCTGAAGAGAAAGGATGCAACACAGAAACGGGCATACCCCACACAGAACCACAGGAAATGCAGAAAAGAAGCAGTGACTGGGAAGTAGAGAGAAGCGACCCCAAAATACAGGGCATGCCAAAAAAACACCAGGTAGGGCCCGCGGAAAGGCAACCCGAAGGGCCAACACACGGAAGGACACCGGCCAAAACCAGGAGCAGACCCCCAGGAGAACCAGGACAGGCACAAAGCCGCTGGACACCCCAGCCCCAGCACCAGAAAGGAGAGTGCCCCAGACCGAAGCCCCACCGACAGGAACCCAGCAGACGGAACACATGGCAAGCAAACAGGACCCACAGTCCAGCAGAGCCACCCAGCAGGAACCGGAGACAGGCACCGGAGACAGCCAAACCCTCTCCAAACCGGAGGAACCCGCACCAAGCTGACCCAGCACCCAAGAACACACAGCAGTGACAAGAACCCAACAGGGCAAGGCACTCTGACCAAGAGGCAGTTAGCCAGGGCAAATGAAATGGTCAAAACCGCGCCCACCGAAAGACAGAGGAGACACCCACAGCAGGGACCACAGAGAGGCCCCAGTGCAAGGCACGTGAGAAAGGCAGGACGCCCCAACTAAGGCAAGGCAAGCAGAGGGCCCAAGGTGGCGACAAGCAGCCACCACGAACCGCCACCGCAAACTCCATGAAACCCAGCACCAAGGAGGGCACAGAAGAAGCAGAGAACAGGCCAGCCAGTGCCACGGCAGCAGCCAAGCAGAACAGGCCTACAAAGCAGCGCGGCCAGGACAGAGGTCAACTGCACAACCAGAGGAAAGGGGCGACCCTCACCAAGAAGCAAAGCCACTGGAGGAAGATAGGGACGCGCAGCCCAGAAGCGAACGCCCCGGCGCAAACCGAGCGTGCAGAGAAACCTGAAACCAATCAGGACCAACACAGTGCAGAAGGAAGAATGGAGGGCTGGGAAGAGACCGCCAACGGCAGGCCGCACAGGAAACCGCCAATCAACTGGCAGCAGGGCAGCACCACAGCGGACAAAGCCACATGCACCACGCACATACAACAAGTACGAGCAACACACGCTACACACAGCACCAACTCCCCACCCCAGCACAAAGGGGCAAGCCCAACCGGGAGGGCCGGGGACACCAAGGAAAGAAACCCACAGACCCCGCCCAGCAGGAAACAGGAAAACCCAGCCGACCAGCACAGGAGTCCAGTGACCCACGGCCCGAACGCTCACCATTCCGGAGCCACACACAGAGCAGAGGAGGGAGATGGATCCACACCAAGGACCCAGACGGGAACCAGTCGCACATAGGACCAGCCGGTTGAGGTTGGGACGCGGAAGGCATCAACGAAACCCCAGAACACAGGACAGGGCAGCCACAATCAAGTCCAGCACCAACATGCAACAAGAAAGGCAGAACACCCCCCACGGAGCCCAGTGCGACAAGGGCACCCCAGGGGGACCGGAAACCCAGCAGCAGAGGAAGAGGACACCAGTACGCCCCCAGCCAATCCCCATGCAACCCCGACAGGAGCAGACCCAGTGGGAGACAACCGTCAAGGCCACCACCAAAGGGTACATGGAGCAGCAGGACTAGAACTGAAGCCAACCAGCGAAAACCAGCGCCACCAACGGTCTTCACAGAGGCACAGCACCAAGGCCGGTATACACCATCCACAGGGCAAGAAAAACGCACAAGTAGGCTGTAGAATCCTTAGGTCGTAAAATGTACATATACTCCTGAGTATTGCGAAGAATCTGTCAGCGGCACACAATTCCAGTCGGCACGAAAAAGGACATGTGAAGCCGAGGAGCCGTGGATGGAAAAGGCACAGGATAACCTACACAGTGCACTTCACTTCAGAGGAGCAGAGGGACCACAGCAAGGAGGCTGGGCCATGCCCGGACCCTCACCGGGCAGCCGGCAGAGTGCCAGTCCCCGGGGGCAAGAAGCAACGCGACACGCCAAGAAACAAAAAAGAAAACCGGCACAAACCCGTCCTACCTGGACTCCAGTAAGACAGCACACCGGGAGGAGGCAGCCACGCAGCCCCACCCGGAAACACAGCCCCAGCCACAGGAGGACCGCCAAAACACTGCAGCGCGGTTCCTGAGCCACCGCTCTGCCCCATACCACGAGGGAGACGAGGAGAGGAGGCACAGCCAGGAGAACTCAGCAGAGGGCACCGCCGCAGCAGAGAACCAAACCGAAGACTCCCCGGCACCGCCACAGGGAGGAACTGAAAGGGTAAGTCTCACTAGTGAGACAGAAAAAAACAGGTGGAGGTGGGGGGGGGGGCAGAGTTTTTATGCTGGGGGTGGGTCTGGATGGGAGGCGGGGCCTCATTTGTGCTGAAGGAAGGCGAGGGAGGGACTGGAGGTAATGTTTATTACGGATTTCTTTCCAGTGCAAACTGGTTTTGCCCAGGAAAGCTCCTTGAAAGTAATGCAAAGGAGGACAGAAATGACTAGGCGTCTAAGGGGCCATTCCTGGTATCGTACATAAGCATACCAATCCATTATTTCACAGTTTTTTTTAACAAACGCTCTAGCTACTAACAATGATAGACAGCACTTTGCACCAAAAAAGAAAAACCTCTTTGAGGCAGGCGTAAATAAAGGAAAGATGTTTTTATTTTTCCAAACTTTTCCAACTTTGCTTTTGTGCCGCACCGTACAGCACAAATCCAAAGTGAGAAACGTTTTATAGATTGTCTAGGCATAGAATTTTGGCTGGAAGGGTACTTTTCTCAAACAAATCCTATGCTAGAAATCACGCAGTCACCTTTGTACTGTGTTGCAAAGGTGTATATGTGGCACAAGGCTGCCTCATTGTGGGCCAGCTCTAGAGAAAATGGCTGCTGCATAATATCTTAGTAGATATGGTGCTGTCCTGAACTCACCCTCTCAGGCAAAGCAGCTAAACAACTTTGGTTGCTGCACTGTGTTGCATGGTACAATAATAAATCGACTCCACAAGCCTTCTAATATGAGAAGACGCCCCAACCCTTGAGGAAAACAAATAGTACATTTACCACAGAGGAGCACCACAGCCTGCAGGGTACCTTCTGTCCACAGCTCCCTACCACTGAGGAAGGACAAAGAGCTGCGCATGAAGAAAAGGTCAATGGGCTCTGCTGGATGTAAAGAGGGGAACAAAGAGCACTGACAAAGGCTACTTCGGCACAAGTGGAAAAATAAAAGTAAAGAAAATGCTTGAAGAAAAGTTGACATTTAGAAACAAGATTAAAACAGACAAACAATCCTGTGGTGCAGCGCGCTCAAGAGACCAGTAGAGTCACCGGTCGCCTACAAAAAAGCATGACCTTTCCATCAGCGCTGCTTCGCGGGCTGCGTCTTGTCAAATAACGGTTATGTGTGTTACTTTACCTTAAAGGTATTGTTTAGGGACTCACCCGTCCTCTAACCTTATTAAAATTAGCAGTTGAAAAGGTTTCTGCCTCATTCAGAATCTCATCCCTGAACAAATAAAATCTTGCACCATGGTTGACACAACTTGTGAACTTGTGCATGAGAAGGAACGGTGTGAGACTCCCCATGTGAGTTATAGTCTTCCACAAATATATCATTGATGCAATATTCTATAGACGATAGCAGCTCTCGGCCTTCATTAAATTGTTCCACCTAACACCCCATACATGCACGCACACACCACCCCCCACACACAGAGCTGGAACTACACAGTAACACTTTGACTTAGGAGGCCATTTTGAATCTGACACGCTTTGTGGCAGCCAGCCCGGTTGGTGGCGGCCTGGGCCTCTGCTCCAGTGGTACACCACACACAGGCCTTGGTGATTTACTCCTGCTTGGCACCGATCTGTGCAACACAAGTGCACCTCCTCCATTGTAGGTGCATTGTCATTGCAGCCCAAGCTAAGGGGACATGCCATGTATTTTTTGTCTGCTCGTCTTTTTTTTCAGTGGTGTTGGACTCATCCTAAATAGTGTAGGACCATTGTCACTGCGATCCAGAGAGACTGTGACTGTGGGGCCATCGGTTTCCCAAAGTGGAGCCAGGTGAAGCAAAACAAGAAGGTTTGCCCACCTCTAACTGAAGGAGAACCAGGAGTTCAGTGGGGCGAGTGCTCTTATAGTGGAGTTCTCCCTCTTCTAAATTCTCACTGACCCCTTTAATGCAAATTATGTCTCAAGAACCCTTAGGTAGAACATCTTTTCCTGCATTTTCATGCTTTAGCATCTAAATAAATCCTTTCCCCCCTCTCTGCTGGTCTGGAACTGTGACCACACTTACACATATAATTGTGTGAAATACATTACATTTGCTCTTTCCCCCGCTTTCAATTCACGGGTGTGGGATAGGGCTGCATCATACTTTCCAATAACCTGAGCGGATTCTCTTGACATTTGGTTGTTGTATGGGTGAATGGGTGTATACCATTTCAACAGCATTTGTTAAAGAGCATTTGGATAGTCACTTGTGACACACTATCTGGTTATTTGCATCCGGTACTACCCAAAGATTTATCATCACACCTTGCCAGGGCCAAACTGTCCTTTGTTTCAGAGGTGACTCTCCCCTCCTGCCAAGTTCCACAGCTCCCATCATACGAGCAGCCGGACCAGCCTGTGTGTTGTGTCCTGTGCAACAATTATACTCGGTTCATCTTTAAAATACTTCTCCAAACGTGCAATAGCAACCGTATACTCATTCCAATCATCTGAAGGAGGTCTAACTATAGGAGGTTGATGTTCAACATTTTTTTGACTCTCAGCACCCAAAGCACTATATAACATTGCATTTTTTCTGACAGGAGAAAATTTCACAGCATCAATAGCAACAACATAACTATTAAAAGCCTTAAACCATTGAGTCCATTTAATTTTCGGAGTACCTGGTTCAGGGAGAAATGGTGATGGGAGGACTGCAGTTTGTTGAGCCATTATGATACTCTAGAAAATAAAATTAATTAAAATAAAAAGTTGGTGCTTTATATCAGCAAGTAATGGTCAATGTAATGAGAAAAGTAAGATAAAACTATGTACATCAGTATAAATGAAGCACAAAATTAAAAAATTGTTATTTGCAGTTGTGTGTTTCAGCCTAAATGATACACGTATTTAAATTAATAAAAGTAAGAGTCAAAGTAACGTGAATAGTAAAATAAAGCTGTGTGAATCAGCGTAAATGAAGCACGTAGTTCAAAAGTTATTTCCAGCTGTGTGTATCAGCGTAAATGATACACGTGGTTCAAAAGCTATTTTCAGCTGTGTGTATCAGCGTAAATGAAGCACGGAGTTCAAAAGTTATTTCCAGCTGTGTGTATCAGCGTAAATGATACACGTTGTTTAAATTAAAGTCTCAGGGCTGTGTGTATCAGTGAAGAAAAAACGGGTTTATACTTTGAAGAATTAAAAATTAAATACCTCGTAACTGTGTGTAGCTTTCTTAAGGGAGAACGATACACAAAGATGTTTGAGCGTTGCTTGGTTACCCAAAATGGCCACTACGTTGTTTGACGTGACGTGCATGCATAGACGTGAACGTCTAAGCATGATGACAAATTCTGCAGCTTTTGCCGCTGACGGATGAAGATCATGGAAACTCGGAGAGGCGTCAGTGAAGCGCAAAGAATGGCGATCTTTGAGAAACGAGAATTCTAAGTAAGCTAGCAACTGTCCCTTTACCAATTTGAATGCTGCAATCACAGAAATACTTTAAAATAGCAAAATTAAAGTCGGAAATCTGTGAAAATGTAGGAGGTTCAAAAATGAAAATGCTCAAAATAACATTGTAAATGAAGTGGAACAAAGGCAGGCAGAGTTATGTAGAAAGGCAGAGAGAAGTAATCCAAAGCAAGTAATTCCAAAGTCAATTTGAAACGAAGAAACAAATCTATGAGCCTGCATCGAAGTATAGAAAGTAAAATGAAAGTACATGCAGCGAAGCTCCCAATAGACTTTTTTTAAATTAGAATATTCAAATATTAAAACTTATCTTCATAGTAATAGAAGAAGATGATATTCAGTATGTGTAGCAAGCAGGATTCCAAGTCTTTAAGGTTGTTCAGTAGGAGTGAGTTGAAGTATTCAAGGTCCATTAAAAATTCAGAGAAAAACAGTGAATGAACACTGAAGTCTGACAAGATCTTCCAGAAAAAATTGAATCTGGGCGTAGGTTCAGGAAAATGCTGACTTGACCACCTCGTCGCCAAATTATGTTGTGTCCAAAGATCACAGGAGAAGGAAGTAAACTTAAGGATTTAAGTTTATTTATGAATAACAAGTACAGCACCAGATCAGTCAGAGTGCCCTTCAAAGAAGCTTCAGTCTTCAACTGAAGATCAGAGGCTTAACATTCTAAAATAACCTAGCAACCTAAGCACTAGGATACAGCAGTATAATGGAGAACATACAATAAAGAGAATAACTGAGAAAACATAGGAAATAAGAAATCATAGGATATAACACTGTGCTTTTGAAGAGAGAGGGAGAGCAAAAAAGTAAGTGAGGAAAGAGATAGTGGAGGAAGGAGAGAAGGAGAGAGCGAGTGTGCACGTGAGAGAGATAGAGAGAGAGAGAGAGGTAGGGAGTAACACTGTTTTGCCAGTGTTGTTTTTGGTTCCAGTCCTGCCCTGCATCTTGAAGAATCTAGAGAACACTCAATATGTCTTTTAATCACAACCAGTAAAGAAAACCTAGATGGACTGTCCAGCATGCAGTGGAGAGTGATCAGAGCTCTTCAACAGGTTGTGGACAGATTTTATATGCCTGCACTCTTGTCACTTGGACCAGTCCAAATTAGTTTCCCTTTGGTCTGGTTTCTGTTTACAATCTACCCTCATTCAAGAGACCTGCCCCGAAGGACAGGACTGCCTTAAATTGATTTACTAACCCTTGCTTTCCCAGTTATAGATTACTGCTGCTTAGAACGTATGTATGATTTGTGCTGGGTTTATAGGAATTATCATGAGAGCAAAAGATTTATTTATATTTTGAACTAAGCTACCAAGGATATTTGACCTTCTGAATGTTTTTCTCTACCTTAATGTTATGCTCTGTAGATTTTGGTGCTCTAGAAGTGTAACTAAATAACGATATTCCTTTAAACATATAATTCTGATGCAACAGTAGCTTTCATTTACAATGATTATTTTTTTGCTATACTGTGTCTGAGTTCCAAACGCTTGTGATCACCTTACGAAGTAAGCTGTGACTATTTGACAATTCTATGCCTTGGAAAGTCAAATTTCAAATAGAATACTTAGATATTTATATTTATGAACCTATCACCAGTGCAGCGCACAGCAGCAAGCCACCTTGCTGTGCTGCACTGCCTGACAGGAAAAGGGCAGGAATGTGCAGTATTTAAGAAAATATGGCAACTTCCTGCCTTTTAGTCAATGCTGGTTCCCTTTTGGCAGCCTATCACCAATACAGGCACCCTTGCACCATGGTGCAAGGGTGCCTGCATTGCATTAATGGAGACCTTCATGCACAGAAATAATCCTCTAAGGGATATTCTTCTGTCTATGTGTGCTGCCGAATGCAGCATACATAGAAACAAGAAGAAATAAAGATATTTCTCCTTGCTATGCCTCTCCCGGGAAGGCATATCTTTTTGGGCATCCCCAGGTTTATCAGTTTTGGTAAATCTTGGAATGAGTCAAAACCATGGGAGTTGCCTGGGAACACCCACACAATGCCCATGGAATGCTTCCCTTGCGCAGAGCAAGGCAATGCAGTGATTTACACAGTGTTCCTTTACTCCAGATTTGTGGAGCCACTCTGGACCACACAAAGTGGCCTGGCCTTGCAAGGCCTCATAAATCTCACTTAAGGTTTGTTTTGTGCATCTAAAACCAAATTGCATGGTGCAACTGAAATGCAAACCTGCTCGTAAAAAGGATCCTGGAACTTTCATTGAGGAGTGGAACTACACTAGGGCCATTCGACACCAGTGCTAAGCATCGGTCACACACTGGAAAGCTGAGCAGTAAGCACTGGCTGTGACAAGACCTGGAGAAAAAAAATCCCAAATGTTAGAAATTGAGGTTTCTGGTTAGCAGAATATACACCCTGTCCAAGTAGGATCCGCAATCCTAGGCAGATACATAACCTAAATTAACCTGTGCTCACCCTCTAGTAGCTTGGCACCGAGCAGTCAGGCTTAACTTAAGAGGCAATGTGTAAAGTATTTGTGCACACTTTAATTACAGTAACACAGTGAAAACACCACAAAAAGACTCCATACCAGTTTAGATAAATAGAGAATATGTATCTGAGTAAAACAAGACCAGAACAACAAAGATCCAATAAGTAGAACTTGAGATATGAGCTTTTAGAAATTGCATGTTAAAACAGTGCTTAGAAGTCAAAAGGCTAATTGAGGTCACAATGTGCTGGTACAAATCCAAAATTCAGGCTGACCACAATTGAGGACAGCCCAGCTACAAAACCCATGCAGAGTCTGATGAAAAACTACCTTGTATGGAGCTAAGCATTGACGTCAAGAGCACGATGCATCATCTTTTCCAGGCAGTCGAGTTGATGCATCGCGAGTCGAGCCTCTCTGGCGGCGTTGAAGGATCAGCACTGCGTCATTGTTGAGCCGCGCAAAAGGTGACAAAGGATCAGTGATGTTTCATCCTCGAGCCTCGCAGCCAGAGACTGCATTGTCAACGAATCTGCACTGCGTCAGTGTGGGAAGACAAGACGGCGGTTCCCATCGGCTTAAAGGGGACACTGCATTGATTTTTGAAGAAAACATCTGCAGAACCCACTTCTGAGACCCAGGACTGGAGGGGGCACCTCACACAAGAAAGCATAGAACTCACAGATGACAGAGTACAGCAGCAGCAGCAGAGTTGCAAGTAGTTTTTTGTTTCCCTGAGTCTTCAGAAAACAGAAGGCAAGCAAGGAAGCCCTCGGAGAAATTTGGGTTCAAGGAGGAAGAAAGCAGAACCAGTCCCTCTCACTCAAAAAGCAGCAGGAAGCAGGCCAAATCTGAAGAGCAGGTAGCAAAGTGTCAGTTCTTCCTACAATACAGCAATTAGCAGGCAACAGGCCAACACATAAATGCAGTCAGCAAAGTGGACATCTCTCCAACAGCCCAGCAGCTCTTCCTTCAGGTATAATGTCCTTGATTCGAGTAGAGTTCTGATTGGTGGTGTCAGGGAACCAGTACTTATACCCAAATGTTCTTTCAAAGTGGGGGAGACTTCAAAGAGGCCTTTGAACATCACAATGCCCCTACCTTTCCTGCCCTGAATCAAGACACAATACAGATGGGTTTGGGTGGGGACAGGCACAGCCATATGAAGGCGCACGTGTCAGCTCCTTCCTCCCAATCTACCTTAAGAAGGCCCATCAGCCTGGTGATGGGAATCAGGATGTAAATGTCACACCCCTTCTCCCTTTGTGCGACTGTCTAGAGGGAATGCACAAAGGGATGTATGACGTTACGACGTGTATCGTCACAAAGCATGCTTTTACAACGCCTCTTTAACAACGCAAGTCATTACAATGACTTGCGTTGGGGGGCGCTGTTAGTGAATAGTATAATTTACTATTCTAACACCAGTCCCCGTGGATACTAGGGAAGGTGTTGGAATAGTAAATATACTATTCTTTATCCTGTAGCGCTCTCCAGCGCAAGTCGTGGTTACGACTTGCGTTGTAACGGACGCGTTCTAAAAGTACTGCGGAGTAAAATCCGCATTGAAAAGGATGTTCCCCTGCACACAGCCCAGCTGTCTCGTATATCTAACTTTTGGCAAGTTATTAACAACCTGTGAAGCATTCAACATTACCAGAAAGTATCAGCAGACTTGCCAAATGAGGTTTTCAGTTCGCGCTATTCAGTTTGAGTTTGAATAATAACTTTAACGTAAGAAGAAATTTTCACTCACGCGCATTCCAGTTATTCGAGTTCTCTGTGAAGCTCCAGTATACGTCACAGCACCGCGTTTTCAGCACCTAAGCGTCCCTGTTGCACTTACGTCGCAGCGTGTGCTCGGAATGAGGCTGAGCGTGCCTGTTGTGCCTACGTCACAGCGTGCTATCTGATTGGTCTTTTTGTTGCTCAGCTACGTGTTTAGTGTTTTACGGAAACAACTAAGGAATTATGCACGCTGAACACAACAAAGGAATTCACTTTACTTGCAAGCAGTTAATGTATCCTAGTGCGTGTCATTTCAATCAGTGATACGCACGCTCTAGTTACTAAGTTATCTGCCTACAGCGATATGCACACTGAACACAATGAAGGTATTCACTTTAGTTGCATGCAGTTAAAGTATCCCAGTGCGTGTCATTTCAATCAGCGATCCGCGCGCTTTAATTACAAACATATTTTAATAAGTCCTGTTGCGTGTACTTTTAATCAGCGATACGCACGCTTTAGTTATTAATTATCTGCCTACAGCAATAGGCACACTGAACCCAATACATGTTGTAGTGTATTTTGTATATTCAATCAGCGATGCGCACGCTGTATTTACAGAGATATTTTAATGCAATTTGGTACGTGATTTTTTTCAACCAGAGATGCGCACGCTTTAATCATAAAGGTATCTGTTTACAGCAATACGCACGCTATGCTTGATATGTAATAGTGCACTCTGATTGTCCAATGGGGCTCACGCTTTGTTATAATAATATAATAGCATATGCGTGTCTCTCTATTAACTCAGCTATACGCACGTTTTACATAATTTTCCCTATTCAAAAATAGTTTCATTTAGGATGTTGTACACCTTATATAGAATCTTAGTGAAACATTTTGTGATGTAGATGGGTATTATTATCATTTTTAATTACCAAGTCAAGTCATTATACTTTTATTCGACACATGTATCATAAAAAGTACAAACATGAAATACATACATAATTATAAAAACAGTTCATTACATACATAATTACAAAACAGTTCATTATTTTTAAAAAAGACATCTAAAAGTTATGCGGAAAAATTGACTTGATGGGCATTTTTTAAAATCTTAGTCCTAATGATCCAGGCACATGATAAGAACTTTGCAACCCCACAAATAGTAACCATCGAAGAGGTATCGGAGATAAGAATACGCAAAGCTGATTTGTAATCTCTAACCCCAAGGATCTTTAGTACTGGTTTTAGCCATTTCTTCCTAGGTAAGATATATGCCTTACAGGCAAAGAAAAAGTGGCCCAATGATTCCTCGGGGTTTGTACACCCTGGACACATTGTATCTTCTTCCCTCCTGTTGTTCCATCTAGAAGTAAAAGTTTTGAGGGGCAGTGTTCCATGTCTAAGTTTAAGGTATAAAGTCCTTTCCCGAGGAACCTGAATAAAGTCCAAAAACAGTTCCAGTTTTAGGGTGCATTTATGGGTCAAAAAGGTCTCAGTCAGATGACCCCAGTGTGGGTTCTGTAGCGCATTGGTCTCTATCCAGTCCCAATATAATTTTTTCACCACTTGTTTTGGTGGAGGTGATTGGGATACCCAAGCATCACTTAAACCCACACTTGCTACAAGCTTTTTTAGTTCATTTAGCCATCTGATTTTGCCTGAGGTGTTTGATTTTAGTAATTAATCTAGCACGAGGGCATAATTTGCTAGTTCTGGGGTCCTCCTCAAGCGAACCCAATATAAGAGGGGACAGAGTTGGAGGATATCCCGAATAGACTTTCTTCCCAGGTCTAAGAATAAAGGTTTGAGTGGGGTAGAGGATGGGAGCGACACCAAGTCCCTCATAAACTTATTCTCTGATCGGACTAGGTCATTGGTGTTCTCATTGCCCCACAGTTCCGAGCCATAAACAGCTGAGGCAATTGCCTTCCCCTCGTAAACTGATAAGGCAGGGGCAACTGGCCTACTTATAGAGAGGCGTTGGTTTTTTAAAATAGTGCCGGAGACCCTTTTAAGATTTAAATTCATTTTACATATATGGGGTTCCCATTTCAAGTGGTTATTGATCTTAACACCAAGATAGTCAAACTCATCGACCACCTCTAAAGGAGATCCATTCAGGGTAACATGGATATTCCTATATTTTCTCTTAGCGGTCATGACCATTAGTTTAGTTTTAGTCGTGTTTATTGTGAGTCCCCGTTCCTGACAAAAAACACTAAACTGATCAAGAAGAGTTTGGAGACCTGTGGGGGTTTTAGATAAGAGGAGGGTATCGTCGGCGAAGAGGAGGGATGGTATTTTCTCCCCCGCTATAATGGGGGCATCGGCCGGTGTACCTTGCAGATGCTTCACAACCCCATTTATAAAGAGGGAAAATAAAGTAGGGGCCATCACACACCCCTGCCGCACCCCTCTGTTGACAGGTATACTCTTAGGGCCAGATGTAGGTAGGCTTTTACCGGGTGGTAACGGCCGAATTCGGCCGTTACCACCCGCTAAAAGCAATTTGACATGTAGGTCCCTGTAATTTACAGACTCGGTAAATGTACCGATAGGTAAATTTACCGAGTATGTAAAATACCGAGTCGGTAACATTATGGATACCGGTAAATTGGTATGTAGGTGGGACTCTTCTGAGTCCCACAAGCAGTACAAAATCGGTATTTTACCATCAAATAATACTTGATGGTAAAATACCGTTTCAGGTGTGCATGCACATGTGTGCATGCACACCTATGCCATATGACAGGCAGACCTGCCCTTAGGGCAGGTATGCCTGCCACATGGCACCCGAGCCTCTTTCGGGGGTGCCAGAGGGTGTCAAAGTGACACCCCCTGCACCCTTGTGGCTATCGGTATTTACCGATGTGGTAAATACCGACCGGTAAATGCCCGTTCATTCCTATGGGCTTCAAAGCCCATAGGAATGCATGGGCATCAACTGGTCGGTATTTACCGCATCGGAAATTACCGACTGTTTCCGATTCGGTAATTGCACATCTGCAATTACCTACATCTCGGTATTTTTATTTTCCGACCTCTGAAATACCGAGTCGGTATGACTCGGTATTTAAGAGGACGGAAAATAAAAATTACCTACATCTGGCCCTTAGTGAGTTGCCCCTGCGCCCCCCAGCGTATCTTTGCATATGTTCCCTCATGGAGTTTGATGATAAGATTTAGCAGGTAAGATGGGAAACCCATATCCAGTAGGACATTCCAAAGTTTAGCACGGGGTATTACATCAAAAGCCGTTTTGAGGTCAATAAAAGCCAAGTAGAGGCTCCCTCTGGCTATTGATACTGTTTTCCAGAAAACTGCACAGAATCTGAAAACTTGGTCAATGGCCCCAACATTGTTTCTGAATCCAGCCTGGAAGTGGGACAGAATGTTTCCTTCCATAAGCCAACCCTCAATCCTATTTACAATTACCCTGCCAACTACTTTTTGAATAACGTCAATTAGACCAATTGGTCTGTAGTTGGCAGGGTCCTCTCTCTCACCCTTTTTAAAAACGGTAACAACTTCAGCACCCTTCCATGAGTCCGGTACCTGGTGGCCTAAATGGATAAGGTTCAAAACATTTACAATAAAATCAGCCCAAACCAGTGGGTTAGACAACAATAAATCACCCGGTATTCCATCCCGGCCAGGTGCCTTACCCGGTTTTATTTTAAGGATTGCCTCTTGTACCTCACGGGGCGAAAACAGTACATCAATAGAGCCATCATTCCCATGGACCGTACAATCAGTACCTAGTGTAGGGGATACTGGCGCAGCTTCTAAGGAGCCCACGCCATATAAATTTGAGAAGTGGGAATACCATTGGGACTCAGTAATATGGTTTGGTATAGGCTCAGCACCTCGTCTATCCATGACGTTGATCAGTTTCCAAAATGCAGTGGCATTTTTCCCTTGAGCCGCTTCCTTTAGAGCCTGCCAATGTTCCTCTTCCCAATCTTTTTTGGCTTTCACAATACTAGTGCGGTACTCATTTCTAGCTAATCTAGCAGCTGGGGCATCCTTATTTTTAATAGCTAGTAAAATTGCTTTCCTTTTCTCTCTACAGGAGGCAGTGTACCAAGGGTTCCCCTTTTTTTGTGTGCGATTAGACAGATGACAACCCTTTGTTTTTTTTGAGAAAAACGTACTGATCTCCCCTACTAAGTCTTTATACTTAGTTGCCAGCACCGACCCCTGAAGCTGAAGTGCAGTTTGGTTCACTGGGGCCAAGGCAGATGAGGCAGCCAACACTAGAACCCTAATATTCTCAAGTGTCCCCTCATTGCACCTAACCACATTCCATTTAATCCTGCGATTACAGTTAGAGGGGACTAGTTCTTTGGTAATCAGCTCATTGTGAACCTCCTCACCACTGTTGTCTCCCCAGAACATACCCATACAAAGGGGATTATGGTCGCTATCAATCCTCTGTCTGACCTCCATATCAACCAGGTTAACCCATGACCCTACATCCAAAAGGATGTAGTCAATCCGTGACGGGGAACCTAATCGATTGAAGGTCATAGCGCCCATACGATCGGATGTGGTGCGGCCATTTAAGGCACATAGATCATGTGCAGACACCAGAGCATTCAACTGTATGGAACGAGCCGACCATTTCTGAATTGGGGCCAGAGATAAGGATGGAATTACCTGGTTTCCTGGCTTATTATAACAGCCCAAGAATTCATCCTCATCAAGAGGCTCGAATGTACAATTAAAATCGCCTCCCACTAATACTGAAGATTTTGGAGAGAGGGCAGAAAGCGTGTTATCTAACAACTCCAGTGTTGGAGACAATTGGCCCCCTGGGAGCCCCCTGGCATAGATACAAAAAAGTTCAAAAGCCTTCCTGGCAGACTGCCTTTTAACAGTTATATGTAGAATATCATTACAGGGGACATAGTTCACAGTAATTTTACAATTCAGATCTATCCTGATCCAAATAAGTAATCCTCCCGATGGGCGCCCCCTCCCAAGCTGTATTGCAGGGACAAAAAACGTGGAATAGCCCTGTTTGTGTTGTGGCTCTACACACCAAGTTTCTTGGAACATGCAAATATGGAAATCATCAACAAAATTGTTCCATTCCGGGTCAGGCAGGTTTTTCTTTAGGCCGGCTATGTTCCAAGACAAGATTTTAACAAGGGGAGGGGACAACATAGGTGTATTCGTGGCGGCCTGAGTGTCAACATCCCCTACCAAGGGCTCTGGAATAGTGCTACACTGTTCCGGTACTTCTTCCATTGTAGGAATGATAGAACCACTATCTACAGTGGAAGGAGCCCGACCACCCCCGCCATCTTCAATACACTGGGGTGATGGTCAGTCCACTTCTTCCAACCCCCCAAATCAATTATTGCAGGGAAATAAAGGGTAATTGAGCTGTGGGCCCCACCCTTCTCCATTGAAGTGTGAATCCCCCTTCCACTGGTGCCCCCTCCTCCTATGGACTAGGTTCCAACCTTCCTCTACTGGCATTCCCCATTGTTGTGGATTCTGGTATGTACCACCTCTACCCAAGCCTTTCCTAGATGGCCTCATCCAACTCCATCTCACATCCCCATGGCCCTCCTGCATATAAAAAAAAGACAGAGGTTTAGCTACTACCACTGACTTACTATCACAGGGAGGAGTTGAGCATATAAATTCTACGAGTCGTGGGTCCTCAAACGTGATAACGACACAGTCGCCCTTTATACTTTTCTTCTTCCCACCTACCCAAGGAGCCCGTTCAACCATAAGTATGTTCTTGTTTAGGCCGGGTGGTGGAGGGTAATTTTTGTCAAGCCAGTGGCATATTTTATTTTTAATCGCCCAAAAGGGCTCAGAAGTGGATGTTGGCAGCTCAGAAATCCCTGTCAGAACAACCACATACGGACAAGCATCTGGCGGTAAATTGATGTTGCGCCGCGATGTGGTTTTTCTGGGCTGAGACTGTGGAATAATAGGGGCTGGGTTGTCGGGAGTCTTTTTGGTAGCTGCCTTTCTATTTACTGCACTTGGACCTGTGGAAGTGGAAGGTTTGGTTTTATTCACTGTTTTGGTTGCTGTCAGGGAAGGAGCTGGGAGGGTAATTGCAGGTGCTGGAGCACTCCCCATAGATGGATTTGTAACTTCAATCCCAGTGTTAATAACAGGCGGTGGAACAACCGGAATAGAGGGACCAGGGGTAGTCAGCCTAGGGTCTTGTAGCGCAAGAATAGTAGCCAATTGATGTTCTATGTTGGAAAGCCTATTCTCCAGAGGTGAAAGCAGAGATTTTAACAAGCTAGACATAGATTCCATTAAGGAGTCAAGCCCGTCTCCTGAATTAGTTAGTGAGTCAATGCTTCGGCTCTCATCCAGAAGACTAGCCAGACTGCTATCAGGAATTGTATCGTCCGGAACCCCTAAAGTTAGCAGATGGGGGGTAGAATCTAAGGGGTCAGACTCAGTTTGAACAGTATGTGCCTGGAGAGTCACATCATTAGCTGTCGCCACACCTGTGTTGTCCCCCCCGGAGTTGGAACCCATAGACCCTTGCGAAGTAATGGCGGGATTGTCCATGGGAGGATTTGTTGGAATCACATCAGTTGGAGTTAACGTAATGATATCTGACCCAACCATAGTGGAGGCGTCAGTAACATCATGGTTGACTAACACGGGATCATGGGGGATATTAGAGGGTAGTGTGCTCGTAACAGGGGCATTAATAGAAATTAGTGATTGACTGCTGGCGGGAGTAGAATCATTAGTGGAATTCCCAGCTGAAGTAACAACAGGGTTTATCAAACTTGGCGGCGGGGAATGCACCATTGCAATGTTGCCCAGTGAAGATCTTTTTGCGTGGGCAAGATCCAATGATACTCTCCTTTCCATGATAGAAATGCCCTCATCTATCAGAGAGTGTGTTCGAGAAATAAAATTATCTAGGGTGCCAATTACTTTTTTAGTTTTAGCGTTACCAGCTCTCTGGCTCCTAGTTTTACGAGTAGACATCTCTGGAAAAGGAAAACAAACTATAATGAAATATCACAACAAATGATCCAAAGAAAACTATAAACACAAGAAAAGCAAATAGACTACTCGAAGGAGAAGTTACCCCAATAGCTTCAAGCAGGAAGGCAACTATAGCAAACAAAACGAACCAATGGTACAAGGGACTAATGAGGGTGCGCCCAGGCCAGGCACTGCAGGCCACGGAAGGCCACAGAGGGCCCGCCCTTTGCCCGGGCTTAGCCCCGGGCGCTCCCGCGCGCTCCCGCGCAGCGAGTAGCTACCAAGTTTATAGTCCGGAACCTATAGGGCGGGGTTGGGGCGGGGCGGTCAGGGAGAGCGGGGCCAGGTGACACGGCCAGAGACACCGGGACTCCTGGGAAAGCGAGTCCCGGGTCGCGCTCGCAGCCCTGCCGCCTCACCGTCTTACAGAACCCCACAGGAGCAGCTGGGCGTCAAATCCACCGACGAGTCAGGCAGGTGAGCAGCGAAGCGGGACCCGCGGAGCGGGTACCGCGAGTTGTGGGTGGTGGGTCCTGAGGGAACCAGAAACGCCGTCTTCCAAGTCCGTTTACTACAAAGGAGTGTCCCACTGTTGAGAGATCCTTCCCTCCTTTTCACCTGGGGCTGCTGGGGGCGGGGCGGTCAGGGAGAGCGGGGCCAGGTGACACGGCCAGAGACATCGGGACTCCTGGGAAAGCGAGTCCCGGGTCGCGCTCGCAGCCCTGCCGCCTCACCGTCTTACAGAACCCCACAGGAGCAGCTGGGCGTCAAATCCACCGACGAGTCAGGCAGGTGAGCAGCGAAGCGGGACCCGCGGAGCGGGTACCGCGAGTTGTGTATGGTGGGTCCTGAGGGAACCAGAAACGCCGTCTTCCAAGTCCGTTTACTACAAAGAAGTGTCCCACTGTTGAGAGATCCTTCCCTCCTTTTCACCTGGGGCTGCTGGGGGCGGGGCGGTCAGGGAGAGCGGGGCCAGGTGACACGGCCAGAGACACCGAGACTCCTGGGAAAGCGAGTCCCGGGTCGCGCTCGCAGCCCTGCCGCCTCACCGTCTTACAGAACCCCACAGGAGCAGCTAGGCGTCAAATCCACCGACGAGTCAGGCAGGTAAGCAGCGAAGCGGGACCCGCGGAGCGGGTACCGCGAGTTGTGGGTGGTGGGTCCTGAGGGAACCAGAAACGCCGTCTTCCAAGTCCGTTTACTACAAAGGAGTGTCCCACTGTTGAGAGATCCTTCCCTCCTTTTCACCTGGGGCTGCTGGGGGCGGGGCGGTCAGGGAGAGCGGGGCCAGGTGACACGGCCAGAGACACCGGGACTCCTGGGAAAGCGAGTCCCGGGTCGCGCTCGCAGCCCTGCCGCCTCACCGTCTTACAGAACCCCACAGGAGCAGCTGGGCGTCAAATCCACCGACGAGTCAGGCAGGTGAGCAGCGAAGCGGGACCCGCGGAGCGGGTACAGCGAGTTGTGGGTGGTGGGTCCTGAGGGAACCAGAAACGCCGTCTTCCAAGTCCGTTTACTACAAAGGAGTGTCCAAAGTTTTTATGATAAGTATACGTCTTTTGGAAGAATTAATTTCCTTGAAAATTTGCATATTCGTGAGTATATATTACCTGCATTTGCATGTTTGGCGCAATACAAAACGTCTCTGCAACTCCATTTTTTTGGGCTTCTCCGGGGCGAGCCCCCAATAAAATGAAAAAGTGGACGAAAGTTTTTGAAAGATATGCAAGGGTATGTGGAGCTTCATTAAGGGCAGAAAGACAAACATCCTTATTACTTCATTGCCTTGGCTAGGAAGGCCAGGATGTTTTTGATCATTTACCAGAATTGTCTAGCGCAGAAGCTGATGGCCTTAATGATTACGAAATTTGCATATGTAAGTTAGACAAACATTACCTTCCTAAGATAAGTACCATATTGGAAAGGTATCATTTTGACAAAAGAATGCAACGTGAAGAGGAAACTGTTGAAGGTTATTTAACTGACTTGAGGAAGTTAGCCTCATCATGTAAATTTGAAGGTTTAACTGATGAACACATAAGAGACCAATTCATGTTTGGCTGCAATATAGATAAGGTCAGGGAGGAATTGTGGCTTAGAGAAGAGCCAACTCTGGATGAAGTTATTGCTGTGGCTAAAAGAATGGAACATTCTCTAAAGTGTGTTGCCATTATTTACAAAGAAAAAAAGGGGGACACAAAGCTAAAAAGTGTGAATGAAAAGAAGTCCATATCAAAAACAAAAGATAAAGAGAAGTTTTCTGACTATAATAAGAATTTTGACCACAATAAGAAAAAGTCTGGAAATGTCAATGTGTCTTTTAAATGTTTCAGATGTGATAAAAGTGGACATTTAGCCAAGGACAAAAGATGTCCTGCACTTGGGAATGTTTGTAGTAAGTGTAAGAAAAAGGGTCATTATCCTGCAGTATGTAAAACTAAGCCTCCTCCTAGGGTCAAGAAGGTTTATGTTCACGAGGAAAGGGAGAATTCTAGTTCAGAAGAGGTTTAATGTGGTCAGATCATTTCTGAAGTAAATAGCATTTCTGTAAAAAAAGTCATGTCCAATTGATGAAATTGTTGTCGAGGGTTCTTCCACTCCCATATTATTTGACTCAGGAGCAAAGATAACCATAGTATCCAATGACTTCTACATAAATGATTTGAAGCATAATGTAAAACTGTTCAAACTTGACATCACCCCATTAGCTTATGGTGAGGAAACTATAAAATTGCATGGGTATTTTTTGGGTTTGATTGAATTCCGCAGCAGAATGATATCAGGAAAAATGTATGTATCAAAAAAAGGGGACAGTCTGATAAGTTGGATACACCAAGGTGAACTGGAAAATTATTTAGATCCGAATTCTGAACCACAAATTTTATTAAGGGAATCTATTTGTGCGGTTGAAAATAAAGATGATGCTGATTTTGTTGAAGGTTTGAAAGCTGAATTTCCTAAGGTGTTCAGGGATGGTCTAGGATGTTTGAAGGGCTATCAGCATAGAATCGGACTTAAGAACAATTGCGTTCCTGTTTCTAGTAAGGTTAGAGGAGTACCCTTAGCCATTAAAGATGAGATGGAAAACGAGATAAAAAAACTTATAGACAATGGCATAATTGAGGTTGTTGAAGGTACCAAATGGCTTTCTCCTGTGGTCGCTGCTAGAAAAGCTAACAGCGATTTATGTTTATGCATTGATTTGCGCCAGTTAAATAAAAATGTGATCATGGATAAGTATCCTCTCCCGAATATTAATGAATTGTTGGTCATGTTGGGTGGTGCAAAAGTGTTTAGCACCATTGACTTGACTTCAGCATATCAACAAATCGGACTTGAACCTTCTTGCAGAGATTTTACGGCTTTTATAACTCCGTTCGGAACGTTCCGTTTCATAAGGATGCCTTTTGGGCTTGTTTCCGCCTCTTCAGTTTTCCAAAGGGTGATGGAAAATTTGCTCAGAGGTATTGATGGCATGTGCATATATCAAGATGATATACTTGTCTTTGGTGATGACATTAATCAACATGATGCTCGCCTAAAATCCGTGCTTACAAAGCTAAGTAATGGCAATTTAACTGTAAAAATTGAAAAATGCTAATTTAGGTCTGAACCTTTGAATTATCTTGGTCACAACATCTCGGGTAGTGGTGTTAGGCCAAAGGATGAGTTGGTGAGTACCATTCGTAACTTGTCTTCACCTACTTCTAAAGAAGAGTTGATGGCATGTTTGGAATATTATTCTAAATGTATCAAAGGGTTTGCTAGTTTGACTACAAATATGAGATGTCTCTTAAAGAAAGGTTGTAATTTTATTTGGTCTCAGATATGTGAAGAGGACTTTTCCATCATTAAGGAAAAGTTATCAAATGCTCCATTTTTACAAAGTTTCGATACATGACTCAGGTCTGTCTTAACTACTGATGCAAGAATAAAAGGTCTTGGCACTGTTTTGCAACCTATTGGTCCTGATGGAATGAGAACTGTCTTATTTCTGTCTCGCAGTTTAAGAGAGCCGGAGTCTAGGTACTCCGTAGTAGAGCAGGAGTCCTTAGCTATTTTCTGGGCTGTGAAGAAATTGAAGAAATTTCTTTGGGGCGTTGATTTTGAAATAAGGTTGGATCATAACCCTCTGGTGGAAATATTTGAGAATAAAGGTTTGGATATGATATCAATCCGTATTACTAAGTGGATAATTGCTCTTCAAGAGTATTCTTTCTCTCTCAAATACATTCCTGGAGTGGACAATATGGTAGCTGATGTCTTTTCAAGGTTAGTTTCTGGAGAATGTGTTGAAAGTGAAGAGAATGCTAGTGATGAGGTTTGTGAGTGAGTCTGTGCTGTTGAACGTAATCACATCTCTGAAGAGATAGGGTGTAGTGAGGTAGCTGAAGATGATACTCTTAAGGAAGCTATGACTTTGATTCAAGGCAAATGGTCTAGTTCGAAATGTGGATCTGAGGCAACCAAACCTTTTTGGTGTGTGAGGGACGAACTCTCTCTAGACATATACATTTTATTTCGTGGAAGCAAACTCATTCCCCAATGAGTCTTGGAAAAGAGTTGTTAGATTTAGCACATGCTAGTCATCCTGGGATTACCAAGACTAAAGAAAGGCTACGATCATTTTATTGGTGGGCAGGTGTAGATAAGTTTGTTGAGAGGATAATCCGGGAATGCATGTTGTGTAATCTAAGTGATAAATCCAAAAGTCCTAGGATTCAACCCATGATTGTAAGAAGTTGAGCCAAATCTGCATGGGATGATTTAGTCATAGATATTTTAGGATCTATCAACAACTCGGGTTCCTTAGTTTATCGGTTAGTATTGATAGACATGTTCTCGCGTTGGCCAGAACTTTTCTTTTTGTCAAATATTGATACGTCTAGCATTATCAAATGTTTTAAAAAATTGTTTGCTAGTGAGGGAATGCCTAAGTCAATTTGATCAGACAATGGTGTGCAATTTGTTTCGAAAGAAATGGAGGAATTTTTATCAGGTTGTGGTATCGTGCACAAAAAGTGTTCTCTCTATCATCCTGAAGCCAATGGGATGGTAGAGAGGTTCAATTGACTTCTCAAATAATCTATCACTCTTGCTAAATCTCTATCTCTTGATTGGAGATCTGAAGTTCTAAGGAAAATTGAAGAGTATAGAAGGACACCTCATTCCACAACAGGGAAAAATACATTTTCTTTGTTTCATAAGAGAATACCCAATACTTATCTTGAGCTGAATCAAGTCAATAATTATGCTTTGAGTAAGGGTAGGCAAGATATTTGCAATGAAGAGGAATTAAATGAAAGGGAAGAAAGCAAGGCATTTCGTAGGAAATCTTATTTTGACAGAAAGAAATCTGTGAAATTGTTCAAAGTTAATATTGGAGACTTGGTGGTGGTTAAAAAACCTGGACATGTTGGGAATGCTAATTTGAAATATGGCAAACCTATGCTTGTTATTAAAGTTTTCAGGAACGCTGTCAAACCTCAAGACCATAGAGTTTGGAACCTTAACAGAGTTGTTGTGAATAAAAATGGACAGGTGAACTTGCAGGATGAGTCGCAGGATGAGTCCTCTGACCTTGGTGGAGTCTCTTCTCGAAAATTGTCTTAGGAGAAAAGATCAACTTCATCTTCTTTTGGTCCGAGTCTTCGGCGATCTACGAGGTCTACAAATAGTCCATGTTACCTTAAAGATTATGTGTAACCTACTCACTTGTTCTAATTTTTTTTTGTTTCTCCATAAAATGTAATGTTTTTCTTTCTTGGAATAGTATAACATTGTTTAGGGAAGGGAGATGTGTGGTATTTCTCTCTTATTGAGTACACTGATTCAGTATGACTTTATGGAATGTAAGATGTGTTGGAATGCTGGTATGTCATCGTGATTAGATCTGAAGTGAAGCAGTTGAAGCTGGTGTGTCAGACTGGTTGGATGGGCTCTTCTTTGGAGAATAATACTACTGTGAAACATCCATTGGTGTGTACCTGCATCTTAAATTTCACACAGAGTTAACAGAGTTAACAGGATTAGCCAGGCTGCTTTGATGAAGTGCTAAGTAGCTCACCCAGGGAGAGGCTATCTGTTGGAGACAGCTCTGCTGCACAGTAACGCCAGAGGGAGGGAGGGGTCATAAAGCATGAAGCTTCAAAGGAGAACCAGGACGGGCAGAGAATGACTGGACCAGCTACCCTCATCCCCTCTGACCCAACCAGATGGGAGGCTTAAGAAAATAATCTGTAGATGTTAGGGGGAGGAGAACCATGGAAATGAGCCATACTGGAGGTTGGTTTGACTAGCTCGTACTCCTCTGCTGAGATTTCAGCCATACTGAACTCTGGATTATAGTGCTTTCTGGGAGAATATTATGCCACACTTTGGAGGATGTGGCCATGCTCTGGGGTGTTGCCTTGCACCTCACTGGACAGGACTGTTCTCCTGCTTCACCCAAGAGAACACTGAATACATACATGAGAGGACCAGAGTCTCTCAGATCTGCTGCTTGAAATAAGAGAAGAAGAAGGGTTGCTAATTTGGAAACTTGATTTGCACCACCAGGCCTTGCATTCTGACTGACTGCACCTGCTGTATTATCTGGTGCTACAGACCTGTGGATGTACCTTGCTTTAAAAGGTATAAAGAGTGGATTCCCTGCAAGCTACAGGTTAACAGAGCTCACCTGTACCATCACCACCAATTATCCCCATCCAGTGGATTTGTAAGGGTTTTGTTCAGAGTCATTGTGAGAATTGTGGTCCCAACCTTTCAAGGGCCATCTTGGAGCTTCCAGACCCTTGGAGTGTGTTTTGGACACTTTGGCCCTCAAGAGGAACTTCAGAAAGAAGTTCCAGATGTTTGGATGTTTGGTGCAACTTTGGAATAAAGCTCCATTAGGGGACTGACTCAAAGGGAAGAGCCAATCCCACCATGTTCAACTGCGAGCTGGCCTGACCTGCTGGTTCATCCTGCTGAAAAGCTCTAGAGGTCCGACTTACAGAGTTTGACCTGGATCTCCCTGAAAAGCAAGCCGACAAACCCTCACAAATGCAGCCTGATGAAGAGCATCAAGGGGCTTCTTCCGGGGTAGACGGCAGCCTAGAGTTTAGGTTTCGAGCGGGGAGCCGCGAGTAAGGCAACAGTTACCGCGTGAAGAGTACCCGTGCTGTCTTCACCTAAGGGGGATATCATACTTCGCCAATGGCGTTTTTTTGGCCAGGTCGCACATTTTGTACTGACCTTTATCACGGAGACTGCCCGTGATGGTTAATTGTTAATTAATTTTCACACTTTGAGCCTCACAGTAGGGTGCGCCTTAGCGCGCGCATACCACTGGGGGTCTAATTTTAGGTCCTGACGAATGCTGAGCAAATCGCAGTCTAACAGCAGAAACATGTTGACCATAATTTTTGTATAACCTTCAAGGACACTGGTTTCTTAACACAGAACCTATCAGTCCGTTCACTTGTTTTTAATAAATACAGGTTGGTCATTATTAAAATAGGTATAAAGACTACAACCTAGTATTTTTTTAAACTGCACCTATTATCACCACACTTTGATTTGGGCACTGTTGCATTTGTTGCGTGTTTATCTAGGCTCCTGATCGATACTGTGACCTTATGCCCCTATTCGGCTATAAATCCATTTATTCCCTATATTGTCATAACCGTTCAAGTGCGATTTTCAGAAAAGTCATCTCTGGCCTCACACGAACAGAGCCACATTCCAGCATAGCTCTCTGCCACTTCCTTTGCGACCAATTAGTGCAATGACAGGGCAGGAGTCACTATCTGAGATTCCTAGATTAACACTCCGAGTTCTTCAACAACATAAAAACTCAGCAAACCTGGAAATTCCTGCTTGCTGTGTTTTGATTAGTAATGGAACTCTAATGAGCAACTGATAACTATCACTTCCTAGTGACATCTTTAATTGACGTCTTATGTCCAGCAAACTTGCGTCAAACCCGGCACCTGTCAGGTATAAATATTACCAACGTTGCCTTAAGCAATAGCTCGTTGCTCGTTGCCTGTTGTTAGCTGTCTGCAAGACCCCGTGTTGGTGAAGCTAGCACCCTGTCGCTGCAGACTGCTGCCCCCTTGGTGGTGAAGCTACTGATACCATTATCGCTGCCAAAGCGCGAACAATGGTGCAGTACGCTTAGGAGCTGAACAGCCGTCCCTCTGCGAAGACATCCAGCAGATTCCAGCTGCCGCGGACGCTGTCCCCCGCCTCCTCCTCCTCGACGCGCTGAGAAGAAGAGCCGCTGCCTTTCTCCTGCAGAGAAATCCAGCTCCAGCGTTTCCGGTCAACCCTTGCGGGTGACTGGAATATCGAGTGCCCCCTGAAGGAAATACCAGACTTCCATCATTCTATTCAGAGGTATGGTGTTGACTAAACCCTTAGATGAGAATTCTTGAAGCAAACCTTGGCAAAACCAACTTAACTTAAAGCTACTTACTTGCTCCCCTTCCACGTGTTAGGCTTAGGTCAGGCACACTGGGATAGGCGTAGTTAGAAGCACCAGTTGAGTATGTTAGCCTAATGTATATCTGACTGTATATATGTTTTATTACTTTTAAACCATTGTATGGCTAAGAAACCATATCAATGCTTTTACAGTTCTATTTCGCAATCCTTATCTTACTGTACGTACTTTTTATAATAACAAGTCTTGCAATTGTGGCAATACATTTCTCTTGTACGAGAAGAAAGACTGTTCAATAAATATTAACCCTTTATTGACAAACGCCCGTCTCTTTATTCTCTACATCTCGTGAAAGTAAACTGCACTAAACTGACTGAGTGAAATACATGTCTATTGTGTCACACGACCCTAGAGATTGACTCTTGATCTGAGGAGCAAAGTTGTCATGTTGCACGGTTGTTGGAAAACTGAATCCCTTCTTGTCTGTGCCAAGGAAGCTGATCACTTCCTATGCAGAGAAGAAAGTTTCCAGTGACCTCTGAGCTAGTTGGTAACACACCCAATTAAGTTTAACATAGTCAGTGGAGGCCTGGAATATACGCAGTTCCACGTCGATACTACTGTTTATGTTATTCAATGCGCAGGGCCTAGTGGGAAACTAGGAACTACACTACATGGCGCCCAAACGTTTGGTAAGGTGATAAACTAACGCAAGACGTTAGAGTAACTCGGTCGTGCATATTTCACACCCCTTTCTCCCGTAAATACTCCAATAGACGTCTGGAGTGGGTGAAAGGTTAAAATCCGCCCGAACTCAGTAGGAAGAGATTCCTATGTAAAGCTCTGGTTTATTCAACGTTGAAGGATACAGTGTTCCAAAATATTGTGCACCTAATCTTTGTCTCCTTGGAGACCTACTCTGCAAACCTTGCATTTTAACAATGCCAGGAGAAAATAACGGAACCACTGGGGCCGCAGTAAATGCAACTCAGCAGGATTCCGACGATAGGGTACCGGGTGCAATAATCATCCCGGCACATTTAAGAAAATCTATAACATTAAAACTTATAGATAACGGACTGACACCACAAGGTGGTACAGTAATTTTCGTGATAGAGGCTCACGAATATCGGCAGACAGAGGTATTCTATTCATGGATAAACTTTCCTGCGGTAAACGCTATAACAAAAGAGTTTCACTATTACAAAATAGAGAAACCTCCGGAAGAGTACGCTCCTTTCGAGGAGATTGAAATTCCACTTAAATTTCAAGAGCACCTGCTCTGGTTTAATGGCGCCCTAAAACACAATGATCACATTACCAGGCTCGGTCCACTAGGTAGACCAGGAGCAACGTGGCCGGTTCTAGCCAGCTACACACCACATCCTGACATTGTAAAAATGTCTAGAGAAGAGCTGTTAGTACAGCTAAAAACACTAATAAAAATACATAGGCAATTAGTCCAATATGTAATGCGGACTGCAACAGTCCAACCAGCTGTAAATACACCACAGCTGACCCCTCATCAGGGGAACACAAATAAAATTACACCACAGAACATACAGTCATGTCTTGGTAAAACACCCGTAAAACGGGAACAAATTCCTTTCTGGTTAGCACAGAAAATCACTCAAATAGAGGCAGTATTTCCTGATACTACCCCTATAGAGAAACACAGAATCTTGACCATCTGCCTTCCTATGGGAATCGCACCACACGTGGAGGACTGTGACACTTGGGGTACAGTCTTTGCTTCCATTTACACAAAAACACACAGTGTTCCGTCTATGGCGGTAATACCAGACGTGCTAAAACAGATTCAAAATGAATTCGGTCCAGAGCCCGCTTTAAATCTAGGTATGAAATTACTGAAAGACTTCAAGCAGGTCTCGGCTATATTACTAGCCAACATAAAAGGAGAAGCAGCATCTGTGGCGATCCGCCAGAAGTTGAAGGAAACAGATATAAAAGATCCTGTTGAGCTTGCAAAAATCATAGAAAAATGCTATGAAGAATTAGGTAGAGACAGCTTGGGTGGGAAACCAGTAAAGCCCCAACTGCTCGAAAATCCAGAAAAATTATTTATTAAAAATAATTTAAACACTCCTAAAAAGAACTGGGATGGAAATAAGCAGTCCACTCCCAAGGAAAATGTTTTCAAGACCAGAGGAAGGTCTCCTCGACGGAGGGAAAGAACTCCGACTCGAGAACGCCAGTCTCCCCAGAGGGAGCCCTCTAAGAAAAGACATAACCTTAGAAATAGGGATAATCTGAAAAAACCTGATAGATATCAAAGTATTGATACACGTCCCTCTCGATCTTTTCCACAGAACTCGGAAAGAAGAGGACGGTCAAACCCAGGAGAGCACACCAAGTCCAAAGACAAGGAACCTGCTCAGAGTAAAAAATCTCAATTTCAGAAAAAGAAGGTAGCCAGTATTAGAGTAATCAACCATGCCGAGAATACTGAGGACACAGTTGAAAAACGGGGAGTGGGCATTGACAATGTTGGACAGTGCAGCAGAAATCCGTATAGCGCGCAAGATCTTGATGAGTCATCTGGAGACAGTGGACACGAATGAATACATTCAGGTTGAAACTGCCGACACCAGGCTTAGCGAGCCCCATAAAATATACGAAATAACATTGCATATAGAGGGTGATAAGACTAGGAAAATTAAGGGTCTATTTTGGGATAAGCTCTCAAAAGGCTATGATATTCTGTTAGCTGAAAAAGATTGGCCCCCGGAGTTTTTCAGGGAGTGCCCTCGTGGCGAAGAAGTGATTATGCCTGCCTTCTCGAATCACATTCCGATTCACAAAAAATATACATATGCAAGGAAATGGGCAGTAGCCCAGGCACCTGCATTATATAAAAATCATGTAGGATGGGATGAGGACTCTCCTCCTCACAAAATCCAATTAAAAAGTGAACCAACTGCCCAACGGCAGTATCCCATAAAGCAAGAAGCTAAAAAACAAGTCAGGGAGATTTTAGATCAACTTGAATACCAGGGGGTGATTGAAACATGCACCTCTCAAATGAACAATCCTTTGTTTCCTGTCTCCAAGCCAGACAATTCATATCGTCTAGTTTTGGACTACAGACATCTTAATACATGTTGTAAAACTTTTGCAGTACAAAACTCGCATAGTGCAGCCCTAATGAATAACATAGTTAGGAAAAAATACAAAACGACATTAGACATATCTAATGGTTTCTTTTGTCAAAACATTGCACCGGAAAGCAGATATTTGACCGCTTTCTCTGCATTTGGGTCGCAGAAAAAATTCTGTCGACTCCCACAGGGGTTCAAGAACAGCCCAGGACTATTCTCAGCTAGGGTAACAGAGTTACTACAAATCTATGATGATGAGGCATTATCTTACGTAGATGATATCTATCTCACAGACGACGACTTGGATACTCACTTGAAAAGAGTGAACACCATTATACTTGGGTTCGCAGCAGAGGGTTACAAATTCAACTTTAAAAAGTCTCGAATTGCCCATCTGACGGTACTATTTTTAGGGTACGAATTATCAAGTGAAGGGAAAAGCCTAGCGGACAACTTCTTAGAGAAGTGCGCTGTACTCCAAGCTCAAAAAACGCTGAAGAATTTGCAATCCATACTAGGTTTTCTGAATTTCGGAAGAACTTACATCCTAAATTACGCAGAGAGGGTTAAACCTCTCTACGAACTAATTAAACCTGATTTTAAACAAATCAATTGGACTCAAAAACACACAGAAATTTTGAGATCACTGCAAACAGACATGTTAGCAAAAACAAAATTAGATACACGTGACAACACACGTGATCTTGTAATCCGAGTCATCCCAGGAAGATGCGGATTTACATACCTAACCTCTAATAAGGGAGAAAAGGTTCCAATAGCTTACAAATCACATTTGTACACAAAGGCTGAAATAAAATTGAGTTCAACGGAGAAAATTCTAACTGCGGTTCAGACTGCTGTAGCGAAAGAAAGGCCCCTAGCACAAGGTAAACGAATAATAATCGTAACACCTATACTGGCTTTAGAAGCGGTAACTAAAGCAAGCATTCCTAATGCTAAGGCTTTGCATCCGAGATGGATCCAGTGGGTTAATTCTCTTGCTGCAACAGACGTAGTTTACGAATTTGATCCTAACTTAAAAACACAGGAATTTTTACAATATGAATATGAATGTCCTCTGCCAATTGAAATCCTGCCTCTCGAAGAATACGGAAGTATTATATATACTGACGGATCAGCACAACCCGCAGTTGGGGGTAAGCAAGCTTACAGTGCTGCGTGCGCGATCATTAAAGGTCGTTGGCTGTGCGGTAAATTCAGACCGAAAGTAACAAAAACTGAATATGTAAGAAACTGTTCGGTTCAGAGAACTGAAATCAGATCTTTAAAGATGGCGCTGGAAAATGCAGAACGTGAATTCCCGACACTTATCGTGTGCGATTCTCATTTTTGCGTCAACTCTTACAATAACAAACTGCAGAGTTGGATTGAAAACGACTACAAAGATGACACAGGTGCCACAATAAAGCATAAAATGCTCTGGAAACAAGTAGCTCTTTTACACAAAGAACTACGAAAGACTCACGTGATCCACGCACAGAGTCTTCAATGTGATGGCGTTCACGTTGCAGGGAATTCATTGGCTAATACAGCCACAGCGGAAGCAACTAACCCGGCTTCCGTAGCCACAAAAAAGCGTACAGATAAATACATAGACGGGGAAACCATGCTGGCGGTAAAAACGACCGTAAAAGGCGACTGTGCAGCACTACCCGTAAACTATCCACTCAATTATGCATACATATTCGATGCAAACTCCGTTCCTTTTGCTCGAATCCCTGGAGTGGGGGACAGAGTAATTCCAAACACGAACAGGAGAATGTTTTTAATAGCAGACGCACACATGGGGTTGGGTCTGAGACACCAAACAATCAGGGACTCTCTGACTGAATTACAATCAGTATACTGGTGGCCTGGAATGAGTGTAGAACACCAAATATAGGCAAACAACTGTGAAAACTGCAATAGGGATCGCAGTAGTGAACCATGCTACCGGCTACCGATCAGAAACAGCGTAACGCTGCCTGCACCCCAACCTGCGTTCTATTAATCAGTTAAGACTAAACACACTCAAAAAATGAGGCTTCCAGCACTCGGCTGACGCTAGAACGGTTATAAAAGATTTGCGAGTCTTTATCGGCACATACGCAATTACCACGTTCCATTCTGACCAGGGTCCTGCTTTCAGCTCTCGAGCTTATAAGGAGGCCATGGCTAGCATGGGAATTGGGTTGCAGTATTCTTGTCCATCGCACCCCGAAGGGAATAGTGTGGTAGAAAGAAAAAACCGGGACATAAAGCAATCTATAACAGCAAAGGTATTAGGTTCAGGCGCTGGGTGGGTCAAACATTTAATAAGTGTCCAAACTAGTCTTAATAACATGCCAAGAAATTCTCTAAAAGGTTTCAGCCCATACGAACTATTGTTCGGAATTAGAATACGTATTCAGGACCTCGATAGTCAGATGTCAGTGGTACGAGAAGAAACAACGCACTTTGATGTAAAGGATCATTTGGCTGTTTTACAGGAACTGAACGAAACAAGAAAATCCTTAAGCAACATAAAGTTAAAGCAACAGCCAAATACCACTGACGAGGCACCACCAGCAACAGCCCCAGCAAGGCCTGTCTGGATTCCAAAGATTGGGGATCTAGTCAGAGAAAAGATCGCGGTGAAGAAGGAATTTGGGCCTTCTTACAGAAAAGCAGTACCTGTCTTGGCAGTCACCGGAACAAGATCAGTTGTGCTACCGCCCCTTGCTGGTAGAAAGGAGAACAGAGTCGTGTCCATTGACCTGGTAAAACCACAAGCATGTGGCCTATAATCAACAGTAGGCCCAGTGCACTCCCAAGAAACAACAGAATACCCACACTTGCAACAATCCAAGAGGTTCAAACTGAAAGACTAATCACATTTGATCAGCCTGCAGTGCACAATGAAGGACTATGCAATAATGCCATGGAACTCGTGCCTCTTGAGACACAGATTGAAACAGTTCGTCAAGAAACAACACCAGTCTACAATAATGTGGCATCAGAAAGTGCTACGGAGAGACAGATTGAAAGAACAATCCCATCAATTGACAGAACTGCTTCTGGTTATTTCATCAACTTCAACAACTTCTCTGAAGATCAAAACGACCCCGAAGTGATGCCAGAAACAAAAAAGTATTCTAAAGAAAATACAACAGGACTCCTTCAACAAATCAAAGAACTATATCTGGATTCACCGTTGATTGAGCATTGGATTATCTCAGGGGTATTCATACTCCTACTATGCCTAATTTTAGTTTTAATTTTAGGAAAGTTTATTACAATTGAATGGACACAGCAAGTCAGAACATCAACCTAGTCCTGAAACCACACAGATCATCCCACGTGAAGAAAAGAGAACTGTCAACAGTAAATGTCACAGCAATTCCGATACCTGGTGGGGTAGTATGGGAGAAAACAGACTATGAGATATATGGTCCGGTCGAAATCCTGAAGTATCCTCATCAACTAAAGGTTTCCTTAAGTGACTTTGTAGCACCATGTACATTCTCTGATGATTGGGACTTTAACAGTATTAATGACATGATGTCTGATTTAGTAATGTCAGCTAGATTCACAGATCATGATTATTTACAAGGTTCATCTAGTTATGAGCAGTTATTCTGTTACACACACTATGGTGATCATTACTTGCATAAATCTGCACAGCCTAGAAATGTTTTTATGTATAATCAATGGGAACATTGTGCTACACCACCTAAAAGCAGTTCTAAAGCATTTTTTGAGAAATTCAAATACTTCTCAGGGTTTAACACCAGTAATGCAGAAACGTTTTATTACAAACTATTAGATAAAACAGGAATGAAAACAATGCTGACAAATTCTAAATTGATATATTCAGAAGCATTTTATGACAAAATGATGACATTTGGTTTTGATTATTGGAAAAATAATATTGAAACGAAAACAATTTGGGGTACAAAAGATTGGCAGGTGCAAGGCATTGAAGCACTATTTAGAACCTGCATGATACCAGAACAAATGTTGTTTTTAAATGACACAATACACCAAACATCATGTCTTGGCCTAGCTAAGAACAAAGACCTTAAAACACCGTCTATTCCAAAGCCAATACCTGAAAATGCAACTGCAGATATTGAGTTAGACGTATCACAAATTTTACATTTGAACAGATCACATCCTGATTAGAAAAAGTGGTTAATCTGGCCTACAGGCACAAACAGCTGTCAAGATAGATTCCTGAATAAAACACAGGGGTTAAAAATGACCAGATTAGACTCGAGATATTCCCAGAGACAACATCCAGGGATAATAACAACATACAGTGTAGGGAAACTCTGCCTTGAATGGCTAACATCATCCACACTGGCTGAAATTAAGCAACACTTGTCTTTACTAAAAGATGGTGCTGATTTGCGCGATTTCATTCTTGGACCACGCAAACAGCGTCAGAAGCGTTTCATAGCGACCAGTATCTATGCTGCGTACAACGAGGCTTGGAAAGTCAAACAAATTGAAACTGCTGAAAAAATACGAGAAATTGATCGTATTAATTTGGAGAAATCACTTTCTGTAGTAGACAATGGGTTAATGACTCTGTCTTCCAGAATATATTCGTTTGACAATATTGTATCATCTGCCTTTGATGTGATAGACAGAGACTTGCTAATGTTACAACATGGCCAGTCGCAATTGCGCTCTATTATAGAATTAGGCTGGACGCTGCAAAATCTTCGTTCAGGCTATGTGCCTTGGCGTTTAATCAACACAACGTCATTATTTTCCATTTTTAACCTTACTGATAAACAGATCAGTTTGGCACAGAAAGGAGCAGACTATACAATCCTGAGCATCGAAAAACTCGAGAGATTACCATTGACAATGTCAGAGAGTCCTGTCATTGAATGGATAATACACGGAATTATCACCATTCCGATAACAACTTTCCGATTTAAAAAGTGCCTTGAGTACATACCTGCTGGCCAGTATGAACAATTGGGTAAAGGATATGTAAAATCAGAATGGAAATTACCATACACACATTCTTGCTATAGTGACAGCGACAAAAATGTATTTCTTAGTGGTGAGAACTGTAAACATTCACTAAGCGGTATACTTTTGTGTCAGGGTATTAATTTACACGGAGCATGTGATGGAAATTCTAACAACCTTTCATGCCACCAGCTAGTCACACCTGCAACTCAGATAGAGCCCTTCTTTATGCAACTCGCAAACGGGAGTTACATTCTTAGAACGGATCACAGATGTTGTGGCCTCGTGCCAGGGAAAAGTTATCTAGTAAGAGTAACATCCATGGTCAAATGCTGTATGCAAGCATTGTTTCCGAGTGGGCCTGCAGACACAGTGACTCCCATCTGGCCTCGTCTGAATCTCTATTCTATACGAATTGATACTTTAAGCAAAATGAAATCTGTACTTTTACAGACAACAGTGCCTATAACGTCATCAAAAGAGACGTATGATCTTCTAGTTGCAAGGACAGCTACTGAAGTTCATGACCTTTTATCAACAAATTGCCCCGTGCATTTCGTAGAAATGTTGAGCCAACTCCTTAACATGTCTAGTGCCACAAGCATCCCAGGCATATTTAAGACAGTCTTTACGGGACTTCTAACACCCTTCCAGGCAATTTTGGGAATCGTTCCTAATTTTGTACACTCTGTTTTTGGCGGCATACCATTATTTTTGGGACTCGTCGCAGGGATTTTATTTTTAACCCTCCTGCTTCGTTATGGCAAGCCAAAGCTCAGACATAGCTCCCATGGGAATGGAAGAGACAATCCTAGCAATGCGCTACCGGGACAGGATAACTAACGTCCTTGGATTGGCCAGGCTGAGAGATCTAAACATGACCTGGTTCCTTTCATTCAGACCTATATGGCAGAACTGTATCTTACCGGTACTAAGATGTATGCTATGCGGAGATGAATGCGTGTTGGACATCTGTCTTTCACTTCCATCAGCAGTACCAACGGACGTCGATACTTTGCTCAGTCCAATAACGGCTCATGCATTGTGTTGTCCCCAGCGGCTACCGATCCTGATCACAGCATTCGTTGAGACTCCTGTACTACGACTAGGTGGTAACAGTGGAGCGAGTGACAAAAGCAGCATCACCCAGGTATGGCCATCTGTGAGCATTGCTGCTCCTGACTACGAACGATGACAGCAATCATTCTCACACCTGCCAAGTTACAGCACTATCTAATTTGGTTGAACTGTCACCTGATTTTGTAGACCAATTCTTTGAGAGCCTGTCTGATACGATGTTCTCACCCGTACAGAAACAATAACTTTTGGAGAAGCTTTCCGACTCACAGCGTTCCCATGAACTCTGAATTTGGCCTTCAGTTTTGATCAACAAAAACTGCAGAAAGTGTTGGAACTCTATTTCCCCATTCAAGCATTAATTCTTTTGAATTGGATATTTTTAATATTGACCCGTTTTTTGGCACAAACAGTTCTTTGCTTAAGGTAAAAACTATTCTTAGAGAACAGAAGCTTCAAACTTCTATTTCTAAACACATCTAGAGACATAACAATATTACATCAGCCTCTAGCACATGTTATTGCAATGCATTTATATGTGATGATTTATCACGCCCTTCTTCTGTCAGAGATACTTCATGTGTAATTCTTATGCATAATCGTTCATTGATTTCATATGCAATAATTTTTAAATGATTTCTATGCTTCAAAAACGTACAGTACCTAAATTTCACGTATTACAAATACGCCTATTTCGAATGCATTTATGTATTTTGGGGTGGGCAATGTTACACATGCATCCTATTGCTCTAGTTTTAGTAATTTGATGGACATGAAAACGTGGAGTGGGTGTTGCGTGTTTATCTAGGCTCCTGATCGATACTGTGACCTTATGCCCCTATTCGGCTATAAATCCATTTATTCCCTATATTGGCATAACCGTTCAAGTGCGATTTTCAGAAAAGTCATCTCTGGCCTCACAACAGAGCCACATTCCAGCATAGCTCTCTGCCACTTCCTTAGCGACCAATTAGTGCAATGACAGGGCAGGAGTCACTATCTGAGATTCCTAGATTAACACTCCGAGTTCTTCAACAAGATAAAAACTCAGCAAACCTGGAAATCCCCGCTTACTGTGTTTTGATTAGTAATGGAACTCTAATGAGCAACTGATAACTATCACTTCCTAGTGACATCTTTAATTGACGTCTTATGTCCAGCAAACTTGCGTCAAACCCGGCACCTGTCAGGTATAAATATTACCAACGTTGCCTTAAGCAATAGCTCGTTGCTCGTTGCCTGTTGTTAGCTGTCTGCAAGACCCCGTGTTGGTGAAGCTAGCACCCTGTCGCTGCAGACTGCTGTCCCCTTGGTGGTGAAGCTACTGATACCATTATCGCTGCCAAAGCGTGAACGATGGTGCAGTACGCTTAGGAACTGAACAGCCGTCCCTCTGCGAAGACATCCAGCAGATTCCAGCTGCCGCGGTCGCTGTCCCCCGCCTCCTCCTCCTCGACGCGCTGAGAAGAAGAGCCGCTGCCTTTCTCCTGCAGAGAAATCCAGCTCCAGCGTTTCCGGTCAACCCTTGAGGGTGACTGGGATATCGAGTGCCCCCTGAAGGAAATACCAGACTTCCATCATTCTATTCAGAGGTATGGTGTTGACTAAACCCTTAGATGAGAATTCTTGAAGCAAACCTTGCCAAAACCAACTTAACTTAAAGCTACTTACTTGCTCCCCTTCCACGTGTTAGGCTTAGGTCAGGCACACTGGGGTAGGCGTAGTTAGAAGCACCAGTTGAGTATGTTAGCCTAATGTATATATGACTGTATATATGTTTTATTACTTTTAAACCATTGTATGGCTTAGAAACCATATCAATGCTTTTACAGTTCTATTTCGCAATCCTTATCTTACTGTACGTACTTTTTATAATAACAAGTCTTGAAATTGTGGCAATACATTTCTCTTGTACGAGAAGAAAGACTGTTCAATAAATATTAACCCTTTATTGACAAACGCCCGTCTCTCTATTCTCTACATCTCGTGAAAGTAAACTGCACTAAACTGACTGAGTGAAATACATGTCTATTGTTTCACACGACCCTAGAGATTGACTCTTGATCTGAGGAGCAAAGTTGTCATGTTGCACGGTTGTTGGAAAACTGAATCCCTTCTTCTCTGTGCCAAGGAATCTGATCACTTCCTATGCAGAGAAGTAAGTTTCCAGTGACCTCTGAGCTAGTTGGTAACACACCCAATTAAGTTTAGCATAGTCAGTGGAGGCCTGGAATATACGCAGTTCCACGTCGATACTACTGTTTATGTTATTCCAATGCGCAGGGCCTAGTGGGAAACTAGGAACTACACTACACATTCACCACACCCTGCTCCGCTGTAAACAGGCGTCGTAGCACGCTGGGGAGGTACTAGACCACCCCAGCGGGGACCCCATGATGAAGCATGTCACCAGCTAGTGGTGAGTGAGGGTCCTTCTACAACAGGGAGATCCCTGTCCTGTTTTACAAAGTGGGATACAGGTACCCAGTTGTAGTTACAACCCAGCTGGGGTAGGTGTTTGCTATTCCTGTGAGATGTGTGTTTTTGTCCCGGCACATCGGTTTTTATAGACATATGGTTTTTTGTAGCTTAGTATTTGAGTTTGAGCACGGTGCTATTCACTCCTTCGTTGTTATTACAGAGCACCAAGGGACCTCAACAGAAAAAGCGCCAGAAAACTTTATAAGTCTGAAGGCCATATTTTGACCGAGGCCTACCATGCAGAGCTCCATCATGGTTATCCTGAAACTTTGACTTTGTCTCGGTCAGATGTCACAGATTGATGTTATAGGTTTCTAAGTGCTAGAAAAGTGTTAAATGTTTAAAAAATCATATCTCCAGTTCCCTAAATTGGATTGGTCCTTGCAGAGATAAAAATACTACCTATATGTATAAATTGGTATTGTTTATTGTGTCTTAATTATTTACTGAATTGGTATTTTTAAATGCCTTATATACCTGTCTCCTGAGCTAGGCCTGCCTGCTTGCAGCTAAGCTACCCAGGGCTGAGCATAGGAGTATTTAAATGAGACCTGTGCTAAGCCCTAGACATGGTCTATGTAGACTTGTCCGCCGCGTTTGATTGTGTCTCCCATGCAAGGCTCTGGACCATTCTGAGACAAATAGGAATAGACGCCTCCCTCGTAGACTTTCTGAGGGAGCTATATTCTAAGGCCTCCGCGAGGGTACGCTTTGGCACAAAGGGCGAATTATCTGCGTCGTTTGGAGTGGTGCGTGGAGTTCGTCAAGGTTGTGTCCTGGCCCCCTTCTTGTTCTCCCTCTATACAAATGGCCTGGATGTGGATATGTTGAGGGGGGCCCAGGATCTACCTTATGTATGAAAGCGACCGATTCCCGCTCTGCTCTACGCAGACGACGCCGTGATACTGGCTCGTACCCCACACGAATTGCAGAGGGCCCTGGACAGCTATGAACATTTCATGGGGACCCTTGATTTACATATAAATATAAAAAAGACATATGTCATGACAGCAGGCACAGGGAAAAAACGACCTAAAGATATTTTCCTCTGCAATCAAAAAATAGCAACAACACACCATTATCCTTACCTGGGCATTATAATAGATCAGAAATTAAACTGGAAAGCCGCGGTGGAGGCAAGAAAACATATTTTTATGAGAGCTATTACCGCCCTCATAAACTTCTCTCAAAGGCTGGGAAAAAGACCCCCCGCGGAACTGTCAAAAATCTATTCTGTCAAATGCCAGTCAATAGCCCTGTATGGGGCAGGAGTGTGGGGTCACGCCAACATTGGCTCCTTGCAGGTGGCAGAAAACACCTTTTTAAGGTTCCTCTTAGCGGCACCACAACGAATTTCCACATTAGCTTGTCATTTGGAATTGGGGTTACTATACCTAGGGGATTTGGTAGAAATCCAACCACTTTTGCTTTGGCGACAAATATGGACCTCTGAAAAGAACTTAATTACAAAGAAAATCATGGCTGATTGCATGGAATTAGACTACTCACTGAAAATTAGTTGGCTCCTCTATGTGAAAAACTTTTTTACTGACTTAGGGCTTGAGTGTTATTATATAACCCCCGAGAAGATTCTTGAAATCTCGAAGAAGGATCTGAAAGCAAGGGCACTGAGCCACCTAGAAGCCTTAAGGCTCACAAGCGAAGCAACGAAACCCTCTACCCAACATGTAATTGCTGTTCAGATCACCCTGTCAATTCAGCCCTATTTAACATATGAGTTTAAAGTATTCGAGCGACTTCTCCTACCGAGATTCAGACTAAATCTCTTCCATCGTTTAGTAGCATTTCCAATCAAAAATAGCTGGGACCTGACTCTTATGCCTTGCCCCTGCGATGGTACATCAGAGCAGACGACTATTCACACTGTTCTGTAAATTTCATCATGTCCATCGGAGACTATGGCTTTTACCTCTGTTAAAACAGTGGGGTTTTAGTCAATGCCACCCAGCTATGTTGCGCCTACAGTTTTTAGAATCTGAATGCATCTGTTACCACGTCGTCAATTTTCTGAAATGTATTTTTAAACATAGAACAAATCTGTAGTGCTCTTATATGATTTATGAATTGGATAATTTTTAACCTTTGTCCGAATAACGACTTTTAATGCTAGTGTGGGAATGTTTATTTTAAAAATTGTAACGAATGTGTACAAATTGCAAATAAGTGTTTTATCATCCAACTGTAACATTGCTTTTATGGTTTTCTATTTAGTAAAACCGAATAAAGAAATATATATACACTAATATTTATCCACTTTCCAACAATATCATTTCCGTTTTTCCTGGGATTTTTGTAGGAGAGTAGGATCTGCCTCTTATGGTTACCCCCAGCTTTTGCTGATGTATCACTGTTTTCGACTCAGACTGACTGGGATCCTGTTATCCAGGACCCCAGTCTATCTGCTTGTTCCTATACGTTGATTGAATGTACTTTAGGTATACTCCAGATTGGATACTGGGGTACCCTTATCAGTCTCTAGTATAGGGTACACCATGAACCCAGGGCATGTGTACCCCAGAGGCCTCCCAGGGACTGCAGCATGTATTATGCCACCCCTTAGAGACCATTCAAAATGGCACCACAGGTCTGCTACTGCAGCCTGTGTGAGGTGGTACATGCACCCCTTACTTAGATATAGGTTACCTATATCTATTCTAAATCACTGCACATATAAACCTATCAGTCACCCCTATGGTAGGCCTTATCAATACTGAAGGCAGGGTGCTGGGTTATGTGTGAGAGGGGGCCCCTGAATGAGCAGAGCCCCTCTGCAGCCTTCGCAATCTATTCTCTGGGGTTGTCTGTGATGCAGCCAAACCATATATATTTAAGTGCATTATAACCTCGCGGTAAATGCTAACTTCAAAACAGCTGCTTACAAACATGTGTTTGGTGTCAAACACTTTGGAATCATACCTCCACACCAGTAACTGGTGTGGGAGGTATTATTCCTCCCTCCTAGAACCACTACTGTAGGTCACCGGTTTACTCGGTACCAGCTTTCTCGACCTGGGCAGCACAAAATGGATGCTGCCAGTCACAGACACAAGTCTACTGCTGAGCTGAGCTCTAGCAGGGGAATGCCTGACAATAGGTTTCCTGTCACAGGGAGGTGTGACCACATCCCAGACAGGCTTTAGTGTATTGGGGCTGGGTGGGTGAAGGTCTGCACTGGGGACACATTTGGTGTCCCTGTGCATACTCCAGCTCAAACCTGTTGCAGGAGCCATCTGCTCCTGCTCTGGCGTGAAACTGGACAAAGGACATCGGTGTAGCCACCCCTCTGTCTTGTCCCTCCCCTAGGAGGGTCCCCAGAGTTTGTCCAACACATTCCTTCGGTAAAAAGTAGGAAACCTGACTACATGACTTTGGATTTTACCTAGATTAAACTCTGCACGCCGAAACAAAGAACTTCGAGGGTCTACACTTCGCTGGACGCCCCCTGGTCCGTTGGCCTTTAGGTCCTTGCGAGTGTAACTTTGACTTCCTGTGGGCTTCTCTGGTTGTTCCAGACATGCACTGACTCCCCATAGCTTGGTGACTCTCCTTGACCTTGCTGGTCCTCACTGTAACTTTTTTCCTCTGCCCACGTGAGTTGCATTTGCCAAGTCTTGTTGGTGTTCAATGCGGACACTGACCCCTCACCACTAGACATCCTTCGTGGGACAGGTCACCTCCAGACTTTGGTTGTCATCGACATCTCCTGGTCCCCGTGGCTGAAGAGTCAAACTTCCTATCTTCACCGCTGAAGCACCCAACATCGGTGGGCATTCGTCTACCGAGCCCCTGGTCACCCTGAAGTGACACAGACTCTGTCCCCTCTGCTTTCAGGTTCTTCTCACCTCGGATCCAGGCTTGGATTCCACAGGACACTTTTCATCTTCCCGGCAGCAGCACTACTTTGCATCACGCCATTGAAAACGACAAGGGTTTCCAACACCACTTGACCCCTAAGCACCCGGCTCCCCTGGGATAGGCAACACAGGTTCCTCTAAACTCACAAGGGTGCTAGCCTTAGAACCTTCTATCTTCAAAGGGTTTGCTTGAAGTCCTCTCTGAAGTGTCATTAAACTGTAATTTTCCAACCGTGACTTTCCGATAGAGTTGTACGGAACCCGCGTCGGTGTTCTCACACTGCACACGTCTTCCGTGGGCTCCCTGTGTCACTCCTTTGGGTGGTTCCTTGGGGGTCCCAGTGATTTTACATGCTCTAGGCACTGTGTATAGTGAAGTCATTGTTGGTATACAATTTTTTTAAAATATGGTTCGGGTCACCCCGGAGCCCACTGTGTACTGTGCTATTTACTGTTGTTCTATTGATTAAGTATTGTGTGCCTTGTGCTCTAATCTCATTAACAGGTTAGTAGAGAGTATTTAGTAATACATAACATACATATACTTTATATACCATTTGTGCGGTTCTCCTTTCATTTGATTATTCAGGAGGTTCTGATCTGGTAAAACAAGCTGCTTTACATTCCTTCAAGAGTTAGCCTGAAGGCTGCTCTCCATAGCTACCGCTAGGATAGCTTTCATAAAGGTTATCTTTAACCTAAACAGCATAAGGGTTGTTTGGACTGGGACAGGGTGCCCACTTTAACTAGTGGACAGCATATATCAGGCCAATTTCTCACAATTTTGATAAATTGGCTTCACTTTTCACCTCCTTCCGAGACGAAACTGTAGATCAAAATGGTATACAAACTTTGCAGTCCAAGCCTGCGAGGCACAAAAACAGATATTTAAGAAAACCAGCAATAAGGACAACCAGTTCACTGTCAAAAAAGAAAGAAAAAAATCACAAAGTGCACCCTATTGACCAATATGGAGGAAGCAATTTCAAGCAAAGAGAATTGCAAAGGTGCATTCTACAAAAATATTTGTTCATTTGTTAATTCGATTCATGTATTCATTCATTCATTCACTGACCCACACATTCCCTCAATCATTCCTTGGTGGATTATACCATTTATTTATTTTTAAAGGGGTGTAGAGGGAATTAAAAACCTGAAACTGTTACAGGTCATATCTTCTTTCATCCTTGGGGCAGTAGAAATAAAATTTTCCTCAGTCTAGCTGTAACCCAAAATCCAAGGCAGAAGTGCCTTTTATTTTAGTGGGCCGGGTGAGTACAATTGACTTCGCCATGGTCTCTATCAGGTTTGCTCATCTTGTTAAGGATTTTCAGATTGATGTGATTCCTGCTAGTGACCATAACCCCCTAATTGTGAGTTTTGACCCTGTCTTTGAAAGAACCCAAACCCCGGAACAGCCAATAAAATTTAGTCAGAATCAGGGGGTTACAATGAGGTGGGACAAGGTCGATGTGAGAAAATTGGAGGTGGCTATTTTTAAGAAAAACAAGGCGGAGATAGAAGTCTGTTTAACGCCCACCATTGAGCCAGATACAATAATTAAACATTTTGAGGAACTCTTGGGAAACGTGGATTCCCATCTCATAAAAACTGTGAAGGGGAAAAAAGAAAGCCGACCAAAATGGTTTGACGCAGAATGCTCTGCTGCGCAATCAAGTTTAACGAAGACTTTACATCAAGTACCACGGGACGGAGAACTTGTTAGAAAATCCAAGAAAATGTACAAAGATGCGATTAATAGGCGAAAATCAGAATTAAGGGCCAAGGCCTCGGAAGATCTGGGGATAGCGGCAGAACTGAAGGATAGTAGGTTATTTTGTGAGGTAATAAACCGACCTTTTTTAAAGAGTGAAGAAAGGAGCAACATGATAGTACATATACCGGGGGACACCTGGGTAACACATTATGGTAAAAATTTTAATCCAAATGAGGTGTTGCTAATCTCTGATTGGGAGGCTGGAGACTTTAATCTGGAGTCAGCTAAAACACTCAGCATCTCAATCACCCTCTCAGAGATAGAGATTGCCTTGAGGAAGGGCACTCCATCAAAAGCCCCAGGGCCAGATGCAGTTCCTCTAGATTTCTTCAAACATAATGTGGTGGTGTGGGCACCACTCTTACTAAATGTTTTTAGAGCTATTGTGATGGAGCATATCCCAACCTCTTGGCAAGAGGCGGTAGTGGTACCGATTTTTAAAAAAGGTGATAAGTATGACCCGTGCTGCTACAGGCCGATATCTTTAATAGATGCATCCTGCAAATTGATGGGCAGAGTGATATTGGCACGTCTTGAAACATGGGTGGAATCTGCAGGTATTATCGTGGATTCCCAGTATGGGTTTAGGAGAGGTAAGGGAACCACTGAGCAGTGCCTTAATTTTCCATTAATAATGGGTAAGTACATGAGGGCCAGGCATAGCTGTATTTACTTGGCCTTCATGGACTTATCTAGTGCCTTTGACACTGTATGTAGGGGTAAGCTGTGGCAAATGATGGAGACCATGGGGTTTGAAGAACCGCAGGTCACCCTGCTTCGCAGACTCCATGCCGCAACATCAGTGAGAGTTAGATTCGGCTTAGGTGGCAAAAAGACAAAATCTATTCCATCTTCCGAAGGTGTCCGCCAGGGATGCATCTTGGCCCCTTTTTTATTCCTGGTATATACAAATGGTCTGGAAAGCTTTTTGTTGGACAGTAGTGTCGACTTTCCCCAGGCGAATGGTAAATGGATACTGATGTTGTCATATGCAGATGACACAGTTTTAATGACCCTCACCGCCAATGGCATGCAGACTTGTCTAAATGCCTTTGAAGTCTTCATGGAAGGTTTAGACCTCAAGGTCAATTTCACTTAGTCTTTTGCCATGGCCTGCGGTCCGAAAGGGGTAAAATCTCGCAGGTACATGGTGAAGAACTCAATTATTGTGAAAGTTGACAATTTTAATTACCTGGGTAATTTATTTAACAAAAAACTGAATTGGGACCCCTTAATCTCAGCTTGTGTACAAAAGGTTACACAATCGATTGAGGCCCTCTTCCGCTTTTCTAGAAAATTGGGTCAAAGGCCGATTCTAGAATTGATAACTCTATACAAAGCTAAATGCCTTTCTGCGGCAACATTTGGGGCTGGAGTGTGGGGGACCCAAAACTGTGACAAGATGCAAGTCATGGAAAATAAATTTATTAAACGTCTCCTATCTGTCCCATCTGGTACCTACCTCAAATAGCTTTTGCCATGAGGAGGTGGGTATTGAGTATGTGAGCGACATCATTCTTGTGTCTCCTTTGTTGTTATGGTCTAAAGTTTGGCAATCTGAAGAACTGAAATTGACAAAGGAAATCCTGCAAGACAGCCTTAACCTCTTCGATGCTCATGACGGAACGGTTCCGTCATGAGCGTCGGTTGGCCTGTGCTCATGACAGAACCGTTCCGTCATGAGTCCATAAGCCCAATGGAACGTTCAGCACAGCGCACAAACTTGAGACGGGCTGATGTGGTTAAACTTGACCATTCTATGGAGATTCCATGGTTGTCATATGTTAGGGACACTTTCTATAAGATTGGGTTGGGTCACATGTTTCAAAATCCTGACATGGGTGGTAAGGATTCTAAGTTGAAAATCAAAAATGCCTATTATACTAGTTTAGGTATCTTGAGAAATAGTGAACGGGCACTATATAAGAGGGGTAAGCTGCAGCAGCAATTTTACCTATCAAATATCCGCACGCAATGGCGTTTTATTCAGCCAAGGTTTTGTCTCAGCTCACTACATTTTCTGTTTGCTTTTCCAAAACAAGGGGGTGATGTGAGAGGCTACCCCCTTGTTATTTCTCTTTTTAAATCTGTGTACACTTTTATGATTCTACCCATGAATCGAAATAAAGTTATTTGACTGACTGGCCTTTTATTTTCCATTTGACAGGACTTTGGGACAGATGTACGAACCGCGAGATAGAGAGTCGCAAATTGGGTCGCATTTGTGACTCGTAATTTGCGACTCACTAATTGGGATCCACAACAGTGTTTGAGACACTGTTTGCGATTCCCAATGGGGTCTCAAATTGCATACCTCATGCATATTAATGAGGCTGTCGCAATTTGCGACCCCATTGGGAATGGCTGGCAATCCCAAGGATGGTGGCCTGCTGGGGTCAGCAGACCTCAATTTCTGGGATTGCTTTTAAATTAAACAGTTTTTTAAAATGCAGCCCGTTTTCCTTAAAGGAAAACGAGATGCATTTAAAAAAAAATATTTTACGTTTTTGTTTAATTTTTTATAGCAGGTAGTAGTGGTCCCTGGGACCACTGCCTGCTCTGAAAAAATGTTTGCACACCCATTCACAAAGGGAAAGGGGTCCCCTAGGGACCCCTTCCCATTTGAAAATGGTTTACCACCCTCTTGAAGAGGTTGCAAAACATTCTTACATTGGTGTTGGACTCGCTATTAGGAAGGGACACCGTTGGAATGCCCCTTCCCAATAGCGAGTTGCTAACCCTATTTTGCGAGTCGCTATTTATTTAGCGAATCGCAAAATAGGGTTAGTACATGGGCCAGATGTTTTTTTGTGTCTACAAACGGGTCTAAAACCCATTTGTGTGCGCAGAATTCAGTCGTACATCTGGCCCTTTATGGGTACCATTATGGGCCTGATAACAATGTCGGTTGGAGTTGCCTCCGATCGACATCACTGATGTTTGGGAACTGACCAACCTCAGGTGGGTGGTTCCTAGTGCTTTATTTGGATGCTACAGCGAAAAGTGCCCGCAGCACAAGCTCCTATTGTGAAATGGGAATTTGTAAACATCCCTGCACCCTGTGGCAAGCAGCTTAGTGTAACTGCCATGCATTGAAGGGATGTTCAGGGGGCACCATAGGTGACCCCCAAGCACAGATGTGGAGAGCCACTTTCCGAAAGCCTTTCCATGTCGGCTTTTCCGACATGAAAAGGCTGTCTGTAACCAACATCATAATCCCGACGGCAGAAACACAATCCTTTAGGGATTATGAGGCCTTTCTGACCAACTGATGGGCTCTATAAGTCCATCAGATTGTGTCGATCAGTTTCTCTGACTGCTGCCTACGACCACACGCATCGCAATTCGATGGTCGTACCACAGCAGTGGATACGGTTTGCATCAAAACCAACAAGCCATCAGCTGGGGTCCGAACCTCATCGTCATCAGGCCCTTTATCTTTCTTCTTCTCCTCTATGAAACTGAAATTCTATCATCCCATGCGAAACATAAGCGAGTATTAATGCAGAAAGGCTCCTAGTGCTCAGTAAAGGAGGTTAAAAGGCTACTAAGGGAGCACTTACCCATGAACTGGAAGATTTGTTTCAGCGGATGCTTGCTACCACCATATTTCAAGAGATAGCCTTTATTTCCATACACACTTATAAATGTTATAGTCATAAATTAATGAAGCAGATGATGGTATTCTTGATCTGACTGTTTGCTTTTTCAGCTGACAATGGAATTTGGAAGCCGATGATAGGGTATGCAAGCCAATGATGATTTAGGTTAATTGGTTGCAACCCCTTAAATAATTAGATGTTGCATGTGAGCGTCTGAAGTTTGTGAGTCTGAGACAGCCTTGTCCTTAAGGCATTTAAATGTAAAAGTTAATGCTCTCTCTTTGTTGATGACCACTTAGTAAGTTTATGGAAAGTTTCAATGACTACCAAGACTACTGTTAGATCATCTGACAGCCTAGGGTGGTGTTCCCTGAAACATTTTACCTTCTGCCTCCAATTTTTTCCTCATCTCCGTTTTGCTGGCCTTAAGACTCTGTGCAGTTTACCACTGTTAACCAGTGCTAAAACGCATGTGCTCACTGCTTAAAACATTGAAACATTGGCTCAAAACCAATTGGCATATTTAATTTACTGATAAATCCCTAGTAAAGTGGCACTACATGTATCCAGGGCCTGTAAATGAAAACCTACTAGTGGACCTTCAGCACTGTATATCTTACCCACTTAAGTAGCACTTTCAAACAGGCCTCATGCCTGCTATTACAGTCTGTGTGTTCTGTTTAAATGTCATTTCTGGCAAAATAAACCCTTTTTCACGTCCAAACCTTCATTTTTAATATTTATGTGTCATCCCTAGAGTAGGTCCTAAACAGCCCTTAGGGCAGAATGCAATGTATTTAAAAAGTAGGACATGTAATTTTTGTTTAAATCATTTTTATAAAATTGTGTGGCATCAAACATATGACAAGTCGGCAAAGGAGTAGTTCAAAGGACACCCAAAGCTTTCACCAGGCATCCCTCCCCTCCCACCCGAGGGCAAGCCTCACATCGATGTAGGAGAATGTGTCCATGAAGGTGGGTAAGGGCCCGGATTCGGCCGACAATGTCATCAAACAACCCCATCAACAACCAACTCCCCCTCCTCCCCCAACCCCCCCGCCCCCCTGCCTCCCGTATCCCACCCCCCAGTGTGGTCAATAGGCCGCTGTCAAACGTTCTGAGGTATATATACAGTGTGAGGTTTATGTTGAGGTCTCTGTGTCCCGCCTGAATTCGTCTGCCAGGCGAAGCACCCCGAGGTATTTTTGGCATGTGAGTTCATTAAATTCATCCGACAGGAGAGAGACCAAGGGTTGCCACGTGTCCAGGAAGGTGTACCGTGTCTGAGTGAGGGATGCTTGTATCCGTTTTATTCCCATTGTGTACTAAAGCCTGTGAAGCCACCCCGTGTGTGTGGGTGTTCTCTTGGTGCCCCATAGTGATAGGATATGTTGTGTGGCTGCCCCCATTGCCAACCCCATCTGCTTCCCTCTGAGTGACTTGAGGGGGAATGCGATTGCGTTGGGGAGACCAAACAGTGCATATGCTGGAAATCGGGGGATCTCCGTCTCAAAGTGCTTATCTATGTCACGTAGCACCTGTTCCCAGTACTCCTTTACGTCTGCACATTTCCACAGTATGTGAGTAAGTGTTCCTATATGGCCGCACCCTCTCCAGCATGTCGGATCCCTGCGCGGATTGCTTTGATGTAATTGTGCAGGTGTCAGGTGCCAATAATATGCTATCTTTACTGCTGATTCTTTGCTAGCCACGTTTCGGGCAGTGTGGTGGGCCCTGAAGTAAATGTCCTGCCACTCTTTGTCCGTAAAGGAGCGATCCAGTTCTCGCTCCCATCGCTTTTGGCCCGCGGAGAGCGAGGTTGATGGGGGTGGGCTGAGCAATTTGTAAAGGTCCGTGATCGCCTGTTCATCCGCCCTTTTCGCGTGTAGCCACTTTTCATAAGCTGTGAGATGTCTGCTCACGTGGGGCAACACCTCTTTTGCAGTAAGCCAGTGCCTGATCTGGAAGTATTGGAAACGCCGAATCTGGGGGAGCGTGTAGTAGTCTTGTACGGTGTGTATTTGCATGAAGCCGTCAAGGTCGAAGAGATGACCAGCCGACTTGCAAAATCCGATGACCTCCATTGTGGGAACGACCGTGGACCGTGCCTTGCTGAAACGCCGGATTATCAAACAGGGGCGTCATCGGGGATGGAAAGGTGGTGAGGCCATGTGTAACCGCTACCTTGTCCCATACTTGCATCACTGTTTGGGTGATGGGCGATCTCTTAAGGTACAAGGGCCTGTCGGTGCGTTTCAAGAATGTAACCTTCCACAAGGACATTTGGCCCATTGCTCGGTCCTGAAATAGCCATTGTTTTTCCGATTCAGATCGACTCCACTCCAGAAGGTACCGGAGTTGCGTCGCTTGGAAGTAGCGAAGTAGGTCAGGGACCCCTAGGCCGCCCTCTGACGTGGCGCGCGCGGTCAGGTCCCTGCGAAGATGCAGTCATTTACCAACCCAAACGAATTGCCTTATGCTGTCTTGTAGTTTCTTAAGTAGTCCTATCGGCGGTGTCACCGGGATGGTTTGAAACAAGTACAAGACTTTTGGCAACAATGACATTTTGATTGCCGCCACTCGCCCCAGCCAGGTGAGTGGCTGACGACGCCACCGTGTCAGATCACCCTGGAATTCAGTGAGCAGTGCCGTATAGTTTTGTTCGACCGTTTGGGCCATGCTCGGTGTCAGGGATATACCCAGGTATGGCAATGATATCCGGGACGATAGGCCTCCGTAGCGTTGCAGATCGCGCTTAGCCATGTGGGCGTTCCGCCCCAAAGGTAGGATCACCGATTTCTCGACATTCATCTTGAAACCCGACACTTTCCCAAACGCCTCCATCTCCGTTAGGAATGCCGATACCGACCCCGTGGGATCTTCTACCGCTGCAAGGATATCATCCGCGTAAAGACTTATGGTCTGCGGTTCCCCGCCAAACGGAATACCGACAATGACCGGGTTATCCCTGACCTTCTGCACGAAGGGTTCAATGTATAACGCAAACAGCAGGGGCGAGAGTGGGCACCCCTGCCTGGTGCCCATTTGGATGTCAAATGGCCAGGAACGCACCCCGTTAACTCTGATCGCCGCTTGGGGGGACACGTAGCAACTAGCGACCCATGTGCAAAATCGATCCCCCATCCCGAACCGCGCCAAGACTGCGTCAAGATACCCCCAATCCACCCTATTGAATGCTTTTTAAGCATCTACCGATAGGAGGGCTGCATCCGAGTCGCTGATGTGGGCCTTGTCGATGACGTGGAGCAGGCGCTTGGTATTGTCCGTGCATTGCTAGTTCGGGATGAATCCCGCCTGGTCTGGCTCGATGATGCCTGGCAAACAGGGACCCAGTCGCGCCGCTAGTATGCCGGTGAATAGTTTGAGGTCCAGGTTGAGGAGCGAAATGGGCCTATAGGCCGCGCAGTGAGACAAGTCCTTGCCCGGCTTGGGAAGGACCACGATGTCAGCCTCCAGCATGTCCTGGGGAATAGAGCCTTTACCCTGGAAGGAATTAAACAGTCTGGCTAACAGCGGTGCCAATAGGGAGCAAAAGGCTTCGTAAAAGCCCGCTGAGAAGCCATCAGGTCCCGGAGCTTTGAGCGGCTTAAGGCGCGCGATCGCAGAGATAACTTCTTCAGTTCTGATAGGCGCATCCAGAGAGCCCCGATTAGCCTCATTGAGAGGTGTGATTGCCGCTTCTTCTAGGTAGGCCTCCGCAGCCCCCTGTTCGGGGGGTGGCTCCGCCGCGTACAGAGAGGCATAAAATGCCCGGAACGCTTCCGCGATCTGGTCGTCCCCTTGAGTTGTTTGCCCCTCTCGGGTTTGAATGGAGGAGACTTTGGAGCGTAGGGTCTTGGACTTGGTTCGGCTCGCAAGCAAGTGCCCTGTTCTAATGCCACCTACGTAATACGTGTGGCGTAAGCGAAGAGTGGCATATTCTGCTCTGTCCAGGTCTAGGCTCGCGAGCTGGGCCCTAACTGCTTTGAGCTGGCGCCAGATCCTGGGGGCCCCGGTTCGACTGTGAGCCCGTTCCAGCTCAAGCACCTGCGCGAAAGGGATTGTTGCTTGTCTCTCCGTTCCCTGGCTTACGAAGCAGCCACTGCGATTAAGTCTCCCCACACCACCGCCTTAAGCGCCCCCCACACCGCTGTCAGTGGGACCTCAGGGGTATCATTCATGTGCAGGTATTCTGTAATGCGTTCATGAAGCTGTTGCTTTACCCATGTGCGCTGCAAGAGGGTTTCTTTGAGGCGCCATCTGCCTTTCTGCATCGCGATTCGTGGGACACGCATGTGTGTCATGAGAGCGTCGTGATCGCAGAGTCCTGCCGGAAGAACCTCGATGTCATCAACTAGAGGGGCCAATTCAGTGTTCCCAAAGAAGTGATCAATTAGAGCATATGTGTGGTGTACGTGTGAATAAAAGGTGTAGCCCGGAGTGGTGGGGTGATGTCTTCTCCATAGGTCTACAAACCCCCAATCAACTAGCCACTGGCCCCCTTCCACAGAGATCGCACCTGTAAACCCAAATCGGTGGCCCGACCTGTCTCTGCTGGAGTCCATCACTAAGTTAGTGTCTCCCCCCACCAGTATGGATTTCGTATTGGATGCTAATGCATCTGCCAGGGCTCCTTTAAAAAATGGTTCTTGTTTTGAGTTTGGAGCATAAAGTGACCCCACGACCACCGCTAACCCACCTATCTGGATGTTGTAGGCTAGGAATCTCCCTTTAATTTCGGCCACCTTGTCTCCTGCCTGCCCCTTGAAATGTCGTGCCACTAGAAAGGCCACCCCTGCCTTTTTCACAGGTGTTGAAGAGTAGTATTGGAACGGGAAGGCCCTGGAGGGCATCCTGTGCCAGTCTTTGGGGAGCAGGTGAGTTTCTTGAAGGAGGCACACTTCTGCCTCAGAATTCTCTAGGTAGGACAAGACGGCCCTGCTTTTGACGGGGTTGTTAAGCCCCTTAACATTCAAGGTAAGAACCTTTAACGTGGAGTCCGCCATACATGGAAGGTGTAAGGGTTGCAGTGTATGTCAGGAGGTCCACGGACTCCCAGGCCCCTGTTACCCTGCCTCGGATGAACCACACCGGGAGTTCCCCCCTTTCCCCAGAACCGGTCCCCCCATTCCATCCCCCCCAACAACCTCCTTCCCCAACAACCCCATTCCCCGACCCCAACTGATTGAATCCCAACCAATTCGTAGTCCTTGGCCTATCCAATTACAGTTCAGGCCTCTGGAGTCCTTACGTGTTGGCGTATGTGGCGGTGGCAACCTTCGTGGCTCCCCCTGTCCCCTCCCAGACCTATGGACTTTGAAGCAAAGGATAAGAAACCCCCGTACTGACTTGCAGAGAGGGAAGCATCCAAGGCACACCGAGTGTCCTGTGTTCTCAGTCGGTAGGCGCCGTGTCCCTTGAGACCTTCACAATGGCCTCCGCCTTTGCCTGTGCCACTGTTTTTGGATCCGGCTTGAGGGACAGCTTCGGCGAGCGACGACGGCCCACCCGCTGCCCTCCGCTGTTGGAGGACCTCGCCGAGTCCCCGTTCAGGGGGCGGTCTGGAGGATCTCCCAAATTCTTATCTTCTTCTTTGTCTATGCCCAGCACGGCGCACGTTTCGCTGAAGGAGCGAAGTTGCTGGAGAACACCTAAAAATTAATCGGAATGGGTGGCCCCAGGAGTAGGGGATTCCCTTTTCTCGCAGCAGGGCAGTAGCTGGCCTGAAGGTCCTGCGCTTCTGCAGGGTAATCTCTGAGAGATCTTGATAGAGGGCGAATTGGTGGCCTTGGTGGCGGAGGGGTTGTTTCTTGCGGGCCGCCTGGAGGATGCGTTCCTTTAGGGGAAAGTCTGGAAGAAACGCTAGTATGTCCGGCGGGGGGGGCGGGCGCTCGGCGAGCCAGGCCCACCCTGTGCGCCCTATCAATGTGTACTTCAAAATCCTCCCCCTCGCCCAGGACATCGCGGAAGAGGCCTTGCAAGAGGAGGGTGATATCTTTCCCTTCTGCCTGAAGTGGCACGCCCGGACCCGTATGGTATTTCTGCGGGAGCGGTTCTCCAGGTCTTCTGCGTGCGCTTGTAAATTTACTTGTTGGTCTCGGAGACGTACCACCTCCTGCTGTAGCTGATCTATCTCTTCACTCATGGTGTGGTCAGCCTCCTCCACGGCGGCCACTCGTTCACCCAGGCTGTCCACCTCCTTCCGAATGTCCTGAAATTCGCTCGCCAAGTCGTCCCTCAGTGTGTTGAAGAGAGATTCTAAAAACGACTTAGTGATGGGGGCTTCATTCTCCTCACGCCCCGCGGCACCTTTCGCCGGTGCTGTGGTCCTCGGGCTTTTTTCACCTTTCTGGGCGCCTTTTGTCAGCAGTCCGTGATTGTCCGGCCCCCTCTTCGTGACCATGAAGACATGTTGATTGGGTCTGCCGGCCCCAAGGGCCGCAGGCACTCTCCCCCACCAAGAGGCAATCCATGCAGACTCAGCCACCCGGCCGCGTGTGGAAGCCAAAGAAGCTGCGCGCCTTCCGTCAGGCAAGAGAGGGTCAAAAGTGTAGTCTCCCGATGCTTTTGGGACCGGGCTTCGTCGCTGGCCTGCGCCGCAGAGCCCGTGATGACCAAATAGTGGCGGGACAGGTGTGCAGCCAGAGAAACAGTCCCAGGCAGTGTGGTCCCTGTGCATCACATCCGTGGCTTGTGCCAGTGATTCTGCGCCAGAAGCCACTGACCTGCAACCAACTGACCGTCGGCACCTCTAGCCTCTGTACCATGCGTTAGTTATTTCCTGCAGGTCATGCGGATCCAATGCTTTCCTTGTAGAGGCGGCTCAGCACTGTCACAGTGAGGCCCTCCCCTGGCAGGCCGGGAAGCCCGGGGCTAGATTTCGGAACTCCCGTTGGGTGCCACGTGGTCCTCAGGATATCACCCCGCTGCCGGGCGCTAGTGCGTCATGCCCTCGCCCCCGGACGGGGCCCGCAGTGCTGAGCCGCCGCCTTGGGATGTCGGCGGGAGCCGGTCCGCTTGTGGCCGCAGCCCATGTCTCTCTGGGCTGAGGTCGGAGCTCCGCAGGTAGGCCCCCAGGCCTGGGGCACGATTTCGGCCTCCCGGATGTTCTGCCTGATGTCTTCGCCGCTGCGGCCCACGGGCCTCCACGCCCGCCCTCCGTCACACAGAGCTTTCCCGTCTCCCCCCCGTACAGCCGCAGGTCGCGGAGCAGCGGGGATCTGCTTGTGGGGTGGAGACTCACCGCGGCCCGGGAGCCGGGCTCTCCACCGTGTGTCTTCCGTGTGGGCGCTTCCACCCGGGTGCCGCAGGGACCCCGGCCGATCGGCCGCTCTTCAGGCACAGCCGCCGCCGTTGTGACTCGTGGCGGAGCCCGCATCCAGGCCCCCAGGCACGCCGCCGCCCCTGCACCTCCGGTAAGAATCAGCAGCCGCTATTCCGGGACCGCGGCCGCAATTTTCGGAAGGGCAGGCCACGGGAAGATCAAATGGCGTTCTGCAGCTGTGGGAAAACCGTCACCCACCAGGTCATGTAGTCCGGTTTCCACAGGGCCCCGCTGATTCTGATTGGGGGTTCTTGAATGCTAATAAAGGGCCCGGGAGAGGAATCAGGACGGGAGCTTCACTAACACACGTCCACCCCGGTCGCCATCTTGGCCACGCTCCCCAGGACATGTAATTTTAAGTTTTAAATGTCTTGGTTGTGAAAAACCCTTATGTTCGTTTTTAACTATTGCAAGGCCTACCTCTCCCCTAGCATAACATTAGAGTTACATTATTACATTTAATAATCTGTAATTTCCAAATGGGGGAGCAAGACACCTGTTAATGTTTGGTGTCTGAAATTGTAATGAACAATGTTTTTCATGGTAAAGTCAGATTTTAAATCACAATTTTGAAAATGCCACTTTTAAAAAGTTGGACTTTTCCTGCATTAGCCATTTAGTTTTGGTAGCCTGTCACTGGGTGTAGCTAACAGTTGGACTTTGTGTATTCTTCCTGGAAAGCCACACACAATAGAGAGCGTAGCTGTGCCTGGATGGTCCATCACTGGCAGGATAGGAGAGTGGAGCTGGGCACAGCCCTACTTACTTTTGAATAGGCTTTGTCCTGCCTCTCCATAAAGGGCTGCATACCACCTGTCGTTAGTCTGGAGCCAAACAATGAAGGTAGGATGCCTGGGGACTTCAAAGGGCAACCTCTAGAAGCTTCTTCCATCTTCCGGTGGTAGGGCACCAGGTATAAATATTGGATGTCAGACACCAACTCTTCAGTACACTTTTGGACCTATAGATATTCTCAATCAAGCAGGAAATTTAAAGTGTGCTACTCAGCCGTGAGGGTCTGAAGGCGTTGATAGGGGGCCGTGGGCATGCAGCTCCGAGTCAGCTAAGCTACTCTGTTACGAAAAAAGACTGTTGTACTACTGAATCTGATTGACTGCTCATCTGATGGAGCTGCTGCCCTGCTGTGCCAACATTCTGCCCTCTTGCTTGGGTGAGAAGTACTGGACTTGCATCTGTAAACCCAGGACCCTAAATTGTTTCCAACGGCTCGTTGGATGATCTCCTGGCTAGAGAATCAGGGACAGAATCCTCCAACAACCTTGAACCCAGCACTCTGCCATCTGTGAGTTCTACCCAGCCAAATAGTGCAATCCCAGTCCTGGATCATGAGAAGTAGCCCTGAAGGTGCTCTGCCAGCCCATCTATGGACCCAGCAGAACCAGCACATCTACTCTGCGGCTCAAACCTAAGTGTACCTGGCGTATTGCCTCTACTGGAAGGGTTCTGCAGATGCAAAGGACTCCACATCGACCCCACAACTGCTTTAGAACCGTCGCTTCTGATAAGCTCTCCCAATGAAGGCCCTCTCATTCCTCATTGACGGCACCCTCGACGGCGATGCAGGTTCATGCGTTGCAGCCTCAGAGCTCCTCGGAGCCGACACACAACTTCAAGTGCGCTATGCATCCCCAACACAGAACCTTGAAAAGCTATGCAACCAGGACCTAAAGGACTTTGTTTAGGGGGCCTAACTGGGTCCCTGAAGCTAGCCAATGCTCCATCACTGTAGACCTGAACTTGAGACTTGGTCCCTGTCCTGCATGACCAGATATCTACAGATGGCGCTTTTTGCTTTTTGGGAAAACGAAAAAGATGCTAGCCCTCACAACAATTTTTCTCTCAAAGTTTTTGAGAATACAAACAAGGGAATTCTTTTGTTTGTATGGGTTACTTTATTTCAACCCTTTTTAGAATTTAAATCATTTTTAGATATATTTTCATGGGTGAGAAAAACACTTTACACAAACATTTACAATATTTACAACTATCATACAACTATCATACAACTGACATATGTACAAATAAATCAACATTTATATACAAACTTCTTTTACAAGAAAAATAGCGATTATGTATCCACAAATAATTATTCTTTGCAGGATTTCAAACCACTATAGTGCCCCAGAAAGGTCAAAAACAAAACAGGCAACAAAGAATTGAATTTAACTTTTCAATTAGTTTAGAATGATGAATAATCAACTCAAGCATTAGTGAATCATGAAGCCTATTTGTCGTTTGCCGACGCGTTTCAATCTGGGAACAATCACAGATTCTCCTAGGGGCTCTTTCAATGTAGTAATCTAAAAAATAAAGGAAGCTTGTTGTAATCACTGAAAATAGTGATTTTAATGTCCCCTAGATATACTGATAGTCACTAAGTTGTGTTACCTTCATAAATGGGCGACGCGGTCCTGCGGTAAAATTATTCAGGTGGGAGTGGGGGCCAAGGGCTTTTGGTTTTTGTCAAGGTTCTGTTAGCAAAAAGTACAAGGTGGTTACTAGACCATCCAGAGCAGCAAAGCACCTGTGGCTCTACTACTGCAAAGCTCAAATTTCCTACCTTTTGACGTTAAAACGATCAGGCTACTAATGTTCTCACACTGAAGTTGTTCTGCTCAAAGAGCGGTACCGGTGGTTTCTGTAACGCACAAACATAAGTTGTGCTGAGTGGCCGTTACTCTGATGTAAACGGCAAATGTACTTCAGATAGAATGCGCGGCGGGACATACCTGTGGGTTTTGAATTTGGAGCAGGGGTTGTTGCCATTACTCTAAACCGCACACTGCCAGGTATTTTGCTGGAAGGCGGGGGGTGCCTCCACGGCGTGTAGAGAAGCGTGCTTCAATCGCGCTAAGTTCAAAAATAAAAAATGTAATGAATTATTTATTTAGCGCCTAACGCGGCGTTGTCTGTGCCATTAGCTACGGTCTCAGTGACACTCACCTCACTCTTAGACGGGTTGACCAGGAAATGCGAACTCATTGGTGGAGAAACCGCCATGTAAGGCTCCTACATCACAGTAAACGTGCCGCTCGGCATTGTGGTTAATGTAGTCTTTCAGGAAATGAACGCATCAAGGTTTTACAGACGAGAACTCTCAGATAATGAATTCAGCCCCGTTTGGGTGCTGTTGAATTTTAATATCAGATAGGCCTCTTTCCTCAATAGAATTTGCTCAGTATTTGTACCCGATTTGGGTTGATTAATGCTAAACAACACAGTCCATTGGAACTCGTTCTCTCCATGCTTGTTGCCAATGAAATGTTGGACCAGGGGCGCAGTGAGAACTTTGTTCTTAATGCGAGACCTATGTTGTGTCATGCGTGTGTTGACTTGTTGGTTCGTCTTGCCTATATAAATTTTAGGACAGGGGCAAATGATAGCATAAACAACATTCTTGGTTCTACAATTGGAAAAGCTTAAGTGGGTCCACGTCATGTTAATGTGATGAAGGATTTTTCCTTCAATAGTTGTGTCACATGCAATGCAATTCCCACACCTGTGGTGTCCCTCTATCGGTTTGAGGCCCCATTGAGACAGTAAATTGCTTTTAGGTTTGATTGTTCTGATATCTGCACGGACTATTTGCTGAGCAATGTTTTGGTTTTACTTGAATGCAAATATAGGGCGAGGGAATGGTATTTCCAATTCTTCTAACAGATGCCAGTGTTTCAAAACCGTTTGTCTTATTTTGTGGGTTTCTGCGCAAAATGTCGTGACGCAGTCCAGGCTCTCTAGTTCACGTTTACTTTTTGTTTCAAAGAGACATTCTCTAGGTGTATATCGAGCTCTCTTGAAAGAATGTTTCAATAATTTTTTCGGGTAACCCGCTGAACCAATTCATCGCAAAAGTTTTGCCCATGTTGTTCAAACTGTCCAATCTCTGAACAGTTTCTCCGAATCCGGAGGAGTTGCCCATATGGCAAATTTGCCCGCAGGTTTCTGGGATGCGAACTGCCATAATGAAGGATGGTGTTTTTATCCGTTGCCTTCTTGAATAGCGACGAATTTAAGGTCCCTCCAACATTTTTTATTTCTACATCAAGAAAAGTAATTTTTACATTACTTGATTCCAGTGAGAAATGTATGTCCTGATGTCTTGTGTTTAGCCACTGATAAAAGTTACTCAACTCGGCGTGGCTCCCCTGCCACAAGAGCCACACGTCGTCGATATAACGATACCAGTGCATTATGTGTTGTTTGAAAGGGTTATTTTCTTCTACAAATTTTTTCTCGTATTCGGCCATGTACAGTACGACCATCTCAGGAGCATAAGGACACCCCATCGCGGTGCCCTTAATTTGCATTAAAAAATCGTCATTGAAGCGGAAATAATGCCTTTTCAATGTTATTTCAGCAAGTCTCAGTATGAAAGATGCGGGGACTCTATGAGGTCTTTCTCTAGAGTCGAGATAAAGTTCGATCACTTCTAACACTTCGTCCTGTGGGATCTGCGTGTAGAGTGACATCACATCCATAGTCACCATTAATTGCGATGTGTCATCAAACAAGGTACCCTCTATTTTCATTAAAAAATCAGTAGTGTCCCGTAAGTAGGCTTTTACTTAAGCCACAAAGGGCTTTAAGAAAAAATCCACATATTTGGACAATGGCTCAAGGCACGAATCACACCCCGAGACGATTGGTCGTCCTGGGGGATTGGACAGGTTTTTATGGATCTTTGGCAAAACATATGCCACCGGTGTTTTCGGGAATTTTTTAATCAAGAAGTCGCTTCCTTTAAAGGAAGATCCCTCAGTGGTAATAAAGCAAGCCGATAAGGGCTGTGCCGTTGTCATCTGGCCAAGGGAGAAATATCTAGCAGAAGGATTTTCCCAGGTTAATAATCAGGAATGGTACAGAAAACTGACAGAAGACCCCTTACAACAAATACAGTCTCTAATTTTAGAGGTTGTACAAATCGACAGAGACAGTGGATTTTTGGGTCCCAAAGAAAGCGACTTCTTGATTAAAAAATTCCCGAGAACACCGGTGGCATATTTTTTGCCAAAGATCCATAAAAACCTGTCCAATCCCACAGGACGACCAATCGTCTCGGGGTGTGATTCGTGCCTTGAGCCATTGTCCAAATATGTGGATTTTTTCTTAAAGCCCTTTGTGGCTAAAGTAAAAGCCTACTTACGGGACACTACTGATTTTTTAATGAAAATAGAGGGTACCTTGTTTGATGGCACATCGCAATTAATGGTGACTATGGATGTGATGTCACTCTTCACGCAGATCCCACAGGACGAAGCGTTAGAAGTGATCGAACTTTATCTCAACTCTAGAGAAAGACCTCATAGAGTCCCCACATCTTTCATACTGAGACTTGCTGAAATAACATTGAAAAGGAATTATTTCCGCTTCAATGACGATTTTTTAATGCAAATTAAGGGCACCGCGATGGGGTGTCCTTATGCTCCTGAGATGGCCGTACTGTACATGGCCGAATACGAGAAAAAATTTGTAGAATAAAATAACCCTTTCAAACAACACATAATGCACTGGTATCGTTATATCGACGACGTGTGGCTCTTGTAGCAGGGGAGCCACGCCGAATTGAGTAACTTTCATCAGTGGCTAAACACAAGACATCAGGACATACATTTCTCACTGGAATCAAGTAATGTAAAAATGACTTTTCTTGATGTAGAAATAAAAAATGTTGGAGGGACCTTAAATTCGTCGCTATTCAAGAAGGCAACGCATAAAAACACCATCCTTCATTATGGCAGTTCGCATCCCAGAAACCTGAGGGCAAATTTGCCATATGGGCAACTCCTCCGGATTCGGAGAAACTGTTCAGAGATTGGACAGTTTGAACAACATGGGCAAAACTTTTGCGATGAATTGGTTCAGCGGGTTACCCGAAAAAATTATTGAAACATTCTTTCAAGAGAGCTCGATATACACCTAGAGAATGTCTCTTTGAAACAAAAAGTAAACGTGAACTAGAGAGCCTGGACTGCGTCACGACATTTTGCGCAGAAACCCACAAAATAAGACAAACGGTTTTGAAACACTGGCATCTGTTAGAAGAATTGGAAATACCATTCCCCCGCCCTATATTTGCATTCAAGAAAAACCAAAACATTGGTCAGCAAATAGTCCATGCAGATATCAGAACAATCAAACGTAAAAGCGATTTACTGTCTCAATGGGGCCTCAAACCGATAGAGGGACACCACAGGTGTGGGAATTGCATTGCATGTGACACAACTATTGAAGGAAAAATCCTTCATCACATTAACATGACGTGGACCCACTTAAGCTTTACCAATTGTAGAACCAAGAATGTTGTTTATGCTATCATTTGCCCCTGTCCTAAAATGTATATAGGCAAGACGAACCAACAAGTCAACACACGCATGACACAACATAGGTCTCGCATTAAGAACAAAGTTCTCACTGCGCCCCTTGTCCATCATTTCATTGACAACAAGCATGGAGAGAACGAGTTCCAATGGACTGTGTTGTTTAGCATTAATCAACCCAAATCTGGTACAAATACTGAGCAAATTCTATTGAGGAAAGAGGCCTATCTGATATTAAAATTCAACAGCACCCAAACGGGGCTGAATTCATTATCTGAGATTTCTCGTCTGTAAAACCTTGATGCGTTCATTTCCTGAAAGACTACATTAACCACAATGCCCAGCGGCACGTTTACTGTGATGTAGGAGCCTCACATGGCGGTTTCTCCACCAATGAGTTTGCATTTCCTGGTCAACCTGTCTAAGAGTGAGGTGAGTGTCACTGAGACCGTAGCTAATGGCACAGACAACGCCGCGTTAGGCGCTAAATAAATAATTCATTACATTTTTTATTTTTGAACTTAGCGCGATTGAAGCACACTTCTCTTCACGCCGTGGAGGCACCCCCCACCTTCCAGCAAAATACCTGGCAGTGTACGGCTTAGAGTAATGGCAACAACCCCTGCTCCAAATTCAAAACCCACAGGTATATCCCGCCGCGCATTCTATCTGAAGTACATTTGCCGTTTACATCAGAGTAACGGCCACTCAGCACAACTTATGCTTGTGCGTTACAGAAACCACCGGTACCGTTCTTTGAGCAGAACAACTTCAGTGTGAGAAAATTAGTAGCCTGATTGTTACAACGTCAAAAGGTAGGACATTTGAGCTTTGCAGTAGTAGAGCCACAGGTACTGTGCTGCTCTGGATGGTCTAGTAACCACCTTGTACTTTTTGCTAACAGAACCTTGACAAAAACCAAAAGCCCTTGGCCCCCACTCCCACCTGAATAATTGGACCGCAGGACCGCGTCGCCCATTTATGAAGGTAACACAACTTAGTGACTATCAGTATATCTAGGGGACATTAAAATCACTATTTTCAGTGATTAAAACAAGCTTCCTTTATTTTTTAGATTACTACATTGAAAGAGCCCTGAGGAGAATCTGTGATTGTTCCCAGATTCGAAACGCGTCGGCAAACGACAAATAGGCTTCATGATTCACTAATGCTTGAGTTGATTATTCATCATTCTAAACTAATTGAAAAGTTAAATTCAATTCTTTGTTGCCTGTTTTGTTTTTGACCCTTCTGGGGCACTATAGTGGTTTGAAATCCTGCAAAGAATAATTATTTGTGGATACATAATCGCTATTTTTCTTGTAAAAGAAGTTTGTATATAAATGTTGATTTATTTGTACATATGTCAGTTGTATGATAGTTGTATGATAGTTGTAAATATTGTAAATGTTTGTGTAAAGTGTTTTTCTCACCCATTAAAATATATCTAAAAATGATTTAAATTCTAAAAAGGGTTGAAATAAAGTAACCCATACAAACAAATGAATTCCCTTGTTTGTATTCTCAAAAACTTTGAGAGAAAAATTGTTGTGAGGGCTAGCATCTTTTTCGTTTTCCCAGTTATATTAGGTCCAGCTGCCCCTCAGTCCCAGGACCAAACTCCTTTGTTTAACAAGCTTTTTGCTTTTTGGCACTATTTTCACAATTTTTTATTTAAGTTGTACATCTCCAGTTCTAATGATTTGGTTTTTGTCTTTTGGACTTATTTTTATTATTAAACATTATTCTGCTTTTCTAAATTGGTGTAGGGTTCTTATGTGGTGTGTTTTCACTATTTTACACATTGCATCGGAGTTAAGCCTGATTGTTTTCAATCAGTAACCCGATTTCTTACACTCCTATTCAGCGGTGAGGATTTGGACTTTTGTTTGTGCAGTGCCAATCAGTATTTCATGTGTTACACTACCATAGCATCTAAATAATTTGATACCATTTTGAGGTTTTTAAATTCTCCTTGATTGGCTTCTTTTTGGTTTTCCAAATCTACCTACTTTCCTACTACTGGACTGTCTGAAACCATACCTGCAGCAATGGAGTTTGAGCAGGCCAATTTGTCAAGTTACACTGTGACTGAGCTTAAATAGTGCTGAAAGGAAAAGGGGCTACAAGTGAAGAAGGGCACCAAAAAGTTAGAAATGCAGAGAGTTCTGCGGGCACGGACAGATATGCATCAGTTGACAACAGCCACAGAGGAGCAGGATGATGAGGATGATATGGATCAGCAACATCAGAATCTGGATACCAGCTTGGATATTTAGCCTTCAGGGGAGGGGAAGGACCCATCCCCTGATTTGGAACTCCCTGCCAGAACAGGAAGCAGTGCCTGGCCTGTCCCTAGAGAAGATAGCAGACAGGAAAGCAGAGAGCGAGTTCAGGTTACAACTAGCCAAATTAAAAATGGAGGAGAAGCGGGTATTGGAGGAAAACATATTGGCTCATGAGTGGAGTATCAGAGAGCTGGACCTCAAAGCTAGACAATAGGAGTTCAACAGCAATGGTGGCAGTACCACATCTTTGTCTGATGGAGACAAGAAGGTATGTATCCTCAAAGGGATGGAACCCAGTTATGTGGAGGGAGATTATATTGATAAATGGGTTTCAGCTTTTGAGGTGACCCTGAGAGTGCACAAGTTCCCAGATGAGCACTGAGGGAGTTGTCTGTGGAACCATATGCATTCAGTGGGGAGGGACACTATTCTGACCTTAGAAGTAGAGGACCAAAGCAGGTACACCCCATGAAAGCTATGAAATCTGAAGGCTTTTTAATCAGTTTAGACTAGGGTGCACTGCCTGTTCATGCGCACAACGGTTTCAAAATGATATTATTACAGGTGCAGATCGGCGAGTGGACAAACCTTAAACCACTCGGACTGAGTAGACAAAATTGCCACTTATCTAACTGAAAGGGTTGCTGATGCACTCAAAACACAGTGATTAGATTGTTAAGTAACAATACAACAAAATTTTAACAACATAAATGGCAGAAGTAATCCAACAGAACTCCAATGACTGGTAACTCGTGGAGTCTTTATTGCAGTATACAGCCAGCTGACACGTGTTTCATCGCACTCGCGATTCCTCAGGGCTGAAACAAACAGATAGTTGACAATAGAACATGTGTCTTGCATGGATACAACAAGACCTCGGTTTGTGGTCTGTACATGCTTATTCTTAGTTTCTACTGCAGTGCACATACCATGATTCACCTTTATAGCGTATCAGTGCCACCACAACACATCCGTGTCGAAACTGTGCTGAATGCCGATATTATCAGTCGACGTGTTGGTGACTAGTGAGTTTGTGCTGACACGTTCCCTGAGATGGGTGATATGTAACATCATAATTGTCGTAGCGGAAAAAGTGTTCTATCCGTGTACGACTCATTCATACTACATGCTTAGTGAGTTGTGTTTAATACTGTGACTCAATGCACAGAAGGGCACATACCTAGATGGCTGTGTCAAAGTCAGAAGGTCTGTGTATTCAACATAAGAAATAAAAGGAACAAAAAGGGAAAAACCTCATCACCAAATATCATGATTGTGAGTAATCAAGCAAGAAACACGAAAATAGCGAGACTGTAAAGTAAAAGAAAGGAAGCTCACCGCTCAGCTGGTGATAATTCCGACCCAGCCGGGCCCTTGACCGAAGATACTCGGTATGAGTGTATACGATGACGTGTAAAATTCACGATTCTGTAACTAGACCAAATGTACTGAGTTATTATACGAAAGTCCGTGTTCCAAATATCAGAACTAAAATCAACGGTTATCCAGTTTAAGGATTAGGTATCATGGCTTATGTCAGAAATGCGAAAATCAAAAAAGAAAGAACATCGTAACAGATTATTAACGAGCATAGATCTGTGGACACTTACGAATCATACCCCAATATTTCAGTTGGGTAACGTGGCATATTTGTTAAGTTAGGGTCCGGTATGTCCTTCACAAAAAGTATTTAAGAGTTTGATAAAAGACTTACATGTCAAGCAGCTCTAAGACCGATAACAGAAACAAAACGAGCTCAGAACCTGCTTCTTTGTCTTCCAGTAACACCTCTTTAAACTCTGTCAGTACCACTGGGGGGATTCAGACAATCAGGACAGACAGAACATGCCAGCTTTTTTTCAAGAGGTTTTACGGATAAGAAAGGGCAACAGATACGTTCCCCCAAGAAACCAATCAGAGCAAAAACCAGGAGGGGCAGGGGAAGCAAGTTCGGAAGATTACAGAAGGAAGCTGAGATCAGGAGCCAACAAGAATTAGACAATGTGGATACTAGGGAGGTACAGGTCATCAATCTCTCTAAACTGCACCTCACTCCAGACATGATCTCCCTTTTAAGCAAGGGTCTAAACTTCAACCCGTATGCCACGGGGGACATCTGCAAGTTAAAGATTGACCTCTGCAAATTTGTAAGAAACTTAAAACTCAAAAAACATTTCTTTGGGTTGGAGAAAAGGGAGAGAGGGATGAGATATACACCTGTACAAAATACCACTGATTCCCTATCAATAAAAGATGTGCATACAACCCACCTTCTCTTGTCATTGACTGATATGGAGGACTCTCCTCTAGATATGGAAAGATTACTAGAGGAACTGGACATAGAATCCGATTATAGCATTGCCAGTGGGTTAAAATCGAAATCCAAATGGATTCCCACACTACCTGGTGGCAATGCCATAGACAACTTTCATAAACGTGTGGTAGAGGACCTGGATAACCTGAATTGTCTACGAAAGGACAGAATGTTTAAATACAAGGATAATCTCACCAACGGGGAAAGACATGCACTCACTACACTCATGAATGACAACACCATCACTATCAGAGAGGCGGACAAGGGGGGCAACGTAGTGATAATGGACCATGTAGACCACCACCAAGAAATTTTACAACAATTACTAGACAACTCCTGCTATGAACGCCTCACATACAACCCCATTGGTCCCTTAACACTTGAAATCAACTCACAGTTGTTAACTTGGAAACAATCTGGGTTACTAAACGAGGAGGAGTACTTGTACCTGAAAGTGTTCAGACCGACATATCCATGGCTCTACACTCTTCCGAAAGTACACAAAAATCTCCCTTTTCCACCAGGGAGACCAATAGTTTCAGGCATAGGGGGCCCGACCGAAAGAATAGCTGAATACGTGGATCTCTTTTTGGGTCCCCTTGTCAGAAATCTACCTTCCTACATACAGGACACGAAACACATTTTGAGTACACTAGCAGACATCGGACCTTCTGACTTTGACACAGCCATCTAGGTATGTGCCCTTCTGTGCATTGAGTCACAGTATTAAACACAACTCACTAAGCATGTAGTATGAATGAGTCGTACACGGAAAGAACACTTTTTCCGCTACGACAATTATGATGTTATATATGACCCATCTCAGGGAACGTGTCAGCACAAACCCACTAGTCACCAACACGTCGACTGATAATATCGGCATTCAGCACACTTTCGACACGGATGTGTTGTGGTGGCACTGATACGTTATAAAGGTGAATCATGGTACGTGCACTGCAGTAGAAGCTAAGAATAAGCATGTACAGGCCACAAACCGAGGTCTTGTTGTATCCATGCAAGACACATGTTCTATTGTCAACTATCTGTTTGTTTCAGCCCTGAGGAATCGCGAGTGCGATGAAACACGTGTCGGCTGGCTGTATACTGCAATAAAGACTCCACGAGTTACCCTTCATTGGAGTTCTGTTGGATTACTTCTGCCATTTATGTTGCTAAAATGTTGTTGTATTGTTACTTAACAATCTAATCACTGTGTTTTGAGTGCATCGGCAACCCTTTCACCCCATGAAAGCGATCCATCTAGCTGAATTCGGGCTGACCCCTGAAAATTATCAGCAGAAGTTCCAGGACAGCAAAAACTCTCCAATCAGTCTTGGTTAGATTTCTTAGACTTCTCTAACAAGACACAGAATGACTGGGTGAGGGTCAGCAAAGTAATGATTACAATGGGCTGTACAACTTAATTCTCAGGGAAAGATGCTCAATACTTGTTTTACGGAGCTGTGCCCACACCTAGTGCACAGTACACTGACTGACCCTAGGAAGCTTGCTGAGGAGGCGGACCTCCGGGTCAGCACCAAAGTGTCTAAAAAGGCACATGTGGGTACTCCCCAAAGTGTGGTCAGAGGTCCCACCAGAAGAAAGAGGGTGGAGAAAAACTTAACAGTAAGGAGTTCTCAAAAGATCCCTAAAATAATTCCAAAAGGGAACAGTGGTAACCAATCTCAATCTGAACCCACAAAATGGGATTCTTTGATGAACAGACATGGAGGTTAGTCCCCTAATGTACTGCATGTTATAAAAAAAAAAGATACTCCAAGAGAGACACCAATTCTCCAAAGAGGATACAGCCCCCCACTGGTGGGCAACCTGGGTTGGCAAGTGCAGCACTTCTGAAGGAGGGGGTCCCAGTTAACTTTGGGAAGCAAACAGAGGTTACCTTAGGGTCCTTGGTGTATAGTTGTGTGAGTTAACAATAATGGAACCCTTGTGCCTCCTGATGGACTCCTTAGAGCTGTGATGTAAGATTTAGAGCTTGGCAAAGTGTATGCAGGTTTAGAATGTTGAATTTGCAGTTACACACAGACAGAAAAGACATGTTATACTAAGCTCCATGTGTGGCGAGTACCCAGGCGGGGAAGGATGCTACAATTAGCGACAAGATAGGCGATAAGTAACCCGAAGCTCAACAGTGCTCTCCGAGAGAGTTTGCCATGGTTCAGCAAACTGGTCATACCTGAAACGTGTGCCTTTTTTCGAAGTTCAGAATTGACGTCTGAGGTATGAAGAGTCAAAGCGCAGCCCCAGTATGTGTGAAGCATTTGAAAATAATGAAAGCTACACGGAGACGTCTACACATCATTGGTCAAGAGTCTGCTGGCAAGGCAGTAAAGAGAGGTACTATGCCCTCTAAAGGTATACATCATACAAAAGGATAAGGCTAAAGCCCAATGTATTTTTTATAACAGATTTTCTTATTTTTCTTGAGATTGTAACCTCCTTATTCACAGTTATACTTCATGTTAAATCCACATTTATATTCCACACAATAGAGCAGCATAATAATGAACAACAATGCCAATAACTGTCAATTACCAACAGTACTATCTGAGAAACTTAACAATTATACTTTCAATGTATTTTGATGTCCATCAAAATGTCTTTGGTACATACATGTAGTGCAATATTAAAATTATACTAAACTAAACAACCCATCCCCCCCACCCAAAAACAAACCAACGATATCCCACCCCTTTTCTAAGCTACATACCCAGCACTTTATTTCTATTGGCTAAAGGCGAATGTAACCAGATTTTGAAAGAGCAGCAAACAGCAACCGCAAATTGCAAGATAATGCTGTGAACAGAAACGCTGCGAGGCAGAGATCAATCAGGTGTCAGACAGTACACAGAGACACCTAAAAGCAAAATGAACCAGATACAAGAAACAGTCATCTGCTTACCAGAACCGATTAATGAGATTTATCAAACCACAGCATTGGTTGAAGAAGTGCCCAGGGTTGTGTTGACGGAGCTGTCTATACCTGAAGTGGAAGGCCACCAAAGCTGCTGGGTGGTGGCTCAGAACAACTCCAAAGGTTTTCAGAAAAGTAAAGGGCTCCCATGGAGACCAAGACGGAGATCAAGGTTCCAAAAACTGTCCAAGATTACCCAGAGGCCAACACAGCACAGCGCCTTAGAGATGGTATGGATGAAGCAGGTCCTAATGTACAGCAAACTGTGTCGGAGAGAACGCCACACTCAGTGTCAGCCAATCTCAATAATGGTTCAAAAGCCACCACCTTCTTGAAACCACTACCACCATTTGATACCAACAAAAAGCTGAATATTGGTGATAGATGGACTGTGCAGATAGATACATTTGATGATTTCATTGATGCGCTAGAAGAAACAGCTAAAAGAAGATTATCAAATACCTGAAGAATCTAGTTGTTGAAGGTGTAAAAGAAGTCATAAAGAATATGCAGCACGTTGACGAAATACATACTGTCAAATCAAAGAAACCTTGAATACTCAAGTTTAATCCAATGCCGAATATAGATTACAAAAGATATATTTTCAGTCAAGAACAACAAAAAGTAGGTGAAACCATGAACGCATTTGTTGAGAGACTGGAGATGCTCATCAAACACTGTAAGTTCAATGAATTTAATGATGAGAATGATATACATCTCAGAGTTATTGACAGATGCCTGTCAGATTCCTTCAGACAATGAATGCTGAGCAAAACTCTCAGTCTGCAACAAGTTCTCATGGCTGCCAGAGCTGAAGAGCACGTCAATTGTCAAGGTGCTAACATAGAGGCTGAAGGTGCCCAGAGTGAGTCAGTCATGAACATGAAAAGTAAGCCAAAGCCCAGGACAGGGGAACACAGTGATGCTTCCAAAGAAAAAGTAGTGCTTCCGATGTGGATTTTCATTTCCACATGAAGGTAAATGTTCTACCATTGGACAGATATACAAAGGCTGAGGGAAGGAGAACCATTTTGTAACGGTCTGCAAGGTGAAGGAAAAAGTAAGGACGTCACTGAACGAAGACAAAATGGCCCCATGAACATTCCAGAAGCAAAGCTGGCCCACAAGGCCAAGAGACAACATCATCTGAGGCAAGTTGGCACCAAGCGAAGTCGATCGTCATCTAAAGCTTCGTCAAACAGTGTTAGACCTGTCAGCCCTAGGGTGGTCTTACCCTGTTTTTTTCGCCCTTTGCCTTGTTTTTTCCACCATCTTTGTGCTGGACCTAGGTCTCTGGGCGCCTTACCACTGCCAATCAGTGGTAATGTGCAGGTGCTCTCACCTACCAACATGGCTGCCACAGGCCCCTGCTACTGTGGAGTGGTCTTTTTAGTAACACACTAGTAGTCATGATCAGGCTGGGACATTAGGATACAGTAACAATGCCATCCCGCCTTGTCTGCCCATAGCCTAGACTGTGGAAGCTCCTGGAACCTTCATGAATAGGGGAGGGGTTACACTTTGCCGCCTTGAGAGAGTGGTCACCTGATCTAGAGGTATTTAGGGAAAGGAGGGAAACCTGCTTGCCATTTGGGGTATCACTGGACCTGGGGGAACCTCTGCAGGAGTTTAGGCGGTAGGGCCTAGGGAAGGAACCTATACCACTGGAAGTGACTGGGACAAGGCACTGCCTTCTAAGTGGAGTGAGGGACTCTACCAAACCCACTGATCTGGCCCAGCATTGGGGAACCCCGGGGACCACCCTCAGTGAGCCAAGGGAACCATCCTGACTCTGAACCCCCAACTTAACCCCCTTCTTACCTCCCCCCAAGAAACTGCATAAAAAGGGCACAGAAACCATCCACCGACACAAGAGAACACCTACCTACAAGGAGTACTGCTGGGGGATCAAGCAGGTAACAGTGCTGCAGCATCCAAGCACTTCCTGGACCGAGCTGTGCCCCCCTGCGCTGTCCTGCCATACCTATCTTGCCCTGGATTCCCTGAACTGCTATTTCCAAAGCGCTCTCCTGCTGTTTCCCTCCGAGCACTGTGGCTCTGGAAACTGTTGTTGCCCCCTAAGCGCTGTGTGCGTTAAAAGCGCTGCCATTATCCAGCGCTGTCCTGCCCAGAGACTGCCTATGTCCTCCAAGCACTGGGGCCACCTCGCGCTGGCCCCTTGAGAACGCTGCACCCCCTACGCACTGTGCTTTCAGCGCGCTCATCGTGGAACTCACCGCCGCCGCCCAGGACTGGCCTGCTCTGCTGTTAGCGCTGCTGCCGGTTGCGCCTGAAGCCGAAGACACTGCCGCGGCCCGGTGCCTCGTAGGCAACTGCCCACGGGGCCTCCGAAATACTCTGGGGCCTACCGACATCAACGTGACCTCAGTGCTTCCCCTGGGTGTTGCCTGCTGCTGCCTTCACCTTTGCGGCAGCCCCCGGAGCCAGGAGAGGGCCACCACAGCACAACGGTAGGCCGCGCTCGGCCCAGCGAGACCCGACACCACCATCATGTGACGGGGCGTTGGCCGCGTCGTAGGCGTCGCCCCCGCTAAATGCCGCGCAGCCATTGGCTCAGGCTGACGCGCCCCCGGGAACTGCTCCGCTATTGAAGACTGTGGGAGAGCCCCTCCTCAGCAGCCTCCTGATTGGTTCCTGTGCCCGAGAAGGCAACGGAAGGCCCGGGACCAGCGTACGACACTGCCAAGGGGGGCAATAGGAGAACACGAGCCCCCTTGTCTGCCACAGCCCTGGAAGAGGGCCCAAGGAGCCCTCTAGTTGGCGCTCCATGCCCCAAGGGCCCCGGAGGGCCGAAGGATCAGGTAACCCCCCTGGGGAGGAGGGCGGCAGAACCGAGTGGAAGCGGGGCCTCCAGGAAGTAAGGAGGAAGCCCCGTGACCGCCCCTCCCCTCGGGAGAACTGTAGTTGGGCCCAGTTGGCCCCAGTTGTACTAATAAGGACCCCTGGACTGGGCAAGAGCCCGAATTAATTACTGGTTGATGATAGAGTTGACCCCTGGCTAGGGGAAGGTTTTATACCCACTGTGTTCCTGTTCTGGAGGTGCCCTATAAGAAGGCGTTAATGTGTTTGAATGATCCCTACACCCAGGAAACGAGGTACCTTGAGGTGTTCTGGGAAATGTTGCCTGAATTCTTAAAGGACCCCTTTTCACCTGAAATGATTCACAATGAGAGTAGTGCTATGAAATGTTCCAAATAACAAATAGGAAATGTTCTACCCTGAAGTGTCCTTTGAAATACTGTTTTACTGTTTTCCCATGTTGATGCACATGCCTATACAATGAAATGTTGGTTGATCTTTCAAGGAATGGTTTTACTTCTGCTTCTCCGATGAAATGGTACCTAATGAGTTGATGCTAAATTGATTGCAATGAATCACTTACCAGCAATGAGCTCGAGCTAGATAAAAGCATCTTGATTCAAAAAGACTAGCTGGTGTGGTGTCATTTATTGTGTGCGTTCCCTGTCTCAGAGTGAGTGTGTGCTGCACTTCTACTTTACACCTAGCTTTCGAGTGCCTTCTCGCTCGCGCCAAGCTACCGCCGTGGAATTGGTGACCCCGGTTCTTACACACAGTTCTTCAGTAAGCATGTCAAGTGAAAGTGAATAAGATGGCTGTGTAGTTTCGATGGTTACCTCAGAGAAACTTGAAAAATCGACATGACAAAGCACCAAAGTAATTCAAACATTGTACGAAGATTACATTAAAATTCAAGGGTTACTCAATACCTTTTATTATCAACAGTGGTGCATCAATAAACATTGTGCCTGAGGAGAAATACAATGAAATATTTCCATTGCCCTGACTTACGCCATTGAAAACTAAAGTGTATACCTGGGCTGCATGTACACCATTAAAAAGTCAAGGGTAATTTATAGTGGCGATGAAACAAAAGCAAACAAAAGTACGAAGACCCATTCATGTACTTCAAGGTATGGCACCAAGTGCCTGTTTGCTCAGCTTCAGCACAGCTGTTCATATGGGACTGATATCAGTGAACTATAACATATATGCTCATCATGAAATAGTAGGCCAATCCCCCTTGTTGTTTCATGGGTTGAGAAAACGAAAGACTCTAAAAGTACAAGTGCACATTACTTAGAATGTCCGTCCCACTGCTCAAAGACACAGACAAATAGCATTTAAATTACAGGTAGCTGTTGAAAAAGAGTTTGAAATAAGACTCAAACATATAATTGAGCAAGCGACTGGTCAAACGCCATGGGTTTCTCCCACAGTGATAGAACCCAAAAAGGACAATGAAGGAGTTCTGTGCATCTGCGTTGATATGCGTCAAGAGGACAAGGCAATTAAAAGAGAACATCCAGGTCCGCATATTGCTGACATAATAACACAATTGAATTGTGCGAAGGTTTTCTCTCGCCTTGATTTGAATAAAGGATATCATCAGTTTGAACTTGAGGAGAATTGCAGGTACATTCCAACCTTTTCTAGACATATATGTCTGTTCCATTATAATGTCTACGTTTTGGTGTCTCATCAGCTGCAGACCATTTTCAAGATGTCGTTCGATGTGTCATACAGCCTGTCACAAATGCTTTCAATTATAGTGATGACATATTGGTTTTAAGATCTATGGAGAAGAGACACAATAAAGTTCTAAAGCAAGTGATTCATTTGTTCGGTGATGCAAGTTCAACTTTTAATGCTGAGAAGTGGGAGTTCCATAAGGAAAAGTTAAAGTTCTTCAGCCATAACTTTCTGATGGGGGCATGACACCTGATCCAGTTAAAGTGCAAGTGCTGTCAACTGCCAGTCCCTCACAAGATGTTTCCATATTACTTTCATTCCTTGGCATGGGCAGCTACTGTTCAAGATACACACAAGACTTTGACACTGTGAATGTTATGTTTCATTGGTCACATGAATGCGAGCAAAGCTTCAAGAAAATGAAACAAGCTATTGAGAACCCTAATGAAATGGCCTACTTTGATCAACAGCTTTATACTGAGGGCTTTTTGTTGATGCTAACCCTGTCAGGTTAGGCACAATCCATGCACCGCACAGTGGACACCAAAATGATCGAATACACATTGTGGCATATGCAAGTGTCCCAAACTGAACATGATTAGGCACAACCTGAGAAAGAAAGCTTGGCAGTGGTGTGAATGCTTGTGACAGATCATCAAGCATTGTTGCCCATATTTTGCAATCCAAAGGCAAAGATGCCTTCTTGCACTGGACGGTGGGGTCTACATTTACAAGAATACAACAACACAATTGTGCACAATCCAGGGAAAGATCAAAAACCTACTAATTACTTCTCAAGAGGGCCTATGCCGTGCCCTGGCACCCCTTCCAAGATGGCTGAAGCATACATAAATTTCATTATGAACTCAAACATGCCAGCTGCCATTTCGTTGGAACTAATCATCACTGACATGATTCAAGATAGTAACATGTTGAAACAAAAAGACATTATTACACATCAGTTTTGGCACCAGAACCCTTGACCTTTTACTAGTGACAGTGAGTATCAGAAGTGCAAAAATTTCAAAGATTAACTGTCCGTTACTCAGGAAGGCATAATCCTAAGAGGTTTGAGAATTGTTATTCTGGAGAGTCTGCAACAACAGATATTTTTATGTGGTCTATGAAGGACATCGTAGTATCGTGACAACAAAACGTGCTCTCTAAGACCACATCTCATTGAAAGAGTTGAAAGAGAATAGAAGGCCTGTCATGTATGCAACTACCTTTCATCGAAAACCGCCCAACACACCTCAAACATGTCAAAGCTGCCAAGTCATGTATGGTAAAGAATTGCTGTTGACTTCTTTGGTCCCCTTGATAATGGACATGACCTGATGATGATTGTTGATGAAAACTCCCATTTTTTTCCATTGATAGAAGATCTCGCATTTAATACTCAAGAAAGAGTGATTGAGAGATTAGATGGCATTTTCTCTACATAGGCTGTTCCTGAGATCTTAAAATCTAACAATGGCCCACCTTTCACCACTCCAGAATTCACAGACTTTCTGAAGAGCACACCTCTTTGGCCACAGGCCAATCGCCTGTCAAACGTTTCATTAGTATTTTCAAGAAAGCAGTTCAGCACACTGTACTGGAAAAGTTCAACCTTAAAACTGTTTTCAATTCTACTCTTCAAGCTTACCGTTCTACCACTCACTCGACAACAGTTGAAAGCCCTGCAACCTTGATATTCAAGAGAGCCATGACGACCAAGTTACCTTGATGGAATACCAGGAGATCAATTACTAAGGAAGAAATCCATGTAAAAGACTAGGATAGTAAAAGGAAAATGAAGGCCCATGCAGACCTGAGTCGACATGCAAAAGACCTTCTTTTCCCTAGAGGAGATCGAGTGCTTATCCGTCAATCTAGAAAATGAAAATATGATGCTCGTTCAATGCTGAACCCATTCATGTTGTCACAAGCAAAGGACACATGGTGACTGCCCAACATCCTGGGAAGTCCATTACACGAGATTCCTTGAATTTCTGACAAGTGGCTCATTGCGCACTGATGTAAACAGAAATACTGGGTCTGAGAGGACAAGTGAAAACCCCCTGACTGCTATTGTTTTTACATCGCCTATGCAGGATCATGGACATTTCTACTGCCTGTCTTAGTTTCCAAAGACATGGTCACGGCATGGGTTCAAAGCACCACAAAGACTCATTGAAGAGCTATGATTGTGTATAGTTGCAAATGTATTTTTAATTTAGCAGGGGGAGATGTAGTGTCATGTGAGTTAGCAATAACGGAACCATTGTGGCTTCTGATTGACTCAGTAGAACAGTGACATAAGCCTTAGAGTGTAGCAAAGTGAAATCAGGTTTACAAAGTTGAATTTGCAGTTACACACAGATGAATAAAGACGTGTTGTACTAAGATCTGCGTGCAGCATAGTTATTGTCGAGTACCCAGGCTGGGTAGAACGCTACATCTGGGAGATAAGGAGATGGTGCCACACACCCATATGCCTGCAATCACGAGACGTGAGTCCCATGCACTCCATACCACTGGAGTCAAGCTATCCTGGCTGAAGACGGCTGATAGCCAGAAACCGGTCCTAGGATGCTTGATTCCAGTCCAGGAAAGACATGGCTTGGCAGTTCGGGCTGAACTGTTCCCATGAGGCACAGGGTCAAGGCTGATTTGCATATGGCCATGTCTAAACTGGGGTGGTGTGGAGTGCAAAAAAACGATGGATTTAGGCCCAGATCTCTGTACTGGGGTGAATGTATGACATTGTTTTGCATTCTGTCCATCAATTGTTGTTTTTGCATGCAATCACTTGAGGAGCAGATTAATCTATAACCTGCTGGTGCAGTGATCACCACTTCACCACAGGTTCCTATTAAGTAAGGAGGAAATGACACTGGAGCGAAGTCAAACCATGGGTAGTTTATTCAATCATTCATGAATGGGTCTCTATTCGACCAGGAACATCACGATACCGAGGATAGAACACACTGAACTATGGATACATGGGTTTATATAGTAAAAACCACAGACAAGAAACACCCACATGAGACAATCGGTAAGAATCAACAACCTTGGTGCATTGTGTAACTGTTGCATCTTGAGGATGCATAACAAGATAGGCTTATCTGAACAAACGTTATCTAAGGCTTTACTATTGTTTAAAATACACACGAAACCCACAGTGCAGACATCAGCTGTCTTTTGTGCTGACTTTGCATGTTTACGCAGCCTACAATGTTTCAACTTTAGATTTGTGCCCTTATGTTTATGCAGGTGGCGTCAAGGATAGAGTCAGGCTGAAAACAGGTCAAAGGTGAGTATGGATGAGGCATAGCAGAATCAGAAAACGAGAGATTCAGATTTTAAGATTTCGCACACTGTCACCATCAATTTGCAATGGGTGGAGGCTCTGAGGGATGCAGCTGCCAGCATGACTCCTGTAAGGTGTCAGCAGGTATTGTCAGAGTAGGTCTTTCTTAACACATTCCACCAAGTCATAGTCACAGTCCCTTTGAGTGTGGGGGGTTTCAGGGTCTCTAAAAGTAGACGTAAGCCCCGCCATGCCTGTAGATTGTCTGCTGGGCATTGACTTGGATCACACTATTTGGAAGGATATAGAACTCAGGTCACATTTGAATACTTTCGGATTGCCTGAATAGGTTTGTATGACCACAAGGTCCATGGCTGCCCAGGAAGGGATTAAGACAGCTGTCAAAAACAGTAAGGGCAAGGGGCTCAGGAAACGAGCCCCTGAAGTTCTCCTGGTCTAGGTTAATGGAGTACCTGAAGAGGATGCTCCTGAGCATACTGGGGATGACTTTTTCCGCCCTGGGTGACCTGCCTGAGCTTTACGGATGGCAAGTTGAGGGTTGTTCCACCAGGGAGGATTCTGCAAAGAGCAGAAAGAGTATCCCAATCTAGAGAGCTTGAGTTGGCAAAGCTGAGGCCCAGGCAGAAGCTAGAGCTGCATGTGTGCTGGTAATCCCCCGGTGTTACCAGACCTTTCTACTGGGTTTGGCTCATGGCATTCCCCTGGCAGGACATCAGGGGCAAGAGAAGTTCTTTGTCGGGCTTGCTGCCCACTTCTTTTGACCCTCGGATGAATACACCCTCAGATGCATTCAGTAAGGCCTGCCCTAAATGCGAGGCCAGTGGGAAGTCAGGGAAAATGCTCAAGGCTCCCCTGACCCCATTACTTACCACTGGAACTCCCTTTGAGAGGGCGGTCATCAACATTGTTGGTCCCTTGGAACCCAAGACACCGTTAGGCTACAGGTTCATCCTGGTCTTTGTGGACCAAGCCACTCACTCGGGAAGTCCATTCCTCTGAGATCAGTGACTGCACCTGCGGTGGCCAAGGCCATGATCGTGATTTTCACCCGTTTGGGGTTTCCCAAAGAGGTAGATGTTAACAGAGACATTAACTACATGTAAGCCTATATGAAATCCATTTGGGATGAGTGTGGAGTGACTCACAAATTCTCCAGACCCTAGCTCCCGCAAACAAACAGACTAGTTGATATATTCAACACAACCCTCAAATGCATGGAAATGAACCTATCTGTGCAATTGAGGCCTAAGTGGCATGTCCTCCTGCCATGTCTTCTGTTTACCTACAAGGAGGTGCCGCAGAATGGAGTTAGGTTTAGCCCCTTAAAACTCCTCCATGGTAACCTTGTTAGCCGACATCTCAGACTTGTCAGAGAGGCATGGGAACACACTTCCAGGAAATCCCCTCAGGATGTGGTAGGCTACCCCCTGACACTCTGCAACTAGATGCAATGCTTCTACAAAGAGCAAAAAAGCAATGTGGAGACCAGTCAAGAAGTCATGAAACTCCAGTATAACCAGATGGCCACTCTAGTAGTTTCAACCTGAAAACAAAAAAAGGGCGTGCTGTTCCTGGCTGGGGGAGGAGGGGGAATGAGAGTGGGTATAGAGGTCCTCTACGTGGGAAGTGCTCCTATAAGGAGCAAGGGCCCTCACACACCCCAAGGGATGTCATGATTCATTATTGGGCAATGTCCAACTGGCCTGCATGGGGGCTCTTTATCGTAGTTCTTTTACCTGTGGTCTTAGCCATAGATGAAGGGGGTTTGTGTGATGTAAGGTGTATATATAAGGGTGAGTAGAGTGTGTGGATTTTGTGAATTAAAAATTAGTATGGGAACCAGTTGAACCAACTTTAATTAGCGGGTTCAGTGTCATGGTTACAAAAGTGCAAAGCTTTCATAAGGAGAATCTATTAATCTTCTTCAAGCTTTTAAGTAAGGATGTCGCTCAACATGTTTCATTGCTCTATAGTGTTTCTAGGATCTTGGCATTTGAGCAGTACCTAAAAAACCATAGTAGCTACTCACTGAGGGGCAGTATAAATAAGTATCTAAAGATTGATAATTGCACCCTCACCAAAAAACACCAACCATCACTGGATTCCTCAAGGAAGGAATCAACAGAAGGCTATCCTCTGGGTAGGGACTTATAGGAGGGGAAGTGCAGAAGAAAATAAAGTGGGTAGAAATAACAAGGGATAAAATCATAAAGCAGTTCATATCAAAATCAACTGTTAATGGTAGGCTACATATTTAGTGGTGGTGTGGCTTGACTGTCTCTAGAATAGACTGTGTGCCCAGCTCTCAGCGAACTGCAAATATATGTGCAACATTGGTCTCCACCAGAGTGTCAAAGTGTACCCTATGATGAAGCATGATATGATTGAATGTGTCAGGGCAGTTTTCATACCATGAAGGTTTTTCCATATGATAATTAGGTGGCTTCTATACATATATAAATGTCTATTTTTTATCGTCCTTCCTTCCTCTTGGGTGATGACAGAAGAAAGGGAAGTACTTCTCTCCCTCTTTTTTCTTGTGTGTGTATTTTGGACATAGCTAGCCTGGTTTTTCGTTTCTGTGGGTCAGTGATCTGTATAAATATAAAAAAGAAATTTTGTAAATGCTATGGTCTAAAAGTGTGCTTTATTTTGTTTGTAAACAATCTACCTGCTAAGGGATAAAGATTTACATGATTACTTGAGAAAGCGTGGTGAAGGAGAAAATAAAAACATGTTTTCATTCCTGTTGAAAATTAGAAAAGTTTTTAGGCCTTATTACGACTTTGGCAGTCCTGCTGTAGGACCTCCATCGCCACGCCTACAGGTGGACTGCCAAGGCCGCTGTGCACTGACCTACCAGATTCTGAGTTGAATCGCAGGTGGGCGGTGAGGTAGTGGTTTCACAGCGATGGTATGTTAGACTCAAAGGAGAGCCTAACATGCAGACCGCCACAGTGAGAGCACCTCATGATATGGCATGCATTCTATATCATGCAGGAATGGGGGTGCAATTCCAGGAGGTACAACATGTTCCCCCTATATCTACCACCAGGCGCAGAAGCGGCAGGGGGGCCTGACAGGGCTCTCTTACATGCCTCTCCACCACCATTTTCATGGCGGGCTCACTGCCATGAAATGGGTGGTAAAAAGCCAACTTGGAATATGCTGAGTAATGCCGCAGGAGCACTTTAGGAATATTCTTGCCCCTTTCTGCTGCGTGACCACTGTGGGATACTGATTCCCGGCAGATGTGGCAGTTCTGTGGCAGTCCAACTGCCACACTAAAAAACACTGTGGGAGGACCCGCTGTGGTGACGGTGTTCAGACCACCATCGAGAGTATGGCGGTTCTGAGGTCTACCATACTCATAATAAGGCCCTTAATGTTATTGGTTGCTCCCTGTAGGATGAAAGTTGTTAGATTTGGTTATTCATATCTTTTATTTGGAATGTTACCTGGTGAGTTGTTTCCCTTTTCCAATCTGGTCTTCCAAAGTCTGTAAAAATGTGGTTGATTTTCTGGAGTGGATGGATCCTTGGTTTTCTATTTTAATGTAGAATGGAAAAAAACGTGTGAAATTACTGATTTTTTATTGTTTTTGATTTATTTGCATTTTCTGTTGTTTATAGGTTATCTCACCTGTGTAGTGTTGGACTTTTTCCAAGGTCTGTGGAAAAGAAAATGAGTTAAGTACTTGGTGGGGTTAGAATAGTAATTTTACCCCCAGTCATTGTCAAGCACTTCTCTTAGGTAAGTACCCGGTGGAGTAAGAATAATTTTGCCCCCAGTCACTGTCCAGCACATTTCCTGATGTAAGTACTCAGTAGAGTTAGCATAATAATTTTGCCCTTAGTCACAGTCCAGCACCTTTCCTGAGGTAAGTACCCAACTAAGTTAGAATTTTATTTTTGCCCCACAGTCACTGTACAGCACCTTTCCTGAGCTAAGCATCCGGCGGAGTCAAATAAAAGTAATTTTGCCTCCAGTCAATTTTGCGCACCTTCCATGACGTAAGTACTTGACAGAGTTAGAATAGTAATTTTTCACCCAAGTCATTGTCCAGCACCTTCCCTGAGGTAGATATCTAGCGGAGTTAGAACTGAAGTTTCGTCCCCAGTCTCTGTCCAGCAGCTTCCCTTAGGTAATGACACAGCAGAGTTAGAATAGTGATTTTGCTCCCAGTCACTGTCCGGCACCTTCCCTGAAGTAAGTACTTGACAGAGATAGAATAGTAATTATTCCCCCAGTCACTGTCCAGCATCTTCCCTGAGGTAAGTAGCCAGCAGAGTTAGAATTGTAGTTTTGCCCCAATCTCTTTCCAGCACCTTCCCTGAGGTAAGCACTTGGCAGACTTATAATAGTAATTCTGCCTCCCAGTCACTGTCCCTAACCTACCCTGAGGTAAGTACACAACAGAGTTAGAATAGTAAGTTTGCCCCCCAGTCACAGTCCAGCACCTTTCGTGAGGCAAGCAACTGGCGGAGTTAGAATAATAATTTTGCCCAGACACTGTCCAGCACCTTCTCTGAGGGAAGTACCCGACGTAATTGGAATATTAATTTTTCCCCAGTCACTGTCTATTACCTTACCTGGGGTAAGTACTTGGCAGAGTTAAAATAGTAATTCTGCCCCCCAGTCAATGTCCAGCACTATCCCTGAGGCAAGTACCCGGCAAAGTCAGAATTGTAGTTTTGCCCCAATCTCTGTCCCGCACCTTTCCTGAGGTAAGTACTTGGCAGACTTAGAATAGTAATTCTGCCCCCCAGTCACTGTCCACAACCTTCCATGAAGTAAGCACCAGTGGATTTAGATTATTAATGTTGCCCCAGACACTGTCCATGACCTTCCCTGAGGTAAGCACCTGTGGGATTTGGAGGATTAGTTTTGCAGTAGTCACTGTGCAGTGCCCACCCTGAGAAAAGTACAAGGCTGAATTAGAATATACATTTTGTTCCCAGTCACTACCCAGCACCTTCCCTGAGGTAAGCTCCTGGCTGAGTTAGCTAAAATAGTAATTACGCCTCCAAGTCACTGTCCAACACCTTTCCAGAGGTAAGCATAGGTCAGAGTTAGAATAGGGAATTTGCCCCAGTCACTGTCTAGCACCTTCCCTGAGGGAAGTACCCAGCGTATTTGGAATATTCATTTTGCCCCCCAGTCAATGTCCAGCACATTCCCTGAGATAAGTACTTGGTGGAGTTGTAATAGTAATCTTGACCTCTAGTCACTGTCCAGGACTAAATCTGAGTAGATGACACATTTTAATTTAAAAAACGTTTTCATAATTGTCTTCCATTAGCTTAAAATTATTGATTCAACTGAAAATTGATGACTGTGGAGAACTTTCTCAAAATCTGAAAAAATATAAACCATTTCTGAATAAATATTAGTTTTGGGGATATTGTTATTAATGGTAGAGAGCATTAATGGTCATGTTTATACTTACCACTCTAGCTAGATGGCAGTGTTTTGAATTCTCTGTGGCTCTCTCACCTTCTCTCATTGGTGTGCATGATTACAATAGAAGTCAGTGTACAACCGAACACAAAATGGTGGACAAAAGGTTTTATATGCCTTTGGGGGTTTTGTATAATTTACAGTAAAATATGTTTTGGAATGCATTCTTTAATGTGGTTTATATTCTGCCTGAATATTAAATGAATTTGTTGGTTATAAAAAAAACATTTTTGACCTTCCTCACTTTTTACGACAGCCATTTTGGTTGGAGACAAGCGACATCATAAGGTTGAAATGAAGAAGGACCACTGTGTACGTGATAAAACTGATGGTATACACCCGTTACAACGCATCTTTTACTCCGCACTACCATTACAACGCGACTTTTACTCCGCATACCATTACAACGCATTGCGATGGGGGGCGCTCTAGGATAGGGAATAAGTATAATTTACTATCCAACACCTTCCCTAGGGTCCACGGGGACTGGAGTTAGAATAGTAAATTATACTTACCACTATCCAGCACCTCAAAGCGCTATGCGTTGTAATGGTATGCGTTGTAAAAGTCGCGTTGTAACGGTATGCGGAGTAATAGTATGCGTTGTAACGTCATACATCCAAAACTGATAAAGTGTTTATAAAGCTATTTGCTCTATATTTACAATTGTAATTTATTATCTATTGATTTTAGAAAATATGCATAAGAATTTTACAGTGCTGCCTTGTTTTCCAGTGTGTTGCTTTGCTTTCTAGTAATATTTTTTTCTTTTCCACTACTTAACTAATATTTTCAATACATACAAAAATTGTGTGGTAATTGTACTTATAATGTACCTCTATGTACCTCTATGTCTGTTCATGGTAATGACATGCTAAAGACTTACGTGGTAGTGGTAGATGTGTTGTAAAGGCATTTGTGATAATGGCATGCGTTGTTCCATCATACAACCGAGACACGGCACCTATGCAGAATGGGGAAGAAAGATGTACATCTCTTTTTTTGAGTAATTTTTTATTGGGTATCAAAAAGAAACACAACAGCGCGAATGGCACACAGCATAGTACAAAATGATGGCCATAGCATGATGGTTACATCTATACCGCAGTGAGGGGAAGGGAAATGGGGGCTTCAATGCCAAGCAGGAGAATGAAAGCTTCAGGGTTTCCGAACTGATATGCCCATTTTTCACCCACAAGAAGAATTTTACTCATGAAATGTTGAGTACATACGTTTACGAATGTGAATAATAGTTCTGTGAATAACAAAGGTTGTTTTGCTAACGAAAACAGGCCTTCATTCCTTTAAGACAGATTTTGATGACAGTTAGCTTTGTGCATCTGCACTTTATGTGCACTGATGATCAAACAATTAATTTCCAAAACTTTGGAAATTTTGTATCTAAAGAAGTATTATAAGAAAACTGGGAATTTAGAGCAAGGAGAAAATCAAGACCTTTAATTAGCCACAAATTGTTCTTTATTATGGACATTGACTAGTTCCTCCACTGGAATGGCATTGGAGGACAATAGGGGACACATTTATGAGCCACCTGTGGCACCGGAGCGTCACCTTTTGTGTGCCGCAAACTACAAAATCATATTTACTTGATTTGATTTATTATTTATAAAGTGCAAACAATTGCCCAGAGGTGACTTTGTACTGCCTAAAATGACACTAAAAAGGCCAGGTTTTTAAATCTTTCCTGAACCTCAATAAAGAGGGGACCGTTTCTAATTCCAGAGGTAGCCAGTTTCAGTTCCAGGCTGTGCAGTTTACCAGTCTCCTGCCTCCCCAGGTAGCCAGGCTGTAGGTGGGAACAACCAGATCTTTTACAGAGCTGGAGCAAAGATTCCTTCTTTGAAGATACCATCTAAATCCATCTTTTATATAAGTGTGGCCAGGGCCATGAAGTGCTTTGTAGGCCTTGTAGAAGCTTTTGAAGGCTATCTGTTTCCTTACCGGTAACCAGTGCATCAACATTAGAGCTGCTGATTTTTGTAAAACTTGAAGTTTATTCATGGATTTTCTTGGTAGGTTTTGGTACAGACCCTTGCAATAGTCGGTTCTAGATAGTACAATGATAACGGTCTTTATCAAGTCAGAAGGAAGGAACTGAGCAATTATCTTGACTGAACGTATTGCAAAGAAGGAAGCCGAAGTGACTCTATTCCCTTTGCCATGCATGATAATTGGTTCTCAGTCAAGACACCAGATTTTGTACCTTCTGGATTGGTGATGGAGGAGTGCCAAGTTCCTCAGGCCACCAGTCACATGACCAGAATAGTTTGTTGGGAATTAGGGTTGATTTATGAGGTTGCGCAAAGTCACTTTGCGTGGCTTTGAATGGCCTCCTATATATGGTGTTACGCAAGGCAGAGCAAATTGCTGTGTTGCCTTACTATGCTTTAGGGAAGTGTTCCCTGGGCATTGCAGTGGGTGTCCCATGCAACACACGTGGATTTTGATGCTTCCCCAGATTTACAAAACCATGTAAGCCCAGAGATGGGCCAAAACCTTACGCTTTCCGACAAGAGGTGCAACGAGGAAAAATAACTTTAACTCTCCTGTTTTTTTCCTCTTTGCACGTGGCTGCATTCTGCAGCACACATGGAAGGAATAAAAGAACTTCCCAGGATTGCCCCAACCTCCACAAAAATAAATCTGCCTACAACGCAGGCATCCTTGCACCAGGGTGTAAGGGTGCCTATGATGGTGCTAGGCTGCCAAAACTGCACCAATACAGAGGGACAATTCAGGAACGTACCATTCCTGCCTGTTCACTGTGAAATCGGGCAGCGAAGCAAGGTGACTTGCTGCACTGTCCTATGTCAAAACCCCATAAATGAGGCCCTAGGTTAGTATCATTTAGTGTTAAAACACAAATTACAATCTACAGAAAGCATCATGTTCTCTCAAACCTCCAATAAATACCAAGCGATCAAGAATAATTATAGAGCCTAATATATTTTACTTTCTCTCTTTGAAAAGGATTTTATGTGAAAATCCTTTCTCCACCTGCGCATTCCCTTCTCATTCTCGCCTCTGCCCAATTAATAGTTTGTTGGTAACTTTAGTTGCTGCTGGTTGCTGTGATCGCCACTGTTTCACCTCCAATTTGTTTTAATACTCATATTAGCATATAGATCTGACATGTAGACATTTCACTGTGAGTTTCTGGAGCTTCCCACAGTCTACCGTGCATTTTCTTCTTTTCTATTTAAATGTATAAAGCCGCCAGCTAAATGCAAATGACACTCAGAGCTCATTAAATAAAGACATAAAGATATCGTTTTTAAAGGCACTTTTGTAACTACCACTTTTCAAGAATAAAAAAAAAATCAAAATGTTGTTTTCTTTCCACAAAAGCCAAAATGTTACGGGAGCCGCACCCGCCAAAAACACATGAATCTATGAAGAGGGGAAATAATCTACCCCCCAGCATCTGTGGGAGGAGAATGTGACATCAATTGAGACAGAGCTTTCTCTGCACTCATGCATTACAAATACCTTGAAAGTAGGAAAGTAAGAACCAGGCAAAGAGCTTAGTGAGAACTAAGTGGTGTGAACTCAAATGTGCCAATTAAAAAAGCAGTGGGCCGCAGGGTGAATGGGTGAGATGACCAAGGTTCGGAATGGACTGTTCCCATGAGGAGCAAGGTCAGTCCTGAGTTGCATTAAGTGGGCCTCTGGGTCTGATTTATAGTTTGTCAGACAGGGTACTACATTGCCATGGCAACAGAGTGCTCAGTCTGCCAAACTCAAGGTGCACCCACCTGATTTTGAGTCCGGTTAAAACTCATATGTTATGCTAAAGGGGTATAATTTACTCTGTCGGCGTAAAACTTTGTCCGATGGAGTTGGTGACATCAGAAGTAAGCCATCCTATTGTCGCCCTATTTAGAGTGGAAGGATGGGTAGCTTTTTCCCCCGTCTTTTTTTGCAAGTTATATCCTGACGATAGTTCCAATGGAATGGGGTCATTAGGGTTTTTATTTTTCATAAGCTCCTGCTTTTAAAACTTAAAAAACTTTGGAAAAGGATGATGGCTGACCGTCATTTTTGATGGAGCCATCTGTGAAACATTCACTACATTGATGGAAACTGCCATAATGACAATGTATATAGATGTCTGCAGGGTCCGGCGGACATCTCTAAATGTTGCAGGTGGAGTAAAGACAGGGTGGCTGACTGCCTCTGTACTCTGTTCACCAAACCCTAAATCAGGCCCTCAGTCTAGAATGACACTGTGTGCAAAAAGCAAACGCTATCCCTAGTAATTGCCAGTAACAACTTACAACCATTTGTCTCATCACATTAAGTGTGGTTGATTGCCAATAGTATGACTGGTTACCTGAGACTGGCATAGAGTACCAAGCCTACTACTGCCAGTGCTTGTGAATTCCACAAAATAGCAAATTTGCACACATCCAAAAAATCCAAAATCTAAAAAGTTAAACGTTTTATCGAAATCAGCATGAAGAGAAAAACCAACACAGAAATAACATGCCCAACAAGGGCCCCTAGACCCACATGCCAACCCAAGAATTCCTTTATTTGGGAGGGTGTCACACCAAAAACAACCCCCACCCACCTGATCTATTTCTCTAGGAAGAAATAGCACCTAGAAAAAGATAAATGCAAAAATACAAAAATAAATCCGCACTTTTGACAGTAACACTGTCAGTTCCAGCCCTACCCCCACTGGCTTGAGAAAAATAAAAGAACTTCTAAGGGAAAACTGCCAAACTAGGTACAACTGAAGGAGCAAGGATCCGCACGTGAAGTGACTTGCTTGTATTCACGAACTTCGAATAAGGTTAAAAACATTAATCAACATGTTTGTCTTATTAATATTACATTACACGACTCAATGGGTGCCCGAGAAAAGCTTCCTTATGTGTTTTACTAACTGTAATATGCTTGCATCTAAAAGTGGCTGCTGCTACGCGAGGGTTTCTACTACGCATGCGTCTGTCACACTCACGTGACATGATGTATTTTCTGCTCTGGAGGGAATCTGCCGCTTCTGCGCACTAGTGTTAATAAGGCTGCTCTATGTTCTCACATGCGAGAAGCTTGCACTGCTGCTTTTGCTAAACTGTGCATACTGCTTAACCATAACGCAATAGTTAAAATTAAAGTAATGGGTATAGAGTAGAGATACATGGTATACAGTGTATTCATTTATTCTGTGTTCTAAAACTGTTTCTTTCTATCCTTTTATGAAACAATAAATCTGGGCCTGGGAGACGCAATACCTCCATTTTGAAAGTCCTTCTGCGCATGACAAGCTCCAGAGAGAAGCTGAGAACATTTGTCATTGAATGAGAGCCAAAGACAATCACAGCCAAGATGCGCCTCGGAAGCTAACCCTTAACCCTGCCAGAGGAAGCTAAACCGTACCCAATGTATTACAATGTATTTAATGATAAATTCTCCATTGTTGGGTGGAGTAGGCTTAGTTAGTTAATTTGTTCGACTTGTCCGAATAGCTGACCTGTCACTGACCCAATGCACTCAATAGGTGATCGAGAGCAGAAGTGCTGCGAAGCACTCTGTCAGAAGATTCGCTGACCCAATCGGGGTCCAGGAAGCTGAGGTGCTGGCGAAGCACTTTGTCGGTGAACTCGATAACCCAATCGGGGTTCTGGCTACTAGCTGCAGAGAGGGAGTAGCCAGGCATTGCAACTGAACTGCGGGTGCTGGTCTTAACCTTTGGTGGTCCTGTCCTGATCCAAATCTGGTTTATACTGTTCTGATTCTGATCTGCACCTGCTGGCCTACTGGCAACTGCAACTTTTGGGGTTTTCCTGTCCTTCAACTGGCCCGTGTCCAGGGTTGGTCTTTACACCATTCTAGGTAAATATAAATCTGTGTGGGTTTGTTATCGTATATTTTGTTCCTTCTCTTTACCCTTCCTATACGTGAAAGTTTTGATTACATGTATATATATGTTCCCTTTTCTTACCCACCCTAAGGTTAGAATATTTAGAAAAAGTCGTTTTTGATTAACGTGTCCCTTTTCTTACCCTCCCTCTTGAATAAATGCTCAAATCGTTTTTGATTAGCATGTTCCTTTTTCTCACCTTCCCTTTGAAAACTGCTAAATTGTTTGAATTACTTAGCATGATCCTTTTTTACCCTTCCCAAAGTATAAATGATAAAATCAGTTGTTTATATAGTATGTTCCTTTTTCTTCCCTGCCCTTATTGCTAGATGATCGAAATCAGTTTAATACATCTTTTGTATAGTTACATTCTGGTTCTGATTTTCATTAATGAGAGTTTTGTGGTATTTAATCTTTGGATCATGACCATTTAAGAAATTTAGATAAAGAGTTTAAAAACGGTCCAGAGTCTGTGGTTATTATATGAGTGCAAATGTTATTTTCCTATTATTCTAACACCCTTGATCCAATAGGTTACAGGTACCCACGACTAGGATTGGTAAGTCAATGGGATAGGACCTAGTAGGTAAAATAGACTGGTAGTACAGCGAAGGTAACTTGATTAAATTATTGAGTTATCGATTCATGGGCCCAGGTGAGTATAGTAAAATCATAGTTGGTGATCTGCGCGCTCTATCAGTATATTCTTTTGGTAGCAGAGGTAAAGTTAGGGTTTAGTTAAAGATAGGTAGTTAGTTAGTTGCTTATGATTTTACTTGTGATTATTGATCGATCAAATGTGATATTATTGAAATATTATTGAAATTTCATTGCTTCTGTTGATGCTGTATTGAATTTATGTATTAACCAAAATTGTTTGTACCTGTTATATGTTTTGTCTGGAATCCCGGGGGGCAGAGTAGCAGGTGGTAAATGGAAGCCACACTGCAGTGAGGTCACTTACCTAGAGGAAATTAGTGCATGGTTAGGTAGAACCGGAAGCACTATTTAGGGTTTTCTGAATGAATGTGTGAATAAATGACAGCAAAGAGTTCGCTAGCAAAACTTTTGTTGTGATATCACCTAGAAAGGGTCACACAGAAGGAGTAGCAGGTTCATCTGAGCTTGATTGATAGCAAAGGGGTTTGCTGGTGAAACTTTGGCCTTAGTATATCCCGGAGTGGATAAGTCTGAAGGAGTAGCAGGCTCTCTAATGCTTGTATGAAGGGTAGAGGGAAGGGATCTACTCGTAGTATATGAAGAGTAAGCGGAAGCGATTTACTCGTAGTGAGTGAAATGTGACTTTCCTTTGAATTAGTCGCTCAGGTACAATGACAAATGTTTTTACGCTGTTAAATAATAAAATCCGCACTTTAAAGAGAAAAGAAAAAGGTTTACGTATTACCTTGCAAAGGAGGGAGTCAGTCGCGGTGCTGTGCTGATGTCACTCAGAGCCGCGCTGATATTGGTTGAGACAGCGGGTGTGTAGCTGGGGTAGTAATTGTAAAGGAGGGGTGAGCACAGGAGCGTGGGAACTCGTCATTGGCTATTGTTATTTGAAACAACATTGTTGAAAAAAAGAAACGCTCTGGTATTGGAAGCACTTTAGGTAAACAAACAAAGTATAATTGAAATTTTTTGAATTCCGGTTCAAAATTATATGTGGCATGTAGGTCCACTTGACGGAAACAGACCTGATAGGAAATACTTAGGTTTTGCTAGAGAACAGATGATAAGAGGCAGACCTTGTACTATGTACGGAGGTGAAAGAAAATGTCATTAGCAAATAGAGTTAAGAATTTCTTTAAAAAAGATAAACCGATTAAAACAAGAAAAGGAATTATTATTCCACCACCGAATACGCCCGTATCATACATAATGTTTGACAGAGGCTACCACACTTGTGTATGGCTAGAAAATTGGGTGGAATACACTAAAGATGACAGAGTTTTGGCATTTCCCCAATATGGTACTTTTATTGGCAGAGTTCTGTTTAATTTAAGGACACGTATGTATGATTTAAATACCAGACCTATATTAACGCAGTATGAGGCACTAGAAGAATGGGACATTGAGGCTTTCGAGCGAGACAGACCCAGAAGTGACAAAGGGTTGAGTAAATTCTGCCCTAAATTTCCCCGAGAAACTAGAGATAAACAAATGAAACAGTGGCGACAGAACATGATAGCGAAGGACTATATCCTGTATTAACTTTAGAAGAACCCACTGGAAGTAAAAGGACTGAGAAAACAAAACATTTAGTGACTAGTAGTGAGTCAGATGAGGATTATTTGGAGGATTTATTATTGAAATATCCACCACCCTATAATGAGAAACCAAGTACAGTAAATCCAAATGCACCGTATCTGAAACCACCTCTGATTCCACAAGTGGTACATGAGACTTCAATAGAAAAGGTATTACAAGATAGAGAAAGAGAAGCATTAAATAAACAGAGAAGTGAGTTGATTCAGAAGATTTCTCAATTAAATACAAGTCCCGAAGCCCTGACAATACCAGTAACTATTGGCCCAGTTGTTCCTTTGTACAGAGACAAACAAGCTAGTCCTAAAACCTCAGTTTTGACTACTTCAGTAGTACAGCCAAGAAAAGAACCATTGATAGTAGACAATCAGGCAAGTAAATGTGAAACAGTGATCTCTTTAATGGATCTACCAATAAGAGAACCAGAAACTAGTTCGATTAGGAAAACCACTCCTGTAAATTCGAGAGAAGTACAAATAGAGGCATCCTCAGGTACACGAAGTGCCACAGTAGTAACCCCAGAAGAAATAGAGAGATGGACACGAGAAATAGAGAAACTAAAATCCGAGCAAAAGCCATTGGATATATATAAATTAAGAGTTGAATTAGAGGAAATGATGGCTGGAAATGTGGGATTGGACAGATTAAATACATTTAGTGAAGATGAATTATTATTTATATGTAAAAGCATTACTAGAAATACAAAAGTGTTTCATGAAAAATTAATGGACACAGCAGCTAGCATGGGAATTGACATTGGCAAATCTAAAGTATTAAAGAGACCATATTGAGTTGAATTTTCTGACAAAGATCTAGAAAACATGAATGTGTCAGGGAAAAAAGGTACAAATCAAGGAGTTGATTACTTTATTACAAAAATGGGGTGAATTAGAAAAATGCAAAACTAGATGGGCAAAGAAAAAAGAAGAGGTTCGATCTAAACAAATTGCTTCTGAATATGTATTAAAAGAAACAGAAAAGGTAGAAACATTATGTCCTATGAGAGAGGTACCAGGTGGAGGTTATGTGCCAGTCCCATGGTCCCGACAGGATATTTTATCCTTCACAAATGATTTCCCTAAACTGCGTGAGAAACCTGTAGAATGGTACAGACAAGTCGAGACATTTGTAAATGTTTTGAAATGTCTTTTCAAAGATTTAGATTAACTATTTGACATTGTGGTTCCTGTAGATTTGTGGACAGAATGTAAAATTGCTGCTGATTGGCCTAGTGATGAGTACCCTAGAGACCCAAAGACAGGGGCTCCTTCCAAAGAAGTTATGAAGTAGTACAACCAGGTATTACTCTACCTCAAGGGGAAGGTGCCCACAAAGGAGACAGATTGGACAAGAATAGATAGAACTACGCAGAATAAAGATGAATCAGTGCATGCACACTATGAACGATTATTACAAGTGTTTAAACAGTATAGTGGACTAGACAACATTGATGTGAAGGATATGACGCATTTCATTTATCGATTTGTATCAGGATTAAGGCCTGAAATTTCACAATGGTTTAAGGACCATAAAATTTGTTGGCAAGCTAAGCCAATTGATGAAATCCTTAAATATGCTAAATACTGTGAAGATGAGCTCAACAATAAACGAAAAGAGTTAAAAGAAAAAGTAATGTGGGCACAAGTAAAGTTAGCAGAGCAACAAGAGCTTCAGTTAAGCCAATTAAATAGTAACCAGAATCAGGGTGATGGTAATGGAGGAAAGGCGAGAGGAAAGTTCAATAGACAGGAAGAAAAAAAGAAGTTCCCTTGTCATGGGTGTGGCAAGTTGGGGCACTGGAAGAACGAGTTTAAGGCTGTGCAAAATGGTAATGTGCAAAATAATGATTTGAATCCACAGACGCAGAATGAGTTGCCACAGAAGCCACAGCAGCAGGTAACACAAAACCAGTTACCCCTTGCACCTATGCTAAATTACAGGAGCAAAGCACAACAGAGAATAGATACCACAAATTGAGAGGGAAGTGAAAAGAGAGATACAGCAACCTCACAATTTCTTTTGAGTGATACATTTTTAGTGAAGATCCCTACTGAAGGTGCCTGGGAGGGGAGGACGAGGAGTGTGTGCTTGGCGCCTCGTTGCCGGAAGACCAGTCAGGTCAATACATTGAAGGAAAGGTTGAGGGAAATGATGTCACCTTTCTATTGGACACTGGTGCTACCTGTTCTACTGAGAGAACAGCAGACGTTCTAAACGTACCCCTCTCGGGAGAAGCGATCCAAGTAGTGGGTGTTTCTAATAAACAAATTAGTATCCCAGTTACGGAACCCATGGAAATGAGTATAGGCAATTTTAAAGAAATGCATAGATTTTTTGTGTGTGATTCAAGTCCAGTAAACCTATTAGGTCGAAACTTGTTGTGCAAAATGAATTGCACTATTTTCTGCACCCCAAGTGGTGTTGAAATTCAAACCCCAGATGAAGACGGGATTTATAAATTAATGTTAGCAAAACAAGAAACAGAGACTAAAAAGTTAACTATAGTGGACTTACCAGAAGAATTACAAAAGACTGTAAAGCATAATGCATGGGACTTTACCGGAAAAGATGTAGGATTAATGGCAAATATCAATCCAATAAAAGTGACAGTGAAAGAAGGTGCAGTTTACCCGAGTACTCAACAGTACAAAATGAGCCCAGAAACAAAAGCAGGTGTTGCAGCAGAAATAAAATGTCTGGTTGAAGCAGGCATTTTACAAGAAATAATGAACAGTCCATGTAACTCGCCCATAATAGGAATAAAGAAACCGAGTGGCAATTACAGGGTCGTACAAGACCTTCGCAAGATTAATAAGATTGTTGTTCCCTGCTGTCCAGTCGTGCCAAATCCTGCAGTAAATCTGTATCAGATACTGTGGGAGGCTGGATGGTTTACTGTCATTGACCTGTGTCACACATTTTTCTCGATTCCATTACATCCAGATAGCAAATTTATTTTCTCATTTGAATTCGACAGTCATGTATATGTTTGGAATCGTGTCCCTCAAGGTTATACAGAAAGTCCATCGATTTTTAATCAGATTTTGAAAAAGTGCCTTGAGTCTTTGGTGCTGCCTGGACAGTCAGTCCTGTTCAGTATATAGACCACCTAGTGGTGGTGTCTAAAACATGAAATGACTGTGTTGTTGATACCACTGCTTTACTGATTCATTTAGGTGAAGGAGGACATAAAGTGTCACCTGAAAAGTTACAATTTTGTACCACGTCAGTGAAATATCTGGGACACCAGATAGAAAGAGGTGTTAGAAGGGTTACCTCAGAAAGAATCAGAATAATCAAAAACATGAATGTGCCTCAAACTCAGAAATAAATCAGAATATTTCTTGGAGTTGTTGGGTACTGCAGGCAATGGATTGTAGGATTTGCAGTCCTAGCAAAGCCATTGATACAAATGACAAAGAAGAGAGCAAAAGACCCAGTAGAATGGGATGACGAAAGCAAGACTGCTTTCTCAAAACTGAGAGAATTCCTCTGTACAGCTCCAGCATTAGGGATGTAAAACTATTCAAAAGATTTTGCACTTTTTTGTGACACACAAGATAATTGTGCACTTTCAGTTCTGACACGAATTCACGGTATGATGAGACGTCCTGTGACATATTTTTCTTCCACGTTAGACCCGGTGGCATCTGCGCTGCCCGGATGTCTGAAAGCAGTAGCTGTAACCTGCACGAGTCTTGAACAAAGTGAGTCTATTATTATGGGACATCCTGTGACTGTGTATGTTCCATATGCAGTTGTAATTTTGTTAACAATGACCAAGACCTAGTATCGATTTTTGATTTGAAAAGCTTTATTCGAGTTATATACTCATAAAAGCAAAACATACATTTAAATACATCACAATTAAATATTTAAATCACATTTATACAAATACATATTTATAAAACAGTTGTGCAAGCTTAATCAGTATAAAAATTAACACGCATTTAAAACAGTAATCAAATCACATTTGTAGAAAGAGCCCTCCGCCTAATGGACCAGGCCCACCCCAGATCCTTAGCTATGCCCAAAACAATAGGCTCGTCAGTGGAGGTACAGACGATTCTCAATGCCTCAACACCACTAGATGTCCCATGGTTCTTACAAACTGGAGCTAACCATACCCTCCTTGGGGTGGCGTAGGCATTACAAACAAATAGGAAGTGGCCCATGCTTTCATTGGCTGCGCCGCACGCTGGGCAGCACAGGGTGTTCAAACTCTTCCACCTGCCTGTTAAATATTTCAGGGGGAGGGAGCCAGATCTCAACTGGAAAAATAACTTCCTGTCCATAGGGACAGTTATACTGTCCCAGTACTGTTCTAACACGGGACACATTTTGATTTCCAGAAAACGACCCCCCATCGAATCAGATTTTGTACCCCTCCAGAGCCTACCATCTATCCACTCCCAATATAAAGTTTTAACCTCTTCGCCGCTAATGACAAGGGTAACTCGTCATGGACTTTCCATTGATTTCAATGGAAAACAAACCAGCCTTCAAATAATGCCTTAGCAGCCAAGTGGTTAAGGGTATCTTTACTTGGAAAGACTTCCCCCGCTGGATTGTCCCAAAGGTTGGAAAGACCAAGTTCACCTAACATTACCCTTACATTTTTCAACCATGATATTTTATGGAAGGTGTCAATTTTAAATATTGCCAAAAACCCATCTGCGTTGTGCTTAATCTCAGGGGTGGACCAAAGACGTCTTTAATATAAGATGGGACGCAATCGAGCTCGATCACTAACAGATCTTCTCCCAAGATCAAGGCTAAGCGGGATTAGCGGGGTGCTCTGGGGAAGTCCCGTAATTCCCCTGAAGAACCTGTTCTCTGCTATCTGTAGGGAGGTAAGCTTTTCAAAACCCCACAGCTCTGCCCCATATAGGGCCGACCCTATTGCCTTTGCATCATATACGGCAAGGACGGGTTTTAAGGTTTTGTTTTTGATTTTTTATGCTCCACCCGTAGTGCCCTCGAAATTTGCTGGTGTTTCAAGACTGCTTTTTCTATGTGATGGGACCAGCCTTGGCTATTTGCTATTTGTACCCCCAGGTAAGTAAACTCCCTAACTACCTCAAGCTCGATATTATTCATGTGTATCTTACCAACATTAACTTCGAGCCCATGCTCCAGGCAGAACCCATCAAAGATATTTAAGGCACGTTGTAGCCCAGAAGGGGTCTTAGACATAATTAGCGTATCATCAGCGAACATCAGGATAGGGACCCTGAGGCCCGCTAACGAAGGTGCATCTACACTAGCATCCAGCATCCTGCCAACGATCCCATTAATAAATAATGAAAAAAGCAAGGCTGCCATTGCACAACCTTGGCGAACACCCCGTTTCACTGGAAAGTCGACGGAAGATTGACCATTCAAACCCCACTGGACTTTAGCGAAATTACTCTCGTGCAACCTCATGATTAGGGTGAGCAATTCTGCTGGGATACCTATTTTATTTAAAACTGTCCAAAGCTTGCTCCTTGGGACTAAATCAAAGGCAGCCCGCAAGTCGACAAAGGCGACATACAGGCTGCCCCTGCCAAGAAGTACCGTACCCCACCGCAACATAGTGAAACGAAACACCTGATCGACAGTGCTAGTAGCCCTCCGAAAGCCTGCCTGGTAAGGGGAGAGGGAATTATTCTCATCCACCCAATCCATAAGTTTGTTTACCACCATCTTCCCTATCACTTTTTGGATAGTGGCAATCAAACTTATTGGCCTATAATTAGCCGGGAGGGACCGGTCTCCTTTTTTATAGATCGGTATGATAATTGCTCCCTTCCATTGGTCTGGGACTAGCACGCCTTTTGCGATGGCATTCCCCAATAGGAACACATACCTAACCCACCTATTTTTATCATTTTTAAAAACATCCGAGGGTATCCCATCTAAACCCGGGGCCCTTCCCCCTTGTACAGAACATATTGCAAATTCAACTTCTTTGGCGGAAAACAAATTATCAGTGGGAAATACGGCTGGAATCACTTCCCCCACCACCACCTCCTTTGTCTCTGCATATTGGGGTCTAAAATAATTCACCCAAGCAGCCTCTGCAACATTATTGTCTGGTTTATTAGGGATGCCACCTCTACCCCACTTCACTGTCTTCCAGAAAAGCCTGGAATCCTTGGCTCCAGAGGCCTCCTTTAATTCAGCCCAATACTTCTCGTCCCACATTTTCTTTTTTGCCAGGGAGATGCTTGCGTTATAATGCTTCCTTGCTGCACTAATTGCAGCCCTATCCCTAGTTCTAATAGCACTACCCAAGGCTAATCTAGCTGCCCTACACTGTTGATTAAAACACCTGGCTGGTTTGGGAGGTAGTTTACGATTTGCCTTGCGTGTTCTCATAAAATGAGGTCTTAGAAGGGAAAAGAGATTGTTGTGGATGTCAGTAATTACCCTGGACCCTGGAACTATGGGACTTACTAACTCCATAGAAGCAAGAGCATTGTCCACCTCAGAACTAATAAAGTCCATAGATTCCGCATTCGCCAACAAACATGGCCATTTTAATCTGCGCATATCATTGGCCATGTCAGGGAGTAAACCATCACTTGCCTGCAAATTGGACTGGGCAGACATCCACCAGGTTTGGGTCACACAAAGTGGGTTGTGATCACTTTCTATCCTACCCTTGATTTCCATGTCACAAACCCCCTGCCAAAGATTAAGACTACATATAACGTAATCTATCCTGCTTCTATTGTGACCATTATCAAATGTGCAAACACCCTACTTTCGTAAAGTCACCGCAGTAGTGACCAATCTGTGTGGGGTGATCAGCCGCCGAGGATAGCCCACGTTAAACTTAACCGCGGGTGGTATGATGGAGGAATAGCATTACCGAATGTACAACTTTATTATTGGGCATCCCAACTCAAAGTAATTAATCAATGGATCCACGCCCCACACGAAGTCCCGGCATATCTGGCAGATAGGACCCAACTGGGAACGCATAGTTTGTTGGCCCCGCTATATAACCCGAGTCTCCTTAAGAGACTGATCGGCCCAACCAAGCACACAGTTACTTTGTGGTACAAGGCGCTCACGCGGTTAAAGTGGAAGGGGGTCATTACAAAGCTGACTTCACTTTGGGACACTAAAAAGTTAGGCTGCCTCAGGTCCAGCAAGGGGTTTACCCAATGGGACAATATCGGCATTTAAACGGTGGGAGATCTCTGGACATCTGCAGGGGTACTCCCTTTTTCGCAACTGCAACAACAATACGCACTAGGCCCCACTGAAACTTATAGGTACATCCAGATAAGGCACGCTTTGTTGGCAGTACTGGAACCAGGGTCCACTGTCCCAGAATCCTCACCCCTAGAAGACCGGCTTCTTACAGACTTTATGCAAACACGCGCCACCTCACTCACATACCGCAAATTGCTAAACAACCTCCCGGACCCCTTACAGGGTTAGAGAGAGAAATGGGAAACTGAATTGGGCGCTATGGACGAGACGGATTGGAATGCGGCTATGGCGTCGCCAAGGGAGGCGGGGGTCTCGGCCCGGTTTAGGCTCATACAGCTAAAAATACTACATAGAGTGCATTACACAAGGACCGCTCTTTATAAAATGCACAGGGCTGAAACCCAATACTGTCTCAGGGGATGTGGGGAGGAAGGTACACTACTGCATACACTGTGGGACTGCCCGTCCATAAGGAGTTACTGGCAACAGGTCTTGCGAACCATCTCCCAGCCCCTCAACACTTCCCTAACACCAGAGCCACGCCTATGCCTGCTGAATATTTGGGAGGGAACTGACCTGAATCTCAGGCAGCAGCAATGGGTCACTATCGGAACAATGGTGGCCAAGCGCGACACGGCGCAGAGGTGGGGGATACCGGAGGTGCCTACGTTAGCATTATGGTGTAGGACAATGGACAAAATGATGTTAACTGAACGTACAGTGTATAAAATGAGAGCTAACCCTAAAAAATGGAACAAGGTGTGGGAGGCATGGAATAGATACAGGGGAGACATATGTGAACCGCTGCCAGAAGATGAGGACGACGATTCGGAGGATGAGGAGTAACTAGCCGATTGAATCGGGAGGGAAGTCTGGGGGTGGATGAAGGGGCGTTAATTATCTGACAGGGATTTCAACTTTGTTCGGTGCTTGGAGAGGGAAGGGTATCTACCTGGGAAATTGGGATCGGCACTTTCCACTGACATTGTTTTCCACTTTGTGACTATATATCAAAGATGAGCCATCGAATTTTGTTCTGTTCACTTTCTAAACAAAACAAAAAATGTAAAAAAGTAAGATTTTATCTCTTCAATCATTATATCCTTATTGCATTTCGCATCATGTCGAACATTCGCTGCAGGACCGGAAGGTTGTTGGCTGAATAGCTGTGTGACAGTACGAGCCGTTGCATTATTCTGTAACATATACGAATGGCAAGATGTACTGATGTTGTTTTGATGGCAATTGTCAATAAAAATCTTACACCCCAAAAAAAAAAAAAAAAATGTGCAAACACCCTCCTTATCACCCTTTGTCCTCCCATTTAGGGCTCTCATCCCGTGTTCCAAACACATGGCATTTAGGAGAAGTATGTCCTTCGTCCAGCGTTTGACAGGAGCTAGATTCACAGAAGGGACTCCCCATAGATTGTCCTCCTCCTGCCCCAGGGGATCATCAGTACTGTCTAGGGGTTCAAAGGTCCTATTTAAATTCCAGCTACTACTACTCTATTTCCAAGGGACTTAGTTTGTAAAAAGGTAGACAGGGCCTCTAAAGTGGGAAAACTCCCGGTATTGGTACCTCTGGCATAAACGTTATACAAATCTGCCACACCCCACTTTTCTGAGGAAATTCGCAACATTAAGATGTCTCTGCAACCCAAATCCCACATTTTTATTGTAGTTTCCAAGCTCTGCTTAATCCAAACTGTGAGACCTCCCATTGGTCTACCCCTGGCACCTCTGTTTGCTGGAATTGAGAAATGTAAATAACCTGGAAGAAAGATGGGGTCACAAGCCCATGTCTCCTGTAAAAAACACACTTCAAACCCATTAATAAAATCAATCCAGGTGTGTGACATCAGCTTGCTACCCAATCCTGCAATATTCCAAGATATAAAATTCCCTGCGATAGAACCATCTCCACATACTGTTCTTGTCGAGGGCGAAATAGGGAGGTTCATTTGGCTACCACCATGCCCTCCCCAATTTTGGTCATTGCCCATAATATTATGCTTGACTCCTTGAGTGCCAGTGATACTTGATGTGGGTAGTTCCCCACTCCCCTGATTTTGCATTAACTCCCCACTTGCTTCCTCCACAAGTACAATCTTTTCACCAGCATTCATTTCGTTTGACACAACATTAATGTTCAAAGCAGAAACATTAAGGTTCCCACATAGATTCCAACAAGATGTACCTCCCCTACTATTCTGATAGTCAGACTTTGGTCAACAACCCCAACCCAAACCTTGCATGCCTTCCAATAAGTTATAGTTTAGGCCATTACTATGGGTTTGCCATTGTAATGGTGTAGTAGATGGAACAACCCCTACCAAGGGGGGGTTGTTAGAGCAGCCTAAATTCCTAGACACACCTACTTGGGCACATGTTTGCCTTGGGTAAAAAAAGGTAAGATCGACAATACCGATTCCACCACTACTTGTGCCCCAGCCCTGCCTTGTTATCCAAACTGCCACCCTGGGGTCTTGAAAATTGATGACAATACAGTCCCCCCCCAAGTTTTTGGGAGTATAACCAATCCAATCTGTCCTCCTTACCCCTATTATCAGCCCATCCACTTCCCCTGGTAGTGGTCTGTTTACCCTTAACCAGTGCATTACCTTATTTTTCAGCATCTGGAAGGTTTCTCTTTGTCCAACCAAAAGAGGTGGTACGTTAGTAAGGACCGTCACATAGGGATAGGAATCCGGGGTAAGATTCACAGGGGGTATCTTTTGAGGGGGCTTCGTTGGATAGGATGATGATTGTCTAGTAGCTGGAGCAACAGGACGGAGTATAGGAATATTTGATGGTTGCTGGGAATTAATGAGTGCAGCATTGCTTATTCTGGGACCGTTATTGCCCCCTGCTCCAACATTAGGGTAGGGTTTAGGAATGCTTGGTAGAGGCTGGGAATCATTCGGAACAGAAGTACTACTTTGTGGGCATTCTTTATTCTTACCCTTAGACACCGGGTCTGGGACCTTAGTTATTTTTTTCCCAGTACTGGTGCCAGGGCAAGCTAGCACTTCAGGATTAGTCTGTTGACCTAGTCCCTTTCTCTGGGGACCACTTGTAGTTCTGCCTATTGGAGATTGTATTTCGACAATAGGCAGATTTTTCACCTTTCCAATAGGTTCCTGCAGCTTACTACTCTCGCTCATCCTAGGTTGGGATTTAATTAACGATTTCGTGGAGAAAAAGTTATCTAAGGTGGCCTGCTCGAAGTGATCCAATTGATTAATTAACTTGTTAACTTGTTCCTCTATGGGTGTCAAGAGAGACCTTAATAGCTTTTCCAACTCGGGTAGTAGTGAATGTATAGGGGATGAATTCTCAACCAACCCCGTCCCCTGGGGGTCATTGATAGTATGGACTGGACTCACTGAAACGACAGTTCCCCCCTCATTTGATGGTTCTCTACTTTGGCTAACCCCAATATGTTCCTTTCGGGTGTGCAAAATTTTTGCGACTTTCCTAACTTTATTTGGAGATTTAGAGGAATAGCATTTCCTCTGGGCGGTACTCCTCTTTCTTTTCAAGCATGGTTTTAATTGAGGCACACTGGTAGACACACTAGGTTCAACTATACAAGTTGGAGAATCAATGAGATTTGTAGGTGGAATTATAGGCATGGTGGAAATCTCAGATCCCAAGTTCGAGCCACCCTCAGTCTCCGAAATTAGAGGAGAGACATAAGGTACTTCAGACACAACGGGCAGGATTATGGACGACAAAGGGGTAACCAATGCCGGGAAGGCTTGCGGTGGCCGTTTTTCCACAAAATTTTTGAGGAGCTCAATGGACAGCCTACATTCAGCGCGTCTCTTTGCTAGGGAAATTTCCTTATCAATGTCTTGAGTAACGCGATTAAAATATTTATCTAGTGGGCCAAAAATGGCTAGCCCAGCCTCGGCCTGGGGAGAGACCAAGGTGGTACTATTTGGTAATAAAGACATTATTTACAGCCCCCCACAAGTAAAACAGTAAGTAATTAATCACAGTGAGACACAAATAAAATTAAGTATGATTATACCACCCTACTGGCAGGGACAAGTTCCTTTGCACTAAGTGTCAGTGGGGTGGCCCAGCCCGGCCTCCTTCGGCCCCTGACGGCCACAGACGGTCCCGCCCTTGTCCCGGGCTTCTTCCGGGCTTCTCCCGCGCAGCGGCCAAGGATTCTCCCTTTGAAAAAAAGAGAAAAGATGATGGTCGGGGGGGCGGGGCCAGCAGGGAGAGCAGCCCAGGTGTGGCCAATGGGGCTCGCAGGGACTCCTGGTAGCTGGAGTCCCTGCTTCTAAGCTCGCAGCCCTGCCGGCGACTCCACGCGCCCCGAGGTATTCACAGCTGCAACTCTTCTCTGACAGCTGCTCCGGGTGGATGGGGGGCGCTGCGAGACCCGCGAAGCGGGTCTGGCGAGATGTCAGGTCCCCCAGAGAATCCAAAGGTCAGTGGCAGCAGTAGGTTAGGCAGGCGGCGGTAAACAAACAGCAAATCCAGAACAGGAGGGTCCCACAAGCAGGAACACCAAGCCCTCTTTTCACTCCGTGGGCGGGGGGGGGCGGGGCCAGCAGGGAGAGCAGCCCAGGTGTGGCCAATGGGACTCGCAGGGACTCTTGGTAGCTGGAGTCCCTGCTTCTAAGCTCGCAGCCCTGCCGGCGACTCCACGCGCCCGAGGTATTCACAGCTGCAACTCTTCTCTGACAGCAGCTCCGGGTGGATGCGGGGCGCTGCGAGACCCGCGAAGCGGGTCTGGCGAGATGTCAGGTCCCCCAGAGAATCCAAAGGTCTGTGGCAGCAGTAGGTTAGGCGGGCGGCGGTAAACAAACAGCAAATCCAGAACAGGAGGGTCCCACAAGCAGGAACTCCAAGCCCGCTTTTCACTCTGTGGGCGGGGGGCGGGGCCAGCAGGGAGAGCAGCCCAGGTGTGGCCAATGGGGCTTGCAGGGACTCCTGGTAGCTGTAGTCCCTGCTTCTAAGCTCGCAGCCCTGCCGGCGACTCCATGCGCCCCGAGGTATTCACAGCTGCAACTCTTCTCTGACAGCAGCTCCGGGTGGATGGGGGGCTCTGCGAGACCCGCGAAGTGGGTCTGGCGAGATGTCAGGTCCCCCAGAGAATCCAAAGGTCAGTGGCAGCAGTAGGTTAGGCGGGCGGCGGTAAACAAACAGCAAATCCAGAACAGGAGGGTCCCATAGTATCTCAAACCGAGTAGGCTGAGTAGTATGAGAGAATCCTTGTAGGTGCAGGAAATGTAACCATTGCTAGGTGTAATATTCTGAACCCAGCAACACTGCTACCTAATTCACACTTTGCAGAAGTGAAGGGAGAAATTGTACATGATTGGATCGACTTAACTGAGTATAGTACAAAACCACGTTCAGACATAAGAGAACAGCCATTAATTGATTCTGAATATGAGCTATTTGTAGATGGCTCATGTATGAGACAAGCAGAAGGAGGTTTAAGTGCTGCTTACGCTGTGTGTACATTGGGATGCCCAATTGAAGCATCCTATTTGCCTGGAGTCAAGTCTGCACAAATAGCCGAATTGGTTGCATTAACAAAAGCCTGCAAATTTGGGAAAAATTGGAAAGTAACCATATACACTTACAGCCAGCATGGTTACGGGGTTGTGCATGACTATGGCCAACTATGGATGCAAAGGGAGTTTCTGACTTCTTCAGGTACTCCAATTAAGAATGGTCATTATGTAAAATATTTACTTGAAGCAATCCAGTTACCAAAAGAAGTGGCTGTGGTCAAGTGTGCTGCTCACAAATGTGGAAATGACAAAGTGACAGCTGGTAACCGATATGCTGACCAGTCAGCCCAACATTGTGCAAAATTTAAAATGGCTGTTAACAAGAAAATTGAGGTGGACGGAAACAGCTGCCAACTTATGCTGCTAGAAGGTGTGAATACGTGGGAGGAAGTGAGAGATTTGCAAAATGGAGCAGAACCAAAAGAAAAGGAAGAATGGAGGAAAATAGGTTGTCAGAGAAGGGTTGAGGATGGTGTCATTGTTTATCTTGATGGGAGGCCAGTGTTACCAGACTGTATGCTTGCTCCTATGGCTAGGATGGTTCACGGAGATTCTCATTTGGGAAGAGATACTATGATACGTCTGTTCAGACAGTCATGGTTCAATGCAAAATTCAGGAAAATAGCAGAGGCACTTTGCCAGAGATGCCTGGTTTGTCAACAAATGAACCGAGGGAAGAAAACAGGAGTACTACCAGGAAAGATTGGGAAGGCAGAGGGTCCCTTTATACGATTGCAGATTGATTTCATTATTCAGTTACCCCCTGGTCGAGGACTAAAATACATACTTGTCATTGTCTTCCTGTTTTCAAAATGGGTGGAAGCTTACCCCACACGAAGGAATGATAGCATCACTGTAGCCAAACTTCTACTCAGAGAGCTTATACCACGTTTTGGTTTTCCAGTAACGATTGAATCAGACCAAGGCTGTCATATTAATAATGAAATAATTGGTCTAATTTGGGAAGCATTCAAGGTCAAGCAAAAATTGCACTGTGCATATCGCCCAGAGGCTTCTGGAGTGGTAGAACAACTGAATGGCACAATCAAGTCAAGACTAGGAAAGATGTATGAGTCTACCCGATTGGAGTGGCCAGATGCTTTGCCACTTGTTCTGATGGGACTTAGAAGTATTCCAGACCGGAACACAGGCTTGAGTCCACATGAGATACTAATGGGAAGAGCAATGAGGCAAGCATGCGTGCCAGGACAAAAACTGATAAGTATATCTGATGATTTAGTACTGGAGTACTGCAAAGAACTGGCTGACCAAGTGCTTTCTATCTCTCACCAGGTTGAGGAAGATGCTGTGCCAGACAAGCAACTCCAGCACATGACCTGAACCCAGGTGACTGGGTAGTGCTAAAGAAACATACTCAAAAATCTTGCCTTGCACCAAGGTGGGGAAAACCACAAGTGATTTTAGTTACCATCACAGCTATAAAGTGTGCAGCAGTTCCACACTGGATTCATGCCAGTCATACAAAAAGAGTGACTGAACCGGATGAAACTGAGGCTGAAGGTTGTGCAGCTGAGGGGTCTCAAAATGTTGATCCTGAAGTAGCTGAAGAGAAACAACCAAGCACCAGTCAAGATGATTTGATTCCAGTAATTGACATACCTGCAGAATATGTGAGAACCAGAAGTCAAACTTATCTAGATAGACAGAGTGATAGTGAGGACGAGACAGGTTTAGAAGAAGGTACTCAGATCATAGAAATACAAGTCAAAAGTGATTCTGAGGAGGACCAGATAGGGAAAGATCAGATAATCAACACCCCACCAAGATCTCCAGGAACTGAGGAGGGACAGATAGAAAAATGGGCGGAAGCTGGAGCAGAAGAGAATCAAGTGTTCGAAGAGCTTGAGCAGGACCAGACAGGAGTAGAAAATTGGGTTCAGGAAGAAAAAAGTAAATCAAAACAAAGCGAAATACAGCCGAGACCTGAACCAGGCCTGATTAATAACCAGGCAAAAGAAACAGAAATAAGACCTGGACCTAGTCAGATAGAAAGGGATACAGAAGACAGCATTGAAATAGATGTGCCACAACTGAATGAAAATAAGAGAGCGTTGGAAGAGAACCAAAGCACAGTGCCAGCTAAAAGACTCAGAAAAGGAGAAAAGTGGCCTAGATTTATCAAAAGACTGAGATTACGTTTAAAGAAAATTGATGGAAGAACCTGCACAGGTGAATGAAATAACAAGTCAAACTGATCCACCTGTAATACAACCTAGAAGGAGAAGTCCACGACTGAAAAGGCTAAATAATAAATTCAGAGGCCTTGAGTGGACCTACATCGTGTGGAAGATTTTGAAAACTTAGAAATAAGTGACGAAAGTGATGAAGAATTGATTGCTGATCAAGAAGTGAGGCCAACTTGAAGTCTTCACAGGGTAAAAAGCTGTGTAAAAAGTTACAAAGAGGGGTTAAATCTCCTAGTCAGAAATGGCTGATCGTACTGTTAATAGAAGACCGAAAAGAAATTGTTTAAAAACATGCTGTAGAATATGTGTATGTAGTATAGCAATAGTTTGGTTAGGACTGACAATAGCTATTCCTTACATAATGAGTAGAGACATGAAGAATGAAACTAATAAGCAACAAACTATAGATACTGACGAACTACAAACAAGGGATACACCTAAAAGAATAGATACACAAGAGAAAGCACCTAGCATTAGACAACAGAAGGTAGAATTAGAAGCATCAGATGAGGAAGGACTACATTATACTAGAATCAAAAACAGAACTCATTTAAATGTATTTGCAAACCTATTAGTGCATTATGTGGAAGCTATAGAGATAGAAGAGTGTTATGTTTGAATGAAGTTGCCTACTTCAGTAGCTGAAGGTGTGACTTACCATCATTTGCCACTAACATATGGAATTTCATGTAGTATTTTAGCTTGTTTATTCTATAAGAAAGGACCTTTACAGTATTACTATTCTAATTTAGATGTGATATTTTCTGAGCGTCCTATACGTAGTAACCTGAATCCTGTTCATACTACTAGTGATATAACACATTATATGAGTGAATATTTTCTAACTATAGATACAATAGATATAGCTGAAGCACACAAAAATAATTTGACATGCTTATTACAAGAAAAAGAGAAAATATTTTTAAATATGGTTGAGAAAAGGAGAAAGAATTTCCAAAGAAAGGCAGATGATAAGATCCATAAAATTCCTAAATGGGCTGAAAGTATAGGGTACACCTCAAATGGCAAAACCTGTGCTGCTATGTTGCTGGATTTCGAAAAGAAAGGGAAGCTCTGTCTCCGTAGGGAAAGAACTAGTTATTATAACAATATATTCATTGGTTCCAGTGAATGTGAACACAATTATAAGGTAATTGGGGTTGGGGTTTCAAAGATGAAACTGAACCTGTGTTTCCTGGATTTTATATATTATATGCGGAAACAAGGTTTATTACAAATTGCCAGACCATTGGTATGGGAGCTGTTATTTTGGGATAGTCTTCCCAAAGATATATCATGTGGATAAAATCACTGGAAACAATGAAGAAACTAATGGACTAATATGTAGTAAAAGAGCTAGTTTTGGTGAAATAGTAGGTGATATATTTAGTGCATTGATACCTACAGTGGGATAGGCTCTGAATACACACATAATCTGCAAATTGTCAACAGTAGTGGATCGGTTATCAACTGACAATGCTGGAGGGTTCTTGATGATCAAAACCAAATTGGTTGAGATCAGATCAATGGTTTCACAAAATCGACTTACTCTTGATACATAATTGGCAAAAGAGGGTTGAGTCTGTAGATGTTGAAAGCGCAACATTGTTGCACTTACATACCTGACAAAAGCATTGAAATTAAGAGGTATGTGAGGAATATTACTAATTTGGAAAAGAGCTTAAACCACTGGAGGTTGATAGTGCATGGAAGAGACTTACTGATGATCTATACTCTAGGTAGTTGGCTTTCTAATGTAGGAAAACATGTTGTAGGTAGAATACTGATGCCAATGGTGGGAATAGGTTTATTAGTTTTAGGAATATTAATCTGTTACAAATGTCGAAAGCATAGAAAGACATACTCTGTGAATAGGCGGGGAGTAAAAAGAAATATTAATGAGCTTGAATTAGAAGAAGTGAATGGAAAAATATACAAGAAAATGAAAAATGTCCACAATAATAATGAAAAGAAACAAAACAGAAAGTTTGAAGAGATTGAGTTGGGTGAATTGTGAAAAGTTGGCATCTGTTTCATTAATTGGGGATTGATGGAGCAAGGATTCGCACGTGAAGCGACTTGCTTGTATTCATGAACCTTGAATAACGTTAAAAACAATAATCAACATGTTTGTCTTATTAATAATACATTACACGACTCAAATGGGTGTTCGAGAGAAGCTTGCTTATGTGTTTTACTAACTGTAATACGCTTGCATCTAAAATGGCTGCTGCTACGCAAGGGTTTCTACTGCACATGCGTCTGTCACACTCACGTGACATGATGTATTCTTTGCTTTGGAGGGACTCTGTTGCTTCTGCGCACTAGTGTTAATATGGCTGCTCTATGTTCTCACATGCGAGAAGATTGCACTGCTGCTTTTGCTAAACTGTTCGTACTGCTTAACCATAACACATAGTTAAAATTAAAATAATGGGTATAGAGTAGAGATACATGGTATACAGTGTATTCATTTATTCTGTGTTCTAAAACTATTTCTTTCTATCCTTTTATGAAACAATAAATCTGGGCCTGGGAGACGTAATAACTTAATTTTGAAAGTCCTTCTGCGCATGACAAGCTCCAGAGAGAAGCTGAGAACATTTGTCATTGAATGAGAGCCAAAGACAATCACAGCCAAGATGCGTCTGGGAAGCTAACCCTTAACCCTCTCAGAGGAAGCTAATCTGTACCCAATGTATTACAATGTATTTAATGATACATTCTCCATTGTTGGGTGGAATAAAGATGCCATGCGAAAATATATTGATGGGCGGGAACGTAAAATTAATATTCAACACTGAGGTATCAAAATTTGGTATGGTGTGATGACCTCTCCTCACTCTTTGTCCAATCAAAATTGGGGATCCTTACACTTGCAACATTGGGGGGTGGTACACTGACCTGGAAAGTAGTATAACTAGAGTAGGCTTAGTTAGTTAATTTGTCTGACTTGTCCGATTAGCTGACCTGTCACTAACCCAATGCACTCAATAGGTGATCGAGAGCAGAAGTGCTGCGAAGCAGTCTGTCAGAAGATTCGCTGACCCAATCGGGGTTCCGGGAAGCTGAGGTTCTGGTGAAACACTTTGTCGGTGAATGCGATAACCCAATCGGGGTTCTGGCTACTAGCTGCAGAGAGGGAGTAGCGCAGGCGTTGCAACTGAACTGCGGGTGCTGGTCTTAAACTTTGGTGGTCCTGTCCTGATCCAAATCTGGTTTCTCCTGTTCTGATTCTGATTTGCACCTGCTGGCCTACTGGCAACTGCAACTTTTGGGGTTTTCCTGTCCTTCAACTGACCCGTGTCCAGGGTTGGTCTTCACACCATTCTAGGTAAATATAAATCTGTGTGGGTTTGTTATCGTATATTTTGTTCCTTCTCTTTACCCTTCCTATACGTGAAATTTTTGATTACATATATATATATATATATATATATGTTCCCTTTTCTTACCCACCCTAAGGTTAGAATATTTAGCAAAAGTCGTTTTTGATTAAAGTGTCCGTTTTCTTACCCTCCCTCTTGAATAAATGCTCAAATCGTTTTTGATTAGCATGTTCCTTTTTCTCACCTTCCCTTTGAAAATAGCTAAATTGTTTTGATTACTTAGCGTGTTCCTTTTTTACCCTTCCAAAAGTATAAATGATAAAATCAGTTGTTTATCTAGTATGTTCCTTTTTCTTCCCTTCCCTTATTGCTAGATGATCGAAATCAGTTTAATACATCTTTTGCATAGTTACATTCTGGTTCTGATTTTCATTATTGAGAGTCTTGTGGTGTTTAATCTTTGGATCATGACCATTTAAGAAATTTAGATAAAGAGTTTAAAAACTTTCCCTGAGTCTGTGGTTATTACATGAGTGCAAATGTTATTTTTCCTATTATTCTAACACCCTTGATCCAATAGGTTACAGGTACCAGCAACAAGGATTGGTAAGTCAATGTTATAGGACCTAGTAGGTAAAATAGACTGGAAGTAGAGCGAAGGTTACCTGATTAAATTATTGAGTTATTGATTCATGGGCCCAGGTGAGTATAGTAAAATTATAGTCGGGTGACCTGCATGCTCTATCACAACAAACGCTAGCAAAGCCAGTAGGTCTAGCCTTGGCCACATGCCTATTGGCAATTCTTGTTTTGAGTTGTCATGGTTTTTACATTGCCCAAGTTAAATAAAAAAAAAAAGACTTTGGCTAAAGACGAAAATGTTTTTGGTCTCAAAAAGGACACATTACAGTAGTAATCCCTGTTACTGAAGCGAACTACTTTGTGTGTGAATGTGATCCTTGTGAAAACACACCATGCCATAGGGAAGTCAGTCATCAATGGTTGAAGTGGCTGACATATTGCCCCTTGATGCATGCTGAAGTGGGTGGAAGAAAAATGTGAATGGCACAATCACAGGCTAATGGGTGAAGTCTGGCTTAAAACCCCTGTAAGTATACATACTTTTAGTAAAATCAAAAGGTCTTGGATAACAAAGACCTAAAAAAATTATTGGTCTGGCAACCTCTTGCCTTTGAGAAAGAAGGTAAGGTACAAAAAGGCAAGAAGGAAGGGATGGAATGAAGGAGTGAACCCATAAAAGGACGGAAGGAAAGCAGGCACAAAAGGAAGAAGGTCAAATGGAAGGAAGGAGGGCAAAAGGGGAAGGAAGAAGGAAAAAAGGAAGGAAAAAAGGCAAAGAAAAGAAGGAAATAAAAAGAAAACAGGTAACATGGTAAAAAGAAGGGAAGAAAAATGTATGAAGGAAAGAAAAAAGAAAGAAGACAAAAAGAAAGGAAGAATGAAAGCAAGAAAGAAAGAGACAATGAAAGAAAGGAAAAAGATGGAAAGCAAGAAGGGAAGAAAGAAGGCAAAACAGAAAGAAGGGAAGGAAGAAGGAAAAAAGGAAAAAGATGGAGCGAAGGAAAGGAAAATGAAAGAAGGCAAAAAAATTGAGAAGGGAAGAAAGAAAAAGGCAAAGAAGTAACAAATGGGAAAAGAAAGACAGAAAGAAAGAAGGAGACAGAAATGAAAGAAATAAAGAAGGAAAGAATTAAAAAGTGAAAGAAGGCAAAAAGAAAGATGGAAGCAAGAAAAGAAGGGAAGAAAGAAAAAGCAAAAAAGGCAAACAGAAAAATAATGAAAGAAAGAAAACAAAAAGAAAGAATGATAGTAGGTGAAAAAGAAGGAAATATGGAAAGGGAAATATTGAAAGAAAAATGAATGAAAAAAAGAAAGATGTAAAAAAAGAAAGAATGAACATTGAAAGAAAAAAGATGGTAAAAAGAAAGAAGATGGAAAGAAGGAAGGAAAGAGGGTTCACAGTATGAAAGATTGGATATTAAACCCCAAAATACATCCCACTTATGTTACATGTTCTCTGCAAATTAAACATGATAAAGGTTGGTTTTCTTCCTGGGCAAAGTTTATTTAAGAACCATTGGCTTGGCAATACTGAGACCAGGAACACAATATGGTAAGCTGTGAAATAGCATTAGTCAGACAAAGAAAGGTCATTCCGAAACGAATTTACAACAGCATTGGCAGACAAGAACTGATATTTCATCAAAAATATAGGGTATGCCGAAACAGAGGGAACAATTTATGTACAAAACAGGGGGGACAATTTTCATTTCATTTCCCTCAAACAGTACATAAAGACGATTAGAAGTTCCTCTATGTTATTATCTGTCCCCCCTGCTTTGTACATGAATGTTTCGGCATACCCTATTTTTTTGATGAAATATTTTTGATGAATTGATTACTCAAGGGTTTGCCATATTGGTAAATGTAAAATGGTGTAAGAACATTTTTGTCATTTGTTTTATGTGGTGATGTCACATTTGCAGTGTAGTTCTTTTGTAAATTGTGGGATCCAATGTTTGTTACTGTTTTGATTTAATGTTTGTGATTGTATAATGTTTCTGGAAGGAATACGTGTTGTTTTTCACACACCTAATACATTTTTCTTAAAATATTGCAAATATTCATAAATTGAAAAGGTTAAATAAATAACCAGATCAAACAGAAAGGAGCTTGTTTGATCTTTGCGTTGAATAGACAGCATCAAGTAGAGAAGGGGTGTTATGGCAGGGTTTTTGGCTTTATTTAGCAGTGATATAGATCATTAGTCTTGCTCACATCTAGGATAGGTATTCTTAGCCTGTGTTGGCCCTTTTAAGCCCTTTTTTCCAGACCTAGAAGAGGATAGCTGCTTAATATGATAATATGCCTTTATTCTTGACTTTAACCTGTCTATTGCCTATTGGCTTTGACATATTAGACACATTGGTATGGTTTATGTAGGTATTCTGACAGAGCTAAGGGGCATTTCATCCCTTTCAGGCCTACAGGCCTAGAGCTAGAGGGACTCCATCTTGATGAAGCTGAGAGGCTTTTCAGGGTAAAGTTAAAGTTTATAGTTAAGGCTGTTGTTCGCCCTAAGCGAACCGGAGAGAACCGGCCAGAGCTGAATCTAATCAGGAATTGTTCCCGGGCTCAGGTCTCTAGACGAAACAAGCAGACTGGTCACTGTGGGAGCGTCTAGCGCAAGGAGCCTGGTGCATGGGATTGGTGGGAGGAAGCTGCTGGCTGGAACTTTCCATGAGGAAACAGCATTCTATATCAGTGAAGTGCAGAGGCGGAGCCAGTGAGTCGAGTAGAGTGAGAGTCGAGTGGAGGTGGCGAAGCCTGGCAGTCGTGTTAAGGTGGAGGAGTGGAAAGCAGTGGAGTGGAGTTGGCAGAGAGAGAGGGTTCAAGCTGGAGAGAGAGCTGAGTTGAATAGTGAGCTGGAACTGAAGGAAGCAGTCAGAAGCAGTTACTTATCAGGAGGAGGTGTGAATAGCTGGAGTCTGAAGTAATGCCTTTTAGAAGAGACGGAGGAGAGATCGTGGACTAACCTGTGGGAGCAGAGGGAGTTAATTGGACATTGGCACAGAGACAGAGTGAACAAGCTAGTGGAATGAAAAGCATCAGAGCGGCAGGAACCATTGGATTGAAGCTGGAAGGTGGAGACAGTTCGTGGGGGAGAGGAGTCCAGTGCAAAGTGATCAGCGCAGAGGTGTACCCAAGAGTGCAGGAGAGAGAGAGAGTCTGAGATGAGCCAAGGCACAGACGAGAGAGGAACCCAGATGACAGCTAGAACAAGACTACACACTAATAAGGTGAAGGCGCTCCTGTTATATTAATTTACTTTACACTTGCATCTTAATCTTATCTTTATTCCCTAGGCTTTTGCATTGCTAATCTTTTCTCTTTCAGCGGTGTGTTCTACCTATAGTCTTTGTCAGTTACATGTGTTAATTATAATACAGATCTGTGTATGTATCTATATTGTTGTGATTAAAGAAACCCCCAGTTTATTAGTGAACTGCCATGCGCTTCATATTTTTGGTCAATCTAGGTAAATGCATCTTCTAGGTGTTTACTAGGTACATGAATGGATGAGTAATCCCAATCAGGTAAGTGGTGATCACATAAATAGGGAGTGAGTGGACCTATGATGCCAAGAATAAGAGGTACATTATATTAATTGGCTAACTCCTTATATTGTAGTAGCAGACCCTTAGTGAAGAGACTTCCCAATATATATATATATATAAAGGTGTTCATAGGAATGTGGTCGTCGTTGATATGCGGCGTTAGTGAGAACGTTGGGTTGGATACCAGCGTGGATACCCACAGGATTGTGGCTTGCATAAGTGAGAGCGCCAGGGGGGACACTGGCGTGGAGATCTACAGGATTGTGGATCGTTTGGAAAAGGGAGCATTGGGTTCTGCAGGCCCATGTGTAGTCGCACCGGATTGTGCGCCATATCTGCCCTAGGGTAGACCGGTCTGGGTCGGGGTGGCCGCGAGACCAACTGATGTGAATATAAGTGTGGTGTAGGGTATGGATATCCCTAGTAATCAGTGAGTATTCTTAGTATCCCTATAGATTTAGTGGTGTTTTTAATAATATGAGCTTGTATATTGCGAGTTCCCCATCCTCAGGTAGGTACCCAGGTGCCTGGATAGTTGGTCCTGAGGAGGGATGTGATTACGTTCTGGCTGGGTTGGAGGGGCCCCTAGGGGCTGATCCCATCTAATCAGAAAATCCAGCCATAACATCTGGCGTCTACGAACAGTTTACGAAACCTGTGTGATCTGGCCATGTGCTTAGAGAGGTTCCCATGTGTTGTGAGTGAGTGCCATGAACGCCATAACATCTGGCGTCTACGAACAGTTTACGAAACCTGTGTGATCTGGCCATGTGCTTAGAGAGTTTCCCATGTGTTCTGAGGGAGTGCCCTGAGCGCCAGTTCCATCTGGCGTAATGTTGCAGTTTATGTAGCCTGTGTGACCTATGGGCTTGAACAGTTGCAGCGTGAGGAGATTGCATTACATCATGGCATTTGGCTTATTCAGGGTAGAAGGAATGGTTTTCATCTTGGTGTTTAAACTGTCAGGGTTGAAGGATGGCATTACATGAGGGAGCCAGTTACATCTTTGTGATGGTCCAATTGTATAAATGTGTGTAAAAAATGCTTTTAAATTGCCTATTAAATTGCTTGCTGCATCTGCTTATGCTGTGCAATGTGAAATGTGTTCATTGTTATATGATCTGTGGAGTTCTTTGAATATAGCTCCTTGTAAATATGGCTTATGAATAGCGCCATGTTAATGTGTCTTATGAGGTGTATGTTTTCATTTTGACTTGCTGTGTTGCTTGTGAATGGTGCTTTGGATATATTCCTTGTGAAAAGCGTGTCATTTTTTGAGTTTGTTTACTGTCTTGTAAATATGGCTTGTGAATAGCGCCATTTTAATGTGGCTTGTGAGGTGCATGTTCTTATGTTGATTTGCTGTGTTCCTTGTGCATTGCGCCTTGGATATATTGTTTGTGAAGAGTTTGTCTTGTAAATATGGCTTGTGAATAGCGCCATGTGGTCATGGCTTGGACAGGGCATGTTATCATTACGTTAGGCAGGGGAGAGCTGGATCTCTCTCGGGTGCTTGGGGATAACGTTTTGAAAATGTGTGTACGTGTTATCTGTAAACGTGAAGAGATGTGCTCAGGACTTTCCCATGTATCCGCGGACTTTGGGGAATGATTCTGCTTGTGCTGCCAAAGGGTTAATATCTTGAATTGAGATGGCAGTCTTTATTTTTAAACATGCTGTTTTACCTCGCATGGTTATTTTGACCTGACTATAAAAGTCAGTGTATTATTTTAAGGATTGATGGTTTGATTTTGACTTTTGATTCCTTGGTCTGCCTACGTGCTTTGTCAGCTTCTTGCCGGAGAGGTAACATCTTGTGCTTTGCGAAGGGTTCTGTTCATTTCACATTCTTTTTGAAATGCGTCTACGAATTTGTGTGGGTTTACCTTGGAACTGATGCGGTTATAAATCAACCAGTCGGATTGAGATAAGGGTTTGCACGGAGAGAGCTGTGTTCTTTTAAATACGCTTCTTAATATGCATCCATAGACGTGTGGAGTATTATTTTTGAATGCATGATTTAAAATGAGTGAAATGTTAAGGAGGTGGCCCGTTAGAATGCATGCTACGGGCTGTTTTCATTAATTATTTCTTTAAGGGTTTTCCATCTAGAAAGGAATGTGCTGGTTGCAGTGATCACAGGTTGAGAATAATCAATCTTGCCCGACAGTGCATGGTAACATGTGCTTTTAATTAGTGAAAGGCAACCGTGTGCTTTTGAAAACAAATGTAACATTGTTATTTTCCCAAATGTAAACTAAAACTTTTTTTATAAATGTGTCAGCAAAACCGGCCTTGGTAAGTTATCCAACTCAGTTAGAAAATAATTGGCTGTTTATTAATGTATGAATGTGGTCCTTTTATTAGGTTGGATTAAATAGCTTGTATGTTTAATTACACTGTAATGCAAAATTATGTGATGCCCCTGGTTGAACGAAACAAAATGTTGAAATGTATCTGCATTTTATGTTGTTTTAAAATTATTTCTCTTTCAACAGCTGACAATGGTCCATGATAATTCGTTTTTTCAAATGCAGAATGTATAATTTTGTGTGCAAAACTTAGTTGCCCCTTTCTAAATAAGTGCCCATATTTTAAATGTCTTGCCTTTAGCTGAATTAGTTAGACAAAAGTCTTTTTAGAAACTGGAGCTTTTAAGTAGCAGTACATTGTAACTGAATTGTTTTTTTTTTAAATGCTAGCTTTCGTTAGTTAGAAAAATCAGGCCTGGGAACAAGCTTGCAAGGAATTTGTTTGTCGACCTTGGCAGACCAGCTGGCTTGTGAAGACGAGTTTTTTTTTTTCTTCCTCTGCAGGCTCCGAACACGGCCCTGTCTTGTTATGATTGGCTATAATCCAATTTTATTCCGCAGACGGCTTGTTTATTTAAGGGTGGGGTTAACTCGCTCTTCCTGGCTGTTGACGCAGGCAGCTTCATTGCCTGCTGATAAGGGACTCTTGCACACTCTTGGCCCTTGGCAGTAGGCCTGGGCGGGCTTCTCTGATCAGGGAAATGGGAGGCTTGCAGTGCCCTGCTCCTGCTGTGAGATCATCATTTGGCAGTGATTCAAATTACTTCATACTGTAGCCTGGCTCCTGCTCTGAAGGGAGGGGCTGTCTTAGTAAGGATTAGTGTATGAAATAGGCCCTTCTGGCTGTGTATGTAAACAATTAGATTTTGCCCAAACTAATAATAATAAATATATGATTTTAATTATGTCTTGACTTTAGAAGACTGTTTTTAATTAATTAAGTTTTTTTTTCCCGACAATGAAAAGCACTTGGGGTGCTTTTTACATGGAAAATTTTGTCATGCAAGATTAATGATACTTGTTTTCTTGTCCCTAGGATTGCTGGGTTGTGGTGTTGTGTGGGTCGGCCCCTCCCCCTCCCACTTCCTTTATTGTTTTAGTTTTTTACTTTCATGTTTTTATGTTAGTTTATTATTTTTGGAAGATGGAACCAGACCAGACCAGACCGGAACGGTGGTGAATGGAGGTGGTGAATCGGAGGAAGTGTCCGGATACCGAAGATGCAGGGTGGTGACCTACACTGATGTCCACAATTGACTTTGGACTCTTTTTTTTTTCAAAAAGGATTTGATTACATAATTCCTTGACCTGCATTATTCCCATGTTTTCAATCATTACAAGCAGGCCCCACTTTTAAAGGAAAAAAAATGTCACCTATTATAGTTTTCCTGTTTTCTTCAAAACAGTTTTTTGCCAATGAAGGACTTTTTTTTGAATGGTGGTGCACACATGTGTTCCACAGTGTGAAGAAACTAAGTGATATATATATACAACAGCTATCTTGTAGAAATGGGGTTGTCTTTTACTGTTATTACATTTTCACCTTGATTGATCAAAGGGTGGTTACCCTAGACTTTAGATTGTCCTGGGAGGTGTGTCTTTTAGTATGATTATGTATTAATGTTTGCTCATGTTCATTTCTCAGATTTCACCAAAATGTTTCTTTAAATTAATCATAGTAGGTAGGCCTCATTTAGGCCCATTGTTGTTTTTATTCCACAAACAAGCCCCTACACCACTAAATTTCATGAGCCATCATTAGCTTAAGTTGACAATAGTAGGTAGGCCTCATTTAGGTCCTTTGTTGTTTTTTCATTAGAAGTTGAAACACATTTTGTTCTTAAGGTGTCCGAAGTAGGTAGGCCTCATTTAGGCTTAAGTTGTCTGAAGTAGGTAGGCCCCATTTAGGCCCCTTGCTGTTTTCATTCAACACATAAGTCCCTACATCACTAGATTTCACCAGTTATCACTAGAAGTTGAGGCACATTTAGTTTGAGGATGCTTTGGTTAGTTTCTGTTGTTATCAGATCCAATCTCAGATATGTTTCAGCATTCAAGTCAAGGGTGCTTTGATTTGTTTTCAGTTGGTTGTTAGGTTTGTATCCCCTACAATTGAGTTTCAGGTGGAATTTCCTTAAGTTGTCATTCTTTTTAGAGAGTTTTTTAGTTTTTGATTTGTTGATAGATTGTGTTGATGTTTGTTTATATGGATGTTGTTGTTTATTGATGTTCGCAAGATAAGGATCTAAGGGTGGAGTGTTATGGCAGGGTTTTTGGCTTTATTTAGCAGTGATATAGATCATTAGTCTTGCTCACATCTAGGATAGGTATTCTTAGCCTGTGTTGGCCCTTTTAAGCCCTTTTTTCCAGACCTAGAAGAGGATAGCTGCTTAATATGATAATATGCCTTTATTCTTGACTTTAACCTGTCTATTGCCTATTGGCTTTGACATATTAGACACATTGGTATGGTTTATGTAGGTATTCTGACAGAGCTAAGGGGCATTTCATCCCTTTCAGGCCTACAGGCCTAGAGCTAGAGGGACTCCATCTTGATGAAGCTGAGAGGCTTTTCAGGGTAAAGTTAAAGTTTATAGTTAAGGCTATTGTTCGCCCTAAGCGAACCGGAGAGAACCGGCCAGAGCTGAATCTAATCAGGAATTGTTCCCGGGCTCAGGTCTCTAGACGAAACAAGCAGACTGGTCACTGTGGGAGTGTCTAGCGCAAGGAGCCTGGTGCATGGGATTGGTGGGAGGAAGCTGCTGGCTGGAACTTTCCATGAGGAAACAGCATTTTATATCAGTGAAGTGCAGAGGCGGAGCCAGTGAGTCGAGTAGAGTGAGAGTCGAGTGGAGGTGGCGAAGCCAGGCAGTCGTGTTAAGGTGGAGGAGTGGAAAGCAGTGGAGTGGAGTTGGCAGAGAGAGAGGGTTCAAGCTGGAGAGAGAGCTGAGTTGAATAGTGAGCTGGAACTGAAGGAAACAGTCAGAAGCAGTTACTTATCAGGAGGAGGTGTGAATAGCTGGAGTCTGAAGTAATGCCTTTTAGAAGAGACGGAGGAGAGATCGTGGACTAACCTGTGGGAGCAGAGGGAGTTAATTGGACATTGGCGCAGAGACAGAGTGAACAAGCTAGTGGAATGAAAAGCATCAGAGCGGCAGGAACCATTAGATTGAAGCTGGAAGGTGGAGACAGTTCGTGGGGGAGAGGAGTCCAGTGCAAAGTGATCAGCGCAGAGGTGTACCCAAGAGTGCAGGAGAGAGAGAGAGTCTGAGATGAGCCAAGGCACAGACGAGAGAGGAACCCAGATGACAGCTAGAACAAGACTACACACTAATAAGGTGAAGGCGCTCCTGTTATATTAATTTACTTTACACTTGCATCTTAATCTTATCTTTATTCCCTAGGCTTTTGCATTGCTAATCTTTTCTCTTTCAGCGGTGTGTTCTACCTATAGTCTTTGTCAGTTACATGTGTTAATTATAATACAGATCTGTGTATGTATCTATATTGTTGTGATTAAAGAAACCCCCAGTTTATTAGTGAACTGCCATGCGCTTCATATTTTTGGTCAATCTAGGTAAATGCATCTTCTAGGTGTTTACTAGGTACATGAATGGATGAGTAATCCCAATCAGGTAAGTGGTGATCACATAAATAGGGAGTGAGTGGACCTATGATGCCAAGAATAAGAGGTACATTATATTAATTGGCTAACTCCTTATATTGTAGTAGCAGACCCTTAGTGAAGAGACTTCCCAATATATATATATATATAAAGGTGTTCATAGGAATGTGGTCGTCGTTGATATGCGGCGTTAGTGAGAACGTTGGGTTGGATACCAGCGTGGATACCCACAGGATTGTGGCTTGCATAAGTGAGAGCGCCAGGGGGGACACTGGCGTGGAGATCTACAGGATTGTGGATCGTTTGGAAAAGGGAGCATTGGGTTCTGCAGGCCCATGTGTAGTCGCACCGGATTGTGCGCCATATCTGCCCTAGGGTAGACCGGTCTGGGTCGGGGTGGCCGCGAGACCAACTGATGTGAATATAAGTGTGGTGTAGGGTATGGATATCCCTAGTAATCAGTGAGTATTCTTAGTATCCCTATAGATTTAGTGGTGTTTTTAATAATATGAGCTTGTATATTGCGAGTTCCCCATCCTCAGGTAGGTACCCAGGTGCCTGGATAGTTGGTCCTGAGGAGGGATGTGATTACGTTCTGGCTGGGTTGGAGGGGCCCCTAGGGGCTGATCCCATCTAATCAGAAAATCCAGCCATAACAAGGGGTCAGGTCATCTTTTTTGTTAATAATGTGTACGGCACTACCTGACTCTGGCCCATTGTGCCTAACACCCCTTGTTGTTTCACTTTTAGAAAGCAGGCATTGTCTTGCTTCACCATTCTGTGTGCCTCTGCTGGGCTGTGGATTGACTGTCTGGTTTTAGAGTGACAGGGGCTTGGGATGTTCATTCACGGTAGACAACCACTGGGGTGTTGAGGTGTGTCCTGCCTTTCCTGGATGAGTCAGGCCTGGGCTGCATAGACCTGAGCTGCATTTAGAACCGTGGGAGGATATTTCCTTGCACCTGGATAGGTTGGTTTGCCTTACACAATGCTCTCTCCAACTCCTGCCAGGAAGCTGGGCCCGAGAGGATGGAACTGGTTTGGACTGAGCACAGAGACTCTCTGCCACAAGAGAACAAAGGAAAATGTGGTATCAATATTTAGGCCCAGACTTTAGAACTTTAGAACTCTTTTGGACTCAGAAACTTGCCAAACAGAAGAGCTGGAGAAGCTGTGAGGAGGAACTACCACTTGGCTGTGTGATTAGCTGTGTTGCCCTGCAGTGGCTGCTTCTGTCTTGGGCAGAGAAAGTATTGGACTGTACTTTCTGCAACATTCTTTGTTTGAGTTTCTCCCAGGGTTTGAGCTAGAGCTTACCTCTCTTCAAGAAGTCTCAGGAACAGAAAATACTTCAAGTTCATCTGTTACCAGCACTAGGAACTGCTGTTTTGTGTGCTGCAACAGAAGAAAAGAACTAATGGGCATATTATAAAGGGCTTGCGATATAATTATCGTGCTTTAGCTTCAGTTTTTGGGCAAAAAGCAGCGATAATGATATTCCACTTTCAGCATGGACACGCTAGCGTGTGATTCCATGCCTCAGCGTCCGTTTCCTTAATGGCCGGCTTTGCAACTCTAATTATATGCAAAATGGGCGTACCTAACTGAAATAACGTGGATAATGTCGCTAACAAACCTTTCTCCCATTATCAATCTGCTCGCTAACCTGCATAGCGATGATAAAAGTAGTGCTAACCGCACTTATCGCAGGTTTCATTACGCCTGATTTGAATCTTACTTAGCCATTATATCTTATGGGAGGTGGATTGTAAGGATAACCCCGCGCTGCCCTATTTACAAGGGTTTTCCTATTGCTGTGCTTTTCGCACATTTTGCAGCTATCGCTGGATTTTTTTTATCACATTGGAGATAAATGTTGATGGTAACACGCTATCTCTGCGATACAATCCAGTGGTAACCAGCGATAATTTTACTCGAGCAAAGAGCGGCCAGGGATAATTATCACTGCCACTTGATAATACGCCCCCAACTAAGAACTCAATTGAGTAAAATGAAGGTACCCGCAGTCCAATAACCTAAAAACCTTAGACTGAGGATACCCTTGAAAGTGAAAAAAAATTGAACAGAGGCTTTATACATGCACAATCTTTCCAAACATGGCATGGGCGTTGCCTTGAAGATGAAAGATACACAAGATCACTACCAACCCCCGTGTCAGCGATAACCATAGGGGAATTCTTCTCATTTTCATCAGTATGGACAGTGATTAAGATAATGTGAATTACAAACTCATCCATATTAGATGATATTGAAACCCCTGTGATAGCACCTATAGGGTCATGATATTGCAGAGTTCTGCTGCCATCTCCATATCCAGAAGACAACGCAGTGGGCACTGCCGTACTTCACACCGCAACCCTGGTTTCAATGACGAGACTGTTCAAAGCTGCCACCGAGCTACTGCTTGCACTGTGATCTGTGTACAATGCACTTTGCACCACCTCGCTTCACACCGCTGCCCTGGTATCACCAACGGCGCTGCTCCACGCCAACATCGATGCCTCTGTTTGCACTGTGGTTCAAGGGCACCGCTCGTAAGTTACATGATGCACCGCCCTCATCCCACACTGTAGCCTTGGCCTACTGACGCTGGCACCATCGACTCTGGTTCATCAACTGTCGATAGTGCTCCTGCAACAGCAATGATGGTGCTTGCACGGTGACCTGCCAGCACCGCGATGAACACCACATCACTTCGCACCGCAGCTCTGGTCTCACTGATGCCGCTCGACAACCATCCCCGAATTGCAGCATGTACCGCATTCTGAGGGCACCGCACCCCGTACCAATGCACTTCACACTGCAGCCCGACGCCTGCCGACTCCGGCACTCCCGACTTCAACCACGGGGAGTTCGCTCTGCAATGTTTGTGATTTCAAGGGCCCGACAACTCCTGCATAAACCTCCAGAACCAACACTTGCCGACGTCAGCTCTTCAGAGCTCAATGAGAGGTCGCCAACGCCCTGTATTTCTAAAAGGTACTGTTTTGAGGTTTTTCCCAACACCATAGCTGGCCCACTATGCGCATTCAGCCAGGACTGTTTGGATTTGTTGTTCACAGCCCCGTGATAGCCCTGAATGGAGCTATTGACTTCAATGAACTGTATTTTAAGCCTATTTTTGATTATTGATATTTCTGAGAACTTTATGGTGGATTTTTAGCAATTTTATGTCTAGTAGAGGCGTGGGCTTAAGCAGCGAAGCTGCTCTGGCCATGCCCTTCGAGAGATTTTGTTCTAAAAAGGGTCCTGTAAGCCCCGCCCCTCCTTTCCATTGGGTAGCGTCAGCGTTTAGGGTAAACGCTGGCTTCCCTTTGGAAAAGAGGGGTTTTGGGTGCCACCCTGTCCGTTTTTCGGACAGCCCCTCAGGACATCGTAGCTGGCATAAACACGTTTCTTGTCAGCTTGTTTATTTAGCAAGCTGATAAAAAAGTCTTCACGAGAGCTGGGCGGCGCACAGGCATTCCGAGGGTGCCTTCACTCTCCCCTCCTCATTTCACGGCGAAGCAACTAAATAAAACAACCGCTGTGGTCTTGTTTTTTTTGCATCCATTTCGCGGGGAAGCCGTGTTTTGTTCGGCGTTCTCTGCACCTTTCTCGTTTTTTTTTCTGGATGAAAATGAAAGCCTACAGTGCTTGTGTACAGTAGCCTTGCTCCTCAAATGCTGTTGCTGTGTTGCCATCTCTCTAGGGACACTCAGCTTGAAAACACTCGACTTGCTAGCTGCAATGCTACATCCGCTATGCTTTGCCCCTAGACACGTCGATCCCTAGCGGACTGTGCTGACTCTGCCCCTCCTGATTAGGAAACTGACCAACGCAGTCACCACGCAGTCTCTCCAGCAGTCTCTTCAGAGTGATACCGCCACCCAACACCAATTCCCTGGTAGGGCTGAGCCAGTTGCCGTTTCAGTGCCCATATACCTCACCAAGGCGGAACAAGTTGCAGAGTTTTGTCAAAGTCCCCTCCAATCCTCACTACCGCGTTTTTATTCGTCCCATGCTTGTTTTTTAAAATTATTCCTTTGTGGCCCGGCCGCACCGCCAATGCTTATTTGTAAAGTCCGCAATGTATTGTAAGGCTGATTAGTTGGTGGTTTACTTAATATCGATATATTTCTAGCAGTTTGACTCCAGCATAACTCATGCCAGCACAACTCTCGGCAACAAGCACTTTAACGCACATTAGGTTTAGGTTTAGTTTTACCTGTCCCTCTCTCCAGAACAACAATTAACGAAGCAATATCTGTCCTGGCATTTTGAAAGAGAGTTGGCTGAGCATGTACAATGGTGTGCATGTTACATGTGTTCATTCGCATGTTTTTGGCTTCTTGGAGTATGCTTACTATTAAGTGTATTTAAAATTATTTACAAAAGTGCCACGCTACCTCAAACCTATTGACTGCAACATTATGCCCGGTGTTACCACCTTGAAGCAGAGGAAAGGATTATTTCAGAATGGGCCATGGATTACCACCCATTGTTCAGGGGGCAACATTATACTGTGGGCACCCATGGCACGCCTGCTATAGCCAGAAATAACATAATTTTGCAGTAGATGCCTACAGTATGGTACGATTCTCACAATAATTCCAGGTCTGTTATTATGACGAGACCCTCATTATGAAGTGGAAGCCCACACTATGACATGAGTTGCCACTGTATCTAGAGGACCACCATTATCCCATGGATGCTCACAATATGTCAGGAGTGAGCAGCTTTGTCAGGAATGGCCTTATGCCACACGTAATCCATGGGTTGCGGTGGATGTGCATAGGACGGCGAGGATTGCCAGAGCTAGCATTGAAAAAAAGAATGCCCACAGTACATGAAGAATTACCACCATTCTAGCTCAAGTTGAAAAGACATGCCACTATTCTGCTACAGACAACATTGTACCAGGGGTAGGCATCATGTCATGGATGCCCATAGGATGCAAAGAATTGCCATCTTTGTGCCAGGGCCATCATTACAGTGGGAGTAGGTAGAGGACATCATGCCATGGATGGCCACACGTTTGCTAAGAATTACTATCCAAGGGAAAGCATTTGATCCGAGTGGGCACACTGACATACCCACTCCCATGCACTCATGGACAACTATGAGGGTATACACAAATATGTATGTAGCATTGATTCATTTTGTTTATGCTAATCTGCAACTGTTATCCTGGCTCCTGCGACTGTCCTGACCCCTTTTCTGGGCTTCTTCTCCACTCCTGCACATGGCTGTACTGCTGATACTGTAGAAGAGATTCCTGATCATCACTTCCGGGAGAAGGGAGTAGTTGACAAGTGGCCTGCTGGTCCTGGTATCAGTGGGGGATTTATGGAAGTGCCACACATGGGGGCCTTAAGGGTTGGGCATCTCATGTGGCCAGGGGAGGTGAAATCCCAGAGCTAAAAACTCTGAGATTTCTTTAAACATCTGTCCAGTTGTATTATCTTTGAACTTGTGCCAATCTCACTCTACCACTCTACCGCCCTCACTCTACCACTCTACTGCCCTCACTCTACCACCCTCATGCCCTCACTCTACCGTCCTCACTCTATCACTCCATCGCCCTCACTCTACCACTCTACCACCCTCATGCCCTCACTCTACCACCATCACTCCACCACTTTATCGCCCTCACACCCTCACTCTACCGCTATCACTCTACCACTCTACCACCCACATGCTCTCACTCTACCGCCCTCACTCTACCACTCTCCCACCCTCACTCTACCACTCTACCGCCCTCACTCTACCACCCTCACTCTACCACTCTACCGCCCTCACTCTACCGCCCTCACGCCCTCCCTCTATTACCCTACCTCTACCACTCTACTGCCCTCACTCTACCGCCCTCACTCGACAGCCCTCACACCCTCACCCTACCGCCCTCACACCCTCACTCTACCACCCTCACGCGCTCACTCTACCGTACTCACTCATCCACTCTACCGCCCTCACGCCCTCACTCTACTGCCCTCACTCTACCACTCTACCGCCCTCACTCTACCGCACTCACTCTACCATTCTACCGCCCTCACGCCCTCACTTCACCGCCCTCACTCTACCATCATGTCTAATTTATGCTCTTTTTTCTGCACACTCGTGTTCTCTTGTTTGTTCTCTTTAGCATCACCCTCATCACACTCTCCTAACGAGTCTTCCTCCTCCCGCATGTGACCCTACTTGCACCCTCTTCGATCCATCTTCATTCTTTTCTGCTTTTCCCTGTTTCCGCCACACACTCCACTCCTTTGTGTCTCCTTTCTGGCCTCTTTCCTACTTAACGTTTCATCCTATCTCCTTTAATCCCATTTCAACCTTCTTGTCAGGATTCAGCGCCTAGCAGCGACGTGTATTCCCCAGCGTAGAGAAAGAACTGGAGTACAGTCTAGGCTTAGACGGGTGAATGTGTGGTTCCCTTGTTAAGGCTATTAGGGAATCCTGTTTGTAAATAGTCTTGAAGTGATTACTGGTTCCCTATAGTATTCAGTTAGGTACAATGTCAATTCCGTATGTGCGCTCCTTCTAAGATGGCCGCCGTGCCGGGACGCACGTTTGCCTTAGTGTAGTCTTGCTCTAGTTTACCTTCGGAATTGCGCGACCTGCGTGTGGCGCACTTCAACGAAGATTTACCTGAAGAAGCATCTGTTCCTCTTGACTCCGCGTCTATATTCACGCCGGGAGTTCTGAGGAAATTCCTAGTATCCCAGTTTTCCGGATAAATGCGGGAAAGAGTCTCGCTCAGAGAACCTTTGGTCCAAGCAGTGGACAAAACAACTTTTGGCAGTATTCGTCGACGTTCTGAGGAATATCGACAGACTTCGCTGCAGAGTGTAAAGCAGATAATTCCTCCAACGTCGAGTAAAGACTTTCACAGAGAAAACAGTAAGCTGACAGCGAGAACAACGAAGGCGTTCTGGAACTCAATTCAGTAAGACAGTTGCCTTACCGTTGCTGCGACAGTTGGCCTATAACCTCCCTTGCGCTTTTCCTCTTCTTTCCTCCCTCTTGTTCCTACCTTGCTACCTTTTTGCACGCTGAAGATTTCTCTTGGCCAGCAGCTAAATTCTTGCGCTTTGTGGAACTGTATGAACTGCCAAGAACAGAACCCCCATATGCAGCTGGAGTAAGAGAAACTCAGGTACTTAAGTTAGCATAGGAGAGAGAGTGAAAGAAAGATTCAAAAACAGTACAGAGAGAGTAATTGAGTTATCCTTGTTTTCCAGCCAGAATTCCACTGAGTTTTCTCACACAAGAAGAGTAGCTAAAACCTTGCGCTTCACTGGTAGGATAAGTTTCTTTATTTTAATACAGTGTAAAAGTAAGTAGACTGTAGTGGTTGTTTATTTCTGTTCCCCCATTACTGTGCATTAGGCATTTGAGGAATTCCAGTCAGACGACGCCCGGGGTTAACCAGAGAGTGCCAGTGAAGTCCCAGCGCAAGGAGTCTCTTCTCTTCCACTTCCCTTTCCCCTTCTCTCCCCTGTTAGTGAGTTCTGCTCTTGAAGCGGGGTCACTGGCGGAGGGGCGATTGGGACTAGTCTTCTATGCTGCTTCTGCGAAGTCCTTCTGGAGCATTCTGACACTTCTCACAATCCCCTTCGAGCACTGTTATCTTAACATTTGTGTTTCTCTCTGTCTTCTAATGTCTGCCCTGCCACCATTTACTTCGGACCCTCACCCTCACACCCTCACACCTCCTCACTCTCACACACCCTCATACCCTCTCACACACCCTCACACAACCTCACACCCACACCCTCACCCACCCTCACACACCCTCACTCACCCTCACCCCCTCACCCTCACAACCCTCTCACCCTCACTCACCCTCACCTCCTCACACACCCACATACCCTCACCCTCACACCCCCTCACCCCCTCAACCTCACACACCTCCTCACCCTCACACCTCCTCATGGTCACACCCTCTCATCTACGTAAACGAAAACAGAGAGGTCAGGTCAGTCTCAGGACTGCCACAAATACAGAGCAAGGTGGAGAAGAGTCACACACTCACTCTGGGTGAGTTGGAAGGCCCTCACACACCGACCTAGTCAGTGTCATGCTTCATCACTGGGCCCCACCAAAGAGGCTGAGTGCCTCTTTGGTGTGCTGCGAAGCCAGAAAGACTGCGGAGCTGGTTGTGTGAAAAGGGCGTTACGTGAGGGTAACTACAATTAAAAGTGCCTAAGAGGGTATCGGTAAAAAATTATTTTAATGAGTGATCCCTAAGACACAAGTGAAGAGTATTTATGTGTCTGAATTTACATGCCAAGGTTTTAGGATTGGTTAAATTCAGAGAAATACAATAAGTCAGTCAACATGTTTCTGCCATACGGGTGGTTTCAGTTTACCAAGGCATTCGTCAGGACTATACCCCGGCGGTATGGACTCTCTAATCGTCCACCCTGACCTGGGGGCGTGAAAGTGAAAAATAAAAATGGTGAAAAAAGTGCTTTGAAAAATTAGAAGAGCGCCTGTAAAGTGGAAATACACATACAAACACAAAGAGACATACATATAATTAATATACGCCATTGCGATTGATCATAGTGCTCCATAGTTTGTGGCAAACAATTGTGCAGCCAAAGTAGATGCTATTTTTAGCACCATCCAAGTAGCCCTGTGGGGATGATAGTGTTAACTCTGGGAAGTGAAGTGCTAAAGGTGTTTTGTTAAAAACTACAACTGTAGATATGGGGTTAAAACACGATGTAAATGCTCCTTATGGAGGGATCAATGGACCAAAGGTCTGTGACCCCCCTAAGTTGGTAACTTGGGTGATATCTCACTTTAAAACAGGGCGCTACTTGCACCATGGGTCTCGGGAGGGGGGTTGGAGCGTACCTGGCACGTCCTGTAAAGAAAGAGGGTTTGATGTAAATGCTCCGAAAGCAGGTAGTACTTAGCTCGTTATGGTGGAATACCAATAGTCTTGTGTCCGGAGTGCACTCACGCCCTCAACGCTCGCAGCCCACTCTGAACCTTCGTATCACCTCAAAACTGGACCCCGACGATGGTGAGTGGGGCCGGTGACTGAGTATAAATGTGTTGTTGCTGCCGATCGCGTTCTTCCGGGTGGGCGTGTCCAGCCAAACCGAGGCTTGGAACGCACCCGCCCAGACTGCAGAGGCGCAGCCCGTCTCCAAAGCGAGGTTTGGAAACGGGAGCCAATCGGGAGGCTGACCGGCGTCTATGCCGGTGAGCTCCTGCGTTAGTAAGGCTAAGTTATGTCAAAGATTAGCAGTGTGATACAGACAACAGGAGCATTCGCAAAAGAGATCGCCAAAGGTATATCATGGCAAATGGGTACCTTATACGGATTCAAAGTGCTTTGTGCGCTGTATTTGTGAGATACAGACACAGCAGGGGTATTCCTGCTTATTTTCAGAGAGTGGAAAAGAGAGATTGGTAGTGAAAAAATTCCTGGAATGGGATATTGTTACAGAAGGGTACAGAGAAAGGATACGCACATGCATTCAAAATGTTAGGCACATGCTACTTGGATTATTCACATTATTTAGAGGTCCCAAGATAATATGTTTAGGAAAGCACAGTATTCCACGGGATGTCGTCGTTGAGGCCGTTAGTGTTAGTGCCTAAACGATACACCCAGCGCTGCTCTTTTTCGAAGAGTCTGTTTGTTATATTTCTTGTGCCGTTGATTGCTTCAATTATGGTCCACCTCATGTCATTAGTGGTGTGGTTATTGTCCAAGAAATGGCGGCTTAGCTTGGTTGTTGCCTTTTTACACCTTACATTACTCCGATGTTCGCAAATGCGCTGTTTAATCTTGCGTGTGGTCATGCCCACATAGCAGAGCTGGCAGGGACAGGCAATTAGATAGACCACATTCATTGAGTTGCAGTTAGTGTGTTTCCCTCTGAGTCCACACTTTGCCTGCTTCCAGTGACAGTGTTTTAGTTGCTTCTGTTAAATGGCAGACGCTGCAGTTAGAGCAGGGATAATGCCCGGTTATTTTTGGCAAACCCCATGCTGCAGTCAGTGTAGGCATAGTGTTTGGTGGGTTTTCTTTTGGGCGGGTGTGGACCAGTGCGTCTCGCAAACTTAGTCCTTTTTTAAAAGAAAAAAGGGGTTTCCCCCAATTTTCTTTGCAAGATGTCAGAATGTTCCAATGTTTGTTTATACTTTTTTTCATCGGATTGGAGAGGCTGCTATATGTGGTAACACATGTGAGAGGTATTGAATCAGAGTTGTTCATCTTTTCTTCCAAGAGTGCCTCCCTTGGCTGGTTTCTTCCTCTTTTAAATCCCTTGTTCAGGATAGATGCTGGGTAGCCTCTGTCTTTTAGTTTTTCTGTGAGGTTCAAGGACTGATCTTTGAAGTCTGAAGTAGTGCTACAATTCCTCCTTAGTCTCAGATATTGCCCGTAAGGAAGGTTCTCCTTCAGAGGGCGAGGGTGAAAGCTACTGAATTCAAGGAGGTTGTTTTTTGCAGTAGGTTTGTTATGAGTTTTGGTAGTAAGTCTAGTCCCATTCACAGAGATGACTACATCCAGGAAGACAATATCTGTTCTGCTTATGGTGTTAGTAAACTTTAGATTGTGGTCTAGGGTATTTATCCATGTCAAAAAAGCCTCTAGGTCACTGTGGTTGCCTGTCCAAATGAACAGGATATCGTCTATATAGCGCTTCCATAGAAGCACTGACGATGAAAAAACTGCGCTTGGTGGCAGAATGTGTTTGGCCTCAAAATCAGCTACATACAGCCCGGCCACACTCGGGGCAAATGTACTGCCCATAGATGTCCCTGAGCACTGGAGGAATAGCTTGTCTTTGAAGGAAAAAAAGTTTTCTTTTAACGCTATAGTGGCACATTCAATGATAAAGTTCTTGGGTGTCTGGTAATCCCATACGATGGAGTCTAGTAACTTGACCAGGACTTCGATGGTATCGTCCTGTGGAATGCTCGTGTAGAGGCTTTCTACATCGAGTGTCACTAGGGTGACTGAGTTCTCTGGGAACGTGATCTCTGCTAGTAATCATAGTAGGCTCTTGGTATCTTTTAGGTAGGTAGGAGTTGATTGTACTAGAGGTTTCAAAAAATAGTCACAAAACTGAGACAGCGGCTCCAAGAGAGAGCCAATCCCTGAGACGATGGGACGTCCGGGGGGCGGCAATCTGTTTTTATGCATCTTGGGCAAAGTGTAGAAGTAAGGTATGACATTGCTTGTGTTGTTCAAAAAATCTGCTTCATTTTTTGACAGGTGACCCTGTTCCTCTGCCTGTCTCACCAAAGTCGTGATCCTGTTAGTAAGGTCAGCAGTAGGGTCTGATGTTAGTGGGGTATAGTTTCTGATGTCCCCAAGTAAGTCATTGCAGGTTTTCTCGTAGTCTGTTGTATTTTGAATGACAATGCCTCCACCTTTGTCTGCAGGCTTTATAGTTATTGAGGTGTCATTCTGCAGTTGATGTAGTGCTTGGTATTCAGCAGTGCTAAAGTTCCAACTCACCCAGAGTGAGTGTGTGACTCTTCTCCACCTTGCTCCGTATTTGTGGCAGTCCTGAGACTGACCTGACCTCTCTGTTTTTGTTTACATAGATTTAACCGGGGACTGAGAGAGTGTCCTTGAATCTCCCTACCTCTCCCTTTGTTGTAATATACTCCAGAATTTGGAGTCCTTTTTTTAGAATAAGCGACTCGCTCTTCTAATTTTTCAAAGCACTTTTTTCACCATTTTTATTTTTCACTTTCACGCCCCCAGGTCAGGGTGGGCGATTAGAGAGTCCATACCACCGGGGTATAGTCCTGACGAATGCCTTGGTAAACTGAAACCACCCGTATGGCAGAAACATGTTGACTGACTTATTGTATTTCTCTGAATTTAACCAATCCTAAAACCTTGGCATGTAAATTTAGGCACATAAATACTCTTCACTTGTGTCTTAGGGATCACTCATTAAAATAATTTTTTACCGATACCCTCTTAGGCACTTTTAATTGTAGTTACCCTCACGTCACGCCCTTTTCACACAACCAGCTCCGCAGTCCTTCTGGCGTCGCAGCACACCAAAGAGGCACTCGGCCTCTTTGGTGGGGCCCAGTGATGAAGCATGACACTGACTAGGTTGGTGTGTGAGGGCCTTCCAACTCACCCAGAGTGAGTGTGTGACTCTTCTCCACCTTGCTCCGTATTTGTGGCAGTCCTGAGACTGACCTGACCTCTCTGTTTTTGTTTACGTAGATTTAACCGGGGACTGAGAGAGTGTCCTTGAATCTCCCTACCTCTCCCTTTGTTGTAATGTACACACCCTCTCATCCTCACCCTCACACACCCACACCCTCACACCCCCTCACCCTCACACGCCCTCACCCTCACTCACCCTCTCACCCTCACACACCCGCTCACCCTCAACGTCACACCCCCTCACCTTCACATCCACTCACCCTCACATCCACTCACCCTCACATCCCCTCACCCTCACATCCCCTCATGCTACCTCACACCCTCACCCTCACATCCCCTCACCCTCACATCCCCTCACCTTCACATCCCCTCACCCTCACATCCCCTCACCCTCACATACCCTCACACCCCCTCACCCTCACATCCCCTCACCCTCACACCCCCCATGCTGCCTTACACCCTCACCCTAACACCCTGTCTCCCTCACCTCCACACTCCCTCACCCTCACACACACCCTCACACTCACTCACCCTCTTACCCACCCTCACCCACCCTCTCACCCTCACACACCCTCTCACCCTCACACACCCCCTCACCTTCACACCCCCTCACACTCACACACCTCACCCTCATACCCCTCACCCTCACAACCTCACACTCACACCCCCTCAAACCCTCACCCTCACACACCCTCACACACCCTCACCCTCCCCCCCCACACACCCTCACACCCCCTCATCCTCACACCCCCTCACCCTAACACCCCCTCACCCTCCCCTCTCACCCTCCCACCCCCTCACACCCCCTCACCCTCATACCCTCTCACCCCTCACGACCCCACACCCTCACCCACACAACCCCACACCCTCCCCTTACACACCTTCACACCCCCTCGCCCTCACACCCCCACACCCTTGTACCCCTCACCCTCACACCCCCCTCACCCTCACCCCCTCACACCTCCTCACCCTCACTCCCCCTCACCCTCACAGCCCCTCACCCTCACACCCCCTCACCCCCACCCCCCTACACCCCTTCACACTCACACACCATCACCCTCACATACCCTCACCATCACACCCCCTAACCCTCACACCCCCTCACAACCCCTCATCCTCACACCCCCACACCCTAACACACCGTCACCCTCACACACCCTCACCCTCAGCCTCACACACACTCACCCTCAGCCTCACACACCCTCACACACCCTCACACAACCTCACACACCCTCACTCACCCTCACACACTCTCAAACCCCACACCCTCACTCACCCTCTCACCCTCAAACACCCTTACTCACCCTCACACCCCCTCACCCCCTCACACCCTCACACCCTCACCCTCTAACACCCTCAAAACTCATCACCCCCTCTCACCCTCACACCCCCAAACACACCTTTACCCTCACACCCCCACACCCCCTTACACCCCCTCACCCTCACACCGCCTCACCCTCACACCACTTCACCCTCACTCACCCTCACACACCCTCACACACCCTCACCATCACACCCCTAACGCTCACACCCCGTCATTCTCACACCCCCTTCACCCTCACACACCCACACCCTCAGCCTCACACACCCTCACACACCCTCACTCACCCTCCCACACCTTCACAACCCCACACCCTCACTCACCCTCTCACCCTCACACACCCTCACACCCTATCACTCTCACACCCTCCCCCCTCACCCTCACACACCCTCACACCCCATCACCCCCACTCACCCTCACACCCCCTCACCCCCTCACACCCCTCACCCTCACACCCCTCACCCTCACACCCCCTCACCCTCGCAACCCTCTGACCCTCACACACCATCACCCTCACACCCCCACACCCTCACTTACCCTCACACACACTCACACACCCTCACACACCCTCACCGGCATAGCAGAACAAAACATAGCATATTTTGCTATACACAGCATAGCATAACATAACAAAAAAAACATAGGATAGCAAAATATAGCATTACATAACAAAACATAGCATAGCAAAACACAACAAAGCATAGCATAGCATAACAAAACACAACAAAACATAGCATAGCATAGCATAGCAAAACATAGCATAACAAAACAAAGCATAGCATAACATAACAAAGCATAGCAAAACAAAACATAGTATAACAAAACATAGCATCACATAACAAAATACAACAAAACATAGCAGAACAAAACATAGCATAACATAACAAAACATAGCATAATATAACATAAAACAAAGCATAGCATAACACAACACAACATAGCATAACAAAACATAGCAAAACACAACAAAACATAGCATAGCATAACAAAACACAACAAAACATAGCATACATAACAAAACATAGCACAGCAAAGCATAGCAAAACCTAGCATAGCATACCAAAACACAACAAAACATAGCATAGCATAACAGAACACAACATAGCATATAATAACAAAACAAAGCTTAGCATAGCATAGCATAACAAAACATAGCATAACAAAGCATAGCATAGCATAGCATAGCATAACAAAACATAGAATAACAAAGCATAGCATAGCATAACAAAACATAGCATAGCAAAACAAAGCATAGCATAGCAAAACACAAAAAAACATAGCATAGCATAACAAAACACAACAAAACATAGCATAGCATAACAAAACAAAGCACAGGATAGCAAAACTAAACATAGCATAGCATAACAAAACAAAGCATAGGATAGCAGAAAAAAACATAGCAGAGCATAATAAAACATAGCATAACATAACAAAACATAGCATAACAAAACACTACAACACATAGCATAACAAAACATAGCAAAACACAACAAAACATAGCATAGCTTAACACTACACAACAAAACATAGCATAGCAAAATAAAACATATAGCATAGCAAAACATAGCATGCCAAACACAACAAAACATAGCATAACATAGCATAACAAAGCATAACATAGCAAAACAAAGCATAGCATAATAAAACACAACAAAACATAGCATAGCATAGCAAAACATAGCATAGCATGACAATTCATAGCATAGCAAAACATAGCATAGCATAACAAAACATAGCATAGCATAACAAAACACAGCATAGCATAGCATAACAAATCAAAGCGTAGGATTACAAAACATAGCATAGAATAACAAAACAAAACATAGGATAGCAAAACAAAACATAGCATAGCATACAGCATCACTCCGCACCACCACAGCATCACTCAGGGGCACCACAACATTACTATGCGCTACCACAGCATCACTGAATGCCACAGCATCACTCCTTCGCCATCACAACATCACTCAGTGCCACCGCAGCATCAATCTGTGCAACCATTCAACAACACCTGGTTCAACTATGTTCTATCAATGTTTCAAGCTTTATTACAAATGTAACAAAAAGATGTTAATATTTCACTTCTGTTCTTGGATTTTCGTCACAATAAAATACACTGAACATAAACTTCAGAAAAGTTATTTACAAAACTTTAAGCTATTGCCATTATACATTACAATAACTTTTATTTAAGTATTTAGTATTGATCAAAAAATTAAAGCCATTGTTATTTGTAATATCAATACATGTAAGTCAAGTAAATACAACACATATTGCATTACAAATGCTATAGGTGTCACATTTGCGAAAGTTATAACTATTGGCATCGTAAATGACAAAGCTATTAATTTCGCTATTTTCAAAAACAAAACAAATGAAAAAAATTGTAATTTACAATATCAATAGCTCAAACTTTCCTAATGCGAGACCTATTGCATTGCAAATGCTTGTGGGTATTGTTGGTCTTGTTTGCACAGTTAAAATATTGGATAGTTTTCTAAAACTGGTGTGGAGTCCTTTTGTAGTGTTTTCACTGCATTACTGTTGGTTATGTGTAAATGATTCACACACAGCCTCTGAGATAAGCCTGACTGCTCATGCCAAGCTACCCAATCAATCAATCAAACCACTTTATTCGGCTAACCAAAGCCATAAAACTACACCACAGAGAACAATACATCAAAAACATATTTATACATTTGGAGTTCCTTAAAATATACCACATACAAACAATAAAATAATATTGATAAAAACAAATGACTTATAGTTCAATATTCATGCAATAAAGGCAATGATACTTATGTATAAAATCAATCAGCACTTTAAATTATCTAGCCCCCTTTTTTCCTATGTCTGACTGGCGCCACCAAATAATTTGCAACATTAAAAACCTCCCATGGGTTGTTTAACAACTGCAGATATGGTAGGGCTGGTCTGACTTGCACAAATCCCTTCCCCTTTAAAATGGGTCCTAAAAACCTTCACCTCATAGGGCTAAAATGCTCACAAAACATTGTAAAGTGCATAGTGTCCTGCAAAGAAAAATTATCACATGCACAGGGACCTAGCTCTTTAACCCTGCTCCAGCCCTGTACATCTGCTAAAAGACAATGGATAAGAATACAACGGAACTTAATTAGAAGAAATCGATGAAAGGATTTTGTGACAATTAACAAATCCGGTTAAATCCGTGGGACTGTCTTTAACAGCAAATGTGCTCTCACCGTGGGTTTAACAATCACCAATGCCTCTTTCTCAACAAACAACATATTTAAAAATTGGACTTTAATCCATGCCACATCCTCTTTTGCTATCCTTTTCAAAGTAGCAAAGAGTTCCGGTCGCCCCAATTTTCCAAGCATTGATTTGACATATTATAGCCATTGGATTTTACCCATGTTGTCCATTGCTAAGCAGTCCCTAAGGATTTCTCTGCTCAGACCCAGTTCTGTATTAATCTGTGTCTTTAGCCAACAAATCACAGGACCCATGCCAATTTGATCCTCAAGAAAGCCACTGGCCAGCTCTTGATGAATAGAAAAAGTAGAGGTAGATTTCTTGCTGAAGTACCACTGCATGTTTATGTCCCCAAATCGCAGACCCATACGATGCTATTGCACTGCTTTTTGAGGCATACATTTTAAGCAAGACTTCAAAAGGCTTTGCGCCCTTAAATGGGAAATCCAAGTGCCTCCTTCATCAAAAAAACCTCCCAAATAGGGGAAAGAGGAGACCCTTGACAGCTCAACTCCTTCACAATTAAAAGTTTTATGTTTTTAAGGCCTCTGCCCTATTGTCATCGTATGCAATTAGGTTTTTTTTTACAATAAGGTCCAGGGATTGCATAAAAGATCCAAAATAATCCAAAAGTTTCTGCAGGCCAACTGCAGTGCAGGTCAAAAGAATTGTATCATCCGCATATAGGAGAGCAGGAATAACCCTGTCCTCTAAATGTGGAATGTCTAAAGTGGCGGTGCTAAGAGAGGTATTTAAATTATTTATATACAGAAAAACGAGCAAAGGGGCTAAAATACAACCCTGACGAACCCCTTTGTCAATTTTAAAGTGCTTCGTGCATTTACCATCTTGGTTTACTCTGACCCTAGTATAAAGCTCCTTATGGAGATCTGCTAAAAAATAGACTAGACAGCGGTCCATCCCCATATCCATCAATATGGACCATAACTTTGTTCTATTTACTAGGTCAAAAGCCGAAGACAGGTCTATAAAGGCCAACTGCAGCGTACCTTGTTTCGCCACTGTACATTTCCCTACCAAAAGGTGCAGGTTTAAACATTGATCTATTGTACTTCCACTTTTTCTAAAGCCATATTTGCAATCTAATAAAATTCCAGAGTCATCCAACCAATCAGAAAGTTTATTCAAAATAACTCTACCTAAAACTTTCACCACTGAATCGATCAAGGGGATAGATCTGTAGCAAGCTGGGTCACCTCTCTGCCCCTTTTAAAATGCTGGGATAATAGTTGAGAGAGACCAGGAAGAGGTAAATCCGTGCTTACTAGCCGTATTTAGAAGATTAGTGATAATATTCGCCCAGAGCTGTGGCCTCATTTTATATAAAGCGGCCGGGACACAATCGAGGCCAGGGGCCTTATTCCTAGTCATTTGCGCTATAGCTGCTTCCACATTAGTTTCTATAAAAAATCAATGATATATTGCCCTGGGCTAAAATAGAAGTGGCTTGAGAGACCATCTCGACTTGTGATGCTCCATAAATCGTATTAAAATGGGTGTACCACTGATCCTCAGTAATATTACATTCTAAGGGAGTGTTATTTAGTCCCGTAAAAAAGGGTTTAGTGACTATAGCCCAAAATCTTGCACTATCCCTATTGATCTCAACCGAAAGCAAGTCGTTCCATGCATCTTCTATATTTACCTGCTTGCGGCGATTAATCGTACATTTATACAGCTGTTTCAATTGGGCGACAAGGGAACAATCTCTAGTGACCTGCTTCAGGACAGAAATAAGCTTTTGGTGGGCTTTCGAACACTCTTTATCAAACCCTTTCTCCCCCAAATTAATATTACTTCTGGTCGGGATTGTTAGTCCCAACGCCACCTGAGCACAGATCTCTACAAATGCCAATAAAACCTCTGGGGCCTTATCTACAGGATTAAGACATATATTAAAATTAGGGCTCCCGGTTTTCTGTTTTTAAGGATTTATACACAAAAATACAGACGGAAAACTATTTTTCCATTGTCTGTATTTATATTTAGAAACTGAAAATACTATTAAAACTGTGCATGGATTAGGTCACCTTCTGGCATGTGCTAATCAGCAGTGAGGAAGCACACCTCGGGTGCACATTAAGCTCCTCTGCAACAATCTACTGGCGCCAAGTGAGTCTCTCGCCTCAAAGATACTCACTTGCAGTGCACATTATGTTGAAGGCAGATGGCCAATTGTCATTTTAAATGTGATAATCATCTGCAGTCAGAATGACAATGGGCTGTCCACAGCCTGTGCGAGGTCGGAGATTGGCTGTTGCATCCCATGAAGGTCCGAAGAAAAGTGTGAGCTGGCCCCCAGAACTTTTTCCCTCCAGGGGCTTACTGCAGCTAAACTCCCTAGGTGCTCTGATAAACACTAAACAAAGCACGGGCCTTGAGAAAGCTGACACCGGCCCATTGTGCCTGCTGCCACCAGGCCCTGGTGCGGGGGTGCCAGGAGCTATTCACACAGGAGCTGCGGGTTCACACCTCTCCCTCCAACAATGGACTGCCAGGGATGGGCATTCCTTCCTGAACTCGATGTGCTTAAGGACCATCTGTGAGGGCTGGCTGCAGGGAGGTTCAGGCAGCAGCATCCCCTCCATCCATCACAGCTTTCAGGACCGGCTGAGGCATAATTTTATAAATTGTTTGCATTGCACATTCCCCTGTCAGACTTGTACAGCTCATCTGAAGGCAAGAAGACAAATTGTCCATGCAGGTGTTCTCGTTGTACTAGAGCATTCTGGTACTTGTAGTCCCTGTTGTAAAGGCTGCATCTGGTGTCTAGGCACACTGCCAGCCTGCTGATAACATACTACGGCATACCTTCAGCCTGTTTTCTGCGTAGACACACTGCCAGGCTACATGTGACACACAGACTTTTCACTAGAGGCAAAGATCATAAGGCGCTCATGTCATATTTGAACAGTGAATCACATCCTAGCTACACTTGCAGAGGACAGTCCCCTGAATGTTGCACTCCATTTGTAGTTCAATGGAAATTGAGAGCTTGGAAGTAGGGGGGTGGTAGGCGCTGCAGCACCCCCAAAATTGCCGTGCTGGAGTTCAGAAGGTGAATGAGCAACAAAGGCGCCTTCGCTTTTTTAACTAGTTACAATTGCTGCTCATTCAAACACAGAGGGCTAGTGGCAGTCTATGTCTTCCCACACATTTCTGCTTATTCTTTTAACATGGAAAAATGTGTTTACTTTCTCTGACTATAAGGGGAGAGGATTTTGTAATATGAAATAGGTGAATATATTGCTGGGGTAAATGGAGAGTGAAAGGATATGCAGCAGGATGTCAGTTTTTGGTAACAGATAAGATTTCAAGGAATGCGAATGAACCGCACAAATATTTCAAAATATATCAGCAGTTAGGAAAGCACAAAGGAACCAAAGATTTTAATAGGATCAAAATAAATCAAGACACTTTACTGAGGAAACATAAAAAATTACTATGAAAAATGCAGAGGTTTTTACTGTGGGAAGTGCAGCTCATGTATGTAGCATCGCACTCGAAAGTTGGATCAATTAATACTGTGATACTAACAAATCCAATGCATTTCTTGTATGTTATAGAAGCAGTGCAGCACTAAGTTTACGCAATGCCTTCAACTTCAAGTGTAGAAAGGCATTTTATTTTCGCTGTGTTTTCAATTTAAATAAATGTGGAAAAATACTAGCAGTAGCATAGTCTTTTGCGTGTGGCAAAAATAAATGTGGATAAATACATAAAAAAATGCCCAAAAAATAAATATGGATAAATATAGATGCAAATGGCTAAAAAATAAATACCATAAAGCCTGGAGCCCTAATTAAAATTCTCATCCGCTTTAAGCAATAAATCTTGAAGGAAAGACTCCAGAATTATACTAGTCCATTTTAGCCTCCGTCCCTGGTCTGTGGTCCCTACATGTATTCTGGTGGTTCATTGTCTCTCTTTCTCGTTAAGGCAAATTGACTCACATAACTAAAGGGTAACAGGCTTGTGGTCACTATAATCAGACCAAATTGCACCATACTTAATGGCTTGGGATGATAATACTGAAGAAATAAAAATATAATCAATTATAGAATCTTGTCCCCTTGCCTTAAAAGTAGGGTTCCTCCTCCTGAAGGACTGGGCTATTCTAAGGCCCAGCGGTGCCAGGGAACAACACCTGAAACCTTTGTGGGTTACCTGTTCCGGCGTACAAATCACAGAGACACGGGACACTTCCTTCGGCGTCAAAGATCAAGGTTTATTTACTGCAGGGATACAGAAATCGCAAGAAGTACAGTGGATCGCTCCTTTTATACATATTTTAGTCATAACACAACATGGCGAACAAAAGGTTACAATTCAGTTCCCACAGTAAACTTCAAAAGGGTTGCTTTCATGTATTCAGGAGCCCGAAACATAATTACAGTAGCATCGCCGGTTCCCAACTGTAAAAGTACGTTATCCCATCATTAAGTACATTCCATTCTGGTTGTAAACGAGTTAAGAAAAGAGACAGAAACAGGTGCAAGGAAGACAAAGATAGACAACAGATTGAAAAAGAATGTAGGGGCAATATCGGAAGCACGATTGCAGGATCAAAAGGATTCTTGCCTAATGCATGCACGGCTGAAACAATAGACCGGCACGGCAAGATGAGCCTCGAGCTGAGCCATCTGCCTTTGCAGTGTCATCCCCCTCGCCATAAAGACACCCTCAAAGGAACACGTGTCTTCCGCAAGAGCTTGGGAATCCCAGGGTCACGAAGCGGACAGTGTCCGTTCGCTGGCTACTTGAGGGCAAGATACAAAATGGATGCCGTATCTAAAATGGAACCTGTGGGTTCAGATGGAGAAACCCACAAATAAGATGAACGGTTCAAGGCAGCGTAGCGAAAACGCGTACACCCATTAAACTCGTCATTTGCGGTTCATAGATACCAAACTCGTCCATATTCGAACGAGTCAAAAACACCATTATGATTGTCACGGAACCTCAGACGCTCCTTTTGCCCTCATGTAGGCAAGCACTAGTCGATATCAGAATCGATCTCAAAATTCATCAGATCATTCAGATGTTGCTGCAACATTATTCTATCCATCAATGCTTCTTTGGTAACAGATGGCCATCCTATACACGACGTAGCACAGAGGCCACATAAGGCAGGACCACACTGCACGCAAAGACAACACGCGAACAGGAATGTCACAACAACCCCGAAGATCATCAGAATCTTCCAACCCCACGTCGACATTAGGCCCCAAAACCATCCGAGTAGCGTCCAATCACCTACGTCCACGTGTATGGACTCGGAGATCTTATGCAACTTCGAGATAGCTTGATATACAGTTGGAGCGTTGTCAGGAATGAAAATACAGCAACTCGAATGGATCACCTTGCACACACCACCTCTATCTGCAAGTACAACGTCTAAAACCATACGGTTCTGCAACGTCATAAGTCTATCCGCCTGAAGCTCGGCCGTCAGATTACCAAGGGCACTTGCAGTTATATTAGCAGTCGATTCTACCACACGAGTCAACTGTCTCAGTTTCCTACTATTAACCATGGGTCCCCAAAACGCCAGGAAACCCTTAAAGAAGTCTCCTGCTTCTTGACCGGCAGTGTCCTCTTTGCTAATAACGCCTCTCACAACTCTAGTCTTGTGATAGTCCGAGGCAACTGTAAAAGTCGGTGGCAACAGATTCGCAATGTAACAGGTGCCCGAGAAGTCACGGGGCAACCACGTATATGCGCGATCATAACATACAAAATAGGTACCCTTGGCAGTCAGAAAAACAGGGGAAGAGAGCATTGGTAAAACATACGTTTCAGTGCAAGCACTCTTCCCAAGCTGGGCTCGCGGATTTCGGCCAAGGCCTTGCAAGCAGAAATTACCAAGATGGGGTACGATCCAGATCGGAGACGAGCTTTTAAGCTGTCTATCACCCACTGACATGCTATACTCAGCCTCACTCAGGTCCTTGTATGCTCGCACCTCTTCCTCTGGAATAAGCGATGCATCAAAAATATCTCTATCTAAGTCAACAATCGCTCTTGCCAAAGGCTTGTGGTACGGGCTGGGACCAGGATCTGCAGAGTGTGGCTCTCGATGGGGGTAGGAATCTAGTGCACTAATGAATATAGTTTGGAATGGTCGAGCTGACCCCTGGGAGCTGTAAGGAAGAACCAAATACGGAATACCCCTCTCCATGGTATTTGGCATTAACCCACACACCCAACAGTTAGTAGTATTCATCACCAACTGATGCTGATGTAGGAGCTGGACAAAGGAGTTGTTCATGAATTCCGCACGTCTAACCTGTTCATGTTGGGACAGAGGATGAAAGGAATGTGGAGAAACAGTGGGAATAGAATTTAGTTCAGAAGAAGAAGAAGTAGGTGAAGCGGAAGGCAATAACGGCTGTATTCCAAAATACACTCCACCCACTAATAGCATAGAAACAGTCAAAAATAGCAGGAATACTTGAAACAGAAAGCATTTTGTTCGTACAACCCTATGCAATTTCAACCTTTGAGCCGACATCCTCTCTACTTCCGACAGCTTAGAGAACTCCATCCTCTAAAAACCGTCCGCAACGTTCTTGACGCACTTCGTTCTGAGTAGCGATTATCAATTCCCAGGAGTTCCCAGGAATCGACAAAAGTAACCGACCTAGTGTCAGGAACCTGCTCAACAGAAGGAAGTACCCACTCGGCCCTACGGTCAAGCCGGATGAAAGGTTTTCTTAAACAAACATTCAATTTTAATGCAAATCTCCTAACTGTGGAAAAAAGGAACACACATGAAAAAGAACTCAAGAATTAATAGAGGATGCAATTGTTCATAATGTTCGTGGCAACAATAAGGGGTAATGTGAATTCAAAAGGACAAACAAAAAGGATTTCTTTTATTAGTCTTTGTCACGAGAACGAAGGAAATATCGACTTCTCCCAGGACGAGTCTGCTCTTCAAATAATTGGTCAGGTTGCAAAACAGTGTTCGACCGATCAGATGACAGTTCAGGCCTCGAATTCTCCAACGCTGACGATTCAACAAATGTATCTGGCTGCAATTAAGTGTCTCCTACAGGTTGAGCATCACTAAACGGCACAAAACGTAGAGGGGTCTCTGTTTCCGTTGCGGCAATACCAGTTCTCACCCAAGAATCTGCTGGTAAAGGGATCGGGACTTTCTTGGTGTGGGTGGCGTGCACCCAATTCTTTCTGCCTTCCAACCGAACTGCAGTCCTTGTAGCCAGCAGTACTTGGAAGGGACCCACAAATCTCGGCTCCAAGTTACGCTTTCTCCCAAAGTTGCGGGTGACCACCCAGTCACCCGGTTGGAGCCGATGTCCAGGACCCTCTGTCTGTGCCGGTAGAGCTTCAAAGACCTGTTGATGAATTAACCTCAGTTTAGCAGTCAGATCATAAAGATAATCAATCAACATTGGGTATTCGAGACTATCAAATGCCTTAGGCCTCGGAACTCCCCAAATGTTCGCAGGACGGCCGAACACAATCTCATATGGGCTAAGCCCTACTCGAGAGTGCACAGTCGCCCTGGTCGACAAGAGAGCTAGAGGCAAGGCATCAGGCCATGACAGACCAGTCGTAGCTTGAATCTTAGCAAGTTTCAGTTTCAGAGTGCCATTGTACCCTTCCACTAAACCTGCTGGCTGGGGATGATTGGCGCTATGGAATTTTCATCGAATTCCAAGGCCCTTACACACACTCTTCATCACACTCCCCACAAACTCACTTCCGTTATCTGACCATACAATCCGTGGCATTCCATACCGAGGAAAGTATTCCTTCAGTAAGACTTTCGCGGTGGACAGGGCAGTATTATCTTTAAGAGGATAGGCCTCAATCCATCTGGACAACGCGCAAACCACAACTAAAACATATTTCAGGTTATTGCATCTCTCCATATGGATGAAGTCCAGTTGGGTAACCTCAAAGGGACATGTAGGAGGAGGAAAATGGCCAGGTGTAGTGGGAGTGCCCTTACCAGGATTATACATCATACATACCATACAATTCTTAACCACCCTCTCAGCACACTTAGCAATACCATCATTCTTCCATACAGGGGACAACAACTTACATATACCTTTCGCACTAATATGTGACAAGCCGTGAGCCATGGTCACGACGGCTAGCACATATGCATCCGGTAACATCCACCTCTGACATTCTGACAAATCAACCCAACATCCATGCGCATCTAACTTTCCCGTACTTTCTTCCCACTGAGTCTTTTCAGTTTCAGTGGCCTCATTCTGAATCGCTTTCACGCTCTCAACAGTGTCCTCACACATACCAGTCTCCGCAGGCCACCTTACTGAACTGGTAACGTACATTCGGGTTGCAAGATTCTTAGCTGTTTCCTTAGCAATCTCATCCGCAAACGCATTACCGCGACCAACATCGTCCTTGACCTTTCGGTGCGTGCTGCATTTAATGATTGCCACCTGCTTAGGCAACGTAAGTGCGTCCAAAAGATCGTTCATGAGCTGTCCGTGTTGGATCTTCGTACCATGCGATGTCATAAATCCTCTTTCTCTCCACAAACGACCAAAGCTATGTGCAACGCCAAACGCATATTGACTATCTGTAAACACATTCACTCGCTTTCCCTTAGACAAAACACACGCTCTCGTCAACGCAATCAACTCTGCCGCTTGTGCTGAATTCTGACTCAATCTCGCAGTTTCCACAACCGTACTCAACGTCACTACAGCATACGCAGTCGTCACATCACCATTCGGCAACTTAAAACATGAACCATCAACATACAGAGTACCATCGGGATCTGCCAATGGAGTGTTTTTTAGGTCAACACGACCCTTCGTTTCTTCCTCAGTTCGTAGATAACAATCATGTGGTGGTACATCATCTGATTCCATATTAGTCGGCAACAATGTCGCCGGATTCAGCACATTACAGCGCTTGATTTGTATATGACTTGCCAAAAGCGTCAACTCATAACCAGACAACCTTGAGCTCGTCAAGTGTTGAGTTTTCGTCCGATTCAAGAGAGTGTCAACTGCATGCGGAACCATCACCGTAAGCATATTATCCATGACCAGGCCTGCAGATTGCCGGATGGACACCGCAGCTGCCGCTGTCGCTCTCAGACAACTCGGCAATGCTCTAGCTACTGGGTCCAAGGTCGAGGAAAAATATGCACATGGTTGCTGCCTACAGCCAAATTGTTGCGTCAAGACACTCAACGCACAACCCTCTCTCTCGTGAACGTATAGTGTAAAACGGCTTACTGTAATCAGGAGTACCTAACACAGGAGCCGAACACAACACATCACGCAATTCAGAAAAACTTTTCTGACACTCTTCAGTCCATGGCAAAGGAGTCGGAACATCCTTGCACGTGAGGGCTACCAATGGCTTCGCTAGCAATGAAAAATTTGGAATCCATTGCCTGCAGTATGACGTGATACCTAGAAAGGCACGCACATCTCTCTGAGTTGTTGGCACAGTCATCCGAGCGATCGCTGCAATTCTTTCTGGGGTCAACCTTTTTCCCTCCTTTGACAATAAGTGACCTAGATAGGTTACTTCTTGACAACAATATTGTAGCTTAGAAGGTGACACCTTGTGATGTAAGTCACATAGATGCTGTAACAGCGATACTGTAGCAGCTTTGCAAATCTCTTTAGTGTCAGCAGCCACTAATAAGTCATCAACGTACTGAATCAAGGCCGCACCAGCCGGTAACACAAACGTATCAAGTTGACTCTTTAGGGCTTGGCTGTAGATCGATGGACTCTCACAGTAGCCCTGAGGAGCGCGTTTAAACCTGAAGCTGCGACCACCTAATGAGAAGCCGAATAGAGCTCTGCTTTCCTCAGCAATCGGAATGCTAAAGAAAGCATTCTTCAAATCGATTACTGAGAACCAAGAGGCAGAGGCTGGAATCAGAGTCAGTAAAGCCGTAATGTCAGGCACCAAAGGAAATTGTGGAATCACAATCTTATTCACCTCTCGCAAATCAATGACAAAACGGTACACAGGAGGTTTGGATGGATCAGTTCGTTTTAGAATAGCTAACACAGGACTATTACACACATTTCCCTGAGTTTCCTCAATAACATCCTTCTCGATCAAATCATATATGATCGCTAATAGCGCTCGTTCACCATCAAGAGAGATACGATACTGGGGAATACGTGGTAATCGCACATTCGATTTCAATTGGACAACATAAGGTGATATGTCCAGCAGGCCCACATCATTGGGACCTGTTGCCCACAAAGACTCAGGAAGAGAACTCAATTCCGGTGGGAGCTTATCAGTTGACAAGTACATAGGAGAGATCACTCTCTGACCCAATGTAAGCTCCACTCCCGCAGGAGAACAGTACAGAGTCGCATATAACCGTTTCAACAAATCCAGGCCCAAAAGATTCTTACCACAACCAGTAGTCAAGATCAAAGGAGCTTCTAGCTCACGAGGCCCAATTGTAAGGGGCAAAGGGCTTGAAACCGGATTGCTAACGGGGGCACCAGAGAATCCAACGGAAACATTCGTTAAGCCAGACAAAGTTGCGCCAGGGAGTTTCGAATGCATGATGGAACTTTTCGCTGCACCAGTGTCCAACAGAAAAGGCTCAGCTACGCCAGATGTGGCAACTGCGACGTAAGGCCCTCTCTGATCAACCGGAACTGATACTACTCCCTCTCTTTGTCTGTGGCTGTCCGAGTAATTACCGTCAGCATCGATATCATGCTCGACGTAATAGTCATCCACATGATACTGTGCAGATCTACCAGACGATGAATTGCGCTGATCAAAGCAATTGTTCGAGTCTGATGAAGTGGTAGAACGTTCATTCTGATTTTGAGTGACACCGCAACCTCTACCACGTGAAGCCTGTTGAGGACCACTACGACCTCCTCGAGCCGAAACACCATTATTTCGGTCACGTAAAACCGGACAGTTAAACTTCAAATGGCCCTCACCCCTACAATATGAGTAAGTATGGGCGGAAAATCCGTTCCGCTCGCGGATTTTGCGGATTTTCGGTAAATTCGCAATCCGCGAGATTCGCGAATTTCCCGCGAAATCCGCAAATCCGCGAGCAGCGGATTTTATGGCTTGCTCGCACTGTTCGCGTGAGTTAGCGGCTTCCCAGTTCAACTTCCCGCCCCGCGAATAAGCGCTAAATTGCAGAAATACGATCTTAGCAAAACTGAAACTACTTACCAGGTTCAAAAGTTCAAGCTCATCATTAGTAGCCATTTCCTGTAGTGCTTCCTGAGGGGCTCCTCCAGAGTTCAGTTGCCTACTTGCAACTATTATGTGACCCTGCTCTGACCCTCAGAATAGTTACACATATGCCACAAAGGTCCTGAATTACAGCTAAGGGAGACAAGCAGGAGCCAGGCTGGAAGTTCAAATCCAACAGTGACACATTAATCAGCCCCTAATTCATTATTGTCAGTTGGGGCAGGGCAGGTGTTGTAACTAACTTTGCAACAATGAAAGCACTTAGCAAGTGCAAAAGATCACTAATCAGGAAGCACTAAGGAAGCAGGTGCCAGCTAAAAAAATATTCTGTGACACATTAATCAGCCCCAAATTAATTCAGGTCACTTGAGGCAGGGAAGGTGTGCTTTGCTTTGCCACAATAATGTACACTGGACAACCAGAGGGTGCTGTGATGAAACTGAGGGTGGCATGAGTAGTCAGAGAGTGGCAGTGGTGACAGAGGGTGGCAGTGATGAAGAAGAGTGTCCCAAACAGGCTGGACACGTAGAAACAACAAGTTCTCAAAACTTGCGACCCGACAGGTAAGTTCGCGTTTGCGAAATTGTACAAAACCCTCGCGAACTGGCAGAAACCCGCGCAAACACAAAAAAAATCCGCAAATTCGCGAGAATTCGCGGATTTTTGCGGATTGCGAGTTCGCAAATCCGCAAAATTCGCGAATGCGAGATTCGCAAAATTCGCCCATGCTTAAATATGAGCATTGATTATATCCAAGCATAGATCTCGGTGTAGAGGAGTCAGTACGCGACTGCGTCCTAGAAGACTGTGATTACGATCGATTTTGCTGCTGTGAGTCATTTTGATTCGAGCGCGGAGGATACGCTTACTGCAACAAAACCTTAGTTTTAAGCTCCTTCGTTTTTTTATCTGCACAATCATTTTCTTCCTTTTCTCTATTTTCGTAATATTGGGCCGTTGCTAATATTTGAGCAGAGGTAGAAACAGCCCACGAACTTTCGGAATTCTTTAATTTGTTGCTGAATTCAGGCAATAAATTCGACACAAATTTATCAACAAACAGTCGCTGACCTCCCTCAGTGCTCATATCTTGACCACTGTGATCGATGAATGCCTCCTCAAATCTGGTAAAGAAATCAGAGACACTCTTGTCTTTCTTTTGCTTACACGCAGACAGTTTATCCCAGTTAACTCTCATTGCTGGCATAAGTGTCTTCATAAGTGTAATAATCCTCTGGGGCAGATCAGTAATGAGCTGTTCAGGTTTAGGCCCACCAACTTGTCGTCCGTCTGCCGCCGCAAGAGTATCCCAATCACCGCCCAACTCGGCTACGTGATTCTCTTGACGGATTTTAGCCCAAATTGGTTGAGGTACTACATTACCGAACAACATGTCAATATCGGCAAGGTTCATAATAGTAGCATCCACTAGTTGAGATAGTTCCTTGTAATAACCTGCCGGATTTTTCCGGGGGTCAGGCAAAGATTGTTTCACCTGCAAGACTTCCGATCGCTTCCATGGGAGGTGTATCCAAACTCTCTGGAAGTGTGGCAAAATAGCAGGATTAGCAGCAGCATCACCTGGCATCCACACTGGGGGAACTTCTTGCATGGGATACGGACCAGGGTGTGCCATCCACTCCTCGGTGGCGTCATTAAACAATGCTCGAGGTTGTACCGTAGATCGAAAGGATAAGAGACGCTCTAAAGCACGTCGAACATTACCACCCACAATCATACTGTTCGAAAACTGATTCTGGAGTTCAGTCATTTCGGGCGGTACATTGTCTACCTCATCATTATCCCACTCCTCTCGTAAGGATTTACACATTTCCTCAAACACAAATCTTTGTGTGGGCTCATTAAATTGAGAAAACGTGTCGAAAACTATGCGCGGGGTGTACTTAGCAGGATGCCTAATCCATTTGCGCGTCATTTTCACTAACGTCTCACTCTCCCTACCACCAGGAATTTGATTTCGTCTCTGAGAGACATCAGAAACATCGGACCCGAGGATCGGTCCAAATGGAGAGTAAAGATTAGCAACAGCATTAGGTATGCGACTACGAACAGAAGGAGAAGAGGAGAGAAGTACAGGGGCAACAACATGAGGGCTAAACGTAGGAGCAGTAGGAGTAGCCAAAAGAGCAGAAGTAGCGGGAACAGCAGACTGAGAAGGTATAGGCAGTGGAGCAGTAGGAAGAAGGGCAGGCAAGGGAGCAGGGACAACTTGAGGAACAAGAGGATTCGGAAGGAACGACAGGTTGAGGAACAGGAGGAACCACAGGAGCTGTAGTATCCCGTGCGTATGGAGGTGGGGATTTCAGTAGATAGGACAACAAAGGGTCCTCTACCGCTTCTTCTCCCTTTTTATCAGAACTCGACGGTAAAACAGGATAACACTTATCCACCGCCATATGTTGCAGTCTAGCAAAAACTTCCTTTTCCTTCTCTTCTTTGTCTCGCTGAAACTGCTCTGCATTTCGCATCACCGTAATGATACCTTCTCTCTTATTTTTCTTAATCTGTTTGATCTCTTTCTGCGTGGCCTCTTTGCACCATAACCGAAAGGAATCAAACATGGCCGGCCTAGCTATCTTTTTAAACAATTTTGCTTCGAGATTGTCCAAAATTGCAGTTTCGAAACTACCAGGGGGTGGCCAACTAAGGACACCATCGTCTTTAGTGTAGCGGATCCAATAATCATTATATACAATAGGACCCACTCCATGGCGACTATAGAGCTCATAGATCGGAGTTCCAACTGGAGGTATCGGACATGAGTCCTCCAATCGGGAATCCGCACCGCAACATTTAAAGAAACCAAACAAAGTACTACGGCCAGGCATCGTGCACACTAACCGAGTTTACAAACTTCAAGGGTTATCGAATTACGATGTCCTTGCAAAAATGCAAGACTCTCGGTTTTTGGCAATTGCAATCGTCAAATAAAACCCAACAACTAAGAACCAACAACTAAGAACCACAAATGCAATGGAACCATGCAAACAACCAAGTTTCAACAACAACAACCAAGGCTTCTGGGAGCGACCCACAAATACTTAACTGAAAGAACGATGGCGTCACCAGGAAGGCCCGTCTATCGTCTCGCCGTACAAAGGACTACGCCAGGCACCAAAACAGGTCGACAGTCAGGGCATCAGTCCGTCGCAGCCGTCAGGAGGCGGGAATCTTCGGGGGAAAAGTCTTCGGACCACTTATTTCGACAACAGGATCGATGAAGCGGGGTGCACCTTTCCTCGGAGATTTCACACGAAGTTCCTCACGATCGTCGGGCTTTGGACCGGTACCGCTGATGTCGCCCCACGTTGGGCGCCAACTGAAGGACTGGGCTATTCTAAGGCCCAGCGGTGCCAGGGAACAACACCTGAAACCTTCATGGGTTACCTGTTCCGGCGTACAAATCACAGAGACACTGGACACTTCCTTCGGGTCAAAGATCAAGGTTTATTTACTGCAGGGATACAGAAATCGCAAGAAGTACACGGCGTGTAGGTTCTGGGAGACTGCTTCGAATTGCAACAGTGGATCGCTCCTTTTATACATATTTTAGTCATAACACAACATGGCGAACAAAAGGTTACAATTCAGTTCCCACAGTAAACTTCAAAAGGGTTGCTTTCATGTATTCAGGAGCCCGGAACATAATTACAGTAGCATCGCCGGTTCCCAACTGTAAAAGTACGTTATCCCATCATTAAGTACATTCCATTCTGGTTGTAAACAAGTTAAGAAAAGAGACAGAAACAGGTGCAAGGAAGACAAAGATAGACAACAGATTGAAAAAGAGTGTAGGGGGCAATATCGGAAGCACGATTGCAGGATCAAAAGGATTCGTGCCTAATGCATGCACGGCTGAAACAATAGACCGTCACGGCAAGATGAGCCTCGAGCGGAGCCATCTGCCTTTGCAGTGTCATCCCCCTCGCCATAAAGACACCCTCAAAGGAACACGTGTCTTCCGCAAGAGCTTGGGAATCCCAGGGTCACGAAGCGGACAGTGTCCGTTCGCTGGCTACTTGAGGGCAAGATACAAAATGGATGCCGTATCTAAAATGGAACCCGTGGGTTCAGATGGAGAAACCCACAAATAAGACGAACGGTTCAAGGCAGCGTAGCGAAAACACGTACACCCATTAAACTCGTCATTTGCGGTTCATAGATACCAAACTCCATTATGATTGTCACGGAACCTCTCTCCCTGCAATGCTTGTGTTTGGTTGGCACAAGTCAACTGCTGCCAGGAAATCCTCCAGGCATTCTCCTTGTGGGCTATCCTAAAAGTGGCAACTAAGGGGATTCTCTGGGCTTAGGTAGTCTACCACGAAACAATCCTTCAGACACGAGTAAACATTAAAATCTCCCAGGATAAAAATAGAATAAGAAATGGTCTGTTTGAGACAATAATCAATTAAAAAACCTTATAGGCTAATTGAATGCTCATTTAAAAATCCAACCTTGGGTGAGTTTTAGAAATTTACTATTAACAATTTCATAGAGTTAACATTATTCATTTCTACAGCCAAACAATTGGTAGCACAGGTATACACCGAGCAATATTTTCCCTTCACTTTTAGGATATTAGGGTCAAAAGTCCCCCATTTGCTCTCCCCGAGGTTGAAGGCCACGCTGACACAAAATGTGATGTATAACCATCCAGACAGAAAATATTTTCTCTTTCCCACATCTCTTGTAAACCCACTATATCACAAGCTTTAAGAAAATTAATCCATCTGGGTTCCCTACTTTTCTTTCTGAGTCCTGCAACATTCCAATTTAAGATCTTACAATTCCAATTCTCCGCCACCCTCTCCATAGGAGGTCCTTCTCCCCCTCCCCTCCCACTGGGACAAGGGGCTTCAGTCAATCGTTTTCACCCAAGCAACTTAGGCACTAGGTCATTCACCAATGTGTCCTCATTAACAGGTTTAAAAAGTAGTTTGGGGGTAAATGGACCTCTATTTTGAGTCAAATTATCAAGCCCTCTGTTTTGAGTCAAATTATCGAGCCGATTCATCCCTGAACCCTGCCTCGAAAATGGATCAACCTTCTTTTTCATTTGTGACGAGGTCCCCAACGTGGTCCTACCTAGGGTGCTAACCAGGGTGGATGCTCTGGTTGCTCTCTGGTTGCTCTCTGGGGGTGGGTAGAAAAACCCCAATGGTAAAGCCCTTATGCCCCCTGGACCTGCATTATAACCTCCATTAAACAAGAATCCTGCCACCCCTATTTGATCAAAGTTAATAACAATACAGTCTCCTTTGCCTTCTTTAATCCTCTGTCCTACTCCACCAACACGTCTCACCATTATAATGTGAGCTGAGGCCTGTGCCCCATTTGCTGAGTGTTGTTTGCACCAAAACTTGGTTTTACGTAAGAGGTCCTCAGTGGTTTCTAGCTCATTCATTTTAAGTGTAGGTACTCCTGTAAGCACTGCGACTAATGGGGTGGCCTCAGGTGGGAGATTGAGTCTAAAATTGTTATATCTTTTACAATCCCCCCTACTACCATGGGACTCTCCTAAATTCTTGGGTTGGTTATTCACCGCAGTGACACAGTCAGGTTGCCTTCGTACATTACCACCCCATATATTCTGAATGGCAGTACCCCTGGTTGATACGCCCTCCTTTGCAGTAACATCTGAGTGTGTGGTGATATTACTGTCACTTTTATTCTGTACGCCGGCCCCCCTGAGTGTTGTACCCTCCTCTACAATAGAATCCGATTGTACGGTTAAGTTCTTGCCACTTTGATTATTCATAACACTATCAGTCTGTTTCAGTTTTTCAAACAACAGGGTAAATTTCCTATCCATTAGATCTTTGAACTGGGCGAGTACAGATCCCAGGGTGCTCTCCACAGCAGAAACAAGAGCAGAATCCCCATACTATTCCTGCTTAGTGATGAGGCAGGAATGACATTGTCCGTCTGTGTTCCAACAGAATTGGTTAAAGATAGTAAATGGTTAGCTGCATGGCTTACAGGTTTTGCGCCCTTGTTACTTTTAATTTTTTTGGCACCAATACCCTGTTTTCATTTAGCAGATGGCTCTTTCACTGTTGCCTCATCCAATGGTTTGGAGACCCGTGCTCTGGTGGCTATCCCTAGCCCGTTGGAAACAACTATTGGGGGTGTGTCTGGGGTCGGCAAGAGAGGAGTTGTGAGCACATTACGGGGGTGGTAGGTAGACACGTTAATTGAGAGCCTCCTTGATTAGAAGAGCCTAAAGACGAGCATCTTAGGAATGTTAGACAGTCTAAGGAGGGTCGCCGCTCGGTCATCTCAACTTCATGAGTCAGCAACGACTCTGCCCTGATGATGAAGGTGTCTAATGCGCCTGTTACTCCTTTGCGTTTACTCATAATTAGTCCGTTAGTCCACAACTCTCAACAAATGATAGCTCAAGGACCGTATTATACTGAAGGGGAAGAAACACAAGGTTATTGACAGGGATGGAATGAGCTGTGACAGTACCTTTAGACTAATAGATGCACATGGATGCCGATACTCAGCAGTCAGAAGTCAGAGCGGGGGCCCAGCCCAGCCTCCTCCGGGCTCGGACGGGCACAGACGGGCCTGACCTTGGCTCGGGAGGGCCCACACACATGCCACGAAGAGGGAGTCGAAAGTGACTTTATGCGCCTTCGGGCGCGCAGAATGGTGATGGCGCCGCCACGCGAAAGCAGCAGGGCAGTCTGGGGGCTGAAGTCCCCCCTATTGTAGCAAGTCCAGGTGCCGGTGTAAGGGTGTGCGGGTCCCGCAAAGTGACTTTATGCGCTTCCGGGAACGCGGAATGTTGACGGTGCCTTCAGGCGCGGAAGCAGCAGGGCAGTCTGGGGGCTGAAGCCCTCAGCCAGGGGATGAGCAGGGTTTATTTTAGAAGAATGTCCCTCTTATCCCGACTAGAAAGAAGGATCCCTACTTGGACAGGGTAACAACCTGCCAACTGGAGACCCTATTTCTAACATGTGTTAATAACTCCTTCCTAGAATGTTTGGGGGTGATCCATCAAGTGTCAGGTGAGAAGAAAGGAGGGGTCCAAAAACACAATTTCGTTATGCATTTTTCCATATGAAAATTGAAAAGCGATATTGCAAAAATGGCTGAATGGAATTCCACCAGCTTTTTGTAATTTGGTGTCAATCAGCAGTTTTTGAGAAATTAAGGTTCTAAACTTTGTATATCTGGACAGTTGGGTTAGCGAGTGGCTCGTGATAGTCTTGTGATCACCCAAATTAAAAAAATAGAGGGATTTAATATACCAACTCGGATGTTTTTTCCCCATTGGCCACCTTGTTCCAGCAGGAGCAAAAGGCCCCCACTAGAGCTCACTCTCTGATTGGAAGGCCACAACATGAAGACAAATGTTGGGTCTGCCATTTCAGGACATGGGGACTCCATCACTGTTTCCTGGAAATTAGAAAAAAATAAGGTATAAGTGGGCAGGCTTGGGCTACTGTAACCCTCTGACAGTAGCTCCCGTGGGGCCAGGTTTTAAACATGTATACTTTTTGGAGCTGCTGTGATTCCACCGATGTCCTGGACTCCTGCGGCAATCCGGTCGGAGTTTGGACTTACATATGGTATTAAATTAATACTTTACATTTAAAAAACATAGAAATTCACTGAATAAACAAGGTTAAAGTGATATTAGAGTTAGTTATGGTAATAATATTTTACTTTACAATAAATACTCAGAAATGTACTGAACAAAGCAAAGGTTAAGGTGATGTTACAGTTCAGTGAAAATTTCAATGTAAACGCAACGTTTTAATCTGAAATTTAAGTTATAGTGAGGCCAATCCAACCCAGGTCAGTTATAGTGGCTATATACAGCCTTCAACCATGTGCAGTGGTGAGATTTGCAGACCTGCTCCACATGGCCATCAGCCAGGACCTGCACAAAAAAACCACAAATATAAGCAAGTGAGTTATTATTTGGGAAAGGTGTGTCCTACCCCGTTGTAGCACTTGACTGTTTTGTGGTAGCTAGACATAGCAATCCAAGGCCAAAGCAGGGGACGTGATGTGGGCTAGAACCTAAGACCACAACTATGTTGAGGTAATATGAAATTTTATGATCAATTGTGTCCCCTAACGTGAACCCCACCGTCTCCATGTACGAGCTTAAAGTGCATGTAACTTCCCTCCTCGACCAGCTATGAAGACGCAAATACATTTGCGTCCAACGTTAACATGTCCTCTTTCAGATCCACCCTGAATGGATCGATAATTCAGTTCCTAAGTATGCCTTGCCAACGTCTTTTCATGGTGCACTTTCACGTTTTCCTAGCTCTGCAGAGCTAAGCCCTGATTTCTGCCATCGAGCCCTTTCTGCTCTCTGCCTCCTGAAAGCTGCAACGTGGGATACATCCCTGACCTCTGTCCTACTCCCTGCGTGGCGAGCGGTGCCCGGCTCGGCCTGCTTGCCTGCCAAAGACAGTATTTTGCCTTCTAGTTATCAGTATAGCCGAGCTCAGCTCCTCGAAAACACATTCCAGTCTAGCAGAATAGATAAACAATTCCCCGGCTGCAGAGCAAAGGGCCCGGCCTCTCTGTCTCCATGCAAGTAATTCATTGCTCCCGTTACCATGGTAGGCCCATGGCCCCTCGCATTACACGCAGACACGTAGTCACATATGCACGCATTAATAGTCAGTATAGAGTAGCTTCTGCCCAAGAGACCTTGCCTTCTAGATAATATAGTTCCCTAAACACAAGATATCAGATATGATTTAGGAACGAGTCGATCTGACATGCCAGACTTCTGTCTCTTCCTCTAGTGCTAAATGTCAAGTCCCCTGCATCCTACAGCCTCACGTCAATCACACGTCATGCTGCTGCGCGAGAATCCTTGCTACAGATTTCTGCTGACATTGCAAGATTCCACTATGTATCCACCCACTTGTGACACTTTCATGTGACGTTTCTAGCACACACCTCTGTGTACGCCCTCGTGCACGCCTTTCTGTTACGCACATGTGTTCTTATCTTGTTTCTCTCAGCTGTTACGCCTTCTGTATCCATCACCATTATATGAATTGACTATGTATATTGTACTCTGTTAATAAAGTATTGTCTATCCCTTCCTGATCCTTAATGGTGAAAGGGACATGATACCCTGGTTCGAACCATTCCATTTTATGGAATAAAACCCTTATAACTCAGACATCACGGATTCTGCCTCTCATTTCCGATTGAGTTATTTTATTGAACTTTACTGCATAGAAATTCCGACAGTAAATATTTATTTACCACATTAATTTGGCGCCCGAATAGGGACCCTCCCCCACCCCACGCGCCGGGAGGTGCGTCGCAGGCTTCGGCCCCTGCCACAGCCGTGACGGACAATTACGCGTACCCGCAGGATTTCCTGTATCTCCCTCAGGCCTACGGAGGTGACGGAGACTGCGATCAGCATCCAGACGAGGCGGTGAGGAGTGCGGAGGATCCCGACCAGAGCCCAGCCGAGAGAGCAAGGTCCGAGGTGTCTAGAGGCCCACCAGTTCCGACGTGCCTGTGACGTCACGAGTCGAGTCCAGTCCAGTCCGGTCCAGTCCAGACGAGTTTTCCGAGGCCTTCCGTTCCGTGCTTCCCGGTGAGTACCGTTGCTGGGGACGCATCTAGACGGGTGCATTACTATGTATCCGGTCAAAACGGGTTTGGGTACACAGACCCGGTCTGCACTGCTTTAGCAGTGTATCTGTACTGTTTAGCAGTATATCAAGTAATTCGTGTCTTCTACGGTTCGATTTTGTTTTCGTTATAGAATTCATGTATAGTCAATATGTGTTTAACATGTTTTTATGTGATTAATGTCGTGGTGTGAGTGACTTTTCGATATACATTACTGTGTTCCTGTGTAAAAAGTGTGTTCAAGTTCGAGTAAGTGTCAAGTGCCAAATATCAAGATGCCATTGTTTTCAAAGTTAAGACAGTTAGGAACTAGGAAAGGGATACTAGAGGAAGCGATTCCTGTCCCACCTAGGGACACTCCCGGAAATTTCATGTACCATAAGCACGGCTTAGATGCCATATTATATCTAGATTTATGGGTCGATTATACTAAGAACCTAGACGAGAAATATAGATGGCCCGTTACAGGGACATGGGATGCAGATTGCATCATGAGAGTCGAAGAAGCGCTATGGAAAAAGAAAGCCAGACAATCTCAGAAAGACGCCATAGAATTGTGGCGTAAAGAATCGCATAGGCGTACAGAGAAAGAATTCAGAAAAGCAGAAAAACATAGAGAAGATTCAGATAAAGCCCGAGAAAACGTACTAGTTGAAGAAGGAATACGAGTTAAAGCAGAACAAGTAGACAGACAACGAAACACTCTTGTGAATGGTATGTATCCTCTTTTGGCCGAGGGTTTACCTAAGGCCACTCCGGAAATACCAAAAGATCTGCCCCCTCCATTGGTTCCGACTAAATTACGTCACAAGACCGCAGCAGACATTTTTATTTCTTCCTATTTAGACGATGTAGCTCCTACATATACTACTGCACCTGCCCATGTACCCGCACCACCTGTACCCGCTGACGGCCTCCTACCCCATGATCATCCGCCCCCAGGTCCACAACAGCAGATCCCTCCAGGTCTGCTACCCGCACCCGTTCCCGTTGTCCCCCCTGGTATTCAACAACTGCATCCATTAAATCCTTTTGGGACTGGCGTGGTCCAGGACCCAACCCAGCTACAGCAGGTACCGACCCTACAGCCAGGTCATGCTCAAGACTCCACTTCAGGAGGTGCTACAGGAGGTTATCAAACACCCCCACAGTTACACCGAGTTACATTGAGAGATTTAGCAAAGGCTCGGACACCGAAAGGAGCTCCGGCCGAACAACTTAGAAGAGAACTTACAGACTGCAGATATGACCCAGTGCCTGGTACGTCAGGACCCATGTTGTTAGCGTCCATACGTTTGAGACGCGTTACAGACTATTTGATATTACTACCAGAAATGCCAGAACATCTAGACAAATTGTATTATTTTATTAGAACAGGAGAAGGACCGGAGTCTGTTGCTGAAGCCATGTCACGTCAGAAAGTGGAGACTAAAGGTTTAATAATGCGATTTTTGGTTAATTGTTTAATAAGAGAACAAGATCAGGCAGGTTTTCCGCAAAGTGAGATGAATAGACTGATTAGATGGCGCCAGAGTATGTCTGAGGGTAAACATGATAAGGAGAACAGTGTACATCATATGGTTAGAAAGATCCATAAAGAAATAATAGATATACATGCCCAGCGAGCACCTGAAGAAGAACTTGAATTAGACGATCCAACTTCCTCGCAAGAGGAGGATGATATAGAGGATCTAGCAGAAACCTCGCAACAGTCAGACAAAGAGATGATAGCATATGTAGGTAAGGGAAGATACCTTAAGAAAACAATACGTCCAGAAAGCAAAAGACTTTTTCTCTCTGCTATATCAAATCCGAGTTCTCCTAAACATATGTTTCAGACTAGCGATAAAATACTTCAAGATCGAATGGGGTACCATGTACTCAATTCCATGGATGAACAAGAACTAGCCCGGTCCGCAGTACAATGGGCTAACAATTCTAGTACCTATAATGATGATACAGTAGCACAGACGTTTTTGAACCTTTCCCCTGATGAACAAAAATTAGCTGGTATATACATGATTCAGCATCTCATTACGTTGTTCAAAAGCCAACATTCTGATCCAGGTCCCTTACCGGATATATTAGTAGAACTGCTCTCGAATAGATGGAGAGGCCTAGGTACTGATTTAATTAAAGAAATTCTAGAACATAGACACAAATATAGTGCCTTCTTGAAACCACAGTTTATTTCAGCTCCACCACCCTCAGAAAGAAAAATGTTTTACTTTGACAGACAGAATCCCTTACGGGAAGTACATCCGGTCAGAAAAGACGATAACACACTAGAACGTGTATTCGTATACACACCCATCACTAAAATGGAATTATTGGAAATGAAGAAAATAGTGCCCAGTCATGATAAAGACCCTGCAGGTTTTCACCGAGAGATTAAAGATATGTTACTCATGGGCGATTACACGTATACAGATATTATGAAAATGTTAAAAGTACTGTTGCCTGCTGGAATTTACGAGAAACTAAAGGAGAAAGAATGGGAGGTGGGAGACACAAAGATTGATTGGGCTGCATTAGAAGTCGAAGAAAATGGTCGTACCGCAGGTTTAGGCCTTGGGGATAAAGCTAAAGCATTACCAGGTTTATTAGTACAGGTTTTGCCTAGACTGTTAACAACTAAAAAGGAAGACTGGGACGCAATCTCAGCCTGTAAGCAGAAACATGATGAAGACACTAGTGATTTTTATTCTAGATTCGAGAAATGTTTTATTATTAACAGTGGCCTGAAAACAAGTAGCGAGTCATACCCACACCTTTTTGTATCAAAATTAGTCGAGAATTCCCTGCCTCAAGTTAAGAACCGTGTTTTGAAAGTAGAAAGTACATGGCAAGCAAATACGCCGTCCCAAATGTTACAAATGTTACAGTACCACCAGAATAGAATTAGGGAAGAACAAGATCACGAACAGAGACGTATGAAAGATACGAAAATGAAAATGTTAGTTGCTCAGTCAGTTCCAGCTGACGGTCAGAAAAGGGGTATGACACAGTCAAATAGTACGGCGGCTCCCGTTAAAGGGACATGCAACTATTGAAAACAGCCAGGTCACTATGTGAATGAATGTACGGTTCTGAAATACAATATAGCAACAGTAAAGACTAAAGAGAGACCACGTCAGCCTAGACAGGACCTGGTCCAACATCAGGTACAGCAACATATTCCACAGAACGTACAGCCTATGCCTGCTCCACAACAGACAGTACAGACAGTAGCGGTACCACATCCACAGCCCATTGCCGCGACACAGCAAGTTTCACAGCAGATGTACCAGTACGCACAACCTGATACCCCGACTATCAGCGATACTCATGAAACAGCCTAGAGAGGGAGGTTGGCTTGCCTCTCATTGAAGTTCCTGTAGATCAAGAGGGTCCTTATGTACATAGTCAAGTATTAGGAAAAGACAGAAAGTTTTTGATTGACACAGGAGCAAGTCAAACAACAATAAGTCACGACGAGGTTCCAGGGGCACCCCTCTCAGGCTCACAGAATGTTTCCCTTGGATTTTCAGGACAGCCTATTGTTAATGAAGTATCGAAACCTGTTCCCCTAGCAGTTGGTCCATTGTCACGTACTACAGACTTATTGCTCACGAAGTCATGTCCAGAAAACTTGTTAGGTATTAAGACACTGAAAGCTCTAGGAGCTGTAATATGTTGTTCTCTGGAAGGAGTTAGACTGTTTTTACGTGACTTTAAGGGTCACTATGTATTACGAGATTTTGATGTCAGATTGAAAGATGTACCAGAACATTTGTGGGCGCAAGGCCCAACTGATGTAGGTTGTATGCACATTACACCATACCGAGTTACACTCAAGCCAGGAGTTGTACTACCCCGAATCCGACAATACAAGTTACCACCCGATGCTGTAGTGGCTTTACTGGAAATCATTGAAGAGCTCATTGCACAGGGAGTGGTTGTAGAAACCGACTCCAATCTATGTAATTCCCCTATCATTCCGATTCTTAAACGTACTGACCCGAATGCACCTCCAGTTTATCGGTTGGTGATTGATTTACGAGAATTAAATAAATGCATTGTATCACAGTATCCTGTGGTCCCCGACATCTCATCATTATTGACTGCTATTGATTCAGAGGCGACGTTCTTTACTGTAATTGACCTCAAGAACGCCTTCTTCAGTGTCCCCATTGATCCGGAGAGCCAATACCTTTTCGGATTCTGTTTAAATGGCCGTAGCTTCAAATTTGCACGCGCACCTCAAGGATTCACAGAAAGCCCCAGCATCTACAGCCAAGCATTGAAAAGACAACTTGACAGTATTCACATGCCAGTTGACACTGCCCTACTCCAGTACGTCGATGATCTGTTGATCACCGCCCGCAGCGAACCTGAATGTGAACAAGCATCACTGACGGTTTTGCATTTCTTGGCTGACAAGGGACACACGGTGTCCCCTTCAAAGTTACAATTCTGTGTTCAGCAAGTGGTGTACCTTGGGCACTTGCTGTCCAAGAGGGGGAGACAGCTAACACCTGACCGCATTCAGTTAATTGCACACTTACCGCAACCCAAGACACAAAAGGAAGTGCGGGCCTTTATTGGCCTCACCTCTTACTGCAGACAATGGATTCCCCAGTACGCATTTCTAGCCAAGCCACTTATACAGTTGACAACACAGGAGGCAGCGACTTCGACTGTCCTCCCTTGGACTCAGGAACACACACAGGCTTTTGATGAATTAAAGAAAGCATTATGTCAAGCACCTGTTTTAGCAACACCATGTTACAACAAACCTTTTACACTTTTCGTTACAGAACGTGATGGCACAGCATTATCTGTCCTCACACAAGACCAAGCAGGTTCACATAAGCCGTGTGCTTATTTTTCGAGTACATTAGACCCAGTAGCCCAGGCCCTGCCTGCGTGCTTAAAATCAGTTGCAGCTACAGCCTTAGCAATCCGACAAAGTGATTCCATAGTATTAGGAGACCCATTGACAGTACAAGTTCCTCACTCTGTGGAAGTTCTTTTAAACAGAACACAGACTCAACACTTGACTATAGCACGACTGACAGGTTATGAATTGACATTGTTCCAGCCACACATAGAAATCAGACGCTGCAATATACTCAATCCTGCCACATTGTTACCTTCGAACATAACAGATCCAGCTCCACATGACTGTATAGAGATCATTAATGCAGTAACAAAGCCCCGACGAGACTTGACAGATGTTGCACTGACTAACCCAGACCTGACACTTTACGTGGATGGTTCATGCATGAGAACAAGCACAGGAGAATTAGTGGCCGCATATGCAGTGACCACTGAAACTGAAGTCAAAGAAACACACCGTATTGATACACTGTCTGCTCAAGCTGCAGAGCTCATTACTCTGACTCGAGCCTGTATAGTAGCCAAGAACAGGAATGTTAACATATACACAGATTCACGTTATGCATTTGGAGTCGTACACGACTTCGGTGTACTCTGGCAGGAAAGAGGTTTCTTGACCTCTCACAGAGCCAAGATCCAGCACGGTCCCCTCATTCAAGCATTGTTAGAAGCAATACATTTGCCATCAGCTATAGCTATCATGAAGTGCAAAGCACATACTAAAGTTACAGATACTATTTCCCAGGGTAACGACCTGGCCGATCGAACCGCGAAACACACAGCTCTGACTCACACACATGCAGCTGATATGACAAAGACAATAGTTCAGACACCGACACATTGCATGACAGTTAAGGATCCCGCACTAGATGTAATTGACATACAGACACATGCTACTCCAGACGAAATAAAGAAATGGACTGAACTAGGAGGGATCCAGACAGACCAGGGATGGATGACGAAGGGAAAAGCCACATGGTTTCTCCCCGACTCTATGGTTCAAGTTATGATTAACACCGCACACAGTCCAGCACACTTAGGAGAAAAGGCCATGTTAGACAGTTTACAGAATCTCTGGTACAACAAACATTTACGAGCAGCAGCAAAACAGAAAGTGCGTACTTGCATGATCTGTTGTCAGTTCAACCCAGGTAAAAGCATTCCTGTAGAGCAAGGTGGATTCAATCCTTCCGATCACCCTTTTGAAGTCCTCCAGATGGATTATATCCAGATGGAACGATGTTGAGGATTCAAATATGTCCTCGTAGTTGTATGTGCACTTTCCCGTTGGACAGAAGCATATCCAGTCCCAGATTACACTGCTCCGACTACTGCCAAACAGTTGGTTCGTGAATTCTTCCCACGGTACGGTTTGCCTCGTGTCGTGTACTCAGATAATGGTCAGCCATTCTCGTCCGAACTAATGAAGCAGGTATCACTCCTGCTAGGATATCAGTGGAAATTCCACTGCGTCCGACATCCCGAGGCAGCAGGCCTCGTGGAACGCCACAATCAGACACTGAAAACACGTCTTCCTAAGATTTGTGCCGAGAAAGGGGTAGACTGGATAGTCGCCTTGCCAGTTGCATTGTTTTACATGAGAATGGTTGCACACTCTAGAACAGGGCTATCCCCGTACGAGGTGGTCTTTGGTAGGCCACCGAATATGTGGGGGACGCCTCTGCCTCGTAAGATCACAGATGTTGACTGTAATATGCTGACAGATTACCTTGCCTCCTTGATGTCTGCACTACAATCTTGTCGTTCACAGGTGGCTGCAGCCTTTCCCGACAACACCGAGGTGAAGCCACACGAGATCGTCCCTGGTGATCACGTCTTTATTCGGAACTTCGACAGGAGGAGTCCGCTGGAGCCCCGCTGGCAGGAGCCGAAGCTTGTTTTATTAACCACAAGGACAGCAGTGAAGGTGGAGGGCCGCAAGGGCTGGCTCCACTCGAGTCATATCAAAAAATGCTATGGACTGCCGCCAGAGACAGACTCCCAGCCCTGCCCCATTCCAGAGACTGATACTAAACTCCCCCTGGTAGAGAAAACTCCTCAGCAGGAGTATCGCATGAAATTGAGGTCTAGCAAGTCAGACAGTTTAATTGTTTAAGTCCTCCCCTAGGTGAAGCGGTTAGACAGGTTCCTGACATGTACAAGTTAGACCCCAATAGAGAGAGAGATAGACATAAACAGCTCAAGAAACGAGAATATTGTAAATCTCTCCGTAGTCACTGCATCGTGACATTATTGATTATGTTTTTTCTGAGTCTTACGATTATTGCTGCAAGTTTATTATTACACATGTACTTTCCTATTTCCATACATGCAAATTTTTTTCCAAATAGCACTGTCGAGCATTTTTTCAGTGAATTGCCCCCGCACGAGTTATCTTACCGGCTTGCGCTGCACAACAATACTTTTATCAGTATGTTACATCATTCCCATCAGACCAGCAATGCTACCAATTGTTGGATATGTGGCCGACTCCCTCCCTATCAGAAATACAAGGGAGTCCTGCCCCTCTTCCCGTATCCGTTCACACATAATGGTTCCTGTGGTGCCTGGTTTAGTTTAATAAATTCTTTAGATTCTGATTCCATAGTCTACCAAGGCGATTGGGTATGGGGAAATCTGAACACAGTTCTGCATAAAGGATGTTACCCTAACAAGGAGGGTCTTCCACAAAGGACAGGGACCGATCTAGAAAATGAAGTATATGGATTAGGTAATTATACACTTAACCTCATGATTCTGAATGTCCAGTCCGATACAGGACCAGACTTACCCTCTATGTCAGTGTTACCAGTCAAAGGCGAATTATGTGTCAGAAAGAATGGTTCAGTACCCCTAGGTCATAGTAAATGTACTACTGTGATCGAATTCAGTGATAGAGGCAAGTCTACATTCAAAGCTACCCGCCATTCCTATTTCATTTGTGGTCATAAAGTCTATATACGTCTGCCACTCGATTGGGATGGGACATGTTACATTGCATTCCTTCTGCCACCTGTTTTTCTAGCTCCACCTGATTATCATAAGAACTCCCGCCTAGTACCTAATAGACCCAAGAGAGAACTCCCGATTGTCGACTATACTGAAACAGCATGGGAACGATATATAGATTTCAATAATGGTTTCTTTCCCTATTTAGGAGCTATCTTCAATAGCAAATCAATACGTCACTTGACCAGAACCCTTGAAGCAGTGGTAAATGAAACTACTTCCGCCCTAGGCAACTTAACAGAGGAACAGTCTGCTATGAGACTTGTTGTTCTTCAAAATCGTCTTGTTCTTGACGTCATCCTGGCCGATAGGGGCGGAGCCTGTAGAGTCATCGGATCGAGTTGCTGTGTTTTCATTCCAGAGAACGCACCGTCAGTATATAGAGCCATAACCCGCCTCCATAAGATTGCAAGTCAGATACACCAGAATCCAGGCACCTGGACTTGGTCCGGTTGGTTCTGGAGCGTGTTATCAGCCTGGGGATGGAAAGTCCTATCCTTCCTCGGAATAGCTCTCCTCATAGTATTCAGTTGTTGCCTATGTATACAGTGTGGGCCAGCGATTTGCGGCTTGTGCGCCACATCATGTTTTCCTCATCTAAGTCCACGTTCTAAATCCCGCCTGAAAAAGGAAGAGCAAATGATGTTATATGAACAAATAGATGGACTAATGAAGATTGATATATCATGAAGGGTCCGTAGGGGACAAGGAGGGAATGAGGTAATATGAAATTTTATGATCAATTGTGTCCCCTAACGTGAACCCCACCGTCTCCATGTATGAGCTTAAAGTGCATGTAACTTCCCTCCTCGACCAGCTATGAAGACGCAAATACATTTGCGTCCAACGTTAACATGTCCTCTTTCAGATCCACCATGAATGGATCGATAATTCAGTTCCTAAGTATGCCTTGCCAACGTCTTTTCATGGTGCACTTTCACGTTTTCCTAGCTCTGCAGAGCTAGGCCCTGATTTCTGCCATCGAGCCCTTTCTGCTCTCTGCCTCCAGAAAGCTGCAACGTGGGATACATCCCTGACCTCTGTCCTACTCCCTGCGTGGCGAGCGGTGCCCGGCTCGGCCTGCTTGCCTGCCAAAGACAGTATTTTGCCTTCTAGTTATCAGTATAGCCGAGCTCAGCTCCTCGAAAACACATTCCAGTCTAGCAGAATAGATAAACAATTCCCCGGCTGCAGAGCAAAGGGCCCGGCCTCTCTGTCTCCATGCAAGTAATTCATTGCTCCCGTTACCATGGTAGGCCCATGGCCCCTCGCATTACACGCAGACACGTAGTCACATATGCACGCATTAATAGTCAGTATAGAGTAGCCTCTGCCCAAGAGACCTTTCCTTCTAGATAATATAGTTCCCTAAACACAAGATATCAGATATAATTTAGGAACGAGTCGATCTGACATGCCAGACTTCTGTCTCTTCCTCTAGTGCTAAATGTCAAGTCCCCTGCACCCTCCAGCCTCACGTCAATCACACGTCATGCTGCTGCGCGCGCATCCTTGCTACAGATTTCTGCTGACATTGCAAGATTCCACTATGTATCCACCCACTTGTGACACTTTCATGTGACGTTTCTAGCACACACCTCTGTGTACGCCCTCGTGCACGCCTTTCTGTTACGCACATGTGTCCTTATCTCGTTTCTCTCAGCTGTTACGCCTTCTGTATCCATCACCATTATATGAATTGACTATATATATTGTACTCTGTTAATAAAGTATTGTCTATCCCTTCCTGATCCTTAATGGTGAAAGGAACATGATACCCTGGTTCGAACCATCACGGATTCTGCCTCTCATTTCCGATTGAGTTATTTTATCGAACTTTACTGCATAGAAATTCCGACGGTAAATATTTATTTACCACAATGTAATGAACAACAACCAACAAATTATTGTCTAGCCAGTACTTTAACTTATGAAATGTAGTATGCACATACTATGTTATAATATGCATTCATTTACAAATATGTACAAGTAAGCAGGTGGAAATATCTATGGTGAGACACCCCTAAGGGTCTAGTTGCCAGTCTGGCAGTCCAAGGACCATCAGACTTGCGAGGTCGCGGCGGTCCAGCCACCACTGCACCGTTGATCTGACCACCCTATTACAACTTGAGCTGTCGGATTGCCATTGCACCAGCGCAGGTGCCAGGAAACTGTCATTCCTTCATGGTGGTGTGCCGGTCATGGCCTCAGTACTATGCTAGTGTTACAGCTGCAGCACCGCCATGCATATTATGAGTTTCAAGACCGCCAGCGGTGTCTTGGAGGTATTTCCTCCATGAAAAGACTGGCGGTCCTGAAACAAACGGGGTTGTCCATTTGCATTGGGGATGCATGCAGGTTGGCAAAACATGTGCCCTTCTGTGTGCATGCACCCAATTCCTGCATGGCATGGACTTTACAGGCCATGGCATGCAGGAACTTTTAAGGGCATTTCCATTGTGGTGCCCATTTTCAGAGTCATGACTGTGGGACAACCAAAAAATCACTGCCAGACACGAGGAAACGTATAATCTGGTGAGCACAAGGGGTTGGCGCACCACCAATCTCCTAATAAGGCCATAAGAGTCCAGAGTCCTAGCAAGCCCTAAATCTTAACATCATGATACCTCCCGCAATTGCTAGAGACAAGTTACAGGAGTGCAAATATCAAAAGGCAGGCACACAGGCTGTGTCAGGGTGTCACATATTCCTAAAAGAAAAAACATATACTTACAGACCAATACAATACCTTTTTGATTGAAGTCTTTTTTATTTTCCAAAAGGAGAACCAGAGGAGATGTCCTCATGTACACAGTGTGTCGCCTACAACTCTGTGAGGGGCCGGCCTTGTTAATTTATATGAATATGCAGAGCGTAGGCAGTTGTTATCATTTCAGATGTTACACAGCAAGTCGCAACACCTTTTAAACTGATAGGGATTGTACCAACTTATAACATTCATCACAACATGTACCAACTCACTTTTAAGTAGTTGATAATCAATGTAACATTCTTACGGCTTTTATTAAAAATACCACTGTTAATTTTGTCACTGTCAGTGTCAATAATGTATTGCAATTTAAACAAATATGATCATGAGTCTTTCTGTTATTTTCAACATACTACAAGCCTCTTCTGCTCTCAACCACAGAGCCAATGAGCAAAAGCCCAAGCTATAGAAGTGCTTAAAACTGAGTGAAAACTCTCATGGGTTCAAGGAGACTTAAAGCAAATTTTCATAAACTTTAATGGGGGCTTCTGTGTGGACTGCCACAATCCTGACAGCTCCATAAATATTTTAGAACACATTGGTGGTGCCCTAGCCCTCTCTGGGCCACCACAAGCAGAAAATGCAAATTTTGCAATTTTTGTAATCCTCTCACAAGGCTTCAGGCCCAGCTGATCGGAGCCTGCGGAGCCACTTGAATGAAACCATCAAGAGAAAAAAACGGCATTGTTTTCTCTCTTTTTGTATAAGATGTGTCTCGGTCTCGCTCAGGGTACCCACATCACCTATTTTTTTGGGGGCCATGGTGAATCCCCTTAGTCCTTGTGGTCCCATATCAGCCCTTCACATGCATGGCAGACCTGTGCACTGCTTTGGAGCCAACATCCTTTCCTGCTCCCCGCCCACAGTCAGCATGGGCAGGAGCAAAGCACTCTTCCAGTCCACAGTCAGCAGGGGCGGATAATTGAGGCCAAATGCTCCTGTCCCCTAGATATGGGCATGAGAGATGGATGGAGCACCACACCTGATCTTCTGCTGTCCAGGTTGTCCCCTAGGAGATGGGGACTCCCGGGGAATTAAATCTAAAATGAGTGGAAGCCCTATCTTTTCTGTTTTGGCTTCCATGGGGGATCTTGCGAGTTAAAGTGCTCATGTGAGGGGGCTTCACAGATGCCCACTCCAGCCCTCAATGTCTATTAATTTTTTTTGTGCTGACACCACTGGGGCACTTTGTCCTCCACGTGGGTACAAGAGGCTCCTGGAGCTGAGCACTATTCACACCCGGCTCCATGTTGGGCTGCATAAGATTCTTTTGATGTCCCTTTGTTCCTGGTGGCCCAATCTAGCCATTCGGAGTTGTCTCTTTAAGCCTCCTGGACCACCCACAAAGCCCTGTGGATCAGGGTGTACCCCCTGCACCCTTATGTGACCTTTAATTTTTTTCCAGGAGTTCTGAAATGGCTGCCAAAACACATTATCTATCTTTTATCCAGCCAATCAGGAGGACCGGCCCATCCACTTCTAGTGTGCCAGCTAGAGCCGATCTGGACACCAGTGGGGAAGATATCTCTAATGTTTTCTCTGTGATAAACGCTTAACACCCACCCTGATCAACTATATAAATGCTAATTTCTCAAAAGTGAATATCTTACTTTTCGTTAAAAAAAAAAAACCTCCAAAATTCACTGAAAAAAAAGGTTAATGTTCCATTATAATTAAGTGAAAAGGGCAGTTAAAATACCATTGTAAACTAAAGAAATTGACTGAAATTCACCAATTATAGTTTCTGAGCTGCCTATAGCTTGCACCCGCCATGCACTCGTTATGGCCTCATATATTACATCACTCATGACATGCTGAATTACATCATTAATGATATCACAGATGGCTACTCAAATTACATCATTGATGACAACACAGATTACAAAACTGATGACGTCACCCAACGAGTGTAACATCTTGGCATATGCCTCTGATACTGAAAGGTATTTAGTGTACTACATCCAGAGAACGTTTTCTATAGCTTCTATATTCCTAATGAATGTAAGCTTTTGCACAATGCTTGGCACCCCAGGGGGCTCGAATGTGTGGAGTGTGTGGGCTCTGCATGAAGAGTTGACCACAGGACAAAGGCTGTCTGTAGTAGAGTCTTCCCCACCTTTGACACCGATCTGTGAAAGGTAACTGGGTTTGAGAGTGTGAGGGTAGTGGATCCCATGCATAAGAAAAAGTATTTACTTAGTGAGGCTTGGTTGTATTGTAAGAGTGAGCTCACCATGAAGATCTGTGCACACAACAAAGGCTATACCTAGAAGAGGTTTGCCCTCATAATGGTACTTAGGTGCTTGGAAGGAGTGGGCTCTCTGTAATGACCTCTGCTCAGGGAATGCTGTATATAGGGATGTATGTCATTACATCGCACACCAATACCACGTGTGCCATTACCACGTGGGTATTACTACGCGAAGTCAATGACAACGACATGCCATTACATCACAAACTTTTACCACGACTATGCCTTTACCATGCATGCCATTACAACGCAAAGACATACGTGGTAAAGCTATACTCAAGGTTAAAGTTTGCAAGGTAAGTAACTCTACCCTACCCCTGCACAACCCTCCCCGACCCCCAGTCCTCTCCCTACAATACACTACACTACCCTGCAAGACCCCCCGACACTACCCTAAAACACTACACTACACAAACACTACAACACTACCCTAAACCCTAAAACACTACACTACACTACACAAACACTACAACACTACTCTAAACCCTAAAACACTGCACTGCACAAACACTACAACACTACTCTAAACCCTAAAACACTACACTGCACAAACACCACAACACTACCCTAAACCCTAAAACACTGCACAAAAACGACAACACTACCCTAAAACACTACAATACAACACTACCCTATACCCTAAAACACTACAATACACTACACAAACACTACAGCACTACCCTAAACCCTAAACTACTACACTACACAAACACTACAACACTACCCTAAACCCTAAAACACTACACTACATAAACACTACAACACTGCCCTAAACACTAAAACACTACAATACAAAAACATTACAACACTACCCTAAACCCTAAAACACTACACAAACAAACACTACAACACTACCCTAAACCCTAAAACACTACACAAACACTGCAACACTACCCTAAACCCTAAAACACTACACTACACAAACACTACAACACTACCCTAAACCACTACCCACACAACTCCCACCCGTACACTACCCTAAACCCTAAAACACTACAATACTACCCTAAACCACTACCCACACTACTCCCACCCCTACATTACCCCTAACCCTAAAACACTACCCCTAGCTAGGTAGTGTACAGGTGGGAGTAGTGTGGACCTTTATTCCTGGTCCTGCCCCTTTGGAATACTGAGGTGTGTTGACACTACTGTGACTCACTCTCCTTTAATGATTGCATCCTGACCTCCATTCACTAGGTCCCTTCAAGTGGCGCCCTTCCTGCTGTGAGTTCCAGCTCTTATGACTGGGCTCCTATTCCCAGCCCTTCACTTGTGGAGCACTGAGGTCTTGAGGTTTTTGTGGTACTACTGTGTCACACATTGCTTCATTTTCCACCTCCTGACCTCCTTTTTCAGGACCCTCGTGTGGCACCTCGCACGCTTTAATGCTATTCCTGACATTGTAAGGAACGTCACTATGCGAGTGGCATGAAGCCACACTCCCTCATAGCCATGCATCTTGGAAGCGTCCATAGCAATGCTGTAAGACATCCCTGGCAATGACTCCTTCCTGGAGCGCTGTCATGCTGAGCCCGCCTACCAGGTGATAGAGCCTCCACACCCATGGCCATGTACCCGGAATGGCCCTGCATAAAATCAGCAGTTTGAGGTTTCTTCTGTGTACCTCGGGGTGCAGACACTGGTCTCAGACTAGGTGCAACGCCGGTGACTGGTCTTCACTCAGTAAGTAATCAGACATGACACGGGTGGGCTTCGCTCTGTCTGAAGACCCCCACCTCCTTCCCTATGCCCTTCACGAAGGCACTAGTCCTTTTCCCCTCCTTGCCCCCAGACTTTGTATTGTACCAGCACCTCGACCCCGGCTCCCATGAGGCATGCAACCTTGCGACTCGAGTAAGTCCCCTTTTCTCCTCACCAACTTTCAACAGCTTTTCCCTTGTTACGCCTTAACCAGCATGCATGCTTTTATTGACATGGTGCACTCCCCGATTTGTGTGAGAGCGTAGAAACCCACACTAATTGAAATATGGCAGTGTGGTTGAGTAAGATATTCATGGGCTGAATATCGATTGGGAGTTACTGTGTGACCAGCATAAATTTCACTCCCCAAATTCAATTGGTTTGTATGAGTGCTCAGACACTCACTTTTTGAATGTGGATAGTGGGTTGTAATGCATGGTCATGGATGGATTTCCTGTCCATTTTGAATATGCCTTTTAATGCTGCATACTGTATGAGGCATTGTATGCGAGATTACCGCCAGTAGTCACCGGACACATCCTGTCTATTGTCACATGTTGTAGTATCGGGTTCCCAAGGCCTACATGCTCTGAAGATAACCCACTTACATCCAAAGAACTGTTGGCACGGAAACTGAAAAATTCAAAGAACAAGTTTATTAAGACCCCATGGGGTGGTGGTACATTCCTACAGCACCCTTCGGTAATGCAAGAAGTATCACACCGAACATCGGTGTGACTCGCTCTTTTATACAATTTGCAGGTAATAAAACAATAGGCGGTACAAGGTTACAAAGGTTATGTACATATATGGTCATTTTTGGAACACAGCCAGCTCATTGGAGGGGTTACAACCCCGCTGGTCAGTTTGGCGGCACATTCCTGAGGGACGACTGGTCAATGGAGACTGCGCATGTACGGGCTTGACCAGTACTAAAAATAGCCTGTTGCTGGGCAAACTCAAGTGGTCAGTGGCACGGACAACGGACTAAAGGGCACGCTGACCACGAGGCCGCTTATGATCTAAGATGGCCGCCGTAACACACAAAATGGCGTTTCCAAGTATAGACAAGTTAAGCGGGAAAACGTGTAGCACAGCTAAGCGCTAACTCGGCCATCGTCAAATTACGACAGACGACCCTTTTAGCGTTTAGCTGAAGCTACCTCATAGTGAACATAATCAGGGTGTTCATCTTCAATATCGATTAGCATTATTTGAGTTACTTCTTTATGAAGCATCATTTTATCATGAGCAAGAGCTCGTCTTGTTGGTATGCAAGCCGATAAGCACATAGAACATAAAGCAGGGCCACATTGAATACATAAGCATACACCAAACAGTATCCCCACAATGATGCATAAAATCGTTAGCAATTTCCAACCCCAAGTGGTAAGCATTGACCAGAACCACCCTGAAAGAGTCCAAGTTCCATTATCCGGGTGTATTTCAGCAGCTATCTTATGCAATTTCGAAATGGCATCATAAACAGATGGTGAATTGTCAGGTACATATACACAACAGCTGCTCCCGATGATTCTACATGCCCCCCCATGGTCAGCTAGAACTACATCTAGAACCATTCGGTTCTGGAGCGTAACAATCCTAGAAATCTGAAGTTCTTCGGTAATATTCCCTAATGCAATAGCAGTATCATTTGCTACAGCCTCAACAACGCGGGTCAGTCGTCGTATCTTTCGACTATTCAAAGCAGCCCCGACAAAGGAAAACAGTCCCAAATTGAAGTCCACATACTGTTGTAAAGCAGTGTCCGTCTGATCGATGTTGTCCAGAACAACAGCACGTTTAACACGATTCAGCACGAAATCATGATAAAGAATATAGTCATTATGGTACATTGGTGGGGCAATAAATACAGGGGGCAGTACAAAAGATACATAGCAAGTGCCTAACCATCCCAACAGGAGCTGATGATAACCCTTCGTTCCACAAATAAAATACGTATTCCGAGATGCTACAAACTATATGCCATTTGGGCTGTCAAACGTAAGTGTAGTATTGCATTCGCTTTTCCCAACCGATATTGTACCTTTATTGCGTATACACACATCAGCTTTAGTGGCAATAACATTAATAACATGTGAGCTAGAGACATTAATGTTACGTTGGTTGCTGTAAACACGTGGGGCAGACACGTTATCGGGGCGGTACTCCTCCCATTCGAATCGAGTACCCTCAGCTCGTGGATACCCATCCCGGTCATGGTAACAAATTTTATTCAAATGGAAAAGCACCCCCCCTTTTGTTGGCCATCTCAAAGTGAAGAGGAGAGTATACCAGGCATTGCAGGATCCATTGTGTGAGAACGGGAGTGGAATGAGTGGAGTGCCCCCTTTCTTCTGGTGCCCGGGCAACATCCCACACACCCAGCAATTAGACGTGTTTGTCATATTATGTGTATGATGCAGGATTTGAATAAAGCTATTGTTCAAATAAGTCTGTCGGTGCCGTTCTTCATGGTAAGGCAAAGTGAAGTGAAAATGTTCAGATGGAGCCGGGGTAGTCGGCAGCAAATGTACACGTACAGGCACCACAAGTTCGACTACCCAAGCTATCACTGCTATTACCACAATCGTTAAGACAAAAAGGATGGCACCAAGTATTCTTTTGTCCCGTGATGCAGAAGATGCCATAGTTCAATTATTTTCAAAGTCTTAAATAGTTCAGAAAGTTCACAAATTCTCAAATGTACATGTCTGTGTATTACACCTAAAAAAGAAAAATACGGTGCTGAGCTCCGAGGTAGCCGTTGTTTTCTTCTCCGGGGTCAAGACGGGTGTCGCTACACTTGGCAGAACTGACCCCCCCCCCTTGAGATTCCCGGCTTCCATTTCACAAACCCCAGAGCGGTAACCAACCAGTCTCGAAAACCCAAAAAATCTTCCTATCGTGGCCGCAGATTATAGCGCTCTCGTCCAGAAACAGTGTGGTCCGGGAAGGCTCCCTCAACTTCGGCCGATGTCACAGCTGGGCTCTTTTCTTTCTCCAGAATCTCTTGGAAGTCGGTCAACACAGCAGGATTCACTAGATCAGGAGAGACACGACGGCAGTGTGTTGAATGTATCCACCGCTTCCTATTGGTCACTCGTACAGCTGTTCGAGTCGCCAGGAGGACCTGCTCGGGGCCTCTCCACCTCGGTTCCAAGCTGTTCGCCCTCTCAAACGATTTAATCATGACGTGGTCACCAGGGCGAAGATCATGGCCTTCTCCAGTAGAGTTGTCAGGGAGCGCTTCTCGAACCTGTTGATGAATAGAAAGTAAATCATTTGTTAATCGTGCCAAATAATCGTTCATCATTATACAAGGCACATCATGTATCAATCGCGGCTTAGGCATCCCCCAAATATTCATAGGCCTTCCAAACACCACTTCATATGGTGTGAGGCCTGTTCGAGAGTGGGGGACCGATCTGAGAGAGAGCAATGCTAGCGGTAAGGCATCCGGCCATTTTAATGACGTGGACGCCACAATTTTAGCCAGTTTTCGTTTCAATGTGGCATTATACCGCTCAACAAGACCTGCTGACTGAGGGTGGAACACAGCATGAAACTTCTGCTGAATCCCCAAGCCTTTCAACACATACTCCACAATTTTCCCGACAAAATGAGGCCCATTATCGCTCCACAAAAATTTGCAAACTCCAAATCGAGGGAAATACTCCTTGAGCAAAACCTTAGCTGTTGTCAAAGCTATATTATCTTTCGTGGGGAAGGCCTCAACCCATTTGCTAAAAGCACACACCACCACTAAGACATACTTAAGGTTATTGCAGCGCTCAAGCTGGATGTAATCCATTTGAAGTACCTCGAATGGTGCAGAAGGTGGAACGAACCCTCCTTTCGGAGTATGGGTCCCCTTTGCAGGATTGTGCTGCAAACATATCAGGCAGGTCTGCACTACTCTCTTGGCAGTATTAGCAATCTCGGGATGCTCCCAAACTCGTGTTAACAATCGAGTGATTGCAAGAGCCCCCACGTGCGCCAACCCATGTGTCATCTGGACCATCGCTTGCAAGTAAGCTGCAGGCAATTTCCATTTCTCCATGTCCTTGCTTCTCCAACACCCTTCATCATCTAGCACCCCATCTGCTGCCCATGCCGCAAGTTCTGATTCAGTAGCTGATTTCTGAATATCTAATATCTCCGCTCTAGCATCATTCCATCGCTCAGCTTGGGATTTTGTCACGTACATGGGGGAGTCCGTTCGGGACATAGCCGTTTGTCTCGCTATGCTGTCCGCAAAGGCATTTCCTTGACCCACTTCATCAGTGATCTTTTTATGGGCGCTACATTTTATTATCGCTACTTTCTTTGGACAAAGCAACGCATTTAGGAGATCACGCACCAATTCTCCGTGCATAATGTGTACTCCATGAGAAGTCAAAAACCCACGCTCTCTCCAGATAAGGCCGAAGTCATGTGCTACTCCGAAGGTGTACCGGCTGTCTGTGTATATGTTCACACATAGGCCAGCACTCAGTTCGCAGGCTCTTGTCAAAGCTATCAGCTCTGCTGCTTGAGCCGATTTCTGTGGTATTCTAGCTGTTTCCACCACTGTCTTAAGTGTCGTGATCGCATAGGCTGCGGAAGTCGTGCCATCTGGCAGCCTCAAACACGATTCATCAACCCACAGTTCCCCATCCACATCTGGAAGTGGCATATCCTGTAAGTCAACACGACCCTTTGTCTGTTCCTCGGTCAGGAAAACACAGTCATGATGTTTTTCTTCCTGACCCTCCTCGACCGGATAGGGCAATAAAGTGGCAGGGTTCAGGGTAGCACATCTTTTCAGTGTGATATGTGGCGCCAACAGTGTAAGCTCATATCCGGTTAATCGTGCACTCGTGAGATATTGGGTCTTTGTTTGATTTAGCAGGGCATCTACTGCGTGGGGAACTAACACCAACAATTTGTGCGATAACACTATTCCCTCACTCTGCCGTATAGCTACTGCTGTTGCTGCAACTGCTCTAAAACACCCAGGTAACCCTCGTGCTACAGGATCAAGGATGGCTGAAAAATACGCACATGGCCTCTGCTTGTCCCCGTGTGTCTGCACTAACACTGATAACGCGCACCCATCTTTCTCGTGTACGTACAATGTGAAAATTTTCGTGTAATATGGTGTACCTAATACGGGGGCAGAGCAAAGGGCCTGTCTCAATTGTTCAAAAGCATTTTGACATTCATCTGTCCATTCAAGAGGCATTGGCGTAGTTTTGGACAGTAACGCTAGCAAGGGTTTTATAATGTGCGAAAAACCCATGATCCACTGCCTACAAAAGGACGTTAACCCTATGAAGGCACGTACATCTCTCTGTGTGCGGGGGACTGGTGTATCTAAAATCGCCTGAATTCGATCTGATGTTAATGCACGCCCCTCCTTAGACAAAAGATGACCGAGGTAGGTCACCTTGGGTCTACAGTATTGTAAATTTTTCTTGGAAACCTTGTGATTATTCTGTGCCAGAAAAGAAAGCAGCGCAATCGTACTCTCCTCACATTGTGCATAAGAATCTGCAGCAAGCAGAAGGTCATCCACATATTGGATAAGGACAACCCCCGACTGTAACTCAAAGGAATCAAGCTGTCTTTTCAAAGCCTGGCTGTAGATACTCGGGCTCTCAGTGTAACCTTGAGGAACACAACAAAATCTATACGATTTATTATTTAACGTGAAGCCAAACAGATATCTGCTATCGGGATGGACAGGGATGGAAAAGAAAGCATTTTTCAAGTCAATTACACTAAAGGTCGTTGCCGTTGGTGGTACCAGTGTGAGCAAGGTCGTAATGTCGGACACCACCGGGTATTGGGGAATGAAAATTTTGTTAATTTCTCTCAAGTCAATAATAAACCGATAGACTTTGTCGTCAGTATCTCTCTTAAGAATCGGAAGAATAGGGCTGTTACAGACATTATAAGGAACTTCTTCCACCACTCCTGCAGTTATCAAATCTTGAACAATATGAGTCAGGGCAATTTCACCTTCCCTTGAAATCTTATACTGTGGCACCCGTGGCAGAGAGGCCCCCTCCTTAACAGTAATATGAATAGGTGGAATACGCATCTCCCCCACATCCGTGTCTGAGGTCGCCCATAACGTGTGCGGGAGAGAGGCCAAAGCTGGAACGTCTAGTATAGTATAAAACCTATTTGGGTCAGGGTAATTGTCATTCAGGATGACCCGCACTCCTTCAGGAGCGCACCGTATCGTTGCTCGAAAATATTTAAGCAAATCAATGCCCAGGATATTATCTGGTGTATAGGGCGACAGCAAAAATTGACCAAAACTAAAAAATTTGTCAAGACAGAGTGCAAGGGGTTTTGACAATGGGCTAGGGGAGGGTGTGCCATCGAACCCTACACATGTTATCATTTCGCCAGACAGGGGAGCCCTCGGAACCAATTTCTTCGACAAAGCACTACGAGTAGCTCTGGTGTCGACTAAGAATTGATCAGTAGAACCCAAAATGCCCGCTGTTACATATGGACCCTCCTGATCTACCGGCACTTCAATTGGTTCCGTACCCCATCCTACGCAGTCCTATGCATGCACATAATCCTGGTGCTCCACATTCTCACCCTCCAATATCTGATTTTGGTTTCGTCTATCAAAAGTATTTCGTTCGTCCTGGCCACGGCCCCTCTCCTCAGCCCTTCCACGATCACCTCCACCACCTCTCGCCCCCGTTTAACCGCCCCGCGACCTACCGCCTCCTCGACCACGCTGGCTATGTTGTTCACGAAGTACCGGACAATCTTCAGCCCAATGCCCAAACTCTTTACAATAAGCACATTGATCCTCCGCTATATCCGTACGACCATACGACGTATTTCCTCCACCTCGTCTACCTCTTTCATTCCCTCTACCCTGTGTTCCACGAACCTACGCCAACATCACCTTCGTTTTCAATTCTTTCGCTTTTTTATCAACACTTTCTTTAGCCTCCAACTCCTGCCGCTCATAATACTGAGCCATAGTCAACAAAGACGCAGGGGTCGCCGTGGCCCAGGAACTTTCACTCGATTTCAATCGCTTTGCAATCTCCGGCAGGAGATTAGCCACATACTTATCTACAAACAAATGCCGACCTGTATCGTCTGTTAAAGATTGACCACTGTAATCATGAAACGCCTCTTCAAAGCGTGTAAAGAAATCTGAAACCGTTTCATCTGGCTTTTGTTTGCACGAGGCTAACATAGTCCAATCGATCTTTTTAGAAGGTATGAGCGTTTTTAATTTAATTAAAATAGCTGCCGGGAGGTCTAAAATCAACTGACAAGGCTTACATGCCGGTTCCCTATCTAAATCAGCTGCATTTATTTCTTTCCATGTTCCCCCAAGTATTGTTTCATCATTATTTTTACAAATTTGTCTCCACATGTCAGGCGGAAGTATTAACCCAAAAAACAGATCTATGTCAACAAGAGTCATCACACAAGACGAAATAGCCCCTTCCACCCCTTCATAGAACGCTGCCGGATTTTTACGAAGGTCAGGTAAAGAATTTTTCAACGCCATAACATCTGCTCTATTCCAAGGCGTATACACCCAGTTATATATAAAATACCCCTTCGCATCCTTTGACATTTTATCATCATCTGTACCTTCCCCTTTTGGTGGAACATACAAAGGTGCGGCTTCACGCATAGGCATAACATGCATCACAGAACTCTTATCTGAACCCCGGAGAGAACACTCCTTAGATTGCCCACTAGACTCCGGCCCGGACTCCTTATTCTTTTTCCGCTCCTCCCGCAATCTGGCAGTCTCATCTCGCAGCTGGATCAGTTGCTTGTAAAAGGCATCGACATCTGAAAAATCAAATAAACCTTTATCCAGATTCTCACGATGAACTGACACAGCCTTAGGTTCTAGCGTATCTGAAAATTGACGATATGCGGTAACAGCTTCATTTGCCAAAGTAGCCAAGAAATACAGTAATTCTTGTTCTGTCCAATTACCCCTTTCAGTAACAAGTTCAGACTGAGAAACAAAATTCGTATTCACTCTACGAGCCCAACTACGTAAATGTGCGGATCTCTCCGCAGAAAACCTGACACCAGATACACCCTTCTTTCCCGGCTTATCCTGTCCGTCGTCATCCGAGTCTGCAGTTGGAGCCGTAGGCAAAACGTACGGAGGCGGTGATCGATCTAGCAATGAAAAATCATCAATTTCATTATTAAGGACAGGATAAAGCGGTCGACGAATAGGGAATTGACCAGTCGTTTGCAATTTGCGTTCCCGTTCCTCCCTCTCTTTCTTTTCCTGAGCCTCCGTTTCCTCAAGCTGTAAAGCCTTATCTCGAGCAGCCTTGCGCTGCACTTTGTCCGCCAAGGCAACTTCACGTTTCATTCGCTCACGCACCGCTTTCTCCCACATTCGTACACAATCAAACATGTTTTGTCTAGACCTTCGATGAAACAAACATTGCTCCACAAACTGTACTTTACGCAAATCGAACGACCCATGTAGAGGCCATTGCAATTCAGGATCCGATTTAGTGTACTTATTCCATAATTTACTGTACATTATAGGGGGAAGGCCAAATTTAATATACATTTCCCGATTTGGTGTTCCATCTGGGAGAGCCGGCTGTGCTTCCACTAACCTAATTGTGGTACCATTTCCAAGACAGCACATCCCTCGGAGTGTGCTTAAAACAGGCATGTTCAAAAAGTGTCACGAAAACGCGACACCGTATAAAATGGCACTTACAGTACTTCACACAAACGTGCCGCTCAAAGGGAAAAAAACAAAATTAGAGAAACATCTCTACATGCCTGCCTATGTGAAGTGCACTACACATATATATTCAAAGCTCACAAATTCACAAATGTTAGCTAACTCAAATCAAAGTCATAGGTCATAGAACTTCGGTAAGCGTCCGAGGACTACCTTACCGATCACAAATCATAGAACTTCAGTAAGCGTCCGCAGACTACCTTACCGATCACAAATCTTACCCAAAGCCTCAAAGGTCCAGATTCCAACTGCCAAGGTCTTTTAATCGAATCAGCCAAACGGCACTTTATCCAGCAACACCGACGATCGAAAACTCAGTCGGAGACCGGCGCCACCTGGAAGGTCAGATCGGAAGGAAAGGAAGAAACACCGTGGGTGCCAAGACTCGGGTCACTCAGTGGCAGCGCGCGTCCATGGCGAGTGTCCAAACCTTCGTCACGACCTCTCCTTCGGGCATCCGAGTCGCCGATGAGTCTCTTCGTGCTCGCCAATTTGTAGTATCGGGTTCCCAAGGCCTACATGCTCCGAAGATAACCCACTTACATCTAAAGAACTGTTGGCACGGAAACTGAAAAATTCAAAGAACAAGTTTATTAAGACCCCATGGGGTGGTGGTACATTCCTACAGCACCCTTCGGTAATGCAAGAAGTATCACACCGAACATCGGTGTGACTCGCTCTTTTATACAATTTGCAGGCAATAAAACAATAGGCGGTACAAGGTTACAAAGCGTTATGTACATATATGGTCATTTTTGGAACACAGCCAGCTCATTGGAGGGGTTACAACCCCGCTGGTCAGTTTGGCGGCACATTCCTGAGGGACGACTGGTCAATGGAGACTGTGCATGTACGGGCTTGACCAGTACTAAAAATAGCCTGTTGCTGGGCAAACTCAAGTGGTCAGTGGCACGGACAACGGACTAAAGGGCACGCTGACCACGAGGCCGCTTATGATCTAAGATGGCCGCCGTAACACACAAAATGGCGTTTCCGAGTATAGTCAAGTTAAGCGGGAAAACTTGTAGCACAGCTAAGCGCTAACTCGGCCATCGTCAAATTACGACAATGTATGTGCATGGGTTGTGAATAGAGGAGCACTTTTTCCTAAGAAACTCTTGATGCAATTGACTATGTTTTGCGTTTGTTTGTTTGTCTTTTCAGATTTTCTCTTTCAACACTTGAAAAATGGAACACCTAACTGCGAGTACACGGTTAGGTTTAATAGTGACCAAGGGTTGGGTACACCTTAGCGTGTGTAGACCGCCCTAGCCACACTCACTAGTCCTGACGAAAACCTGGTACTACCATCAGTAGGTTGAAACTAGTAGACCATTTTATTTTCACTTTTTCACTATCAAGATACCGAAGTTCAACTTACCCTAGCATGACATTGCCAAAAACGTTTTAACATTGTCCAGTTGCTCCAGAATGTATTTTTCTTGAAGGAGTTAAATCTGGCCAATTTTTAATCCACTTTTTTTCACTCACTTGCACAAAAAAACTTGCTTGACTCTAATCAGGTGTTGTAGCACACCCGGTTGGCACTCGGCTGTTCCCAATGATGAAGCATGTTACCAATTAGGTTTGTGAGTGAGGGGTCTTCTTAAAAAAGGAGAATTTTGCCTTTCTGTGCACCTCCTCTCAGACTTCGGAGACATTGCAGTGTCTCCAGGGTGTACTCCTCCAATTGTTTGACCATTATATGATTCTGCACCATTTAGTGTTTATTTATATATTTCAACGCCTGCACTGGTTTGTAAAAGAAATTGAACAACTTTATGTTTGATTATGTCATCAGGGATGTCATCAAAGATCTTATCAATGGTGCCATTGAACATGTCATAAACGATTTAATATATGAGGCAATAAGTAGTGTGTGGCAGAGGTGCAAGTTATAGTTAGCTCAGTAAACTATAGTTAGAGAATTTCAGTGTTTTTTTAAGTTAAAATGGTATTTTAACTGCCATTTTCACTTAACTATAATCTCACTTTAACCTATGTTTTTTTCAGTGAATTTATAAGGTTTTTTAACCGAAACAAGCAAATGATTACCACCCCTAACTATAACGTCACTTTTACCTTTATTTTTTTTCTGTGAATTTCTAGGTTTTTTTTACATAATGTATGCTAATATCACAATATCTAGCAATATTATCACTCTAGCTTTTTTTAAATAAAAAGGATGACCTAACTATAATGGCACTATTCTTAGGTGCAGAATCCCTGCACCCAGCACCAACAGTGGGCAACTAACCCCCTCTCTTCATGATCAGCAAAAAAGTAGTAGTTATATAATTAAGGGTTGTCTTTTCAAATAATGCAGCTTTAATAGCTTTGTTAAAGTGTGACTACAATAATATAAACAAAAGCATGCCAATTAGATTTATCAAGCGGTGACTATATTAATATAAAAGGCAACCTTTTTTTCTTTGTAGTAATATGTGATAGTATTAAATTGTTTGCAACTTTTTTACTCCTGCACAGTAGAGTATGGTGAAAGACTGGCCGCAGGCCACTTTCCAGGGTGACAGGCATGTGCTGTATGGTGTTTGTAAGCACTGGCCTCTCTGGTCACACCGCTTCCCAGAGCAACATGCATGCATAGTTGGGTATTTCTGAGGGACTGGGATCTCTAGTCAGACTACTTCCCAGGGTGATGGACATGCGCTGAAGAATGTGGCCAGGCACTAGCTTTTCTGGTCAGACCACTTTCCAGGGTGGTCGGCATGCACAATTGGGTGTGTTGACCTGTGGCAAGGGAGTGGCCTTTCCAGTCAGATCACTTCCCAGGGCGACAGGCAATTTCTGTGTGGTGTGCAGAGGGACTGGCCTCTCTAGTCAGACCACTTCTAAAATGAAGGGTGTACGCTGTAGGATGTGGCCAGGCACCGGCCTCTCGAACCAGACCACTTTCTAGGACAATGGGCATGCGTAGTAGGTTAGTGAGGGATCCCTCTCTGGTTAGACAGCTTCCCCTATCGACAGACTTGTGCTGTAGGATGTGGCCAGGAAACCAGGAACCAGGAAATCGCGTGGTGCCGACTGACCCGGCTATCCTGGTTCCAGGACCCCAATGCGCTATTGCGCCCTCCGGCATTTTTCGGCGAACAAGGTACTGCGGAAACGGAAACTAACCTCCCCCGCCCTTGCAATCTTGGACGAAAAATTTATTAACTGACCAACCCATTTGGATAAACGTGGTCTAACAGGTCCTGTCTCATCAATCCACCTGCGCGCTTTGATGTAGGCCCGCATATTATATGCCCCTTGGCTAAAAGAGGCTTATAATCTTTAAAGGCAATTATTTGTTTGTCCTGATGATGGCCCCCATCATTTAGTAAGGGGGTCCGAAACGTCGTCGACTTACTGTGTACCATATACCTGTAGAAATGATTGACTATACAATACTGTGTAATGGTACCTACAAGAAATTCTCTGTGTAAAATTGGAATTTTGCAGAGACTGTTTTTGCCTTGCAAGCCCTTTATGTATGTCCTTGTCTGTATATTCGTGTGGCTGGGTACAGGCTTGTGCCCCCATGTGTGAATTGTTGAAGGTGTTACTGTTTTTTATATACTTTAATCTAAATATAAATTTTGAGGACCACTGCCCGGCTGGGCATGTCTTCAGCAATATAGAACTGACTGAGTCTATATTTATTTTGCTTTCACTTGTCTCCTTGCCAGGGACCATTGTTGTTTCTTTATAGTAGGATGTGGCCATGCACTGGCCTCCCTGGCCAGACCACTTCCCTGGGTGAAGGACATGCACTGTAGAGTGTGGGGAGGGACAGGGTTCTTCGGTCAATTTCTTCACATGCAATAATCTCTTCTCAAACTGCAGATATACATACATATTGATCCTTAATTTCAGAAACTACAGAACTTATTTACACCAATTCACAAAAGGCACATTTTTGTGTTAAGATCTAGATTCTTATAAATTTAGTGTAATTCCATTGAGTCATTTGGGCTGAAGTCCCTATAGAAATTATATGATGAAATTGCGTTTTGAGACCCACTTTTTTCCTTGCCCCCATTTGACAGGTCACCTCAAAACTTTCAAGAAACGTTGTTGATGAACTTTTTTTTAAAAGTTTCATCAACATTCTTCAAATGGTGCCAAAGTTATAAGCAAACAAAAAGTCAAAGTCCTATGGTAACTAGATCTTAGCTACAACTACATAGTGGTGACCAGGGAGAGACAGAGAGAAAAAGGTTTGAAGTGACCCATTAAGCAGGAAGGGGTGGGTCCCAAAACCCTTTGACCCCATGCAGTTTTTCATAGGAAAATTGAATAGCAATACAGAAAAGCATGCTTTTTGTGATTTTGAGTAAATCGATTCAGTAGTGTTTAATTATGGTTTAAAATGTATGTATATATAGGGATGCAGATGATCCTTGAACCTAACAGATCTAAAGATAAGATATGTTTGGCTTCCACAACAACAACAACGATGGTGCAAAAGCCATTTTAGGATATGAAGACTCAGTCCCCTGTCTTTCAAAAATATTTAAAACCAGATTCCATTGACTGGATGGTGGAGGACCTAAAATGTTTTTATAAGGTACTGCTGATCCGTGGATCAGCAAACCCTCATCAAATAAAAAATAAAAAAGAGTGGGATCTTGCCCTTTTCAAATACTAGCCCACCCCCAGGGTGGGCCACGACCTGGGGGAGGGGGGGGGGGGGGGTCAACACGATAAACACTTAAAGGAAGGGACATGCAGCCTTCCCTCCCTGAGCCATTCCATAGCATCTGGGTGCCCATCCCTCAGGGTCTGTCTTATTTTTTGGGAGAGGAAAGCCTGTGTCCCCCTTCTCGAGCCATTGTATGACCCTGCGACCATAATCCCCCAGGGCCTGGTATGTTAATTTCTGGGGAGAGTGGCACGTGGACTCCTCCCTCAGCCTGGGGTACCCATCATTGGGCCTGCTAGTTGGGGTTCTGGAGATAAAATGTGGGGGTGACTCCTGAGTAGTCCCATTGAATGTGGTTGCTTGAAAGGAGCCAATAGGGCTGTGGGGGCCCAGGGCATCTCCCCCTCAGCCCTCAACAAAAAAAACACAAGACATGGGTGTCCCAGGTGAGAATGGTACACCCTCAAAAAGAAAAACAATTTACCCCAAAAAGCGGGAAAGAATTATAACTGAGCAGCTGATGCTGATCATCTATTAATCTCTGCGCCTGTCAAGGAGTGCTGTATAATGCCCTTGCTGGGTTAATTTCCATTTGTTATGCAATATCTGGGTAGTGGGACCACCAGCATGTTTTTCAAGTATTTCGGTGGGCTGCAAGAAGTGCAGCAGCCCCCATGAATATATCAAAACTCTTTATTTCCTGGAGGTTCATAGAACATGAACCCAGGTAAGGGCGAGATTTTTAAGCCTTAACAGAGCTAGTGTGTTTGCTCTTTAGTTTGGGAACAAAGGGAAGACCTAAGGTTGGTTTTATAACTGCATTATGCAGATTAAGGAGTGTAAATGAAAGATTTTATTATTTAATGTTGTTTTGATGAGGACTGCTTTATTTAAATGTTTATTGACGGTCATTGCATGGTGACCTGAATTCTTTACAAAGTCAATAGGCTTGTTTTGTATATTGATGTAGTCACCGCTGAAAAAACCAATAGGATTGCCTTTAATATATAGAGAGGGACTTATATTAAAACAACATTAAAAATTCACCAGAAAACGCAATTAAAAGTGTTAATTAAGTATTTAAAAAAAACCTTAGAAATTCACTGAAGAACTAAAGGTTAAAGTTATATTACAGTCAGTTGAAATTGCCAGTTTCAACATAACATTTTAAACTGAAATATTACTGAAATTCACCAATTATGATTAGCTCCACTATTCATAACTCGAACAACAGCCATGCAAAACAGAATTCACACACCAAATGTTATGTTTATGACTTCACAATATTTATGCCAATAAGTAGGAACACCTACTAGTACTACCTCATTTAATTACAGTACCTATTTAAACCATACATGCTATATTTTTATAGTTGTCTCATAAATAAAGTGGACAATAAAGTGATATGTTTTGTGACCAGAATAAAAGAGTGCAGTCAGGAAAACTGCATTCATCACCACACTTACAACCCACACTAAAGGCCATACTCAACAGTGGTGGACTGCCTACAATGGGTCCTGTTGAAGGCCATGTGTAGCAGGAATGGAATTAATTTCATATAAGTTGGATGCAGTTCATCACTAAGTAAACACATATATTCATTAAGCAAAATACAGTTAAATTAAAATATGGTTGCGATGCAGTGCTTGTGTGGGAGTATTTTCCTGACATCACGGAAGATGTGCTGGGGCTCCCAGTTATTTTCTCATAAGATATCAAGACCCAAAGTGGATTTATGAATTCACAAGTTTTGTGGTTAAATCTGTAAACATTTTAAGTAATTTAATTTTCTTTTTAAACCTGAAAATGAAAGCAAACAAAAAAATCACAATGCACTAATCACGACTAAGTTTTGCTCATTTATCACTGTGGATTAAGGTGTTTGCATAATGAGCTTAGGGGGCCATTGTTCAGGAGTATTGGCTGTGCACAGCAGCTTTAGTGGTGTAGATTCCTGAGCAGGTCCTTGCTGCACCCATGGTTAGGAGGTGCTTATCTATCATGAATGGAATTTCGATTAAACAATGGACAACTACAAATAGAAGAGTAGTTTTGCCTGTTATTATGATTGTGAATCCCATGTCACAGAAGCCTATTAAATATTTAGTCATTTCAATGAAACCTGAGAAATATTCGCCCAATTAAAAGTGGCCTTATGAAATATTGGTATTGTACCAATACGTTTTATGTAGAATTAAATAATGGTATATAAGCCTTCTGCAACTCAAGGAATACGTCTGTCAATACATAAAGTTGGACGTAAAATAAATGATTCTTTCATCGAGAAATTCTTTCCTTAACAAATATCAAATAAAGAACCCACAATGAAAAACACACTAATTAAAATCAGATAGCCAAAAATGCTAAGTGTCTTCGGATGAATTATTTCATGATGAAACTGCTTTATAAAAATACTAATCCAAAATACCAGAGAATCTAACATGACGCTTATATTGTACACTTACTCTTAACCTTAGCTTTAGTCTACCTTGAAAATAAACGAAGTTTAATCATACTCAGTTTCGAATCTTAGTTTTCTCACTACAGAAAAAAATCTCCCCCCCCCCTAAAATAAATGTTGCCTTGAGTAATTTAGGAAAATGAAAACACTTTTGACTTTATTTTTGTCATATAAACCTAACAATACAAAAGTGATATTATCTATTTCCTTGCTATTTTTCAACATTGTATTTCTTTTTCTATTATCATATTGTTACTGAAAACCCCTTAAAAAAAACATTTGTCAGATTTAAATTTCGAAATATTTTATGTTGATTTAAAGAACTGTGGGGAATATTCACAAGGGCTTACCTCTGATTTTTCTCCACCTTAATGCATCAAAAGTGGAGATAGAACTAACATCCCATTCACAGGCTGGTGCAAACAGCAGACATCATCAGTATTCTTGCGATAACTGCCCCAAAACCTAACACCATGGTGGACACCACCAACAAACCTAATGAGATGCAGATTAGGCGTACCTGTGCAGAAACACACGAAAAACAAAACACCACCACTTTCACAATGTACTGACAGATTCGCAAAGCGAACCAAAAACAGGCGATAAGCCACAGTAGCCGCAGGTATTTAACACCTGCCTCAAGCAGGTGTAAAGACGGACGACTACCTGCAGTAGGTAACGGAGCCCCACACACAGCCATACTCGAAGAACAAATGACGCCATGGAGCTACCTCATGCAGCTCGGAGTGCCAACAGGGCCACAACACCCACCGCCAACCCCCCTCGGTCCTGCACCCCCCCCGACCACTACAGAGGCAGCGCAGAGTAAGACAAAGAACCTACCGAAAGCGCCCCTCTCTCACAGACCTAACGCATGCGGAAGTCATTGCCAACTACAGGCTCAAAAGGACAACCACTCTCCCCATCATGACCCACATCGCCCACAGGCTGATGGTCCCAACACTACCCCCTTTTGTACCGCTGATGGTCCCAACACAGCAGAGAACCAACATCCCTCCGCAGACAAAGCTGCTGGCTGCGGTGCACCTGTTAGCCTCTGGTACCTTCTCACCAACAACTGCCAGAGTCAGAGGGGTCTCACAGCCAGTCCTATCAAAGTTCATCACACCTGTTCTGGATACCATTTTCAGCTTCATACCCCAGTACCTTCACTTCCCCAACACTGCGCAGGAACAGCTGGAGACAAAGCAAGGCTTCTACGCCATAGCTGGATTCCTGGCCGTGTTGGGGGCAATCGACTGCACATGTGTCCCACTTGTGCCCCGTGTGGATACTGCACACCACTACCGCAACATAAAGTACACGCATTCCATCAATGTGCAGGCAATAGTGGACCACCGGGGACTCTTCACCAATGTTGTCGCCAACTACCCAAGCAGTGTGCATGATTCCTTCATCATCCGACAGTCCATCATCAATCAGCGCTTCCAGGATGGCACATATGGAACGGGACTTATCGTTGCTAAGTACCAAATCAATACACCACACACCCCAAAGCCTCCAATGCAGAAAGGACAACTGTGGGGATGCATACATTACCAAACCACATTCAACATGTCAAGCTACACGGCCATCGACCAGACACGACCACCTACTAGACACGACCACACCACTCCAAGGTCTTCCTGGGCTACCCCTACACCCAATACAGACATTTCACGGCACCACAGCCTCACACCAGCTGAACGTGTGGAGATGCGGAATGCAGCCATGACACATTTGAGGCACTGCTATGCCCTTATGACCCTACCCCAGTCTCCCGCAGGTCAATGTCATGTGGCGGTGGGCCTGTGTTGGCTGCTGTGCCTCTGGGGCCACTAGCCCTGTGCGACTTGAGTCACCCCCCTTGTAGTTCTGACATTGCATTTGCGAGTGCCTGATGACTGTTGGTGTAGTTGCCAGCTTCAGCAACTCCCTGAGGGCTGGCTTACACTTACCCCACACACAGCCAGCACAGGCGTCACTGGATTGGTGGACCTGCCATCACATCCTGCCAAACCAAGTACTCACTCTTTTCACCTTGCACTGTCACAGGTGATCAAGGATATGCACTCTGCCCTTGGATGATGACACCCCTACGAGACCCGGCTACACCTGCCCAGAGGCAGTGCAATGCAGCCCACATGCGCACCAGGGGCATCGTTGAACGCACATTTGGCATGTTGAAGTCACGTTTCAGGTGCCTGGATGGCACAGGTGGAAAGCTCCTGTACAGCCCGGACATCATGTGCAAGTTGATTGTTGCATGTTGTGTGTTGCACAACATCTGTGTTCGCACCAGGGCCCCATGGATCCCAGTTCCAGAGGTACCGGTCTATGATGGCACACATCCCACTGCAGCTGCGGCAGAAATTGCCCGTAGGAATACCATTAATGACACTTACTTCTCATGAGCACGTCACATTGTGACCGTCCATGGCAATCATGCGACGGTAGAAGAGGTCCAACTGCACTGCATGTGTGATCAAAACATATTTGCAGGTTACAGGTTGTACTTGTACATTGTCATGTTACATTTCCCTGCAGTATCAGATGTGATTTGCCAGGTTGTGCACATTTGCGGAACAGTTGTGTCCTGTGTTCAATTGTGGAGGGGTTGCAGTTTGTACCGGGATGCTGTCAATGTCGAGGTGCACTACTGTTTATGTGTGTATATGCTGCACGGTGGGTGTGTCGCTCCTGCAGCTCTGATTTGTCTGTTACTAATCTCTTTCATGCAGTATGCCTGTCGGTTCTGTTCTTCCACGGTGCTTGGATGTTGTGGGGTACATGTTGTCCTCTGCAGTTGGCCAGGGTGCATCTGTGGTACTCCGCTGTTGATGGATTTTGTTCTGTGGCATTATTCGTATGCTTTTCTTGTGCTTTTTCCCACATTGCGCATGAGTATTGCTGCTCTTGCTGTGGTTGTCACTGTTTTCTTATAGCACTTTAGCCCATCGCAGGTTTTTTTACGTTGGGGTTTGTGCTTTTATTACCGATGAGGTGGTTGTTTCGTAGGCATTGGCCGTGGTTTTCGGCAAACTAATGCATGCTACTGCCGTGTTGTGAATTCCACAATGACACAGGGTTATTTCTCACGATAGGCTGCAATGTTGAAAGTTGCGGCACAGTACTCTTGCAGTAGTTATCACACGTTCTTGTGAATATATCCATTTAACTTATGCTCATTCAAAGTAGTACAGAAGCAAAAAAAAGTCTGACAATTCTTTAGAAAGTATGCCAGCAAGCAGACTACACTGACTAGAGATGGCAAGCATGCGAATCCTTCGAAATAAAGAAAGATCTTGAGACAGGGCTAGATAAGGACGTTCTCACCATTCCCCCTTGAATTCAACTTAATGCTCAGTGATGGAAACTAAGAAGCGCCGCGCGTGCGCTGCTTCTGACCAAACGCCCAACGCTGGCGTTGCAATCAAGTAAAGAAGCTTGTTGGAAAATCAGGACCAGAAAGCTTGAGAGCCTGGTAACGACACACGTTTTACGTCTGCATGAGAACTCTTTGAAAATGGTTAGTCCGCGGATTATTACTATATAATGAAAGAAGAAGGCAAAGAGGAAGTCATTATTAAACAGACGATGTGATTAGTGCACATTGCCTACGAGATCTCGCTAACCATTCCGCAGTTTATGTGTCTCGGAACGCACGGGCGCACTCTTATCTCCCGGCTGATAGAGCACAGCAGACGCCCGAGGAAAAAGGTGGATTTAAATTACAATACAGACGTATCTCCTCATCTCGAGTGACGTGGGCTAAACTGGCAGAGATTGTGGAAAATCAAATGCTCAATGTAATTGTATGTGAAAGACAAACATCACAATTCATATCTGCAGGGATCAATGAAAAAAATCCCCGAAGCACTGAAATAAATACGCACTTGCTCAAAATGCTCTTGTGTGGCGATAATGGTATATTTTTTACTTTCAAAGAGAGAAGATTACTCCATATTTAAAAGTAATAAAATATAAATTGTTGCATTTATCACTAAGCTGTTTGTGGTACTGAGCTACCTTGAAAGAAAACATATATTTTCTCAGCTCAACGGTACCAATTTAACTGACCATGAACGGATGAACGGGTGAGTCATTTTTGATGGTTACTAGAGGTTACACATCGATTTCTTCTAATAATAAAAACGTGTTTTATAAAAAGCTCTTCATAGCGCACGAATGCAGCTTGTTTACCTCATGTATCAGTTTTTATTATTACACAATGTAATGAATGGAACGACACCAGAAAAATGGAAGGCTGAGTGGCCTTGCTTGTCTCAAACCTGTGACCTCTTTAAAACAGATATCTGCAGAGAGTATTTAAATCACTGACCTGTGATGTCTCAGGAGATACAATATGGGGCCATTAAAATACTTTATTTCGGCCGAGGGCCCTAAAAAGTTTCACACCAAAACAAAATATTCAATTGCCTACACTCAACTGTACTGTATACATGCATTAAACACCCGTTTGATATAAACCAAAATTCATCAAGTAATATATATATAATATTCTCAGTAAAATGATAATCAATCTCAGGATAAAGCAATATATGTTGGTCACTAAGGGGCAGATTTACAAGCCCCTTGTGCCTCTTTTACACCGCCGGTGTGTGACTTTTGTGACGCAGCGGCGGCGCAAAAGATGCGCCATGGTGCGGGGTATTTACAACGTGACGCATCTCCCAGATGCGTCACATTGTAAAGCCCTGCTCCAGAAGGAGGCGTACCATCGCAGGGGGGGGGGCGTTCTGTCGCAAGAACGCCTCCCAAAAGCGGCTGAGTGTCTACAAGATTTCACTCAGTCACTTTTGGGCCCATGCTGCGTCATAACCCTGTGCCTGCTTGAAGCAGGCGTAAGGATTGACGCTGCATTGTGGAGTTAGGGCCCCCTGAGCATTGCTGGAGCTGCGTCGCGCTTGGTGCGCAGCTCCAGCAATGCGCCGCTTTTACGGCACAGATGCATGACGCATTTGTGCTGTTTTTGGCCCATGGTGCGCTGCATTGTAAATGCGGCGCATCTAGGGTGGCGGAGCTGCGGCGCACAATAACTGGCGCATCCCTGCTGATAAGCAGGGATGCGCCAGTTATTTTAAATCTGCCCCTAAGTATTCCAATACGTCCCCCTATTGTATTCATGTTAAATATCAGCTAAAACTTTATATGATACAATTAAAAATAACAAATTGTTTTATGCAATTCAAAGTGCTTTTCCAAGTAGAAAGTGTATTGTTCTTTAGCGCATCACAGCTATAGTCCCATTTTGGTTCTTATAATCCCTACTGTAAACAAATATCTGGATAGGGCAAATATTACATACAGTACAGTGCTAACTGTCAGCACCCTCAGTGCATCTTGGTGCTTCCTGAATACCATTGTACTGCACAACGGACATTATCCATTTCCTCCTTGCCCGAGTGTATGCTGGGCAGAATAATAGGATGCGTGCTGTGTTTTCGATAGACCTTAAAGTGCATGGAGTAAATAAAGTGCAGGTGCGATCTCCCTCTGTTCCCCAATTTACTGTATAACTCTTGATCTGCAGAGTGTCATACTGTGGTAAATATTTGATTTACCGTCTTAATTTCTATGCAGGTAAGTACTTAAACAAAAATAACTCAATCGGAAAGAAAGAGACAGAGTCCGTGGTGTTAGAGTTCTTAGGGGTTTTATTCCTTAAAAAGGAATGGTACCCGACCGGATATCGTATTCCTGCCACCACAGGGGTGCAGGAAGGGATAGAGCAATATTTATTTGACAATACATAGCTTATATACTTAAATCATATTATAGAAACCAATACAGTAGGCGTAACAGCTGAGAGAGACAAGATAAGACACACACGTGGTAGTAATACGTAATTAGAAGGCGTGAACTAGGCGTGAGCATAGAGGTGTGTGCTAGAAACGTCACATGTAAGTGTCATAAGTGGGTGGCAACAAAAGCAGAATCTTGCAATGTCAGCAGAAATCTGAGGCCTGGATGCGCGCGCAGCTGTATGACGTGTGCATGACGTATGACTGGAGGGTGCAGGGGACTTGACATTTACACCAGCGGAAAGAGACAGAAGTCTGGCATGTCAGATCAACTTGTACCACTATCATATCTGATATCTGATGTTTAGGAACCATATTATCTGGACGGAAAAGGTCTCTGGGGCAGAAGCTATTCTATACTGACTGTGAGTGCGTGTATAAGCGTCTAAATGTCTGCATGAGATGCGAGGGGGCATGGGCCTTCCATGGTAACAGAGGCTATGAATTACTTGCACGGAGACAGTAAGGCCGGGCCCTTTGCTCTGCAGCTGGGGGGATGTTTACTTAAACGAGTAGGCAGGAATGCATTTTCGAGGAGCGGAGCAGATAATGCGAAGGTTGAATGTGGTCTTGGCAGGCAGCAGGCTGAGCTAAGCGCCGTGGGCCGCGCAGGGAGTAAGGCAGAGGTCACTGGAACAGAGGCAGCCCAGGCTGAGGCGTTCAGAGTCAGAAGACAGAAAAAGGCTCGATGGCAGAATTCGGGGCCTGCTTCGCCAGAGCTGAAAAACGTGTAAAGTACACCACAAAAAGACGTTGGCATAGCATACTTAGGAACTGAATATTCAACCCGTTCATGGCGGGTCTGAAAGAGGACATGTTAACGTTGAACGCAAATGTATTTGCGTCTTCATAGCTGGCACAGGAGGGAAGTTACATGCACTTTAAACTCGTACATGGAGACGGTGGGGTACACGTTAGGGAACATTTCTTGACCATAAAATTTATATTTCCTCATTCCCTCCTTGTTCCCTACGGACCCTTCATGATATATCGATCCTCATGAATCGATCAGTCTGTTCTTGTAACACCATTTGCTCTTCTTTCTTCTTTTTGTGTTTTGAGTGAAAACTGGAATGTGCAATGCACGATGTGGCACACAGTCCACAAATCGCTGGCCCACATTGTAGGCACAGGCAGCAACTGAATACTATGACAAGGGCGATGCCTAGGAAGGATAGGATCTTCCATCCCCAAGCAGTAAGTGTTGTCCAGAACCAACCGGACCAAGTCCAGGTGCCTGGATTCTGATGTATCAAACTTGCAATTTTATGAAGACGTGTAATAGCTTGGTATACCGTTGGCGCGTTTTCTGGAATGAAAACACAGCAACTTGACCCGATGACCTTACAAGCTCCGCCTCTGTCTGCCAAGATGACGTCAATAACGAGACGGTTTTGAAGAACAACAACCCGCATGGCGGACTGCTCCTCTGTTAAGTTGCCTAGAGCGGAGGCAGTTTCATTCACTACTGCTTCGAGTGTTCTAGTTAATCTTCTTATTAGTTTACTGTTTTGGACGGGCCTGTGAAGAAAAAGAATCCTTTGTTGAAATCTGTGTATTGCTCCCATGCCGTTTCAGTATGGTCGACAATCGGGAGATCTCTTCTGAGTCTACTCTTTACTAGATTTGTATTTCTGTGATAATCAGGAGGGGCTAGGAAAACAGGTGGCAGAAGGAAGGCAATATAACAGGTACCATCCCAATCTGGAGGTAAGCGTATGTATGCGGTATGGCCACAAACAAAATAGGAATGACGAGTAGCTCTAAAGGAAGACTTGCCATGATCACTGAATTCGACCACGGTAGTACATTTACTACGACCTAAGTGTACTGAACCCTTCTTTCTGACACATAAGTCACCTGTGACTGGTAATACTGACATAGCAGGGAGAACTGGTGCAGCTTCGGATTCAACAGTAAGAATCATGAGGTTAATTGTATAATTACCTAACCCATATACTTCATTTTCTAGATCAGTTCCTGTCCTAATGGGAAGTCCCTTCTTGTCAGGGTAGCAGACGTTGAGCAGAACTATGTTCAGGTATCCCCAAATCCAATTCCCCTCGAAAACAGCAATATCAGAATCTAAAGAATTAATTAATCTAAACCATGCACCACAGGAGCCATTGTGAGTGAACGGGTACGGGAAGAGAGGCAGAACTCCCTTATATTTCTGATAGGGAGGGAGTCGGCCACATATCCAACAGTTTGTGCATTGTTAGTCTGATGGGAGTGGTGTAACATACTAATGAATGTGTTGTTGCGCAGCGCAAGCCTGTAGGAGAGTTCATGAGGCGGTAATTCACTAAAAGAATGTTCGGCAGTTACATTGTAAGCAGATTGTTCACGCTTGAAGATAGGGTAGTATATTGGCAATAGTATACTAGCAACAATAATCAAAAGACTTAGAAAAAACATAATCAATAATGTCACTATACAGTGACTGCGGAGTGATTTACAGTATGTACGTTTCTTGAGTTGTCTCTCTCTCTCTCTATCTCGATCTAGGGGATACATGTCAGAAACTATTTAACCGATTCGCCTAGGGGAGGACTTAAACAATTAAACTGTCTGACTTGCTAGATCGAAGTTTTGTTCGATACTCCTCTTGGGGAGTTTTCTCTCGCTTGGAAACTTTACAGTCACTAGATTCGAGGCAGTCCTTTGAGGGGGTGGACGAGTCAGTTTCTGGCAGCAGTTCGTTGCATTTTTTAATATGACTCGTGTGGATCCACCCCTTTCGGCCTTCCACCTTGATCGCGGTCCTCGTGGTAAGAAGGACGATCTTCGGCTCTTTCCAGCGGGGCTCCAGCGGACTTTTCCTGTCGAAGTTGCGAATCAACACAGCATCGCCGGGACGGACATCATGTGGCTTTACATCTGTATTGTCGGGAAAGGCTGCGGCAACCTGTGAACGACATGATTGGAGTGCAGACATCAAGGAGGCAAGGTAATCTGTCAGCATATTACAATCAACATCGGTAATTTTCTTAGGCATGGGCGTCCCCCACATATTCGGTGGTCTGCCAAAGACCACTTCATACGGGGATAGCCCTGATCTCGAATGGGGGACCATTCTCATGTAAAACAGTGCAACGGGCAGGGCGACTATCCAGTCGACCCCTTTCTTTTTACAGATCTTTGCAAGGCGTGTTTTCAATGTCTGGTTATGCCTTTCCACAAGACCAGCGGCCTCGGGATGTCGGACACAATGGAATCTCCACTGATATCCCAGCAGAAGGGAAACCTGTTTCATGAGCTCGGATGAGAATGGCTGTCCGTTATCTGAGTACACGATACGAGGCAAGCCGTACCGTGGGAAGAATTCTCGGACCAGCTGCCTGGCAGTGGTCGGGGCAGTGTAATCTGGGACTGGATATGCTTCGGTCCAACGGGAAAGTGCACAAACAACTACGAGGACATACTTAAATCCTCGACAACGGTCCATCTGGATATAATCCATCTGGATGACTTCAAAAGGGTGATCGGGAGGATGAAATCCACCTTGCTCTACAGGGACGCTTTTACCTGGATTGAACTGACAACAGATCATGCAAGTACGCACTTTCTGTTTTGCTGCTGCTCGTAAGTGTTTGTTGTACCAGAGATTCTGTAAACTGTCTAACATAGCTTTTTCTCCTAGATGTGCTGGACTATGTGCTGTATTTATTATGACTTGAACCATAGAGTCAGGGAGAAACCATGTAGATCTTCCCTTCGTCATCCATCCTTGATCTGTCTGAATCCCTCCTAGTTCAGTCCATTTCTTGATTTCATCTGGAGTGGCATGTGTCTGAATATCGATTACATCTAGTGTGGGATCCCTAACTGACATACACTGTGTCGGTACTATTGTCTTTGTCACATCAGTTGTCTGGGTGTGAGTCAATGCTGTATGTTTTGCTGTTTGGTCTGCCAGGTCATTACCCTGGGAAACAGAATCTGTAACTTTAGTATGTGCTTTACACTTCATGATGGATATGCCTGAAGGCAGATGTATCGCGTCTAACAGGGCTTGAATGAGGGAACCGTGTTGGATCTTGGCACCGTGAGAGGTCAAAAAACCTCGTTCTTGCCATAACACTCCGAAGTCGTGTACGACTCCGAAAGTATAACGGGAATCTGTGTATATGTTAACGTTTCTGTTCTTGGCTAGTATGCAGGCTCGGGTCAGAGCGATGAGCTCCGCCGCTTGAGCAGACAGTATATCAATACGGTGTGTTTCCTTGACTTTAGTTTCAGTGGTCACTGCATACGCGGCCACTAACTCTCCTGTACTTGTTCTCATGCATGAACCGTCCACGTAAAGTGTCAGGTCTGGATTTGTCAGTGGAACATCTGTTAAGTCTCGTCGGGGCTTTGTTACTGCAATGATGATCTCTATACAATCATGTGGGGCTGGATCTGTCATAATTGAAGGTAACAATGTTGCAGGGTTTAGAATGCTACAGCGTCTGATTTCTATGTGTGGCTGAAATAGCGTTAATTCGTAACCTGTCAGTCGTGCTATAATTAAGTGTTGAGTCTGGGTTCGGTTTAGAAGGACCTCTACAGAATGTGGAACTTGTACTGTTAATGGATGTCCTAATACAATTGAGTCGCTCTGTCTGATAGCTAGGGCTGTTGCGGCAACTGACTTTAAGCACGCAGGGAGTGCCTGCGCTACTGAATCCAATGTACTTGAAAAATAAGCGCAAGGCTTATGCGAACCTGCTTGGTCTTGAGTGAGGACAGACAATGCTGTACCATCACGTTCTGTAACAAAAAGTGTAAAAGGTTTGCTGTAACATGGTGTTGCTAGAACTGGTGCTTGACATAAAGCTTTCTTTAATTCCTCAAAAGCCTGTGTATGTTCCTGAGTCCAAGGGAGGGCAGTCGAAGTCGCTGCCTCCTGTGTTGTCAACTGAATGAGTGGTTTAGCTAGAAATGCATACTGAGGAATCCATTGTCTGCAGTACGAGGTGAGGCCTATGAAGGCCCGCACTTCCTTTTGTGTCTGGGGTTGTGGCATATTTACAATTAACTGGATGCGATCAGGAGTGAGCTGTCTCCCCACTTTGGACAGCAAGTGACCCAAGTACACAACTTGCTGAACACAGAATTGTAGCTTTGAAGGAGACACCTTGTGTCCCTTGTCGGCCAGAAAATGTAAAACCGTCAGTGATGCTTGCTCACATTCGGGCTCACTTCGTGCGGTGATCAGCAGATCATCGACGTATTGCAGTAAGGCAGTGTTAACTGGCATTTGGATACAATCAAGTTGTCTTTTCAGTGCTTGGCTATAGATGCTGGGGCTTTCTGTGAATCCTTGAGGTGCGCGTGAAAATTTGAAACTTCGTCCATTTAAACTGAATCCGAAGAGATATTGGCTCTCTGGATCAATGGGCACACTAAAGAAGGCGTTCTTGAGGTCAATTACGGTAAAGAACGTTGCTTCTGAATCAATGGCAGTCAATAAGGATGAGATATCGGGAACCACAGGGTACTGTGGAACAATGCATTTATTCAGTTCTCGTAAATCAATCACCAGCCGATATACTGGCGGTGCATTGGGATCAGTACGTTTAAGAATCGGAATGATAGGGGAATTACAGATATTGGAGTCGGTCTCTACGACCACTCCTTGGGCAATAAGCTCTTCAATGATTTCCAGTAAAGCCACTACAGCATCGGGTGGTAACTTGTATTGTCTGATTCGGGGTAAAACAACACCTGGCTTGAGTGTAACACAATATGGTGTAATATGCATGCAGCCTACATCGGTTGGGCCTTGTGCCCACAGGTGTTTTGGTACATTTTTCAATCTGACATCAAACTCTCGTAATACATAGTGACCCTTGAAGTCTCGCAGGAAAAGTCTAACTCCTTCCGGAGAGCAGCATATCACGGCTCCTAGAGCCTTCAGTGTTTTGATACCTAACAAGTTTTCTGGACATGATTTCGTGAGTAACAAGTCTGTAACACGTGATAGTGGACCTACCGCGAAGGGGACAGGTTTTGATACTTCATTTACAATAGGCTGTCCTGAAAAACCAAGGGAAACATTCTGTGAGCCTGAGAGGGGTGCCCCTGGAACTTCATCATGGCTGATTGTTGTGCGGCTTGCCCCTGTGTCAATTAAAAACTTTCTGTCTTTTCCCAATACTTGACTGTGTACATAAGGACCCTCTTGATCTACAGGAATCTCAATAAGAGGCAAGCCAACCTCCCTCTCTAGGCTGTTTCATGTGTATCGCTGATAATCGGGGTAATCTGATTGGGCATACTGGCACATCTGCCGTGAAACTTGCTGTGTCGCGGCAATGGGCTGTGGCTGTGATGCCGCTGCGGCCTGTCCTGTATGTGATGAAGCATGCATCGGTTGTGAATTCTGTGAGGTCTGTTGTTGGCCCTGGTCTTGTCTAGGCGGATGCGGTCTTTCTTTAGTTTTACCTGTTGCTATATTGTGTTTCAGAACTGGACATTCATGTACGTAGTGACCTGGCTGTTTGCAATAGTTGCATATCCCTTTAACGGGAGCTGCTGAATTATTTGTCTGTGTCCCACCCTTTTTCTGACCGTCAGCCGGGGCTGTCTGGGCAACTAGTATTTTCATTTTCGTGTCTTTCATACGTCTTTGTTCATGTTCCTGTTCCTCTCTGATTCTGTTCTGATGATACTGTAACATTTGTAACATCTGGGATGGCGTATTTGCTTGCCATGTGCTTTCCACTTTATATACTCGATTCTTAACTTGCGTTAGGGAATTCTCTACTAATTTACTTACAAAAAGGTGTGGGTATGACTCGCTACTTGGTTTCAGGCCACTATTTATAATGAAACATTTCTCGAATCTTGAATAGAAGTCACTAGTATCTTCATCGTGTTTCTGTTTACAGGCTGAGATTGCATCCCAGTCTTCCTTTTTAGTTGTCAATAATCTTGGCAAGACCTGTACTATCAAACCTGGTAGTGCTTTAGCTTTTTCCCCAAGGCCTAGCCCTGGAGTACGAATCCTTTCCTCATCTTCTATTTCAGTCCATATAATCTTTTTCTCTCCCACCTCCCATTCTCTTTCCTTGAGCTTCTCGTAGATGCCGGTAGGCAACAGAACCTTTAACAATTTCATAATATCAGTATAGGTGTAATCTCCCATGAGTAACATATCCTTAAGTTCTCTGTGAAAACCTGCGGGGTCTTTATCATGACAGGGTACTAGTTTCTTCATTTCCAATAATTCTAACTTGGTCAGAGGTGTGTATACATACACACGTTTCAAGGTATTATCGGTACCCATGACTGGGTGTACTTCTCGTAATGGGTTCTGACTTTCAATGCCATGAAGACGCTCCATATGATACGTTTTTCTTTCTGGGGGCGGAGCGGGAACATATTGTGGGCCTAAGAAAGTGTTATATCTGTGCCGTTGTTCTAGAATTATTTGAATTAACTTAGTACTTAGGCCTCTCCATCTATCCATAAGTAGTGCTTCTAATGTATCAGGTAAAGGACCTGGATCAGAATGTTGATTTCTGTATAACGTGAGGAGGTGCTGAATCATGTATATACCTGCTAATTTCTGCTCGTCTGGGGAAAGGTATGTGCTACTGTGTCATCACTGTATATATTAGGATTGTCAGCCCATAGTACTGCTGACCGGGCTAGTTCTTGTTCATCCATAGAATTGAGTACATGGTACCCCATTCGTTCTCGAAGCATTTTATCAGTGTCTTGAAACAGATATTCAGGAGAATTCGGTTTTGATATGCCAGAGAGAAAAACTCTCTTGCTTTCTGGGCGAATGCCTTTCCTAAAGTGAGTTCCCTTACCTACATACGCTATCGTGTCTGTAGTCTTTTCTGGTTCTTCAGGTCCTTCCTCCTCCTTCTTTTTCTTTTTCGTGTATTTCTATTACTGTTTTTCTTATTTTCTTGTACATGCTAGCTATGCAATTCTGTTTATCATGCTTTCCTTCGGCTATATTTTGACCCCACTTGTTTAGGGCTTCCATTTCACCCTGGTCTGTCTCTGGCCTGTCTCGGTCTCTTATTAAGCAATTTATGAAAAAACGTAGTATATATGCTTGAGTGTCAACTTTCTGATGTGCCAGGGCCTCCTTAATACTTTCAGGGTTTTCCCCAGTCTGGACAAAATGATATATTCTATCTAGGTGATCAGGCATATCTGGGAATAACACTAGATAATCTGTAGCTTGCCGCAAACGTAGTGATGCTATCAACATTCTGTCGTCTTTACCAGGTACTGGGTCATATCTGCAAACTGGGAGCTGTTCTTTGAGTATGTCGAGACGGGGTGATTGGAGCATAGGGTGCTTCTGCATGTCCCTAAGGTGTAATCTGTGTGTTGCTGGCGGGGTCTGGTAACCCCCTGTTGCACCTCCTGGGGCGGAGGCTTGGGCGTTATCCCTCTGTGGAGTCTGTATATGTACTTGAACTTGTCTCTTAGTAGGATCAAGCAACGATGGATTTGGAATCTTAACCTGAGGTGGGGGAAGTGGTGGGGGTGGAGGGGCAGGCTGTCGAACGGGGGAACTCTGTTGCGGTAATGGTGGAATATGGTCTGGAGGCGGGTTGCCACCTCCATCACCGTCAGTAGGCGGTACACGGGCAGGTGGGTTGGTGTAAGCGGGCGCTACATCATCTAGATATGAAGCCAGGAATATGTCTTTAGTAGTCCTGTGGTTTACTTTAGTTGGAACCAATGGTGGCGGCAGATTTTTCGGTATTTCTGAAATGGTTTCAGGCGAACCCTCGGCCACTAAGTACATGCCATTTACAAGATTGTTTCGTGCACAGTCTACTTGTTCGGCCTTTACTCGGATCCCTTCATTAACTAATTCGTTTCCTCGGACTCTATCCGGCGCTTCTCTAAGTCTATCTTCTCTTCGGAGTTCTTTTTCGGCTCGTTTATGTGATTCTTTACGCCATAACTCTATGGCATCTTTCTGTGATTGTCTGGCTTTCTTTCTCCATAGTGCTTCTTCTATTTTCAGGATGCACTCGGCATCCCATGTTCCTGTAGCGGGCCATCTGTGTTTTTCTTCTAGGTGCTTAGTATAATCGGCCCATAAATCTAAATACAGTATGGCGTCTATGCCATGCTTGTGGTACATGTAATTTCCAGGCGTGTCCCTAGGGGGGATAGGAATTTCTTCCTCTAGCATCCCTTTCCTAGTTCCTATCTGCTTTAACTTATTGAAAAACAGGATCTTGTCTACTTAATACTGGATACTCAATCCTTGCTACTGAACTCTGAACACAATTAGTTACACAAAAACAGAATAATGCACATTAAACAATCACTCATACCACAACATTAATCACATGAGAGAACATTTTGAACATATATCTCTACCCTCGGAACCAGATGTACTGCTAAACAGCACAGATACACTGTCGAAGACAGTGCAAGAACTTGAATAACGGATATACTGCTAAACAGTACAGATACACTGTCTAAAACAGTGCAGACCGCGTTTGCGTACCCAAACCCGTCTTTACCGGATACATAATAATGCACCCGTCTAGATACGTCCCAGCAATGGTACTCACCGGGAAGCACGGAAACAGAAGGCCTCGGAAAACTCGACTGGACTGGACCGGACTCGACTCGACTCGACACGTGGATACTTCGGAAAACTGGTGGGCCTCTTGACACCTCGGACCTTGCTTCTTTCGGCTAGGCTCTGGTCGGGATCCTCCGCACTCCTCACCGCCTCGTCTGGGTGCTGATCGCAGTCTCCGTCACCTCCGTGGGCCAGAGGGAGATACAGGAAATCCTGCGGGTACGCGTAGTTCCGTCTTGACTGATGGCAGGGGGCAAAGCTTGCAACGCACCAACCGGCGCGTGAGGTGGGGGAAGGGTCCCTATTCGGGCGCCAGAATAATGCGGTAAATATTTGATTTACCGTCTTAATTTCTATGCAGGTAAGTACTTAAACAAAAATAACTCAATCGGAAAGAAAGAGACAGAGTCCGTGGTGTTAGAGTTCTTAGGGGTTTTATTCCTTAAAAAGGAATGGTACCAGACCGGATATCGTATTCCTGCCACCACAGGGGTGCAGGAAGGGATAGAGCAATATTTATTTGACAATACATAGCTTATATACTTAAATCATATTATAGAAACCAATACAGTAGGCGTAACAGCTGAGAGACAAGATAAGACACACACGTGGTAGTAATACGTAATTAGAAGGCGTGAACTAGGCGTGAGCATAGAGGTGTGTGCTAGAAACGTCACATGTAAGTGTCATAAGTGGGTGGCAACAAAAGCAGAATCTTGCAATGTCAGCAGAAATCTGAGGCCTGGATGCGCGCGCAGCTGTATGACGTGTGCATGACGTATGACTGGAGGGTGCAGGGGACTTGACATTTACACCAGCGGAAAGAGACAGAAGTCTGGCATGTCAGATCAACTTGTACCACTATCATATCTGATATCTGATGTTTAGGAACCATATTATCTGGACGGAAAAGGTCTCTGGGGCAGAAGCTATTCTATACTGACTGTGAGTGCGTGTATAAGTGTCTAAATGTCTGCATGAGATGCGAGGGGGCATGGGCCTTCCATGGTAACAGAGGCTATGAATTACTTGCACGGAGACAGTGAGGCCGGGCCCTTTGCTCTGCAGCTGGGGGGATGTTTACTTAAACGAGTAGGCAGGAATGCATTTTCGAGGAGCGGAGCAGATAATGCGAAGGTTGAATGTGGTCTTGGCAGGCAGCAGGCTGAGCTAAGCGCCGTGGGCCGCACAGGGAGTAAGGCAGAGGTCACGGGTACAGAGGCAGCCCAGGCTGAGGCGTTCAGAGTCAGAAGACAGAAAAAGGCTCGATGGCAGAATTCGGGGCCTGCTTCGCCAGAGCTGAAAAACGTGTAAAGTACACCACAAAAAGACGTTGGCATAGCATACTTAGGAACTGAATATTCAACCCGTTCATGGCGGGTCTGAAAGAGGACATGTTAACGTTGAACGCAAATGTATTTGCGTCTTCATAGCTGGCACAGGAGGGAAGTTACATGCACTTTAAACTCGTACATGGAGACGGTGGGGTACTCGTTAGGGAACATTTCTTGACCATAACATTTATATTTCCTCAATAACTTAATTTTAAATACAGAATTCTTGCTAAATGTGGTTGTACATTATCAAGAAATTCTTCGAAGCTTGGATTTGGTTTTACTGTAAGAAATTAGGTTGTTAGCCTTCCCACACTTAGGTCACAATGGAATGCGTTCAAGATATGTAGCCAGTAGGTTCTTTTCAGTAAATTTTTGCAACTTGGTGTTAAATTATATGGCTCGATCCAGTATAAACTGAGGCCTAATTCTATGAGCCATTTCTTGACAAATCTTAGCCAAGGGAAAGTGAGACATCTATCAATGGCTAGGAGTTCTCTTACACCTTACCTATATAAACTATGGGGCATATTACAAGCCCCTTGCGCCACCAGAGCATCACTCTTTTTGATGCTCCGATGGTGCATTGTGCTGGGCCATATTTACAAGGCAAAGTAAAGCCGCCCTGCGTGGCTTTTCATGGCCTTGTAAATATAGCTCACTTTTACGCATTACTCTGCATGAAAGGGACGTTCCATGGGTGTTGCTGTGGGGGTTCATAGGCAGCACCCATGTATTCTGACGCATTCCCTGATTTACAAGGTTTTGTAAACCTGGGAATGCGCCAGATCTTATTGCCTCCTCATCGGAAGCCTAAAATTGGTGCAATGAGGAGATATACCTTTATTTCTCCTTGTTTTTTTCTCTTTCTATGTGTGTGGCATTCTGAAACACACATAGAACAAGGAGCACACCATCAATGATTGTTTTTATGCAGGGAGGTGTCCATTCTTCAACAAAAACAGTCATCCCTCCAACGCACTGCAGGCACCCTTGTACGGTGGTGCAAGTGCAACTGCATTGGTGCTAAGCAGCCTACTGTGCACCAGCGCAGAGGAAAGAACAGGAATGTGTCATATTGTAGTAATTACGATGGATCTCTGCACTGTCCTAATAGTGCAGCTCGCCGATCGTTTACAGCACTGCGTCATTATCCTCTAAATATGCCCTTATGTGTGGACACTATGGGGTTTATTTACCAGCCCCTTGCAATGCCGGAGTAGCAATTTTTGTGAGATTCCAGCAGCCCAAATTACAAATTCATGTCTATGAGGCCACACAAAATCACTATGTGTGGCTTTGGTTGATCTCACAGATATGGAGTCAGGCATGGCAGGGCAAATCTCTGCATTACCTTACTCTGCTCTCGGGAGGCATTCCATGGGTGTTGTGGTGAGTTTTCCAGTGCAACAGCCATGGATTTTGATGCTGCACCAGATTTACAAAATAATGTAGACCTGGGGAAGTGCCAAATCCTTTTGCCTCCCAAGGTGAGTTGTAATGAGTAGAAATATCTATTTTTTTCCTTGTTGTTTCCTCTTTCTATGTGTGCTGCATTCTGTAGCACACATAGAAAGAGGAAAACTCTTTTTAGGATTGTTTTTGTGTAGGGAGGTACCCCTTCCTGAACAAAAACAATCCTGCTGACAATTGGCGCTAGGCTTCCAAAACGGTGCCAGAGGGCCAGGGCCGGACTGACTACCAGGCAGTGTGGAATGCAGCCGAGCTGGGGGCTGCTTTCACTGCGGTGGGGCTGATTTTGTTCATGGAGACCTGTGTGTGCTACGAAATAATTATTGCAAAACAAATTTCGTTTAGCACAGGCAGGTCTCCATGAACGAAATCACCCCCCAGCTCAGCAGCATTTCAAACTGCCCGGTGGCCAGTCCAGCCCTGCAGAGGACAGGAAAGGAATCCACTGCATTGCATAAATAAGGTGTATTTCTGCCCTTTCACTTACGAGTAGGACTGGTCAGCAAGGTCGCTTGCTGTGCTGCGCTATGCCAAATCCTTATAAATGGGGGCCTTTATGTTCTATCCTGCTTACCTGCATTGTCTCAGCCAATAAGTACATGAACATTTGTGAAGTCAGTTTATTCGCAAATGTGTCCCATTTTTGTGAACTTTGCTAGCTTTATAAAGCTTTGACAGTAACTATTCTTTTTTTTAAGAGGGTGGTTTAGATGTTAATCATGACATTATCAAAACCATTACAACTGATGCCTAGTGCCTCAAGGGATACAGAGCCTCATTTACAAGAACTGATGCATTGCTGCGTTGCGGCAGCGATGCATTAAAATGACTTGCGATTCATGATGTCATCTTTAAACGCCATGGATGTACCATATTTATGGCATGGCACACCATGGCATAAGGTATAGGCTATGTCAAAAACATTTGATGCTTCGGTGGGCTTGAAGTTGCAGTGGAAAGAGATGCATCAGGAGCAAAACTGACGTAAGGCTGGTTAGCAGCATGTAAAGTGACACTAATCATTTTTGTGTCACTTTTCAATTACTCAAGCGTAAAAAAACATAAAAAATGATGACACTTTGGAAAACAAGAGTGACATGCTTCACAGAAGGAAGACATGGAGCAAGGAGACAAGAGCAGCAGCCAGGACAACAACCCCAACAACCCGAGCACCAGCCAGGATGTCCAGACAGATTCACAGGGGAAGAGAAAGAGGAAGTGCAATTTCAGTGAGGAGTAGAATGACATCTTGCTCACTGAGGTGACAGAGCACCAAAATGAGCTCTTTGTCACCTGTGAAAATAGAGGCCATTTGGCAGTATATAGTGGCCAAGATCAACAACGTAGGACAAGGCAAGAGGGAAATCACTATTGTAAAAAACAGTGGCACAATATAAGGATGAAGGAGAAACCGGCTAACAACCTGAAGGCATCCATTAGACCAGAGGAGGAAGCCGGGCACCCCAGGAGGGGCTGGATGCCTTGGAGGAGCGGGTGACAGCTGTCATCCCAGAGGAGTTGGCGTCAGGAGTTATGAGACAGGGCACAGCAGCTTACAAGGAACAACCAGATCTACAGGGTAAGTTGCAACAAGTAGCAATGTGGGCAAAAAGGTGATGTTGTGCAGTGCAACTAGCTATGTCCCAGCGCTACACTGCGTTATATGCAGGGCAAAGGTCCAGAATCTGGGTCATGTACCTTTAAGCATCACATAAGTGTAAGTCAGACTGTCCAATTACACGTGGCACAGCTCAGTCCAACTGTGTCTTGTTTCTCCCTTCCATGTTTGAAGTACAGCCAAGGCCGTACTGGCGAAAGAGAGCACCAAGTGTTTCCCCAGTGGGCCGCCAGGGTGGGCACTGGTTTTGGACCCCTGGGGGGCTGTTTTTGTTCCTCGGTCTGGTTTTACAGCATAGGTGCAATATCGGCCCCCTGTAACAAATGCAACAGCGGTGAGATGGAAGTTGTGCTTCTAACTAGCACGATTCCACCCCACCTGCTGGGGGTCGGCTAAGCTGTTTGCCAGTGCCGGTTTTGGTTCCCAGTACGGTCATGAGTACAGCACCAGTCCAGGTTCATCTTTGTATACTGGCACTCGCAGTGGAATTTACAAAATGAATCACCAGAACTACAAGTCTCAGAATACAAAGCAAAATGTATGGACTGAAACCACATCATGCATGGACACATTAACCCTGCCCAACCTGACTGTTAAAATGCAGAGCACCTTGCACCATGAGGCCAATGTGTCTAACTTGGGCCCTTGCACACAAATGTTTGTCTGTAAAGCAATGACATGGATTGGGCTTATCAGAGGAGGAACTACACACCTGAGAATGGGGTCATGTGTGGAGAATGAGAAGGATCACATATAGGAACATGCCAAGAGCCACGTGTATAGTAAACTGCATGAAAGTACATAGCATGCAGCGGTTCCGACATTTAGGGTGAGAGCACACATGTGTCTGCTGCCTTGGTAGGCAGCAGCCGAAGTCCTGTCATGAACTACATCAGGCTGGGTGTGGGGGTGAATGCAAGTAATGCACTCCAGAGGACCATGTGTGTTGAAACAAAAGATGGTTTGTGGCCCTGCTCGGCTGAGTATCTTTAACTAACACTGTGTCTGAATGGGTAGACATTGCATATCAAGGAGGTGAAAAGGGATATCTGTTATGCAAGGTAGCCTGACCAGTTTCCCACTTGTGTTGCAGCTGGGAAGAGATGACAGAGATGAGACCATTGTGGGACTACATCCTACATGTGATGTGGCCCTGGGTGAGAATGTAGCACTTGCTAGGAGGGTGTCTGAATGTAAATTTACTCACCATGCCACATATGTTAAAATCAGAGGATGGGAAACAGAGATCTGTCAAGGCATAGGATTAACTAGTTTGCCACCACAAAGGGCTGGAGTCAGGGATGTTTGGAGACTGAGGTGGATGGGCCAAGTTATGTGGCAAACCTGGATGGGCATATGTCACCAATTCCAACACTGCTACCATGTGGGCTACAGCTTGACCGATAGCCCTCAACAACAGCCAGCTATGTTGTCAGTCCATTAGATGTAGTCCTGCATGTTGTTGGAGTTGTAGGCCCTTGGAAGTCAATGTATTATCTGGGTTCCATCAGTGTGTGGCAGTATGTTGAGTCCCTGGACCAAAATCAGGATTACCAGAGGAGGCATGTACACATACAATAGGGGGAGGGGGTTCTGTCAAATGATGGATGATGCTCTGCAGATAATCAACTCTGACAATGATGAAATGGGCTGAGCATCAGTGCTAGTAATCTACCAAGTCTGACTGGGCCTATCCTCTCAGAGTTGGCACATAGTGCCCACTGTCCACAAACATGGAGCCATCTGTCTGTGCAATAAAATCATATGGGTATTCATAATAGGAAACCCATGGTAAGTACATGCCTTTACACATTCCTGTAGTGTAGCAGGTTTGGAAGCTGTGTAGCGGTGTGCAGGATATGTATGAAAAACGGAACCCTTGGCCCCGTGAAAGCACAATGTGCATGCAAAATAGCACAACAAGGCAGAGTGCTGTGATGTACAGTGTGTGAGGCAAAACTGCAGGATCGTAACTACTTCATGACCAAATCCACATCACCTTCACAGGAGCTGTGAGCTGAGTACCTACCGGTCTCAGGGAATTCAGGCACCCTGGGGGCTACGTGCAATGTTCACAGTAGTGGTGTCAATACGTCAAAACACAATCAATATAGGCATAATTAAAAACAAAGCAAATCACCAAGGCAGATGTGGACCTTAACTCATATCATACATGTAGGAATGGCAGGCCCAGCAAGCTGTGTAACTGTGTTGCAATATGTGTCATAACACGACAAGTCAGCCTTATCACATAGTGGTTGTGTGAAGAATGCAAAGATACTGCCATCTGCAAGCCAACTACAGTGCAACGTGGCCTCAAAACCTATGCACTAAGATGTCCTAAGCATGAAGTCTGATTGTCAAGCAGATTACTTATGTCACCATTTAACATAGATCAACAAATATCTATTTCATTGCAGAGGATGTATCGCCAACTCCTGACCAGCTGCCTGTCCTGGGAGAGGATCCTGCTGGTGATGACAGCCTGCCAACCCTTGACCAAGACATTCTCCAGCAAAACCTATACTCCATTCATACACCATCTCTGGTCGCACGAAGATCCAACAGTGTTGCGTGGTCTCCAGAGGGTCCCCCACTCACCCAACAAACACCAACAGCCAGCCCACCCGCAGCTCTGGACTCCAAGGACCCACAAGTTGAATTCCAATGTTGTGCAGTAGGAGTCTGGCAGATGTGTGGGTGGAGATGGAGACCATGGCGGGCACCCTAGAAGGAGTCCATAAGTGCCTCAGTCTCAATAAATGTAAAATAATCCCAGAACCTATGTTCTAGACACAGAATGTACTACGCTCCGCCGCAAAGGGCTACCTTGTAAACCTTATTTAAAAAACATATACTTAAACATGAACAATAATAATGATCATACAAATTCCAGCGCAATATTAGCTGGATGAATACATTTTCCATATCAATACCAATATAGTCTTTATTTCGATTTGTTTCAATCATAAAAGACAGTGTACATCTATAAGAAATAATTAAAAATGATTGTAATAGAATTAATCAGCGACCATCAAGGCTTCAATCCATTAACATCATGTAATGTTCACAAATTTTAAACATTACTACAATTAAATCACAACAAGATAAAACATATGATAAAATGATTTGATTGTGTATTTAAAAAGCTAAAAAGAAGGAGTTGATGACAACCACGTACAACTTATCTGATACAAAAACTGCTAAGCCCATAGTACTACAGAAAATAGACCAGTAGTAGCAACCTGGGAGCACTTGCCGGCCAATACAAGGGATAGAGCTACCACCCCGGGACATAATCCTCATGACCTCCTATGGACGATCTGACAAGGCTAAAGTGCAATTCGTTTTTTTTGCTTGAATAACCCACATCCGACTCAAAAATGTGGCCTCTGCGATCACAATGGGTTCCTCCGTAATTGTCTTTAAAATCCTAAGTGCCACCATAGCACATATAGAACCCAAATTCATACAAATTGGTTTTAGCCATTTATTCCTGGGTGACATATAGGCTGGGCAAACAAATAGGACATGGGCAAGTGACTCAATTTGGGATGGACAGAAGGAACATTTGTCATCCTTTGGGGGCTGCCATCTGCTGGTGAGAGCTTTTGTTGGAAGCGAGGCCACTCTGAACTGATGGTATAACTTCCTATTGTTCGGTCTGGTGATAAGATCCCAATAGGGCTCAAACTTGGACTCATTCTTATGCTCCAAGAATTCTCTCACCATAGTTGGCCCAGCGACTGACGAAAGAAGCTTACCCATATTCCAATATACTGACTTAAGGTCCCTTTTAGATGTAAATAGGGTATCCTCAAGGGCCACCCATAGAGAACTCATCCCCATATTGGTCAGGGTGGTTTTTAAATTGGTTAACCAGGATATCTTGCATGAACAGCCCAAAGCCCTAACTTTAGTGAACGCCTTAGCATATAATGAGAGCTCTGGAGTTGTCCAAAGCCTTCTCCAATATGCAATAGATCTAAAGTGGGCTAGGTCCTCTATACTATGAAAGCCCAGATCTAAGTATAAGGGCATGAGTGGGGTGGATAAATCAATTTTGTTAATCCAGTTATTTCAATTTAAATAAGTTCTTAACATGAATCATCTATGAAGCTGAAAGTCATGATATCTACTTGCAAATGAAATTCAGTCCAACCCAATGCATTTCGGGTAAAAAAGGACCCTTCATCAGGAGTATCGCAAAGCAAAAAGTAATGATTTCATATTAAAAATTTGCTTCATACAGTAACAGATATTTGACGTATGAATTCAGCTGTGATTATGGGACTGGTTGCAAACGTAAGAGAAAGAACTGGAAGAAGGAATAAGAATCTAATTACAAGTCTGAGAATCCGTAGCTTGTAGTAAGTATACCTGATATTATGGAAAAATGACTGATAATATAGAAAAAAATGGGAGGGAGGAAAAGGAGTGAAATAGTGATTACATTGCATGCAGATGCACGCACGAACCAATGGAAAACACTGTGTGGTAAAAACTCCGAACGTGCTGCTAGAGGTAAAAGCAAATAAAAGTAAGAATATGCCAAATGAATCACCCAAACCGTGCAAAGCACACGATAATGTGAAGCTGAGTGGCAGAGGCAGGATGGTGAATACTCTGACTTTCAGCATGCTGCCAGAAGTAAATGAGTGTAAAAGTAACAACGTGCCGAATTAAACACCAAAACCATGCAAACTCGCAATTAAATATATACCGATTGCAAAAAACATGCTCTGATGCAAGCATAGAAAGAAAGATTGGTGACTCTGACCTCTTACATGAAATGCATTGACAGGATCCGTAAAAAATGATTACTTCGATGGATGACTGTCTAGACTTCATAAAAAAAAGTACTTCATTAGGTGACAACATTTGCTTATGGCAAATCCAAGAAATAAAGGCCAAAATGTTCGGCTTCACCCGCCCTGCGTGTCAGCTCAAAAGGGTCCTGCAACAGAAACCTGTGTCGTGCCGCGAGTGACCGGAGTCGAGTGCAGACAACGCGAAGGTGTACATATACAATTGTACATGCCAGTGCTTAAAAAACAAGAGAAGGACTAAAGTTGATGTTGGTGTTAAAAAGCTAAAGATACAATAATGTAACAAGATTTAAGAAACAGGAATAAGAAAAGGTAGTAGCATTGGGGTATATTATCAAGAACAGCGTTAAAATTATCGCTGGTTTAGTGGCAGAAAACTGCCGCTAAAGCGGCGATAATGGGCTTGATAATATGCCCCGGAGAATTCCAATAGAAGTCCATGTTCACACCATTGTCAAATTTTTCTAATTTAAAATCTACAGGTAGTAAGACGTTAACTCAAAGGAACCTAGGATGGTTTTCCCCTCGCGTAAAATATCTTAAAAGAAAACTTAATAAAATCATAAGATCACTATATAGGAAAGCGAAATGGTCCATTTGTGCTGTGGTCGCTCAACAAATTAGACAATTAAAAAAGACTTACAGGAATGAAATTTGGAAGTGCAAAGAAGCCTATTATGAAACAATTTGGTCCAAATTACATCAGGCCTGCAAATCGAAAGACCCTAGGCTCTTTTGGAGTTTAATGAATAATTTAGAAAATGGAAACAATAGAAGCAACAGCGCAAATATTGATGAACCAACTTGGGTATCTTTTCTAAATAACTCTAAAATGGCTCAATTAGGCCCTCAGTTTGTTCAAGACAAAACTATTCTTATGCATAATAAATGTCCAGATATAACCGTAATATCTGGGCCACCCCCGACAAATATCCCGGTTATTGTGCCATGGACAGTTGATAAAGTAAAAAAAGTGGTACATAGGATTCGATCAAATGGTGCGCCTGGGCCTAACGGAATGCCAAATGCCATATTTAAAGCTACCCTCAAGGAATGGCCAGAGGTTCTTACCCTGCTGTTTAATGATGTACTTAGAACCAGTAAAATTCCAGACTCTTGGCAGGGTAGTATCGTTCAACCAATCTACAAAAGCGGCCCCCAAGATAATCCAGCAAATTATAGATTAATAGCCCTAACTGATGTTGATGCTAAAATATTCGCAACCTGCTTGTTAGAGGAATTGGAATTATGGGCCTCAAAAGAAAAACTGATACCAAATTTACAAACTGGCTTCAGAAAGGGAGAATCAACCTACTCAAATTTAGTTTTTTTTAACTCTATTAGGCGAAAGAGCTAAAATTAGGAAACAAAATCTGTATATATGTTTTATTGATTTAAAAGCAGCCTTCGACTCTGTGCCCCGTGACATATTATGGTCAGAATTAGATGATTGGGGAATATCTGACGCACTTTTAAAAATGATTAAACTGCTATATTCGGATACTTGGGTCCAGATTAAAGTAGGCGACGGTAGTCACTTAACCCGACGCCTGGAAAAAAACATCGGCTTGAAACAAGGTTGAGTTTTGGCCCCTTGCCTTTTTAATCTTTTTATGTCTGATCTCCCTGCCCATTTTAAAGATATTAATGCTCATTCCCCTTTTGTGATGGGCCAAGAGATTAAATATTTACAATACGCTGACGACACTATTTTATTAAGTCAGACAGTTATTGGCCTCAAAAGATTATTAGACTCTTTTAACGTCTATGTTGCAAGGAATGGTCTAAAAATAAATATTAAAAAAACAATAATAATGACTATGGGAAAAGGTAAACTAGGTGTTAAAGAATGGAATATCAATGGTATGGTTGTTGACTGTGTAAAAACCTATAAATATTTGGGTATTACATTTGATCACAATTTATCTTTCAAGAAACATTTTAACAACCTAGAAGCTAAAGGCTCATCTCCTTTTCCTTTAGACAATTGAGGGATAAGTTACTATGCCCAAATCATGACCATTTGATGAAGGCCATGAAAGTGAAGTTAATTCCTTCATTGGACTATGGTTCTGTTATTTTTCGGGGCAAAGATGCGAAACTTCTAGATGATATTGAAATAAGATCATATAAATCGGTATTTAGAATCCCAAAAAACATGAGTCGAGCGAATGTCAGACTGGAATTAGGATTGAAGAAACAGTGTCTCGTTAGGCAATCTAAATTTTTTTAAATCTTTATTGTTATTATCCAGATCAGAGGAGGCTCGCTGGCCAACCTGTTGGCTTGAGATTCAAAGAGGGGCCTGTTCGGGAAGCTGGCAAACTTATTTAAACGAATGTTTGCTTGCCTTTGATTGCCCGAATTTAGAGGATGAAACAAGGTGTAAAATGGTTTTTAAAAAAGCAATTAATCAATCAGCAGCACTTTTGTCTTGTATAACGGATACAGACGATTTAAGGGGAAAAAAATCTTTGGACAATAGCAAACTCTTTTAACAATTTGTATCCCCAGCCTTACTTGAAATTTTATTTAAAACCTTATATTAAACCAAAGATGGAATCCAAAAATGGGAAAAGAAATTGGCCCTCTATTGTCTGTAGATTATGTGGTAAGAACGAAGAAACTCTACAGCATATTGTAACTCTGTGCCCAAAATTGCTTGTTGAACGAAAGATGTTTTTAAAACCGCTTTTTAAGGAAATGGGAGTAAGAACGTGCAGAACTGCAATCATTGTATGTCTAAGAGGTATTACACCTAGATTAGTTCATCAGTTTGTTAAGTATATCCTTATAGTGGAAACAAAATTAAGTAAGGAAGACACTGCAACCGATGAAATCCATGTAAAGAATGCTATCCAAAATGTCAATGACACTATAATAGTAAATGCTTTTAGGGATCACGAGGTAATTTTATAGAAATTTTTAAATTAAATTGCTATAAATGTATTACTTCATTTTATAGATAATATTTGCTGTTAGCATATGATTTTCTAATTTGTTGCCTTAAAGTACATCAAATCAGTTGGGGAGATAGTATATGAATTTTAATGTAAGTTTAAAATGGTTTTATCAGAATTCTTTGATTAGCATCTAAAGTATTTGATATGGAACTAGAGCGCATATTGCACTTTATTTAACTTTTGCTGCTAAATCGTTTATTGTCAACTCGTTGCACTTTATTTCACTTTTGCTGCTAAATTGTTCATCCTACTACAGTTGAACTAAGTATGTATATGAGCGCTGGCTAATCTGATTCTGTGTTTATATCGCTTTTCTCAAATCAGGTTGTAAATTGAATTTGCTTGTTGCTGTTTGTAATGGTTTTAATTAATCAACAAAATAAACTTTACTTACTTACTTACTTGCATCTATTGCATTTCAGAATCCTTTGCATATTGCATCTCCTTTCTCTTTAGTCGGCGATAATAGCTCTCTAAGGCTGTTGGTTCTCTTGTAAGTAAACAAGGGTTATTCTGAAAATAAATCTCTGAAGTCGGACTCCATCTGAAGTAGTTCCCATCGTCTTAGGATGATCCTCTTAATGGTGGATGATTTTGTGGAAAATGTAGAAACAAAACCTTCTTTCTTCAGTGGTTCCTTTACTTGTTTCTCCAGAAGCGTCCTCCTATCTACTGTTTGTACTTTGCGATCTGCTGTGCCTAGAACCTCAGCGGGATATCCTCGCTGTAAAAATTGAGCCTTGTATTCCTGTATGGTCTCAGTACCCTCCTCTTGATTGGATGTAAAATGCTTGACCCTGGTGAATTGTGAAAAAGGAAAATGTGTCTTCAATGTGGGGGGATTAAAGCTGCTAAAAAAAAGTATTGTTTGTATCTGTTGGCTTTTTGAATACCTTTGTGTTGATGCCTGTCTCAGTGATCATATTATTTACATCCAAGCAGAATTTTTCAATGTTGTGTGTGAATTTAATTTCAGGATTTATTTGATTGAATTTATGCAGATTCACTTCATTTTCATGTCTTGTCCCATTCCAAATAAGCAAAATATTGTTAATGTACCTGCGGTACATGGTGAGATTTTTTGTCAACGACTCTGTTGCTAAATTGTGATCTGTCTCAAATTTGTGCATAAAGAGGTTAGCATAGCTGGGGGCTCCTGAAAAACCCATTGACGTTCCATTAGTTTGCAAGTAGTAGGTCTTCTTTCAGTTGAAATAACTATGGAACAAACACAAGTGTAATGATTCAAGCAAACAAACTTGTGTTCACCTTTAGTTCCTCTGAATAGAGCAGTGCCAACTCTATTGCCTCTGTGCCCTCCTGGTTAGGTATTGGGGTGTAGAGTACTATGATGTTCTCTGTGCATAGCCACACTTCTTGATGCATTGTGATTTTTAAATCTCTAAGCAACCTTACAAAATGTCTGGTGTTCTGTATATATGAAGGGCTTGCTTGTACCAGTGGCTGTAGAAAAGTGTCCAAATATGTATCTATCAGTTCATGGATCGATCCACAGCCAGAGACTATGGGTCTAACGGGTGGATCTAGAAGATTCTTGTGTATTTTGGGAAGCAAATAAAGAGAAGGTCGTCTTGGGTATTCTATGTATAGAATTTGTTTGGTTTTCTCACTAATCCATTCCATATCTATTGCTCTGGATAATATGGAAGATAAAGACTTCATGAATTCTGGCATGGGATGTTGTGCTAGTGGTAAATATGTGCGGTCATCTTTTACATGTTCCTCCACCTTGCGTTCGTAGAAGCTTCGATCCATGACAAACAAGGCACCACCCTTGTTTGCTGGTAGAAATGACAAAGCTTTATTCTTTTATAATGCTTAAGGGCTACTTTATACAGACATGTTGTTGTGTTTCCACATGAAACTGAACGCTTTTTGTACATCCTTCTTTATCAATGTCTCAAAGATGTCAATTGTTTTATGTGAAACAGGAGAAGTGAATGTGCTCTTGGGCATGAAATCTTGGTACCTCGGGTCTTCATTGGTAATGTTTGTGGTATCCAAATTATTGAAGATATATTGGAGGCATAATTTCTTGGTAAATTTGATCAAAACTATGTCAGTCTGAGTTTTATTATGAAATGTGTGAACCTAGGAAATGCCTTTATTCTAAATAAAAATCTGTGATGGAGTTAGGCTAGATGAAGAAATGTCAATCACTAGTGTTTCTACTGACGGTTACTCCATTTTTTGTTGTGTCTCTTGCCACTCTGAGTCTTGCTTTTCCTGGTGGTTGATGTATCTGTGACATTGATGGATTGTTGGCTGCTGGAGTTGTCTATAAAAAAGTCACCATAGATGTTAAGGGATCTGTAGGTATGGCAGTTGCTTGGTTAGTTGACTGAGTATGTGTAGATGGTATAGTACGCAGCTGAGTTTCACCTACTGAAGCTATACTCTCTTCAGATGACGTTGTGTTTGGCTTCCTGAATCCCTTGCTTTGCACATAGACTTCTGCCCATATATAAACTTCATCAAGCTTATTGTCAACTGTATACCTCTTAAATTTACCTATCTTCCGTTGATGGATCTCTTTTGCATAGGCATCCAGTTTCGTATTGATGTCTGTCAGAGTAGTTTTCCAGACATTAGATTCCATAGAGCGCTCTAAAAGTTCCTTCACTTCAGCAATCTCTGCCTCTAGCCCTCTTAAAACCGGGGACAACTCTCCCACTATTAGTAGGATCAAATCCAAAGAACATTTATTAAGTATGGTGTACCACTTCTCCATGAACATCTTATACAGTTTGAACATTGTAGGTTTGATTGCCAAATGGATGTCCATCAGGATCCTGCTCGTCTTGTGATACTGAACCAACGTTGTGGCGTGCAGTCTTTGCATAATCCCCCTATACTTAAGTATTCCAATTGTCATTTCTGTTGTGTGATCAGCCCAAAGGATGGGTCATATGTGTGTACTTCATGTATGAGGTTGTAAAAATCATTGGCTTCTGCTGAGTTGAATGCCTTGGTTTCCGCCTTGCTCTCAGTCAAATGTGCTATATCATCAAAAGACATGGTGATAGATGTAAACTCAACTAGATGTGTAGAAAGTAGAGAGTAATATATTTGATGGGTTGTGTTGCACACTAAAATGTTGAATCTTATCACAAGCTTGACATGAAACCTGATAAGTTGATTGCACTGTGTCTGCACACTGTGATGGGGCTCCACCCAAGCCCTACATATGAATAATGTCCGAAATACAAGAACCTATCTTCTATACACAGTATGCACTATGCTGACCCACAAGGGGTCACCTTACAAACCTTATTTAAATGAACTAATACTTAAACATAAACAATAATGATGATCATAAGAATTCCAACACAATATTAACTAGATACATCGATTTTTAAATCCAGTCCTTTCAATTTAGGTACCAAGTTCTTGACATAATTCTTCCCTGGAGCTGAAGGTCATAATATCCACCTGCAAATGAAATTCAGTCCAACCCAATGCATTTCTAGTCAATAAGGACTCTTCATCAGGGATACCTCTAAGCAAAAATGTAATGATGTATTATTCAGAATTTGCCTCATACAGTAACAGACATTTGACATATGAATTTAGTTGTGATTATGGGACTGGCTGCATACTTAAGGAAAAGGACTGGAAGAAAGAAGAGTCTAATTAATATTCCGAATATCTGTAGCTCGGTAATATTATGGAAAATATTACAAATAATATAGAAAAATATTAGAGGGAGGAAAAGGGTGGAAAAAGTGATAACAATTCATGCATATGCACACAAGTTGGAAAATTGAAGAATGCCTAAACCATGCAAATCACACGAAAAAGTGAGGCTGAGTAACAGATACTGTGTGCTAAAAACTCCAACTCCTGGCATGCTGCCGGAGGTAAATGGAAGTAAAAGTTATAGGAACAAAACAACAGAGGACGAAGATGTGGACTTCACCTCTTTCCTCCGAAATAATGACCAGTAGCATTCTCTGTGCCACATGGCCAGTATCTCTTTAGACCTGTGCTTATGGCCATGCCAGTGTACTTCTCCACTAGTACTGTCTTCTATTTGCTTTCCCACCTCTTGATCCCACCCATTTGTGGACTGTCATTGTGGCCTATCTTCCCTAATGGCAATTTGGTCCTCCTCCTCACTGGAACACTCCTCTACTCCACATGTCCCATGATATGTATCCCCCTAGACTCTGTCTGCACATCCAATGGCTCACACACTGTATTGGGGTTGTTCCCATAAGGACTACCACTTGCTCCTTAGTTCACGTGTCAATAAAATCACTAACTGTAACAGTTTGTTGTATGTCTGTTCATGATTGGACTAAGTAGACCATGGTGGATCTGCTGATCCTAAAGCCACTACCTGCTATCTAACTCGAATTATGTTTCATTGACCATGGGGTAAATCTGCAAGGGCCAAGCAATATAGAGTATGTGATCACAATGTGCATCTAAACCAGCAAGTGGTTATCCAATGTCACATGCATGAAATGCTACAGTTAGCAATCAGTCATATGGTAAAACTGAATGAAGTTTCTGCTCATATGGGTTATACTTCCATGCATAGTAGCCAGCATTTAACAGTGTTGTGACAATGAAATGGGGCAAGGGAGAGTGTGTAAGTAGCTGGCATCCGTGTGGCACAGAACACATAATTGATTAGTTACAAAAAATTAACTTTATCATCCATACAAAACATGTATCATCACGTACACATACAAGGCCACAGTAAGCTCAAACCTGTTTTGGCTGTGTGTCCATTCACAGCAAGAGTGCCACTTACAGTGCACAATCAAAATTGAAGATCCCTTAACCATTGCAAATGTGTTGCTCAACCTTGTAGCACATGTATACAAACACTGGCAGAAATTGCTACAGCAGGTGCTTACCCCCAACCTAAGCAGATGACAACTCAAGTTCGATATTGTCAACTGAGATAAACTATGGGCCATGAAGGAAGGCATGGGTGCTGAATAGCCTTAGTAACTTTCCTCCATAGGTTTTATTCCAGCACAATCGTTACCATAAGATATGGTAGTAAAGGGGAGAAAACTCAACCAATCATTTCAAAGGTGGGAATAAGGCAACGATGTATTTTAGCCCCTCTTTTATTTTTAATTTACGCAAATAGGCTGGAGTCTTTCTTAATGAATAGGGCACTTGATTTTCCCAAAATAATCAACTCTCCTCTTCCTCTTTATCTAATGCAGATGATACAGTTTTCTTAGCAATGACAGCCATGAGCTTGCAGAAATCTCTTTATGCTTTTACTGATTGTATGACCTCTCTCAACTTAAAAGTAAATTTTATCAAATCATACATAATGGTGTGGTCCTAAAACAACTAAATCTAAAACTTTTAGTGTCCAGGGTAAGAAGATAGACAAGATTAACAATTGCTCATTACTGGGCAATCTGTTTAATAATCAGCTGCAATGGGAACCACTTTTAATCTTCAGAGCGCATCAGACAAGTAGGGCTGTAGATGCATTATTTTGTTTTGCCAGCAAATTAGGGCACAAGCCTGTGTAGGAATTAATGAACCTTTACAGAGCTAACCCCAGATTCATCATTGTCATGTTTTGCGAGTCCTTAATAGTGATTTTTAAGGAATCGCTAATAAAGACTTGCAAAACGGGATTCATGTAGAAATCGCAATATTTTTTGCGATTTCTACAGCTTCCTTATTTGCGATTCGCTGGGCCTAAAGGCCCATAGGAATGAATGGGGAGTCATTCCTTATTTGCGATTAGCAAATAGCGATTCCCAAATAAGGAAGCGATTTCAAGGGTGCCAGCACCCCTGAAATGGCAATGTACACTGGTGTTGCGCACACACATGTCCAAAGGACATGTGTGTGTGTAACATAAATGTAAATGTATTTGAGCTTATATAGCGCACAGCTACCTGCAGTGGGTTTCCCGGCGCTTGCTTAGGGAACCCGTCCTGGTATTCCCCTGTGAGATAACCCCGGCAGGGTATTCACAAGGTGAAAGCCAGGCATCCCGCCGCGAGGGGCCGTTGTGGAGATTAAGCAAGCTATTGCCCAGAGTCGCAGAGTGTGAACCCATGAGTCAAGAAGGCACCGGAGCGAGAATTATCGAGTCGGTGGAATTTTTTAGCCCAAGACCCGCCGAGGCGGGGAATTGAACCTTGGTCCAGGGCCGATCTCAGCTTCCGGGTCTGCCGCCTCTAACCCCTGAGCCACACTTCTCCACACTTCTCCAAACTTCTCCACACATACAACTTAGAAAAATGCACTAAAGTGCATTTTTCTAAGTTTTCGCTATTTACCACGTAGTTAGACTTTGTGGTAAATAGCGGCCCCAGATTGCTAATTCGCAATTTTAAAATTGTTCATGAATTGCATTTATGGAATCTCAAATAGAGATTGATTAAATGCAATGTTTCGCAATTTAGCGAATTTTAGAATTGCGATTTTTGCATTTGAGATAATGAATCCCGAATGCAAAAATAGCGCTCGCAAAGGGACAGATTCTCAGAATATGGCCCTTTGCCAGCCGATTTTGGCTTCATGAATCTGGCTGTAAGTGTCTTCCTATTGCCAGGTATGGGGCGGGGGTTTGGGGGCCATGAAAAAAATCATCAGCTCGTAGTAATTGAAAATAAATGCAGTAAAAGATTATTGATGATACCAAAAAGTGTTCCTACCCTATTTTGACATACAGAATTGCACTTAAAGTTCATTGAAGACCATATAGACAGTGCCCTTTTCCTTTTATGGATTAAGATTTGACTCTCAAATGATTTCATGTTTTCAAGAGATGTCATCAAGGACTGCTTAAAATCAGAAAATGGTTTAAAGATTCCCTGGTTCCATTATCTAAGAAGAAAATATCAGGAAACAGGTCTTGAACTCTTTTCTGAAAACCCTGAAAGTGTTCCTCCAAATGCCAAGATCATTATTAAAGAGGTGTATTGCACTAGGGGTAACATGCATAATTGTCATCAGCATGGCAATATGGGAGTGCCTCGTCTGTTACCTGCCCTTTACAATTTTATTTAACTTTTCAGTCAATTCTCAGGTCTGATTTTACTTTATACACTGTGCACTTCCTGCAAGGATTTCAAAGCCAAGGAGGGTGGTCAGAAGGCTTATGTCCTGTCCGGGTGATAATTCCTCAAGTCAGAGCACTATGCACTTTGTATTATTTGGCACACTGTATAAATCAATGAGAATTTGATTTTTATTGCCATTATTAATGGAACATTTGCCCTTGTTTGCATATTGATGATTTTCTTTTTTTTCAGTCATTCGCAAACGCTGAAATATGCTCTGTAGTAGTTAATTATATAATGGTTTCTATTGCGATTAGGAAGCACTACGAGTAAAATTGTATGAAGATCATTGGGATAACAGCTTGCTCCTAAACTGACTTTTTATGAAAGAATGACATGAAAGAGCTGGAATTTTATGATAAGCTTTAGATGTTATTGTGGTTTTTTGATGTATTGTATTTTATCTTGTGATGCTGTTAATCTTTTTATGGTTCTTGTAACCGAAATAAAGTAATTTTGACTTGACTTGACAACTGCCAGTTAATAAGTAAGTAGTTGTGAATGGGCAAAGGAATATTTATTAAACACACCACAACATTCCTAAAATCTAAAACAATATCACCTACACTAACTATTCCTATCTATACTATGCTCCTTTCTAAACTTGCCTAAACAAACCCATGCTAAATTACCTACACTATCAATCAATCAATCGTTCAATTCAGGGAATTGCGAAGCATGCTACTCCCTGTGGGGTCTCAAAGCTCAGGAGGGGGGGGTTGCAGCTCTGAGTCAGCCGAAAAGCCAGGGCTTGAGGCTATTCCTGAAGGTGTGCAGAGTAGGGAAGCATCTGATGTTGACCGGGAGCTTGTTCCAGGCCTTTGCAGTGATGCAGGAGAAAGTTCTTCCACCCACTCTGGTTCTGCGGATGAGCTGGGTTTCTGCTAGAGTGAGGTCGGTGGATCGGAGGTTTCTTTTGGGTACGTGGAAGGAGACTCTTTCGTTGAGGTACTTGGGTCCGGTGTTGTGGAGGGATTTGTTGGCATGGGTGAGTAGCATGACAGTTACTCTCTTCTCAACTGAAAGCCAATAGAGGTCTCGCAGGTGTTGGGTGATGTGATTATGCCGAAGACAAGTCTGGCTGCGGTGTTCTGGATGGGCTAGACTTTGCGTAGCAGGGATTTGTTGATTCCAGCGTAGAGGGCATTTCCATAGTCCAGTTTGCTTTTTATGAGTGCATGGGGGACAGTCTTTCTGGCTTCGAGGGGGGGTCCATTTGAAGGTTTTACAAAGGATGCAGAGGGTGTTTAAGCAGGTTGAGGCAACGGTTTTGATCTGTTGGATCATTGTGAGGGAGGAGACGAGTATGATCCTGACTTAAAACTAACCTAACTTACCTAAATATATCTTATCCTAGTCTACACATTCACCACAGCAGAGAGGTTAAACATCAACTCACACCCCTATTACTACACATTTGCACATGAGACAAATATAAACTAAACCTATACACATACTACCTAAACATTAAAACCTAAACAAATATCTATTTGCTAGTATTTTTTATATACTCATACTAAACATTAACCCCTACCCACTTAATAACCTACACACCCATATCCTCACATAACAACTGATAAACATTAAAATCTAATTGAAAACACTAAAACTAACCTAAGCTATCACCATGCTAAAACCTATCCTAACGTATGCTAAAAACTCTATGCACTAAAAATAACCAAAATTAACTAGGGAGGTCCGGAAAGTCAGAGGGAAAACCTAAAGTTGACGGTCAATCCTGTCCGCAGATTGATGCAAGGTGTACACGACTTTCATTTGTATCACCACCTTGGAGCTAGTGTTGTGGTGACCGCCTGTGGTGCGATTGCTGGCGGGGCCCAAAGCTGACCCCGGAATACTACCATGGGAAACCTCCACTTCCAGCCTGGTGCTTGCCCTGTTCAGGAATTTCTGTCCCTGAGGTGGTGACTTCCATGTACCTGCTGCCTTCGGTTTCTCAATGTAGCAGTACCTCTCTAAGTGAATCCAATATGATTTCTCCTGTTCAGGGGTCATGTTGTCTGTTGGAGAGGAAGGGAATATGTATCAGACCAAGCAGAGTTTTTCCAACTTGCCATCAATTGCATGTATGAATAACTATTTGCATCACATGTGGCATGTCCAGCCAAAAAAGACATATATGGAACAAATCATGACTAGCCAAAATAATAAGCAAGCCGGGCTGAAGACGGCTGGAATGCCAGAAACCGGTCCTCTGAAGCTTGTTTCCGGTCCAGGGAAGAGATGGCTTTGCAGTTCGGGCTGGACTGTTCCCATAAGGCACAGGGTCAGACTGATTTGCATATAGCCATGTCTGAACTGGGGTGGCAGAGTGGGCTAAAGAACGGTGATGGATTAAACCCAGATCTTTTGACTGGGTTTGAGTGTTTGATTGATTCAGATGCTCCGTCCATCACCACCCCCTTTTGTACCGCTTTTAGCCATCATAATAAGCATGTACTTCCCCCAAAATTACAATACTAAAGTACTCAGGTGTTGGCCTTTTAGGTACAGGAAATGGCAGTGCCTGGCCTCATAAACTTATAACCATGTGTATATAAGGACAGATTCTGAACAATGATGTTATGTACACATAGAATGGTACACACAATCTATCTAGATTCTCCCTAGGTATTGGCATGCAACATGCAAGAAGGTAACTTCTATGGCCAATCACCAATGTTAAATGAGTAAGGTGTAACAAGTAAACATATTATGCCTCAGTTATGCTTCACTGTTATAGAAAATACACAAGACCACACACATTGCAGCATAGATTTACTCTGTGCCAGGTAGCTGAAGCATAGACAAAGTGTGACTACGTACCTCCAGATCAACAGACCTGTTGGACCCTACTCCAAGAATGGCACATGGACACACATGGTACGCTTTAACTTAGATCAACTAATGAAATTCAAGCAGTAGCACGGGATTCTTTACATAACCAAGAGTCTGCCCATATATTTCTGTATGGATTGTTACCTAGATACACATCAACTCATGCTTAATCCATGTGATGAGTGTTTGCACGCATGCCGGAGATCTCACATATTTGAGTATGTTATATTGTATCTTGCAGGTAATTGGCGAAAAGGTTCATTGGTGAAAACTCCTGGGGGATACAGTATGGGTAATGGGAGCAGTAGGTGGACTGTTTACCAGTCTGTAAGCTGAAAACACAGTGCTTACATGCCTGTGTTACATAACACATTGGCCTTATTCCTCAAAAAACACTCCAACTGTATGGACATATTTCAGTTATAGGGCATTGGGCATAGGAGGGCTTGAGTCATTCATGTAACTGCATTGGAATGTGTGGACTTGTGACATGTCTCACATCTGCTCATAACTATTCAGTCTGCACTGAGGTAGGAATCCTCACAGCCAGTGTGAACCTGCCACACAAAACGGACCATACATTGCCATGTGCACGCATACACTATTAGTGTGCATCACACAGGCAGATTGAAGTTCCTCCCTCCAATTCTATGAACACATTGAGTTTTGTGACAACATCCTTTATACCACCATGTAATTTTGGCAATTACTCCTCTGTCACTCCATCAAACATGTCACCGATATGCAGTACTCGGAGGGATGTGCAGGTACGGAATCATGTTTCCGTATACCGAGCCTGCTCTCAGGGTCACCCAAGTCCATTGGAGTCCAAACTTTGGCTAGACGCTGAACTACAGGTACACATATGGATCCCAGAAAGATGTACTGTTTGAGGGACATGAATGTCTGACATGCCTTCATTTATTTAGATGGTATCAATTTTGGTGGAGAGACAGAAGATATTCTGTAGGCTTGGGCATGGTATGGTGTGAACACACAATGGGTGAGAGACATTTGAATTTATGACCAACAGTTGGTTTAGGGGCAGGTGATGGTACATGTGTCATAAGAATCCACACCAAAGCTGGCACAGATTCTGAGCTATCCATCATGTGGGCCTGTATACATTGGGAATTATTTCACATTGCAATTTGACCCGGTAACTGCACATGCGACATTTTCCTAATTCTGTTGTGAATCGACATGCAATGTAAACCTTGTTTCCGCTGACCGGTGATACACCTTACACATCACTGCAAACAATTTACGAGAACACACACCATCCTTACAGAGCAGAGAAACAATCAGATGACACTCACTTGTAGCATTGGGATGTCCTTTGTTCTGTCAATGCTGAACATGTACACTGTGTACATATGAAGCACAGTAAATTGACTTCACAAATGCCTGGTATTGTCTGTAAGTAGGACTTGTAGCATAAGGCAAGTTGGTTTGCCCTAACGATGGACATATGGAAGCCATGTTGCGGTGTATTCAGATAAGAACAGGCACATCACATACCAGGTGTAAAGAGGGCAGACAAGGTATAAGACCAACCTACCTTGCTACATGGTGCAAAGGCTATGTTAAGTGTCCAATTTGACTGACTACCCTCTGCATAGTATGATCGTGCTGGGGCCTTCTCTAGGCAATACATGTTCTTTACAATGCTGAATATATCAGGCAGTACACATGCTTGTTTGTCTTCTTCACTTAGCTCCTTATATGTGACCAGTACACTGTAAATGCACAATGATCATTCAAGGCCTGTACAGGCTCATAAAGAAATAATTTGCCATTTTTTATTATATACACCCTGACCCTGTTTTAGTTGGCTATAGGATTCTGGGCACATTACCAGTGCTGATCCGTTCTAAAGTGCATAAGCTCTCTGTTTAAATTGTAATACGATTTATTATCCATTATTGGCATATTTGATTTGCTGGTAAGTCCCTAGTAAAGTGCATGGTGTGTGCCAGGGCCTGTAAATCAAATGCAACTAGTGGGCTTGCAGCACTGGTGGTGCCACCCACATGAGTAGCCCTGTTAATGGGTCTTAGACCTACCACTGTAGATTCTACGCGTGCACCCAGGCCCAAATCTTCCCTTTTCTTACTTGTCAGTCACTGCTAAGGAAGGCCAAATGTATATTCATAGGCAGGGTGCAGTTTTTGTGAAAGGTAGGACATGTACTGGTGTGTGTGACATGTCCTGATAGTGAAATACTGTGCTGTAAAATTTTACATGTGTAGCTTTCAATAGGGAAAAGATAGAAGAATGGAGTTTAAGCTCTCTGAACTCAGAATTTATCAATGCACCTTTTGGTAAAGGTGATTTTTAAATTCTGTGTTAGAAAATGCCACTTTTAGAAATTGTACTCAATTAGCTACATGAAGATTGACACACTTAATTTGACATCTCTATTCCTGTCCGTTCTCTCTATCAGATTGAAACATGTGCATGACCTTCTACTTTTAAAACTGCCAAACACATTTTGGGTGTGGCTTTGTGTGATAAGTGTTTTGTAGGTCCATTGCCACATTAAGTGAGAGCATGTTGATAACAAATTGGGTTTTGTTGTCACCCTGCTTCACACATAAACATATATGTGTTCCTGTGGAACCACTGATATTGTTGCTGCACTACCTAGCGATGATGGAGCCTTCACATTCTTAACTTTCTTTCAGAAGTGTAATGTGGTGAGTACATCTGGTGCATGTTACAATTGGACACACTGACAACAGCAATGGCAGCCCTTCCTTGCACACAGTGTGGGAATATGGTATTTGTCCAAGTGTTGCCTTGCTCCGGTTCTTCCCACTATTTACAGGCACACACAGTGGCTTAGCATTTCTTGACACATGTGACTTGTAGGTTTGCATTGCACATGTGCCATGATGAATGGTGCAAGTATGAGGACATCCCTTCTACATATGCACTGACTTAGGTAGCACACAGATCAGTCCATGCGGTCATTGATTAATTATTGTTTTTAGGTGTGACATGTACCTCAGCTGTACTTACCTTCCAGTAACCATTCCCATATGTGTCATTCTGGAAGGGCTCCAGTGCTTGGAGGTGTATGTGTCATGCACACTCCCAAGGTATTTGTCCAACATGTTGGTGAACATACCCAATGGTACACAATGTCCTTGAAAGATGGCAGTAAGATTCATGCCACTCTGGCTGTTGTAATCTGAAATGATTCCAATGCCAACATGTGGAGGAGAGCCATGAGCTTGACCTGCAGAGGGATGTTAGAGGCCCTGGGAGTTGGTCGCTGTAGCCTTGGTGCTATCTGATGTAGCAGCTGGACGATGGGCTAGCTCTTGAGCCAGTAGTAGTTGGTGACCTCATCCTCTCTGAGATCAATGGGGAAGTCTGCTGTGATAAAAGCATTCACTTCTTCCACGCTACTTTTTTGGTGGTGTGGGGGTGGTTGTAATCATCTCCTTGCAACTCCAAGTTGCAAAATCAGCCCCTCCACTGTGTAGTGGTGCTTGCACACAGTTCTGTCTGACTTCTCTTTATATACCAGCGCCAACGTGTCATTTTCTACACATGGGTTACCAAGGTGAAGGATTTTTGAGACTTTTGGGGCACTGTCTGGCCCTTTCTGGCACTGCGTCCCTTTTAAAAAATCTCGTAAATATCAATGAGTTGGTTTTACAGTGGAGATTTCGATGGAAGGCCTACCTTGGATATATTAATACTTATGTGACATAGCCAGTTCAGACGCAGGAATATTTTGGCACAGGAGTCCAAAAAGTAACACATTGCCATAGATATGTCACCTTGCAAATGTGAAGTATTAACAGCTCCACAAATGTGTCAAAAATTCTGATGCATTGGTGGAGTAAGCTCCGTGTAAATAAGCCCCAAAGTGTGGACGGCCCTCACCTGGGTGAGTATTGACAGGCGTCTAGTGCTTGCAATGGACGTTTGTGCCCACAGAAGGGGCTACATTTTATTGTACATCTGCTTCTATAATACTAATTTTATTGGAGAAAATGGTACACTGGTAAGATACCAAGGGGCAGATTTACAAGCCCCTGCGCCACCAGTACGTCACTTTTCGGGACGTACTGGTGGCGCAGAGGGCTCCTCCATATTCACAAGGAGAGGAAAAGCCACCCTGCATGGCTTTTCCTCTCCTTGTAAATACTGCCCCTTCGGACGCAGCGCTTTGTATTTGTATTGAAGGCGCGGTACAGGGGTGTTGCTGTGGGTGTTCCCGAGCAACACCCATGGAACAAGACACATCTCCAGATTTATGAGAAATCATAAATCTGGAGATGCTTTTGAATGCTACGCCACCCTAGAGGTGGCGTAGAGAGGCGTAACGAAGAGAAATGTTTTCATTTCTCCTCGTTTTTTCCTCTTTCAATGCGTGCTGCAATCTACAGCACGCATTGAAGGAGGAAAATGCCTGTAGTAATTGTTTTTGTGCAGGAAGGTGTTCAAGGGCAGTCACTAGAATCCACCATATTGCAGACAATCATAGAGCTTACAGAGGGTGGTAGAAGGGACCCCCTATTGTTTAAGGAAATGACGCATGACAAAGTGATAGGCCCTTTTGCTGTACAGGCTAAGGGGAAGTGAGATTTAGCTGTCCCACCAACAGACTGATTGGAATAAAGCACTATTGTGTCATAAGACTGCTTCTAGGAATAGCTGCTTCGATCTAGTACAATTCAAGCTATTGCATCATGCTTACCTCACACCACAAATCCTCTGTAAAATTTAACAGACTTGATTCCTGAATTTCCACCCTTACATTATAAGTTTCATCTCTTCCACTAGCACCTTATTCTTAGTGAACTGTTTCCGCCATTTCTCTTCATTGACAATATGGACCCCACCAACACATTCTGAATAGTCCCCCACCCCCTACTAAAGTTTAACATCTTCATCATCAATAGGAACGAATCTGGAAAGGGTGTCTGCCACAGTGTTACAGACTCCAGGCAAATATTCAAGGGCAAAATCATACTCCTGTAATGCTATGACCCATCTAGTTATGCAACCAGAAATTAGGTCCACACCATTTAAAAAAAAAATACTCTAAGAGAGGCTTGTGATCAGTCCTCCTTGTAATTGATAATCCCCACAAGATTTTGTTTAAGCTTCTTAACCACAAAAAAGACAGCCAGAGCCTCTCTCTCAATGACGGACTATTTACACTCTGATTTATTTTAAGCCTCGCAAAATGAGAAGGCGAGCATGTTGGTTACATGCTCCCCTTCTTGTTGGAGAACCACGCCTTACCCTTCCAGACTGGCATCAGCAGTGACAATGGATTTTTTCTTTGGGTTGAAATTACTCAATTTAGGGTCTGTATTAGGACACTCTTTGAGCGTCTGGAATTCCTCCTCACACTGAGTCCCGGGAAAATACAACACCTTTCCGCAGCCGGCTCCTCATGTTAATGCTGAGATCAACACTACACTTTATAGGCTTTGCATAGAATTCAGTCATCCCCAAGAACTTCATTAACTCATGCGCTTAATGGTGTCAACCAATTCAGCCTTGGGGAACACCTCCTCAGACAGTGTTGCTAAATTAAGTGATAGACTTGGCCCCAAACATGCATTTTTCAGGCTTTATAGTGAGAATACTGTCAGAGAACCTCTGCAATACAGTTCTCACCCTAGAATCATGTTCCCCAGTGTCCTTACCAAAGACCAATGTATCATCCTGATAGACACAGAGGCCAGCCACAACTGCAGGACCTTCTCCATAACACACCGGAAGATTGAGGCCATGGACACCAGTCCAAATGGTAAGCTAATGAATCTGAATGTCCCAAAATGAATAGTAAATGCTGTGAGATCTCTGCTGGGGTTCCTATAGCTCAATTTGATGGTTGGCTGAGGTGAGGTCAATGGTACTAAAAACAATATCACCCTGTAACAACAATACCAACTCAGTGATGTTTGGAAGTGGGCATCTGTCCACGACCAGACGTTCGTTGAGGTCAACGCACAGACGTAGGCTACCATTGGACTTACTGGCAGCTCCAATTAGAGTGAGCCATTCTGTTCCTTCCACCTCCTTGATTATACCCCAGCCTTAAGCTTCAATATTTCACTCCTCAACACTTCATGTACAATAAAGGGAACATTTCCAACCTTACAGCACACAGAGCATGCTTGATATAGAAGATGGATCTCATGCTTGTACGATTTAAATACCCCAATCCTTCCCAGGAAAAAGCAGGGAACTCCTGCTTGAGCTGACTCAATAACTGTGCCTCAGTGGTGGTATTAGCATTTGAAGATGAAACGTCCTTCAATGTGATAGTAGTGGGACTGCTGAGATCCAGCATAGTACCTAAGTCACCTTGGTGAGAACAACTTTTGATGCTCGCTTATTTCTTGGAGACATATATTTTAAAACTTGTAAGACGTCGCTTACATTCAAATCAAATCAAATCAAATCAAGCTTTATTAGACTATTAGTGAAATAATCACAAAAGCACACACAGACAATTTTTTTTAAAACATACCATATAAAAATACATTCACAAAAAAGCTTGATGTGCATCAGCATGAATTGATTAGTCATTCGATTCTCAAGTTTAAAACCACAATTTACTTGGTCATGGACTTTCTAAAAGTAGAAACAATTTAAAACATGATGTATAAAAATACAAACACTTAAAAATCAGGTGGGCTACAGTGTAAGTTGGCTAATCATTAGGTTCACAGGTTTAAAACCGCATATCACTTGGACATAGACTTTCTACAGGTGAAAACCGACTTTAAAAATGTAGATATAGATGCAATTAAGTGTTCATCCCCGAGCGATTGCATGACCAAAAAAGCAGGGCGGCATAATCGGTGACCTAAGGATTTAAGAACAGGGAGAATCCATGTCTTCCTCTGAATTTGATAACATTTGCAGAAAAATAACTCATCACATGGACATTTGATTAGCACTTTGGACCAGTCATTTGTGGCCGGGAAGCTGAGAGATCTGTGAATAATGCCCAGGTTAAATCGGGTAAGCAAGAATCATTCGTAATCGAAAGTGGCCAGTTTCAAATAGGGCTGCATCTTAGGAGAGATCAGGATATGTTGGTGGGCTATAACAGTAAGTGTGGAGATCTCCGAGTTAAATCTAAGATTTTCTATAAAGTAAGAACAACTTTGTTTAAATTCTTTCTTGTCTAAGTTGGCTAAAATAGAAGGGTTGTCAAAATATTATGGATGGTCCATTCTGCTCAAAAAGTCTCTGACATAGTTCAGCTAGCTAATTATTTGATGGTCGTCTGCCCAATCCTGTAGTCGGGCTAAGAGAACTCTCCCGATGATTTTAACTGTCGAATCCAATAATGAAATCGACCTGTAACAGGCCGGGCTGTGCCTGTCCACTTTTTTAAAGATGGGCACGAGAATCAATCCGCTCCAGGTTGGCGGGAAACCAAGGGAACTACATACATTGATTACCTGCGTTAAAATGGGTCCCCAAAACTCAGAGTTGTACTTAAAAAGGTCCACGGGTATACCGTAAGGGCCAGGTGCCCTTAATCAGTGTTATGGACTCCGTGATTTCCCACAATTCAAATTGGGGATGCAAAACAGTAATTATAAACTGTGATTCTTTTCTTTCGCCATCCAGGACATGAGTTGTTAAATCAGAATGAGAGCTATTATTATCATATTGTTTAGAAAAATGCTCAACCCTTTCTCCCCTCGTTACTGCATTTTCTATAGTTGACCTCTCTGAATCGACTAAAAAAGGAGCATTAACTGCATTTCAGAAAGCTGATGAATCTCTCTGTTCGGAAGCTTCCTGCAAAGCGATCCAAGCTTCCTCTTTTAAAAATATTTTCCTTGAAGCCTGTGCAAGATGGTATTTCCTTCAAGCCTCTTTAATCTCTTGCTTGATTTTAACAGTTCTATGAAGGGCTAGTTTAAGAGCGGTATGGGCTTTTGTGCAGCGGGAATCAAACCTTCCCCTCTTTTGTGGGATCTTGCGTTTTGAGTTTATGTGAAGAGCGTTATTCACAAACTCAGCAACTTTAAAATATCCCTCTACAATATCATCCAGGGGGTTACCACTACCTAGGCATATGTCAATAGCATCCCAATAATTGGTGATGACCTTGGTCATAAACACATCAGGATCAAGCTTCTTCCAGCTCAGTGAATAACCATTTTGTCTAGCCAGGGTAATATCTGTCACAAGAGGAGTGGTAGTTGCGGGCCTGCTGACCACCCTAAAATTAACCTTAACGTTTGTACTCTGTGGAAAATGGTCACTGAGGTGAGATATCATGGGTATGAAACTCTAATAGTCTGGATACATGTCTAGCAGATATTAAAATAAAATCTATTGGAGAGAACAGCCCTCAGCCACTAAAGGTCGGGTTAAAAGGGATCGGTGGGCTACAGAGATTATTAGCGAAGCCCAAATCTTCCGTATACTGTGTTTCATTAAGCATATCTCCCTGGATGGAGTTGATAAAATGGGGAATGCTTGAATCGCAGTGCTGCTCCAGACCGCAAATCCTGTTATCCTCCTACTGACAAAGCATAATGTTAAAGTCCCCCCCAGACAATAAACTGATCCTTTGTGCTGGCTGATTTTAACCCGTTGATGTGCTGATTTACAACACTCAGCAAACCAGGTAAATCCTTGCAGGGTGCATTATTATAAAGATTAACTATTACAATGCCTGTAGATTTATCCACATTGGCCATCAGAATTTGAACATAGCGATTAATAACCAGGATTGCAGTTATACTAAAATAAAAAAGAGTTGAAATATAAATACACAGCCCTCCCATGGCTCTACCATGGGTTGATTCAACCGCAGGCATATGAAATGTTTTAAAACCGTTAATGTGGATGGGGTCGATCGACCAAGTCTCTAGGCAAAAAATATCAAATCCCAGGACAAAATCTGACCACAGAGGGTTCACAATCTTTGCCTTAAGACCAGCAATATTCCAAAACATAAGATGACATCCAGTATCCCTCCTGGATCCAATAGCGACATGGGAGCTAGCTCCAATGGAAGGAGTGGTTGGGGCCTCAAGGGGGACTATTGGACTAATTGCTACAAAAGGGACCACGGGAGGGATTATTGGACTTGTGGTTGTAAAATGAACAGGGGGGGTAGATGAAGGCGGACTGTTAGTCTCAGTCTTAGGGCCTGCTCTCACAGACGATCTATACATATTATGCCCCTAGGACCTGGCTAGACCAGTATCTAAGCTTTGTGTGGTACTCGCAGGATTCATAACCCTGCCCTTCTCCCCAGTTCCGATAACAAAAGTACCCGGGTTCAAGGTAGGTCCCTAATTTGCTGTATCTCCTCCTCAGGGGTTAAAAAAAGTCAATCCACTTGATCTAAGTTGGGAAAAAGGTCAAAGTGGTTGTGGATTGGAACGTTATACAAAGGGGGGGATTTGGGTAGTAGTGTCCCCCATTTAAAGAGTTTAAACAGTTAGGGCGAGACAATTGGTAGAAAAACCCGAGGGGGATCACATTAATTTCATGATGTGAAATAAAGTGGGTGCCTGCCCTTGTCAAAATTTGATGTACCAAGGTTGGGGATTGAAAGGTCAGGATCACACAATCCCCTGGTAAGGACTTTTGGCCTTTCCCTACCCAACTAACACGCCTGGCCATTTTAAAATTTAAGAAGAGACTCTGTTATAACCCAATTATTGTGCTCAACCAGGAGAGTGTTTTATTCCTAAGTTGCTTCCAAGATTCTACTACCCGGCCAATAAAACGGGACGTTAGCTAAAACGACCGTATATAGGGTCACAGCTGGAGGTAAATCCAGCACTACCAGTGCCGAATCGGCTCCCTCCTTATCCCTCGGGACACGTATAGTTGGGGTAGGTACTGCAGAAGATCCTTCGGTCAAGAGAGCATGGTCATCTAATTTAAGGTCATTACTTCTATTCATTAGTGGGGGTAATGGAGCCTTAGTCAAGTTGTCTGAGGTGCTCAAAGCTAGTCCACCTTGTAATGTTGCCAAGGGGAGGAGTGAGATAGGGCCAGAATCTAGACAAGCCCTGCACTTCCTTCTACCCATAGGCCCCGGCTGATTGCTAGAGATGGCCACCCCGCTCTGTTGTCTATTGTTATCACTGGGGTCCGGGTGCCTGTTCGTACCATTAGCTGACTCATTAACTTCAGAATCAGAGGACTGTTTAATGCCGGGGCATTTTGTTAAGATTACTTCAATTACTTAAATAGCGCTTACTCTGCTGGATAGTTTAGTCAATGTTTCTTTCAAGTAAAGTTCTAATGAGTCAAGCTTTTTGGTTAATAGCACCAGCTTATACGAGTGGTTAAGTCTAGGGCCTGTTGTTATGTTACCTTTGCGTCCTTGTTTCGCAGTCGGCAGTGGCTTGCCCTTAGATGCTATTTTTCTGCTTGTTTAACACGGGAATGAGCAAATCTCATTAATTACTGAGTCTGAGGGTAAGGGAACGTTGTTAGTAGTATTTTTTAAACGTTTAGTTGGAGGCTGTGAATTGCTACCTAGATCACTAACAGATATATGATCCAAGACGTTCACAGTACAACCATTGGTAATACCACCAGACCTTAAAGTGCTGATAGTGTCCGTAGTGTGAGTAGGGGTACCAAACTCCTCGTTACCTTAAGGGGGAGCTCGGGCCAAACTAGATCTTTCCGTATTTATAGCCTCCTTTACTGAGGTGATCTGTTGTCTATAACCCCTATTGCCCCAGTAGTATAAGTTAAAAGAGAGTGATTCCCACTTCTTTTGCAGATTTTTTAGGGCCGCACGTGGTTTTCCTTTTACCTATTATGAGTAAACGCTACAAGTAACAATAATACAAGCGGGGTCAAAGGAGACAGACAGAGTTATAAAAAAGAGCAATACAACAGTATTACCGGCTCACCGGGATCATGTAAATAGTGTAAACGAGGAAGTCCAAAGAGGAAAATCAACACACCTTCCGTGGAGCAGCAAAGGGACGTGGCCCAGCCCGGCCTCTGTCGGCCTATGACGGGCTAAGATGGGCCCGTCTTGGCCCGGGCCAAGCCCGAGGACGCAACACGCGCGTCCCGTGCTGCGTGACCGCCGCCGAGTTTTTCAGAGCCCCTCCAGGGACCAGGGCAAAATAGCTGCGTGCGTTTGGTGGGCCAGGGGCAGTGCGCAAGTTCTCCACCTCTGTTGCGGTCTTATATTCAATGGCACCAATAAAGTAACACCACAACTTTATGCACAGGTCTGATTTATGTTTTGGACAATGTGACCTTGTTACAGAACTTGTTTTTGAAAAAACCCATTGGGGATAATAGTATTCTTTGCTCCTGAGTCAAGTAAAACATCTGTGATAATATCACCGGGCAAGTTTTTGCCTTTCCATCATTGCTAACCTACAATACAATCAACCTGCAACCTGTCCTCCTCATCATGATCATTGCCAAGAAAATTCTCTTCCACCTTGGGTTTAAAAATTTTCATTTAGCAAACGTCAGCAATGTGGCCTTCTTTTTGCACTTTGGACTCACAGCTTTAAGCGCAGGACATTGTCTGTCATTTTCAAAATGCCCTGCACAGTGATAGCACAGTTGTATCGATGATGTTCTGCCTTTGTCCTCACTGCCCTCTGACTTTATTACCAACTTTTTAACCTTTTCCTTAACCACACTGACTTCTTGATCTTTTTCTTTCTCATTCTGATAACTCCAATGCACTCCATGGAGTGTTTCACACTTTTTGCGATAATGAGGACTTTGGGCCGAGTAGGTTCATCTTTCAGCCAAAGCTCATCCTTGACTTTCTCTAATCCACAGCCCACCATGAAATGATCTCTAATGTGCTCATCTGTCATGTTCCCAAGTTTGCATGACAAAGCAAGCCTGCACACCTCAGCGACATACGCTTTGACAGACTCCCCACTTTCCTGAAATCTCCTTACAAAATGGTAATGCTCAAGAATTGCGCTGACGTTCAGTAGGTAGTGAATATCCACTTTTCAAACACAATTTATATTCATTCAAATCTTCTAAGTCTGTCTGTGAAGGTTGAGCAAGATGGTCAGATACCTCCTTGTCATGTCGTGCACAGCAGTCTAGTGTTTGGTGATAGACTCGTGGGAGGAACAGGAAAGGGAGGAGCAGGAAACGGGGAATGGGAAGTTTAGTTATGAGCAGGCATGATAGAATAAAGGTCATGTTACAACCTGCTCCCGGCTCCTGTGGTAATTAAGGGGAAGGCACGACAATGGCGACGAGGGTGGGATAAGTACTGAAGCCCACAGTGCCTATAAACCCCTGCCGCCTGTAAGCGGCCGTGAACAGAGAGCCTGCAGCCTGTGCCAGCGTGGCGCGTGTGGAGCGCGAAACCCGGAGGACTCACACGCTGCCCCTGCTGCCCAAAGCGGTGTCCGGGGGACTCCACCAAGCTGCCTGCCTAAGTGAAGAAGGCGCCCGGCGTGCGACGCCTATACCAGCCTGAAGTGTGGCCAAAGTGGAAATCTGCGCAGAAACGGCGCGAAAATCAGGAAGCACCCAACAAGCAGCTGCACCGATTGCAAATGAGAGGGTGAGTCAGCCTGGTCCGAAGCTCCGTATGACCAGCGTGGCTGAGCGCTGCAACCATAGCCCCGAGAGCGCTGGTTCGCGCCAAAACAGCGCGAGTGCATCATGAATACCCCTGGAGGGTTTGAAGTCAAAGAGCAAACTGGGAGCCCACCCCAGCCCTCCTGAAGCGCCCCGAGGAGTGAGGGGTGTCCAGAGAAGCGAGGGACCCCAGTGGAGGCGCCAGAAGAGAAGCGCCGATTTTGCCGACATCGGGGCTCACCCCTGATGCGTGAGGGACAGCACGTCGACAAAAGAAAGACGTCGGGAATTTATCCCTGGCTTACCTGCAGGGTGGAAAGTGGCCAAAGATCGTGGACTGCGCTGGACAAGACCTGCTGGGCATGTAAGCGGCTCCCGGTGAGTGTCTGGTGTGACTCGGTGAGCTGGAGACTGAATGTATCTCAAATCTCGTAAAGAGTGAGATTTCCGGGAGGCCATCTTGGAGTCAGGCGGGATTTGTCCCAAACCCTGTTAAGCATCCATAGCAGCCATTTTGAGGTCAGGCAGGCTGAGGTGGAAACAAGCATTGGCAGATTGGATCAAAACAAGCATTGGCAACTGTGAGGCAAATTGTGAAGCAACAAACCCAAGCAAATACAAGCCTTAAATGCAACAAACATGAGCCAATGCAAATTCTGAACATAGCAAGCACAAGCAAATGCAAACCTAAACACAAGAAGCACAAGCCAAAGACAATGTAACGCATTGAACGCTGGCAAAGGTAAATGAACGGACATTGACAAACGTACAATCTCAAGTGCAAGAATTGCAACAAGACAAGTACAAGCAAATGCAAGGCGCAATTACAAACAACGCAGATAAACACAAGTCACGCATGCAACACTCAAGCCAATACCAAGCGCTAAGGCAACAAGCACCAGCTCATACAAGCCTCAGGCACAACAAGCCCGAGCAACTGCAAGTCCGGAATGCAACAGGCGTAAACGAGTCCCGGCTTCAGAGTAAGTGCCAGCGCTAAGTGGAAGCAAGCGACTAAACTCAAAGAGAAAATAAGTGTACATAAGATCTCGACTGCAGAGAATTCTAGAATAACGTGGAAGGCACAAGGGAACAGTTTCGTGACGGTAGCATACTAGGACTCTCCTCTGCCATGTCAGCGAGAAAAGGAAAACACAAACCCAATATCTACATTGAGGTGCCACCCCCAGTGACACAGACCAAAGACCAGAGTCTGGATTCTAGATGGACTAGGTGGCTAGAATCATTAGATGCATTTCTTGAAACAACCGGAGAGGGAAGAGATAGCAACCGCTTACTGTTACTACTTCGGCTGGTGGGTCACGAAGGTCGACGTCTAATCAGGACGTTCTCAGCAAAGGACACAGAGACATATAGAACCCTCAAAGAGACGCTACGCACTCACTTCAACACACAGGAGAGTGTGGATCATGAACGCATCGCCATCAATGCAGCACGGCAGGAACCCGGAGAATCATTACCAAACTTCATAATAAGGCTACAAAGTCTAGTGCACCAGTGCCATTTCAACAAATTTACAGATGAGGAAGCAATTCGTCTCCGGGTAATTGAAGGTTGCTCAAAACCGGAAACAAAACGCAAGATCCTTCAAGGGCGGTTCTCGCTTCAAGAAATCATCAGGAGGGCTGACGTTGGAGAGCGAGTCAAAGCAAGACAATCAGCAAAAGAACGGCACCCGACCACAAGTCACGAAGACGCAGGAACGGAGACGTCTCTCATGTCTGTGGGAAAAGCCCAAGCTACAAACAAAACCAGATAGAGGGAGGGCGAAGGCAGCATAATGACAAGACAGCGGAAGAAACCAAGTGACGTAAAACACCCAGAGTTAACAATACAAAAGGCAGGGAAGGATGCCAACAACAGCCTCACTGATACGTCTTCCCTAAATCATTCAACAGACACCACACAATATCCGGATGAAGCCTCAAGTGAGACAGATGACAGTCTGCTCAGTGGACATGTGGAAAGGACCAAATACAGACGAGTGGACAAGTCACACCAACTCCGGACACCGGCACATGAACACAGCCGAGCACCCCACTGCCCACCAAATGTCGTAGACGCTTCTGGAGAAGCACCAAGCAGGGAGACTCATTACACAAACGTCACTGCCATTAGTACACCCAACAAACGGGAGGAAGAAACAAATCACATGAAGTGTGGTACGCCACTGAGGCGCCGGAAAGAGATAAGCGCGCGCACCAAAGGCACCCACAACAACAACGAGAAAACTGGGGAGAGACAGTTAACATCATGTGAGAGAGACAGTAACCAAACGCTCCACGACCAGACCAAGGAAATAAATGTGTGGTTAGCAAATAACCCATTCACAGCAATACTACAAAAGACACCGCAAAAGCCAAATGATCTTACAGAGGACTCAGATGACTCCGACTCCAGGAGCATATCATCACAGACCACCGGCTCAAGACATGTATCAGTCAAACAGCCCTCAAAGAAACGTCCTCGGGGGAAACTGGCAAGAAGCTCCTCCAATTCAGGAAACATTTCTGTACGGTCATCCCGATCAACCGAGTCAAGGTCGGCAAGAGGCTCCTCCAATTCAGGAAACATGTCTGTACGGTCATTCCGATCAACTGAGTCAAGTGAGTCAAGGTCCTCACAATGCTCATGGCACCAATCACCAAAACGCGTGATAGAATCAGAGAACATTCTCCCTGTCCAGAGCAGCACATCCCACGTCAAGGACCCAAAATATCTGATCACCCCACAATACCACACATTATATCAGTCACGGTTACGTCACGATATAAAGAATATACCGACACCCCTGAAGGGGTCTGCGAGACTGACTGAACGCGCTCACAGAAGGAAACCAGAGATATGAGACAGCACTCACCCGGTGAGAAAGGAATACCATGCCACTCAGCAAGGAAGGCAAAATGGGTGGATAAGGAAGAAACATGCACATGCCCGGATGATCAAAGAGTCCACCAGTCCCAAATGCGAGTGGGAGTGGGAGAGACAAACAGAGCCAACAAACGAGTCCCGAGACCAAACCGGGTCACCCATGTCAGACAGTGCCTTGCTGACTGGTATTACAAATGAGTCCCGAGATCAAACTGGGTCACCCATGTCAGACAGTGCCCTGCTGACTGGCATGCACGACTCGGAACAAGAGGACAGTGCCGCCCCCGACTGGAGGGGACAGAAGAAAGTAAGGTCTTGTACAGATGCTCAGAAGAGAACCAAAACACCGTCCACTCCTGAAGGAGATCGAGCGTCAGTCGAACGAGAACTACCAAGGAAAACAGACTGCCGCTATCGAGCTGAGCCACCAACCGTCATCTCACACAAAGCAGCCACGATCGCGTCAGAATCTGTAAATAAGTGGATGACCCGGGAGACTATTGAAACCCGCAACGAATCTGCGAACCAGAAGACCACACACAATGCCTCATACTTTCAAAGGCACGCTCCCGCAGTCAAGAATATTCTTGTCGAGGCAGCCGACAGCAGCTCAAACAAAGCAGTGCCCCAATATGATTACACCTTGCCAGCGCCTGAGAAGCTGACTGAGTCTACGCCTGGAACGGCAATGTGTCTATGACCCATGCGGACTCCCGCAGACCTGTGTGGACAGTCAAGAAACTACGAACATGTTAAAGATGACTATTTTGTTAAGAAAGGGGGAGATGTCATGTTGTGCACAGCAGTCTAGTGTTTGGGGATAGACTCGTGGGAGGAACAGGAAAGGGAGGAGCAGGAAACGGGGAATGGGAAGTTTAGTTATGAGCAGGCATGATAGAATAAAGGTCATGTTACAACCTGCTCCCGGCTCCTGTGGTAATTAAGGGGAAGGCACGACACTCCTGACCTTCAGAACCGAAGTAGTCAATAATAAAGAAGCCTTCCTTTCCGCACTTAAGATAGATCCACAAACCTTAGAATACCTTTGGAAGACATTCTTCCATTTTTGCCATTTCAATGGGGGAGTACCTGGGGTAGTGAGAAAGAATGATGGAGTTGTTATGTTTTGCAGGGTGTGAGGATTGCTGCAGAATCACTAATAACCTTGGAAAATGACGGCTAAATGTTCACTGGTAAGTTTGTAGTTTCAAAAGAATAAGGTTAGTGCACCAGTGTGCCTGCCATTGAAACAGCCCACTGAAGAACAGTGATACAATCAAGAAACTATTGCGATGCATACATCACTGCCAAGCCTGCAACTTTGGAAAGCAAGGTTAGTGCACCAGTGTGCGTGCCACTGTAACAGCATGCCAGACAAAAGCAGGACAGAGCCAGAAAGAATCCACCAGAAGGGATTGCAATGATACAGTAAGGGCACTAGTGTCTGAAAAAACATGCAAGCCTACAATGGAAGCAGCTAAAAATTATCTGAAAATAAGCTCAGCTCTCCAATGTGCATGTCACTGAAATGCCACCCTGACACTCGTAACTGTATCTTTTGCTGAAGGTGTATTCAGGCAGCAGTCCCAGAAAGCAGGAGCTGTGGAGAATTCCCCAAACATTGTGTACGCCAAGGTAAGACTTCGGTCTGGGTCCGGCGCAGCAGTTGCCAATAACAGCACACAGGGAAAACTCAGCTCATGCTCTCGAGTTGGTCCATTGTCAGCAATGGAGAATGCAGGCGCTCGTGAGGAGGAGAAGAAGACGGCTGGCGCATGCAAGCATGTTTAACAGTAACTCAAGAGTGCTGGAACGGAAAGGCAATACTTTGCTAAGCCGTAAATTGTAAAACCTGAGCTTGTAAGGCCAAAGCAGTTTAAGGACTAAACACACTTCCAAGGAGTTACAGAGCCACAGAAATGAAGGCTCTGGTAGTGCATAAATCGTTCCTTTTGCAAAACCCAACAGCAAAGTCAAAAAGAAGAACCAGTGAGGTTTTCCACCCTGTCATTAATGCCTTATGAAAACCCAAACAGCTTCCACGGAGGGAAAGAAACTCCTACAAAAGTAGGTCTCACTAGCATTTTCTTTATCCAAATTCCATGTTAGCACTGTGTTGTTGTGTCACAGCAACACTTGTGTTGAGATCTTCTTCCTCATCCAGTCAACTACGTCAGCGTGGCAATCGAAGTAGGTAGTGTAATGAAGAGTCAGGAAGCAGGGGAATTGCCAATCCAAGTAACTTTATTCAAGAAAGAAGATCTCATCCAACTTTCAGTTTGAGGCATCATAGCATAACTGCCTCTCCTTTGAAAAATGACACATTCTTTCACCTGAGCACTCCACTCCTGATGACATGTCATAGTTCTATGCTGAGGCTGGCACAAGGTTGCTAGGTTACTGTTACACAGAAATGCCTAGTAACCACAATCACACAAAGTTTTCTTATCCAGAATCCCCTGCAAACCTCAAATTTAGCTAAAGAATTCTGGTTTCCCTCCCATTTCTTCGTGAGAAAGCTGTGGGATGACCGGGCAGGCAAACATTTGCTGCCATCCAGCATTCACCCGGGTTTCCTTATAAAAATGTTACCTCACTTGTGTGGGTGGGCCAAGAGCCCGAGGCAGCGAAGGGCCCAAAATGTATTGTGGAGTCTTCAAAATTAGTGATCACAAAATGACTTTGTTTTGCCTAGGGGTAAACCTGCATTTTTGGTCCTGGGCTCTGCAGCCATCTAGGGAATCCTACCACCCCAGACATTTCTGAGAGCTAGTTACCCGGGGGAGTCCAAGGAGGTGAGGTGTGGTAAAGGAAGATACACAGTCCAGCTGTATAGTTAGATAATTCTTTATTGTAGCTCTCTTCTAGGATAGATTAGTAGGAGAAGATAGGAATTACAGATGTAGCCCCACCAGGAGCAAGCTTTAACCAGCTCAGCCTGAGTTGACTAACTGACACTGTGAGCCAGAGAGTCACCCAAGCATTCTATGATGTCATGTCATGTCACGGACATTCTATTCAGTGGAGAACAGTAGAGAAGTAATTTACTACACGTGGCTTGTGTGGATGCTCCAACGTTTTCTTACCCAGAATCCCCAGCAAAACTCAAATTTAGCTTTAAAAATCACATTTTCCCACATTGCTGAGTGGGAAAGTTGTAGGATCACTGCTAATCAGTGCTAAAAAGCATGTGTTCTCTCCTCTAAAACATGATTTGATTGGTTTACACCTATTTGATATATTTAAATAATTCATACGTCCCTTGTACAGTGGTTTACTGTATACCCACGGCCTGTAAATTAAATGCCACTAGTAGGCCTGCAGCACTGCTTGTACCATCCACAGACATAGCCTTTCAAACCTGCATGTGTACTTTTACTGTCACTTTGACTTAACATTTCAAAGTAGTTGACAAGCTTTAAACTTCCCTGTTCTAACACATAGGTGATTACTAATAGGGCCCTAGGTGGCCCTTTAGACAGGGTGCTATGTAGGACATGTTCATTTATGTGTGGCATGTCCTAGTAGTGATGAACAGCCTAATTTGTTTCTCATTAGTGTAAGGCCTACTCTTCACATACATTAGCATTGGGAATTACCTTATATATACCTAAGTGGTAATTCCTAATATGAAAGGAGTGGCGTTGCCATGTTTGGTATGTTTGAAATAGTAGTGATAAATCCTATTTACTGCCTAGTAGGGTTGGATTTTAAATTACTATTTTAGATATTCCACTTTTAGAAAGTGATGATAGAAAATGGGGCAAACCAGTTACGTGTCAAAGGACCAGAGTATTGGTCAGTAAAGAAAACAATAGGTCCCTAACACAGCTGAATAAACTTTGATTAGTAAATTTATTAAGGAATTGATCCAATCTGACACAAGATATTGTCAGTATAAGCACATATAAATAGCTAATCAGATGGTCACCGAAAAATACTTGATAGCAAACATAAATTTATTCTTCATATCATACTCATGGATAACATAGGTAGAACAACATTTCTTCCATGGCAAGAGAAAGAGATGAGAAGTAAGTGCTTGTGTGTTGAAAAAGCAAAGGAAAAAAAGAGGAGCGTATCAAGGGATATTTACAAAGATTCAATTTAGAATATTTACAAAGAATGGGGATCCGGCCAACTTGTAACTTCTGATGGGGCCGGTATCCCTGTTTATACGAGCCTACCCCTATTTACATTTGAAGAAACATATGTTAATTTATACAATGAGACTCAATCTCTGATGGTGGCGATAGGGGAAGTGGGTGTAGGGTATAGGCTCCTCGGGGGGAATTGTCTAATACACTCACTAATCAAAGTTTATTCAGCTGTGTTAGGGACCTATTGTTTTCTTTACTGACTTTTAGAAAGTGGGCATTTCTTTGTGTTTATAACACTTTGGGTCTCATTTATTTATTTTTGGCATAGGACAGTGCTGTAAGCCTTTCTGCTGCAATACCCTAACGTCAAAAGAAAAGGGCAGGAACAAGATACTAAACATACCTGTCCTCATTTACTGGGCTAGCTAAGAAATGGCTACCTAGCAAAAACAACCTGATGCACGGGTGCCTGCTTTGAAATCAGTATGTTACAGTAGAATGGTATACCCATTAAAGTTACTGGGACCTGGGTGCAATACGATACATAAAGAGAGGGGTTCCAGTATACAGTATTTAAGGCAAAACAAGAAAAAATTGAATAATCATATATAAAAATACACACAAAAGAATGTATTAAGTAAACACACTGTTATTTGGTCACAATGCGTATGCAGATGCCGTATTCTACTACAAATATCACATTTAGATGTAGTAACATTAGTGTCCCAGGGAGTGAAAAAGTTGGAAGAAGTGCATGTGACGAAGAAGTATGTGCAGGATTTTCACAAGTTAAAGAAAGGGCTGATCATCAGCATCACGACGATTATTCCTTGTTGGCGTCAACACAGAGCCAACTGTGAGAAGAACAAGCAATGTCCTATAAACGTTTTGACAAAACCATGCTCAATGCGCTAAAATAAATGTCCTCAATTTGGATGGCGCAGGTTGGCAGGGGGAAGGAAGGTTGTTGACGTTTCGACCCCAAACCTAGTGGTAGGTATCGATAAAACCTTATAACGGGGTCTTCATCAGGACAGTGATGGGGGGGCGGGAATCCGTGGAAAAATCATCACTTGAGTTGGCCGTCTAGCATTGTTGTAAGCAAATTCGGCCGTCCACAGTAACTCTGACCAGTTCCCATCCTGTTCCAACAAGTAGAGGCTTAGATACTGTTCCAAATCTTGGTTTACTCTCTCAGTTTGTCTGTCAGTTTCAGGGTGGTAACTGATAGAATAACATGTGTCTATACCTAATGTGTGCATGAATTTTTTTCACAATTTCGATACAAATTGAGGACCCGATCATTGATAATAATTTGAGGGACTCCATGAGCACACACTACATGCTGATTGAATATTTGCACTAGCTGTGAAGCTGTGGGCACAGTTTTAATGGGAATGAAGTGCCCCGTTTTAGTAAATGAGTCTACTGGTACCAGTATGACTTGATAACCCTGACTAGGAGGAAGATCTACAATTAGATCCAATGACACCGTATGCCAAGGGTAAGGTGCATTTGGCAGAGGTTGTAACAGTCCCTGTGGGGCTTGTCTGCTTGGTTTCCCTTTAATGCATAATTCACAGGTTTACACATACTGTCCCACCAGAGCTGCCATGCCAGGCCACCAAAAATATCTTTTGATCAATTCTAAGGTTTTCTTAACACCTTTGTGACCCGCCAAACTATCCTCATGACATCCTCTCATAGACTTTTCTTGCATCTCTTTAGTGGTAAGATACAATTTTCCCTCGTAATAAGGAAGACCTTCTGTAATGGGTTTCTTGTTGTCTGTTCCAACCCAATTCTCTAAATCTTGGTCTGAGATATTTTTTCGAATTTCCTGGGTAAATTCTTCTAAATGAACGGCTCCAATGATTTTGTTCAGAGGGATAATGGGCTCTTTAGGGGGAATTCTCACATCGTCTGATGGATTCAATCTGGATAGAGCGTCGGCTTTCCCATTCTTTGGTCCTGGCTTATATGTGATCACAAAATCAAACTCTGAGAAATACAAAGACCATCTAAATTGTCATGGCATGAGTGTTTTAGCTGATTTAAAAAACTGTAAGTTTCGGTGGTCAGTGAAAACAGTCACACAATGTTTGGCTCCTAACAGATAGTGCCGCCAATCTTGAAATGCTTCTTTGACAGCTAAGAACTCCTTGTCAGCTATAGAGTAATTTATTTCTGGTTCCAACAGTTTTCTTGATCTGTAAGCCACAGGATGGAGTTGACCCGTCTGTTTGTCTCTCTGAGACAGAATTCCTCCTGTTGCAAAGTCCGAAGCATCAGTCTCCCCATAAAAGGGCTGTTTCGAGTCTGGATGCATCAAAATAGGGGCAGTGATGAAGGCTTTCTTGAGAAACTGAAAAGCTGTCTCAGCTTCCTTGGACTAATCAAATTTCGTCCCTTTCTTTAACAGTTGAGTAATCAGTGAAACTTTAGCAGAGAAATTAGGAATAAATAATCGATAAAAATTGGGAAAGCCAAAAAAACTTTGGATTTCTTTTATATTTTTGTGTGAAGAACCATCTTGCATGACTTGAACCTTTGAAGGATCCATAGCAACTCCTTCAGCTGATAAGACGAACCCAAGAAGTTCTACCTGAGCCGCATGGAAAGAGCACTTTTCTAGCTTGACAAATAGATGATTCTCCAGCAGTCGTCGTAGAATAGCTCTCACATGCTGCACATGATCCTCCATTCAGTTTGAAATAATCAATATATTGTCTATATAGACGACAGCCACTCAATCCAAAAATTCACGAACGACATCATTGACCAGGTGCTGGAAAGCTGCAGGTGCATTGCTTAATCCATATGGCATCACTTGGTATTCAAACAGGCCATATTTGATTCTAAATGCCGTTTTCCATTTGTCACCTTCAGCAACTCTCACCAAGTGATAAGCCCCCCTTAAATCAAGTTTAGTGTAGACCTTGGCTCCTTTGACTTGATCCAGAAGTTGCGATAAAAGGGGCAGAGGGTACCGGTTTTTAACGGTTACTTGATTTAGGGCCCTCTAGTCAATGCAGGGGCGAATAGTATCATACTTTTTGGGTCGAAAAAACAGAGGTGATCACACTGGCGATTGTGACGGTCTGATAACCCCAAACTTCAAATATTCGTCTAAGTATTCTTTAAAATAGACATTATCTGCCTCTGTCAGGGCATATATACAACTGCAGGGTAAATTGGCCCCAGGTTCTAATTCCATTTTGCATTTGCATTCTTGATGCGGAGGAAGCCTTTCTGCATTTTTTTATCGAAGACACTGGCTAAATCTTGATATTCCTCAGGAATCTCTTGTGTTTTCAGAACACATATGCTCTTGACAAGCTGGGCTAACTCTGTGGCCAGAAATCCTACCAACGTTTGATTGGTTCGTGAAAAACAGTTCTTCAGACAGTGCTCAGAGTTAATTTTTACTGTTCTTCTCTCCCAATCAATAGTGGGATTATGTTCGGTTAACCACGGCAATCCAACTGAAATTGCGGGGCACCAATAAGATTGAATCTAATATAGTCATGATGTCTCTGCAACCCAACCAATTCTAATGTCTCCGTTTCTTCAGTGATTGGACCCGAGGTGAGGTTTGTACTATCCACTGCCTTAACCACTTCACAATGCTTTTTTCTGATGGCATTAATTCCAATTTCCTGGGCATACTTTAAATCGCAGAAGTTACCCGTTGCTCCTGAGTCAATCATGACTGACACCTCTTTTACTTCTTGAGATCCAAATTTTCCTCTGAAGGCTACTTTTAAATGTGGAGCCGCTGATTGTAACGTATAGACTAGTTGTTGATGCTCTGGAGTTGACTCTTCTGAACATCCCACCAGGGCAACTCCTTCTACTGGTGGCATCTGTCTTTTAACCCCAAATTACTCTTGTGTTTTTTAGGACACTCCTTCATTAAGTGCCCCGAACCCCCACAATACATGCACAGGTTTTTCATCCGTTGTTTTTCTCTTTCTTCCTTGGTAAGAGTTGCCTCTAATTGATCCAATTTTCATTGGTTCATCTCCGAGGAACATAGGTTCTGAAGTCTTTCTTCTTTTCAGACCGTCTTTCATAAAGTCGATGGTCGATTTGGAGGACCAGATCTATTATATCTGAAATTTCTTGTGGTCTCTTTGGTATCTGAGAGAGAGCATCCTTTAATTCATCCTTAAGACCTCAGTAAAATATGGGCGACCATTTACACTCTGGCCAGTCAGTCTCCACAATTAATTTATTAAATTGCGCAATGTATGCTACGAGATCACGGTTCCCTTGCTTGATATCCAGCAGTTAGTTGTCTGTAGCTTGGTTTGCAGTTCTTCTGCCAAAAATTCTCAAAAACTCCTTCTTAAAAAGCTCAAAATCACACAGGACAGGGTCCTTGTGGGAAACTAAAGGCATTGACCATGCAGCAGCATCACCACTCAGATAGGACGGCATGAATGCAACCTTTGCTTGATCCTCCTTAAACACTATAGATCCGCATAATAAATGCAAAGAGCACTCGGTAAGGAATATCTGAGCCTTGTGTGGGTCCCCACAAAACCTCTCAGGATTAGCTAGAGGAACAATCGTTGCCACTGAATGTATGACTTAGGTAGCGATTTCTGCCGCAGATCTACAACTAGAGTCTAACCCCGGTAGAGAAGTAGTTCCAGCAAGGAACTCCTGCATGCTTTGTTTTATTTGATGGGTTTCCTGCTGAGATCTTTTATTCTCCTCCCTCAAACTCCTATTTTCCTCCGCTGCTTGCACCAATTGATTTTGTAACCCCTCTAGCACTCCCGCTAGTGTCTTTAAAGCAAAACCCTCTGCCATATCGACTCCGGTCGAACAACTGGCACTTCAATCTGTCAGATGCCGAGATAGTCCACAGGAGCTGATGATGGTCCCAATGCCCCACCACCTCAACCGCCACCAAAGAATACTCTTGGTTGCGCCTAAAGTGGGGAAAGGGGAAGTGGAAGAAAAGAGAGACAGCCTCAGTAAGTGTAGTTGTGGTCTTCTTTACTCTTGGTCTATTGGGGTGTCTTCAATAAACTGCACATGATGGGAGATACAATGTATAAGCATGCACCCAGAACATTTCTATCTAAAACTGACAAATTACTCAGTATCTCATTACCCTTCAGGACCTAGGCTATAGCTTCTCTCTTGAATGATGTTTAATGTTTTCCTTAACAGTTCCTGCAGTGAGACCCAAATGATATTAAACATTTAATTAAAAAATATTGTGTGGCAAAGTTTCCTTTCTAACAACTGTTTATCTATGCCACCCTGTTACCTTTTTGCTGTTAAGTGAGGCGTCCAATTACTTCAACTGAACCTTCTCTCTTATAACTCATATTCGGAAGTCTCTGTGACCTAGGTTTTGAAGTCTTGAACTAACTATGAGTAAACTATGGATAGCTAAATCTACAAACACCTGAACAGTTTCCAGCTGAATGAAAGAAATCTCGGTATCTAGTCCGTTGTATGGAAATTGCAGTCAAATACCGGTTATGAAGACTTGCGGTGAGTTGAACACCAAAGTGTCTCTAACCGCCCATAACCATTTTATAGGATGCGAGGTATCAGCCCTTAATATGTCTAGGAAACCTGAGGCAAAGCCTGCAAGCACCGGCATAGTCCAGAGTCTCCACCTATAATCGAGGGGTCGAAGTTTGGCTATGGCTGCTATGGATTTTTTCCCAAGGTAATATAGTAACGGACACATTGGGTTACTTTGTTGAAGCCTAGTGATTTTCCTCAGGAACCTATTTTCTGATTACGTAAGGGTAGATAAATTCTCACATCCCCAAAGTTCGGAACCGTATAGGGCTGAGCTGATGACTTTCATATTATAAATTTCTAGGGCAATGCTAATTGGCTTAGTGTGTGAGGAGCTATGTACCTTGTGTAAAACCCTCAACAATTGCCGATGTTTAAGGGATGCTAGTTCAATCTGGTGGTCCCATTTCATGTTTTCCTGGAAGTGGACTGCAGTTGGAGAACTCTTTGACCTGTTCTAGCGGCCTGTTGTTCATTCGGATGCCCCCTTGTAGCCCCTATGCAAATTAAATGGCATCAATGACGACGGCTGAAATGCCAGAAACCGGTCCCCAGAAGCTTGTTTCCTTCCCAGTGTAAGAATTGGCTTGGTAGTTTGGTTTGCCCTGTTCCCATCATGCACTGGGACAGGAACAGACTAATTTGCATATAGCCAGGTTCTAAGCTGGGATGGTGCAGTGAGCTAAAAAACGGTGTTGGATCTAGCCCTGATCTCTTGACTGGGTGAGAGTGTTCTGCTTAATTCAGAGACTCTGTCCATCACCACCCCTTGTTGTTAAATATTTTGTCCACCATAAACGTGGAAGGGTATACTCAGATGTGAGTCCCTTGCTCATTGCACCATCAGGGTTCAAGCAAGCAGGGCCGACGAGGGCTGAAATGCCAGAAACTGGTCCCCAGAAGCTTGTTTCCTTCCAAGTGTTAGAATTGGATTGGTAGTTTGGTTTGCCCTGTTCCCATCATGCACTGGGACAGGAACAGACTAATTTGCATATAGCCAGGTTCTGAGCTGGGATGGTGCAGTGAGCTAAAAAACGGTGTTGGATCTAGCCCTGATCTCTTGACTGGGTGAGAGTATTCTGCTTAATTCAGAGACTCTGTCCATCACCACCCCTTGTTGTTAAATATTTTGTCCACCAAAAGCGTGGAAGGGTATACTCAGATGTGAGCCCCTTGCTCATTGCACCACCAGGATTCAAGCAAGCCGGGCCGACGACGGCTGAAATGCCAGAAACCGGTCCCCAGAAGCTTGTTTCCTTCCCAGTGTAAGAATTGGTTTGGTAGTTTGGTTTGCCCTGTTCCCATCATGCACTGGGACAGGAACAGACTAATTTGCATATAGCCAGGTTCTGAGCTGGGATGGTGCAGTGAGCTAAAAAACGGTGTTGGATCTAGCCCTGATCTCTTGACTGGGTGAGAGTATTCTGCTTAATTCAGAGACTCTGTCCATCACCACCCCTTGTTGTTAAATATCAATTTTGTCTTAGACACATTGACCTCCAAGCCCCGCAGTGAGCAGAACTCCTCAAATATTTTTAAGGCTTTCTGGAGTCCGCTTGGGGTCTTGGATATAAACAACGAGTTGTCAGCAAACATTAGTATTGGCATTTTCTCACCTGCTAGTACTGGGGCATCCAAAGGGGTAGAACTCATGTGGTCCACTATTCCATTAACATATAATGAGAATAGCGTAGGGGCCATCATGCAGTCTTGGTGTATGCCTCTCTCACCGGGAAACGATTCAGTAACTTCCCCCGTCCACCCCATCTAGTTTTTGCACTATTATCTTCATGCAATCTGATGATACGAGACAATAATTCAGATGACATCCCTAGATCTTGTAAGGTGGACCATAGTTTAGTGCGGGGGACAGCCACCACACAGGAAGGGCTGGGTGTGACAGGGGTTTCATCTGCATTCAATTGCATACTAATAGTCTTCCTGGGTTGGGAGAGGGAGAGGGCATTTTGATTTTACAATTGTAGAGGTTGTGTCCTGCCCTCACACAAAGGAATGATATACCCTCTACTGATGCCTGGAGACAGGACTGGGTTGAAAGGGAGTGTTGTGCAGTTCCAAGGTTGCTTGTGAAGTCACCAAACACTGCTGGCTCAAACAGACTGCAGATTGCCAGAGGACTTTTGTGCTGCTAAAGGAACCTCCATTAGGACTATTTGTTTTGCTGTGTTTACCTGCTGCCTGCTGACTGTTTACCTGCAGGAGGGATTCACACTTTGCAATCTACCTTATGTGCTTGCTTGCTGCCTGACTACCTGCTGTTGTGCCCTCCAGTGTTCTCAAGGGTCAAGTTGGCTGCCTCACTTCTGTTTGTTGGGAAGCTCAGGAATAAAAGGGATTGTGAGTATGGCCATCCTAGAACTTTAATGGCAGAGCTTGGTGAGCGCCTTTTTATCTGCTTGCCAGCAAGAGAGGAATTCTTCATGTTTGGGGGCCTGCACATGAGTATACTTGGAAAGGGCAGCCCGGGTCGAGCATGCCTTGTTTACTTCCCGCCCAGCATCAGCAGGGTAGACATGCACCAAAGAACCCCCTTTGTCTCTGGTGTGTGCATTGCCAGGCCAGGTAGATCCCTGCAAGGCCGTCAGCCAGCCTCCTGGGCAGAGGAATCCAGTCACAACATTATTTGTTTGGGGTGCGTGAGGGTGACCTGCCACTCCAGTGCAGCTGCCCTCGCAGCCGCCAGCCTCATCCCTGTGTCAGATGCCGAGATAGTCCACAGGAGCCGATGTTTGTCCCACTGCCCCACCACCCAAAGAATACTCTTGGTTGCGCCTTAGGCGGGGGGAAGGGGAAGTAGAAGAAAAGAGAGACAGCCTCTGTAAGTGTAGTTGTGGTCTTCTTCACTCTTGGTCTATTGAGGTGCCTTCAATAAACCACACCTGATGGGAGATACAATGTATAAGCATGTAACCAAAACATTTCAATTTAAAACTGACGAATTACTCAGTATCTCATTACCCTTCAGAACCTAGGCTATAGCTTCTCTCTTGAATGATGTTTAATGTTTTCCTTCACAGTTCCTGCACTGAGAGACAAATAATAAACATTGAAATCAGAAATATTGTGTGGCAAAGTTTCCTTTTTAACAACCGTTTATCTATGCCACCCTGTTACCTTTTTGCTGTTAAGTGAGCCGTCCAATTACTTTAACTGAACCTTCTCTCTTATAACTTATATTCGGAAGTCTCTGCGTCCTAGGTTTTGAATTCTAGAACTAACTATGAGTAAACTATGGATAGCTAACTCTACAAATACCTGAACAATTTCCAGCCGAATGAAAGAAATCTTGGTACCAAGTCCGTTGTATGAAAAATGTAGTCAAATACCGGTTATGAAGACTTGCTGTGAGTTGAACACCTATAGGTCACCTTCGTAGCCTCAGAAATGTTCTTGTCACCCTTGTTGCTTTTTTCGTTGCTGTTGAGCTCCCTCGTTGCGCATGCGAGTTGTTGCCACAAACGAAATTTCTGAAATTCAACAGCGCTATGACACCAAATAACGCTGTAACTAAAGAATTGCCTGAAAAACCATGCGTGAAGAGAAAATGCTTCTCTTCACAGTTGAAGTGTGCAGTTCCTATGTGGAACGCGCACATTGATCTCTCTGCCGGCACGTGTGGTAAAAGACTAGACCGCCAACCAGACTTTTTCCAAACCCTTCTCACTCCACCATTATCTGCTCTGACATCTCGTTACATTTTCAAGCATTGTTTTAAAAAAAAGATTAGACACAATTGTTTTCTCTTCCAGCGAGGGTATTTAGACTGTTGTGTTTCTTATTTCTGAGTCTCGCATGATTGATAGCAGCCAGGGAAGTCGTAACACCCTGTTAAGAGGGGTGTACCAACCAAGGAGACCTCCTACAGCCAACGCCCAGGTCAGACGCAACCGCAGGGCTTGTACACTGGGCTGTGTGTACAGTAGCTGCATCAGGCGTTCGCTGGCTGCAACCCAGCTGTAATTCTGCTGCAGAGGGAGGCCCTAAAGCCTCCCCACTGCCATTGACCATGTGCATCCCCCTTAGAACTTCCATTGGGGCCTTTGGATTCTGTTGGTGAAATTGCAGAGTGAATTCTCCCCTAAGGTCCCAACTAGGAATATGCTCTCCGTAAGCCACTGTGTTTACTGTATTCAGTGCTTATGCGTCCTGGATGGTGTACGGGAATTACTGTATTAAGTTAAATAGGAGCACAGTGGCGACTAGTCCCATGGTGCCTTGATAATCCATGTATTTTCAGTCTCTACAATGCTGTACCGACCGGATTTTCGGACCAGATGGGATCAGCTCCAGCCGGAACGTAATCACCTCCCTCCTTAGAACGTATTTACACTGGGTATGGATATATGTATGTACATCTCGTACCTAAGGATGGGGAAAATCGTAATAAACATGCACAGGTCTTCTATAATATCCTATTCACACCAACTAGTCTCGCGGCCACGTAGGCCCAGACTAATCTACCCTGGGGCAGGTCTGATTATATACTCTCACACACTGATCTCCCTCAGTGCTCACTCGACACGCAATCCAGCTTGTCTACACACATGGGCCTGCAGTCCCAGTGCTCTCATCCACACACACGGTCCGCAATCCGGCAGACCTCCACACCGTATCCTTCCGGTGCTCTCATTCACACACGGTCCGCAATCCGGCAGACCTCCACACCGTATCCCTCCGGTGTTCTCATTCACACACACGATCCGCAATCCGGCAGACCTACACACCGTCTATCTTAGGTGCTCTCATTAACGCTGTGTACCAACTACGATCACTTTCCTTTGAACACTTAGGGAAGAAGTCTCTCATTATCTACTCAGGATAAAACTACGATAATAGAAATTTGTATGGCTTTCCAAATTGCAATATGTACCTTCTGCTCCTGACATCAAATGTTCCCTTCCTTCCTCATTGCTCAATCATCTCTTACCTGATCGGGATTCGCATCCGCTCATGCAAACAATGTTTGACTAGAAGACAAGGTTACCCCGATTGAACAAGAATACAAGGCACATGTCGGTTCACTAAGAACTGGGGTGTTTTATTACAATAAAAATGAACACAATACTACACAATGTATATTCTGCAAAGAAAAGTAAAGGTTAGAATGCGCGCTTTGTAAGGGAAAGGGCGGAGGTCACCTGGTTAATATGAAGTCGGGGTTCGGCAGTCATCTAGGTTCCCTTCTCGTCTCTGTGTCTTGGCTCGTCTCGGAATCACACCTCTGCAGTCACGGGTACACGTCTGCACCGCTATGCTCGATCTCCTCTGCTTCCCTCCAAGTCACTGGAACCGTGCTCGCTATTAACTACCGTCTCTTTCTCTCTCTCTCTCTCTCTGTCTCTGTGCACTCCGCGCTACTTCTCCTTCAGTCTTTCTCAGAAAGAGTCTCGGTTTCAAAACCTTTCTCGGACTTCGAAATGGCGACTGTCTGCCTTGAAAATAATTAATGGCATAGATGCTAACGGCTAGCTGCCGCCTACAGACTGACTGACTCATTGCCTAACACTCCCGCTAATATTAAAACCTGTCCCTTCATGGAAAGTTACGGCCAGTAACCTGCCGCCCACCAAATTCTTGTACCTCCCCGTACCAAGGACACGTTCCCAGATGGCCGGCCTGGAGTTGTGTCTTCGGAGTGGAGAAAAATACAGTCTTTCGATAAGGGCCAGCCTGAACCGGTTCTCTCCAAGCGAACAACACCTCAAAACTAAAACATTACACTTGACCTAGAAATCCTCTAAAGCTACCAGGCAGAGGGCAAGATGGAGTCTGTCCCGTTTAAGGCCTACAAGGCCCAGAATAAGCATAACTCCATGGAAGATATACTAACACTCTTGCAAAAGGATGGATCATCACTAATACTTATATATCTATCCCCTAGCTTAAGTTTATAAGCCCTGATCTAAAGAAAAGGGTACGAAAATGCACTACTGTGCCTCATGGATAGGTCCTACTTATAGTCCTAATCCCTATACTATAAGGGTAATAGGCTGGAGTCATCTTCCATCATCCTCCCTCTAAAGAGGGTCGAAAAAGTCGGTCATTACAAATGCTCACACTCATGTAATGATGTATGTTTATTTTTTATTATCTGTTGCATTACCTGCACTAATGTATTGAAGTATGTCGTTTTTGCCTTGCATTGTCAGTGTAATCAGTACTATTTCATTAATTTCATAATATTCACAGTAATTATGATTCATGTTGTTTGATCTGCATTTATACATAACATACCATATAATGTAATCCTGTGTGGAATCTCTTTTGTTGTGTGTTCATTGTGTTTCTGTGTGGGTGTGCTGCACAAACGCTTTACACATTGTCTTCGATGATAAGCCTACCTGCTATGTGCCAAGTTATCAGAGAGTGAGCACAGGTTATCTTTGGTGTGTGACTTACTTGTCCTGACTAGTGTGGTGGGTTCTGCTTGACTTAGGTGCATACCCTAGCCAACCAGAAAACTCATTTCTAAAAACCCAAAATAAAATTTTTCATTTTTCCTAACAAAAGTATGCTGTGGTATTGGGTATGTGGCATCGTGAAGTAATACTGTGCCTTTTGTAGTGTCTTTGGAGAAGCTGAAGATTCGGAAAGAAGATCAGGTCAATTGACGTCCTCTTCATTTATTGCTGCACACAACTCACACGCACTGACTGTTTTAGAACAATATATCTGCCTTCAATGTAGGACAGTGTTTTAGGAGGACGGATTTTGCCTGTAGCAGATATGGCATATTGGTGGATGACTGCTGCCCAGGCCCTAACTCTGGGTCTGGAGGACAGCTCTGAGGCAGGATCAGAGACTGAGATAGCATATACTGAGACAGCATCCAAGAGATATGAGAAAGGAGCAGAAGTGATTTTTCAGTCTGCAGAGTTAGAACCGATAATTCATCTTCCAGAGACTCTGAGGGACATGGCGATTGTAGTCCTGCTGTCCCTTCACAGGCACAGTCTGTGCAGAAGGAAACAGTAGCAGGTTAGACCAACCTAGAGAGAAGGCACGTGTGGTGACAAGCACAGACAGAGTGCTGTCTTGTCAGCCCCCAATGTAGTTCAGCCCCAAATTCTGCCTTTCACTGGTGACACTGAATGTAAAGTTGTTACAGCTATTTTTTGCCAAATTACTACATCTATCTCTTTTTGGATGTTGACTTCCTTGAGAAAATTGTGCAGCAAACAAATTTGCAACAATTTCTGAGGGTGCATGGAGTCACTCTCAGGCCTCATTCTAGGGAACATCAGTGGGCTCCCACTTCGCTTGAGGAGTTGAAAATATTTTTGGTCCTTACTCTCAAAATGGGGTTAGTGCATGAACCAACTTTGCCATCCTACTGGACTACTCGCACGGTTTGGGTAACCCCCATCTTCGCATCGTACATGAACAGAGATTATTTTTCCCTATTGCAGCATATGCAGCGTTTCAATGACAGGTTTACTACATTGCCCTAGGACAATCCAGACAATGACAGGTTGTTCAGATTTATACTACTGGAATGAATATAAAAATTGTTGAGACCTTGAACCTATACAAAGGGCGACTGCTGTTTAGGCAGAACATTGCAAACAAAAGAGCTCATATGGCATAAAGTTGTACATGCTGTGTGAGAGCTCTATTGGCTTCGTGTACATCTTAAGAGTGTATACAGTGAAGGACTCCAATCTAAACCCTGTAGGTTCCCATCCCACTAAAAGAGATACAGGAAAGATTATATGGGAGCTTGTCCTGCCACTCGTTCACAAAGGTTATAACTTTTATGTGGACATTTTCTACAGGAGTAGAGCTGTTCATTGACCAGTACAAAGCTGACACTGTGGCACGCACTTCAGCTTGTTGTTGCCGCACAGGATTACAGTAGGAGCTTGTTTGTATGAAGCTCCAGAAATCCTAGAGCACTGCTTTGTGGTCCAACAAATTGCTCACAGCCAAGTTCTCTGATAGGTGTGATTTGTACATGCTTGCTGCAATTCATGATGAGAGCACTTCCCTGTCACAGTTTAGGGTTAGATGGCTGAAGTTCAAAAACCCACCTGTATACTTAATTACAAGTACATGAGTGGAGTGCATAAGAACAATCAGGTTCTTCAGCCATACAATTAGAGTCATAAAACTCACACTTGGTACAAGAAACTGTTTACCCAACTGATCGAGATGGCAACAAACAATGCGTATGCTGTTTATCATCAGACAACCACAGGAGGACTCCTGTCTTACCTTGACTTTCTGTGGTCTGTCATTGAAAGGCTTATTGCTACAGAAGCAGAAGCCTCAACTTCATATGCTCTGGAGCATGTGGCAAGATTGCAGGAGTGACACCTTACTAATCTCATTGCTGCAACAGCTAAAAAGACTCAACCTAGTCTGCTCTAAACATGTAAAGAGGCTGGACAGTCATATTTACTGTCCCCAGTGCCCTTCTCAGATGTCTTGTGTTTTCCTGATTGCTTTAAATTATACCAAACAAAAGTGAAATATTCGGAAATTGACTGAGGTGGAGCTTCTGTTGTGTAAACCTTTCAATGACTGTGCATGGATATCTACCTTCCTTGGGCCACTACTTAGCTCGGCAAGCATATAATTTGTGTTCCACTACTTAAGAAAATCATAGACTTGCTTGCGGCCTGCTCAACACCTTTATCCACTGTCAGAACGTGGTGGGTGTTATGTTCACTTATTGACAAGTGCATTATAGTTCCCACACTGCACATAATGGTGAACGGAACATAAGCCACATTGTAAGGGAATTGTAAAGGCTTGACTAGATTGTGAAGTGAATTTAAGGGAACTTATATATACAATATAAGGACCACCCTGTTTGCCCACGAGAATCAGAGTAATTATAATAACTCAAGAAAATGTCCCCAGGGACTTAATCACCAAACTTTCTACTTGGTTTGAAAGTGTCCAAACTCAAGTAGAAACTTGTATCATAACCATTTTGCTGAACTTGGCCCTTTTTGCAGGGTCATCCCAGAACTTGTTGCCTTCTTCCTGTATTTAATCTGACCTGTTGTTGGTGGTTTTATGACTCTGAGCACTTTATCACTGCTGATCAGTGCTAAAGTGCATGTGCTCTCTATTGTAAACATGGTAAGATTGGTCTACACCTATTTGGCATATTTAATTTACATATCAGTCCCTTGTACAGTGGTATTTCATACACCCAGGGCCAGTAAATTAAATGCTACTGGTGGACTTGCAGTAGTACTTGCGCCACCCACCAAAGTATCCTTTCAAACCTGCCTCAGGCCTCTGCCACTGCAGGGCCTGCACACTCAGTTTACTGCTATTGTGACGTGGCACATAAAGTGGTTGCAATGGCTATGACTCCCCTTTTACTACATATGAATCAACCCTAAGGTAGGTCCTAGCTAGCCCTATGGGCAGGTTGTGGTATAGGTCAAAGGTAGGACATGTGCCTTAACTGTGTGGCTTGTCCTGGTAGTGACAAACAGCCTACTTGGTTACTCACTGCTGTGATGCTGCTCTCTGATAGGGATGCATTCGGGATTCCCTTGTATATGCTTCAGAGGTATTTCCTAACATGACAGGGGTAGCGTGATCATGTTTGGTATGTTTGGAATAGTAGTGACAAATCCTGAAGCACAGTTGAAAGCAGATTTATTATTACTATTTTAGAAATACCTCTTTTAGAAGGGGGCATTTCTGTGTGCTACGTGTCGTTGTGCCTGCCTGTTCTGGATTGGCCGTCTGGCTCTTACTGACAGGGGGAGAGGGGATATGCATTCACTCCAGGCAGTCCCTGGTGAGGTTGAAGTGTATCCTGCCCTGCTAGGGCTGTGCCTGCCTTCCACAATGATGGGTCCACCCCCTGTGGTGTGTCTGGTTCCAGGGCTTACACATTGAATGGGGAGTGTTGTGCACTGTAATTATATTTTAGAGTGCCCCAGAACTGGTTTAAACTGGGCTCAGGGCCCTGTGCCAGGGCAGAACAAACGTTTTTTGCACTATAAGTACTGGGGCTGTTACCCCATGTCTGTTGAATTTTTTTGACTTCTGGAAGAGAGAGAACTGATGAGAGCACACTGCATGGACTGTAGTGTGCCAGGAGGAACCGCCACTGGGGACGTACCTGCTGCCCGCTAGGCAGCTGAAGGGACTGCTGCTCTACTGTGGAGATCCGGTATGCTAGCCTGCCTGACCCCTGTTTCAGGGGATTTACCAGGTTAGTGTGGCTCGCCTTGAAAGAGATTGAAGTCGCACTGAGTGAACGCTGTGCTTCTCTCCCCCATGAAGAGGAGCTCATTAACCAAGTGTGGAGAGCGCTTCCTGTATGAATACTGAGAAAATGCAGTAGAAGCCCATTGTGGGTGCTTCATAAGTCGTTTTCTGAGCCCGAGAAGTGGGCTCTTACAGTGAAAGCGGCGAGAGAAGCTACGCAGTGTATTGTAAGTCAGGTGGAGGATGCCTAGGTCCGGGCAGGACTCCAGTGAGGAAGAGGAGAGCCCCATGCATTTATGCATGGCTGAGGGTACCCCCAATATAAATTTCTTTTAGGTCTAGAGGAAGGGGAGAGGGCGAAAGATGCACTATAGAAAGACCTCTGGACTGACCTATCTAATTTCAACAATGGTATGACTCAAGATAAACATTTATGTATGAGGACAGAGCAGAACTGATTCAATACATACAAAGAACAATAGTTAAGGCTTAATTTCTCATTTATTTCTTTAAGTTTATCATTTATTTCAAAAAGCCATTTTTTTTGGTTATTTTTCAAAGGAGATTTTTTTTAACATATACAAAAAACAGAAATACACATTTATCATTCCTATGTAGTAGAAAAGAAAAGTTTAGCAATTGGTACAGACACAAAATATCAAATAGCAACCCCGCCTAAACATTCCATGATAAAAAGAAAGTTAAATGAAGGCAACTTAATTCATTCATTCATATCAGTCTCACCAGTCATACTGACCATACTTACTAATTCTAACATACTACACTCAGAGAATCTATAAAAACAGACAACCAATCTAGTTATACAAAGGAACCCCCAAAGGGGGATAAATTGTAGATGTTATACATAGAAGTCAACCCCAAATTTGTCGTTTTTTTTGTCTTTCTTTTTAGGGATCCTTTTCAGTTGGAATTTCAGTTGTCTGTGAGTGGCCAACGTACGTTTCGGTGCAAGAGATAAAATTATGCCATCTTCATCAGGGCCAATAGGTATACAATATGCTTCAAGGTAAGGGTGTCTTCACATCTGTAATTATTCGAGTGGGCTTGAGCAGTGCGTAATTGATCTGTTTCCAATCTTGATTATTGTTGCTCTCCTGTTTCATTGGAGTGGGCTTGATCAGTGCGTAATCGATCTGTTTCCAATCTTGATTCTCGTTGCTTGCTTGTTTGAGGAGAACGGGCTTGACCAGTGCGTACTCGATCAGCTTCCAATCTTGATTCTCGTTGCTCGTTCGTTTGAGAAGAACGGGCTTGATCAGTTTGTATTCGAACAGCTTCTAATCTTGCTTCCTGTTGCTTGTCTGTTTCTGAAGCTTCTAATGCCTTTTTAGGTCGAGGTAATATCCGGTCTGCCGAAGGCAGAACTGGAAGTACCGAGATTTAATGACTCTTAGTAGTACGATTTGTCCCGCCTCTGTTTTTGCCTCTCTCCCATTGGCTGGCTTCCTAAACGGAGGCCAGCCATTGGAAGAGAGAGCTGTCCCTCCGAATAGGCTCCGTCCTTTTCGGATTGTTCGGTGTTCTTCTTTCCACTTTTAGGCCACGCCCATTCTGAGAACACCGAACACACCCCCAAATCTGAAAAATTTCTGAAGCTTGAGGCCGCCATTTTCCTGCTGGTAAAGTTGAGGTAGGCTGCTCTTTCCTCGTTCTCGCCGTCTTTTTTCCCGCCCCCTCTCGCTGTCCGTGTCCCACTGTATGTGTCTTTTTGTTCCCGTTGTATCCAGCCCCCTTCCCGCTGTCCGTGTTTTTGTATCCCGCCCCCTTTGTTGTTTTGAGAACCAGCTCCGATGTTAAGCGGGTGTGGTCAGTTTAGCCCCGGCCATGCTGCAGGGTGTCGGATGCTCACTTTAGAATTGAGTGCTGTGTAAAGTGTGCTTGTGCGTGAGGACGCGCAGTCCCGCTCGATCAGGACTACACTGAATGTGGTGTCTGTTTCAGCCAGGAAGTTTTTCGCCCCCCCGGGCCCCTCCCTGTTCTGCTGGGTGTGTACGTGTGGGCAAGAGTCAGGGACCGAGCCCTGAAGGGGCGTCTCATCCCAGCAGCAACAGCCAGCATCCTGCAGCGGGCAGGACCGGGGGCCTGGTACCGGAGGCCTGCGCCAGGCAGGGGGAGCACCCGGTCTGTGGAAGGGAAAACTAGGGTAGAGGAAGCAGGGAGGAAGTTTGGGTGCAGCGGTGGACATAACAAGAAAGAGAGAGCAGGAAACTGGGGCAAAGCAAGGGAGTCCTGGGGCGACAGGGTAGTGACAACACGTGCGGGGGGGATGGTTGTAATAGCAACAGAGGAAGTGTAGGGGGCGGGCCTGGCAACACTGACCGCAGGAAAGAAGAGAAAGTGCTGCGAAGGAGGTGGGCACGAAATCACAGAGCTGAGGAACACACGGGGGAGGGGCTTCCAAGAGAGAGGAGGGGTGCATGAGGGTACCTGCCAGGGCAGAGGCTGCCGTGGTAAAACGTTGGCGCAGGGCATCTGATAAAGGAAGGGCACTTTAAGAATCACGCGCAGCATATGGCGTGTGCTCTTTCGACTTTGAGAGTCGAGAGACCGGGTCCTCCGAAACTTGCCTGTTTTTGGACAAAGCTGAACTTTGAACTAATGATGGGCGAGAGCTCACAGATGCTGAACTCAGAGTAACTTCTTCACTACAACAGAGAGACCCTGAGGTGTACGGAGTACAAGGAGATACCCGGCGTAGGCAGATGGTTGGGGTGATGCTATCAGTGAGTGCTAAGGAAGTGGAGGGCAGCGCCGGAGAGCATTAAAAGGGGAAGTGGCCTATGGGTACCGGCAGAGGAAGGCAGGAAAGGCTGAGAGGGCCGGGGAGGCATGCCAGGGGCTGCAGAAGTGTGGAGAGAGGGCGCCCAGGGCTTGATTGATTGCTTAAGTGAGTGAGTGAGGGTGTGGAAGTACCGGAGGGTTCAGCAGCTGTTGTAGTGAGAGCTGTAGTGACAGGGTAGGGGGCTGCGACACCAGACACTCCCGGACCAGCCATGAGTGTGCACGTTGTCCGTACCAGCGCCAGCACCGTGACGGTGTCCCAGGACTCCGGTCCCATCGACAGGGGCTATCTCCGGACCGTGCAGGCGATGCTCAAAGTGGTGCAGATGGTAAGTGCCACCTCCACCCCACTTCACCCCCTCGGTCAGGAGGTTGACCCTCTTTGTGTTTTAACTTATTGCGTGGAGCTGGAGTCGTTTCCGACATGAGACAGGCCAGACTCTGCAGCATCGTAGTATCGTTTTCCGTAGCGCCGATATAAAGCCCGGAGGCAACTTTATAGCGCTATGTTCACATACAACGTGTTATTATTTGAACACGGTGTATTTTTTTTTATTGCCTGTCAAGCGCGGTGGGAGGCTGTAAACGTACAGAAATGCCAATAACAGTAGCAGGGAGCGGTTTTATAATACCTATAAAGCAAAACTACTAGTACCAGCCTGCAAGAGGGATTCTGTATTCTGCTCTCAAATGACACGAGGTCACGTGACATCTTTGATAGCTCGAACATGTTAGCCTTACTCGTGAAATCACATCTACAATGGCAATGCGTTTCGAAAACTGACTGTATTTTTCGTTAGAACTCAACAGAAAACATCTGGAAAAATATGTATTAGTTGAGCTTTATGAATGCTGTGCTTGCTCTCCTGTCCCCTGGCTGTGCTTGCTCTCCTGCCCCCTGGCTGTGCTTTCTCTCCTGTGTGTGTGTGGCTCTGTGTAGATAACTTTTTTGTAGGTGGCTCTATGTGTGGGTGGCTCTGTGCAGGTGGCTCTGTGTATGTGGGTGGCTCTATGTGAGTGACTCTGTGTGGGTGGCTCTGTATGTGTGTGTGTGTGGGTGGCTCTGTGTGGGTGTAAATGCAATAGGTGATGCATATGCGAGGGATTAAGCTATTGGCATTGTAAATGACAATGCCATTTATTTAATGATTAAGCTATTGGCAATGTAAATGACAATGCTATTTATTCATGATTTTAAAAAAAACCTCATAAGCAATGCCAATAGCTCTTCCTTTAATACTGCCGAGACCATTGCATTGTAAATGCTTGTTTTTTGTGCTTCAGATGTAGATCTACCAATCGATTTCCATTTGTGGGGCATAACTGTCGACGATGCTCGCAAATTTGCTAACAATTTCAGTATTCGAAAGCTTGTGAGGGCCCTGGGGGGCCGATGTGCATTGCTGCGATCTCAGAAGAAAGGAAATTTAATGAAACTTTTTATGATAACATTCAATTTACATTGTGTCATTTTTATTGAAACATTTTCATTTTAATATGGAAAACATTTTAAAGTGTTGTTTTTTTTTCAGTTTAAGAATTTTGTTTTTGTTTAAAGAAAGTACAATACAAAGATAATATAATAGTACAGTAGAACCAAGTGATACACATGTGATGCAAAGAAAAAGCTACAAAATAACGGTTCATTTGTAAAAGAAAAAATGAAAGGATAGAGAGATAGAAGAGATAGAAGGAGAGTAAGAAAAGAGAGGGGAAAGAGAGAAGAGGAAAGAAGAAAGGGTATGAAAGATGAGGGGAGGAAGAAAAATAGTAGATATACAGGCCCAGTATTAAAGTGTTGTTTTAATTCTGTTTATTTATTTGAGTGCTTGTGGATACACGGTGTTTTTTGTTTTTCTGTCTGGTGCGTACACGAATAAATCAGAAGGTTTTCCGACGCATGAGCTGGCCACATACAGTTGTCCATGTGAGAAGCACGGATTCTCCAAATCTAGTCCACACACTTGCAGCGATTGTCCTTGTGCTTTGTTGATGGTCATTGCAAAAGCGAGTCGCACCGGAAACTGTAAACGTTCAGTATTGGAAAGATAATGGGGGTGTGGGGGGCCGATATTTAACACATTTTTCTTTTCTTTTTTTGCCAGAAACCTTCACGGGAGTGTACTCAACAACTTTTAACAATTTTTTTTTAAATTAATTAATTAATTTATTTATATATTTTGCCAGAAACCTTTGCGGGAGTGTACTCAACAACTTCCCAAAGTTTCATGGCGAAGGAAGAAATGATTATTCGAGTCGCTGGAATGGAGCCTCAGAGGCATACTCGGATGCCCACAGCTTGCATCCGCAAACTGAAAGTAGTTGTATTTAGCGTAGTGAGTGCACTGAAGACTCCTGAAAGACTCATTTTCTGGAGCTTCAAGTAGCTAGCGATAGAAGCCACTAGTATAGGTTTACTTTGCAAGTATACAGGATTAGTCAGGACTCCAATGAGGACAGAGACATGAACGGGTAAGATGCATTTAGGTCACATGTGCTTTCACAGGAATATTGCATAGGTAGAAGGCAGCTAGAACAGGTAGTACATATACACGTCATCACTTCATCTTCATCAAACTCCCTCACTCAACTAAGCAGATGACTCCAAACCATACATAATGCAGCCCCCTCCATCAACATCCCAACACACATTAACCTGACACCTGAAATATCTCCACTGACTCGCAAACCATGTCTCTATTCAAACTCCTTAGCACACATTCAAAGTCTGAGGTCAACATACCCTAATGTCACCTTAAATTTCAGAAACCTTCCAGACACATTTGTCAGCATAGGCAGCACCAGAGCTTGGAGAATAAACTTTTACTCTTTGGTTCCAAAAGGGTGGAATGACCTGCCTCTACACATATGTGCCATCTCTCAAAATAGTGCATACTGCAAGAAGCTGAACACCTGACTCTTCAAATAGGTCACTCCATGGGTCACTCCTGACTGCTCTCGCATTGGCAACAGGATGCTAGGTTTTCCTAGGAGCTAGGGTCCAAAATCTATAGCTACCCCATTATAAAAAAAATCAGTTTTCATTAGAAAAATGCAATGAGTCCATGTTGCGTTTTGGGCCATCTCCTGACGCGGGCACTTAGCCTTCCCATACAAGAAAAGTAACATTTTCATTGGGAGACTTGGTGGAATGCTGGGTGGATAGAAGTATGTGGCTTTTTGCAGAGTCCAGACCTTTCCATAAACAGAAATGTGAGGAGAATGTGTAATTATTTTCAAAGTTTGAGGTTAGCAAGGGATTCTGAGTTACAAATCCTGGTGAAAGCCATGCAGGTTAGCCACCCTGGGTGCTCCTATGTGTCTAATTTTTAATACTGTACAGATCTGCTAGGTTTCCCTTGTTGCCGACTGAGTTAGGGTCCATATTTTGAGTTACCAACATTGTAAATAAAAAGGGTCAGTTTTCAGGGGAAAAATGTAATGCATTCATGTTGTATTTTGGCCCTTTCTTGTCACAGGCACCAAGCCTATCCATACAAGTGAGGTACCATTTCTATCGGACGACTTGTGGGAGCGTAGAATTGTAGAACATTTGTTATTACCATTTGTATTTCAGTGGATTTAAGGTTTTCAAATATAAACTTGGGTTTAAAAAAGAAGACATTTTGAAGAATACCCTCGAAATGATATGATAGTATGGGTAGCCACAAATAAAGATATGTACAAATAGCCACTCCTTCTAAATTTAGTCCATATCTTGTGCCCATTTCAGAAATACATAGGATTCCTTGCTACCCATTTTTCACTCTACCTATTTCCCTACATGAAATTTGTCTATACTTGGTACTCAATGAGAAAATATTCAATGGCACAACTCAGTTGTTGGTTCTGGGTACCTTGGGTTCCTGGAGAACCCACAAACCCTGTATATCCCCACAACAAAAAGGTTTTAGCAGACCTAATTGTATATTGCTTTTATAAATCAGCCATTGTGATAAAAAGTTACACATGTTGGCACAATTGGCAGTTTTCTTCCTACTCAATCAATCAGGCGATTTGTTATGCATGACTACTCACCCATAAGCGATGGGGTTGGGGGGGTGCAGGTTCCAGTCCATCAAGGAGAGGGTCGGTCGAAGAGCCAGGTTTTGAGGTTTCTTGCAAAGATGGGAAGCAAAGTTGTCGGAGGTGGAGCGGAAGGGCGTTCCAGGCTCTGGCCGCGAGGAAGGAGACGGAGCTGCCTCCCCATGTGGTCTTTCTGGTGCAGGGGACAATGGTGTAGGAGAGCTGGGCTGATCGCTGGGTCCTTTGGGATGCGTGGAAATTGAGTTGGCTGTTCAGGTATGCTGGTCCAGTGTCGTGGAGGGCCTTTTGTGCATGTGTGAGCACCTTGAAGGTAACTCTGGCCTGGATGGGGAGCAGGTGGAGTGAGTACAGGTGCTGGGAGATGTGGCAGGGTCTTGGCAGGTTAAGGACCATTCTTGCTGCTTCATGCTGCTGCAGGTGAGGATTTTGTTTATTGTGGCGTAGAGTGCGTTGCCATAGTCGAGTCTGCTGGTGACCAGGGCATGAGTTACGGTCTTTCTGTGTTTGAGGGGGATCCATTTGAAGGTCTGACATAGGAGGCGGAAGGTATGGAAGCAGGAGGACGAGACAGAGTTGATGTAGTGGTCAATTTTGAGCTCGGAGTCCAGGCTGATTCCTAGGTTGCGTGCATGGTCAGTGGGGGTAGGCGGGTTTCTGAGTGTGAGGGCCACCAGGTGCCATTCTAGCCATCGGGGTTGGGCCCATGATGAGTACTTATGTTTTATTGTTGTTTAGTTGTAGGCAACTGTTTTTCATCCATTTGGCGACAGCATCCATGCCTTATCGAAAGTTGTGTCTGGTGGTGTTGGGTTCGTTGGACAGGGAGGTTATGAGTAGGGTGTCGTCTGTGTATGACACGATGGTGAGTCCGTAGGTTCTGACAATGGGGGCGAGAAGGAGCCCTGAAGGACTCTGCAAGTGGTTGGTGTAGGGTCCGAGGGGAAAGGGGGAGCCTGATCCGCTGCATTCTGCCGGAGAGGAAGGAGCGGATTCATATGATGGCCATGTCCTGGATCTCTTCATTAAGGAGTCTGCGTATTAGGGTGCAGTGAGAGACTGTGTCAAAACGCCGCTGAGAGATCAAGGAGGATGAGGGCTACTGTGTCTCCTTTGTCCAGTAGGGTGCGGATGTCATCTGTATCGTCGAGGATGGCGGTTTCCGTACTGTGGTTTTTCTGAAGTCGGATTGGGAGGAGTGGAGGATGTTGTGCTCTACGATGACGATGAATGTGGCGAGTTGCCTGTTGATGGCTTTCTCGATGACTTTCGCTGGGAACGGAGCAGGGAGATGAGTCTGTAGTTGTTGAGGTAGGTGGGGTCCACCGAGGTTTTTTTTTCAGGAGAGGGTTGACCTCGGCGTGTTTCCAGTCGTCGGGGTAAGAGGCTTCTCCAGGGAGCTGTTGATGGTGTGGCGGAGTATGGGTGTGATGGTGTCGGCGGCTCTGTGGAAGATGTGGTGGGGGCAGGGGTCCGTGGGGGGTCCGGAGTGGATTGACTTCATTGTCTTCAGTGTGTCTTTGGTTGTGAGGGCTTGTCGATCGCTGGCTTCAGGATGTCGGGGTGGTTGGCGGGGGTTCAGCGTGTTGGTTTTCTACGTCGAAATTGTCGTAGGTTCTCTTGGTTTTGTGGTGAAAGAAGGTGCTAAGTTTTTTTGCAGAGGTCTTGTGAGGGAAGGATGTCCTTCGATTTGCTGGTGGGTTGAGCGAACTCCTTGATGATGTTGAAGAGTTCTTTGCTGTTGTGTGCGTGTGTGGAAATTCTATGTTCAATCCCTGTTTTTCTTGTTTTTCTGATGAGTTGGTGGAGGACGTTGGTAGGGTCTCTGAAGTTGTTGTGTGCTTCTGTGGATTTGGTGTTCCTCCAGGCCTTTTCGAGGCAGCAGCAAGTATGTCTGGACTCTCGAAGTTCGGTGGTAAGCCATCTGTCTTTCTTAGCATGGCTGTTGTTGTTTTTCTTGAGGGGGGCTATGCTGTTGGTGCTATCGGAGATCCATCTGTGCAGGGCTCGGGCTGCGGTGTTTGGGTCATAGTTTCCCACGATGGTTGGGTTGCAGTTGCTGTGTGAGGAGGTGAGCTGGTCGTCTGATTCTGGTCCAGTTTATTCATGGGAACAAGTGCTGGTGTCTGTGGATGGTGGGTGTTCTGAAGGTGAAGTGGACGCATCAGTGGTCAGTCCACAGGAGTTCAGTGGTGTATCTGAAGGTGATGGAGTTTCCTGTTGTGAAGAGGGGGTTGAGGGTGTGTCCTGCTGTGTGCGTTGGTTTGGTCATGATGTGGTGGAGTCCAATGTTGTGGAGGTTGTCCAGGAGGGATATGGTGTTGAGGTCTCCCAGCAGGGTGTAGTTGGTGGATGTGATGGCATGCGGGGAAATTATGTCCATGATGGAGTTGGTGAAATGTCTGCGTGGCCCAGGGGGTCGGTAGATGAGGTTCCTCAAAGGGTGGTGGTAAGGCTGGTCAGTGTCTTGAAGTGGAGGTGTACCATCAGGACTGTGGTTTCGTCGGGGAGTGTGCTCAGGTGGAAGGTGGATTTGTAGACAATGGCGATTCCTCCTCCTGGGCGGGTAGGGTGGTCCTTCCTGGAGATCTCGTATCCTTGGGAAATGGCGATGGTGATGTCTGGCACCGCGCTGGTGGTGGTCCAGGTTTCGGTGAAGAATGCTTCGTCTGGGGGGTGCTGTCAAGGAGTTCCCAGATTTCGGTGGCGTGATTGTGAAGGGATCGGACATTCAGGAGGATGCATTGCAAGGTCTTCGGTATGGGTGTGTTCGGGTCCATGTTCTTACCGGTGCTGTAGGTTTGTCGGCAGCTTTGACAGCTGAAGTGTCTGTGGGTGTCAGCTGGTGAGGCTAGAATGCAGTTGTTGTTGCGGCCTGTGTTGAGTGCATGAAGTGCTGCTGAGTCGTAGCATTAGCGGTGCAGAGGTCCAGGGTTCCTGGCACTGGTCGCGGTTGGGTCGCAGACGGGCTTGCCTTTGGCGCACCAGTGGCGTGGCTGCTGTGCGGGCCGCCATTAAGTAGGGGTAGGGGAGGGCTGGACAGCTGGGAGGCGGGAGCAGAACGGGAAGATGGACCGGGCAGGACGCGCTGGTCGTGCTCGGGGGGAGGGGCCACGGGGGCAGCAGCGGCAGGGAAAGCGGGTAGGAAAGGAGGAGTAAAGCGGCGATAATGGGCTTGATAATATGCCGTTGTGAATTCCCATAGAAGCCCATGTTCTGGTGTGAACATGGGCTTCTATTGGAATTCTCAAGGGCATATTATCAAGCCCATTATTGCCGCTTTTGCAGCAGTATCCTGCCGCTAAAGCAGCGATAATTTTAACGCGCTTCTTGATAATATGCCCCAATATTGTTTGCATATTTGTTTAGCGTTTTCATCGAAAACAGTGTTCTACATCCAGGTCAAAGCTCAATCTCAGTGTCAGGTTCGTTAAAAAGAGCTTCAAGTGTGCCGCTGTCCAAGTTTGTAAAAGTGCTACTGTGCAGTGAGACAGGTTAAAAGCTGTATTAAGATTCTTATTAAAAGTGTATTGCAAAGACTCATCTCTGAAAGTTTCCAATTTTAAAATGTGCCTTAAAGTTCCAGAATCAGCATTTAAAGGGTGTAATGCCCATCTTATTATATATATTTGAGATAGCCCTAGCATATGTACTAGCTAAGGAAAGCTCGAGGTGAAGTGTTTGGACAGGAATGGCTTGATTTACTTTTACCAGTTTCCGTAGAAGATTCCCTTCTCTTGTTTTTACAAATTGCCAAGTTTCATTATGTATATACTCTATGGCATACATTTAAATTGGAGGGATTTTCATATGATAGACCTCTAGCAAAGGTTGGCAGTGCATGTTTCCGGAAGAAGAGTACAGCCTCAGCAGTGCCCCTACATGGACATCTGCCTTTCGCCCTATGTGATGTACATGGGAGGAATGTTTGGGAAAAAATTCAACCTAAGTAAGTGTATTATTTGACAGGTTACCCCCCAATTTTCAAGTAAAAGGTTGTAGTTGTTATTTTCCCCTAAAAGGTAAATTTTTGGTTTTAGAGATGTTTAGGACTAGAACGTGTTCTTTTGCATAGCCATTTAGTGCAGTTAAGTCTCTTTGGAGTCCTATCAGTGTAAAAGCTAATTTTACAATGTTGTCATCATACATTAAAATATATATGTCGCTCATTGCTAATGTTGTGGGGAAATGATTTACTTGAATAAAATGCTCTGGCAGGTTGCTTAAATAAAGAGAGAGTAACAAGGGGGAGAGGAGACAGTCTTGTTTTAGACCGTTTTCCAGGGGAATTGGTCTAACTAAACCCCTTACTCCCCCCCATTTGGACTCTGAACCATGTTTCTGTATGGAGAGATGTAATTATTGTGAGTAATACATGTGGGATTCCAAGTCTCACCAGTTTCTTCCAGAGTGTTGACTTGTTTACCCGGTCAAATGCTGTGGTAAAATCAATAAAAGCAAAGTATACAATTTGTGATTTTGACACAACATATTTATCAATAATCTTTTGTAAAATTGCAATATTATCTGTTACTGAATGTTTTGAGCTGAATCCTGCGTGAGACATTGGAATCGCTCCACTAGAAAGTGCTCAGTCATTTGAGTGGTCCATGACACAGGCTGCAAAGATCTTTCCCGTTGCACCTAGTAGAGCGATTTGTCAGTAGTTCTTTGGATCTGTTCTGGAGCCTTTTTTAAAATAAGGACCACAATGCTCCCCCGCCATGATTTTGGAATTTCTCCTGTTGCAAAAGAGTGAAGAAATAGGGGAATAAAAATGTGCTCCACTCCTCAAAGTTTGATTGGAGAACCTTAGTCAGGATGTTATCCGGTCCCATTGCTGCTGAAGATCGTGCACCCTTTATAAAATACGCTATTTGTTCAGTTGTTAGGGCTTTTGTGTCAACATTTGACTGTTCCTTTCCTTGAATCTGCTGAAGCAATTTTCCTGCCTTCTGTGAGTTAAGTCTGTACAAATTATGGATATGTTTTTCCCAGGCCGATGCTGACACTGGGAGTGCTTGTACAGTTTTTCTGATACCCATTTGTTTGGCGGCTAAGCTCCAGAATGCCTTACTGTTTTTACTTTTTACTGCCATTTGAATGTCTGCCCAATTTTTGTCTTTTAGGTCTTGCTGTTTATTTATTTTTTTCAATGTTGTATTTTTTGCAACTTTTTTATTTCTTTCTGTCTTGTCCCAGAGAATTTTACTGATTTGTAATCTGTGCTCTTTCCTTTTGTCTGACTCCTTATCTTATTTTGCCTGTTTGAAAATTCCTGAAGGGATACGATGACAGAGGACACTATATCTTCTTAAATCATTATAGGGTTTACTTCTTTGTTGCAGGGGTCTAAAAGCAGTTTAGAATTCCAAATAATCCTATTGTTTTTTTTATCTATATTGGAGAGATTATTCAGAGAACCTAATAAACATAGGGTAGTAGAATGCAATGAGACTTCTATTTCCAAAGACAAAAGTTCATGATCGCTTTCGTATGTACCCTGTACGTTCAATAATTGAACTTTCTGAAAAAAGTCCATGCTACAGATTAAATAGTCTAAAATAGATAACCTGAAAGTACCCAATCTAGTTAGGCAGCCGGGATGTCCCCTTCTACTCTTCCGTTTAAAATTACTCCGTTCATTGCAGTCACTTGAGACAGTAGTAGTTTTCCTTATTTATTGGCTTTTATCTTTGTTGGAAATAGTGGTTTTGGGATAAAACAGACTTCTTATTTTCCACATTTACCCCCATTGTCCAGTAAAGTATTAGCGCAGCGTCATTGTTGTTGTTCACTGGGACCAGCGAAGGATCAGCGCGGGACTCGAAGTCCCAGGAGGCAGCTTGCACTAATCACCCTCACCTGAGCCTGCAGGGGGCCATAAATCACCTCGCCGTTCCTGCTCCGCAGAACACGCGCCGAGCGAAGACCGGGCCAAGGGCTTTCCCTTCTGAGCCCATCAGAGGCCGGGCTTGGCCCCCTCTCTAACCTGCAAGTATTTTAAGGTCAGTTCCTTCAAACGGTTTACTGTTCCATCTGCATATTATAACTTTGCCGAATATAAGGTCTGATTAAATTTCAACTTTAAAAATGAGTAAGCGTGATGGGAAGAGGTTAGAAGCTCCCAGTAGAGGAAGCATAACGGGGACCTTAGATCAATTTATAATTAGGGTAACTTCTGTCCTTGAGAAAGAGATAGCGCTAACGGAGCGCCGCCTGTCTCTGGAACCACACCTGACGAAAAGATCATCATTATGTTTAATTGCTGCAGCACTTTCCCCGGTTAACCCACAAGCAAACAAATCTCTGGCCTTATCCACCAATGAGGATAGTATTTCTGTGTCCTCCTCACCAAGCCTCCAGGGGAATACGGCTAAGTCCTCTACAGCCATAATTACTGTTCCTAGTGTCTCCGTACGATCATCAGCTAGATCATTTGAAAAGAACAAAGTACTTAATACCAAAAGTATACCTGACCCCCCAACCAAAAGGAAAAGAGGAGGCGGACCTCGGAGACCATCTACAGCGAAAGCGCACAAGATGAGCAAAAATGGAGGTCATACACAATCAGTGGTACTAAGTACCACAAGTACACAGGCAATGATTCCCCCAGACTTTGACCTTGCAGCATTGGGTAATCATAGTTCGAACTCTAATGTGGAGAAGGCTAGAAAATCTCCAGTCAACTCTACTATCTCCCATAACATACAGACTGACCCGGATTGAAGATCGTTTAGTTACTGTTGAAAATCAAGTGAAATCGAGTTCTTCTGCACTTAAGGGCCTTTCTGCTAATTTTAAATGTTTACTGGGGACTTCGACTATTCAATCACCGAACTCAGTGCCAGCCCAGGTTCCAGTAAAACCTAAATGTTTAAATCAGCAAACTCCGCATTGGCTTGGTAGTTTAGTCTGCCCTGTTCCCATGATGCACTGGGCCAGGGACAGACTGATTTGCATATAGCCAGGTTCTGAGCTGGGATGGGGCAGTGAGATAAATAACGGTGATGGATCAAGCCCTGATCTTTGGACTGGGTAAGAGTGGTCTGCTCAATTCAGACACTCTGTTCATCACCACCCCCTTTTGTAAATCGATTTTGGCCACTATAGGTGTGGCAGGGTATACTCAGACATGAGTCCCTTTCTCACTGCTCCATCAGGATTCAAGCAAGCCGGGCCGAAGAGGCTGAAATGCCAGAAACCGGTCCCCGGTAGCTTGTCTCCTTTCTGGTAAAGAATTGGCTTGGTAGTTTAGTCTGCCCTGTTCCCATGATGCACTGGGCCAGGGACAGACTGATTTGCATATAGCCAGGTTCTGAGCTGGGATGGGGCAGTGAGATAAATAACGGTGATGGATCAAGCCCTGATCTTTGGACTGGGTAAGAGTGGTCTGCTCAATTCAGACACTCTGTTCATCACCACCCCCTTTTGTAAATCGATTTTGGCCACTATAGGTGTGGCAGGGTATACTCAGACATGAGTCCCTTTCTCACTGCTCCATCAGGATTCAAGCAAGCCGGGCCGAAGAGGCTGAAATGCCAGAAACCGGTCCCCGGTAGCTTGTCTCCTTTCTGGTAAAGAATTGGCTTGGTAGTTTAGTCTGCCCTGTTCCCATGATGCACTGGGCCAGGGACAGACTGATTTGCATATAGCCAGGTTCTGAGCTGGGATGGGGCAGTGAGATAAATAACGGTGATGGATCAAGCCCTGATCTTTGGACTGGGTAAGAGTGGTCTGCTCAATTCAGACACTCTGTTCATCACCACCCCCTTTTGTAAATCGATTTTGGCCACTATAGGTGTGGCAGGGTATACTCAGACATGAGTCCCTTTCTCACTGCTCCATCAGGATTCAAGCAAGCCGGGCCGAAGAGGCTGAAATGCCAGAAACCGGTCCCCGGTAGCTTGTCTCCTTTCTGGTAAAGAATTGGCTTGGTAGTTTAGTCTGCCCTGTTCCCATGATGCACTGGGCCAGGGACAGACTGATTTGCATATAGCCAGGTTCTGAGCTGGGATGGGGCAGTGAGATAAATAACGGTGATGGATCAAGCCCTGATCTTTGGACTGGGTAAGAGTGGTCTGCTCAATTCAGACACTCTGTTCATCACCACCCCCCTTTTGTAAATCCAATAGGAAATTCGTCAAACGAGTTTGCCCAGCTGATTATAATCCCTTGTGCTGACGGTAGAACGGACAAGAGAACAGCGTCACCTAAGGTTCCCAATGGTGATACCCGTCTTTCACCTAGGCAATCTATCCCACCTACACACACTCAACAACTAGGAGACAGGGTGCATAACGATGTGCACTCTGGAAGCCCGACCCTCCATCTACCTCCGGCAGCTGCCCCTTTAGTGGTTGTTTTAGCGAATGTGCCACCTTTACGGGCAATGAAGATAGAATTCACCGAACAACTTATGTCAAAAGTTCTGCATTGGCTTACTAATAGCCTAAAGGACGTTGGGATTTGGGAGGGGGGCTTGAATAGGCACATGATTATGGTTAGAAGCACCCCTTGGATTGATCACTTGCTGAAAGAAGGCGGTGGTGATTGTGTAATTGTTCATTTTAATAATGTATATATGCCTAGATTTTTACTGGATAACTTGGGAGGGGTGGACAGCAGATATAAGGATAAGGTATTTGTCCTACCTTTAGGGTTCTTTTATAAAACTGGGCCCTATCCATTGTCTGGTTGGAGTTCTCATGGGGAGGGCAGGTACTTCCAGGCTCCACAAAGTCATGTATCTAGACACTCTGAGGTCCCCTTGACCAATAGATACATTCCTCTTTCTGGTCTAGACCAGTGTGACTGACTGCCTCTGATTGCCACTGAATTGGATCTATCCCATTACAGCCCTTCCACCTCATCATTTAGTTTGGAAAAGGGCTCTCAGCAATGTGTAATAGTGAATCCGGTGGGTTTGGAACCTGCATTATTTATAGCTTTACACTCGGGTACCACCCCCCTTCAACTCTCTCTGATCTCTTGGAATATAGCTAGCCTCATGACAAAGACTCTGTCTCCCGACTGGTTAGGCTTTATTGAGGGGCACGATTTTTTTGCCCTCCAAGAGTCATGGCCAATAGAGACGATTCACCGCCCAGGTTACTTGGCCTTTGCAAAAGGGTCAATTCCCAATAGGCAGGGGAGACCCAGTGGGGGATTGATTATCTGGGCTAAGCAACAAACTTTGTTTCAAGCAAAAGAATTACAAATAGATAGCCCAGATATCTTTGCTATCAAAGTGATAGTCGAGGGAGAGATTGATTTCATTCTGTTTAACATATTTGCGAGAGGAATCCCGGGAGGGAAAGCTTCACCAAATATTGCCCACCTGGAGACTATTCTTAATGATATAGGTACCTCTAAGTCCCTGGTAATTTCTCTAATGGCCTCAGAGGCAGTAGAATGGATTATATTTTTATTAGTTTAGAGTTATGGCCCGGATTTGGTGACATGCAGATTCATCAAAGACACGAGAGTGATCATGACCTGCTGATATTATCTATTACTGGGAAAGATGTATACCACATAGGGCCATAATGGATATAGCATTAGGCGAAGTGTTCCTGTCGCAAGATTGCCCAAGCTTGAAATGGGCAAAAGTCTCTGAAGATGAGGCCTCAGTTGCACAGATTAAGACCATGGTAGAGGAAGACATAACAATAATTGACACACTAGATCTATTCAATACTGTTTCTATTGCCCACAACAAAGTGCATGAAGACCTATTTGCTAAATTAAAACTTTTATTTATAAAAAAAATTAAACCGTATGGTCATATTATTAAAAAAACGGCAAATTGGTATAATGATTCATGTAAAGCTGCTTTGGAGCAGCTACAGAAGGCTATTAGGGATGGAACCTCCCAAGAAGTTAAAATAGCGAGGTCCAATTATAAAAAAGCCCAACAAGAGGCAAAGAAGAATTTTGACGAGGATAGGTGGAAATCTTTGCTAAATGCCAGTAATAGGAAAAACTGGATCACATTTTGGCATTTGGTAAAGTGGGGCAGTGGGGCTCAGAGTTGTGTCCCAGTGAATAATGTATCTCCCGAACTGTGGGTGGAACACTATCAGTCCCAATTTGCCTCCTCTTGGTGTGGTCAAGTTTCTTATCCTGAGGTCATCACTGAGAGAGTCTTAATGTTTGATAAAGGGGAGATAGAACAAGCTTTGGACAGGTTCCTTCGGGGCAGGCTCTGGGACTGCATCCCGGCTGACATTTTTAAACATGATAAGAGGAATTGGACTGATTATATTTACTTCCTAATAAATGCTATAGCTAGGGGTGCGCAGCTCCCTGATACCTGGCGTGGGGCGGAAATAATCCCCATACACAAAAAGGGGGATTGTGCCAATCCTTACAACTATAGACCCATAAGTCTAATCGATACGCTCCAAAAAATAGTTGCCAGATTGATCCTAGGTAGAATAAATGATTGGATCCTGGATCATGATGTACATTCAATCTACCATGCGGGTTTCGTCCCCATGTCAGTACTATCGACCAAGTCTTTAGATTTATGCTGATATATTGGAGTACAGTTGTCATTTCAGGAGGTACTCTTTATGCAGCGTTTGTTGATTTGAAATCAGCATTTGACTTGGTCCCTCGTCAAAAGCTGAGGGATGTTCTAAAGGAGGCCGGGATGCCCTTAGAAATTTTAAGTTTTGTTATTAAGTTGCATGAGGCGAACTATGCCCAAGTTAGATGGGGACAGCAGGGCCAACTCACAGATCATTTCCCTGTAAATAAAGGGGTGCGACAAGGATGTATCCGTGCACCTACCCTATTTTCCCCGTTTATTAATAAGGTCATTTCATATTATTCTAATTTCCCTACAGACGCGCCAACTCTTGCTGGCTCAAGGGTGCCTCTGTTAATGTTTGCAGATGACACTTTAATTTTATCTAAAACTCAATCTGGTCCGCAACGTGCCCTTGATAGATTTACAGAGTTTTGCAACGACCATGATCTTTTAGTAAATGTTGATAAAACTAAGTATATGGTGTTGCATAAATATAAACATATTAAAAGCAGAGTCGTAATGAATGATGCGCTATTGGAGCAGATGGATACATTCGCTTACTTAGGCGTTACGATGGGTAGGAGGATGAACTGGACCCCACAGCTAGTTGTACTAGTACTCAGGCATAATCAGTTAGCAGGAGCCCTACTTAAAGAATATAGACTTTCTAGTACTAAACTGATAGGGCCTGCATTAGCGATTTATAATGAGAAGGTTAGAGCCTCCATTATATACGGCGCAGAATTATGGGGGTATGAAAACTTAACTTCCCTTGTATCTGCACAAAATAAATTCCTGAGATCACTAACTTCTCTGCCCCAATCTACCCCTATCAAGCCTTTATTGTTAGATTTAGGATGTGTATCCATTAATGAAGTGGCAGGGTTTAGACCCCTAACTTTTTGGAGGCGGATCTGGACTACACCAGAACTGGCATCATATGCCCGCGCCTTTATGCATATCAGACAAGTTGTCCAGCCCTCTAAAATCGAAAGCTACAGAAGATCAAGAGTAATTTGACTGATATAGGGCTCTGCTATTTGTGGGAAGATCTGTCAGGGAATTAATTCCCCAGTAAAAATAAGTATAAAGAACTATACTGGGCTATGTTTACTAGGAAGACTCTGTCGTTAGTAGATAGTAGTTCCCTCACAGGCTTTTTTATGGAACATAAACTTATGATGGAACTAGAGGTTTATTGGAATTTGATTACTATTCCAGGTGATAGGAAACTCTATCACCAATTCAGAGTAGGCAGTCTCCCCATAAGATCTTTTACTGCCAAGTGGAATAATCTCTCAGACACTGTTTGCCCTCATGTAATTTAAGGGAAGAAACGATAACACGTGTACGCTTTGTCTGTCCTGCATACAGGGGTCCTCGCCGTAGGTGGCTAAGGCCTTTGTGCTCTAATCTCAGCACTAGATCATGCTTGACAGCGTTTCGTATCTTGGTTTCGAACACTCGCCCAGACAGAAACATTGCTGTGGCAAAATTTTTAAGTTGGTTCTGGGCCTTGAGACGGAAAAACCTGAAGGCTAGATAGAGTGTATTATGTGCTCAATGACTATCCCTCTGTTAGGCAGGCTTCTGGGATGTGTTCATTAGTGCATTATCATTTTTTTAAATTATCTATTTTAAAATAAAATTTTTCTTTTCTTTTTAATTGTTAGGAATATTTGATAATGATGATATTAAATTTTGTGAGTAGGTGTGCTCTTATGGTGTTATTTATTGTTTTAATTGACACTTCTTGATGTTTCTTTTATGATTGAAAAACATCAAATAAAGACTAACTGAACTGAACTGTATTAGAGATTTTCCCTTTGAAGTCTCCATCAATTAGTACTGATAGGTAGCCTTTAGTTGCCATTGCTGTTTTTATCTTCTCTAATATTTTTACTAGTAGAGAGTCGTAGAGGTGTCCCGGTGGGATGTAGAAATTGAAGATTAGCAGATCCTGGATGGTGTTCAAGCTTTTATTTCAATGTTTAATCTTAATGACCAGAGCATTTTTGAAACATAAATCGATGACTTCTAGGTCCCAATAGATTTCTTCCTTGAGGATAATTGCAAGGCCTCCTTTTGCGTGGCCCCTTTTTGTGGCCTCAGCTGCGATGTCGAACACAAAGTAATTTCTTTGAGTAAAAGTGTTGCTGCACTTTCTTGTGGCTTTTCCAAAACAAGGGGTGTGGTGTGAGAGACTTCATGTAATAATGCAGCCCAACAGACCAAAATGCACTTTATGTTTTTCTGTTTACTCTATAAAGTTTCAAGAGCCTGTTTTATTAAACCTATTCTGAGGGATATCCGTCCCTGTACTTACAAAGAAGGCTTTGAGTATTAGAGGTCATTATCAACTGCCACTATCTGTAGCTCTGTGCTCAGTTTTATTAGAATTGCTTTTTTAATAAGGAAACCGTATGAATCATGAATAGTTTTTATTGTTTTTATGTAACATAGCACCAATTTTTGTGTATTGTTTGTATAAACCATTTGTATCTTAAAAATTCTCTGGATTTTAAAACAAATGTAGCAATTTTTGTAAATTTTTAGGATTCGTTCGAATCGAATAAAGTTATTTGACTTGACTTAAGACTTGAGTAAAAGTGTTTGCAGACCAGGTTTCTTGTAACAAGAGAATTGATTTTCTAGAATAAGGGCTAGCTTTTCTCTGCTTTTCCCGGCGATATTCCAAGAGACAATTGTTATGCTTCTGCTAAAAAGGAACTGTTTGTGCGTTTGCCTGTTTATTGCTGTTCAAGTTGCCTGAAATCCAGGACCAGGTATTTTCTTTTAGTTGTGGCTCAATTTTTAGAGGAGCCTTGTTCCAAATTCGTCGCTCAACTTTGTTGATCAATATTCATTAAGGATGCGGCGGGCATACTTATTTGGGTTTTTGGAGTCCAATTCACGTGGTTATTCCGCGGGTGAAACTTACTCTTGTTGTTATCCTTTGACCTGTTGTACTGTGTAGCCTTCACATTAACTTCAGCCACGTGAAAACCATTTTTATGAAGAATGTCTCTCTCTTTTAGAATGATAGCTGGAATATCGTTGGACCAAAACTCCACAGTTGCCACCGTTAGATTGAGTTTATTCGGGAACGCTACTAATTTTATTTCACAAGTTGTAAGTGAATAAAGTTGATGAATCTTATTCAGTAGGTTTAATATTCTCCCATGATTTAAAGGAATTATGTTGCAGGAGAATGGGTCTGTTAGTTCCGGAATACAAGAGACAATTTGGTCTCCCTTTCCATATGTGTTTTAGTAGAGAAATTTGTTATTTTCACCTGAGTTTACTTTGTCCTGGTATTCCTCTGACTATTTTTTTTAAAAATTTGATGCCAATGCGTTTAATTTTTTCCCTGTGCCCCTTTGGTTTCATATGAAAGGGAATATTCATCTATATTTTGGGTTGTCTCTAGATTTTTCATAATTGGTTCATTGCTCTGAACTATTTGTTCGGGTGTTTGTGGGAACTTTACTTTCCTAGTCGATCGTCTTGAGATTTTACGCTTTGCTCTTTGTTTATTATTTTTACCCTTAATTATGTTCTCATTTCCTTTGACTTTGGCGTAAGCTTGGATTCTTCTATGATTGAAAGACCTATAGAGTCCTTATCCTCTTTCGTTGGTATTTGAATTAACATCCCTTGTTGACTCTTCTGTTTGAAAATGGGAAACACGGGTATCGCTGGTTGAGGGATGCTTTCTATCTAGGTTTCCTCAAATAATTTGCGTTGAAAGTAGACTTCTTCATTGTTTATGTGCCTATTTTTCACTTTTTTTAGGTGAATCCCTCTGTTTGCATTGCCTTGTGCACGTTTCCTGCAAGATGGTTAACGGAAACCGATGGTAAATTTGGACAAATTCGCAAATATTCCTAGACCGCTTACTATAGTTTTGGGATTTTGATTGGTTTGTTTTTTCCTCTTTTTTTCCACTAGATATTCTAATATTACAGTTTGTGTTTCAAGAATCATATCCAAGTTTTCTATATTCTTCTTGAAGAAAGCCAAACTAGATTCCAAGATTCTCTGTAAGGTAAAGAAGGTGTTAGATATAGGTACTCGCCTGTTAGGGGATTGCGATGTATTGAAGAATGGGAGTTCTGGCAATCATGAGCACTTTTCCATGCAGACTGTGGCATTAGTTGGAGTACTATTGCAGGAAGAACCTCCAAAGCTATATTTGGCCATTGGTGGAATTGTACCTGGTCCCCCCATTGATCACAGTTTTTTGTAGTCCATTGGCTATTTGCTTTCTTGTTCAACTGCTGTTTGTGGGTCCTTATTGGACATTAATTGCACTTGAGCACAATCCGCTTCCTCTGTCTGGGATTTTCTCCCGTTGAATTCCCTGCTCAACTCGGGTTGATTGATCCGCTGTTCTGAGCCTGTCAGTGAAAAATGTTGCTATATCTACAGTTCCTGGAACTGCTCCGATATGAGATGCTTTATGTTTACTCTTTCTCGTGGATTAGGCCGTACCCAGTCTTTTCATATGCACTGTTCAAGATCTGAGTTTTTTGTAAGCCATGAAGGTCAAATGATGGGATGAGCTAAGGGTTTGCCTGATTTGTTATTGAGCAGTGCTCTTGCCTGCTATCTTTCTTTCTTACTTTGCCCCCAGCAGCTGTAGCAAAGTTATCTTCATTTTCCTGCTCAGGAGTTGTTAAGTGTGTATTTAACGTGTGTTTTCTGGAGGTCGGACACCACTTTAGAGACTATGGACAGAAGACTAAGAGCAGCTTCCTCAATGCTATTGCCCACCAATTTCGCCTTCACACCCCTACAGCGGGGCCTTGCTATAGTGATAGCAGGTTCCTGCACATTAAGCGCAGAGCTTTAGGTGAGGGGTGGTCTCCCTCGACTACACCCTGCAACTGTATGCTGAGCGAGTGGGGCACTCCTAGGCAAACCACAGGCCACACCCAGATCTGGCTGGGCCGCCTCTGTGGACCCCCTGAGGCACGCTCTCAGCAGGAGCCGAGTACGACTCCTGCCCTCGCAGCAATCGTGGTAGGAACATAGTTGGGGTGAAATTGGGACATAGGTGATAGAATGTGGTGGAACGTGATGGAAAAGGAGATTCCAGGGGCTGGCTAGATGGGTTTATTTTTAGGAGCAGTGCTTACAAGAAACGCGACCTGCGCTCCTGGTCAAACGGTCAAATGCCTGGCCGCTCTTCTCTCCTGCTCTGCTACGCTCAACTCATCGCCGCTTCCTGGCTTTTGGTCAGGTTTAGGTTTTGTGCAGCATTTGGAACCTGCTCTCTATGCCCGCTCTGCTCTGTTTTGCTCTGCGAGTGGTACGAGTGCTGCTAGTGCTGTGGTGCTCTGTGAGGCTTTGCGGGGTTCTTTGAGGCGCCCTGGTGACCCAGCGACCCCTTGGAGCTGGGCTGTACCTGCGGTCTGCACCTGCTGCAGTCACAGCATGGTATACTGCTTGTGTCTCCTCGTTCACTGCAGCTGTTCGCTTTGCTGTTGCGGCGACTCTCTGCGGAACCGTTCTCTGCGGCACAGTTGCTCCGCGGCTCTCTCGCTCCTGCTGAGTGCTCAGGAAGCCCGGAAGTTAGAGACCGGAAGTCAGGCTCTCGTCAACCCAGTCCTGAGTCGAACACTGATAAGGTTTGGGGTGGGGAGGAGAGACCTCCTTGATTTCCTGGATCACCAATGGATTTCACATTACTTTCCACCACTAACTAGAAGTAGGTTGAGAGCACAAAGATAGAAACAATTGGCTACCTCTTTGAAAAATGCCAAAACTGTGGATCAAAATTAGGTTTTATGATTCAGTTCTGCATGTTCCAAAAAGCTGGGAGAAGATGGTGACTTTAGTTCAGTGAACCATTTGTTGATGCCATTTCTAAGAAAAAAACAGACACTTTTATCTGGAGACCTTTTCCCCTATTTTAACAACAAACTTACATTTAGCCTTATTTTGGCTATTTTCTCGGTCCCCTCCAGAGGAATTCACAAACCCTGGGTCTCTTTAGAATCCCTAGGATGTTAGAAAAAAAGGACACAAATTTGTGTTGATACCTCATGTGGAAAAAAAGTTATGAAGCCCTAAACGCGAACTACCCTAAATAGCAGAAAAAGGGATCATCACTGATGGGGGAGAGGCCCAGCAGCTAATGGATTAAGAGGTAGCACTGACCACAATTACAAGGAGAGGACAGCATGCAAATGAATGACTGAGACAGTGTTTAGGTGAAGCTGTGAACTGAGATAGGACTGCATGTAACATCAGACTTGAACAAGAAATGCACTGAGGTAATACTATAAGCAAATTAAATGTATTGAGGCAGCAGTACAGGTAAAGTGCCTGGCTTTACCATAAGTAAGAAAATGCAGAGAGGCAAGACAAAGGGCCTCATTTTACAAGGTCCCTTGCAGCACTTTTTTTGCTGCAGGAGCAGGGGCGGCTTCTCCACACGGGCCAAAAGGGTGTCGACCCTGCCCTCCACAATCACGTTGCAGCTGCATTGTTTTCTCAAAATATTACAGGTTTTACATGTCAGAAAACAATCTCATCGATCATTTCCTTACATGTAAAAGTTGCAATGTCACCCTACATCAGAAGAGGGCTCCCTGGACTGTATTGCACATGTGTCAGGCGTGGGCTGTTACAGCCCATCCTTTCACATATGTAATACATATCTGACATGCTGCACTAACATCAGGCGGTGCAGCATGTCAGATAATGCTGAATTGGGGCCTGTCCCTCATGTGCCCTTATTCCCCATCAGAAGCTTTGACATAGGAAAAAGGACAACCCTTCTGTTGTATCAAAGCTTCTGACTGGGCATAAGGGTGTGAGGCTCGCTCTGGTGCTTTGTTTGTTCAGTCTCAAAGTCGGGAATCGATGTGCAAAGGGAACTGCACTCTGGACTACACCATGTAAGTTTTCACATTGTGTGCATGAGTAAGAATATGTTTATGTTGTGTATGTGCTTATGAATAGGACACATTACAACGCAAACATTTAAAACGCATGTCTTTACAATGTGGTTTTTACATGGTAACATCCATTACAATGCATGATTTTACAACGCATGCCATCACAACGCATTTGTTGAAACTAATTTACAATGCATTCCATTACACCGCATACCATTACAATGTATACCATTAATTACAATGTATACCATTACAATGCATAATACTAATACTTGTAGGGTAAGTGTTGGATAGAGTAGAGGTATAAATGACTAGTCCCCCTCCAGTTAGTGCAACAGTAGGGTAAGTGTTAGATAGTGTAGGTATAGAAATTACTACTCCCACTCCAGTGAGTGCGACAGTATGGTAAGTGTTGGATAGTGTAGGGATAAAAATTGCTACTCCCACTCCAGTGAGTGCAACAGTAGGGTATGTGTTGGATAGTGTAGGGGTAAAAATTACTATTCCCACTCCAGTGAGTGCAACAGTAGGGTAAGTGTTGGATATTGTAGGGTTAAAAACTACTATTCCCCATTACTTACCTTATAATGCGTTGTAATGGGATGCGATGTAGTGACATGCATTGTTATGGCTTGCGATGTAAAGGCAGATGCGTTGTATTGCCTGCTTTGAAAATGTAGTGCGTTGTAATGACTGTGTTGTAATGGTTGTTTCCTGTGCCTGTCTGCAAGCGTGCGCCAGTGTGTATGTTTATGTGAGCGTGTTTGAGAGTGTTTGTTTGTATGTGTCCTGCCAACCATTTTGTGATGTTCCATTTGATAGCCCCACTACTCTATAAATTGACCAGCCACAACTGTGCCGGAGCATCCCTTTTTTGATTCTCCGCATGCGCAATGTGCCCAGCATATTTACAAGGCCACGTAAGCCAATTTACGTGGCTTTTCATGGCCTTGTAAATATGTGCCCCTTTCATGAAGAACACTGTGTGAAAGGGGCGTTCCATGGGTGATGCTGTAGGTGTTCCCTCACCTACACCCATGGAATCTTTAGCATTCTCAAATTTACAACGAATCAGAAACCTGGGAATGTGTCAGATTCTAACACCACCCCATGGGTGGTGTTAGGGAGTCGCGACAGGAGAAATATCCTTATTGCTCTTTGTTTTTTCCTTTTTCTATGTGTGCTGCATTCTGCACAAATAGGGAAATCAACTCAATTGATTGATTTTGTGCAGAAAGGTGTCCCTTTCTGGACAGAATCAATTAACCCAGCAGTACAGGCACCCTTGCACCATGGCGCAATGGTGCCTGCTTTGGCGCACTGCAGCCCATTTTGTGCCCGCCCAGGGAAAAAGGACAAGAATTCCAAGCATCTAAATAGATGGGAGCATTCCTGCCCTTTTCTTTTGATGCAGGTTAGCACAGCAAGGTTCCTTGCAGTGCTGAACTGCGCCAAAACCTTGTAAATGAGGCCCAAAAAGTTTACACTTGGGTCTGTACTTTAGTCAGTAGCGGTCGGCAGTAGGTGTTTCTATAGGGCGGTGACGTGGGCAGGAGGAGGGGCAGGGTGGGGGGAAATAATGTATGGATTACGGAGTTTTACAGGTAAGTAAACATTTAAATACATAAAACGAATTTCGTTGCGCACACTGCATCACCAAATGTGATGCAGTGTGCGCAACGAAATTCGTTTTATGTATTTAAATGTTTACTTACCTGTAAAACTCCGTAATCCATACATTATTTCCCCCCACCCTGCCCCTCCTCCTGCCCACGTCACCGCCCTATAGAAACACCTACTGCCGACCGCTACTGACTTTAATATAGCTCTTGGAATCAGTGGTGTTACAATAGCTCCCGTAGGACCCGTGGTGGGGGGCTTCTGAGCTCCAGGGGCCCTCTCTGGCACTGAGCACGGGCGGTGGGGCCCCTGTACTTAAAGCTCCTGACTGAGTATGTACAGTGGGGGAGCCCCTCCGTGAAATATACAGGGGGTCCTCAAGTTTTGTTATACCACTGCTTGGAATAGTCGAAAAGCAGAGATATATTCATTTATTTATGGTGGGTCATAAATTACAGTAATGCACAGCCAACATAGTTTTAAAAAACGTACTGATGAATGTGTCTTAACATTAACTATTTCCAGTTTCTGCATCAATTTCTGAAGATGAAGGCAGAATGGATTTCTTTTCTGGCTTCTGATACCTGTTTTCAGAGGCCTCGAAGCCACCAGTCCTCTTTTTCCATACACAATTAATGTTCGACGTATAATTAGTGTTTTTCATCCCCCATGGAGAGCCCCAGCTACCTCATTTACCATTACAGATCCAGCACCTGACTGACCACCATTCAAACTGTTTCACTCGGATGTGCCTTCTCGCTTATCCCATGATTGCACAGTGCGCAGGCTGCATTTCTCCTGGGGTCCAATTAGCAGAGAAGGCAGCAAAACCAGATAGCTCTGACGACAGGTTTCAATGTGAGGATAATAAAGTTTCACTGGACTGCTGGTGAATTTGTGGTGCCAACATGTGAAACGCATGGAGCAAAATGCTTGCGAAACTTCCATCTACAGAGTGTGAAGCACAGAATCAAACGTAGAGAGTTTCCAAATGTGACAATAGGGGCCAGATTTACTCATTTCTCATGCAGCACCGTGCAGTAGCTGCAAATGCTGTCCTGCGTGCGAAGGACTGAGCAGGAGAGTGCCAAATGTACTGAAATACAGCACTCTCCTCCCCTTTCCCTGGTGCTTACACTGAAATCAGCTGCCCTACGCCATGGAGACATCTTTGTGCCATGGTGCAAGGGAGTCTCCGTGAGGCAAGCCTACATAGGTTTTGTACTGGAAGGATATCCTTCCAGTACAAAATAAAAGGCTTAAACTAATTTTAAACATTTTCCCACTATGTATGTATGCTGGACAGTGCAGTGCACATGCAAAGTAAGAATATAAAGGAGATAAAGGCATGTCTCCTTCAGAGCACCTGGTTGAAGGGTGCTCTATTTTCTGACACTAAACCCTCTCTACTCTATTTTGTAAATTGGGTTTTCTTGCAGAAACATTGGGTGGTTGCATGGGAACTCCAAAGCACCACTCATGGTACGCCCCCTCGGCGCTAAGTAATCCAAAGCAGAGCTACGTGCTGCTTTGCATTACTTTCACGTTATTTCTAGGTTTAGAGCTGGAAAGTAAATTGGATGAAAAGATTTTGCGTTGATTTGCGTCACTTTTGTGACACAAACACAGCGTAAAATCTTTGTAAATCTGCTCCTCACTGTTTACAAAGCTGTGCGAATAATCGAGTCAATTCCAAAGCAGTTACCTATTACCAAATTGCATTACGCAATCTGGAAAACATTTTTCCCTTTTTAGACTGTCCTGCTCTCAGTAAAACTCTTTTAGAGCTTGGTTAAGACTATCCTTTGAACTGGTAACTGTCCAATCCCCCTCTGCTACTAATCAACCAGGGCAGTCCCCCTACTTTGCTTACCTTGCTTACCTACCCCTCTACTAATCGGTTCCTCCCATAAGTGAAATCTGAATCTAAAGAGCTAGTGGCACTCCCTTGGGGGGGGGGCATCAGCTGACAACACAGCAAATCCCTCCAGTAACAATTTTCTGCTTATTAGAAAGGCTCTAACGTGTATGTATGCCTTCTTGTACCTAGTGTGCTAGTTGTAATGAGGATATGACACATCAAGAAGCCAAATAGGCAAACCCTCAACATAGGCTGATTGTTTGAAGGAATTACCCTATTACACTGCTACTCTCTCGCACAGCAAACTGATTGGAAGAAAGAGTGAGAACAGCTGAGGTCAAGGATAAGGAAAGATAACATGTAGGTGTGTTAGTAGCATTCAATGTAGTCACATACATGATTGAGGAGAGCAAGCTACATAGAAAGAAGATATTTATAGAGTTGAAGCACATAGAATGGAAATAAATACAAGGATCAAGAAGAAGGCACCTTTACTGGCCATTGATAAAGCAAGGAAGACACACACAACTGCAGAGTACAGAGAGAGAATAGGAGGAAGACAAATACAGGAGCCAAAGACATAGAAAGAAACACCTAGGCTAGGGAACTTACAGCCAGAAGTATGATCGGACTGGTCAGAATAGTGGTCACGAACTCCACACCACATTTTCGACACCAATGTTTACATAATATTAAAACACATTACAAAATCTCCGGTCACAGGGGACACAGAATAACTTGCTAAATGAACATTATTAGGTAGGTAGGTTTCTATGTGTGACCCCTTTGTGATTGGCTACACACAGAGGAATGGTGGCAGGATGCAAGGGACAGCAGCCTATCATCACTGCATTAGCATTCCTGACATGGAAACGTTATGTTTTTTTAATGCAGCTTTTCTTCCTTAAAAGAACCAGTGATGCTTCAAAGAACAATAAAAGTTTCCTGTTTGGTAAAACTTTGGGGGGTGCAGGTAGTGGTCCCCGGCTCCACTGACTACTCCACCAGAGCCAGCAACACGACTCCCTAATGGAAAGAGATCACTAGGGCCCCTTCCCCATTGCAGATCAGTTGCCACCTCCATTAGGAAGATCCGAGACTGTAACTCATAAATGGATTGTGAATGCAATGGCGCTTGCATACCATTAATAGTAAACTGAATCGCGATTGGGAAGGAACACCCCTTTGACACCACTACCTGTTAGCAATTCAGAATGGCTTGCTAAACCCATTTGGTGGATTGGAAATCTAAAAACTCCTGTTTTGGTATTTGATTTTACTTTTACTTGGCAGCATTATCCCCTGGTTTTAATCCCTAGCCCCCCCACTTGCACTATAAATGTTTAAAACCCACCGCTGTTGGGCGGGCCCTCTTCCCGGCTTGTGATCGGTCCGTGGCGGCCATATTGGGCGAACCTGGGGACGCCTGCTGGTGCCATCTCGGACATCGCGCGTTCTAGTCATCAGAAGGACGCTAGAAGGCTTCAAAAGGAGGTCATGCTGACGCGCAGCGGGGACGCCAGATTTCCGCCGTGTTTCGCCAGAGTTCAGCCCGTCTGCGCCCGTCCGCGCTGAGGACGGGCTGGACGCTGGACATTCTTCTATATTACCACAGGTAACTTATCACTATTCTTTCTTGGAGTCACTAGCTCTCAAACCATCTCACTTGCCCTGTACTCACAAGTTTTCTCCGGAGGGTGTAATGCACTCCTCTCTTTGTCACACTTGTAAATCGGCTGTTCTACCTTCTGTATCTCCTAAAAGGAGCTCCATGAATGCCTCTATTTCACCTGGGGACACGACGATTAAAAAGGGATTCCTGATTAACGCTAGGTCTCTCATCAAAAATAATATCGCGTTCCATGAGTTCGTGGCGGACAGACAACCGGAATGGATGTTTGTTACGGAAACATGGGCTTCTAAGTCGTCGGGTCACGATTTACTGTTGGCCATTCCCGAAGGCTTCAAATTGCTCCGACAGGATAGACTTAAACGTCGAGGGGGAGGACTTGCCATTTTATGTAAATCCTCCCTGTCTTGTACGATAAAATCTTTGTCAGTGGCCTCGGATCCTTTTGAGGCTTTTTATTTTTCTATTCTATGTGCCCCCTCGGTTTCCTTTTCTGGAATCCTCATGTATAGACCTCCCGGATCTAGAGTGACCTTCAGTGGGGACCTTTTGAGAATCCTTGAACCCTATTTTGGTAAACCCCATCTGACAATACTTGGGGATTTTAATTTTCATTTGGAAAACTTAAGAGATACAGACACCGCTAGGCTGGTGGACTCACTTGCAGCCTGTGAGTGTATCCAACTTGTGAATAACCCAACTCACCGGGCGGGTAACATTTTAGGCGGCGTATTTACTAATGATTCAAGACTTTCTGTGGGTACTCCGGTGCCTCTAGTTTGGTCAGATCATTTGGCCGTACCTCTTTCTCTTGCTTATGCCCCGGCAGAACTATCTGTACTAACTACTAGCACCAGAGGACCAAAAAGGAGTTTTAGGAATATTACTAATGATGTCCTTGCTCCATATATAGAGACGAGCAAGTACTCTCCCTCGAGAGATGTGGACGAGGCAGCTGATGGGCTTTCTTATTCCATCACTAAAGCGGTTGAGGAACTGGCCCCTTTATCTTATCGATATTCGGCTCGTCGTAAACCCTCTGCCCCATGGTTCACTGAATCATTAAGACTTCTGAGACAAAGTTGTAGAAGACAAGAAAGAAAATGGAGGAAGACCTGGGATCCTACTAAAAAGGGAGGTACACAAGTGTCTGTTAAGAGACTACAAAGCCAGTGTCATCAGGGAAAAACAGCAGTTTTTCTCGAATCTCACTACCTCCCTCACTTCTTCTAGGGAGCTCTTCAAGATTGTCGACTCCCTCTGCTCCCTCCTGATTCTGGACCCAGTTGTGGGCTCGCAGGAGCTATGTGATAATATCTCGGAGTTCTTCCATAAGAAAATTGAAGATATATATCTTGCTTTGGAAACTCAGAGGAATACCTTAGGGGATCTCTCTCTTCAAACTCTGGTCAATCTAGAATCTTGGCCTAAAGACCCCTCCAAGAGTCTAACTGATTTCCCGCCACTTACCCCTGAAGGGCTTGCGCTCTTGCTGGATCGGACTAAATCATCATCTCCTCTTGACCCATGTCCTCTGAAGACCCTGAAGGAAGGCAGGCTCACACTTCTCCCGCCTCTCCTGGAAGTGATGAACGGTGCCATAACTCAAGGCATTTTTCCCTTAGCTTTGAAAAGGGCGATAGTGAAGCCTCTTCTTAAGAAGCCCACTCTGGACCCGGAACAGTTGAAGAATTTCAGACCCATTTCACTGTTACCCGCTCCCGCAAAAATGCTTGAATCTCACCTGAATCTACATCTCTCCACCTTTCTGGATTCGTCTGGGTTCCTTGACAGCTCCCAGCATGGATTCCGAAAGGCCCACAGTACGGAGTCAGCTCTGACTATGGTGGTGAATACATGGTGGAAGAAACATTACGAGCACTGGCACAAGCACTGGACACTGTGACTTGGGAATACGTTACTCCAAAATCATTCATCTTACAATGTGCTAGGATGGCACTAAAAGAAAACTATTTCGAGTACAAGGGACAATTGTACCTTCAATGCACAGGGACCTCAATGGGCAGCACCTTCGCTCCCAGCATAGCGGGGTTGTACGTATACGATTTTGAGACCAAGTACATCCTGCCTACATCTAACCCTTTTACCTCCTCCATAGGATTATGGAGGAGGTATATTGATGATATCCTCATACTATGGACGGGCACTGAAAATAGTCTCATTGAATTCTTGAGCTGGGTCAATACCCTTGACCCCTTTCTTAAATTCACTAACAATTACAGCATAGAATCCATAGTTTTCTTGGATGTGGTCATAAGGATCGAGGGCACATCTCTGACTACAGTGACCCATCAAAAACCTACGGCAAAGAATAACCTTCTACAATTCAGCAGTTTCCATCCGAGGCCGCTACGTGAAAACCTGCCCTACGGGCAATACCTTAGTCTAAGAAGAAATTGCAGTAGCACAACAGACTATAAGACACAGGCAAAGGACCTGACGGTTAAACTGAGACAAAGAGGCTACCCTCAAGACATCCTCAACAAAGGACAGATCAGGGCCCGGAATCAACCTCGGGAAGCCCTCCTGGAAAAGAATGAGAAAATTGACACTGATGTCCCACTAACTTGTGTTACCACATATAGCACACTTTCAGATAATGTGAAAAAATCTATAAATAGGAACTGGAGAATTATCACCAGCAGCATAGGTGATTGGGAAAAACCACTCTTTTCCTTCAAAAAGGGCAGAAGTCTTAAGGACACCCTGGTCCATACAAGACCTTTAACATGTCCTCCATCACTCACCAGATCTGTGACTGAAACTTGGCACTTACCCCCCATCACTGGACATTTTCCATGTACTGATTGCAGTGTCTGTCACTTAACCACCCACACAAAACAGCTTAATTTGGAACCAGGCAAAGTATGGACCCAAAAATCCCATACCAATTGTAACTCCACAAACGTTATATATCTGATTACCTGCCCGTGTGCCAAGAGATATGTGGGCATGACAACCAGGAAAGTCAAGACACGCATTGGCGAACACCGCAGTAATGTTCGCTGTAAGAAAATAACTACCAAACTAAGCGAGCACTTTCTGCAGGCAAACCACACTCCCAATGATATGACCTGGACAGTAATAGAACAGGTCAACAACCCCAGGAACAGAGAAAATATCCTGTTTGAAAAAGAACAGCGCTGGGTCTATAGACTGAATACACATATTCAAGGCCTAAATGACCAAATACCTTGGGCCAGCGTCCTCAAACAGTAACTATGAATAATAATGACCTTTTCTCATATGAGGGTACCACCTATGTTTATTGTTCAGTACCTGTGAATACACTCTTTTTCTGCATCCTTAACCATTTAAAATACTGTGTTAGACTTGTAATACCATCGTCCATTGCATTGCCTTATTTGATGATCTTTCGAAGCCCACGATCAACAGCAATGACGTTATGCATTGGCTTGTCAATATCATCTGTCTAAGAGAAACGGACTCAAGCGCCCAGTCCGATTACCGCCCCCTTGTAGGCTTGCGCTCCAAGCCTCGATTTCAAACAGACCCAAACTCTTACTTCGAGCGCGCATGCGCACTACGCGTGCGTTCCAAACCTCGCATTGGACAGAACTGACGCGAGCGCGTCATTCACAGTAGCGCGGGCTTGCTTTCCAAGCCTCAGTTGGAACCAAACCCTCCGATTGGATGACGCTCCGACGCCTCCCACTCTTAGCGCCGGGCTTTCCCCTCGCTCGTGATCCACGAGATCCAGCGGGGGACAGCTAGGTGCCGAGAGGGTGCAGAGCGTTGCGGGCGTAAGACCAACCAACCAACCTTACATCAATACAAGCTAAGTTTTGTGTGTGTGAGTCTCTGCCAGACATTTTGAACTCTCCTTTTGTGTTTGTGTTTGTTTTACCCTGACAGGGTGTGCCATTGTCGCTCCCACCCCCCCCCCTGAATCTATGGGGCGTGGCTCACATTGAATACAAGTGAGGATTGTTTCACGTATATTCTCATTTAGCGTGCCTACTTTAAGCTCTCTAAATTCACGGCCAGCAAGGCTACACATTATCATTACGTGGCTCTGCATTTTACACTTCGGGGATCATTTCTCCGTTTTCCTACTCTAGGTAATGTTACATTTACGGGCAGCCGCCTGGCTTCCCCCACGGATGGACTTAGCACTGCAAGCCTCCATTTACATTACCTCACCAATTGTGCAACGTCTTGAGCCAGATCACTTGATACTGGTTCTAGTTGAGGCCCACCACCGTGGTTCTTGGGCACAACCTCCATTCCAGAATGCATTCCATTACGGCCACGGCCTTTGATAGGTTTGTTAGCACGTACCACGCCGCACTATGAGTTGAATGGCAACAATGCTAGATCAGTAATGACTGTCTATTCTTTCTATGTTGTGTGTATTGTTTGTTTGTCGGTCTTTCACCCACCTGCAGACTTCTGGGCTCCTCGCAATAGAGGAAAATCCCCTAGCCTTTTGGTTTGTATTTCACGCACCAATTTTTACACATAGCACAACTTTTTAACTTTCACTGCCTACGGCAGGGTAGGCCTTAGCGCGCCTATACCTGTTGAGGCAACACTCGCTTACTGGTCCTGACGAAAGCCCTGTAAATTCAAACACTTAAAGGGCAGAAACATGTTGACCTTCCCCTAACAGGGAAACACCTGTATTTCTTTTGGATAGTTTCCCTGCACATAGTTCTTAATTTTAATATGTCAAGTTGACCAGCAAATAAATGATTTTTTGGGACAACCTCTGACATTTTTAATCACACTTTTTTTCACTCTTCACTCTCACAAAACCTGCTCCGCAGTCTCCTGGCGTCGTAGCACACTGGGGAGGTACTCGATCTCCCCAGTGGACCCGATGATGAAGCATGTCACCACTAGGGTGAGTGAGGGTTTCTTGAAAAAACCAAGAATTTTTTCTTGAAAGCTAGGCCAGCTTTGTGAACAACCACAGCTGGCTTCATATTTTTACGTGCTATCTCTACTATATTCACGCCACACTGACATACACTCTTCCTTTGTTGATATATCTACTAATTGGGGACTGAGAGTGCCCTTGAACCCGGTCTCTCCCTTTGGTGACTGGTGAATAACATCCGCCTGAAGGTGGATTCAGGCCAAACCACGGTGCTGGTCCTACTGGACCTCACAGCAGCATTTGATACCCTGTCTCCCTCTACGCTTACATCACGCTTGAGGGAGGCAGGGATTGCGGGTCTGGCTTTGAACCTCCTGCACTCCTTTTTACATCTTAGAGAGCAGAGAGTCATGCTTGGCGAATTCCTTTCCCCTGCCAAATCCTTGCAGTACGGGGTGCCACAAGGGTCAGCCCTGAGTCCGACCCTATTTAACATTTATGTGGCCCCCCTTGCGAGGTTAGTAAAATCTCAGGGGATCGAAATGGTGTCATACGCCGATGACACCCAAATCATGGTGTCGCTGGCCCACTCTGTTTCCACCTCCGCCTCCAACTTTAGGACCTGCATGCAAACAGTCTCGGACTGGATGCTCCAGAACTCCCTAAAGTTGAATGGCGATAAAACTGAGATTCTGGTCTTTGGCAAAGACCAGGATGTCTGGTCTAGTGAGTGGTGGCCGTCAGCTCTGGGAACAAGTCCATCTCCTTCCCAGTCAGCTAGAAATCTAGGCGTAATTTTTGACACCTCATTGTCCATGACTCTACAGGTCAATCGAACAGTGGCCACATGTTGGGGGGTCATAAAAATCCTCAAGAGAATTCTTCACTATCTCTCTCCTTTAGCACGTAAGCAGACGGTGGTTGCATTAGTGGGTTCCAGGTCGGACTACTGCAACGCACTTTACGCAGACTCCAACAAGGGTCTCATTCAGCGCCTTCAAGGTCGTACAGAACGCGGCTGCTCAATTTGTTTTGGCGCTTCCTAATGCATCCTCCTCAACAATGGCCAGAAAGAGTCTGCATTGGCTCCCTATACATCTGAGGATCTCTTTTAAGATCTTATGTCTAGCATATAGAGCTCTCGCAGATGGGTCACTGGACCCCCTAGGTGCCCTTCTGACTCGCTACTTGCCCAGTAGACCCCTCAGATCTTCGGAGATGAATCTGCTGGTGGTTCCTCATACCAGAAGGGTACACTTGGGTAATAGGGCATTTTCCATTGTAGCCCCTAGACTGTGGAATTCTCTTCCCCAGGAGATTAAGACCCAACCCTCTCTGTCCCTTTTTAAAAAAGCACTGAAAACCTGGTGTTTTATCAAGGCCTACCCACAGTGAGAGTATATTTTAATAGCTAGTTTTCATTTGGTTAGGCGCCTTGACGCCCATTGGGCTTAGTAGCGCTATAGAACTTTATTTTCATTTTATTTCATTTCAAGGCACACATGGCCAGTTACATGCAAAAGAGATTCTGTAGTGAACCAGAAAGTCTAGTCTGCTCTCTCCATTATTCTCAGATGACATGTGCTACCACTATCAAAAGATCAGGAACCCATGGTGATGGGTCCAGAGACCTAGTTTGTATGTTATGGTTACTGCATAAGTTATGTCAGTGCTTGCCAAAAGAGAAAGAAAAATTTCTTTCTAGAGTCCCCTCACTCACCGGGGTTTCCCCACGGTGACATGCTTCATCATTGGGGCCATCCCAGTTCTCTACAAAGAGGGGCGTGCTGCGACTAGCGAACTACGCAGGAGCACTGTATTTGTGAAAGGCTATGTGTGGTGTAAAGTGTATTGGTGCTTAATTGCACTTCATGGTCTCAGGCGAGGGCGGGATCACCTCGTGGAAGCATTGCTGTTGGGTTTTTAAAGGCAATAGTTAAAGTAGCGTTTCCTCGGAAAAACCGCGTTTTTAGTGAAGAGTATAAGACCCTCCTTACGATCGGTACAAAAGTCATGTCCGTTTGCGCTTTGTATGCCTGTACTTACTTCCGTATCGGTGAAGCCGCTTGGTATTACCTACTCGTTCCTCTCCCGACCGCATATTAACGGCGGTAGGGCGAGCGGTGTATTTGAAGTCACCGCGCTTCCGGGTTGGAGAGATTCAGAGAGCTAGACCGTTTGATGCATTACGGCCATATTGGGAGGATGTTAGCGTGACGGGGCGGGTGTGTTAACAAAAAGACCCTGTAATGCCGTTATACAAGGGTATTTGTAGAAAAAATGTTTTTACACAGGTGTCCAAATGTTCTGCTTCTATTGTGAGCTATTTAGAACATTTTTGGAAAAAAGAAAAACGTTAATCGTTTTTCGTACTCGGATCAAAAGAAAAGGGCGATTAATGGTGGCATGGTTGCTGGTGCACTTAGTTCTGTAGTAGCACATAGGTTTAGTGCATTCATTTCTTACAGTACCATAGAGAATGGTATGACATTCGATTTTATAAAGTTTCTTAGATTAGTTAATCAGGTTTTCAGATCTGGTGAATGGGTTACTGTTTTTATTGACATACCACATTTTAATCCGGTTAGGATTTGTTATACTTAGATTTTGAAAATATATTCATAACTCTGAATGGATTTGTTTGGTATGGTGGGTCACGTTAGTCTCTGAAAGTACCCCAGGGAATGTCATCATTCAACCCTAGGGTGTCTGTGTGTAACCTGAACACCCATCTTTGCTCACTTTCATGCAGAATTTGTTCCAGGTTGTCTTTGTTTTTTACAATTTCTAACACTACCCATGTCAAGTCATTGGGTGTGTGATTATGCTCAATGAAGTGGTTCGTCATCCTGGTTGTGGCTCGTTTGCACCGAATGTTGCTCCTATGTTCCACTATGCGGGTACTGATCTTCCTGGTGGTCATACCTACATAGTGTAAATTGCAGGTGCATGTTATTAAGTACACCACCCCACAGGTATTACAATTGGAAAAACCTCTTAGTTCCCATTTTGTGTTGTTGTTGAAAATTACAGTTTTTGTCACTGATGTTAAATGACAGACACTGCAATTATTGCAGGGAAAATGTCCACTAGGTAGTGGTTGTGTTCTTACTGTGGGGTTTGTGAGTACTGGGTGAGTGTGAACAAAAAAATCGTTTAGGTTTTTTCCCCGGCGGTGGGTGAACATAGGGGTGGGTATTTTGAGTCCACCACTGTTAACCACAGGACAATGTTCCTTGAATATCTTTGTGACTGTATCCGATACTTGATTAAATGTTATGATGCAGATTGGTCTTATGTTTTCTGATTCTGATTTCTCTTTTGGTTCCAATAAGGCATCTCTGTTGTTATTTCCAGCCCGTTTTTTGGCTTCTTTTATTAGTTTGTTGGGGTATTTCCTGAATCTCAGCTTTTTGCTCAAATCTTCTGCTTGAATCATGTAGTCTTCCTTGTGGCTGCAATTCCTCCGCAGTCACAAGAATTGACCAAAAGGGAGGTTTTGTCTGAGGTGGCGGGGATGAAAACTGTCATATGTTAATAGACAGTTGCGAGCTGTTTCTTTGAAATGGGTTGTTGTGATAAGGCTTCCTGAATTTGCATATATGTTCAGATCTAGGAACACTAGGCTAGTCCTGCTCATGAAACTCGTGAATTTCACGAAACGGTCTTGTATAGTTAACCATGTCAAGAAGGAATTCGCTTCATCTTCCGTTCCTTGCCAGATTAGGAAAACGTCGTCTATGTAGCATTTCCATGTCAGTATTTGGTGTCTGTATGGATTCGTCTCGTTCAGAATCTTGGTTTTTTCCAGTTGATGAACATACAGGCCCGCTATGCTCGGCGCAAAAGTGCTGCCCATGCTAGTCCCGTGCTGTTGTTTATATGGCAAGGCCTCAAAACGAAAGAAATTCTCAGTGAGTGTGTGAGGTTTGCTAACGCTGGGATAGCAATAAACCAGAGAGGAAAGTATAGTGGCACTGAAGGGTTTATTCAAACTTGATGCCTTACAGAATTACAGGTGAAACATAAAGTAGACTCCTTCGTCAGGCCAGGGGTCCCGGTTGGTACGTCTGCTTCTTACTCCCAGGTGGCGTGGCGCGGAAGGGAAAAGAAAGAGAGAGAACGCCACATTACTGGACTGTTTTTCCTTATCTGATACGTAGAAGGGCAGGGCAAAGGCGTGAGGGAACACCAGGGACCACCACCGTCTGTCGTGTTACTAAACCGAGGCGATACCGTAACCAACCCCGTCCCCTAGTCACTCTCAGCCACCCCTTAAGCCGTTCCTCCCTCTGTGTGAAACAGACCCCGTATACGAGCTCGTACCTTGCGGTGCCACACTTCTCCAGGTGAAGTGTGGCTGGGCGAAGCGTGGTATCGTTGGCCTCCTGGCTTTCCGGCAGTCGGTCTCTCCCCGTCTCCTGCTTCCGTCTCCTCGGGCACTTCGGTTCCGGGTTCCTTCCGTCCAGCGGCGAAGACGTCCGATGCTTCCTGTGCTGCTCCGGCGTTCGCGCCCTTCTGTTCGAAACCTCACGTTATCAGCGCCGTCGTGGAAGATGATTGGTCATCAGGTGACGACGTCACCGCTGAAGGCCCCGCCTCGGGGTAAGCCCAGGCAGCTGTGGAAGGTGCACGAACATCCTGTGTCCGCCGAGGCGGAAACGAAGAAGGACAGACATCAGTAGCAGAGTCGTGGCAGGTAGGAACCCCCTGAACACATTCAGTATCAGAGTCGTGGCAGGTAGGAACCCCCTGACACATCCTCCCCCCAGGATTTCCCCGATCGGGGGAAAGAGGAAATCGGGACAGAAAGTCAGCGTTGCCCTGATCACGACCCTTGCGATGACGGACCTCAATCTGAAAGGGCTGGAGAGCAAGGAACCACCGAAGAATGCGGTCATTGTGGCCACGGTTACGCTGCAACCAAGTCAAAGGGGCATGATCCGTATACAAAACAAAAGGACGACCCTCCAGATAGTACCGAAGCTTTTCCACACTCCAGCGGACAGCCAAACACTCCTTTTCAATGGTGGAGTAAGCCTGTTCCCTGGGAAAGAGTTTACGGCTGATGAAAAGCACCGGCCTCTCAAGGCCATCAGAATCCTCCTGTGACAGGACAGCCCCTATACCCACCCCAGAGGCATCCGTTTGAAGAATGAAAGGTTTCCTATAGTCAGGAGAAATCAGCACAGGTGAAGTTGTAAGGACAGTTTGTAAGGCCTGAAAGGCGGTCGACTCTTTAGGACCAGGAGCAGGTAGCCTTGGAGACGACTGCGTTTTCCTCAATAAGTCCGTGAGGGGTCCGGCCAATTCAGCGAACTGGGGAATAAACCGCCTGTAGTATCCCACTAAACCCAAGAAAGCCCTCAACTCCCTCTTGGTTTTGGGATAGGAGAGGTCCTGAATAGCCTTGACTTTCTCAGTCTGAGGTTCAATTAGTCCATTTCCGAGTACGTACCCCAAGTACTTAACCTTTTTGAAGGCGACTCGGGTTTTTTGGCATTGATGTGGAACCCTGTATCTCGTAGACTAGAGAGTATTTTCTCCAGATGGGTTTTGTGTTCCTCCCAAGTTTTGCTAAAGACCACAATGTCGTCCAAATAAGCGGAAGAATACTGCTGGTGTGAGGATAGGACAGTGTCCATTGCTCTTTGGAATGTGGCCGGAGCTCCATGGAGGCCAAAAGGGAGAACAGGGAAGTGAAAATGACCTGAGGGGCTGGAAAAAGCCGTTTTTTCCTGATCTGCAGGATGTAGGGGAATCTGCCAGTAGCCCTTGGTGAGATCAATGGTGGTAATGTATTGGGCCTCACCAAGACGCTCTAGCAGTTCATCCACACGAGGAAGTGGGTAGGCGTCCTGCTTTGAGACCCTATTCACAGCTCAAAAGTCAATGCAAAAACGGATACTTCCATCCGGTTTTGGAACTAGTACCACTGGAGAGCACCAGTTGCTTTTCGAGGGCACAATGACTCCAGAACGTAACATCTGGTTGATTTCATCTTGAAAGGCCTGTCTACGGGCCTCCGGAATTCTGTAGGGCTTTTGTTTCACTACCGTCCCCTGGGGAGTGGGAATCGTGTGGACGGCAATGTTGGTCTTCCCGGGTTGGTCAGAAAAGACATCCTTATAGTGGAGAAGTAGGGCCAGAATCTCTTCTCTTTGAGTTTCCGTTATTTCAGGATTGACAGGGGTGTTGTGTACTGTATGAGGGATGGTTTCAACAGTTTGTACCGATTGGGGAGGTTTTCCCAACCATTTTTTTAGGAGATTGATGTGGTACATCTGGGTCTTGTTCCCTTTGAGACGTAACACATAGGTGGTCTTCCCTATTTTCCTGATAACCTCAAAAGGACCTTGCCACTCTTTTTTAAGTTTGTGAGTGGAAGAGGGCAACAATACCAAAGCCCAGTCACCTACATCCAATTCCCTCCATTTTTTTCCCCTTTCGTAAAAGGTCTTTTGTTTCTTTTGGGCTACCGCTAGGTGGTCATGGGCCAACGTTCTAAGTTTGTGGAGTCTTGACTGTAGTTGTCGTGTATAGTCCAAGAGAGCCTCGGCTTCCTGAACTCCCTCCCTTTCCCAACTATCCTTCGTAATTTCGAGCAAGGTTCTGGGAGCACGACCAAACAGCAACTCAAACGGGGACGTACCCAGACTAGCTTGTTTTTGGCTTCGAAGGACAAAAAGGGCTAACGGCAACAACTGGTCCCAATTCTTACCATCCCCGGACAGAAGTTTCTTTAGGGTAAGTTTTAGACTGCCGTTATATCGCTCGACTAGTCCATCTGTCTGGGGATGGTATACGGAGGTTTTGATATGTTTGACTCCTAGTTGTTTGCAAACTTGGGCCATGAGTCGCGAAACAAAGGGGGTTCCCTGGTCAGTAATGATTTCCCGAGGAAAACCCATTCTGGAAAAGACTTCTACCAACTTCTGGGCAATGGCTGCAGAAGTGGCTGCTCTGAGAGGGAAGGCCTCAGGATACCGAGTGGCATAGTCAACCAAGACTAGGGCATATAAATGTCCTCTGGTTGACTTCGGTAAGGGCCCAATAAGGTCCATCCCAACCCTGTCAAATGGCTTTCCGATGATGGGTAGGGGGTTCAATGGAACTGCTGGAGGAACATATGGATTCCTGCGCTGACATATTTGACACTCCTGGCAGTAACGTTGTATCTGTGCACACACCCCTGGGCAAAAGAAATGTTTTAAAATAGCCTGTCCTGTCTTTTCTGCTCCTGAGTGGCCTGCCAATAAATGCGCATGTGCAAAAAACAGGATTTGGTCTCGGAAGTCAACAGGAACCAGGAGTTGGGGCATATCACCGGATTTGGCTACTCTATACAACAACCCATTTTCCTCAATAAATGTGGGAAATGTTCTCTGAGAAGGGTCTTGACCAGAACGGGCGATTTGCCAAGCATTAGAAAGCGTAGAGTCATTTAACTGCGCTGTTCTAAAATGAGTGTCTCTAGCCCAGGGCTCGGGAACTAGGAGCGCATTCCGGGGATCGGTTTGCAAGGCATCCTTCAACAAGACAGAAAACCCCGGGTTGTCAGTGCCTATAATCACAGGTTCTGGCAAAGAAGGCATCACTCCCACCACTACCTCGGTTACGGATCCTGCCGCAGTACACAAACTAACAGTGGCTAGGGGATATTCCTTGACGTCCCCGTGAACACATCGTATATGTACAGTTTTCCCTGCCATTAAACATGAAGGAGGAACTAATTCTTGGCGTACCACCGAGTGTTTACACCCAGAGTCTAGTAGGGCCCTTACTACTTTCCCATGTATGGTGACACTTACGTAAAACACCGGTCCAGTCTCTTCCGCAAAGAGAAGAGAATATGGTGCATAACTGACTTCCATGGGCTCTTCCTCCCTCTCTTTCGGCTTCTTTCTACAAAACCTCGCTATGTGTCCCCACTCTCCGCAATCATAGCATTGAGGTCCCTGAGTGGGTTGTACTTCCGGCTTGGGAAAGCGTGGTCGTTGAGGTTCAAACAGGGGTTTTACAAACTTTTTCTCAACTTTCACTGGTACTGGTTTCAAGGGTTTTTCTGGTTCTTTTACCGGGGGTCGACCTTGAGCGCGGGCATAAGAGGTGGCCATTTCAATGGCATGCTCAAGAGTCAATCCTGCGTGTTGTTTCAACCAGCGTTGCGTACCATAGGGAAGGGCCTCTAAAAATTGTTCGAGGTAAATTTTATTCATCACATCGTCTATGTTACCTTCATGTGGTTTCAACCAAAGGTCGGCAGCCGCTTTGAGTTTGTAAAACAGAGTTTTAGGAAGATCCCCGGGGGTACCTCGTTCCTGTCGGAATTTGAGTCTGTGTGTTTCTTCATCAACACCCAGTCGATCCAATACATATTTCTTTACGACAGCATACCCTGCAGTACCGTCCCTGTTAACTGTTTGATAAGCGGACTGGGCGTCACCGGTTAGTAACGGTGCAAGATAGAATGGCCACCTATCCCCCGGCCAGGCACTGGCTCTGGCAGCTCTTTCAAAGTTCAGGAAGAAAGCCAAAGGATCGTCACCTGGCGTGAACTTTTGTAACGGAACAACGGGGCCAGGGGCGTGTGTTTTACCTTGTCCTAACACCGCCAAAAGTTGATTCTGTCCCTCGGCCAACTTTACGAGATTATCAACTTGAGCCTGCATGGCGTTGGAAAAGGTGGTACGGTCTGTATCAGCCTGAGTAGCGGTCTGACCTATGGCCCACTCAAGTTTTGTCTGAGCTTCCTTCATTTGTTGAATCAAAGCTTCCATCTTGTATCAGAGGACGGTTCAAAGGAAATCCGAGTCACAGCACCACTTGTGAGGTTTGCTAACGCTGGGATAGCAATAAACCAGAGAGGAAAGTATAGTGGCACTGAAGGGTTTATTCAAACTTGATGCGTTACAGAACTACAGGTGAAACATAAAGTAGACTCCTTCGTCAGGCCAGGGGTCCCGGTTGGTACGTCTGCTTCTTACTCCCAGGTGGCGTGGCGCGGAAGGGAAAAGAAAGAGAGAGAACGCCACATTACTGGACTGTTTTTCCTTATCTGATACGTAGAAGGGCAGGGCAAGGGCGTGAGGGAACACCAGGGACCACCACCGTCTGTCGTGTTACTAAACCGAGGCGATACCGTAACCAACCCCGTCCCCTAGTCACTCTCAGCCGCCCCTTAAGCCGTTCCTCCCTCTGTGTGAAACAGACCCCGTATACGAGCTCGTACCTTGCGGTGCCACACTTCTCCAGGTGAAGTGTGGCTGGGCGAAGCGTGGTATCGTTGGCCTCCTGGCTTTCCGGCAGTCGGTCTCTCCCTGTCTCCTGCTTCCGTCTCCTCGGGCACTTCGGTTCCGGGTTCCTTCCGTCCAGCGGCGAAGACGTCCGATGCTTCCTGTGCTGCTCCGGCGTTCGCGCCCTTCTGTTCGAAACCTCGCGTTATCAGCGCCGTCGTGGAAGATGATTGGTCATCAGGTGACGACGTCACCGCTGAAGGCCCCGCCTCTGGGTAAGCCCAGGCGGCTGTGGAAGGTGCACGAACATCCTGTGTCCGCCGAGGCGGAAACGAAGAAGGACAGACATCAGTAGCAGAGTCGTGGCAGGTAGGAACCCCCTGAACACATTCAGTATCAGAGTCGTGGCAGGTAGGAACCCCCTGACAGAGTGCTAGTTGGCAGCACTCCATCACCACATGTCGTGGGGTATGGCATTTCCATTCGCTCTCAAACAGTACCTCTTCCAGTATTTGTGAAGTCTCTCTATGTGGCAGACTCGTGTATAGACTCTCCACATCCAGGCTGATAAGGATGCTGGATGTGGGGTCAAAATTCAGATCTTTCAAAAGGCAGAGCACGTCTTTGGTGTCCTTTAAGTAGGTATCGGTGTTTTGTACCAGAGTTCTTAAAAAGGCGTCAGCAAATTTTGACAGTGGTTCCAAAATAGAACCAATCCCCGAGACTTTAGGTCTACCTGGTGGGTTTTCAAGTCTCTTATGAATTTTGGGGATTGTATAAAAGTAAGGTGCTATTGGTTTTTTATTATTCAGAAATTCTGTTTCTTTTCTACTGAGCCAGTCATTGGCCAGGCATTCCTCAGTAAGGTAAGCAATTGAAACTCTCAACCGTTCAGTGGGGTCCTCTTTGAGGATGGTGTAGTTTCTTGTGTCTCCTAAGAGGCAAAGGCATTCCTTTCTAGAGTCTGCAGTGTCGGCTGGTTTGATCGTGATTTGGTCATTTTTGGATAGTTCTTGTATCGCTGTTAATTCTGCCTTGCTGGTGTTGTGGAAGACTTTAACTAAACATGGATCCAAAGCGAATTCCTTCTTGACATGGTTAAATATACAAGACCGTTTCCTGAAATTCACGAGTTCCATGAGCAGGACTAGCCTAGTGTTCCTAGATCTGAACATATATGCAAATTCAGGAAGCCTTATCACAACAACCCATTTCCCTTTGGTCAATTCTTGCGACTGCGGAGGAATTGCAGCCACAAGGAAGACTACATGATTCAAACAGAAGATTTGAGCAAAAAGCTGAGATGCAGGAAATACCCCAACAAACTAATAAAAGAAGCCAAAAAACGGGCTGGAAATAACAACAGAGATGCCATATTGGAACCAAAAGAGAAATCAGAATCAGAAAGCATAAGACCAATCTGCATCACAACATTTAATCAAGTATCGGATACAGTCACAAAGATAATCAAGAAACATTGGCCTGTGGTTAACAGTGGTGGACTCAAAATACCCACCCCTATGTTCAGCCACCGCCGGGGAAAAAACCTAAAAGATTTTTTGGTTCACACTCGCCCAGTACTCACAAACCCCACAGTAAGAACACAACCACTACCTAGTGGACATTTTCCCTGCAATAATTGCAGTGTCTGTCATTTAACATCAGTGACAAAAACTGTAATTTTCAACAACAACACAAAATGGGAACTAAGAGGTTTTTCCAATTGTAATGCCTGTGGGGTGGTGCACTTAATAACATGCACCTGCAATTTACACTATGTAGGTATGACCACCAGGAAGATCAGTACCCGCATAGTGGAACATAGGAGCAACATTCGGTGCAAACGAGCCACAACCAGGATGACGAACCACTTTATTGAGCATAATCACACACCCAATGACTTGATAAGGGTAGTGCTAGAAATTGTAAAAAACAGAGACAACCTGGAACAAATTCTGCATGAACGTGAGCAAAGATGGCTGTTCAGGTTACACACAGACACCCTCGGGTTGAATGATGACATTCCCTGGGGTGCTTTCAGAGACTAACGTGACCCACCATACCAAACAAATTCATTCAGAATTATGAATATATTTTCAAAATCTAAGTATAACAAATCCTAACCGGATTAAAATGTGGTATGTCAATAAAAACAGTAACCCATTCACCAGATCTGAAAACCTGATCAACTAATCTAAGAAACTTTTTAAAATAGAATGTCATACCAGTCTCTATGATACTGTAAGAAATGAATGCACTAAACCTATGTGCTACAACAGAACTAAGTGCACCAGCAACCATGCCACCATTAATCGCCCTTTTCTTTTGATCCGAGTACGAAAAACGATTAACGTTTTTCTTTTTTCCAAACATTTTCTAAATAGCTCACAATAGAAGCAGAACATTTGGACACCTGTGTAAAAACATTTTTTCTACAAATCCCCTTGTATAACGGCATTACAGGGTCTTTTTGTTAACACACCCGCCCCGTCACGCTAAGATCCTCCCAATATGGCTGTAATGCATCAAACGGTCTAGCTCTCTGAATCTCTCCAACCCGGAAGCGCGGTGACTTCAAATACACCGCTCGCCCTACCGCCGTTAATATGCGGTCGGGAGAGGAACGAGTAGGTAATACCAAGCGGCTTCACCGATACAGGAGTAAGTACAGGCATACAAAGCGCAAACGGACATGACTTTTGTACCGATCGTAAGGAGGGTCTTATACTCTTCACTAAAAACTCGTTTTTTCCGAGGAAACGCTACTTTAACTATTGCCTTTAAAAACCCAACAGTAATGCTTCCACGAGGTGATCCAGCCCTCGTCTGAGACCATGAAGTGCAATTAAGCACCAATACATGTAAATATGCTTTTGCCATGATGAAATTGGATAGATATGTGTCGTGTGTCTTGTCTATAGTCACATTAAGTCCTGTGTTGTTTATATGTGTGAATTCACAAAACCACGTTTTTCACACCGTTCTTATTTATTTTTTGCACTGGTTTTGAAAGCCTGCACGCACCAATAAGGTACACAAGGGACACCAACGCCCTAAAAAATGTGAATCGCATGTGTGATCCCCTTGCTCTTAAGGAGGGGATGTTTGCCACTAACCATGTGTCATTCTCTTTTACAGAAACGTCATTAAGATACAAATCGTATGTATAACACGCATGTTTTAAATTAACAGTGCATAGACAATATATCGAATTAATCCTATTTATTTAAATATAGGAGTGGTATATACAGGGCTGGACCCTATATGGCCCTGATGAAAAGCTTTGGGAGCTTGAAACATGTCGACCATAGAACACTGATTTAACCCAATTCAAGGTAAAATAGCAGTGTTACCCCATTTTAATATACCAAACTAGGAGCAGAATAAATTGTTGAGGCCCACTAGCACAGTATTTTTAATCGCACACCCACTCCACCACCACAACACTTTACACCACACATAGCCTTTCACAAATACAGTGCTCCTGCGTAGTTCGCTAGTCGCAGCACGCTCCTTTTCGTAGAGAACTGGGATGGCCCCAATGATGAAGCATGTCACCGTGGGGAAACCCCGGTGAGTGAGGGGACTCTAGAAAGAAATTTTTCTTTCTCTTGTGTTAAGCACTGACATAACTTATGCAGTAACCATAACATACAAACTAGGTCTCTGGACCCATCACCATGGGTTCCTGATCTTTTGATATATGTAACTGGAGGCCGACCTAGATTTGTTTATCCTCCTTCTCCCCCTGTTTCTTAACTATGTGCTACCACTAAACACCACAAGACACCGTCAGTGTTATTAGATGTATGTCTTTTATCTCTTTTTACAAGGAATCCAAGACAGCTGTAGTACCTACAACTAGCAACAACCATAAGGTATATTCCGGAAATTGAACCACTGTACTTTGATTTGTTCTTATGTGTATCTTTAGAAATCGTTGTTACGCAAACTTCTTGTATGCAGGTGGAAATTGCTTTACTATAAGACATTCAGACACCCATTGAGTCTTGTCAATGCTATAAAACTGCTAACTAAACAAACAAATGAATAGATAAATTCAGAGATCATGGAAATCAAAAGAATGCACCGCCATCAGCCAAAAACCAAGAAAAGGTACACATTTAGGGGCCTATTTACAAGGCCCTTGCGCCACTTTGCGTCATTTTTAACATGGGAAAAGTGACGCAAAAGTGGCGCAAGGGCCTTGTAAATCTGCCCCATATACACCAAAAATATGAAATGATGAAATATTACCAAAAGACACTGACAAGGGATAATATCATAAAAATTAATATCCGCAGAGGTCAAGCCTTTTGAATGATGATGGCATTGGAGGTCGAGAACATTATTTGAAAATACAAGTGATGACTAATAATATGGAAATGATAGTTGAACAGCTGAGGATCTAAAAAGGAAACACTTATAGTTCTGAGGACAAAGAATGGAGATAGATGCTTTTTATGTATGGCACAAAAAGGCGAAAACCAACGGCTAACACCATTTATATTAGCCAAGAGAGTGATATCAAATACAAATAACCACCCCCAGAGGAGAGATTACAAATTGACCTGCGTCAGATTTGTGAGTGACATTCATCACTATTTAGGTCACTAGTAGGCTGAATGTTTGGACTAGAAGATTATCTCTTTTCGTTTAAAGTCATAGAATGCTCGAATATGAAACAAGGCACATGCCATTGAGGACATGAAAGCTTTACTGCATCTGCTGGTTGTATTGTATTACAGTCGCATTTATATAGCGCTTCATATTCCTGCATAAGCAGAAATGTCTCGGACTACCCCATATGAATAGCTACGTCATAATGCATTATTTCCATGTGGGTAGCTCTTGGTGTTGTGAGTACTCTAATCAAATCACCTGTTACTGCACAGAAGCAACCAGTGTAGAAGACAGACTGAATAGAGCACTTGAGTTTTTCATAACTGTTATGTTGGTTGGAAGGGTGTAGATTCTGACTGTGGTCTATGGAACCAATTTACCGCTCCGGGGTCTACACCTGCTGCACGCCGCATTTCCAGCTTTCCCTGCTTGCCTCCGCCGCCGCAGAACACTCGCGGCCGCCGAGAGGGGCGAGCAGGAGAACTACAGCTCCCAGCGTCCCCTGCTTCGCGCGGACGCCTCCTGCCAGCTGGGGCTTCCGCCGGGAGGCGCATAAGAACGAGCCCTTCCTCCGGTGGAGCGGGGAACCAATTTACCGCTCCGGGGTCTACACCTGCTGCACGCCGCATTTCCTGCTTTCCCTGCTTGCCTCTGCTGCCGCAGAACACTCGCGGCCGCCAAGAGGGGCAAGCAGGAGAACTACAGCTCCCAGCATCCCCTGCTTCGCGGGGACGCCTCCGGCCAGCTGGGGCTTCCGCCGGGAGGCGTATAAGAACGAGCCCTTCCTCCCGCGTCGCGGGATGCGCGCGGGCAGCGCCGGGCTGAGCCCGGGCAGAGGGCGGGCCGTCTACGGCCGTCAGCGGACAACTGAGGACAGGACAGGCCACCCCTCTGAGATCTTCCACTATGGGTAAGCGCAAACAAACATGTAATGGGAGTCTAAATATTAAAAAACCTAAGATACCGAGAAAGGCAGACTCGATACTTTCGTACTTAACCTCTGCTGTGGGGGCTATCACTAAAGAAATCGCCAATGCAGAAAAGGAACTGGCCATTTCTAACATACTAGACATTACATCTGGGCCAGCCCTCGAAGGGCACAAAACCTTGATCAACCCAGACACTCCGCCTGATGCACTTGTGGATACATGTCCAAACTTAGATCCTGGCGCTTCTACCATCACACCCATAAACGGGAAAGGACAGGCCACAACCTTATCTCAAGACATAATACAAGTACCAACAGAGAATCCAGGCAAGGGGGGAAGACAACAACCCAAAAAATGCACTAAGAAGACTAAGCATATAGACACACTGAACGAACTCTCGGAAGATGATTTGATCAATAGACTCAGCAACAAAATCGAAGGGCTAGTAAATTTACATCTAGAGCCCATTCTAACCGGCATAGTGAAGGACATAATCGACGTTTTGAACACTTGTGTGGCTGGTCTGTTAAACAAATGCAATCTGATAGAGACCTTCTTACAAGAACAAATGAGCATCTAAAAGAGATTACATACAAGAGATCCCTGCCTGCAGAGGCACACATGGAAGATGGCAAACACGGTTCTTTGGTAGATAGCAACATACCCATTGTTACACCAGGGACCTATAAGGCAGCCTTGTGTGGGGAAAAGCGTATTTGACACCAAAAGGAGTCTTGACACCCCAATCATGCCAAACACTGTTAAAGATACAAAAGTATTACCATGTAAATCCAGGCTACATCTTCCCCCACAAGCAGCCCCCCTAGTAGTCGTGCTAACAAGGGTTCCTCTATTGAAAACTAAAGTATATGAGAGTTCTAAATATTTAATGGAGAAGACCAAAAACTGGTGCCAGGATTATTGTAGTGGCGACATGGATATAGCCTCCCACATAAATATGGTGAGAAGGGTGGGTTGGGTAGGCCCTAAAACAAAGACAATTGAAGGGGATTGTGTGGTGATAAATTTTAAAACTCAGATCGTGGCAGAGCGTTTACTCTGGGATGGCTCAAGCATCACAAATCTTGGTTTTAGACCTCTACCCCTAGGGTTTTTTTATCCTCCCCCCCAGGTTAAAGCAGGATTGCTCCCCGTCGCGACTGCCCTGGCGGGGAATATAACATCAGTTCCTGCCCCACATGTTAATATGACCACCCAACATGTAACAGATGGATATATCCCGTCCTGCAGCACAAGCTACAATACCAGATTAACATACCATTTCCCTCCACACTTGCAAATCGTTTTTCTCCACTCTCCAACCTAGGAGAAAACGACTGACTAAAAAATAAGGAGGCAGCTGTAAATGTTAATGTTGTAGGTAAATCAAATCAACTATGTAGAATAGCGAGATGGAACACGGCAGGTGTAAAAGCAAAAATGGTGAATGACATCTGGATTAGCTACCTAAAAACATTTCACATAATAGCTTTACAAGAAACTTGGGATCATCAAAATAGTTTTTCCCTGGATGGGTACTCTCATTTCTATGTCCCAGCTAGGAAAAATGGGGCAGGAAGATTAATCACCCTGTTCTCTCTAGAAATAAAGGGATCACTTACACAGCTAGACATAGGAGGCGAAAATTGTCTCGTCGTAGAACTCTTAGCACCCGACTCTGACAATATTTTATTTTTAAATTTCTATAACTACCAAGATACAGATAAAAACTTCGATATGTTAGAGGAGTTAATATTATTATATAGCAGTAGGTCAACTTCCTTTGAAGTAATCCTAATGAGGGCCCTAAATATACACCCGTGCGAAAACAAATGCGGGAGTAAGACGTATGAAGGACCGCAGTTTTCAGCACACTCTCACTTTGAGCACACCAAACAAGGGGAGGACCTGGAAAATTTTCTAGCAAACCGGAACCTATACGAATCAGGGTGTGGTGAGGAGGAACATAGGATCCCCACATTTAAAGGGAGGGATAGAGACACGGGCACAGTCATTGATTATATTTTTCTAACTTCTTTTTTGTTAGGGTCAGTTTTTAGGTATTTTACAGAGGTCTCTACCTTTAGCGATCATAACCCCGTGATAATTGAATTATCAGCAGTGGGTGCACTGTCTTTAAGATCTGACCCCCAAAGGATAGTAAGAGAGGTCATACCAACGGACCAAGGAAAATGGGGAAAAGTGGTCCCTGAAGTTTTTACATCAGAAATCCTATTGAATGCAGGGGCTGAGATAAACACTTGCTTAGATGAAACGGGACAAGGTCCAAACATAATACATGCATTTGACGTTATTTGTGCACACATAAATCAAAAGCTGACAGTCAAGGATAAACGCAAACCCCAAATGGAGTATAGATGGTTTGATAAAAAGTGTTCCTTGGCTCACACAGCACTTCTTAAATCCCTAAAGACCACCCCACGGGATAGGGGACTGGTAGCTCAAAACAGAGCTGCCTACAAACAAGCTGTATTCGCCAGAAAAAGGGAACTACGGGATGAGGCTTGGATTGATCTGTTGTCACCTGAAGTTTTGAAAAACAGCTCCAGATTTTGGGAAGTAATAAATCAGCCATTGTTTGCAAATAATGTTAATACTGTGTTAGATTGTAACATCACTGATGAGGCCTGGATCGCCCACTTCGAGCAAATATATAGCCTTCCTCAAAGTGGAGATAATATCACGAACCACGCTTCAGACCATGCCGTACATCGTTTAAGGTTTGAGACTGCAGAAATTGAGAGGTCTATAGGGGAAATGACAAAAAACAAGGCCCCCGGCCCGGATGCGGTCCCTGCGGACCTGTTCAGAGCCGCACCCAAGTTGTGGGAAAAAGTCCTAACAAATGTTTTTAACTCAATAGGGCAGGATAGTATCCCCTCTACATGGGCCACATCAATTATTGTGCCAATTTTTAAGAAGGGCTCTAGACAGGACCCTATTTGCTACAGACCCATGTCACTGATCGACTCTTCTGTAAAAATCCTGGGTCGGGTTCTGTTGCACAGATTGAACGATAGTGTAGTTGATAGAGGTGTCCTGTCTAAAACTCAGTATGGTTTTAAATTAAAACATAGTACTATAGATCAATGTTTGAATTTACACCTTTTAATCAATAAGTACACCGTGGCCAGGGAGGGGTCCATGTATATGGGGTTCATGGACCTCTCCTTGGCATTTGACTTTGTAAATAGATCCAAACTCTGGAACATCTTGCTTGAAATGGGGGTAGATGCACCCTTAGTGTAATTCATAGAGAATTTGCACACAAACCTCACGGCTAAAATCAGAGTAAATGCAGATGGAAGATGTACCAAGCAGTTCAGGTCAGACAGGGGCGTAAGGCAGGGGTGCATCATGGCACCGTTGCTGTTTACACTCAATATAAATGTCCTAGAACAAACCCTGGGGGAGGCACTCGCAGACAGTCCGCGTGTGGGGGAAACGGTTTTACCAGTTCTACTATACGCGGACAACGCGGTTCTCTTATCGCAAACCGGGGTAGGCCTACAAAGACTGCTGAACGCTTTTGGCTCCTTTATGCAGAACCTGGACTTAAAAGTAAACGCAAAGAAATCCCAGGTTCTCATTATAGGAAGAAGTAAGTCAAAGAATAAAGCAAAACCCTTCTTCTGTAATGGTGAAATGGTTTGCAGGGTCCCCACATTTCCGTATTTGGGGGTGGTTTTCGATTAGAACGGTACCTGGCGGGCACAAAATCATATCCGCTCGGTGGCATTCACGAGAACAGTCTCAGGGCTCATGGGGTTTAGTAAAAAACTGGGAGTCAAACCAATTAGGGTAATCTTGAAAGTATATGAATCCAAGTGCCTGTCGGTTACAACTTACGGGTGTGAAATATGGGGTTATACTAGTGAAGAGAAACTACAATTAGTAGAGAACAAGTTTTTAAGAAGTGTACTCTCAGTTCCTCAATCAACCCCTACTTTCTCAACCCATACAGAACTGGGACTTGGGTATATTTCTGATTGGATCAAAATTGCACCCTTGATTTATTGGTTAAAAATATGGGTGAATGATGAGATTCCCCTAAATCATTCAATAATCAGGGATTGCCAGATACTGGACAAAGTACATAAAATTCCTTGGCTGGCATACATAAGAGCTGAGTTCCAGAGAATAGGCCGTATTGGTTTATTTACCTCTCCGGAAACAATAACCAATAAAGATATCATCTTAACAAAAAAAGCCCTCTTGGATCTTTTTTCCTTAGAGCAGGAGGAAATAGAGATGGGAAAACCCAGGGTAAGAGAAAAATATGCATTGGTCACCTGCATAGGACCGGAACCTTACTTGGTCACAGTAAATAATCCTTATCATCGATTCCTTCTGACCAGATTTCGGCTTAATTTAATTCATTATACACTGGGCATTTATCATAAATGGTGCTCCCCAGAACAAGCAGACCCTTGCTCTTGTGACAATTTCTCATCTCAAAACACCTTAAATTTTTTGATGTTTTGTGAACATTTTAATGAATGGAGGAGGAAATATTTATTGCCAATTCTCAGAGAGGCAGGATTGGTACAAGTCAGGCCGGCACTAGTGTACCTAAAACAACTTGGCACACCTAAAATAATGTTTCATGTTGCCAGTTTTTTAATTGCGGCCAACCGAATAAGGAGAAGGAACGTCACATTTCCACCGCTCTTGAACATTTGTCATAAATAGACCCCATGTTTAGGAAAAGGTATATGTGAAATAAATTTAAAATGTATATTTTCCTTTTCTACATGATATGAAATGAATTTTAGGAAAAACATTGTTCTATTTTTATGAAATTTTTAATTTACTTCACATTTATTATAACTGATTGCACATTTTTAATCCAAATTTGTTGTAATTGATTGTATGTTTATATGACTGTGTTTTTTGTCTTTATATGATATTAATTTATCGAAAATAAAGGAATTGACTGACTGACTGACTGACTGACTGTGGCCTATGTAGAAAGTTTCCATGAGGTGTGTGATGAGTAGTGAATTGCACATCTAGGTTTACTTTTAATCATAAAACTGCACTTATGCGTGGCATTGACTAATATACTCTGTGTGGGTTAAGTAGATGAAAGTTCTTCGATGAATTAATTGTTCCAGGTAAACATGTTTCCATTTGTGAGTGTACACTGAAAGCTACATCTTTGAGAGAGAGAGAGAGAGAGAGAGAGAGAGAGAGAGACAGAGACAGAGAGACAGAGACAGAGAGCGAGAGAGAAAGAGAGAGAGAGAGAGAACTTATTCATAGGGTCATGGTTTACTTAAAAACTGCTGTGGCATATGTACAAAGGAATGGAGGAGCGTGGAGTTAAGCACAAAATGGTAACCCCACACTCCGCCATTCTGAAACATCAGGAATGAGCGGTATTTACAAAGATACTACAAATCCCTGCTTTTTCCCTAGCGCTGGTGCTAAATTAAGCTGGCTAACGCCAACACAGGTACGCTTGCACTATGGTGCAAGGGTGCTGCTTTGAGAAAATGATTTTTTATGTGCAGAAGGTGTCCCTTCCCATACAGAAAAGGTGATTTGAAACGTCTATGTTTGCTGCATTGTGCAGCATACATAGAAGTTGCAAAAAGTCATTTTTTAAATGATTGTTTATGTGCAGGAAGGCACACCTTCCTGCATATTAACAATCATCCATGGAGTTTTGCTGTTTCTATGTGTGCTGCACAAGGGTTTTCCCTGGCCTTAATTTTGGGGCTGTCTCCTATTTACGCCACCCTTGTAAATAGGGGGCAGCATCAAAATCAATGGGTTTTGTGGCAGAACACCCACTGCAACACCCATTGCCTACCCCTTTCACACTAGATATAGCATGAAAAACAGCCTTATTTACAAGGCGGTGTTAAGCCAGGGGCCTAACCCCGCCTTCTAAATAAGGCGAAGCTCCGATAGCCACAGGAATGTCATTAAAATGACTTTCTAATGGCGATAGGGGCTTGTAAATATGCCAAGTTGTTTCCAGACATGTCGTACTAGTGTGGGATACCATACCTATCTGCTTTTTTTGTGACCCCGCAATATGTGTTAATTAATGAACCAGGGCTTTGTCTCCTTTCTAATTTCCACTTGATCGTGACTGTTTCTTGTTATTTTCACCACGAATTGTAATATATGATATTTACATTGAAAAAGTGGTTCCACATATAGATTGCTTCTTGCAGCCGGTGTGATTACTCTAATGGCCAATCAATACTAGAGGGTTTTATCTTGTGCATCAGTTTGAGCTTTATTTGGATGAAGGAGTGCCTTGAATTTAAAGAATCCGGCCATACTGAGCCAATGCAACCTTTGAACCACTGATGTGTTTTTTTCAGTGAATGAAGATGTATCAGCTGTCTTACTCCTGTGTTTGAATACTCTGAAGTCTTTGGAGAAGAAAGAACGTGTCCGCAAGGAAGAGGACAATTGCATTGTTTAGTTAAGATATGTAGAGAGTGATGTTAGTAGTTTCTGAGGAAATCCTAGATGAGGAACCTGGACCCTGTTAGGCCCACTGAACAAAGAACCTTCAATACTAGTTTGTGGAGTGTTGCAAGGATCAGGTCAAAGATGAATGATGAAGCCAAAGCAATGCTTCAGTTTTGAGGTGTGACGAGGCTGCCATGCAAGGTCCTGCATTGCTGTTGAAAAGCCAGTTGACATGCGCTTGCAGTGTGAAGTATGGTGATGAGGATGCATCACCCGGTGGGGACGATGCAAAGGTTCTGAGGAGCTGCGATGCTCCAATGAGGAGTGCATCATTATTGTCGAGTTTGCCATCGACAAGGGATGTGAGGGCCTGTGATGAAGAGGCATCATGTAGCGACTATTCTGAAAAGGCTGGGAAGGTGCTGTGTGTCTTTGCATTGCTTCCAATCCATGCAGCAGCAGTGATGCATCAGTTCTCCTGGGGGTGTCACCATGCAACACAGGAGATGCATCTGTTCCACTGGGTCACAGAGGCTGACAGGGCATCTGAAGCCCACTTCCAAGAGTCCAGGACTAAGGGGGTACCACTCGGCAGGATAGACTCACAGATAGCAGAGTCCAGGTGCAGATGCAAGCTCGCTGGAAGCCTAGTAGGTCCCAGACGCTTCAGATCAGGAGGCCAGCCAACCAGCCCTTGAAGTCACTCTGAGGTTCTGAGTTCAATAGATGCAGGTTCAGTCCTTCTCACCCAGGCAAGATGACAGCAGGCAGAAGGTCCACACAGCAGGGTAGCAGACCTTCAGAGTGTTGGAATTACCACAAACCTTAACTTAAGCCTCACAGAGTTGATGTGGGCCAACTCCACTATCCCTACCCTCTTACCTGTGTATGTGAAACTCAACAAGGAAGAAAGCTGGGGCCCAGGGAGGGGGTCCTGGTTGTTTGGCGTGGATATCTCTCAATGTGTTCAGTTGTCGAACCTTGAAAATAAGGGACAATTATCCGTCATGGAAAAAAGGATGTGGTATGATTCAGAGGTGAGAAGAGTAGTGCAGCGACCAGAGCAGCTGACTCCAGAGCTTGAGGCTCATGGTTTGATCTCTGGTGCCAATGGCAGCTCAGCATACATGAAATCACTTATTCTCCCCGATGGCTACCAGTACCTTGAACTCTTAAGGGGTGATATGTTCGCGCTTCACAAGTATGGATTATTATTATTAATATATTCCATGACCCCCACCCTGCAATACCACTGAATGACTACCTGCGATCAACTGTAGTACTCATGAAGGCACACCTGGTTGTTGTTTTGTTGGGTGGTTTAGTGTTGGATAACCGTTTCGAGATGGGCCCAGGAAAATTGTAGACTATAGGGGGCTTATTTACCAGTTCATTGCACCATCGGTGTGTCACTTTTTTGGATGCACTGGTGGCTTATGTGCCTGTCCACATTTACAAGGAATTGTAAAGCCACCCTGCATGGCTTTACATGGCCATATAAATATGGCCCCCTTTAGCACATTACTCTGCATGAAATGGGCATTCCACGGGTGTTGCTGTGGGTGTTCACTTAAACATCCATGGAATCTGATGCATTCCCCCATTAGAAGGTTTTGTGAACCTGTAAATGTGTCAATCTCCTATGCCTCTCCAGGGAAGGCGTAAGGGAGTTACAGTGAGTAGAAAAATCCTTTATTTCTCTGTGTTTTTCCTTTTTCTATGTATACTTCATTCTGAGCCACCCATAGAAAGAGGAAAACACCTCTTGTGATTATTTTTGTGTATCCCTACAATGCAGACACCCTTGCACAACGGCGCAAGGGTGCCTGCGTTGGCATACTGCAGCACATTGTGCGCCAGCGCAGGGGTAAAGGACAGGAATGCACATATCTTGTAGATACATGCATTTCTGCCCTTTTCTTTTGATGCACAGCATTGCAACAGAAAGGCTTGCTGTGCTGCCATGTGTCAAAATATTGTAAATAAGGCCCTAGGTGCATAAACTCAGATACACAGTGTAAGCACAATACACACATTTATGTACCACAAATACTTATAAGGAGAGGAACATATGGTTAATAACCTTATGTCACAACTGCAACATCGTTGTTTAACCCTCTTCACATCATAATTATGTTGCAGCTTACAACAGCTGTAGAGAATGTTGTTCTCACACTCTCTCAGGGTTTTGTACATGATAAAATAAAATTAGTTCCACAGTAGTTGCGCAGCAATGCTTTACAGTTCTAGCCGTAGCGATAGCAGTTGTCACATCATTGGCCTCTGATGTTTTCCTGAGATGCACACCTCTTGTGTGTTGCATTAGCACATCATTCTAGGTTAGACGTTTTAATTTTATATGTGCTTGTGCTTACTGGTGCCTCACTCACTGATTAGTACACTCAAGTATGATTGTCTTATATCAAGAGTTCCTGTTCGTGATCCAAATTACATGTCTATGCTCATAGTACCTTCAGTTTTACAACTAATATTACAAGGTGGTACCTTAGCACCCTTTCAATAGTTGTCTTTATTCTTTTTTGCAGGGAGTTTGTTACCAGATGCTGGCAGAGGCGAGCCAGGTTAAACACACTGAAAATGTAAGTGCTTTCTCTTGGTCTCTGCTTCCTCTTTGGTTTCTGCACAGCATGTCGTAAGAGCTGCTCCCACAGAGAAAAAGACAAGGCAAAGCGGGTTGGGTAGGTTGGACGTGATTTAAGTACTGTTTGCCCTAGCACGCCATAGCCAAGATGGCCGCCATGACTTGCCGAGATCTTGTGGGATCTCAGCACTTCACTGTGTCAGCATAACGGATTGCCATAACAAACATTCACTTGCCCAATGTCAGAACAATTGAATAAATACCAACTACAGCACTACTCTATGTGACTGCACAAGCATAATATTGTGTCTCTCTCTCTGGGGTTGAGAGTCAACATGAAATATTTATCATAGAAATGCAACATCAGAGGTACATAGTATAATGCATTAAGAACACAGCTTGGGGGGGCTGAGATTAAGTAAAATCAATGTACGACATGCGCGGACTGTACAGGAGTGAATCTGTGACCCCCACATTGTGTCATAATAGATTGAGTGTTGGGCAGAATATCATGACCCTGACCCATGACACATGGTATTCACAGGTCCAGAAGTTTACTGAAGAGTTGGTGTCTGATGTCCAAGATTCATACCCAGTTGTGCCTTTGAAGTGGGGGAGCAGCTTCTAGAGGTCTGTGAGTCCCCATGCACCCTACCTTTCATGCCATGACTCTAGACTAACTACAAGGGCCTTGCAGTCCTTTGTGTGGAAATTGCAAAAAACACAGTTGATGGGCAGAATGTAGAACAATGTCATACATTCACCCCAGTACAAGGATCTGGGCCTAAATCCATCGTTTTTTTGCACTCCACACCACCCTGGGTTAGACACTGGCTATATGCAAATCAGCTCTGACCCTGTGCCTCATGGGAACAGTCCAGTCCGAACTACCAAGCCATGTCTTTCCCAGACCGGAATCAAGCATCCAAGGACCGGTTTCTAGCTATCAGCCTTCATCAGCCTGGATAGCTTGACTCCAGTGGTGTGGAGAGCCTGGGACTCACGTCTGAGTATACCCAGCACACTCTGGGTGAAAATTGCAAAAAACACAGTTGATGGACAGAATGTAGAACAATGTCATACATTCACCCCAGTACAAGGATCTGGGCCTAAATCCATCATTTTTTTGCACTCCACACCACCCTGGGTTAGACACTGGCTATATGCAAATCAGCTCTGACCCTGTGTCTCATGGGAACAGTCCAGTCCGAACTACCAAGCCATGTCTTTCCCAGACCGGAATCAAGCATCCAAGGACCGGTTTCTGGCTATCAGCCTTCATCAGCCTGGATAGCTTGACTCCAGTGGTGTGGAGAGCCTGGGACTCACGTCTGAGTATACCCAGCACACTCGGGGTGCTGGGTATGCAAAAAACACAGTTGATGGACAGAATCAAACATTCACCCAGTTCTCTGTACTGGGGTGAATGTATGACATTGTTCTGCATTCTGTCCATCAATTGTTGTTTTTGCATTTGTCACCCCGAGTGGGATGGGTATGCTCAGACGTGAGTCCCATGCTCTCCACACCACTGGAGTCAAGCTATCCTGGCTGAAGACAGCTGATAGCCAGAAACCGGTCCAAGGATGCTTGATTCCGGTCCAGGAAAGACATGGATTCGCAGTTTGGGCTGGACTGTTTCCATGAGGCACAGGGTCAAGGCTGATTTGCATATGGCCATGTCTGAACTGGGGCGGTGTGGAGTGCAAAAAAATGATGGATTTAGGCCCAGATCTCTGTATTGGGGTGAATGTGTGACATTGTTCTGCATTCTGTCCATCAATTGTTGTTTTTGCATTTGTCACCCCGAGTGGGATGGGTATGCTCAGACGTGAGTCCCATGCTCTCCACACCACTGGAGTCAAGCTATCCTGGCTGAAGACGGCTGATAACCAGAAACCGGTCCTAGGATGCTTGATTCCGGTCCAGGAAAGACATGGCTTCGCAGTTCGAGCTGGACTGTTCCCATGAGGCACAGGGTCAAGGCTGATTTGCATATGGCCATGTCTGAACTGGGGTGGTGTGGAGTGCAAAAAAACGATGGATTTAGACCCAGATCTCTGAACTGGGGTGAATGTATGATATTGTTCTGCATTCTGTCCATCAATTGTTGTTTTTGCATTTGTCACCCCGAGTGGGATGGGTATGCTCAGACGTGAGTCCCATGCTCTCCACACCACTGGAGTCAAGCTACATGGCTGAAGACGGCTGATAGCCAGAAACCGGTCCTAGGATGCTTGATTCCGGTCCAGGAAAGACATGGCTTCGCAGTTCGGGCTGGACTGTTCCCATGAGGCACAGCGTCAAGGCTGATTTGCATATGGCCATGTCTGAACTGGGGTGGTGTGGAGTGCAAAAAAATGATGGATTTAGGCCCAGATCTCTGTACTGGGGTGAATGTATGACATTGTTCTGCATTCTGTCCATCAATTGTTGTTTTTGCATTTGTCACCCCGAGTGGGATGGGTATGCTCAGACGTGAGTCCCATGCTCTCCACACCACTGGAGTCAAGCTATCCTGGCTGAAGATGGCTGATAGCCAGAAACCAGTCCTAGGATGCTTGATTCCGGTCCAGGAAAGACATGGCTTCGCAGTTCGGGCTGGACTGTTCCCATGAGGCACAGGGTCAAGGCTGATTTGCATATGGCCATGTCTGAACTGGGGTGGTGTGGAGTGCAAAAAAACGATGGATTTAGGCCCAGATCTCTTTACTGGGGTGAATGACTGACATTGTTCTGCATTCTGTCCATCAATTGTTGTTTTTGCATTTGTCATCCCGAGTGGGATGGGTATGCTCAGACGTGAGTCCCATGCTCTCCACACCAAAGGAGTCAAGCTATCCTGGCTGAAGACGGCTGATAGCCAGAAACCGGTCCTAGGATGCTTGATTCCGGTCCAGGAAAGACATGGCTTCGCAGTTCGGGCTGGACTGTTCCCATGAGGCACAGGGTCAAGGCTGATTTTCATATGGCCATGTCTGAACTGGGGTGGTGTGGAGTACAAAAAACGATGGATTTAGGCCCAGATCTCTGTACTGGGGTGAATGTATGACATTGTTCTGCATTCTGTCCTTCAATTGTTGTTTTTACATTTGTCACCCCGAGTGGGATGGGTATGCTCAGACGTGAGTCCCATGCTCTCCACACCACAGGAGTCAAGCTATCCTGGCTGAAGACGGCTGATAGCCAGAAACCGGTCCAAGGATGCCTGATTCCGGTCCAGGAAAGACATGGCTTCGCAGTTCGGGCTGGACTGTTCCCATGAGGCACAGCGTCAAGGCTGATTTGCATATGGCCATGTCTGATTTGGGGTGGTGTGGAGTGCAAAAAATGATGGATTTAGGCCAGATCTCTCTACTGGGGTGAATGTATGACATTGTTCTGCATTCTGTCCATTAATTGTCGTTTTTGCATTTGTCACACCGAGTGGGATGGGTATGCTCAGACGTGAGTCCCATGCTCTCCACACCACTGGAGTCAAGCTATCCTGGCTGAAGACGGCTGATAGCCAGAAACTGGTAATAGGATGCTTGATTCCGGTCCAGGAAAGACATGGCTTCGCAGTTCGGGCTGGACTGTTCCCATGAGGCACAGGGTCAAGGCTGATTTACATATGGCCATGTCTGAACTGGGGTGGTGTGGAGTGCAAAAAAACGATGGATTTAGGCCCAGATCTCTTTACTGGGGTGAATGACTGACATTGTTCTGCATTCTGTCCATCAATTGTTGTTTTTGCATTTGTCATCCCGAGTGGGATGGGTATGCTCAGACGTGAGTCCCATGCTCTCCACACCAAAGGAGTCAAGCTATCCTGGCTGAAGATGGCTGATAGCCAGAAACCGGTCCTAGGATGCTTGATTCCGGTCTAGGAAAGACATGGCTTCGCAGTTCGGGCTGGACTGTTCCCATGAGGCACAGGGTCAAGGCTGATTTGCATATGGCCATGTCTGAACTGGGGTGGTGTGGAGTACAAAAAAACGATGGATTTAGGCCCAGATCTCTGTACTGGGGTGAATGTATGACATTGTTCTGCATTCTGTCCATCAATTGTTGTTTTTGCATTTGTCACCCCGAGTGGGATGGGTATGCTCAGACGTGAGTCCCATGCTCTCCACACCACAGGAGTCAAGCTATCCTGGCTGAAGACGGCTGATAGCCAGAAATCGGTCCTAGGATGCTTGATTCCGGTCCAGGAAAGACATGGCTTCGCAGTTCGGGCTGGACTGTTCCCATGAGGCACAGCGTCAAGGCTGATTTGCATATGGCCATGTCTGAACTGGGGTGGTGTGGAGTGCAAAAAATGATGGATTTAGGCCAGATCTCTGTACTGGGGTGAATGTATGACATTGTTCTGCATTTGGTCCATTAATTGTCGTTTTTGCATTTGTCACACCGAGTGGGATGGGTATGCTCAGACGTGAGTCCCATGCTCTCCACACCACTGGAGTCAAGCTATCCTGGCTGAAGACGGCTGATAGCCAGAAACTGGTAATAGGATGCTTGATTCCGGTCCAGGAAAGACATGGCTTCGCAGTTTGGGCTGGACTTTTCCCATGAGGCACAGGGTCAAGGCTGATTTGCATATGGCCATGTTAGAACTGGGGTGGTGTGGAGTGCACAAAAACGATGGATTTAGGCCCAGATCTCTGTACTGGGGGGAAATGTATGACATTGTTCTGCATTCTGTCCATCAATTGTTGTTTTTGCATTTGTCACCCCGAGTTGGATGGGTATGCTCAGACGTGAGTCCCATGCTCTCCACACCACTGGAGTCAAGCTATCCTGGCTGAAGATGGCTGATAGCCAGAAACCAGTCCTAGGATGCTTGATTCCGGTCCGGGAAAGACATGGCTTCGCAGTTCGTGCTGAACTAATCCGATGAGGCACAGGGTCAAGGCTGATTTGCATATGGCCATGTCTGAACTGGGGTGGTGTGGAGTGCAAAAACACGATGGATTTAGGCCCAGATCTCTGTACTGGGGTGAATGTATGACATTGTTCTGCATTCTGTCCATCAATTGTTGTTTTGCATTTGTCACCCCGAGTGGGATGGGTATGCTCAGACGTGAGTCCCATGCTCTCCACACCAATGGAGGCAAGCTATCCTGGCTGAAGATGGCTGATAGCCAGAAAACGGTCCTAGGATGCTTGATTCCGGTCCAGGAAAGACATGGCTTCGCAGTTCGGGCTGGACTGTTCCCATGAGGCACAGCGTCAAGGCTGATTTGCATATGGCCATGTCTGAACTGGGGTGGTGTGGAGTGCAAAAAATGATGGATTTAGGCCAGATCTCTGTACTGGGGTGAATGTATGACATTGTTCTGCATTTGGTCCATTAATTGTCGTTTTTGCATTTTTCACACCAAGTGGGATGGGTATGCTCAGACGTGAGTCCCATGCTCTCCACACCACTGGAGTCAAGCTATCCTGGCTGAAGATGGCTGATAGCCAGAAACCAGTCCTAGGATGCTTGATTCCGGTCCGGGAAAGACATGGCTTCGCAGTTCGTGCTGAACTAATCCGATGAGGCACAGGGTCAAGGCTGATTTGCATATGGCCATGTCTGAACTGGGGTGGTGTGGAGTGCAAAAACACGATGGATTTAGACCCAGATCTCTGTACTGGGGTGAATGTATGACATTGTTCTGCATTCTGTCCATCAATTGTTGTTTTGCATTTGTCACCCCGAGTGGGATGGGTATGCTCAGACGTGAGTCCCATGCTCTCCACACCAATGGAGGCAAGCTATCCTGGCTGAAGATGGCTGATAGCCAGAAAACGGTCCTAGGATGCTTGATTCCGGTCCAGGAAAGACATGGCTTCGCAGTTCGGGCTGGACTGTTCCCATGAGGCACAGCGTCAAGGCTGATTTGCATATGGCCATGTCTGAACTGGGGTGGTGTGGAGTGCAAAAAATGATGGATTTAGGCCAGATCTCTGTACTGGGGTGAATGTATGACATTGTTCTGCATTTGGTCCATTAATTGTCGTTTTTGCATTTTTCACACCAAGTGGGATGGGTATGCTCAGACGTGAGTCCCATGCTCTCCACACCACTGGAGTCAAGCTATCCTGGCTGAAGACGGCTGATAGCCAGAAACTGGTAATAGGATGCTTGATTCCGGTCCAGGAAAGACATGGCTTCGCAGTTTGGGCTGGACTTTTCCCATGAGGCACAGGGTCAAGGCTGATTTGCATATGGCCATGTTAGAACTGGGGTGGCGTGGAGTGCAAAAAAACGATGGATTTAGGCCCAGATCTCTGTACTGGGGGGAAATGTATGACATTGTTCTGCATTCTGTCCATCAATTGTTGTTTTTGCATTTGTCACCCCGAGTTGGATGGGTATGCTCAGACGTGAGTCCCATGCTCTCCACACCACTGGAGTCAAGCTATCCTGGCTGAAGATGGCTGATAGCCAGAAACCAGTCCTAGGATGCTTGATTCCGGTCCGGGAAAGACATGGCTTCGCAGTTCGTGCTGAACTAATCCGATGAGGCACAGGGTCAAGGCTGATTTGCATATGGCCATGTCTGAACTGGGGTGGTGTGGAGTGCAAAAACACGATGGATTTAGGCCCAGATCTCTGTACTGGGGTGAATGTATGACATTGTTCTGCATTCTGTCCATCAATTGTTGTTTTGCATTTGTCACCCGAGTGGGATGGGTATGCTCAGACGTGAGTCCCATGCTCTCCACACCAATGGAGGCAAGCTATCCTGGCTGAAGATGGCTGATAGCCAGAAAACGGTCCTAGGATGCTTGATTCCGGTCCAGGAAAGACATGGCTTCGCAGTTCGGGCTGGACTGTTCCCATGAGGCACAGGGTCAAGGCTGATTTGCATATGGCCATGTCTGAACTGGGGTGGTGTGGAGTGCAAAAAAACGATGGATTTAGGCCCAGATCTCTGTACTGGAAGAATGTATGACATTGTTCTGCATTCTGTCCATCAATTGTTGTTTTTGCATTTGTCACCCCGAGTGGGATGGGTATGCTCAGACGCGAGTCCCATGCTCTCCACACCACTGGAGTCAAGCTATCCTGGCTGAAGGCGGCTGATAGCCAGAAACCGGTCCTAGGATGCTTGATTCCGGTCCAGGAAAGACATGGCTTCGCAGTTCGGGCTGGACTGTTCCCATGGGGCACAGGGTCAAGGCTGATTTGCATATGGCCATGTCTGAACTGGGGTGGTGTGGAGTGCAAAAAAACGATGGATTTAGGACCTGATCTCTGTACTGGGGTGAATGTATGACATTGTTCTGCATTCTGTCCATAAATTGTTGTTTTTGCATTTGTCACCCCGAGTGGGATGGGTATGCTCAGACGTGAGTCCCATGCTCTCCACACCACTGGAGTCAAGCTATCCTGGCTGAAGACGGCTGATAGCCAGAAACCGATCCTAGGATGCTTGATTCCGGTCCAGGAAAGACATGGCTTCGCAGTTCGGGCTGGACTGTTCCCATGAGGCACAGGGTCAAGGCTGATTTGCATATGGCCATGTCTGAACTGGGGTGGAGTGCAAAAAAACGATGGATTTAGGCCCAGATCTCAATACTGGGCTGAATGTATGACATTGTTCTTCATTCTGTCCATCAATTGTTGTTTTTGCATTTGTCCTTTGTGTGGAGGCAAGACACAGAGTATTCAAATGTAAGTAGGGCTGGGTCCAGCTACGTTCTCCCACCCTGCCAGTGATGGTCCATCCAGACATCTTTAAGCTCCCTATTTTATATGACCGTCTAGGAGGAATACACAAAGCCCAACGGACAACTACCCTTAGTGATGTGACCCACATTCAGGCTGCAGGCACCAAATTGCTGAAGCAGGAAAATGCCAACGTTCTTAAAGTGGCATTTCAAAATCTGACTTTGTCATAAGTTAGGAATTTTCATTACAATTCCAAAGACACCAAACATCAATTGGTAACCTGCGTCCGTTTGAAAATTACAGCGTATTAAATATAATAAGATAACTCCAAGGTAATTCTAGGGGAGAAGTACGCCTTGCAGTATTGGCAAACTAGTTTAAGAGTTTATCACTACCAGGACATGTAAAAATAAAAGGTACATGCCAAACCTTTTAAGTACATTGCACTCTGCCCTCTGGACTTTTCATGGGCTTCCTTATGGGTGATGTATTGAAAAGGAAGGGTTGGGCCTGCCAAAATGTTTAAAACTGCATACACAGGCCACAATGGCCTGCCTGAGACAGGTTAATATGTCTTATACGGAGGTGGCACAATCATGGCTGCATGCCCACTAGTAGCATTTAAATTACAGGCACTGCACATATAGAATACCCTTTACTAGGGACTCAAAAGTAAATTAAATAGGTCAATTGGGTATAAGACAATTCTACCATATTTTAAGGAGAGAGTTCAAACACATTAGCTCTGCTTAGCAGTGGTAAAGTGTGCCGAGTCCTAAAAGCCAACAAAAACTGGTTAAGAAAAAAGGTGGGTGAAGGCAAAAGGTTTGGGGATGACCATGTAGGAAGGTCCAAGTCCAACAGGCACATGTGTGGCTGAGCAAGTGAGACTACTGTTCAACCCAGTTCAGTATCTGGACGCAGGTATCCTGTTGCATATGGGACATTTAATAAATTGTTTTTTGCATGTGCAAGCCATATAATGTAATTAAGCATTCAAATGGAAATGCTCACATTTCTTTTTGACTATGGATTGAGTATGTAGTGCTTCATTTTAACTCTGTAATATTCTCTGAATTACGTAACTGTATTTACATCATAGGCAAAAGCTGCATCAAAGAATAATTTCTGGTTGGCTAGGCCTAGAGAAAAAAAAATCTCTTTTTATATGTAAACAAAGGTCCGGAGTGCAGCCATAACATATTGTTTTTCATGTTTGCACTCCTTAGTTTGAGTCTGGTCATTTTTCTATGAGTCAGCCCTTAATTAGATTTGGGCTTTGAAATACCACGTTGGGCCAAGTTAATATCATTGCTGGACAGTACGTAGATCAAATGCTTTTCCACACAATTTGGTTGGATTATGCCTATTCCTCGGAGAAGAAGAGGGTTGGTCAGAATCTTCATAAGATAAATGCCTCACACTGCCTGCTAAATCAGGACATGCACTTCACAGGCATACAACAGAGGAAATGCCAGACCTCTGTTTCCAATCTTTCCAGTAGGTGCCATCAATGTTTGGTGGGAAGGAATAAGGTTTGCAGTGGCCATTGGTGACAGGGCTCAGAACACTTTCAGAGCTGTGACAAGAGACCAGTCGAGATCACCATTTTGAAATGTCCCAAGAAACTGCACAGGAGTGTTGGGACAGTGAAGGAGTTATGTAACTTTCCCCTCTCACTGAAAAACCTATGCACAAGGGTGGGATTTTTAGGCGCACTGGATTCCACAGGACTTCAGTGGTGATGGACCACTCATGGATGGTCCCAAATCTTGAATGGTGGGACACTCTTGACTAGAATTTTGTTGGATCTTTTGGATCTGCCTCTCCAGGGCCAGTTCCATCAGTCTCCTTACATCCTCTGTGGACAGGTAAGAGGAAGACGTACTGCGCGGACTCTGATGGTTTCCTTGGGTCTTCTGTGAACTGGTCCAGTAGGTGGTTGATTCCCAAAGGGGAACCCTCTGACACCTGCTTGATGCACAAGAACCCTGCAAGTTTCCAGCGAGATATGGTTCCTGTGGAGCGAAGGCTGGTAAGGGTTTGGGGACTACTGAGGAAGACCCCATGCCAAGGAGAATGTATAGCTCGCACAGAGGACTGGTAGGAGCTTAAATGGCAGGCCCTTTTCTACTCTGGCTCCCAAACTGTGGAGTAACCTCCCCTCCCGAACTTTCCAACCAACCCTCCTTGATGACTTTCCGGAAGCTCCTGCAGACTTGGCTCTTCTCTCAGGCCTACTACACTACTTTCAGTTTGTATTTTTATATACTTTTATGTTGTGGTCTGCGCCTTGATGCCCTTTGGGCTAAGTTCGCGCATTATAAATAAACTTTCATTCATTCATTTATTAATCTCTTCCTCATTGGAGGAAGTAAAGCTCTAAAAATCAACTCCTGAAGATTGTAAAAATGTAAAGGCCAGGAGAACTAAAAATAGCACTTTTGGAAGCCAAACTGTACTATCAAAGGTGAAAGGAACCAAACTCCATCAAAAAAGGCCCAGTATAGCTGTAGAAGTGCACCTTATTGGTACCCAAGTCAGAAATGCTGCCAGGCAGGCCACGATGCCACTCGGGCTGATGCACACCACCTCAGGTAGTTTCATAACTTAGGCCTCATGAGGCCCAGGGGCAGCAAGAAAAAAATGGATGCTTAGCTGTCTGCACACAACTGTAGGGCCCCCTCCAGGGTCCCAGAGTTACCTTCAAGGAGGTCGGAGCATCACTGAGCACCTATTGTTCCTCTACCACAGGGATTTATCACACCTAGCAAAGGACAGAGGTAACACACAGTCACACCACCCAGTTCCAAGAGTGTGTCAGAGCCTTGGAAGCACTGTTGTGTGGCACCTCTTGTGGCACCTCTTGCTCCCCCTGCCTATGCCCAGCGGGGCTCACTGACAGAACATCGACAGTCAAAATATCGAGAGGACGAATATCGACTTCCGATCTTCAAACAGGTAAGTACAAAAATATCGACTCCAAAATATCGAGTGTAAAAAATATCGAATTTCTTAAATGTCTTAAAAGTAAATTAAAAGTAATATAATAATAAATTAACTTAATTTAAACATATTTAAAATACTTAAATAAACGTAAAATTGAGAAATAATTAATGTAACTAAAAATATATATATATTTTAAATACATATATATATTTATATATATATATATACATAATATTTACAAAACATATACAATATTTTTACCATAGGATGGTGAAAGGGTTAAATTTACTGTAACGACTCCAGTGAGTGCAACAGTAGGGAAAGCATTGGATAGTGTGGGGGTAAAAATTACTATTCCCACTCCAGCGAGTGCAACAGTAGGGAAAGCGTTGGATAGCGTAGGGGTAAAAATTACTATTCCCACTCCAGTGAGTGCAACAGTAGGGAATGCGTTGGATGGCGTAGGGGTTTAAATTACTATTCCAACTCCAGTGAGTGTAACAGTAAGGTAAGCGTTGGATAGCGTAGGGATAAAAATTTACTATTCCAACTCCAGAGAGTGCAACAGCAGGGAAAACATTGGATAGCGTAGGGGTGAAAATTACTATTACCACTCCAGAGAGTGCAACAGTAGGGAAAGCATTGGATAGCGTAGGGGTAAACATTACTATTCCCACTCCAGTGAGTGCAACAGTAGGGAATGCGTTGGATAGCGGAGGGGTTTAAATTACTATTCCAACTCCAGTGAGTGTAACAGTAGGTTAAGCGTTGGATAGCGTAGGGGTAAAAATTACTATTCCCACTCCAGAGAGTGGAACAGTAGGGAAAGCGCTGGATAGCGCAGAGGTAAAAATTACTATTCCAACTCCAGTGAGTGCAACAGTAGGGAAAGCGTTGGATAGTGTAGGGGTAAAAATTACTATTCCAACTCCAGTGATTGCAACAGTAGGGAAAGCGTTGGATAGCGTAGGGGTAAAATTACTATTCCAACTACAGTGAGTGCAATAGTGTGTGTGTTTGTACATGTATTTATATAGCGCAAATCACCGACCCGGTATCTAAGCGCTTGCTTAGGGAACCCGTCCTGGTATTCCCCTGTGAGATACCCCGGCAGGGTATCCACAAGGTGAAAGCCAGGCATCCCACCGCGAGGGGCCATTGTGGAGATTAAGCAAGCTATTGCCCAGAGTCGCAGAGTGTGAACCCATGATTCGAGTAGGCACCAGAGGGAGAATTGTCGAGTCCGTGGACATTTTAGGACTCAAGACCCGCCGAGCCGGGAATTGAACCCTGGTTCCGGGCTGACCTCTGCTTCCAGGTCTGCCTCCTCTAATCAGTGAGCCACACTTCTCCATAGTAGGACAGGTAAATACTTCTTGAAGTGCAACAGTAGGGGGAGCATTGGATAGCGTAGGGGTACAAATTACTATTCCCGCTCCAGTGAGTGCAACAGTAGGGAAAGCGTTGGATAGCGGAGGGGTTTAAATTACTATTCCAACTCCAGTGAGTGTAACAGTAGGTTAAGCGTTGGATAGCGTAGGGGTAAAAATTACTATTCCCACTCCAGAGAGTGTAACAGTAGGGAAAGCGTTGGATAGCATAGGGGTAAAAATTACTATTCCAACACCAGTGATTGCAACAGTAGGGAAAGCGTTGGATAGCGTAGGGGTAAAATTACTATTCCAACTACAGTGAGTTCAATAGTAGGGGAGGTAAATATTTCTTATTTAAATATAAATAATATAAATAGTAACACCAATTACAAATTAATTCAAATATTTTACAATTGTGTTAAATATAGTAAATAACCAATTTAAAATGCAAATAAAAATTATGTAATAATAAAAATTACCTACTAATACTAATTATTTACCTATTAAAAATAAAATAATTAGCAATTTAAAATTAGTTTGAAAAATTAACTCAATAAATGTTTTATTCAAAAATTTAATTACTTACAATTAAATTACTTCACAAGCTATTCCCCTAAAAACACACAACCCACTACAGAATTTAATTTATTAAAAGTAACATAATTATCAATTAATCAATTACAATAAATTACAAAATATATTTTAATTAATTACAACTTAATATTTAATTTACAATTAATTCTAAATAAATACCAATAAATAAAATACCATACTTAATTAATTATAATTAAATTACTTCCCACCCTATTCCCCTATAAACCCACAACCTGCTACAATAAATAAATTACTAAAAATAAAATATGTATCCATTTATCAATTAAAATGTATTAGCAATTATATTTTAATTAATTACAAATTAATAATAATTTAACAATTAATTCTAAATAAATACCAGTACATAAAATAACATATTTTATTAATTATAATTACATTGCTTTCCACCCTATTCCCCTATAAACCCACAACCTGCTACAGAATTATATTACACAAAAATTAAATATTAATATTAACTTACCTTAAAGTCGATATTTTTGTTGTCTATATTCTACCTACTCGATATTATGTCCATTCTATATTTTGATTCGATATTATTGCCATTCTTGTCGATATTAATTTTTTGTAGTTGATATTTTTGTAGTCTATATTATGTCTAGTCGATATTATGTCTATTCCATATTTTTAACTCAATATTATGTCTAGTCGAAATTAAAAACTCGATATTTTGACTAGTTACCGCTCAGCGGGAAATGGAGGAGCAGCACAAAAAAGAAGCTTGTCTACTGGTGGAGAACAAAGACTGCTGGCTCTCACCTTGGCACAGGAACCAATCTCAAAATATTAAGAAGTCGGATGTATTTTGCAAGCTTGGGCTCTCATGGGGCCGTTGAGCTTCAATGATTCTGGGTCCCCACAAGAGGGTGAGGGGCACTTGCATAATTTCCAAAAAGTAGTGACTGAGAATGCCTTTATGCATGTTTAGATATTGTTCATGCGCTCCAGAAGAGGAAGGGTTACCAAGTGGTGTGGTGATTTTCTTTTGGATCCATCCAAAAAAGAGCTCTGGACCCTCCCAGACGCCTTCATGAGCTTGAATTGAAACATTGCATTGTCGCCATATGTCTCTAAGGTAAACAGAGGAATGTCATTGGGAGAATTTGTTTCGCTTTTTGCAAGCAGTGTTAGTGCTAGAAATGTGATTTATTTATGGTTTTTGAGGTGTAAGGACATTTGATTTTAGATCGCAAGGCTGTTGAAGTTTGCATAAAAGTAAAAGAAACGTACATACTCTGCATTGTATGGAACTTTAAATTCGTCATTGATGATAACAGTGAATCATTGCACTTATTGATAAATATTTTTGAAAGATGGCACCATCACACATTCTTAATATGTATTGTATTATGCTTTGACCATATCGTTCTTCTTTTAATTGTGGTTGTCATGTTTAGACAAAGCCTACATTTTATTGATTGAACCGACTATATGGGGCTAACTGCATGATGGGTAGTGTGGTTTTAGAGTTGAGGGCTAAATGATATTTGATATACGTACATTAGAAGTGCTCCAGCTCAGTAGCTAAAGGCTACATTTATGAGTTTTCCTAACATTTGGAACCGTCTTTAGTTAGTTCCCCCCCCGTAGGTTTTGAGGCCCCGTTAGAGGGTGGCTCCATAGGCTTTTCCACTTGAAATACTGCACATATTTCTAAATATATGCATCATATTCAGTATTATGCAAAATAAAGTACTTTTCCTTTTTTTATTAAAAAAACCCTGATTGGAAAGTGTTTTATTGTGCTGTTGTTGGATTTCTGAGGTCTGTGTTTTTAGGCAATAGGATCTCCCCTGAATGAGCCTTGGACTGCTCTGCCTCGCTACTCTGAAAGTCAAGCGCTAACAAGTGGGACTTGGTTCCCAGTAAAGGTCTCCATAAAACTGAGGCCCCAGGACACCAGAAGTGAAAGATCCCCGTTGCTAAAATTAGGTTCCAGTACTATTTGTCTGCCCTGGGGCCCACCAACATGATTTCTGACAAAGACCAAGGAGGCTCGGCATTCACTCACAAATGTCTGGCTTCAGCTGATATGGCCGATGCCAATGGAGGTTCCATTCCCCTTGGCCAAAGGTTTAGAGGCGTGTAGCTCTCCATTCTCAAGTGATATGAATTTCAATTTTGGAAGAGTTACATTTATTACTCAGCATCCATTGGTCATTGTCTCAGAGGCAGTGTTCCATCTTTACGTAGTCTAGATCCTAACAGTTTTGGGATGACTTGTGTGTTATTGGTATAGTTGAAGAATATTAGGTAAAGGGTCTTGAAGGCTTATCAAAGCAAGATACTAAAGGCTGAATAGGAGTGATATAACAATAGATCTTTGAGGAGCAAAAGGGGATTTGCTCAAATAAGCTGATGTAAATGGGAATATTACCATGAAGCAGCAATTCCTGCAAAGTTAGGATGAAATCAAGTCTTGGACGCATCCTTGAGTGCCAGGTTCTTCTAATTTCAGAAATATGATCTGGTAATGCACTTTATCAGGAAAATGTGTCCTGTAGTTCTTGTCCAGGCGTCCATTCTGTTCACTGTTGTTTTTATTTTATCTCAGAAGATGAAAATAATGTCAAAACCAAGAACTCGTGTCATTGACTGAAAAAATATGTAAGTATTATTAATAGATAGAGGCCAGAAGAATTCCATGCATTGCTACATTGCTGGGGGCTTATTTATGAGGGACCTACTTCACTTTTGCACCACATAAAGTGGCACATACCAGACACAGGGCTCTCATAAAGATTTATGAAGCCACACAAAGCCAGCCTGCAAGGCTTTTAGTAGCCTCATAAATTATGAGTAAGGCGACGAAACACAAATTGATGCGTTGCCTTATTTTTCACCCAGAATCATTCCATGGAGGTTGCTGTGGTGGGCGTTGCGATAGGTTTTCCCATGCAACACCCATGGAATTTGGCGCTGCCCCAGATTTACCAAATTATGTAAACCCTGGTAAGTGCCAAATCCATTTGCCTCCCAAAGTAAGATGTAACAAGGATAAATATGTTTATTTCTCCTAGTTTTTCCTCTTTCTATGTGTGCTGCATTGTGCAGCACACATACAAAGAGGAAAATTCCTCTTAGGATTGTTTTCCTGCAGAAAGGTGCCTTTTCCTGCACAAAGCAATTCCACATGCAATGCAGGCACCCTTGCACTATGGTTCCTAGGTTAGCTCTAAATGGAGCCAGCGCAGAGAGAAAGGTCAGGAATGCACCGTACTGCTTAAATACAGTGCATTCCTGCCATTTTACTATGGCATAGGACTGCACAACAATGTGCCATGCTGCACTGACCTACGCCAAAATCCCATAAATAAGCCTCTGCTGGAGTTCATCTATCTATGCATAAATATCAAGTGAGGAATGAGTATTCTGTACTTAGATGGTGAGAGACGCAATAACACCACAAAGCCAAAAACGTAACTCAAATAAATGTATATTGATGTTACATTTCTTTCAACTCTGCTTTCAAATGATTCCTATTAGTAATAATTACTGTGAATGTCAGATCATTGGCCGTATCATACAGAATAAAATTGTTGTATTAAATATGGAATACAGTGTGTAAATAGTTAATCCACATTTATGTAATCATAGTACAAATGTTAAAAATTAAATTCTTTAAAATATTGCATTCTTGTTACGTTAATTTAGGGGTATATCTTTACATGGAAAAATTAAAGTCTATGTCTGGGATTAATGTTCAACACAGATAAAAGGTGTCAAGAAGTTTTTCCCCAACAGGCAGATGCTGTCAAGATGTATTGTGGGCAAGCAGAGTAGAAAGGATGTATAAAGATGTCTTTCTGTTAAGAACATTCTAAAAGTGTAAAAAAAAGTGTTGTGTCGGAAGCAATGATGAAATGTAAAGAGGTACAGGAACAGCCACAATATACTTCAAAGCATTTGTGTTATGGGTAGACAAGCGGTGTCAAGCAGGATTTGTGTTTAGAACAGTCAGGAGAAGGTTCAGTGAGGACTTGATTTGGCCTGGCAGTTTTATCTATACTTTCCCTATTGGAGTTGGATCCAGACTGATCAGCTTATGACTAAGCATGGGCGAATTTTGCGAATCTGGTGTTCGCGAATTTGCGTATTTGCGAACTCGCAATCCGCAAAATCCGCAAATTCTCGCGAATTTGCGGATTTTGTTTTGTGTTTGCAAGGGTTTCTGCCAGTTTGCGAGGGTTTGGTACCAGTTCGCAATTGCGAACTTACTTGTAGGCTCGCAACGGTCGCGACTATGTTGTTTCTACGTCTGGTTCATCATCACAGGTTCACAGCACCCTCTGTTTAACCACTGCCACCCTCTGTTTCACCCATGCCACCCTCTAGTACATCAATGCCACCCTCTGGTTCATCATCACTGTAGATTATGGGGGGGGGAAAGCAAGCACACCTGCCCTGCTTCAACTGACATGAATTAATTTGGGGTTGGTTTATTAATGTTTCACTGTTTTAAAATTCCAGTTTGGCACCTGCTTCCTTATCTGTAATTTGCTTTCTGTTGCAGTGCAACTTTTTTTTCCAGGGCCTTTGTGGCCTTATTGTAGCTATTCTATGAGCCTGCTGTGAGGGTCAGAGCAGGGTCATACAATTGTTGCAACTAGCAACTGAACTCTGGAGGGCCCCCAGTCAGGAAGCAATACAGGGAATGGTTACTATTACTAATGATGAGTTTGAACTTTTGCACCTGTTGAGGGCTTTCATTTTTGAAAATTCGTTTTTCTGCAGAGCAGCAACTGTAATGCCCCAAACAAACATAGGCAACTGAACTCTGGAGGGGGCCCTCAGGAAGTACTTCAGGGAATGGTTACTAATGATGAGCGAACTTTTGCACCTGCTGAGTGCTTTCTGCAGAACAGCAACTGTAATGCCCCAAACAAACTTACTTATGAAAGTTGATTTCTAATCCAAAAGTGATCCAAAGAGAGTCAAAAGGCCTCAAATCCCAAAAAGTGCAGGCAAATGTCAACCTGAGGAGTTATTCTGATACAAATCATCATTTTCAGAAGGTCTATGCTGCTTGCTAGTGGATTTCTTGTGCAGAATTGTTAATTTTGTAATTTTGCGAGCGCGAGAATGTTGCTGCCTGCCGCACCTACATGTTCGCAATTGCGAACTCTCGCGATGCGTCGCCAAACTCCCGCGGGATCCCGCAGCAAGATCCAAAATGGCGCAGCACTCGCAAAAATATCGAGAAAAACAACTCAGCAAACGCTGAATGACGGTAAGTGAACGCCGCAAAATTGTATCACCAAGAAAAAAAAATCTGCTGCGTGCGAATTTGCGGATTTTGCGGGAAATTGTCGAATCTCGCGGATTGGGAATTTACCGAAAATCCGCAAAATTTGCGAGCGGAACGGATTTTCCGCCCATGCTTACTTATGACTAGTTTATGTCCAAGGCCTCATGATGGGCAAAAGAACAACTGACTGGAAGGCAGGCCAGAGTAATTACCAATGGCTGAGATTAATTTAAACATTCCAAACATCCATTTTTTGTGTTACTCATTGTAACACCCTAAGTGGGACAGGTTTGCCCAGACATGGGTCCCTTGCTCACTGTGCTATAGGACTCAAGTTTTTCCCTATTAAAGTTTGATACCAGTCTAGGGTTGCTTGTGTTCCTTTTCAGAGAGGACATGGCCAGGCATTGCGAACTGGAGTGTTCTTTTTGGAGTAGATTCAAGACTGGTTTGGAAATGCTGGTGCCTGTCTGAGGTTGTGTGGTGGGAGGGTACACAATGATGGACTTTAATGTGACCCAAAGCAATTACCAGTGGCAGAGAATAACTCAAACATTTCATACTTCACTTTTGTGTGTACCACAGAGAGTGTTTTGATGGTAGGGGCCTGGTAGTTCTAATTAGCTGAAAAAGCCTATATTCCAGGATGCAGGACTGCTGACATCAGGTGTAATGCATTCTAATTGAACTCCACAACACATTTAACTTGACATTAACAAACGCAGGTGGTCAAAGATCTTTTAGATAATCCTGAAGTTTTCTGTAGGTTAATTAGCTGAGTACACATCTTATTTCAAGAGATTGAGAGAGAAATAACAATTAAACAGAAGCACAAACAGTCAATATGTAAAAGAAGGTTTGCATAACATAATTAAAGGAACTGTTATATAGAAAAAATAAAACGTCTGAGGATCAATAGAAAGATGGATGAAACTAGACTTGCATTTGTAAACATGGCTCCTTAAAATACACAAAACTAGTAAATCTCATTGGAAGATCAAATGTTTCATAAATCTTATTGTCTCCCCTTACAAAGTGGAGTTGGGTATTTATCACACATAAGCCCTCATAACTATTTTGTTGAACTATAAGTGTGTATTTAACAGGTATGGATATACATTTTATCCTGGGTTTTCAATAGGAAAAAAGGCGTAATGTGCATAATTGCATTTTAAAGACCCCATTCTGCATGCTTTGCCTTTTTCCTAGCCTTTTTCCTTGATTAATTTCAACAGGTTTCCCTTGTCAGAATTCATCATTAAACTGTGATGGTGTGATAATTATCACACAACTGGTTATTCTGATCCCTGTGCAATCATTCTGTGCACAGAAATTGGAATTTAGCCCCAACTCATAATGAAATCCATGGTAAACACTATTAAGACAGTGTTATATATTTACTGCTGTGGTAAATACCTTCTATTTCATATTGAAAATGAGGCATAACATGGTATTGTTTTTGAATACGCCTAATTATTCATATTTCACAGTCTTCAAGGCATTTTCTGCTAACAAATCTCAAAAGATTTTACCTGCCAGAATCTATCAGGGTAAAACTCCAAAGAATTGTTAAATATTACACAACTCTTGTTTGCACTTTGATTGGAATTTAGTACTTAACATAAGATAACTCCTCCACACCCACAGACAACCCCCCCACAACCACAAACCACTCACAAAACTTCTGCATCATCCTGGACTCCACGCTCACCAAGAGCAACCAGACCAATGCCGTCCCATCATCCTGTTTCCACACGGTATGCCTGCTCCAAAAGATCTTCAAGTGGATCCCCACTGAGTCCAGAAAGACGGTCACCCACGCACTCCTCAGCATCAGAATTGACTACGGCAATTCACTCTATAGCGGCATCACCCAGAAACTCCTCGGGACACTGCCGAACATTCAAAACACCTACATCAGACTTATCCTCAACATCCTCCGCCGCAGCCACATCACAGCCCTCCACTGGCTCTCAGTCAACAAAAGAATCACCTTTAAGCTCCTTACAACGTGGGAGCTGCGTCCCTTAACCACTGCCTCACATTCTACACACCCACCAAAGACCTCTGTTTCAAACAGTGAAAACACCACACAAACGGATTTCAAACCAAGTTAGAACAAGAGAGCAGAATGTAATAAATAAAACAATACCAAATCAACAAAAAAATTCTGTAGAACTGGAGTTATTCAATTTTAAGAATAAATTGAATATAGCACCAAAAAGCTCAAAGCTCCAGCTTAGGATATCTGATCTTGCTGGACCTGGTCAAATTCACATGCTCTGGCTGACAGTGATGGTGCGCAGGTCAGATGCAGTCTCAGGTTAGGCCCGCTTCGGGTTTATTTGACCAATTTTGTTCCAAGAGTCACTTTGCATTTCAGAGAGCTGCGCAGAGCAAGAGAGTATCGTGTGATTCTGTCAGTGAACCATAAGGAGCAGTCTAGCGTCATGGGCGCGCATTGCTTGAGCTTGCAGTGGCAGTCACAGTGAGAAGTCGATGAAGCAGTGCAAAGAGTTGGACTGTTGGAGTTTTGCGCTGATTTGCAGTGTGAATGACAGAGTCAAGGTGCAAACAGGCCTGTTCGAGGCCGCGAGGTGCCCAAAAGCTTGATGTCAGCACCTGTGAGCCACACCAAGGGTCCAGGATCTGAGAGGCACCACTTGGGGGTCAGGAATTACCTGCAGCTGGTTCCATGGGCTGGTTCAGGAATTTGGGGAGCCTTTTATCCCCATTTGGCTCAGATCAGGAGGCCAGCTGAATAGCTCTTGAAGTTACTCTGGGGTCCCTGGTTTTGGACAAAGTAGCAGGTCCAGTTCTTCTTCACCAGGCAAGAGGGCAGCGGGCAGCAGGTCAGCACAGTAGGGTTGCAGTTCTGTTAGAGCAGAAGTCCAGCAGACTTCCACAGTCTCCACAGGTCCAGAAGTGTACTGATGTCTGATGTCCTTTTTTAATACACAGTTGTGCCTTTTAAGTGCACAGATGTCCTGTCTTACTGGACCTGGCTCCAGACCATCTACAGGGGGTATGCAGCCCTTTGTGTGGAGGCAAGACACAGCCTATTGAAGGGTAAGTTGGGCTATGCCCAGCTCCTCCCTCACCTCCTGCTAGTGATGGCCATTCCAGTCACACTTAAGCTCCCATTGTGTGTGGCTGTCTAGGAGGAATACACAAAGACCAACTCTCACCCACATCCAGTCATATGACCCAGAGACAGGCTGCAAGCACCAAATGGCTAAGCCAAGGAAATACCAACTTTCTAAACATTATACAAAAAGGGGGTAGGCACAGAAGTGAGTAGCTGAATACAGCCTTGGTATAGTAACGTAATGAAAAACCTAGCTACCATTTTGTGCGCTGCTATCTACTTAGACAGACAAAGGAGCCAATACCTAATTTCGTTGGACGTGGTTATTTATTCAATCTTTACTTTATTCATGTCATATGTCATTTTTCATCATTTCATAAAAGCCTAAAATGGAAAATACACTGTACATTTCAGACAACTAAACATAACAAAGACTGTGCTCTACAACAAACACATGAAAAATACAACAATAATACAAACAATTATACACCAATCACCATTAGAACACATAGCAAACCCTTCATAGATAGTTCATATGGTCCTAAAGGGAAATGCTAAACATTGGGAACAAGTATAGTGACACCCAGGGTGGAGTCAGCGCTACATCTTCCACAGAGCTGTTTACATTCATAAATTATCCATTCGTCAACAATAAAAAAAGATTGCTGACATGGTTTGAGTCCCATTGATACTTTTGGGGCTCTCTCCAGGGCTTCTGACTTAGCTTAATCTAGAAGATAACACAAAAGGTTGATATTGTGGGCATACTCATCACTCTTACTCCATCTCAACTACATGGAATGTAATGGATACTGACCTTTACCGGATCAGTGCAAGCGTTTTAACTTCAGACCTGCCAGTTTTTGAATCTCCAATATTTCTTAGGGATGGCAAGGGAATTCGCTATCCTTTTTGGTGTAAATGCTGCGGATAGGTAAAACACAATCATTTATGGCCTGATGCGGTAGGGGGAGAAAATCAAAATAAACAGTATTTTTACTCCCAATTATTGATACCCTGTACCTGATTATTTTTCTTTATTCTGGCACTCGTCACTAATAGTGGGTCCCCCAACCACGGGATGCTTTTTGATGCTGTAAAGCGATACTCATTTATAATTAACACAATATGTGTTTACATCTTGCCACTACCCAGCACTGCTCTTTGAATGCACTATTCAAGTTTACTCAAATGTACCTGTTGGTATTTATTTTATCCAAACAGTGGAAACATTGAGATGGTACCCCGTAATGGACTATCTTTTGCCTGAAATGAGAACACGCATTTGTTTTAATCATTGCGTGTTAGCAGCTTTTTTTGGCTAACGCTGCACAGTTCCTCAGCTTGATCGCACATTCTTAATTGATTGCAACAGTGCTCACAACATGGCAGTTTCTGAATTTTATCTCAACATCTGACTCCACCATAAGTTAGGATTTTGAATTAGGATTCTAGAGACATGAAAAATAAATTGGATATCTCATCCCATCTTGAAATTACACTTATAAAATGTAATAGGGCAACTCCAATGTTATCCTTTTGGATTGATAGGCCTTGCAGTAGAGAAAAACAAATGTAGACGTTTTTTACTACCTGGACATGTAAAACTTTAAATGTCCTACTTTTTAAATACATTACACCTTGGCCTCTTGGTTGTCCAGGGCCTACCTTAAGAGTGACTTATATGTATTAAAAAGGAATGCTTGGGCCTGGCAAAAGTTTTATTTATCCAGGTTGAAATGGCAGTTTAAAACTGCACACACAAGCTCTACAAGACATGCCAGGGACATGTTTAAGGGCTACTTAAGTGGTAGGCACAATCAGTGCTGCAGGCGCACTAGTAGCAATTAGTTTTCATGCCCTGGGCGCATGTAGTGCCAATTTACTAGGGGCTTGAAAGTAAATTATATATGTAAATTGAGTGTAAGCAATTGTCCCCTGAAGTAGCTCTAACTTGCGCCTTCGCCATGCACTGTTTGTACCCTCACTTAGTACATCACTCATGATATGTTCAGTGACAGCACTGATAACATACCTAATGACATCCAAAATTACATCATTGATAACAACAGCATGGCAGTGACATGAGTTATAGCTACTTTAGTGCACAAGATATAGTTACTTGCGGTATCTAACAATGGGGAATTTCAGTGGTTTTGTTAGTTCTATCACTCATTTCTCCAGTGGTAATGGGTGCAACCTTTTGCAACTTCCAGGAGAAAAAAGTGTAACATCATTATTTACTTTAATGAGATGTGGCTGTTAATACCTCACCTCACATAGTACTTTACATCAACACCTTCATATCTGTACATTAGTCAATGATAAGGATTGCACAAACAGGTCCTGGAGATAATCCTCCATAGTTTGTGAATATACACTACACATCCTACAGAAATGTGTAGAATGACTATACCATTACAACTAAATTTACGATCATACTGAAAGTTGCATAATTTGTAAGTAAGACATTCAACAATGTATCATGTCTCAAAATTTTCACTATACTTATGGAAATCAATATATTCATTTTATAGATGTTTAGTTTATATAGAAGTCACTAATAGTACTACATAAGCAATATTTCATGTTTTTATGTGCACAGAAATCCACAGGTGATTCATGTATTGCAAGGAGAAGCTTCAGGTTTTTTAAAAAAGATTTTGTCAACAGGAAACAACTAACAACATATTTCAAATGTACTGTAAAGTAAATGAAATATAATTAATGAAAAACAAGTCTATGGTGACTCTTAAGATACTGCAAAAGAGGCATAGCGTTTTATGCTAATAAAAATGTGAATGCAAAAAAAGAGCAAATTATTCCAATTTTATGGACCATTATGAAAGCTCTAATGCTCGATCTTCTGAAAACAATTAATTTGGTGCTGAGAACTTTCTCCTTGAACATTCTCCTTTGTTTTGGCTGTAATATGTTCACTCTTGCAAAATGTTGTTTAAAAGAGCACAATGAATGGCTCTCATAATTAGACTTGGGAATTAAGGTACAACAAGACAGTTTTACTTGTCCAAGATCACACAATTTGTTCAAGTGGGACAGCCAGGATTTAAAACAGAAGCTTTCTGATGAAAAGGCTGCAACTTGGACAGTATATCATTTGCTACAGCAGTTAAGATTGCCTCTCACAAGCCCAGTCCATCTCCAGGCCTACTTTCAATACCAAATGAGGGCCTTCAAATGTAATCACAAAATATCAAATGCACACACAAAACATAAATTCATGTTTTAATACGATTGTGAATTTGGAAAAACGCTCTTATTCATTATGATTGCTTTTGGGATGTAGCAGCACATTTGTATTTGCACATTTGGGGGTTCTTCTACCTCCTTATTTTTGCACATTGGTTTGTTGAAAGGAAAAATGAATAAGTCGCTAGTTTGCCTAGTTATTACTTCACAATATATATTCTCTTTTAGACATATCCCATCCCATTGATATTGATCTCTCCATCACCTCACTAATAACCTTGTCAAACACATCTCTCCACTTCCAGTGTATCCTGGACTTGTACCGTGTGCAACATCTTGAGAGGGGTCTGGCACTTTACCATATTAGAATTTGCATTCTGGGACATGCAATTTCAGTTCCCCCATCATAAGTATGGACCTAATCTACCTATCCCACCAAGTGTTGTTATAAAAGTGAGGACTCTTTTTATTTAAAAGAATTGTTCTTATTAAGTTTGAAACGGTACATAGAGAAATAGCGCAATGCACATCGATCCATGGAAGGTCAGATAGGTTGATAGAGTAAACATCCACTTATACATTGCTCAAAAAAGAGGAGAGGGGCAGAGAGAAATAGTAAAGATGGCAGAAAGAAAGATAAGAAGAGATAGGGGAGATAGATAGGCAAAATGCTGTGTAGGAGACGAAAGCTAGCTAGTGTGCTTGTTCAAGTTGAAATTTGCTTAAGGGGGAATAACCTTTTGTAGGTCAAGTCAAGGAAAGCTTCATTTGGCTGCTGTATAAAACAGTCATAAAAGCACAAAACTTTAAAAAGCACAGCATATTATTTACATATATTACATAGTACAGTTAATTTTACATAATGCAATTAATTTTACAATATTATTCCAATAAAGTACTTTTCCTTATATAAAATGCAGCTTTTAAGAACTGAGCTACCCTCCATGCTATATGCTCATTCTCCAATAGTTAAAGCAAAAGCATTGCTTGGCGGCACTGCCTGAGCCCAAGTTTTCTTAAGACTGGAACAATCCAAGCTTTTCTTTGATCATGATAGAATTTTCAAAATAGAACTTGATGCATCGTCGATTGGGTTAAGATGTTGTCGCATGGGCACAGTAAGAGAGTACGAGACCAATCATTCATTTTTGGGAATGTCCTCCTCCTATGGATAATACTCAATTTTAACCTGGTAAGAAGGAATCTATCAAAGGTTCCTGGTACAAAAGATAAACAGGGCTCCATCCCTAGGGTGGTACGTAACAATTGATGGCTTCTCACGGTTATTTTTGTTACCGATTTTCAGTGTAATCTTTTAGCTTCTAAGAACTGGATGCCCTCATTCTTTAAAATCTTTCTTGAAATATCCATCATTGAAGATGGAGTACAAAAATATTCAGGGTGACCCAGTTCATTCATAAAGTCATGTTAAAATGTAATCCCAGTGATTCATTGGGCCCCTTCTAGTCTTAGGGTATCTTTTAAAATCTCTCTGTTAAGCTCTGTCTGCTCCTTACACCAGACTCTACGCCACAGGAGAATAGGCTCTAGCTTTACTAGATCTGCTATATGATGGAGAGCTACCTCCTCATGGCAGATAACTGGGAGGAACCGAGAGAATGCGCCCTGTAAAGACCTTTTTGATCGTTAGTAGGGGATTGATGTCTATAAAACCCCACACCCCGGCTCCATAGATTGCCATGGTGACGAACTTTGGTTTTTATATATGGAGCAACTCTGTGCGCAGTTTCCTGCCTAACCTCTTAGCAAAGTTTGATAGTGCTGCAGTGGATCTAGCAAAGGCTGTTTTGTTGGCAGATATAGCGGGGGCCCAGGAATCCTGATAGTTAAAAAATACACCTAGGTAAGAAAAGTTTTTTGTGGATGCTAACTTTTTCCCATCAATGAACATTTCACGAGTCTTCTGCGTCGCTTCCTTACACCTCATAACGTACGTCTTGGTTATATTGGTTTGAAGACCAGGATCGCTCATAAACGTACTAAAATATCCAGGGCTCTCGGAGGCTGTTTTAAGTATGAGCCATCAATTCGGCATCGTCCGCATAAAGAAGTGCAGGAATGGATCGGCCACCGGCTTCAGGAAAGTCTTTGCCCTGGAAAAGCAGTGCATCTTCAAGTACATTTATATAGAGATTAAAAAGGAAGGGGGCCAGCACACAACCTTGTCTGCCCCTCTCCTGATTGGGAAGGCTTCAGTGCATTCTCCCTTCTGTCCAAAGCAGACGCTAGCTGATGCGACACTATACAGTTGGCGTCGGAGCGTGATGATTTGTAAATCAACCCCCACCCCTTCCAAGACCTCCCACAGCCGTTATGCTTGACTGAGTTAAAGGCCACGGTGAGGTCGGCAGAGGCCAGATAGAGGCTGCCTTTTTTTGCCCTGGTGTACCTGCCTATCAATATTGTGGAGTTTAAGGACTGCTCAATGGTGCCAAGGCCATCGCGAAACCCATACTGCAGGTTAGATAAAATCTTTTTTTCCCCGGCTCAGTCTGCTAAGCGTTCCAATATAACCCCCCCTAGCATCTTAACTATGGAGTCTAGGAGAGAAATTGGTCTGTAGAATCCCGGGTCTTCATGATTACCCTTTTTAAAAAAATTGGGATTATTATTGATTTTGCCTATGTGAGGGGGAAGTTAGACCTTATAATGGCATTAAAAACCTATGTCAGTATAGGCCCCCACAGGGTAACATTATGTTTATACAGGTCAACTGGTTCCCCGTCGGGCCCTGGTGCTTTACCGCCCGCACTTTGTGCCCGTGCCCTAGTCACCTCCTCCAGGGTAATTTCTAGATCAATATGTTCCCAATTATTTAAATTCCAGACTTCCAGATGACTCCCTAAATTCCCTTGATCATTATATAGTTTGGAGAAGTGGGTAATCCATACTTCTTCCATGATGGCTTCCTCCACTGAGGGACCTTTATTTGAGACTAATAAGGGGGGTCTCAAAACCTTCCAGAAGGCAGTACTGTCTTTCGGCTCTACGGCATTATGTAAGGAATCCCATGCCTCATTACGAAGAGTTTGTTTTCTTTCTTTTAATATCTTCCTGTAGCCTAGTCTAGCTTGGCTGGTGTTAGGTTGTGATCTTGGCTTAGTATGCAGTGCCTTTTTTGAGTTGGAATATGCCCTAGAGCATTTTGTGTTAAACCAACCATAATGTTTCGGTTTATTACTGAATTGTACTGTCAGTACATTTCTGGCCGCCCTGGTAATTTCTACAGAGCAATTCACTATTTTTGCATCCCTGGCATCCTCGCATAGGCAGGATTCCATCTCGGACCTGGATTTTACTAAAAAAGTTTTAGTTAACAAATCTGCATCAACCTTAGACCACTTTAATAAGATTCCATTTACTGTGTTCAATTTTACGGATCCCTGCATACGGGTGTTTAAGTCATACTTGTTGGGAAAGTACATATGTGTTTTGAATTTTAAAAGAAGGGGGAAATTATCGCTTAAAGCGATGTCACCCACCTCAAAGGAAGGTATCATGTGTGCGTATATAGGTGAAATCAGTATAAAATCGATGGTGGTGGCATAGCCTCTCCCAGTAAAGGTAGGCAAAAAACACAACCTGAGTGGACAAAATCTCATTTACAAACACCAGATCTAATTTGCAGATGAGGTCATTGAATATATCCCCCGTTTTAGAATGAATAAAATGTATACGGCTATCAGCATCATTATGGATACCACACAGTCTATTATCAGAGTGATTACATAGCCCACAATTAAAATCACCCATCAGCAGAGTCATAGTGTCTCTGCTTGTCCCGTCAGAGATTTAATAACTGTGTCCAGAATACCTTTTACTACTAATTCAAGATCATTTTGATTGATGTTATTGTACAAATTGATCAAGAGTATGCAGTGGCTTTCATTAGGGGCTAGCTTAACCACGTGGAAATAGTTTCCCCCAGATGAAACGTGATCTTGCTAAAAGGCAGCTTGTTTGAAATGTATTTCGAAATCCAGCCTTTTGGCCTCCCTCCCAGACCTTTCACTGCCAATGTATTAAATGTCTTGTAACCATTTATATGTATAGGCTCACTTTGCCATATCTCCTGCAGGCATAACATTTCTATGTTCTCCACAAAGGCACCCCAAATTGGGTTCTGAACCTTTGAACGCAGACCTGAGAAGTTCCAAGACACCACGGTGCAAGTTGTAAGATCTCATAGTGTCAAAGAGATATTACTGAGTGGCCCCACTGCATTAAGAGTATCCAAAGTAGATGTTTAAGGTGTCCCCAGTAATTCCAAGTATTGCTCCGAGAGATATACTGAACCCCCGGCAATTCCCTTCCCGTTTGGGCATCGCTCTAGATATTTAGGGGTTAGGACCCTAGTTAATTCCACATTTCACGGGGAGCCCATATGTTGAGTAATCTCCATGGAAGTACTATATTGTAGCTCCCTCATGCCTTCGATGCTACCTGGAGGTGACACCAGTCAATCTACCCTGTCCAAATTATAGAGGGGGTCAAAGGAATTAAAAGTTGGGATGCTGTATCTGTAATATGGGATACTACTGTTGGTATCAGATACAGGGGCCTGCTCAGACCATAAAGAAGGGTGGTAAAAAAAAGCCAAGAGGAACCACACCCATCCCCCTTTTTCTAACCATATAGTGCCTGGATAGTTCAAGAATACTTCTGACCCGTTGCGGAGATCTAAAGGTAATTACAACACAATTCCCTACTATGGTTTTGGGTGCATTGCCTACCCAGGGGATTCGGCGAGCCATCTTAAACTCTGAGAATAGAGCATTAGTATGGCCCATCTTGATAGCGAGTGCTTGTAGTGCCTTTTTTTTCAGGGAGGACCAATGCTCAAAAGCTCCCTGTTGTAGAGGAGGTACGTTAGTTAGAACAACAGTATAAGGTGTAGCCTCTGGTGGGAGATGTAAAAGGGTCGACACTGATAGATAGTTGTCTTTCTGACTCCCATTGAGCCCCCTAGTTTGCTCCTTGGTATGTGGCCTGATAGAATTGACCTGATTCACCTGAGTAGGAGGGCACGCAGGAATCACTTCACTGCGGCTCGCTCCAACAATCTCTGTGGGTGGTTGATGGGTCAGTTGGGTGGACCGCATCCTGGGAGCCATTCGAACTACTTTGCGTTCAGAATTAACTATGGGCCTCGCTGCACGGGCGGTATTAACTACATGTGTGTTATGTAGGATGCTCGGGCCAGGGAAACACAGAGGGTTATTGGGAGTGAACTCAGCCTCGCGTGATATCTGTACAGATGGATGTGGGTACTCCAATGAACGTTTGACGGCCCCTTCCAGGCTCTGTAGCCTTTCTTCTATAGCAGCTAACTTATTTAACACTGGTCTAATTAGGGTTGAAAAGATACCCTCCAGTTTTTCCCAGAAAACTGGCTGAATCGTGTCAGGTGTTTCCCCCATTACAAGGGTGGCCCCTATGCTGTCTTGAACTACTGCTGTAGTGGCTATCCTTGCGTTTTCTGTCTGTGTCCCTATATTATTTTGCCTGTAATGTGTGTTTTTGTGGGTGTTAAGTCCCTGCCAACGTCTTTTTTTTGATGGAGGTACTAATCCTTTACCCTAGCAGATCTTAATTTTTTGGCCTCTCGTTTGAACATTGGGATTATTTATTATAGCTTGGTTATGTACTTCCCGGTCAGTCATAGGTGGGGTTGATGGTGAGGGCATAGTGACCTCCCCCTGGGGCGATGTCGGCAATGACGCCTCTTTAAGTGGGTCAGGCTTTGGGGGTCCCGTTGGGGTAGAAGCTAATACTTCTGAGGGGTGAATTAATGGGCACAGGGGACCAACTTGTGGCTCGAGTGATAGCCTATGCTCTGTTATGATTATTTCATGCCTTAGGACCGACTCAGCCCTTTGCAAAAAGGCGTCGAGGGTCCCAACCCCCCCCTGCCCCATAAGAGATTTTTGCCTGCTCCTCCTCAATCACTTTCTATGATTTGACTCTGAGACGAGTTGGTATATTCTCGAATATAAAACACACAAGATGATGGGTGGAATGTTGCGCAATGGCAAAACATTCACCCGCAGTCACAGATCTGGGTTTAATCCATCGTTATTTTGCTCACCAAACCACCGCGTGCTCAGACGTGAGTCCCATGCTCTCCACACCATTGGAGTCAAGCTATCCTGGCTGAAGATGGCTGATAGCCAGAAACCGGTCCTAGGATGCTTGATTCCGGTCCAGGAAAGACATGTCTTGGCAAATCGGGCTGAACTGTTCCTATGAGGCACAGGGTCAAGGCTGATTTGCATATGGCCATGTCTGAACTGGGGTGGGGTGGTGTGGAGTGCAAAAAAACTATGAATTTAGGCCCAGATCTCTGTACTGGGGTGAATGGATGACATTGTTCTGCATTCTGTCCATCAACTGTTGGTTTTGCATTTGTTACCCCGAGTGGGATGGGTATGCTCAGACGTGAGTCCCATGCTCTCCACACCACTGGAGTCAAGCTATCCTGGCTGAAGACGGCTGATAGCCAGAAACTGGTCCTAGGATGCTTGATTCCGGTCCAGGAATGATATGGCTTGACAGTTCGGGCTGAACTGTTCCCATGAGGCACAGCGTCAAGGCTGATTTGCATATGGCCATGTCTGAACTGGGGTGGTGTGGAGTGCAAAAAAAGATGGATTTAGGCCCAGATCTCTGTACTGGGGTGAATGCATGACATTGTTCTGCATTCTGTTCATCAACTGTTGTTTTTGCATTTGTTACCCCGAGTGGGATGGGTACGCTCAGACGTGAGTCCCATGCTCTCCACACCACTGGAGTCAAGCTATCCTGTCTGAAGAAGGCTGATAGCCAGAAACCAGTCCTAGGATGCTTGATTCTGGTCTAGGAAAGACATGGATTGGCAGTTTGGGCTGAACTGTTCCCTTGAGGCACAGGTTCAAGACTGATCTGCATATCCCCATGTCTGAACTGGGGTGGTGTGGAGTGCAACAAAACGATTGATTTAGGCCCAGATCTCTGTACTGGGGTGAATGTATGACATTGTTCTGCATTCTGTCCATCAACTGTTGTTTTTGCATATTCTCGGATATAACCAAGTTCCTGTGGGGGGGCTGCTTACAAATATACAGTCTAACAACAGTCAACTGACTGGAAAATCACAATGTATACAGAGATAAACAGTGGTACGGCTAAATGTGACAATAAAAATGTCAATATCGTGGCCCAGCCCAGCCTCCTCCAGCCTCTGACAGGCTCAGACGGGCCCGCCCTTGATCTGGGCTTCGTCCGGGCGTCGTCCCGCGTGCAACCCGCACCGCGGGGTGAGAGGCAGCACTATAAGCGCGATGACCCCGCCTCCCCTTCAATCACGGCACACGGGGCAGCTGTGTAGAAAGTGATGCACTCTAGGGGTAGCAGTCCTCCCCAGAGTGTGGCCGGTGACAGAGGCTATGCGGCGTGCCCTCGGAATCCTCGACCCTCCAGCAGTTCCTCCGTGGCTTTCAGTAGCGTCCAGTAGTGCAGGTAGGCAAGATTGACAGCAAATATGAGCAGAGGAGTCTCCCGCGGGGTGAGAGGCAGCGATATAAGCGCGATGGCCCTGCCTCCTCCTCGCTCACGGCACTCGGGGCAGCTGTGTGGAGAGTGATGCACTCTGAGGGTAGCAGTCCTCCTCAGAGTGTGACCAGTGACAGAGGCTATGCGGCATGCCCTCGACTCTCCAGCAGTTCCTCCGTGGCTTTTAGCAGCGCCCGCTGTGCAGGTAGGCAAGATTGACGGCAAAAATGAGCAGATATGTATCTAGTTTAGACCACAATTGCTGGAAGAAGCCATTATTAAAGGTACTCGAGTTAGGAGCTAAAAATGTGGTTTTCAGTGTCTGCATGGGTGCCTAATGTGACTATTGTTTTGAGGTACTTCAATGTCATTGATAGTGAGTTTTTTTAACATGTTCTTTAGACACTATTTACTGGGAAAGGGCTGCTTGACTTCATTTGGTAGGGTTCATGTAGTGTTTAAAGACTTTGAGAATCTGGACGTTTCACGAGCAATACGCCACATTGAATTGTTGCCAATTTTACCTTTAAAAAATACAAATACTATAGGTATTTTGGGCATTATTCTTAAACTAGAAATGAAAGAAATGCTCCTGGCTGCTAGGTTGAAAAGGAAGTTGTAGTTAAATCATTTCAGCAAGCAACTGATGCTCAGAAAAATGAGCAAGGACACAATGTTTGCATTATCTCATCTTCGGTGTTGCTAGAATGGATATTCTTGCCTTCCTATATGAACACAAAAATGAAGCCATTAAGTGCTTGTTAAACCAATTGCTGATAAATTTATTCAGCAGTTTTCAGTTCACACATATTCTGAATTTACATAAAAAAGGAGCACTATGTCTGTGTGTGAGCACTGCGTCCAACTTTGACATATTTGATGCGGGAACAGCTAAATGGAAATAAGTGTTGGGTTTCTGGAAGAGAGACGTTAATGAGAACAGCTTAGAGCGGCTGTGACATGTTTATGAACAGTGGAGCTGTAGAAACGTTCTTTCTGCCCAAGTGATTTAAAAACTCCTTTTCTACCCTGCTGTGTGAAATATAACTACTTGTGACAGCACGCCCTGTGACGCCACTTCCAGTGATATCACATAGGTAAAAGGTTGGTGACTTGTAGCTCAGTACCCGCATTGCAACAATCTTACCATCTCTGTCCCAAAAACCCACGGATAATTGGTACAGCTGTCATGAGGTTACAGAATTGTCCCACCCCTTTGATGGAAAGCTAATGTGAAGATGTAAATATCCGCAGACGCCCATCCTGTATTCTATGATGTAGATAGTCGCAGTGATTCCCTACCCTGCACATACACGAAAATCAAAGATGTTTGCACTTGATTAAGAAGTGCAAAGTAAACGCACCTTCTACAGAGCGTGGAGTGGTATAAGTTCATCCTCTCAGTCCATTCCCTGCAGCAAGATAAGGTTGCTGCTGTGTCACTTGGGTAGAAGGGGGGATATGTAATAGTCATGGCTCTGCCTCATTCCCTCTTTTCTCCAAAGCCTGAAATCTTACCTGCGGGCCTCTGGATGCAAGGACAGAAAATGGAGGATGTTGCTACTGGAAAAAAAGATAAGCAAATAATGACTGGTTTGTTCCTAGTGCGGTGTAACAGATGGTAAGAACTTTATACCAAACAAAAGCACTATTTGTTCCCTTTTTTATTTCTTTTTATTTTCAAGCAGTGTGATTCATGAAAATGGCATACTTCAAAAAATAATTGCACAATGTTTGCTGCCTCTCAATGATGGCCTTCACTTTACCTCTGTCAGTTCTCCCAGAACCTTCATAAATCTCAAGCAACCAATAAAGCCTATCCGTCAGCCTTCAGACATTCCAAGCTAGAGCTCAGCTCAGCAAACAATAATCTTGTCCCTAGTCACTCTCGGGATCTTGAGGTTCATCCTGAGACTGCTGCGCCAGCTCCCAGACAATGCCCTGAAGCCAGCAGTCAGAAACCCTCCGTTAGCACTCAACCTTCACTGGTCCTCAGTCCCTTTTCAATGATATTCAGACAAGCTTTGCCAGTGCTGAGAGTATGATATACCACTGTATTCAGACTTTGGTGTTCATCGACATGCACCTTCAACTTGCCATCAGGCTCACATACATCACCCTATGCTGGGCATAGAAGGAAGCAAGCAACTCTTTCCCAGCCTGACAGACAGCTACCTCGAGAGACCATCAAGTTACCTCAGCTAACCCTCACATTCTATCATTTTGAATTAATTTTTCCTTAGCTGACCCCCACAGACTCTTAGCTATCCCTTGTAGGCGCTCAGATACGGTTAACTAGCATTTATGAGCATACATGTAGACTTTATGAGTCATAGACCCTCAGAAGCTCCACCTTGGCATCCACCACATATCATTCCATATATTCAAAGCACCATTGTTAGCCATCAGGCCATGAATTTGAGCCCTAAAAGAGCCTCCAACTCCCCTCTGTAGCCACCAGACCCACGTGGAAGCCATACGCTAGCTCCAAGCGACTCTTCCATTACTAGCATCTTCAGCCTGTGGTGTTGCAGCCAGGGATGTGTATGTAAGGCAGTAATTTCAAGGACTCAGTGCCTGGTCGGTAACAAGCGAGAATCTGAACATTGGAGTACTGATCTTTTTTTCCCATTTCAACCCCACCTAAACAATTCTCCCAGACAAGTAAAATGTTCAAAGCAAGAGTTCACAATTAGATCGCCACTTGTCCAGGCTTCATCGACAGCTCAAACTCAAGTTAACTGGTAGAGGGGACTAGATTACACCAAGGGAGGTGAAAATGTAATGGAATCACCAGAGGCTCAACCCCTGCCTATGGAGCAACAGAGTCTCACTGTGAACTTGATACAGTCTCACTCTGTGCCATCATTCACACTCCAGGGTTTAGGCTACCACTTCCCAGGTGCTATGTCTCTATGGTGGTAACTGGAAATCAGTAATCTTCATATAACTGCCCTTCTCCAGCCTGCACTTCAGGTGGTCAGTCTCTCAAGATCTTGAAGAGTGATGCATTTCTTGTAATTTCCACTACATCTCGGCAAGCTGTCACCATGTTTCCATGCTGATGCACTACTCATTATGGGGAAAGCTCAAATAGAAGTCGGAACTTGCTGCCCAGGTGATGATCGGGCACCAGAACCCAATCTTCCACTTCGCGATCAGTCATCTTGGTTCCTGATCAGTCATCTTGGCTCGCCTTTGCTAGTTAGCCTCATTGTTCCTCTTTCAATGATTCCTTGACGCCTTCTCTGGAACCAAGGAGGGCATATTTCAGCTTTGCTGTGGCGGAATGGCATTTATGACAACTCAATCCATGCACACATGGCTTAGAGGTCAGCCTGTAGTCATATGGGGAGTCTGCTTCTACTCCGGTACAAACCAGTCTATAACCCATTGAAGGAAATAGTGAGTGGCATGAGCAATATGGAGAACTTTTGTGACAGTATGCATTAAAAGTTCAACCTCACAATTAGTCTGTGAGTACACAGGAGTTTTCTTCCTGGGGCAATGTTCAATACCTTTACATCTCCCGCCGCTGAAAGACTCAAATGTCTGTCCTGACTTCTTGCAATAGGCCATGGGTGGGCTTCACTTACTAGGGTCAGTGAAGCATTACTTCACTGGCCAATGTAGCTAATTCTATTCCTACTTTGCATTTGGTTTGGGAGTAGTCATACAATGCAACCAACATGTACTGTGTTGTCAAGATGGCGGCCGAGCTGGAGCTTCAAATGGAAGCTCCCAGGGTGTGGATCTTTAATCTTTAAATATCTTGCTTTTACCCTGACATCGACCTTCAAAAAACCATGCAACGTAAATTGGAACTACGGCAACAAAGATTACCCTATTTCTACTTACCAATGTAATTTTACAAGAGTGCTCTGCTGGAGAGTTGCTGCATCCTGCCATTGGTACGGACCGGTATACACCCGTTACAACGCATCTTTTACTCCGCACTACCATTACAACGCGACTTTTACAACGCATACCATTACAACGCATTGCGCTGGGGGGCGCTCTAGGATAGGGAATAAGTATAATTTACTATCCAACACCTTCCCTAGGGTCCACGGGGACTGGAGTTAGAATAGTAAATTATACTTACCACTATCCAGCACCTCAAAGCGCTATGCGTTGTAATGGTATGCGTTGTAATGGTCGCGTTGTAACGGTAGGTAGTTGTAATAGTATGCGGTGTAACATGGTACATCCGTACGGACCACGCCGCATGGTATCTTTTGACTCAAACCCACTACCATGGTCAGCCTCAGCACTGCCCAGTCGCCGGCGCACAGGATTGGAAGCTCTTGTTGTTGTTCTGTAGTATCGCACAGAATCGATGAGGTTGGTTGCTGCCCGAGGTTGGTGTGGGGCTTTGAGCAGATGGCCTGATCAGAGGGGGATGGTCCATTTCGCTGCTGTTGGTTGCACCATGTGCTGATTCCTTTCTGAGTGTTTGCGGTTGGGGAGGGAGAGCCCAGGATGCAACCTGAATTGGAGTGTGGAGAATGCTGTTGTCTTTGTCCGGGCTGCCCCCTACTGACTCCCGTCGTTCTTGGGGAGATGCCTGCTGATGTAGGGATCAGAGCGCTTGCAGTCCTGAAGCAACAGTTTTGGAGCTGTGCCCCAGCTGGCTGTGCCCTGCGATGACAGGATGGTTGTGGAGGTGAGAGCCCTTGTGATCCGGCGAGTGGTGTACAGCTTCTGCCTAGTACGGACGATCTGCCTCCTCCCGTCATACGCTGGGAAGCCTTAGCCGATGTGCTGGTTAGAGTTCCTGCAGGCACACTGGCTATTTGGACAACGGAGGTGAAACGGGTGGGGGTGCCATTCGCTTCGACTTTGTATTGAGGCTGGCTGAGGGACAGTGAATTGCGAGGCTTGTGTTCCGCTTTTAAGAACGTCCATTGGGGCTCTGGCTGGGTTTCTTTCTATGTAATTGCACCGTAATTGATTGCTGGATATCTCGCCCTCCCCAGCTCCCCCTGCTCAGTTTGAGACTTCCTCTGCTCTGCTTGAGAAGGCCTCAGATTCACATGAGACTTAGTCACCTCATGGCAACAGGATCCCCCGCCCCACAACATACATTGAATCCCACAAATAACACACAAGACACAAGTGTTAGATTGGGAAAAAGTTGCTGCAGGTTTATTACATACACCGTTATATAATCATAGAGGGTTATCTTACGGGCAATCCAAGGGCAGGCAGCATTCTCGCCACCTGCCCGCCTGATGAGCCAAGTAGCACCGTGGCGAACCACCAGTGCTGCCCCTTATGGTAAAAATTATGCTAACACTCCTTGCGGGGCGGAGAGTAGCTAGGCAAGCCCCCCATTGCACAGGCCCACAACCGCCCGAACGACTACTGGGGCGCCGACACGTATTCCCGGGCCTCCCCTGAGGCTCCAGGTTTTAGGCTCTGGCACCCCTATGTGCCCGCTGAGGTACAGTGTTGCACCTTGCTGCTTTCGGATCGCCCTGTAACTCCACCTGCAACGATAAAAGTACACATTAAAAAGTTCCAACAATCCCCTTAGCTGACACACAGGGTAAGCGGAAGGGAGGGAAAAGAGTGTCCCTAAGGCGATCGCGCAGCGTCCGGAGCGGCAAAGAGGCTACTAAAATGGTGAGGGGAACTTAAATACCCTTCACCCTGCCTGCCGCCCCGGACGTGCATCTCAGGCTCTCCCACCCTCCTCCAGTAGCTCCTCCGCAGGGGCGGAGGGGGTGCACCTTGGGTAGGGGGCGGGGAAGGCCTTCCGTGACTAAGGGGCCGCCCTCTTGATGGCCACCGGGTGGCCTCGGGCTGCCGCGTAGTCACCTCATGCCAACAGAATCCCCGCGCCCCACAACATATATTGAATCCTGCAAATAACACACAAGACACCAGTGTTAGATTGGGAAAAAGTTGCTGCAGGTTTATTACATACACCGTTATGTAATCATAGAGGGTTATCTTACGGGCGATCCAAGGGCAGGCCGCATTCTCGCCACTTGCCCGCCTGATGAGCCAAGCAGCACCGTGGTGAACCACCAGTGCTGGCCCTTGTTAGACGGACCGGGAGGGTCGGCCGAGGACAAGAGGAGAGGTCTCCGGGGAGAGCCGTCTCCAGCGATCGTACAGACGAATAACTTCCCCCCCACAGACGTACACCACACAAGGATAAGGTTTAACGTTCTTTATAAGCAATCTTTAAGTACGGTAGAATGGTACAAGGAGGTCTGGACTCAGGGGTCCCCTCGATTCTAGTCTCTTGGGCGGAAAGGGGGGTAGCGGGACAGTCTTGTTACCAATCTGGTAGATGCGATGATAAGATGGTTAGCTCACAATCCTCGAGCTCGGCGTTCTTAGATGGACGGGCCGCGGCGGAGCCAGCAGGTCCCGAGATGATCGTAGGTAGCGACGGTCTGCGGCGGCGCCAGCAGGTCCCGGTGAAGATGAAGGGTTCAGAAGGTTTGCGGCAGCGCCAGCAGGTAGGACAGTAGTTCGCAAGGCAGGGCTACGGCAGCGCCAGTAGTCCGTCAAGGATGAGTTTGTCACGGTGTCTCTCGACTCCAGGATACAACTGCCTTCCTGCTCTGGGGCTGCCCCAGTTATAGGTCTGGCGTCCTTTGATGTCCGGACCCTCGCACTTGGAGGTCGGGAGGTCCGGGATGAGGGAGTCCAGACACCCAGCAGGGGGGTGGAGCCAGCGCCCGGGGGAGCTGGGGGCGATCGGCACCTGGCGGGGGAGAGCCATCGACACTTCTTTCTCCCATTGACCTGCCAAGTGGGCCGCTCACCTCCTGGGTGGATGGTGGTGCCGGGATGTCGGGCCCTGGCCAGGCCCAGGGTTAGGGTCGATCTGAGGCCACGCGGCCTCGTGGTGCAGTGTCCAAGATGGCGGCCGGGCCGGGCGAGGGAGCCGGTAGTGATTCGGCCCCATGATGCAGAGATGTCCGGGGGCAGGAGTCCCGTATGAGACGGGGTGCGGGTTGGTTCTGTGGGTAACACCTGGAGGGCCGGGCTCGGGCCCTGTCATGCGGGGAGGAAGCAAGCCCTTCACGTGGCCTGTCCAACATGCGTCCCCCCCAGCTGAAGGCGGGGAGAGTCACCCATCCTCTTGGGGACTCTCCTCGTCGAGGCGGAAAAAGCGTGACAGGCCATCTGCGTTGGCGTGGTCTTGCCCAGGTCGATGTTCCACAGTGAAGTCCATTCCCTGCAGGGAGATGGACCAACGCAATAGTTTTGGGTTTCCCCCCCGCATCTGCATTAGCCACTGCAGGGGCCGATGATCTGTCTGTACCCGGAAGTGGGTACCAAAGAGATAAGGCCGGAGCTTTTTGAGGGCCCACACCACTGCGAAGGCCTCTCTCTCGATGGTGCTCCAGCGTTGTTCTCGGGCCAGAAGGCGTCTGCTGATGAAGGCCACTGGTTGGTCAAGTCCTTCGGGGTTCAACTGGGAAAGGACTGCCCCAATGCCATGGTCGGAGGCATCCGTTTGGACGATGAATTCCCGACTGTAGTCGGGGGCCTGGAGCACAGGGGCAGAGCACATGGCGGCCTTCAGCTTCTCGAAGGCCATTTGGCAGTCTGGGGTCCAGTTGACCTTCTTTGGGTGATTTTTGGATGTGAGTTCCGTGAGGGGCCCCACAATGCTGCCATAGTCCCTCACGAACCGCCGGTAGTAGCCGGTGGGGCCCAAGAAGGCGCGGACCTCGGTCTGTGTGATGGGGGGCTGCCAGGACTGGATGGCAGCGATCTTGAGTTGAAGAGGGGCCACCAGACCGCTTCCCACTTGGTGTCCGAGATAGGTCACGGACCCCTGACCTATTTGGCATTTGCTGGCCTTGATCGTGAGGCCGGCCGGTTGGAGGGCCTGCAGGACCTCTCGGAGGTGGTGGAGGTGGTCGGACCAGTGGCGGCTGTACACAGCGATATCGTCCAGGTAGGCGGCGCTGAATTCCTCGAGTCCCGCCAAGACCTGGTTCACTAGTCGCTGAAAAGTAGCAGGGGCATTCTTCATGCCAAATGGCATGACCTTGAAGTGGTAGTGGCCATCTGGGGTGGAAAAGGCGGATCGTTCTTGGGCCCTGGGTGTGAGACCGATCTGCCAGTAGCCCGCTGTCAGGTCGAATATGCTGAGGTAGCGGGCAGCTCCCATGCGGTCGATTAGTTCATCTGCTCGGGGGATGGGATGAGCGTCGGTTCTGGTGACAGCGTTCAAGCCCCGGTAGTCGACGCAGAATCGGAGCTCTGGAGTGGTGCCGGGGGCGGCAGCTTTGGGGACCAGTACCACTGGGCTGGCCCAGGGGCTGTTTGAGGGCTCGATGACCCCGAGCGTGAGCATCTTGGACACCTCCTCTTGGATGCAGGCCCGTACCCGATCTGGTATGCGGTAGGCCCGATGTCGGATAGGGGGACTGTCCCCAGTGTCCACGTCGTGCAAGCACCAGGGGGTGACCCCTGGAGGGAGGGAAAACAGAGTTGCAAGCTGCAGCAGGAGGTCCCGGCAGCCTTCGCGCTGTTCCGGGGTGAGGGCCTCTGAGAGTCGGACCCCGTCCACAGAACCGTCTTTCTCCCGGGTCCTTAGGAGATCAGGGAGGGGCTCGGAGTCTTCTTCGGCTCCGCTGTCGGTAGCCATCAGGAGGCTGAGCTCCGAGCGCACAAAGTGGGGTTTTAGTCTATTGGCGTGGAGGACCCGGAGGGGGTTCCGAGAAGATTCCATATCGATGAGATAGGTGACGGGGCTCTTGCGCTCGACCACTTTGAAGGGCCCCGTCCACTTGTCCTGTAAGGCGCACGGTTCGGTGGGGGACATCACCCACACTTGTTGGCCAGGTTCGAACTCGATGGAGGAGGCATTTTGATCGTACCACTTCTTCATGTCCTCCTGACTGGCCTCCAGATTCGCTTTCGCCATTTCTCTGAATCGCCTGGTCTGATTGCGTAGGGCCAGGAGGTACTTGAAGACATCTGGAGGGGTCTTCAGAGGGGGCATCTCCCAACCTTCTTTGACTAGGCTGAGGGGCCCTCGCACAGGGTGTCCGTATAAGAGTTCGAACGGGCTGAAGCCAAGGGACTTCTGGGGGACTTCTCGATATGCAAAGAGGAGGCATGGCAGTAGCACATCCCACTGGCGACGGAGGGGCTCTTCCAACCCCCCAATCATCCCTTTGAGCGTGCGGTTAAACCGCTCGACTAGTCCGTTTCCTTGAGGGTGATAAGGGGTCGTGAATCGGTAGGTGACCCCACACTGTTGCCAGAGGGATTTCATATATTTTGAAATAAAGTTTGTGCCTCGGTCGCTGACGACTTCTCGGGGAAAGCCCACCCGGGAGAAGATCCCCATCAAGGCCCGGCCGACCACCGGGGCTGTCACAGTTCGCAGGGGAACAGCCTCGGGGTAGCCGGTGGCGTGGTCCACCAGTACCAGGATGAACCGATGTCCTTGTGCTGTACCGGGGTCCAGGGGCCCCACAATGTCTATTCCCACCCTCTCGAATGGGGTGGTGACAACTGGGATGGGTTGCAGAGGCGCTTTAAGTTTGCGGCCGCTCTTCCCGCTGGCCTGGCACGTGGGGCAGGACCGGCAGTGGTTGAGGACGTTGTTTCTCATCTTGGGCCAGAAGAAGTGGGTCACCAGGCGACTGTAGGTTTTGTCTTGACCCAGGTGACCAGCCAGGGGGACATCGTGGGCCAAGTTTAGCAAGAAGTCTCTAAAGCGGAGGGGCACCACTAGCACTCGACTGGCCCCTAACTCCGCGATTCTCTGTTCGCTGTACAGCAGGTCGTTGTCCCAATAGATCCAATGGTTTCCGGTGGTGTCCCCTGCGCTCTGGGCGAGGGCTTGCTGGCAGAGTCCCTCGAGGGAGGGACAGGTCTTCTGCTCTTGACGGAACTGTTTCTGGGTGGGCCCCCCTTCCTGACGCCACTGAGCCAGGTCAGGAAGGTCCTGGAGCTGAGCGAGCCCTGCGGGGGTTTGCCCTGGGGGGTTGGCACGGTCGGTGTCTTCTACTGGAGCGACCGGGGGAGGAGGTGCTGGCCATTCAGGTTCTTCGGGTCTGGGGATGGTACGGGCAGCCATGGACCGGTTGGATACGCACGCCCAGTCCGGGAGGCCCAACATCCCCAAGTGCTCTCTTCTCTCTACGGCGGCCCACGGGGAACTCTCAAGATCATTCCCCAGGAGACAGTCCACGGGGGCATCATCTCGGACCGTCACCTTTAACATGCCGGAGACTCCTCCCCATTCGAAGGGGACGCAGGCCATCCGACACAAACTCTCGGAATTGTCGGCTGAACGGACAGGGCAGAGAATGTTCGGCAGGATCTGTTCTGGGGTCACCAGGTGACAGCGGACGGCTGTCACACTAGCCCCTGTGTCACGTAGGGCTTCGGCCCTGCGCCCATTAATGTTCACCCACTGACTATATTTTCTGGTGTTGGCGGGTAGGGGAGCCCGCGGGACCATGTCTCTTCCCCCTAGGCACGCTAGAACCATGGCGGCCGGCTCCCACTCCTGTTGTTCTTGCTCGCATTCCTCTTGCTCTTCGGAAATTTGTTCTTCCCCCAGGGCGGCGGCAGCCATCTGGCGGGGTCTCGGAGTCTGATTCTGAGGACAGTTCGGGTCATTTGCGTAGTGGCCGACTCGCTGGCATCGGTGACACGTGACATTGGCTCTGTACCCCGGGTGCACCGGGGGGTTGCCCCGGTTGGCCGGGGGCGGGGTGCTGGCAGCGGAAGCGGCCGGGGCGGTGTCTTTTCCTCGACCCTGGCCTCCTCCTCCTCCTCGGGGACGGTGCTGACCTTGGTAGTTCCGGCTCTGTTCGTGCGGCCCATTCCGGCTTACTCGAGTAATCTCCCACCGGTCAGCCTCGGCGGCGAGCTGCCGTGGATCTGCCAATTTGCTGTCGAGGAGGTGCTGCCTGAGCTCGACGAAGCAGTTGTTGGAGAGGTGCTCCCACACCATGAGATTAAAAAGTTGTTCGTAGGTTGTTTCTTGGCTCCCCTTGATCCACCCCTCGAAGGCTCGGCTGAAATAGTTTACATACTCCACCCAAGTTGTACCCGGGATCCGGGTGCAGTCTCGGAACCTCTGGCGGTACATTTCGGGTGTGAGCCCATATCGGGTGAGGAGGGCAGCCTTCATGTGGTCATAAGAGGTCATCAGATGGTCTGGGAGCTGTAGCAGGGCATCGCGGCCCTCATTGACGAACCTCCCCCATAGACCGGCTCCCCAGTCACTTCGATCGATCCTGTGGGAGGTCATGGCGATCTCGTAGGCCTTGAACCACTGTTGTATGTCGTCATCTCGGAAATACTCTCGAACGACATCCTTGGGGATGTGTACTTTTTTTTCTGTCGCTCCGGGAGTGCGCGGTTGCTCGGGCACCCCCAGTTCTTTGTTCTGCTTTCGTAAGTCTATTTCCGCTAGCTTGCGCTCATGTTCATACGCTAGTCTCTTTTCTTCGAGTTCTCTTTGTCTCTGTTTTTCTTCTCGTTCTTCTCGGAGCCGCAGATGTTCTAGGTTCAGTTTTTGTTCTGCTAATATGAGTTCACCGTCCATTTTGAGCCGGGCCATTCCTAACTCATGTAGTCTGTTTTTTTCTCTCTCTTGGATCTCTTCCTGCGAGAGACCCGTTCTTCGCTCCTCGGGAGCCGTGGTGCTCCTCTCCGATGTTGCAACATTTTGGTCCGGGGGTCTGGCGGCCCCGGTTTCTGCCCATGACTCAATGGCGTGTTTGAAATCGTCTTTCGTACTCAGACCTGTGGTAGCAATGCCTAGTTCAATGCAGAATTGTTTCAACTCACGATGGCTGTATTCTTCCAATTTCCCAATCTGGAATTTCTCGGTGGATCCGCTCTCTTTGGTTGTCATTGTGGTTGAGTCGTGGGGTGAGCTACTCTCTGTACGATTACGCGTTGATTCGGATCGCGCCGCTGGCCACCAATGTTAGACGGACCGGGAGGGTCGGCCGAGGACAAGAGGAGAGGTCTCCGGGGAGAGCCGTCTCCAGCGATCGTACAGACGAATAACTTCCCCCCCACAGACGTACACCACACAAGGATAAGGTTTAACGTTCTTTATAAGCAATCTTTAAGTACGGTAGAATGGTACAAGGAGGTCTGGACTCAGGGGTCCCCTCGATTCTAGTCTCTTGGGCGGAAAGGGGGGTAGCGGGACAGTCTTGTTACCAATCTGGTAGATGCGATGATAAGATGGTTAGCTCACAATCCTCGAGCCGTTAGATGGACGGGCCGCGGCGGAGCCAGCAGGTCCTGAGATGATCGTAGGTAGCGACGGTCCGCGGCGGCGCCAGCAGGTCCCGGTGAAGATGAAGGGTTCAGAAGGTTTGCGGCAGCGCCAGCAGGTAGGACAGTAGTTCGCAAGGCAGGGCTACGGCAGCGCCAGTAGTCCGTCAAGGATGAGTTCGTCACGGTGTCTCTCGACTCCAGGATACAACTGCCTTCCTGCTCTGGGGCTGCCCCTGTTATAGGTCTGGTGTCCTTTGATGTCCGGACCCTCGCACTTGGAGGTAGGGAGGTCCGGGATGAGGGAGTCCAGACACCCAGCAGGGGGGTGGAGCCAGCGCCCGGGGGAGCTGGGGGCGATCGGCACCTGGCGGGGGAGAGCCATCGACACTTCTTTCTCCCATTGACCTGCCAAGTGGGCCGCTCACCTCCTGGGTGGATGGTGGTGCCGGGATGTCGGGCCCTGGCCAGGCCCAGGGTTAGGGTCAATCTGAGGCCACGCGGCCTCGTGGTGCAGTGTCCAAGATGGCGGCCGGGCTGGGCGAGGGAGCCGGTAGTGATTCGGCCCCATGATGCAGAGATTTCCGGGGGCAGGAGTCCTGTATGAGACGGGGTGCGGGTTGGTTCTGTGGGTAACACCTGGAGGGCCGGGCTCGGGCCCTGTCATGCGGGGAGGAAGCAAGCCCTTCACGTGGCCTGTCCAACAGCCCTTATGGTAATAATTATGCTCACACCCCTTGCAGGGCAGACCGTAGCTAGGCAAGCCCCCGGTTGCACAGGCCCACAACCGCCCGAAGGACTACTGGGGCGGCGACACGTGTTCCCGGGCCTCCCCTGAGGCTCCAGTTTTTTGGCTCTGGCACCCCTATGTGCCCGCTGAGGTACAGTGTTGCACATTGCTGCTTCCGGATCGCCCTGTAACTCTGCCACAGCCCTGCCGGCGGCCCCCGTCGCCGTCAGGGCCCCCCACACTTAGTTACCGCTTTTACCTGTAACCTTTGCCCTGCAGCGCTTCCTGCAAATCTAAGAGAAACAGGTCCATGCCTACCTGCGACAGGTGGACACCATCAACCTCAAAATACCCCTTGATCCTGTCTTGAATCATTTCATGCCTGATAAAGCCCATGCCCCTCGGTTGAGTGAATTTACGCATGGCGGCGTTGATTCTCCTCCTGGACCTCTCTATTGCATTACCTGATTTGGCGCCTTGCCACACCCTACGTGGCACAATCTCTGACCACCATACTTCACAATCCCCCAAGAGTCTACAGACTTCACCCAGGTCAATCTTCATCCTCTGAATAGCGCAGACCTCCCCAGGTTCATGAGGGCATTGCCCCCCAGGTGAATAACCACTCTGTTTTCGGGAATCTCTTTGTCCAGTTCCTTATCGCCGCCCACCGTCCTAACCTGGCGACGGTTGAATGCCCCAAAGCCCATACTCTAGACCCTGCCAAAGCAAAGGGATCGATTATTTTTCTGATATTTATTGACTTAAACTTGGTCACAACACTGCAAACATGTTGTACAAAGGAAACAACACTGCAAACTGCTGGGACCGCCAGGCCCTCATGGGCGAATGTACTTCTTAAAACAAAGGGACTCCCTGCGCCCCACTTTTGAACCTTCTCTGGCTGCATGCCTGCCTTGGGTGGCCGCCCCTATCCTAAATGGATGGCTGGAAAACTTCCTCCCCCTACCCAGCAAACCCGCTCAGGAGAGGCAAGTCATCATGATTATGTCCATTTGATGCCTGGTGAGTGGGCTTAGGTCAGCATGGATGAGGAGGTACCCTGGCACTGCTGGTCGTAAAGCGGGGAAGCCCTGTACTAATGAGCCAGGGCAGTACCTGTGGTCCCCTAGCGGAGCAAGGACGAACCCTATCCCTTTCCCTAGCCTGATCAGTCATGGACTTCCTGAGTGTAATGGCCAGGTTCCCATCCACCTTGATGTCCTCGACACATAGGGCGTCCCCTGTGCGGTCGTTCCTGGAGCGTGCCACTATCTCACTGCTCCGGAAAACCCCCAAGACGCTAGGTCGCATGCTGCTGCAAAAAGGGATGCCTCAAAGTGGGAGTGGGTCACTACCTGGAGGGCATCTAGCGTAGTCTGCAAGGAAGGAATAACTATGGGAGATCTGTCGTCCGGGACCCTCGGTTCCTCCCTCGACCAGCCCTACAATGCTGTTCATATTACGAAAGATTTAGCTGGATCGTGGGCCTCTCTTAACTTGGCATCGTGGCTGGAGCAGCCAAGTTACTGGGAACCAAAAAGGAGGGGGGGAACAATATGACCACTACCTGCCCAATCATATGATACTGAGGATGCCAGGTGATCCTACTACACCGATGTTGCCCCTTATGCTCTAAACCAGTGCTTCGCCCAACCTCATAAGTACGGCGCACTGTTAATGGTGCCAACTCCCGACTCTCCCTGCTGCCAGGGCTACAGGTCAGGTGCTTCTAGCTAATTAAGGCATCATGCACAAGCTTGGCGCCTCAGCACACATTGGGGAGCTAACTACGGCAGCAGTAGAATGCATTCAATCTGGATAGCACATGTATGAAAGTATTCCCCTGAAACGCTTGCCCTGGCTACTTGTATAGCTATGTAGCTGTGTTCTAAACCTGTATACTTTGTAATGATGTGACCTGCACTGGTCTGCTACTCCTGTAAAGCACTCTTATGCGCCAGGGTCTAGCCAGCACTACATAACCCCCTTAAAGTGAAAAACCTTTCCAATATAAAACCCCATCCAATAAACATGTCTACTGTGCATCCGGCATAGGTTGTGCTGCTGTTTCGGCTGGCTGTAACTTACTGCCTGCCCACCCAAACAGCATATGGAAGATGTGTAAAACGATTGAGTTCCACACTTCCGAGTGGGCCTACAGCATACCACAACATTCCGTGAAGTTTTCATCCCGGCTGATTGTGGATGTGTTCCTACCATGGTATATTGGCGCTGAACAACATAGTTGTTGTTATCCATTCAATGGTACCATATCATTGACATTGGGAGCATGCAATGCAGAGCCCCTGCTGTGCCCCAAGACCACCCAGGATTCACACGTCTTGCAAGGCCCACCTGCCAGGCAGGCATCAGTCCAATTCGTACTCCCTGTTGTTCCTGCCATGCTGCGGATCCTACATCACAACTCCTAAACCTGACTCTTCTGCAGCCCACTGCCTGGTATCCCCTTAGGCGGCCACTTAGTTTTAATATACCCATTGCTCCTGCTGCCATGCCATTCTAGACTTTGGGACAAGTTGGTAGGGCCCAAGGTAGATAGGCGGCGCTGTGGCTTGTCTATAATAATCTTGAGAAGCTTTCGCTTAAAGCTGCGGGAAATGCTAGATCTTGGGCAGGAAAATTTAGCCACTGCTGGTCACCTACCATCTTTGCAAAGTCAGGCCGAGCTGGTGAACAGGCTCATCTTTGAGTAAACGTTAGAGGGTTATTCCCTTTTAATATGACATAATTATGACTTCTCGGATACCTCCGCAAGAATGAATGTGACTGCCAGTGCTGTGGTCCGAACCCGCTGAAAACTGCAGCACTCAGACCCTTAACATTCCCCCCTTCGCCGTATAGGCCGGTGTGTGTTTAAAACGTTATGGGGTTTTGTCCTTTATAATCTGACAAAATTATGGCTTAGGCAGTATGAGTGTGCTTACATTCATAACTATCTTTTATACATGTATTGGAGACAGTTTTTCGTGCCTAGTAGTACCTCATTTTATTACTCTGCTGGTAGTGAGGGATTAGATAGGACCATTTCAGGTTCCAGTAGTGCTATACGGCACAGACACAGGAGAACCTCAGTGCTAAGATACCTGACTGTCGTTTACTGTGCCTTCTGTGGTCTATAGTTTGTTCTCACTCATCTACCGTGGGGCCAATGCCCAGCTGCGCTATCTCACCCGCTTACATCTTCGAGGAACAGCGGAGCTGCGCCATCTATTGGCGTAAAAACCCACAGAGAATGATACCTCAAACTGAAGAAACATCCTAACAGCCCAACAGTTGGTCCTGACTTTGTTAGCTCAAAATACCCTTCCCTCGTCAATACACTGCAGTGGCCTGATCAGGGATAATTAGCTCGCCAACCTGAAAACAGCATGCAAAGTTAAAATGTTTGAATCTACACATCTTTGCAAACATGGGTAATGCCCCTAACTCGCTGTACCTATGCACGAGTCCACCGGGGGGTACTGCCAGTGGTGGATAAAGACATCGTTGCCCCTGGATTAGAAGCACCCATCTTACCTCACCCCAATCGAAAAATTACGGAATTCGCCTTCCCACTGGTGCCCTGCCTGAAAACGGGCCTGGCAGAGCGGGGGGGCACCCCCCCAAGCAGCGTGAAGTTCCAGTGAGTGGATGCTGAGGCTCGGCAGCACCACCTTTGTGCGACCTCGACAGGCAACTATCAATCTCAGAACCGAGCTAAATGCCAATCTTTCTAATACCCGGCCAGAATGATCGCACACCTGAAACTGCGTACACGTGTCGTGCTAATGCTGGGAAGCATCCCAGCAACCTTGTCGTTGCCCTTCAGCGTTTACTCGTTTGAAGAGAGAGGCTATTTCACTGCCGGGGAGCCTCTGTAGCCTGAAGCAGATCATTCTATGCGCACCGACCTGGACGCCACCAAACCACAGGTATTGAGGCCGTGTGGAAATAATCCCCCACCTTCTTGTAAAAGGATACCTCCACCACATGACACCAAGAAAAAAAGATCTATTATTGGTAGCTACACTACAAAATCCCACACCGAGTTAACATGCAGTTAACGTCACCCTATTAACAGACTCTGCGTGTTAGCATTTATCGCAGAAGGATAACTCGGTAGTTTGACTCGCGGCTGAGGTGGATTGTACGATCCACCGCTCAGTGCCGTACCCGGCCTAGAGCTCGCATTGACCAGCTGGGTATTCCCTCCCAGGGAGTTATTGCCATGTGTGCACACTGATTGGTGGGATATGTTGCGGGGGACCGCGCGACCACCGCTGGTGCTCCACGTGAGGCAAATGGTGGGGCACGCGGTACCCCGCTGACCATACGGCCCCAGCTGCGGCTGCCCACACGGGCCCAGCCGGCTGGGAAATTCAGTCCCCCTTCCTCCGCACAAACCAGAACACTACGAACCAGTGCGGTGTGTGAGATACTTTCCGCAGCAAAGGCACAAAAGAATGTTTGCTAAAACATCATAACGATTTGTGCCCAAGTAAACTAAGAAGGGCCCGGTGAAGCAGAATTCGTCAACATGTTCCTGTGGAGCACCGCTCAGGTAAAAGTATTGTAGCTTTTAAGTGAACGTTCCAGCCGCTATCTTCTATCCTCTAATTATCTTGTGGGTGAAGTAATCAGAACATTTGGGAATTCAGACGGCATCCATGCAATGTTTACACACATTGACATTAGTCCGTACGTTTTAGTTTGGCACATAATCATAGCCTGTTGGCTTTATAGCCCCGAACTTGAACCAAGGGCATAAGAGCGCTTTAACTGAGCGCTGGATTATATTACACAGGTCAGAAGATTATGTGTTCGGTAGCGAAAGTATGCCCCCGTGCGCGTCGTAGCGCGTGACCCTGGCGGTATACCCAACGTGATCCTAACAGCAATCGCCATGTGAATGGGTGGGGTATCCCCCCCCTGCTGCTCCAGCATCCGGGCGGAATGACCCTTGTGCGCAGGCGAGGACCCAGCTGGCCTGGCAGCCCTGCCCACAGAGCACGCAGTAGTGCCACCACTTGGTCGCCAGCTTTCCCCATGGCTAGCATAGGAGGCCTCGGCCAACACTCGCTCACATACATGGTGCTGCACAGGGGGGGGACAACGTGCTCCCCACTGGAAGGACGAGGTGAAGCTTCCCGACCTCCACAGCGCGACTCAACAGGGCAGAAGGACGGCCAACCAAACGGACCTGCCCGGCAGGGAGTATAACCCTGGTCCCACAGGGATGTGCCCGCAATCGGCTTGGTCTGCCTCTCCCCTGCACTCGGAACCGCAAATCCCTTGGCAGTGGAGCGATCTGTCTGGCACTGCATGTTACTGTACCTACGACTCCAGCGTTCAGGACCTGGCCGTCCTGCAGGCAAGGCGGCGCCAGTGGCTTGGTACTATTTCCGCCAAGGTAACCCAGACCCCAGGGCCCTGGGGTCACTAAGGCTGCACTTCCCACCCCAACATCCGGCTGTCCGATGGGCATGTAAAGATCCTCGCACCCGTATGGAATCCCGAAAGCACCCCGTGCCCCTGGGACAGGTGCTTGGCAGTGGCCATGGAATGGCCCAGTCGACTCCTTCCAGCACTCTGTGCCCCATGCCAGGGAGGCTGACACTCCTCAATGCCCCCCGCACGGACGTAGTATCATTGCTCTGTTTGCCGCCAGGCGCTGTCCGGCCCCAACAAGGAAAAGCGGGTGGCCGCCTGAACAGGCCCCCTCCCCTCAGAGGCACAGTACCAGTGGGCCAAGGGACAGTGGCGTTCTGGGGAAACAGGCAGCAGCGGGCACCGGGTCTCAGCGAGGCCTTAACACCATATTAGGTGAGATGGAGATGGCTATAGGCAAGAATACACCCCATTGCACCTAGCTTGTTCTAGATGATCGAACGCTCTGGGCCGGGCAGCATACCGTGGCCCAGACTGAAAACTGTTCGGGCCTGTCCTCATATTAGTTTGTGCGACGGGACCCGCGGGGGCTCGCTGTCTCTCACCCCTGCAGCCCCCTGCGCATGGCACCTGTGCCCAAATTGAAGCCGAGTTGCCAGCCGCTGGTTTGCTCTAGTCACCACCCGGCGCCATATCAAGGTCGCCGCGCCTCGCCTGGCCCACCCCAGACCCCGCCAGGGCCCTCGTGTCAATGAGGGATGTCTCGCACCACTTGCCGGAGAACGGTCCCCATGTAAAAGGCGCAGGGCAGGCCGAAGATTGGACCATGCGTCAGCCGCATAAACGCTGGTGTCTACCAGCTTCCCTCCGATGTGCTACCAATGCGAGGGATAGTAGTACCTCTTATCGGCAGTTCCTTGCGGCAAAACCCCGAAGGGCACCCCAGGGACTGCGTGTCCCGAGACCGCCTACAGCATCCGCCAGAGAACCCCCCCCCCCCATGTGGGTTCTCTGACCCTGACTCCCGGTGCTGCCCCAGCCTCCTCAGCGGCCCGCTGCTATGCAGGCCACCTAGCCCAGCTCGACCTTCCGAGAAGGAGGGAGTAGGCGGAGGGGGAAGAGAATGGTCCCAAGGCCCACCTTACCGCAATTCCTATGAAAGGAAAAGAGTGTCCCTAAGGCGATCGCGCGACGTCCGGAGCGGCAAAGAGGCTACTTAAATGGCGAGGGGAATTTAAATACCCTTCGCCCTGCCTGCCACCCTGGACGTGCGTCTCAGGCCCTCCCACCCTCCTCCAGTAGCTCCTCCTCAGGGGCGGAGGGGGTGCACCTTGAACTCCCCTAGACCTACTGCATCCGCTTGCTCTACACCCAGGGCACAGGATACTACCTGTGGGCCCCCCCTTTTGCATACGCAAAGGTTTTCTCCTCAATCTCCTGCTCAGATCCCAGGTTCCATCTATGCCAATACCACTCCACCTTTGGAGCCCATAACTGAGCTCAAGCAGGGGTCCATCTCCCCGTGAAAACTCTGTGTGGAGAATGGGCCTCTCCCTGCACCTTATCCTGGGCTGTTACCGGACTGTGACCCCCTTCGACGGATTGAGGAACAACTGACTGAACTGAAGCTGGACCTCCTTAATGTAAAATATAACCTTCAGAACCTCCTAGAATGTTCTTTAAAGAATGAGAAGTTGTACAAACCTCCCCCTCCCCCGGGGTCAGATCTTCCCACGCCCCCGGCAACTACTTTAGGTGGTGGAATGGAAAGGTCCTCTGTTACTTGCCCGAGTAACCCACACTGGCCCTCGTGTCCTCTTACCAACCTCCATTCCAGACCCTTTAGATGCCAGCCTCAGATGTTGGAGGAAGACACGCTCGCACTCTTACTAACATATGAGTACTATGCGGTCTCTCCTAGCAACATATCCACTATCACATCTGATCCGGATAGAGGACCTAGCGTTAACCTTAGATCCTTGAATAAGGATAACTTACTTCAGATCGTCACATCACACCTAGTGGAAGCAACTGCAAACTCTCATATCAAACCAATGCTTCTCAACTGCAGATCAGCAGGGAAGCAGGCAGCAGATATCTCTGAACTCAACCTATCACAAGAATTAGACCTCCGGATTCTTACGAAAATGTGGCTCAATGACTCCTCCTCCCCAATACTTGACATTCTAATTCCACCTGGCTATGACGGTATCAGATGCAATAGGGCTATTGAATCAGGGGGGGGGGGAGGGCATTGCCTGCATCCATTGGTCCAGCCTCTTTTTGAAGCAGACTCATAAAGACATGATGTCCTCCTGTGAGCTTCTAGTCGCTGAAATTTGGAACAAGGGCAAGATTGTGTGTGTGCTTCACTCGATCTATTATCCCCCGGGGACAACAACCTACTTTTAGTAGAACAATTGATGTAATCCATCTCTGCCAGCTCAGCCCTCCATCCCAACAATATCTTCCTCTGTGTCTTCAACCTTCACTGGAATGACTATATTGATCCGTTAGTTTTCTCTTTTAAGACTTTCCTCTCTGACCTCAACTATATACAGGCTTGCAACGGACCCACCCACTGCAAGGGCACTACCCTTGACCTCTACATAGCTAGAGATCACAAAATTCAGCTGGATGACATAGTACCATGTGATTGGTTGGATCATCACCAATTCTCCTTTCACATTCAGGAAAAGGTATTGCTTAGACAAGGTCAACCACTCAAAAACAAGCAACTGACTCGTTATCTGGGAGATATCAACATCTCTAACCTATCCAACTTGAGCATTGAATCTTCTGGAACCTCCCAACAACATGAATAATTTGGAAGAGTTGACGATCATTACTTCAACGCCATGTCAAATATTCTCGACTCTGCAGCCCCAAAGCTACTCCAAACGATTTCTTACAAACAGTCCAAACGTTGGTTCAGTGGTGTCCTTAATGATGTACGTCACAAACTGAGGCTCTCTGAGAGACATTGGAGAAATGCCACCTCCACCTCTAGTCTCAACCTGTTAAGGAAGACGAGAAGCTCTTATAACAAACTAATTTGCATTGCTAAATCAGATCATTTCAGAGATCAGCTTGACAGCGCTAAAAACTGTCCCAAGAAACTGTTTGATATCATCAAACAACAGCCTAATACTTTTACAGCAGACAGCAATCAAAATCGCTGGACCCAGTGAGGAGGACTTCTCAGTACACTTAGCTGAAAAGTCTAGAAGTATTGAGCGGGAACTGCAACATGCCACTGCTAACCTGGTGGCTATTAGCTCCTCAGGTTTGAGGGTACCCACGGCGGTGTGTGCCCCACTTTACCCCACAGAGTACAAATTCAAAAACAATGCCTGCTGGAATACTTTCCGGCTACCAGATTTGGTGGCGCTGTCACATTCCTTGGCTTCTCTTAAACCATCCAACCATTTCAAGGACCCACTACCACCAAGTTGCTCAAAGACCTCAACATGGTCATTCTGCCTCTCTGGTCCAGGACCGTCCAACAATCTCTCTTACAGGGGAGGATTCCCGACTGTCTTAAAATGGGACAACGGTACAAAAAGGGGTGGTAATGGACGGAGCATCTGAACCAATCAAACACTCACACCCAGTCAAAAGATCTGGGTTTAATCCATCACCGTTCTTTAGCCCACTCTGCCACCCCAGCTCAGACATGGCTATATGCAAATCAGTCTGACCCTTTGCCTCATGGGAACAGTCCAGCCTGAACTGCCAAGCCATGCCTTCCCTGGACCGGAAACAAGCTTCCGAGGACCAGTTTCTGGCATTCCAGCCGTCTTCAGCCCGACTTGCTTGAATCCAGTGGCAAAGTGAGCAAGGGACTCACGTCTGAGCATACCCTGCGACACTTATGGCGGCCAAAAGCGGTACAAAAGGGGGTGGTAATGGACGGAGCATCTGATCCAATCAAACACTCACACCCAGTCAAAAGATCTGGGTTTAATCCATCACCGTTCTTTAGCCCACTCTACCACCCCAGCTCAGACATGGCTATATGCAAATCAGTCTGACCTTGTGCCTCATAGGAACAGTCCAGCCCGAACTGCCAAGCCATGCCTTCCCTGGACCGGAAACAAGCTTTCGAGGACCGGAATGGGACAAGTCACACCCATCCCCAAGAAGTCCAATGCAGACCTAACAGATCCCAATTACTTCCGGCCAATCACCAACATCATGTCTTTAGCGAAACTGCTTGAGAAATGCATTCACACACAGCTCTGCGACCACATCGAGAAATTTCAGCTCGATCAGGTCAATGCACGGAAACAGCTGTAACTCATAATGTTGATGACGCCTTGAAAGCTCTTGACCAAGATGCGCCCTGTCTTCTAATTCTTATGGACTTTTCCTCTGCTTTTGGCACTATCAAATATGATAACTTGATTAACCTTTCTCAATATAGAATGGGGTTATCTGGCCCTGTCCTAAATTGGTTCTCCTCTTTCCTGCACAACCAAACACAAAGAATCAAAGTCAACCAATCTTTAGCTCACAGCACCTCGGTCTCTATTGGGGTGCCTCAGGGTTCTGAACTTTTGCCCACACTCTTCAATCTATGCATGGAACCTATAACTGCCATTCTAAATGACTCAAACATTCAGTACCACATGTATGCAGATGACACTCAACTATATTTTAAGATCTCTTTTCCAGATGACATTAAAACTCTTAATGGAGCGCTTCAAAAAACTCAACAATGGCTAACACACATAACCATCTGTTACTTAATTCCCTCAAAACTGAATTTCTCCTAATTACCCCCCGGAACCAGGAGGTCCCCACGCAAAACTGGATCAATAAAATCTCTGCACTCAACTGCACCACGCATATGGTGTACTCTGCTTGCTCTTTAGGTGTTGCCCTAGACACATTTCTAAACATGCAAGGTCGCATCAGTGAAACTATTAAGAGTACCAATCATCAGCTCAATACTCTTAGGAAAATCAAACTGTTCCTACCTCCCGAGGACATTCAGTCAGCAGTTCAATCCTTAGTTATCTAACGAGTAGAATACGGATTGGTGACTCTAGCTGGGCTTCCTAAATCTAGATTAGCTCAGCTAAGAGCTACTCTTAACGCCTCTTGTGTGTTGAAATGTATGTTTGACAATTTTTTTCACTTTTTGTTTTAAATATGTGCTTAACAATGTGTTTCGTCATTCTTTGGAAGTAATTTGATGCTGAAGCTGCTCTGCCCCATCTAGGTGGGCTTTTACCTGTTCGTTCACTTACTACCTCTTCTTCCCCTAGCACCCTCATTTACTTAATGCTTCAGGTTCCTCTCCTGTTGCCTTATTGTATTGTACTTATACTGTCTCTGCATGTCAACGTCAGTTTTCCTCTTTGTACAGCCCTGTGATACCCATCTGGGTCTTGTTTATGCTTTATAAAACTTTTCAAATAAATAAATAAAAAATGTATTGTCAGACCAAGAGACGGCTAAAGTCCACACTGACTTGATTCTAGGGGCGACGAGGCATTTGCTCCCTGTTGTTGGGAGCTGGAGCAATGGGCCTCACAGCATCCTTACACAGCTCCACTGCAGTCTCCACCAGCCCATCTAGTTGGAGCACCAGTGTTTACTCCTGATTCAACTCTTTGTCTTCACCATCCCCTGGTGGACCACATGAGTGACATGAATTACCTGGAAGACAAGCCTTCTTAGTGTTGACATCCGATGACTCTGGAGAAGGCAAACCCTGTTAAAACAGCTAGTTCATGTCAGACATTGTAAAGAGCATCTAGCGCATGTATGCTTCCTGAGTTCTGTGAGATGTGTTTTCACGACTGCCCAATTTCTGGTCCTAATACCTGTTAGTGCTATTTTTATGCAGTCATCTACCAATGTGGCCTCCAAAACCTTGCCCAAAGATGTAAGCCATGTCAGGTATCTCTTGACAACATACAGGATGCAATCTTCAATTTCCTGGACTGCCTTTTCTTCTTCCTTTGTGCCTGATCGGGAATCCTGGGATAAGTGGTCTGCTTGGTTCTGAAAATGTGGCTCGTACTCTCCCATAAATTAGTACTCTTGTAGCTGGAACATACAATTCTCAATCGATAGAGGCAGCTTTGATGATGTTAGATTTGAAATTCCCTTTTATAATATGCATTCATATTATAATATTTAAGTCAGCATTCGGTGGCTAGATAGACGCCATTTGTATTAGCATTGTGAAACCCACTGAGTTATCCTTACCCCATGCAAGCTTCATTGGCTTCCTTGGTCTACATTATGAGGCACATGACCAGTCCTGCTTTGTCACAATCTACAGTGAGAGCTTTCTGAGTACTGGCGACATTTTGACATGAACTGCATGAGAATGCCACCACACAAACTTTACATTTCTCTCTGTTCTTATGGCATCTTGACAATTATTGAAGGTGATATTAATCATCCCCATGAACGATTTTTTGATAGCATCATTAGAGCTATAGTGTTTGGTTGCCAAGTCCTTTTACACACTAGACTGTCTGCGCTGACGAGTAGGCATTCTGAGTAACACCCCTCGTACTCTTTGATCTGAATATCATATATGGGTATCTGAGTCTTGGTTGGGTTGTGCTGAGTGCTGAGTGTTAATAGAATTGAAATAACGTCATGAAACACAGATGAGGTCTTTTGAGTTATTCCACCAACTGTATTAAATGTCACAACATTCTTTCTCGCTTTTTATCTTGTATGTGACTCTCCTGAACCATTTTTCCAACTTGTAGCCTTTTTCTGCAAACACGTGTATGAGCAATAGTATTGCCATGTGTGGAGCAGCATAGTGTTATAAATTTTCTTCAGCTTGGATATGGGTCGCTCTCTTTTTTCTCTTTAAAAATGTGGCATGAAGTAATCCATCTGGGCTAGATAGTGACATTACTATTCACTATAATCGCATTTAAATGAGGCTTTTGCCTCTATATTACACGTGGTGCACAGACATAATATTGACTCCAAAATATCGACTGGACATAATATCGACTTTTAAATATAGACTGGACAAAATATCGACAGGACAGAATATAGATGACCAAAATATCGTTTTTAAGGTAAGTGATATAATATCGACTGTTAAAAATATAGAAAGTTAAAATATCGAAGTATATAATATAGATAGTAAAAAATATCGAATTTTTAATATTATCTAATTTTTTATAGAGTATTATTATGGTATAATATGTGTGAAAAGTGTGTATTTATGTTATAATTAATTTTTATTAATGATTTTTGTTTTTATAATTATTGCGTAATTTAATTCTGTAGCGGGTTGTGGGTTTATAGGGGAATAGGGTGGAAAGTATTTTATTTATAATTAATTAAATATTTAAATGTATTTATTGATAGTAAATTTAAATTAATTGTTAATTAATTTATAATAGTTAATTAATTAAATTTTAATTGGTAATTAATTTTAATTAATTGATTAATTGGTAATTATGTAAATTATACTAAATTATTTTTGTAGCGGGTTGGGAGTTTATAGGGGAATTGGGTGGGAAGTGATTAAATTATAATTAATTAATTAATTACATGTATTTATATTTATTTAATTTCAAATAATTGTTAAATACTTTTTAATTATTAAATAATTAATTGTAAATATTTTCATTAATTAGTATTAATAGGTGATCAATTGAAATAATTATTGTTATTTAGTAATTTTAATATATAAATTATTATATTGTATACAAATTGTATTTATTTTTAATTAATTATTAATAGATATTCATTTATACATTTTTTAATTATTTATGAAGTATTTACTTTCCCTAATGTTGTATTCTCTGGAGTGGGAATAGTAATTTTAACCCCAACGCTATCCAACGTTTTCCCTACTGTTGCACCCACTGGAGTGAGAATAGTAATTTTAACCTCTACGCTATCCAACGCTTTCCCTACTATTGCACCTACTGGAGTGGGAATAGTAATTTTAACCCCTACGCTATCCAACGCTTTCCCTACTGTTGCACCCACTGCAGTGGGAATAGTAATTTTAACCCCTACGCTATCCAACGCTTTCACTCCTGTTGCACTCTTTGGAGTGGGAATAGTAATTTTAACCCCTACGCTATACAACGCTTTCCCTACCGTTGCAACCACTGGAGTGGGAATAGTAATTTTACCCCTACGCTATCCAACGCTTTCCCTACTGTTGCACTCTTTGGAGTGGGAATAGTAATTTTAACCCCTACGCTATCCAACGCTTTCCCTACTGTTGCACCCACTGGAGTGGGAATAGTAATTTTAACCCCTACGCTATCCAACGCTTTCCCTACTGTTGCACCCACTGGAGTGGGAATAGTAATTTTTACCCCTACGCTATCCAACGCTTTCCCGACTGTTGCACTCTTTGGAGTGGGAATAGTAATTTTAACCCCTACGCTATCCAACGCTTTCCTTACTGTTGCACCCACTGGTGTGGGAATAGTATTTAAACCCCTACGCTATCCAACCCTTTCTAAACTGTTGCACTCACTGTAGTGGGAATAGTAATTTTAACCCCTACGCTATCCAACGCTTTCCCTACTGTTGCACCCACTGGAGTGGGAATAGTAATTTAAACCCCTACGCTATCCAACACTTTCCCTACTGTTGCATTCACTGGAGTGGGAATAGTAATTTTAACCCCTACGCTATCCAACACTTTCCCTACTGTTGCACCCACTGGAGTGGGAATAGTAATTTTAACCCCTAAGCTATCCAATGTTTTCCCTACGCTTGCACTCTTTGGAGTGGGAATAGTATTTTTTACATCAAATATGATTGTAAAAATTTATTTTTATTAATTTCATTTAATATTTAATTATTATAAGTTAATTTAAGTATTTTTAAGTATATTTTAGTAATTAAATTTTAATATTAATTTAATTTAACACTGTTTTTAATAAAGTCGATTTTTTTTAAAACTATATTTTTGTAAACGATATTTTGTACTCGATATTTTTGTACTTACCTGTTTGTAGATACAAACTCGATATTCTGTCTGTCGATATTTTGTCAACGATATTTTTGCAAGTCGATATTTTGTCCCTCGATATTATTTCAGTGATCCATTACACGTAGACACAACAGGTGATGGACCGAATGTGGATCAATGTCACACACTCAACCCAGTCCAAAGATCTGGGCCATATTCCGCCCTAAGTGCGCTGGGGATGCCCAGACGTGGGTCCCAGGCACTCCACACCACTGGAGTCAAGCTAGCCGGGCTGATGAGAGGTGTTACCTCGAAACCGGTCCGGTCCTCGGATGCTTGATTCCGTTCTGGGAAGGACATGGCTTTTGTAGTTCGGACTGGACTGTTCCCATGGGGCACAGGGTCAGAGCTGATTTGCATATCGCCATTGTCTAACCCAGGGTGGTGTGGAGTGCAAAAAAACGATGGATTTGGGCCCAGATCTTTGGACTGGGGTGAGTGTGTGACATTGATCCACATTCGGTCCATCACCTGTTGTGTTTCCATTACACGTAGAGCAGAGGCTAACCTTACTGCAATACTGCGTGACTCTATTAAACCACTCGCGGTACCTCTTTGAAAAGAGGCACGACTTCCGATAAAAACATAAACAAAGAGGCGGTCCTTGAGCGGGACCATGTGACTCCATGAACCAATCATGGCACCACTTTTAAACGAGGCTCCGCTTCCGTACCGGTACCTCCCCAGTCGGTTTGGAAGCCGGCAGAGAAGTACCGACGGAAAGGTAAGCGGAGGTTCCCTTTCCTCCTTGTTTTCAATTTCCAGGTCTCACCGGCGGGTAGTACACAGCCAAAAAAGTGTGAGTAGTGAGTCTGTGCTGATAATGCGTATCTTGAGCTTTGAAGACGTTACGAGTTTTATGTGTGCACAACGTACTTTTGAAACAGTAGTTTCTTTACAATGGAGTCGAGTAGGCAAATCAGTGACAAGGTTTTCGAATGTAGTCCTTATGGTTTGGCATTTTGGCCCAAGTGGGTGCTAAATACCAATCTTCTTGCCTTCCCACTGGCAGTTATAACACCTCAACATTTATATGCTCATCTAACGGAGCGCAGTCTGTATGGATAATCATGACTCAACAGCCAGTGAGTACGTTCCAGGGTGACACCAGGACTGCTCTCTAACGAGAAACAAACTTATCTATTGACCACAGCATACTTTCTGATCTAATATATATATATATATATATACATATATATATATATATATATGTATGTATGTATGTATGTATGTATGTATGTATGTATGTATATATATATATATATATATATATATATATATATATATATATATATATATATATATATATTCACAGGAAAAACCATAGGTTATAGTGGATATATAGTTAGGAATTTGCATTTACAAAACCTGTAAACTGTTTTTTTTTTTTTTTTTTTCTTTATTTTCTTTTTTGTGTCCTCATTAGCCATAAAGTCGATCCAACTATGCTCTTAGCCTCTCAGACACGAGGACCGTCCCCCCCATAGCACCAAGGAGCCCAATGCTGAGCCCCAGGTGCCCAGAGAGCCGGCCCCCATGCTTCCAGCAGAGCTTGAATAGACGTACTCCCTTCAGACCAGTTCGGCCAGATGTCCAGTTGCTGTACGATACCACCCTTTTGGACAGAGAGATTTTAGGCCTAATCATCGGACCCGGGGAGAAAAAAAAAAAAAAAAAAAAAAAAAAAAAAAACCCCGGGTAGGCTAACTATCCCTCCTCCAATCGATCAAAAGGTGCCAAAATGTAAGAGATCGAGGGCTGCATGTTCTCATTAAGTCCATCTTTGAGGTTGCGTATAATGAAGACAGCCACTCTGCATGCGTTGGGGGATTTATGTTAATCCAGTTTTTACAGATCTCTCTTCTAGCCAGTAAGATGGCATAAAACAGAAAATCTCTCTCTGATCCCTTGATGTTATGATTTAATCCGAAGATGACCAAAGACCATGACCACGGGATAGTGACACTAAGAATAGATTCGAGTGTTGTTCTAACTTCATGCCAAAAGGTGGCAATACTCGGACACTCACAGAACATATGCAGGTCTGACGCTGCCGGTAAGGAACATTTACTACAGCACTTCCCTGTTTGGAATTTCGACAACCGTTTAGGAGAGTAATATGCTCTATGAAGTGTGAAGAAATGATTGCGCCTCAGCCATGCTGGCTTGACGATTTTATAGAGGAGGATAAAAGATTCCTCCCAAATATCTCCCCTATCTGGTTCTCCCTCAGCACCCCAAAGTTTTTCCGGGAGGTTAAAGTCTCGCTCTCCATCCTCTATAATATGCCAATAGAAGAGCGCAACTTCTTTTTTCCCCGCCGGTCTTTCCACTAGGATCTTCTCGAGAGGGCTCTCCTGTCCCATCATTCCTTTCTTCTTAATTTGAGTTCGAATCCAACTTCCTATTTGTAGATATACTATCCAGGAGAGTGGTGATGTTACTTTAAGCTTGAAGATATCCCAGCCCAAGATTGTTCCTTCCATCAGCAGATCCCCCCACTTTGTGATCCCTGCGTCCAGCAGGATTCTTTTGACTGTGTTGGCTTCCTGTGGTGCTAGTCCAGGTAGGTCCCAAATTGGGGCGTGTTCGGATAAGTGTCCTATCCCGATCTTAGATTTTATTTGGGACCATTCTTTTAAGCTACTCAGTAGTGTCTTTAGTCTAATTTTTTTTAAAAACTTCTGGTGGCCGAACTTGAAGAGAAAACCATTCACTGGAAGGTCCGAACCCAATAACATTGCCTTGTACATAAGCCCATTTGCATTTTCCCAGGGGAGCTTAAGTAACATCCTAGAGTGGGTCAGATGAAATGCCCAGGCATAATATTCTAGGTCTGGCAAAGCGAGCCCCCCTTTTTCTCTTCTCCTTCTCAGCTTTTTCCAAGCTAATCTGCTGGATTTATATCCCCAAATGAATGAGTTAATGTTTTGCTGGCATTTTGCAAGCTGCTTGGTGTCAAAAATTAATGGAATGGAATTAAAAATAAAAGTGAATTTCGGGAGAATACTCATTTTTATCAGGCTAGTTCTCCCATAAATGTTGAGCTGGAGAAAAGACCAGGCTTTCATAAGAATTTGGGATTCTCGGGAAATACGGGCTAAGTTGTTTTGAGCCAAGTGATCCAGATCTTTAGTTATTGTAAACTGTTGCATGTGTTGATAAGTAGCTATATGAGTAACTATATGGATTATTGATTGGTTGCCCAAGTATTTGTATGGGAGACTGGGTGTGTGTGTGGGTGGCTGGGAGGTGTATGACTCTGTGCATAGATGTGTGAGCAGTTGATTCACTAGATCTATGGGTTCAAAACTGCATGTGGAAACAGCTGTATGGGCGGTTGACTGTGTGCATGAGTGTATTGGTGAGTGAATGGATATCTCAGTGCTACATGTCAAAGTAAGTACATATGTAAAACACAGTACATGTGAGAGTTGACATATATAAATAACTGTGCATAAGAGCCAGTGAATGTGTGAGTGGCTGTATGGATCATTGTGAACTTGTATCAGGGATTGTATAAGAGAGTAAATATGTGTTAGTATATGTTTGAATAAGTAAAGTTTGTATAACTGTATATTTGAGGAAATGGAGGTGTGATTGATTCTCTGCATGACTGACTAGGTGTGTGAGTAACTCCATGGATGAGTGACAGTCTGTGAGTGTCTGTTTACACTGATTGTATCTAAGGTTATATTAGAGTCTGAAGAGGTTCATCGTATTATCACATGAATGATATCATCAGTGATGTTATCAGTCATGTCAAATGAGATGTTTTCAGTGATGTCATCAGTGATGTCATTTGAGATGTCATCAGTGATGTCATCAGCGATGTCACTAACCATGTCATGAATGATGTAATATGTGACATCATCAGCAGTGGATTGCGGGTGCGCGATATATAGTTAGCGCTTATAACTATATATGGAATTTCAATGGTTTTATGCGAGTAAAATAAGGTTTTGTAAATGCAAATCCCTAACTATATATGGCCTAAAACCAATGGTTTTTTCATAGAATTTTCAAGGTTTTGTAAATGCAAATTCCTAACTATATATCCACTATAACCTATGGTTTTTTCTGTGAATTTCATTGGTTTTTTAATAGCAAATATGAAAAGCTTTAAAATGTCAAGTACGTGATAGATAAAAACATTTTCGTATTTATGCACGCTGATGTGCTTTGAACGCTGCACCCCCCCCTCCCCTCTTTTGTCTTAGTAGTACTCTCTCTTTGCAGATACTGAAGGGTAGTTAACGCAGGCCTTTACCCCCGTTGTAATCCGTCGTGCCTGCTTGTCTCTCCATTTGATTGATTGTTGTCCAAGCATTTACTGTTTTAGAATTGGTTCTCTTTGGATCATTCTCTATTTACAAACAAGCACAAAGTCGCAATACTCTGTTTAGTCTTTGCAGATAGTGAAAAATCGTGTAAAAAAATAAAAGTAATCGAGCAAAATCAGTAGGCCACTAATTGGATCTCTTTTTGACCTTGCTAAAATAGAAATATTAGGAACAACCCTTCATGAGAAATACGAAAATAGTGAGATGAACTGAGCTCCACACCATGAGGGCTGCAAGACAGCTCGGCTCCATCACCCATCCCGCACAAAATAACGACAAACCCTATGCAAATATTAAAAATATAGACAACACACCAGCAAAGAAACAGAGTAAAACATTTTATTAAAAAACTATTTACATAACGTTGGTTTATAAGATGATGTCAGTAGTGGACCGATGTGTGAATAGGTCGAAAGCAGCACAAGGCTCCAAGATCCGGATGGCAAGCTCCTGGATGTTGGGTGCCATAGTTCAGAGTTCTGAGTTTGAGCCTTTTTCAATGCCTGTGCTTTGTTGAATCAAAATGGCGGCTTGACACAAAGCTGACTCAAGCGTTGCTACTGATGCTATGCAGACCAAAACTGGTTTTCAGTTTGTACATTTTTCTAGATTTTTCAATCCAAGTTTGGTTGACTTTGTAGAACGATGGCTTCAAATTTTCAACATACGGTGTGGTGGCGCTGACTGGGAGGGGGCGCTTCGCTCCTGCCCCCTCCCCAAGTAAGATTTTCATACGTGAAAGTACGTTAATGGTTTTGGTCCCTGAGTTGCTTCGATGTCACTGCCATTCTCAAATGGCATAAGTTCTGGATGTTGGGTGCCATAGTTAAGAGTTCTGAGCAGCGCTTGTAACACTGTCTGAAGCTTATTTCCACCTACTGCAGCTTCACTATTCTCAAAGTAAGTGAGTGTCGTTTGTGGACCTGACTGCATTAGAAAACAATGTGATATGTTACCTTCCTAAACAGCTTGACGGAGGCCCCTGAGGGGCGGTGTGATGGCCATGGACTCGGAGAAGACGCTTGGCTCCGACACCCTCCCCAAGTCTTATAGCACTGGTGTAGCCTGAGATCGCCCCCGACATAGGCGGCCGGCTCCCGGGGTCCGGCGGAACTTTTTGCCTTTTGATGACTCTTCAATTCTGAACCTTGTCCCATCCAGCTGAGTTGCGCCCACTCTTGCGGCTACAGCGTCTTGCCCACCATCCAGCTGAATTGCGCCCACTCTTGCGGTGCAGCAATAGGCGGCTGCCACAGGACTCTCAAAATGGCGGCCGGCTCTTCGGTTTTGGGCCTGGTCCACTAAAATGGCCCTGGGACACCTTTGAACTCGGACGCTTCCCTGATAGGGCTTGGGTCTCATTCTCGAAAAGCGTCCCCTCAGCCGTGAAGATTCTACAAAAGTCTTGGGGGCCTCCGACTCCCGCAGGCTTCTGGTGGGGAGCGGCTGCCATGATTGCTCGTGGAATGGCCACGACGGAGCTACGAGATGGTAGTGGTCTCATGCTGACGCCAGCTTTAGTCTGAAACATCCAGAAACACTGTAGACTACCAATTCGATCAGTTCCGGTAGCGCCCCAACATGACCCGGAAGAGAAGAACTTGCCCTCCCCTCTTTGACTGATGGTTCTTGTTGCCTGTCCCCTCTGTTGTCATTTAACAGAACTTTTTGGACTGCTGAAAGGGACGCCGCGTTACCGCACCCGGAAGTGATCCGAGGCGCGGCGCGCAGCGCGTAACGTAAGCATAACAGGTCATGTGACTTGTTAATAAAACTTTTCATTGGTTCATTTTACTTTTGTTAATTTAATGATGAAAAGCTTGGTCATATGACCTAAAAATTACGCTTTTTATTGTTTTCGAACAATATTTTTTTTTCAAACATATGTTATAATATTCCAGGCTAATGTACTTTCCCGGAAAATTTACAACTGTCTTGTAAGTAAAATATATTCCTTTTTCGAGAAAAAGGGCGTTTCTTCCTTCCATGACGGAGCCGTTGAGTAAAAGAGATTCGGCCTGCTGTCTTAGTCGCCGATACGCCTGATTATCAGATTCTTATCGATCACTTTATATTGCAGACATGAAAAACACAACTGCCCTTAAGCATTTATCTTTACTGCGTTCCTACATATTATACCTTTTATCCGTCATGTAATTGGACTGCTTTATTTCACTTGCCTTTACTGATTCGAAAACAGTGACTAAAAGTAAAAACTTTACCAATGTAAATACTACTACCGTGTTTTGTTTTAAAAACCTTTATTGTGAAAATGTCAGTATACAAATACGGGCCTATAACCACGTGGGCCGGCCACGGAGCAAACTGAAATCGTATATGATGAGGAGACATTTACACTGTAGAAGAACGTAACGAGCGGGCCATTAGGTTGCAAGAACAAAGGTGTCTAACAGTTGCGGAATCGGTGGACGTACATTTTGTAATTAAAATACGACAGGGCCACTTACAATAACATTTTCTAGATATACATTTGCGGGCAAGGAGTTACGAGTCCCATTTATACCGGCGCCATTTTGGGCGAGGCCGGGCAGGTCCAAGATATAGTCAAAATGTCTCCACCAACCATCGGCCAGACCAGAACCCCTTTCGGCCCTTTATGCTACAAGATGGTGTCTTCCATTCAGAAAATATTGTTGGCAGCATTTTGAAAGGAAACAGAAACAGCTGTTCTCCTAGTGAGTTTCACATTGTTACATTTAGGAAGAATGTTGAAGAGTAGTATGTGGAAAATCTGAAGCCATTTTTCTACAAACTCTCAATCAGACTTGGATGGAAAAAAAAAACCTGAAGAATGTACAAACTGAAAACCAATTTTTGTCTGTATAGCATCAACAGTAACGCTTGAGTCAGCTTTGTGTCAAGCCGCCATTTTCATTCAATCAATAGCGTCCCCCTGCACACATTCAGGGACCTGGTCGTGTCTTCAGATGAAACGGATTGTAGGAAAAGAAGCAGAAAGGAAAAGGAAAAAAGTTCCGCCGGACCTCGGGAGCCGGCCGCCTATGTCATGTGCCACCTTTGGCCACACCAGGGCAATAGTGAAGCTGCAGCAGGTGCAAATAAGCTTCAGACAGTCTTACAAGCACTGCTCAGAACTCTCAACTGAGGCACTCAACATCCAGGACTTGCCATTCGGATCTTGGCGCCTGGTGCTGGTTCCGACCTATTCACACATCGGTCCACTACTGACATCACCTCATAAGCCAACGGGGCACCCCACGCTGACTTTCGGCGCAGCATTGTAGGATGGCCACACCAGTGCGGCAACTTGCTGGACACAACATCGGGGCCATCCAGATCTCGGCGCGTTCGACTCACTGTACCGCAAGAGTAACCGCAACTCAGCTGGACACGCCATCTTTCGGCGCAGCATTGTAGGATGGCCACACCAGTGCGGCAATTTGCTGGACACCACCTCGGTGCCATCCGGATCTCGGCGCGTTCGAGTCACTGTACCGCAACAGTGACCGCAACTCAGCTGGACACGCCGTCTTTCGGCGCAGCATTGTAGGATGGCCACACCAGTGCGGAAATTTGCTGGACACCACCTCGGTGCCATCCGGATCTCGGCGCGTTCGAGTCACTGTACCGCAACAGTGACCGCAACTCAGCTGGACACGCCGTCTTTCGGCGCAGCATTGTAGGATGGCCACACCAGTGCGGCAATTTGCTGGACACCACCTCGGTGCCATCCGGATCTCGGCGCGTTGTGCTGCCTTCGGCCTATTCGCACATCGGTCCGCTACTGACGCCGCCTCACGTGCCAACGGATTTTCTACGCTTTTTGTAGCCCTATGCCGCATAACAGGTCATGTGACTTGTTTATAAAACTTTTCATTGGTTCATTTTACTTTTGGTTTCCTAAAGATGGAAGGCTTGGTCATATGACCTAAAAATAACACTTTTCATTGGTTTAGAACATTTTTTTTCCCAAACGATGAAAGCCCCACCTTGTTTCTGGATCATTCAGACTGAAGCTGGCGTCAGCATGAGAGCACCACCATCTCGTGGCTCCGTCGTGGTCATTCCGCGAGCAATCATGGCAGCCGCTCCCCACCGGAAGCCTGCGGGAGTCGGGGGCCCCCAAGACTTTTGTAGAATCTTCACGGCTGAGGGGACGCTTTTCGAGAATGGAGCCCAAGCCCTAGCAGGCAAGCGTCCGAGTTCTAAGGTGTCCCAGGGCCATTTCAGTGGACCAGGCCCAAAACCGAGGAGCCGTCCGCCATTTTAAGAGCCATGTGGCAGCCGCCTATCGCTGCACTGCAAGAGTGGGAGCAACTCAACAACATGGTGAGCGAGACGCTGTAGCCGAAAGAGCGGGCGCAACTCAGCTAGATGGCCGCCACCTGGGGAGGCCCGTTCACGCCGCCTCCCCCACGCCCCCCCCCCCCGGGGCGCCGCACGCCAATTTTCGGAGCAGCATTGTAGGATACCAAAACCAGTGCGGCAGTTTACTGGACATCACCTGGGTGCCTGTCGTACATGTTGTGTCAGCCATGGGACACTGGACACAGTCCCATCAACATCTCAACGCGTTCTGCTGCCTTGGGACTATTCGCACAACAGACCGCTACTGACGAGGCCTCCCCCCGCACCACCCGGGACGCCCCACGCTGTTTTTCTGTGCTGCATTGTAGGATTCCAAAACCAGTGCGGCACCCAGGCGACATCACCTGGGTGCCGTCCAGAACTCTGCACGTTGTGCTGCCTTGGGACTATTCGCACAAAAGACAGCTTCTAACCATTGTTGCTTTTTGAGTTGAAAAATGTTTAAATGTTTTTAGTTTTTGTTCCGTTCATTATAGTTAAAAGTTAATAAAGTTTTATAATCTTACTTTGTTGGAGTGTTATCTATTTTTTTAAAAACGGGTGAATAGGGCCTTGAATCGGGTTATTGTCATGTGTGGGCTTTGGAAGTGTGCTGCTGCAGGATCGGACATTTCAAACTCAAATGCACGTTCTTTTTCTTACCTTTCCGAAGCATGGAGCGCAATAGCAGGCAGAGAAAGGGTGATGCACGTGTTGAACACTACCTGACCTGGCAAGTTGCTGGCAGTGCCCCCCCGCCCGCTCCTGAAAGAGGGCACACACACACCGCCGCCCCGAGTACTTCACAAATCTTTAAAAGACCATGCGCTTGTTCATGAGGCTTAAATGGTTTATCACCTCTTCTAGAACCCCTGCATCGACCCTCTGACGTTTCCTGGAAAAATTACCATGTAACACAATACCAAGCCCTGTCAGCTGAAACCCCCAAGGAATCGTGGGGCATATTATCAAGGGGGTTTATCTCCGCTTTTTTGGCTTTAAAAGCCATGAAAGCGGAGATAAAATTATCTCCCAATTACCAAGCTGTCGCTAACACCAGTTAGTGACAGCTAAAAGGAGATAGCGACCATCTTGGGCCCCGCTTTGCATGTCAGTGATACTTATCACTAATGACATGCAAAGTGGCGGGCCAAGATGTTAGCGACTGGAAACAGTCCCTAACATCGCTATCTCCTATTACCAACTTTTGGAGATATTCGCGCTAAGCGCGAATATCTCCAAAATCTAACACCTGCCCTGAGCAGTTCTTAGCCATGTTATCCAATGGGAGGTGGATAACATGGCTAAGAGCATTTGCTCGATAATACATGAATATCGCTGACTTTTCTGCGATAATAGCAAGGTTTATCTGCGATAAAAATCGCCGATGTGCGGCGATAATTTTTGTCTCTAAACAAGTTGGAGACAAAAATTATCGCTAGTTGTTCGTAATATGCCCCCGGGTTTTTGCTTGCAGAAATCGGGAGGCAGGAGACTAGCACTGAAATCAGTAGTCACACGCCTGAATCGGGAGGGTTGGCATGTCTGAATTCTCTTCAGCTGGGGCCATAAACTACATCCGCAGGGGTAGGTGATAGCCTGGGACCAGCCTGGCATCTAAAATGGCTGCCGTGCACGACAAAATTGTGGCATTGGAAAAAAGGCAAGATGGCGCAGCCGCTGGAAGAGATGTATCAACATATATCAGCCTCCTCAGCCACCCTCAGGAAACATAGGGGATTAGGATACGTCTCCCGCACCCCCTTATACCTAGTAATTTAATTAACGAAGCACAAAATGGCGAATTCCCGTTTCGCTACCAGTTTGCGGCCCAGTTCGCGGCCCGTGAAGCGCTTCTACCGTGAAAAATCATTTTTTTTTTTTTTCCCCACGGGACCCTTTAATAACCCCAACAACATTCCTAGGGGGTCAAGAGGGTGATACCTTGCCCCCTTTCATTAAATTCCCCCTTCGTTTTTCACCTCTTCTTCTCTCTCGATCCTACCGAGAGACAAGATGGCGGCCGCTCCGGACTGTCACGCAGCAAAAAAAAAAAAAGCTCACGCACAGCCGCTGGAAGAGATGTATCAACATATATCAGCCTTCTCAGCCACCCTCAGGAAACATAGGGGATTAGGATACGTCTCCCGCACCCCCTTATACCTAGTAATTTAATTAACGAAGCACAAAATGGCGAATTCCCGTTTCGCTACCAGTTTGCGGCCCAGTTCGCAGCCCGTGAAGCGATTCTACCGTGAAAAATCATTTTTTTTTCTTTTCCCCACGGGACCCTTTAATAACCCCAACAACATTCCTAGGGGGTCAAGAGGGGGATACCTTGCCCCCTTTCATTAAATTCCCCCTTCGTTTTTCACCTCTTCTTCTCTCTCGATCCTTCCGAGAGACAAGATGGCGGCCGCTCCGGACTGTTTAGAATGTTGACAGACACCGGAGAGCCAATCAGCTTTCTGCGCGCAAAGTTCCGAAACGCGAAAAGTAAGCGGACCGGATCGCTGCCCGGAGCGCTGTTACAGATATATATCTTGATTTAAACGTTAATTTCTCAAAATCCACTGAAGCACATATATTGAGACCTAGCAAAGGCACATCGGGCTAACAGTCCCTACAATTTTGCCAAGTTTCGTGCAAATCCATTCAGCCGTTCGAGCTAAAAGTGAGTCCAACCGCCCTATGGAAAAATGAATGGGAAAAACGCGTTTTGGGACCCCCCTTTTTTCTCGGCCCCCCCTTGACGAAACCCCACCAAATTTTCAGGGGCTGCTCAGACACAAAATGTGCCATTTTCCTGAAAATTTCAGCCGATTCCGTTCCCAAACGCCAAAGTTATTAGACATAGAATTTTCAAAAATCCCATAGGGAATTAATCCTAACTATATATACCTACTGGCGATAGCCAGTAGGTAATATATATATATATATATATATATATATATATATTGTTCAAACTACAGGTAGCAACTACACATATGTCTTTTTGCTTCCTTTTTAATCAGAGCGGTGCTTCCCTCATTACCTGAGCCGCTGCCAGGTGGGGTGAGGTCCACAACTCCTGTGACTTGGGTAAGATGGAGTGTTGTTTTACATGCAGGATTTAAGAATTGATCCCTTCATGTATCAAAAAGAGATCAAACTTTATTGTTGCAATCAAAATACTTAGTTGATAGAGTATGTATGGATAATAATCCACATTTTTTCTACATTTTTGTACCAATGTGATGTGTCTGTATACTCATAGTATGTCTTTCTCTCTCTCACTAGTGACATGCACATTCTACCAATGATAGGTCAAGAAGACACCTAGGAAATCAGGTGATCTTTTTCCTTGTCATAGTAAGATGTAGATGCAGTTTCTCTTTTTTCACTTTTTCACTTTGCAGTAGCGCTAGCAATTTTTAGGTCCTGAAGAAGGCAAGGACACAATTTCTGCAAGATATTTGCTGAAACATGTTGACCGTTACTTAAACCTAGGCAGTTATCTGTTACAAACTGCCGTTGCTTTTTTAACATTGGAGGAGTGGGTAGAATTAGAATAAATATTTCATATTGCTCCCTCACCCAATTTTATTTCACCAACACTCACATTTTGTTCACATGCACTGCAAACCAGTCACCTTTCCATGCATAAGTTTTGACTATCTTTACTTAGACCATATTGGTATCTATCTGGAAGTTGGAGGTTATTCTATCAAGGCCTCCGCAGTTACCGGTAGGTTTCCAAGTATTTGGCCAACAAGGACTCCCAAATGATGAAGGGCGGTTCCGTGTGGTGACTGATGGGTTTCCTTTCTAGACCATTTACAAGTCAGGTTACCTTTCATTTTTTCATTCACACTTTCTCTGGGTTGGACACCTTTTTGTTGTAAGGTTAAATATCCCGGTAGACATTACAGTTTTCTTAGACCCATTGATACCTTTTGTGTTATGTGTGCTGCTAACCTCCCCACTCTGTCCATCCATTCCGCTTTGGCTACCTCAGCTCTTACCAGCCCTACAGTGCTGTCCCCATACACGATGATTCCTGTCTCTGCATCTACTTTTTCTCCTCGAGGTGTGACACCTCAAATGCTATCAAATGTTGACACACCTGTGCAAGGGATGTTTGAAGGAACCTGGGCAGTAGTGCGAGATCGCATGGAGAAAGTGTTGGTGTGTTCTGCAGTGGGCGATGAGGAAAATACAATGGTGGCAAATAAGGCAGCCCAATGGGCTTGCAATGCAATTTATACTGTGGAAGATGTGCGGAGTGTGATGAAAGATTATGAACCATTTTTACAACAACTTGCTCTTAAGCATATGTCAGCTACATTAATAGGATTGTGGGAGCAGCGCTTTCAGGGTGTTGCACCGCAGATTATATACGATATATGAGACAGGGTCTATGCCATGGTCATGGCCACGAATGAAGTTTTTGCCAATGTAATGATGTTAGTGAGGGACCTAGGTAGATTGCTCCAAAAGATCCCGACCATGGGGGCACAACACCCTATGAGGTAAGTCCATGCCATCTATCATCCTGAAGTACCAGAATTGCGTGACTCGACGAATACAGTAATTCGTCAATGAGTTGATGCCCGGTTTCAGGAGCAATGGATCTACACTCCCTGGTAGAGGAGTGAAGTCCTGTCTTTAAAAAGCCAGCTGCTGGACCCTCGAAAAAAGCTGCATATTGCAAAGAATGGACAGAAGCGGCCTCCTCCACTGTAATTACAGTAGCTGATATTGAATTGTTGGTACTGGTTGATACATGGAGGCAGGTTCATATGCAAGATCATGCACTGGAATTAGGAGGTACCTGGGATAAGATTAGGGCATGGGATAGAGAGCGTAAGCCTAGTGACAAGCGGGGCTGTTAGCCTTACCCGGTCATATTATAACTTACATGCACTCCCTTATTTCCCAAAAAAATGTGGATTGGGATAAGTTGACTGTATGCCGCCAGAAGAAGGATGAAAGTGTGTCTGATTTCTTTACTAGATTTGAGGGGATGTTCTTGAATTTCAGTGGTCAGGATTTATAGCTTGAAGGTGGTGTTTGGTTGTTCATTCATAGATTTGGTACTAATTTGCTTCCTGAGATTGCAGCTAGACTGCAGGCTTCCGAAAGAACTTGGGCCACATCCTCCTCATCAGTGATTTTGAGTATGGCACAGTATTATGAGCATAGAGAGAAGTAGGATAAAGAAAATATGAAGAAAAAGGCAAAGGATTTAAAGATGAGGGTGTTGTTGCAGCAAGTTGTGAGAGGCAGAGGATCGACCCAGCTGTTGCCTCAGGCCAATAGAGGTGGTGCTTCTAGCGCCCCCTGGGAAGTAATCAATGTGCATATTGTAGAGAGGAGGGACATTGGTGGAAAGAGTGTCCAGTGTTGTTGCAAAAAGGCGAGGCTCCGAGAGGTCGAAGATATAGAGGATGTGGGAGAGGGAGAGTAGGACGAGAGGGGAAACAGTCGGAGGATGCATCATTAACTAGACAGAGTGGAAATAATTTTGATTAACCCAGGAGCCAATAGTATTACAATGATAATAATGATATGGATGAGGTGACTGGGCTGTCCCACAGCTAGGACAGCCAGGTACAGGGTGAGGGACCTGTTCCGGTGTCTATAGATCAGCGCAGACCCTACGTCACTGCTGATTTACCGGAAACCACAGAAAAATTTCTAGTTGACACAGGGGCTATGAATAGCTCTGTTTCCCGGTCACTGGTCCCGGGGGCAGCTCTGTCTGGCTGAAATAATGTTTCCGCTGGTTTCTAGGGTTTGCAGGTTTTTAGCCCCATTTCCAAACCTCTAGAATGGACTATTGGTCCCATTACGGTTGATTTTCATTTTAACTGACGTCCAATTGTGAGGAAAATGTGCTGGGATTGGATTTGTTAAAAAGAATACATGCAACAATCTTCTGCTCTCCTGAGGGTGTGTATATGACCATTCCCACAGAATTTGAGACAGTACCCTGCACCTTATGGGCCACAGGGGATACAGATGTCGGATTGCTTCTGATCCCGCCGATATCCATCCAGCTCAAGGATAAAGCCAAATAGCCACATATCCCTCAGTACAAGATTTCACAATCAGAAGAAAAAGCTCCGCTACAAATAATACAGGATTTGATTAGAATGGGGGTGGTTGAAGAGACAGTAGCAAATGTGTGTAATAGCCCTATTCTTTCTATACTTAAAAAGATGCCCTTAGATTCTCCGGATGTCTACCCAGATGTCTATTGTTTTGTTATCTACCTGAGAGAAGTTAATAAGATCGTTGGTTCCCAATACCCAGTGGTTCCAGACATCACGACTATTTTGACAATGATTCCCCCGTCCGCAAAATTCTTTTCTGTAATTGATTTAAAGAATGCCTCTTTTAGTACACCAATACACACCGATAGCCGATATTTGTTCTGTTTTACAATTGCTGGTCGAAGTTTTAGATTCTGTCTTGCTCCTCAGTGCTATACAGAAAGCCCTAGTATATATAGTCAAGTGTTAAAAACACAATTGGATTCTCTAGAACTCCCTACTGGTAATGTGCTGTTACAGTATGTTGATGACCTTCTTGTGGCCTCCGATGCCAAGGATGGTTGCAGGGAAGCCACAGTTAAATTACTCCTACATTTGGCATACCATGGCCACAAGGTGTCACTTTCCAAATTTCAATATTGTCGACAGGAGGTCACCTACTTAGGTCACCTACTGTTGAAGGAGGGACGCAGACTAACCCCAGAGAGCATAGCTACCATCACTAATATGCCTCTTCCCAAGACTCAACGCGAGGTACGCATGTTCATTGGGATAACATGGTATTGTCGGCATTGGATCCCCAACTACTCCTTACTAACAAAACCCCTTCTTTACATGACCACCAAAGAAGTGCATGAACCCCTGCCTTGGACACCTGCATGCCAGCAAGCTTTCAAACAGCTAAAGGTTGCGCTTTGTTCGGCTCCTGTGCTTGGTACTCCTTCTACCAGAAGCCCTTTGTGCACTACGTGCACGAGGCAGACTGTTGCATGCTTTCCGTTCAAACACAGGGTTTTGGTGGTAAGCAGAGACCCTGAGCTGTGTGAGAGCTGCCGCAGCTTTGGCAGTTTTTATCAGACAATCGGCAGGGCACGTCCTTGATACTGATTTCAGAGAAATGGTACCTCATGCTTTGGATACGCTCCTGAACAAGACAATGATATAGCACCTTGCCAGTGCACGTATGACTGGATATGAATTGACTTTGTTTGCTCCACACATTATCATCAAACGATGTGCTATTCTGAACGCAGCCACTTTACTACCTCTCCTTTCAGAAGGAAAGGACAATGATGTCCATGAATGTCTGTTTCGGGCTGAAGAGGAGACAAAGGGATGGGTAGACTTGACTGGTGTTCCCTTATCTGACCCCCAAGGGGACCTATATGTAGATGGCTCTTTGTTTCAGACTGCCGCATGGCACTACTACTGCAGGATACACAATCACAACCTTACACACTGTAGTTGAGACGTCTCGCATTCCATACCAATTGGCCAAGGCAGCGGAGTTGTTTGCACTCTTAAGCGCTTATGAGTTGAGTGAAGGATTGACTGTAACTATTTTCACCGACAGCCAGTTTGCTTTAGGGGTGGCCCATAATTTTGGGCGCCTTTGGGCCGAGAAGGGGTTCCTGACATCACACGTCCAAAGAATACAACATGGTCCACTAATACTTAGACTGCTATCAGCGCTGACCCTTCCTGCTAAAGTGGCTATAATAAAGTGTAGTGCCCATAAGTCTGTCACTGATGATGTAGGAAGAGGCAATGTGTTTGCAGTCAGAACAGCTAAAGAAACAGTCTGCTCCAAAATGAATAAAATGTTTGTGGCAGGTCCTGCTAGATGGGTCCCAGATAACAGGATGTTTGAGAATACTGTGGAAAGTGTAAGGTAAATACAGAGTGAGGCTACTGTAGATGAACTAGACATGTGGGAGGAGAGGATAGGACATTTGGACGAAGATGGATGCTGGACTGATTTGTCAGGAAAACAGAGATGGCTATTACCCAATGCCAAATACACAAAAGACCGCTGGTAAATTCACCAGTGGTTGGGGAGTTTTGAGAGGAAGGAGACTTGAGTATGTCCTCCCAAGAAATCAAATTCACACAAAAAATACTCCAATTACACTTTTTTGTTCTAGATCATTTCTCAATTGTAATTGAAAGACAAATAGTACAGGGACTTCCTACCTATAATTCCCTAAACATAGAGGGGGATTCTACACTTGCCCTGAAGAAAGTCCTGGACCTTTATGGCCCCAGTGGACTGAAACATGTCGGCACTTACACTAGGGTCTTAGGACCATTGAATTCCAAAGAGACCCATTTTTAATTAATTTTTTAATAACCCGATCTGACCCAATAATAAAGGGAAACCAGGGGGCAGATTTAGGTTTTTTATATTTAAGTCCCCCTAACTTCATCTAACTAAGAGCTACTCAACACTGTGGTTAAGCCCACCTCGACTTTTAGGGGTCGGGGTGACCCGATGATGAAGCATGACACCACTAGGGTGTGTGAGGGTAACTAAAAAAGAACTAGTTCTTTCCCCTTATGCAATAGGGATCTGATTAGCATGATCCCAATTCCCTGAGTGGTCAGGTGCATATTCCATACCACAATGGATTCAGTCCGTACAAAATACACTAATTGAGAAATGATCTTGAACAAAAAAGTGTAATTGGAGTATTACCCAATGCCTTCATTCTCCCCGTGGACACCATGGCTCATTGCCCAGCAGACATTAGTGCAAAGGGTATTTGTAAATTGCTAGACCCAGTATGGCAGAATGAGAATATCTCTAAAGTTGCAACACACTTGGTGAGACATTGTATTGTCTGTCGACATGGAAGAGGTCAACAATTTAAAATACGGAGTAGTGGTAGTCTGCACATTTAGTAATTGGGTGGAAGCTTACCTGACTAAAGAGAACACGGTTATAGCGACAGCAAAAACACCTTTGAAGGAGTACTTCCCGCACTACGGATTGCTACGTGTGATTTGGAGTGACAACAGGAGCCACTTCAATGCTAAAGTCATTGAACTGATGTGTAAAGGCTTGCAAATTGTGCATACATTTCATGCAGCAAACCATCCACAGTCAGCCGGCCTTGGTGTGAAATATAACGGCATTCTCAAGTTAAAACTAGCAAAGACGTACCAGTCCGCCAGTTTCAGCGCTAGTCATGCTTGGAGCCTCATTGGAGGGGTCCCCAAGAGGGTGCCTCTGCCGCTCCCATATGATTCCTCTGTGAAAGACTGGATCGCCGACCAGGAAGGAGAACTGGTATCTCATTTTGTTCCCTTTTCTGATGACCAGTTGAGAGGGGCACAGACCGACAAAGAGAGTGATGAGATCTTGCTTGAGCTGGTCCCCCCTGAGATGAGGGCCACCCCAGATACTCCAGCTCCTACAGTGCAACTACCTCAGTCCTGATCCCCAGCAGAGTCTTAGTTCTTACCATTGTTTGCTGACAACAAAGTGCCTGGGCACATTAGGTACAATCTGCGGCCCGACGGAAAGACAGTGCATCAGCAGGCCAACACAGAAGTTAGGGAAAGACTTGAGTTTAGGGCGCAAGTGCTGTGCTCCTGGTATCTGCTGTAGCTCAGAGTAAAGAATACTGCTGCACTCCCTGGAACACTGGACAGGATTGTTGAGGGTATTTGCCCCCGAGGGAGGTTACCCTATTGTGAACGAAGAATTGTCAGACAGCACGGGCGTGATTGTGTTGCTGAGTTGCAAGTGTGCAGCTTCATCGTGGGAGAGACAACGTTGATGAACGAAAGAACCCTGCCTGTGAGGCTTTGACGAACACAGGCGAGAATAATACCCCTCTGGCTGGTTGTACAGCGGATTTGACTTTACCTAAATACTCTCTACTTATGTACCCATTTGGTCATGAAACAATGAGAGATGAGCGCCCTTTAATGGCTTCTCTGATACAGCAGAATGGGCTTGGATGGTCTAATTGGTCTACTGGAAGCAGGGTGGTGGTGGTGGTGTTCATTCTGGTGTTGATGATGACACTATTTGGAATAGTCTGGTATCTGGAGGATCAGCGTCCTGTACATACCCCAGTGCTAGCAGAGCATTCCTTCATTACATTGGCCCCAATAAGGAGAGACATAGACAAACATATACTCAGAATGCATTTTCATCCAAATGCTCCATCAGGTGCGTAGCACAACGCCACAGAATGCTGGGTGTGTGGCCTACTTCCTTCAGTTATGCATAAGAATGATCTATTCATTTCTATGCATTTCTCTTACTTAGGTAGCTGCGAGGCTTGGTTTTAACTATTGTCCGTGGTTTATATGCACTATTATGCAGATGCAATGAAACTGAAGCAGGTCCATTATGAAGCAATTTTAGAGTATATTGTGGTGCATCAGGGTTATACCCTTGGACAAGATGGAAAGGAGGGTATGCTACACCCTGATGCTTGAATTAATGTTTTTACAGTACACAAAAATGTTACCTGGTTAAGAAACAAAGTATTAGACTTTCAAGGTTTCAACATCACTAAATACTTTAAATATTTCAAAGCGGGTATTATCACTGAGGATAAAGCCATGCCTGATCCTGTGATAAATACAACGGCTAGTTTCTGTTTTCAGGGATCAGGGAATGTTTCAGTGGGGCAAAGCCAGTGTAATTATACTTACCAGCTCAACACGTCTTGTAGACCACCGTTATTGATGCCTCCGAATGTATATTTTATCTGTGGAGAACAAGCATATACTTGGCTCCCTAGGGGATGGTCTGGTCAGTGCTAACTCTCTTTCTTTCTGCCTTCTGTTTACATTGCACCATCCACATATCATAAAGATCATAGGTTACATCAAAAGGATGTTTCCATGCACTGAGACAAAAGAGTGGTTAACATGGATGATATGGATGAAACAGATACTTCTCTACAGCAATTTACTGATATAATGGAAGGTGTTGGCCCGTTCTAGGGTCCCATGTTTAACCCCTTCCACACTGAGTCGAATTTGGTGCTGTGGGGGCGTTTTAATGAGTGGGCGGGGTTCAGACGGCCGCCGGCCATCTACCGCCCACCATGACGTCGGGGGGCCGGGGACTATCCGAAGCACGGAAGGGGTTAATAGCCGTAACATACAATGCCTAGCTAAAGTAGTTGAAGAAGTCATTAACACTACTGCCGGTATATTAACCAATATAACAGTTGAGCCCCAAGCTACGAGATTCGTCCCACTTCAAAATCGGATGGTTTTAGCTGTCATACTGGCTGATAGGGGTGGTGCATCTAGGGTCATCGGCAGTAGCTGCTGTGTGTACATTCCTGATAGTGCTCTGACCGTATTTTCTGGCATACAAAAGTTACACAGATTGGCCACAGAGATACACCAGGAAAATGGATCATGGTCTCTCACAGGGTGGTTCTGAGATCTATTAACTTCATGTGGTTGGAAGATATTTCTCACATTGATAGCCGTTGCAGGAGTTATATTCACCTGTTGTTTATGTATTAATTGTCTTCCAGCTTGCTGCAGGTATTGTGCAACAAAACTTACTCCCAACATGATGAGGTCAACGCTAGAAAATAAATGTTCCCCTATGATGGTGCACGAGATTCAGTCAATAATGTTGATAGATGAGGGAATATTTGATTATTAAATTGCTACAATACTTGCATATTTTGTATATCTGCTTGGCAATGCATTTTGCTATATCGACGATTATGCACTAGCCCCCCTTAGAACTGTAAAGACCCTGCCGGATAGCAATAAAGCTTGTTTAGCCTCCTATGCTAAAAGGAGGGTGTTAGGTTTGAAATTCCCTTTTATAATATGCATTCTTATCATATTATATAAGTTAGTATTTGGTGGCTAAATAGACGCCATTTGTATAAGCATTGTGAAACCCACTGAGTTATCCTTATAGCATGCAGGCTTCGTTGGCTTGTGTGCCTCCATGTTGTAGTGTGCAACTACTAGAAGTTTGTCAAGGCCGCAGCCACACTAGGCCTCATTTGTTTTGCGCTTCCTTCAGCAGAACTGTAAAACTGAATAGCGTTATTATTCTTTCTCTGCTCCCCAAGGTTGAAGTCAATTTTGCTAATGAATAGATGTTCTTTTCGTACATTCCTTTCTGTATGTGTAGTTCTGCTCCCACATTAGATGTTGAAGCCTGCCCGACACATTGGCCTTGGAGCACTGATAATACACCAATCTGGCAGGTGTTAGATCATCTCTCTGTACCCTCTTTGTTCATGCCCGGCTCAGGCCGGTATTTTTCTATAGTAGGCGTGGCCCAGGTCTCGAGAAAGCTTTATCATGCATTAGCGCACTTGAGGAAGGCAGTCCCCTCATCGTCAATCTTAGGGTGCAGGTCTGCCCAGGACTCTCTCTGCAGAGAATTTCTAATAAAGTAAGTTTGTTTTCTCTACTAACTGATCGACTCTTCATTTGGGAAGGCATAGCAGGTGGTTGTGGAAATAACCTGCAGGCCCTTAAAGGGCCACATCCTTCAATGATGACCTACGAAACTATGGGATCTAGGTCTTATGATCTGTGTGCACCAAAAAAGTGTCCATCCAAATATAGGTGGAAGTATAATTGCACCCAAATAGATTACTATAGCTTATTGCTCTATTTGGGAGTATGTTTGCTCATGGGAGTAATTTCCCGGTTAGCATATGGAAATGGGCCTTATCCCCCCACACCTGTGTATTGGACAGCTTGGTCGTCAGACCATGGGGTTGACATCTACAAAGAACTTGATTTCCTTGTATGGATCAAAGTACACCAGTGTGGTATTAGCGGAGAAGGCCCCCTTAAAGTTCTGGAATGTAGAATCATGAGTTATGTTCCAGGTTCACAGGGTGAAAACCTTTGTGAGCTTGTGGGTGGTGCCCTGATGGATTTTAAATCATGTATGAAACCTCTACAATGGTGACCAATACTAAAAAACTCTGCGCCTCGGTCACCGAAGATGGAGGAGGCATCATCATATTTGTTACTTTGGCAGGATCTGGTCTAGTGCTTGTGCTTGGAAGCAGTACGCCAAAAAACTGCAGGGCAGATTTACAATACACTAACGCAGCCTGGTGTCATATTGCTGCGCCAAGCTGCATTAGTTTGAAAGCACTAGAATGCCATGTATTTACAACAATATGTCACATCTCTGTGCTTCCCCTGCGCTGGCGCACAAACTGCTGCCATGCGCCGACGCAGGCACCTTTGCTCCATGGTGTAAGGATGCCTGCGTTGTGGGGAGATTGTTTATTTGCAGGATGGGATACCTTCCTGCACATAAACAATCAACAGAGGTAATTTCCTCTTTCTATGCTTGCTGTAGAATGTAGCCTTCAGGTTCTCGTAATGTGAACAAACAAATAGCAGATAGGCTAATGTTTCAGGACTCCCTTTTCAAGCAGGAAATATGACATCAGAGAGTGCATGACTATGCCACTTGCTACAGAACAGTTTGCTGGGGAAAGTCTTGTATCTAAATTGGAGCAATGATTTCCGTGCTAATTGAAGAACAATTCCATCAATGGTATCCTCAAAAAGAGGGCAAAGTTTAAAATCTAATAACTCTAGAGTAAGTGAGCCCTTCAGGTTTGACACATTCTTCACAATGAAAAACTCCCAATATATAGCCCTAACCCTACTTTTCGAAATCAAGCACAACTTCCCTGGATTTGTTCAATAATCCTTCCACCCCAGTTTCCTCACAAATTCCCAGCAAAACCAGGGAATGTTATTTACCCTGGACAGTGCCATAAGATCCTTAATGGCCACTAGATAAGGGGCAATCTCTCAGCCGTCCTTACATAATACCAAAACAATGAATGCTTATAGCCCATCTTATGGGCAATTTTGCTTTGGACCAAATGAAGAAAGATAGGAGTCAATGGTGTGCTGGCCGATAGATTAAAAAGTGATCTTATAAAAAGTGATGTTCAATCACAGGAAGGCAATCAATGTTCCAACTCCCCCACAATTCTGCCACATACATAACTGATCCCAGGGTTTTTGTGTTATATATTTCTAATGCTGGAGCCACTTTCCTAGACATTGTGCTTCTTAGTTATATGGACAGTCTGCTGTATTAAAGACAGCTGCGCTTTCTCTATATGAGTGGTCCAGCACAGATTCAGAGTTAAACAAATCCCCAAAAAGTCAAATGTAGAAACCAATTTAATAGTGCGGACCCCTACATGTATACATCTCTTGGGTGTCTCGAAATACCCTTGGAAAATACCATGTACTTTCTTTTTAAATCATTTAGCTCCAGACCACACTCATCACAAAAATGTTCAAAATTGTTAACTAACTATTGGAGCCCTTGGGGAGGATTTGATATTACTAGTGTGTCATTGGCAAAGAGTAGGGAAGGCACCCTACTCTCTCTGACCTTTGGGGCATCACACCCATCTCTGTCAAGAAAACCTAGTACCCCATTAATAAATAACAAAAACAGGGTGGGTGCTAAAACACACCCCTGTCTGACTCCACGCTTTATCCTGAAGGGCTCTGCTACTTGTCCCTCCTCTCCCCACCTATCTTGGGCCTTATTTGCCGAGTATAGCTGAATTCAAATATACAATAAATTTGGTGGGATCCTCATCTCTGCAACCACCTTCCAAGTTTACAGCGAGGAACCAGGTCAAAAGCCATACACAGAACCACAAAAGCTATGTACAACTTCCCACCATTCAACAAACACTTCTTCACAAAAAATACAAAGGAAACCTGGTCCAAAAAACATAATATTGGCACATAACTCGCCTGAAAATCTGACAGAATATTTTCTTCTGAGATCTTCTGAGATCTAATTCTGAATATGGGCCAATATCTGCTTGTTGAAAATTCTCTGCAAGGAGTCTATTAGACTAATGCGTCTATAGCTACCCGGATTGGCCCTGTCACCTTTCTTAAACATCGGTATGATCTCAGGTGACTTCCAAGAGGGGGGAATTTCCATGACCAAAAGGATGGCATTTGATAACATATTGATACTGTGCCCCACATTTTTAGATCTTCTCTGTACAAATCATCAAGAATTCTATTGGGATCAGGAGATCTGGCTGGGAGGCAGGAGCTAATAGTTGCATGGGTTTCATGAAATGAAATTTGAAGAACTTCAAGAGTACCAAAAGAAAAGGTACCCTGCAATCCTACATCCTCCTCATCACCCTTACTGCCATTAGCATATAGGCCCCCAAAATGGGATATCCACTCTTATGGCTGGACAGTAAACTGTAAAGCAGTCCTAGACCCATTCAGGCACAGACCTGCTTTCTTCCAATATAAATTATTGTCCTTGGCTACCAAGGCACTACGTAGGGAAGTACCCATAGTGAGCATTCCCATTGCTTCTTGACATGATCTAATGTATGTCTGTCTCTAGCTCTGGATTCCACCATATCAGGGCGAGATCTGGATTTCACTGCTTCTGGGAGCTCACCCTTGTCCCTCCTACATTCCTGATTGTACCACTCTGCCACCAAGGCCCACTTTTTCTCTCCTAGTTTGGATTGACTTTCCACCCTTTTTTCAATTGGCCCATAATTTCCCTAATCTGCATATACCTCATGTTGAGTAGTCATCTTTTCTCTTCTATCCACTCTAGGGAGTTTAGACAACACCACCTTCAGACACTTTGCACTTAACAGCTTCAAGGATCCAACGTTTTTGCTCCACCCAATCCAATCTGATCTTTCTCAGATTACTAGTATGAGATAACTTCCCCAAGATGCTCGGACCACAAGCAATGGATTCTCACTCCCCAAGGGTAAATAGAGACTCAAACCATTGTGCTTGCTACCAGATCTTTCAACTACTTTCATATCAGATACAATGGGCCATTGACTAAGATCAACCAAACAATAGTCAATTCTACTTGCATATCCAGATCTATTAGAGGCCAATCCTCGATTAGAGTAGGATTTGGTCCTACCCTTTGCAGCCCTCAGATCATGCTGAAGTGTTAGGGCCTCCAGTTGTCCTTCTCTTTTGGTCCATCGAAACGTTGGAATTTCAAACTCAGGGATTTTCCAAAAACTATCCCCCTCAGTCAAATCTGGTGGAGTGGAAGCAAAATGCTTAAATGTACAATTAAAATCCTCAGCTGCCAATAAGGGAGTGTTACCTGTATATTCAGTACAAACACAGTGTAGAACGTCTATGGTATTGGTTTCCACTGTGCCTAGGCCAACTTGTTATATACATTAAAGACTCCAGTTTTGGCCCTGAGGGCAGAGCGAGGTCAATTGCCAAGATAGCCAAAGAGTCAACAGAGACTATTTTGATTTTGCACAGAAGTGCAATTTTGACCCGAATCACAAGACCACCTGAAGGCCTCTCTTTTCTTTTGATAGCTGTGTTAATGCCATAAGAAGAATACCCACACCTATAGGTAGTGGTCAAGCTTCAGGTTTCTTGGAATAAAATCACATCATGAGACTCCACAAAATTGTCCCATTCTTTGTCTATAAGAATTCTAGCTATCCATGCAACATTCCATACCAAGACAGTTATCTACTCATGGCGTACAATTATGGCATTTTCATCTTTTCTGTGTTCCATATTTGGGCCCCTGCCATCCTCATGGGTATCAATACTATCAAAATTAGCCTCACCCCTCAGGGCTTCCAGACTACTACCTAATTCATCTACTAAATTGAAAATCTTTGGGACCCATGCAGCCTAGTATTCGGCAGAGGACCATAGCAAGGAAGGCAGCCTAGATAGTGGTTCCCGCAAGCGGAACTAGTAGTCATTTCATTGCCCTCCAAACATGACAACCCTTCTTCCTGAAGTCATCCCTGATCACCAACAGTACCAATTTTCACAGTTTCGCTCCCCTTCTGGTCAGAACCGCCTGGCCAAGGGCGCTCATCCAGAGCCAATCTTTACTTAATAATAATGGACCTATTGGCAAGTGTGATAGTGCAAGAGTCAATGGCCATCAGGCCATCTACTATGGCTCTGTGAAATAAACTGACTTTCTCTATATCATCCAACATCCCTGATGAAGTTATCTTTTCCACCTGCTTAATACCTTCCCTTACAGGAGAGTAGTAGTAGTGTTGGGCTTCCTTAAGCCAATAGGTGACCTTTATTTTTGAGTGAATAATGGTGTGTGTTTCAGAAATTGTACAAGAAAGCGTGCAGCTTCTGCCTTCTGAGCCCGAGTTCTGGTATAAAAACCATCTTTAACTATCCATCTTACAACTGATCGAGCAAAGCTTGTGGTAGCGGAGCATCCCTCATCAAGCACCACCTCACCTCTGTCGGGCTAAGTTCCCACTCCCCTGCCCTGGGGTGGGCCTTGATGTAAAACTAATCTGTCATATGACCAATAATTAGGGAATAGTTGACTGGGTGGTTGGGTGGAAACTGGGGGGTACACCGGGTTTTGGCGACAGCTGGTTTGAAGTTGTACAAAGCTAAAGGACCAGAACGAGCGTTGCGCTGGGCATTAGCAAGCAAAGGGCCCTCATGATCTTTAACTGCCACTTGTGCCTGTATTGCTATGCTCTGAGCCCATTCATTACTCACGCTCCCTTACAAATCACCAACCAACTTTCTTAACACTGCTACCTCCTCCCTAAGGCCCTCAATAATATCCTTTACGCTGTAAAATAAAGACAAGCCTTCAATACTTGTGGCATCCAAACCCAGTATTTCACACCCCTCTGTTCTATTTTCCACCACTGATAGTGCAGCATACCTATTACGACATTCAACCTGGTCCACCTGATCTACTACATGGATATCTGGCAGCTGCTCACAGCTAAAAGCGGGTGGCGCTGTACTACTACCTCCTGTACCCTCCTGAGTACTCATATGTGGTTTACTAAACATTTGTGGAATTAATTTAGAAATTTTCTTTGCAGGGGAGGGACAGGAGAGCGCACTGATAGACTGGGGAGGGGTGTTAGAATTGGCAGATGGGGGGACAAGGGGCTATGAACAATAACTTGACATTACAATCACATAACCACAATACTATCCGTAGTTTCATTGCAGATGTTGCCAGAGGGCAATCTTTCAGAAAGGGATTTGCTATGTGCCCTATCCTGAGCTTTCCTTTTGCCCATTACTAAGCAGTGGCAACAACAACAGCACTTGTTGTGCCTAAGAAATGGTACCCAAAACCAGTTCCAAAACTTGCTAGAGACAAATATAATCCATAGACAATAAAAATCGAAAAGGATATTATCAGGTCAGAGTGGCAAAGTATCTTTGAGATGAAGCAAAGCCCAGCAGGAACAACACCAGTCGGAATGCAAAACCAAGGGGTGTGGCCTCGCCCCTCTTTCTCCGGTCACCGACGGGTGCAGAACGGGCTCATCCTTGGCCCGGGCTTTGCCCAGTCATGTCCCGCACACGTCCTGTATCACAGGAGGTGGCTGGTGCTTAAAAGCGCAATGTGCGGGCTCAATGCAGCATTGTCCCTTCTCCTCAGGGCAGTGGTAGGTTGAGACAATGAGTCTCCAAACACAGGAGAGAGTCTGGCACATTGATCATGCCTCTTAGTCCCAACAGCACCTCCTAGGTGGTGTTTTGGAATTCCTTTGTTGCACTGGATATTCTGAAATTCAAGAGCTCATAGTGGTTGAGAAATTATCATGTCCCATGACTGGGGTAAAGCATGAGCTGATGACACCAAGATGGAAGGTTCATTTTAGAAAACCAGCCCACTCCACTCAATTCACTCACAATGTCATTGGCTGTGTGGAGGAAGGTAGAGAAGTTTGTGGGGATGCTGGTTAGGCTTCACCATGCAGTATTCTCATAAACCCCAAAGATGATCCTTGGATTCACAATAAAAACTCCTTAGCTCAGCCCTGGTAGAGTGGCAAAGAGCAGTCAGGCTTTACTTGAGAAACATATATTAAGCATTTCAGATTGGACGACAAGTAACTGACACAAATTGAAAAACCAATTTATAAAAATAAAGCATATTTTTATCTTAAATTAGACACAAAAATGAAGAAGATCAGATACATACAACCATAGCTATGGATTTTAGAAGAAAACATAAATCACAGCAATTCAGTACTACAGAATCTTTGCAATGTGGTCAAAGGGAAAAAGTGGTAGTGGCAATCGGTCACTTGCAGGTCGAGTTGCTTGAAACCCAAGGAGGGTAAAGGTGATGCGGGTCCCAGGACCAAGCCACGATAGTCAGTTAAATTTTACCTAGTTCGAGAAGCCCAGATGCAGAGTTGTCCTGGCTGTCATTGGCGCTGAAGTGGGAGCCGGGGATAGCTGTTTTTACTGCTTGCACGGTGCGGGTGGAGAACAGGTTGAAAAATGTTGACAGCGAACCACTGCTGATGTCAGGTGAAAGTTTTGTGGAGTTCCATCGAGGTGCAGTGTTAAGTAAACGTGGTGGTTACCGGACTGGTGGCCATTAAGCCTGAGCTACAGTAAGCACAGCAGAAACTTAATTCAACATCTGGAGAACTTGGGGAACACTGTATCTGCCGGAAACTTAATGGAGGGCAGGACTGCATTTCCCACAATGCACCGGACAATCTACTTTTGGGTGATCCCTCGGAGGGCACGAAAGCCATTGATTCTTCAGTTCTGGTACTCTGTTGTTACCTGCAGTTGCAGGGTACTAGTGCCACTAGTCCAGGGGCGTCTGTTGATGCAGTTGGCTCTCAAAGGGGTCCCTCTATCTGGGGGAACTGAGCAATAGTTCAGGACAAGCTGAGTTTGTGCAGTTCCAGGAAGGTTGTCACATGTGAAGAGAATCACACCTTAGGTTTGTGCAGCTCCTGTTGTTGCAAAAACACAAGTCTTTTCTTTTGTCCTTGTTGCAAGTCAGACATGAACTGAGGCTCCCAGGTCAGAGTTAGCCCTTAAATGCTATATTTGGGGGTGTTAGGGGTGTGGGTGTAAGTGGCCAATGGGCTACTATTCCCAGCGGCTAATCTGCACCTCAAGTGACCACATCTGAGGTTGTAGGTCATCTTCTCTACTCAAAACCCACCACTCTACCACTTTTGGAAATAGCAGAAGTCTTCCTTAGCTGTACAGACCAGGCAGCCCACCAAAGAGATGCAGCTAGGCTTCTGGGGGTGTGTACCTCCTAGCTACCTAATGTTCCCACCTATCCAGGTGCAAATGTGCCTGGGAGCAGGGGGAGGGCTGTTTCCTTCTTTGGGATGCAGTTTGATTGCATATCACAGGTGGTGCAGCCTTTAAAGCCTTGATGTGCCACTTCACTAAGCAGGCTGTCAGGAAGTGAGATGTGACCGCCTTCCCATCGAGGCCATTGTTTCTGACTCCTGTGAGGGATCACATCTTCTTGTGGGGGATCAGATTCCTGTTTTGGTGGCAGCAAGCACAGGCTGGCAGCCAGAGCACAGATGAGGCTGGGGCAACCCGGTGGGCTACCTCTAAGTTAGACACAAGGGTGCATGCCACATCGTTGGCATATTGTTTGATACCAAACATCACTTATTTAGGCTGTACCATAATGGAGCTCCCAACCTATGGTTTGACAGGGTGCTAACCCATGTTATCCTATTGACAATCTATCACTTATAGTACCCTTTGGTAGTAAAGGCCACTGTAGGTACATAGAAGCTTGCACTCACATGTCCACACCTTTGATATAATGCACCTGCCTCATGGACTTTAGGAGGCCTTCCTTCATGTTTTAGAATAAAGGCAGAATCGGTATTTGGAAGTGGTGTGTAAATGGTGTCCCACCCAAATACTTATTCTTTCGCTTATGTAGTAATGTTTTGCAACCGAAATCTGGGTGCAAAACATGAATATTTTACCACAAAATAAAATGTGTTGGTAAGCATTCTCAAATGAGAAGAAGTCCCCAAGGGGACCCTTTCCCTTTGTGAATGTCAACAAAAACATTTTTTACAAGCAGGAAATGGTCTTTGGACCACTGCCTCCCCCTGCTCATAAATAATGATGATAAAAGCATCTACTTTCTTTTTTAATTGTTTTACTTTTAGGAAAAGATGCTGCATTAAAAAATTATTGCTTTATTTCAAAGTCAAAGTCATCTTTATCTGGTTTATAACACAGTTAAACCATAAAAGAAAATACAATAGAACATTACCCAGAAAAAAACGACATAAATCTGTGTGAATGCCACCACATTATGTATCAAACCTAGGCAAAAACATGTAAGTATGTACCTATGATATGGATTTGGGATGTTATGCAAATAATGTTGGATCCTGTCATGTATTCTATCAAGGGAAGAACCTTTGACAAAGCTCCCTTGAACGCTACTCTAGCTCGTGCTCTCTAATATAAATGAGCCTAGCCTTGAGTTTACCTTCAGAGAATCTCATTATTAATGATAAACTTGAAAATAAATCCTGATCAATAAAGTTATTTAAGAGTTTTTCAATGTTGTATATCCAATGAATCTGTAGGGCGTAATCCAGGGCTAGGCAGTCTGTCATAATTTCCTTTGTAAATTATGGTGTGCTTCACTCCACATGCCAGAGAAGACCTGGCATGATATGTAAAGTACAACCAAAAAAATAGGGGAGGTAGAGGTTAAGGCTAGATTTACCCTCCTTACTGTATGTAGTTACATATAATTTGAGTATATTGAAAAAATAACGTATGGGGGAACTAGGATTCAATGAAAGTTCGTAGTGATCACCTTACTAGAAAAAAGACTCTTTTTCTAAAGACACCTCACCCACCAGGGTTCCCCTAGATGGCATGCTTCATCTTTGGGGTTCCTCTCAATCCTCTACGGATTGAGGCATGCTGCAACTTGCGAACTAAATAGGAGCACTTAGTTATGGACTATGTGAGGTATAGTGATGTGGAGTGGAAGGAAAATACATCCTAAAAATACCTAACTAGTGAGCTACTATTTTATTTCTGCCCCTAACTGGTATGGTTAAAATCAGCGGTTAATACCAGGGAAAAACCTGACCTTAATGAGTTTGGTTCCCCTAGTATTGGTCTATGTCAACATGTTTCCAGCTGTCCCCTACAAGCTCTTCATCAGTAGAGGATTGAGAGGAACCCCAATGATGTAGCATGTCATCTAGGGGAAACCCTGGTATGTGAGGGGTCTCTAGAAAAAGTAAGGCGATCACAACAAACTTTCCTTATATCCTAGTTCCCCCATAGGTTAGTTTTTTTCGATATACTCGAATTTTGTGTAATGATATCTGAAGTATTCTCAATATGCGAACTACCTAGCTCCTTATGAATGGCTACTACTGAGGACGATTGTGGAAGGGCAAGAAGACGTCTGAGAAATGTAGCCTTTGGATGATCAAGTTTGAATCACAAACCCATAAACCCGCCCTACACAGGGCCCCAACTAGGCAATTACTAGTGTAAAGTGCTAGCATTTAACTTAATGGTGTAGAACCCAACTTCTTATCAAATCTGAAAATCTCCCTCTGCTGTATTCCATTTGCTCATTGTGACAAGAGAATGGTGTCATCTGCATATAACAGTATGGATACCTATCTAGCACTGACTCTTGGAGAATCAGACTTAAGTACCTGAAGTTTATCATCCATCCTATTGATATAGTGGAACTTAAAAAAGGTGCCCAAAAGGATTCCTTCCTTACTCCCCTCCTTATTCAAAAAGACTGGTGTACATTCTCTGTTGGACCATATCAAACCTTTGCTGTTGCATTCAAGTACATCCTGGATAGCATTATAACTAGATGCTCTGGGACTCCAAGTGTTGTAACTTCTTGTGATTGACCAGGTCAATGGCACTACTCAGATTCATGTAACATAGATGGAGACATCACCCTTTTCCTTTGTATATTTCCCCACTGTTAAATCAAGGTTCACTGCTTTCTCAACTGCTTCCAGTCCCTTTCTAAACCCATACTGAGATTTTTTAAGGATAAAAATTCCTCCACCCAAATCTCCAGACTCTCTAGAATGACCCTGCCCATTAGCGTAGCCAATACATCCAAGATGGAAATAGGCTGATAACATCATGGGTCGTCTTTGTTGCCCTTCTTATAAATTGGGATTATGTAGAAGTTGGGAAAAGCCTCACTTGGGCAGAGTTGAATACCATTGTAAGGAAAGGTGGCCATAGGTTAATAAGATTTTTGTAAAATCCACGTAATTGTTCTACACCTGTAGCATGATCATAGGATCAAATGGGCTTATGATATAGTCAATCATTGCCCCAGCACCCCTGTCGATAAATTTGAGCAGAGGAAGTGGCATATAATTACAGCTTTGTGCTATGAGATTCATATTATATTTGGCCAACATTGTATTGAAGAATTAACCATAAGGATTGTGCAAGAAATTAATTTGACCATTTCCCTTGGCATCAACAATTCTCAACACTTCTTTGGCTGGATAAGGACATATAGTGATTGTTAGACCTGGGGGTCTGTAGTTGGCTGAGGTAGGTACCTTAGGCCAAATTGGGACCCTTGCTTCCACATCAGGGACAAGAAGGACACCTTCTCAGATAGCCCCTGCTCACCCCCTTGGTAGGGGGGTGAGCCAGGCTTATCTTCAAGGCAAGTGTGTAAAGTATTTGCAACCACGCTTTCAGCAATGCAATGATGACACCACAAATGGACTCCACACGAGTTTCATAAAAACACGTTTAAGTTTATATAAAAAATATACCATGAGACCACACAATATGAATCCAACATATGCGTATTTGTAATATTCCTCCTGGCCAGTTATTAGGCCAGCCAGCCCTTGTAGGTTCTGGCGGTATTAGTGAGTAATTCTAGATGATCCAATGCAGTCCTAATAAATGCTATGCAGTTCATGTTGCTAAAATCAGGCACTTCACAATGTAAAAATAATGCAGTTTGTTATGCAATAATCAAGCAGTTTGAGATGCAAAAATAATGAAATGAGTAAAGCAACAATGAGGCAGTTCGTAATGCAAACTAATGCAATGCGTAATGCAACAATCAGGTAGTTTGTTATGCAAAAATAGTGCAATGCGTAATGAAACAATCAGGCAGTTCGTAATGCAGAAATAATGCAATGCGTAATGCAACAATCAGGTAGTTCGTAATGCAGAAATAATGCAATGAGTAATACACTGCGGCACCAATCATGGTGCTTTACACGGTCTCTCTGTCACTTCTACTGACCCGCGGTCCGCTTCTGCCAACATATGCCGCCAAACGGATCCCGGTACTGCACCTCCACGCCAAGTATGGGCAGCGATACGAGCTGAAACAGAGGCTGGTGCTGCAAGAATGGGAGAGGCCGAGAGTGTCCTGGGGGGTGCGACCTCTCTCTCCTCTTCTCATGACTTGGGCCTCCGATGTGACTTTGTGGATTCCTGGCACTGGAACTCAACCCCTCCCCCGACGAGGTTGGTTCGAGGTCCTGCTCTGGCAACGGCTGGCTCAGGCCAGCCGCACAGCTGCTCTGGGGATGCCGGTCAGGGCCGGTGGAGATAACGAAGAACGAAGATCTCAGGCTGCAACAAGGCACACACACACACAGCGTCGCTGAGACTCACTTAAGATGCAGGTGTATACAATCAAAGGGCAATCCTCACAAAGGTCTCAAGCGGCAAGAAGCACAAGCACACAGCGTTGCTGAGACTCACTTGAGTTACGGGTGCATACGATAACAGGGCAATCCTCACGAAGGTCTCATGCTGCACAAAGCACACACACACAGCGTCGCTGAGACTCACTTGGACTCCGGGTTTGCTTGATAACAGGGCAATCCTCAAGAAGGTCTCAGGCTGCACAAAGCACACACACACAGCGTCACTGAGACTCACTTGGACTCCAGGTGCCCACAACAACAGGGAAATACTTATGAGGGTCTCAGGCTGCAAAAAGCACATGCAAATAGCATTGCTGAGAGTGTCCTGTGTTCCTGAGTTTCCACCACAGGAAGCCAGCCCTCCTCGGGCACTTAGGGTTCAGTTACTTCAGGACACAGCACACAGCTAAGTCCTTTCAAGCAGGTGGACACAGCACACAGCAAAGTCCCTTTAGCCTCTCCTTGGTTAAATCAGCAAACTGCAGGCCTGCCTCAGAACACACAGCAAGGGTCAGTCCTTTCCTTCAGTCTCTTCAGCTGGTTCATCCTTGGCAGAGGTTCCTCTTGACCACAAAGTAGTTTCAATCCTTTTCAGCCTGAAGCAATCCAAAGCCCAGGGGTTTCAGCTCTCATAGTTATACCCCTTAATGTCTCTGACGTCTTTGTGCTCAGGAGCACTGACTAATGTCCAAACCAGTTCTGGCTGTCTCCCTGAGAGTGACACCTTCTTTCTTTGATAGTGGGGTGTGGATCCTTAATCACTCAGCAGGAGATGGAGCCATTGTTTTATGGCGGCAGCCCAGGCCTCTTCACCTCTAGGGGCTACTCCTCCCCCCTACACTCCAGATGCAGGTCAGCCTGTTGCTGTCTCACCTCCTCCCCTGGGTCAAGACATTCCCCAGAGCCTATCACATTCAAATCCAGACAGTCAATCCACAACCAGACAGAGACACACAGAAATGTTCGACATACTAAACTTCACCTCTCCATCTTAAACCTATGGGAAGTTAGGCTGGAAACATATTACACAACCTCCCCCATTCTGTCCTATGGGCAAGATAGCCTTTCAACAGTGAACACAAAATGGAGATTATTTCACTGTCAGGACATGTTACACACCTCAGTCCTTCTTCTTTGACTATCTATGCAGTGCACAATAGTCCACTCTATTTTTGTTCATTATTTACAATAGGTCACACAGCAAATATAAATTAGATATATTTGTTTGCTTCTTGGTGTTTTTTTAAGCAGCTTCCCTATATCTTACTACTGTTTCATTAGTCTGGAAAGTAGAGTTTGTCATCAGACTCAGGGGAGTCATTCGGAGGATAATCACTGATCGAACTTGAGATTTCAGACCAGTTGGTTGGCCTAGACGTCCTTGGTTGTTTCATAAGCACTATAATCCTTTGACATGAAGTATTTGTTCATTTTATTCATCATAGTCTCACATTTTCAGGCAAAAACTTGTCCTCTGACTGTGACAGCTGCATTGAATACATGCTTTGAAGAAACACTGGCTACCAGACATGCAAGATACTTGAGGGAAGCCTGCTGAGCTCTAGTCAGTGGGGCCTCCTGCCATACCAATAGAGCAATGGGTCTTGATGCAGATACATCTCTGTATGGTCATCCAGATAGTCTTGGATCATTGTCTGAATTTCATTGGTGCTGCCACTTGTTGGGTTTTCAACGCTGCACTTGACCTAAGTCCTGTTTAATGAAAGCAACCTATTGCAGAGGTTTGTTGAGAGATTTGAATGTTTGTTGCTGCGGGTTTTGGATTAGTTGGCGATGGTGCTGGCTGCTGCTGCAAAGAATTTGAGCTAACAGCACTGCCCTATGAGCATATTGAAGGCCGCACTTCAGAACTTCTGCCCCAGCCTCAAATTCACAGTCATTATTCTTGTGAAGTAAAACATTAATTTTAGGAACATTAATTAAAGTGGTCAGTTTTTTTTGTATTGTGAATTCAGTAACATGGCAAAGATGTAGTCTTTGGTGGAAACAGTCACTTTTTGCAGCCTTTGGCTGGTGTTCAAGCCAAGGATTAAGCTATTCACAAAAGAAGCTGCTTCTTTATTGACACTGGTGAATGTTTGTACCACCATTTTTAGCCTATCCTGCAGAGGGATATCTTGGCTCATGATACCGTCTTCATTGAAGATATCCAATGTCACTATTTCAAAAGGAAGTAGCTTTTGTATCAGGTACTCCAGTAGCCCCAATTTTGCCACCTCTATTGTCATGGCTTTGCAAATGCATTACCTCTCATTTGAATTACATAATTGTGGATAGAATTGTACTCCTCAAACAGGCATTCCACCATTTAGTAGATTGAGTTCCAACTTGATGACTTTTACGAGTAGCTTATTCCCACAATGAAGGATCCTCATCTCCTTCTGTGATTTAAATGAATTATTGATACTGACTACCTCTTCATTTTTGAGAAAGACTTACACAATTAGGTTGCTGCAAAGCGCTTAACACAGCTCTCTAAAATATCCTGTATTAGTCATGACTTTCACTACATTTTACTATGTTTCTACCATTATCAGTGGCAACAAATCCAGTTGAAAGACCTCTGGGTACAAGTCATTCATAGACCTTGGCATTAAACTCTTTCAAGATGTTGGTAGTTGCATGTGATTTCTCCATGGAGAACATTATAATTGTTGCATGCTGCTGAATGCCATGAAAAACACTTTTCACAGTGACACCAGCAGCTAGCCTGTGCCTGGCTCCCTCAAAAGAGATATGATGTGCAGTGATGCACATGTAATCTGTTGCTCGACAACTGGTCCACAGGTCCGTCCTGAGTTGGATGGACCGAACAGCAGTCTGATTTATAGAATTGCCAACCAATCGCACCACTTCTTTATGCAGTACAGGCACAGCCACTCGAGCAAAATAGCTCCAGCTGGGATCCTTCTATTTTGGGCATAGGGCCTCACAAATTGCAGGGAGCCAAATTCTTTCACAAATTAAAAAGGGAGGTCAGTCGCTGACATTCTAGCCAGCTTCCTGATGTAGAAACTGGATTTTTTGTGGTTCTGGTGGTGCAGCAACTAATTTATAAACAGACTTAATAGTGGTCCGTTTTTCTAGTGGTACTACTGCCACAAGCGACCTATGGGTACCAGCAGTAGGTAGGCTGCCTGGGCACTTTGGGGTAGAAGTTGCTGTATCCCACTGTGCCTTATGCCATGCTGAGCTGGTTTTGGTGGAGGTTTTTATACTATGAAGGAGGCTTATATTGGTGTTTGCATGGTGCTACTCTTGACATTCTAAAGTTATTCCTCCTAACTTCCTTCTTCTATAGCTTCAGCTGCTGGTTGTCTCTCTATTCCCCAGCAGCTATGTTGTAAGGTGCTCTTCCCACATGACTTTGTGTTGTGTTTTCAACTGAGCCTTTGGTACTGTGGTGCCCATCATGCTTAACGCTACAAACTTTCTTGTGGCAAAGAGGGTATATTGCAATGTTATTCTCATGCTGGCTAGACGTAAAGAAGTCCTAAACTGATGAGGTGAACTTTGTTATTGTGCCAAAGACTGAATAACTGGACGTAAAACTAGCTCGCTGTGTTGTTGTTTGCCTTTCAGTAGGGCTTGCTGCTATTATGGTGGCTGCAGGTTTCTGAGGTCTTCAAAATATGGGAGTGAGAGGTGTTGGTGAAACCATATGAATCTGAGCAGGTTGAGTAGAGGTAATCTGTACCGCCTCTGTGCCACTCTCCACACTAATGATCACTGATTAGTCATCATCATCACCATCTTCCTCACTTTCTAGGTTTTGAGGAAGCTTGTTTTCCACCAGTCTCTCAGACTCGGCTGGTGTCCAATGCATGTCCAGATCATCAGAAGCGGAAGTGGAGAAGATGGAAGATCACTTTCCTTTACCTTGCCGGAGATCATGAAGCTTATGGGGGAAGAATGGTCTGAGGTGTCTAATCTGATTCAGGATTATAACCCAGATGTTGTGTTTTTGACGGAGACCTGGTTAACCCAGGACTCCATGGCAGAACCAGTTCTTGCTCTTCCTTCCGGCTACCATCTGAAGAACTTTAACAGAGTTAGTGGTAGAGGTGGGGGCATTGCAGTCATTTTTAAATAGTCTTACTCTTGCAGCATTACACACAGGAATATTCCTGATTGTGGAAGCGCTCTCTTTAAAATTGCTTTGAAAAGTAATTTTACTTTTTCTGGGCACTAATATATCACCCTCCAAGCTCGTCCAAATCTTTTAGGGAGGCACTAACCAATCTGATTCTCAGTGACCATTAAGTCAGCCAACTTTAATATTGTGGTGATCTTAATATCCATTTGGATGCTAGCCAAGATTGTGGTATCGCTAATTTTGTTGATGTTCTCGCAGCTTGCCAGCTGGCGCAACGAGTCTCTGGTGCCACACATTCAGCTAGGCACCTCCTCGACCCTTTCTTTTCTGTTCTTCATCTGTTAAATGTTCTTACCTTTCTCTCTATGACTTGGATGGGCCATTTTTTGATTCCTATATCCATTTACTTAGAAGGCATCAAACAGTCTTTCCAACCAGTCCATATTCCTAAATGCCTTTGGGACAAGCTTGATCCCTACTTATTTTTAGAACTTCTTCAAATGCAGTGCCCACAGTTGGCCTCCAATGTTGAGGCAGCAAATAGTATCTTGCATGACTGGCTTACTTATGCCCTAGACATGTGCATCCCTGTCAGACAGATCTGTTACAACAAAAGGCATTCCAGTCCTTGGTTTAATGAAACCTTGATTTTGGCCAGGAAGAACTGCAAGGTTCTTGAACACTCCTGGAGAAGTTCTTACAACCCTCCTACAAAAATGTAGTACAGAGCAGTCATTAAGGCATACCAAAAACTGATTCAGTAATCTGGGGCCGAGTACTTGGCAAATGAAATAAAGAATAGTAGTAACCCGGCAAACGTCATCTTCTCCCTTCTTAATGTTCTTATGAAATCTGAGTCTGCTGTGGAATCCAATGTAGCTTCTAATGACCAATGTGAGGAGCTAGCAACATATTTTATTAGTAAGGTTGAACACATTTACTCCATCTTCACCCTTGATACTATTTATTTTAGTTCAGAGGTTCCCACTAGTAATTCCTCCACTCAACTCCATCTTCTTCCTGTGCTGTCCTTTGAAGAGCTACAGATTCTTTGTAACAAAGTAAAATCGGGCTCACCAGCTGATTCTCTTCAGCCAGATTTGATTCTTAAATTCGAGGACTGTCTTCTTCCACTTTGTCTTGAGCTGATCAATTTATCCTTGGCATCAACATCTCTACCAGCTTCTTGAAAACATGCCAAAGTTATTCCCCTTCTGAAAAATATGGCTCTGGATGCTTCCAAACCAAGAAACTTTTGTCCAATTTCCTTATTGCCATTTCTTGCCGAAGTTACAGAGACACATAACAATACGATCCTAACAATTTTTTGGGAGGAAAACTAAGTTCTGGATATTTCCCAGAACGGTTTTAGACAACTACATAGCACTGAGTCAGCTCCCCCTGCAGTCACTGAGCATCTACGCAATGCTTTAGATGAAGGCAGATCCTCTGCTCCAGTCCTGCATGGTTTAAGCGCCGCATTTGATACTGTGTTTCATGATATCTTGCTTCAGTGCTTACTGGAGACTGGTATAGGTGGGGCTGCATTTGCCTGGCTTTCCTCCTTTCTCTCAGATCATTATTTCCAGATAGTTTCCCCTCTGCATAGTTCCCTTTCACATGCTCTGTGGCATGCTGCCGCAGGGCTCCTTGCTGAGCCCCACTCTGTTTAACATTTATAGTCAACTGTTAGTTCAGCTTGTGAAAGCCCAGGGTTTCACACTGGTGTCCTATGCTGATGATACCCAGTTCGTGTTCTCCTTTTCCAATAATCCCACCTTGGATTTGGTTACATGCCAGAGTGGTATGGTGGCTGCTGCAGAGTGAGTGGCAGCCAATTGACTGAAACTGAATTAGAGAAAATCTAAAATCATACTTCTAGAAAAAGACATCCACCACTGAGATGACCATAGGTGCCCCTTTCTTTGCCCCCCTCCTGCAGCCCAAATCTGTGGTAAAAAATCTAGATGTCTGGGTGGACAATGCTTTGACTTTCAAAGCTCAGGTAAAATCGGTGGTAGGCATGTGCTTTGGGCTTCTATGTGTGCTCAAACCTATTCTTAAACTCTTTGATTCTCACACTCAATAGGTTATTATTCATTCAGTCATTCTCTCTAGGTTAGACTATTGTAATATCCTATAGGGTCAAATAAGACAGTGATTAAAAGACTCTGTCTGGCCCAAAAATAATGCGGAAAGGATGTCATTCTCTTTCCTGAAGTTCTGCTTGGTCTCTAGTCTCTTCTGAAGATTTTATTGGCTCCCTGTTGACAAGCATGTCCACATTAAGGTCCTATGCATGGCCCAAGCCCACTGCCATTCTGTCCACTATGCTTATTCCATATCTACCCCTAAAGGCCCTGCACCCAGCCAACCTTCCTTGGCCTGTGTTCCACGTGTTAAATGTGTAAGTGCAGATGGGCGAACGTTTGCCCTTTGGAACACAATTCCCTTATCCACCAGAATGATTCTGAACCATTGGTCATTTAGGAAATCCCTGAAGTCCCGGTTGTTTTCTGTGTAATGCTCCTGCAGCCCTCTGTTGTCCTTTTTTCTGCAGCTGATTAGTGTGAGTCTACCACTGGGACGCCTTGTTGCTGGGGCAGCCATGTGCTTTACAAATTCTTTAACATTAACAACAACATCTTGCTCAGCAAGAACATCAACATGTTGTTCTGCTCCTACTTCCAGAACATCTCTTGCTGACTGCGGCTCCTTTTTTCATCTTTCCTGCAATTATTCGGTAAGTGACTGAGACCAGTGGTGGCCGGCAGAGGAGAGCACATTTAGGTGGGGTACGGCGTGGCAGGGGGGAAGTCGAGAGACAATGGAATAGGTGTTATTTATTCATTTAATTATACCTATTCCATCGTCTGTCGACTCAACCCCCCTCACCTTGCCCCGCCCTGCGGTGTTTACCTGTGCCGGCCGGTGCTGGCTGAAATAATTCTTTCAGAATCTCTGCTCTCTCCATGACTGCTGTCACTGCAGCACTGAGAGACATGGCCTTTGCTGCTGTTGCAGGAGTGGTCATCTCAGCCTCTTTCTAACCAGAGGATGGTGCAGTAGGAATGTCACTTTTTTGAAAAAAAAGTGGTGGGATCGAGCTTCTTCTCCTCTACATTGGCCTTCCTTCCTTGGGGTCATCTTCTTAGCACTAGCAGTTAGCACTTAGCACTAGGAGCAGAAGTACTTAGAAATGGAGGACTATGGTGTCACTTTCAGCTGCTTTCTTTTGCGGGCTTCTCTCTGTATGTACTGTTTATGATGCCTCATACAGTACTTACAACAAAAGCAATAAAAAAGGTCAGTGACAAGTGGGCAATCAAAAGAATGTGGCCAATGTAACACATGACTAGTTATCGTCCTCATCATCCCAAATGCTTGATAATAGTGTACCCAATAAATGTATACACTTTTTTTGCATGAAAACATTGCACAGAAAGAGTTAGTTTGTGTCCCTTAAGAGAGGTGGGAACACTATAGGGGGAAGGGGTGCAGGGAAAATGTATAATAAATGCATTATATAACTGCTGGTGCCCCAGCAGGACTCATGGAGACTTTATGGGAGATGGGGAGAGAAGCACAAATCAGAAAAGTACATTAAATAATTGCTGGTACCCTACCAGTGCCTGTAGAGACTCTATGACAGGCGGGGGGGGGCAGGCAAAAATGAAAAATTGAATAAAAACACCAACAATCTACTACAATCTGCCACAAGCACAAATAAATATAGAAATAATAATAATAAAAATTATTATTATTATTATTCAATTTGTAAATTTCACAACTGCTTTCAAAGAAGTGTCCTGGTGTAGGCAGCAAGCTAATATTCCGGTAATTGCAGAGTGGAAAAATACAAGCATCAAGATTAGATAAAAAGAAAGATCCTTAGATTCTTTTTAAAGGTGGATTCAGAGGGATTCAGAGCGGGCCAGATGTGAAGTAAGTGGAAGAGAGTTCCAGAGTTTGGGTGTAAGATGTCAAAATACTTAAAGTTGTTCAATCTAAGGGTTCTAATCTGGAGAAATTTTCAGAATCAGCTGAGTGGGTGCATTTTGTTGAATCTAGAGATGTTGAATCAAATAAGCCTGAAGGCTCAGGTACAAGCTATTAGCATAATTGATTCTGGAAGTAAATATTGTACAAACAATGGTGTTTCGAGTGTATTCTGGGACTAAATGCAACATTCTTTTAAAAGATTTGAGTTTGGCACAGTAAAGAGAAGAAATGGCCTGAAGTGGAGGTGAAAAAAAAAATTAGTATAAAATGTTATACCCAAATTTCCTACTGTAGAGGTGGGAGTGGACGAAGAGCCAAGCTCAGCTGCCCACCATCTGCTAGGATCTGGAGAGCACTTTGTACCCCAAAAAAAATAATATACATTTTTTCAGAAATTAATTTAGGACAATTATTGTCAATGCACTCAGCCACTTATATCAAAGAAGTCACTGTCTCAACGTTATTCTCCTGAAAGACAGGAAGATTTGAGTGTCATCAGCATACAAGATCACTCTTAAGCCCCAAGATTCAATAAGGCTAGCCAAAGGCTCTAAGTATATATTAAAGAGAGTAGGACTAAATACGGAGTTTGTGGGACTCCATAACAATGAGATTTTGTGGTAGATGTAAATGGCTGATGGTAAACCTCCTAAGTCTTATCTTCTAGGAAAGAGTTCAACCAAGCCAAAGCATGTCCTTGGATTCCAATATGCCTAAGCCTGTTTAGTAAAATTGGATGAGTGACCATACCAAATGCAGATGATAGGTCGAGTAAAACCACCATAGCCAAGGAGTTCTGGTGAAGATTGTCTTTAATACATTTTTTGACTTCCAACAGCATAGATTTGGTACTAAACCACCAAATAAAATCTGGATTTAGAGTTACACAAAAGAAGGTTGCATTACCAAAAATGGAGTAGTTGTTTGTTAAGTATTTTCTCCAGCATCTTAGAAGCAGCTGGCAAAATTGAGATTGGTATACAATTTCTTCAAGTGTTTGGATAAGCATTTGGCTTCTTTAGTAATGGAAGGTTTAGGGTCTGCTCCCATCTCCTGGCAACCATAGCAGACTCCCTCCAGAGAACTGTTCATGATACTCTTCAATATAGGATTAATAGAGGTGGATGCAATATTTAAGATGTGAGGGGGGTATTGGTGAAGAGGGGATCCAGATTTGCACATTGCAAGATCTTTGGCAGAATTTCAAGCGATATGAATGCAAAAGCTGATAACAAATGTCCGGGGTGAGAGCTTGAGGCATAAAGCATGAAGCATGACCTTGTCCTAAGAACTGAGCATATTGTGTTTTAATTTTCTCACAAAAGAAGTCAGACAGATTATCACAAAATTTGGCTGAAGGATTGATTTTATTATTTAAGACATTAGGAGACATAAAAGAACAGATAATTAAAAAAAAAAACAGATATATTAGAAGAAGATGAATTTGAGCCGAAATATATTGGTATGTGCCCTAACCATATATTTGCAGAATATCTTTAAAGACATTTTATAGATAATTTTTACATCATCATCCTATGATTTTCTCATTTTTCCCATTAGTAATTTACCAAAGGACTAGACAACAGAAGGATTTAGATGTTCTTGAGTTATAGACTTTTTTGGGACAGTACAGTCTAAGGCATTAGATAGCCAGTTATGGAAGTTGTAAGTATTGGTATCGGGATAGTTCATAACATTTAGGGGAAAAGATTGAAGGCCCTCCGCCAAAAGAGGTTCTGAGATTTTGTGCAAGGCTCTTGAGAGGTTTTGTGTCACTTCTTTACATCTTTGATTCATCAGAATAATGAAAGGAAAACGCACCAAAAGATTGTCAGAGCAAACTATTTTTTAAAAATTGGGAATGTTGGAGAAAATAAGATGCAAGGTGTGACCAGACTTACCCGTGGGGCCATCACTATTGTTCTAGATGAGCACCTTCTAATACTGCCTTAAATGTATTGGCTGCAGTACATTTTGGATCATTTATATTCAAGTTAAAATCACCTAAAACCGTGAAGTTAGAATAGCGAAGAGACACATGTCCAATAACATCAGCAAGCTTTTGCAGGGAATCATTAGGGCAATCTGGAGGTCTTTAGATTACAGCACCCAATAGAAAGAAAGATGGTGCCAGTTTAATTGAAAATTCAACCATGCAGTACTTCCAATTCCACAAATTTTTGAAGTAGAACAGTAAAAATTAGATTGATAAGCCACCGCAATTCCACCTCTTACTTTACCCTCCTTCTTTAGGTGTGTTGGATTACATAGAATGGATAGCCCAACATTGTTGTGAATCTCATTCATCATCAAGAGGTAAGGTATAGATATCTAAGGTGTGCTTAGGGAGGGATCTTCAATTGTTGAGAGAAGTGGAAAAAGAAATAACCATTAAGGAAGCATAGTTAAATACACTATTTGTCAAGGTATTGGCTTTAAATGTAGATTTAGGTGACACATGCTGACTAGGGTTGTAGCCGCCAACAGTGAACAGGCTGGAAACATATGCATATGGCTATCAACAAAATCCAAATGAATTTTGGCTGGAGGATTACAAGTTTTACTTTGTAATTAAATCAGTTCTTCCCTGGAAAATATCTGAACACGGAGGTTCATTTGAGTCCCACTTGCAGCATGGCTGGCACTGAACGTAATCCGGGTACAGATGGGTACAGAGATGATTGCATTGGTTTCCAGTGGCACACTCACTGCGCACATCCACAGTTGTGCCTCATTTTTATGCCCATAGATTGCTATGACATTGAGCAAGCTCCAACAACTAGAACACATCTAAAACAAAACAAAATGGTGCCTGTGTGGTGGAAAGTTCTCAGAAGTAAAAATGGCAATCATTCCCACCAAGGAAATAGGGTTAAAAATACCACACAACTTTCCCCTTTTAACAGACTCCCTCAACAACTGTCAAAATATTTCAACTATCACTATTTAAAGCATGCGATTACCCAGCAGTTCAGCTGCTCTGCATCTGCAGCATGACAATGTTTATATGCCCAAAGATGTATGTACTATAGATCAAGCTTCAACCACAAGAGCATACCTAAAACAAAATGGCTCCTCTGTGGTGAATAGTTCTCAAGTGGTGAAAAGGTCAACTATTCCCGCCAAGGAAAAAAAAGAAATACACACAACTCTCCCTGTTTAACAGATTCGCCCAACATTTAAAATATTTAAAATGTGGCTATTTAAAACATGCATTTATGAGGCAATTCAGCCACTGGGTGTCCACTTCATGGCCTTGTTTTTATGCCCAACGATTGCTGTGACGTTGAGCAAGCTCCAACCACTAGAGCGCGTCTAAAACAAACTCTTCCTCCGTGGTGGAAAGTTATCAAGTGGTGAAAATGGCAACCTTTCCCACCAAGGACATACGTTAAAAATACCACACAAACTCTCCCTTTTGAACAGATTCCCTCAACAACAAAAGATAAACAATGTAGCTATTTAAAACACGTGATTAGCAGGCAATTCAGCCACTGAAAGAAAAAAGAAAATAACTATGAAAATAAATGTAATATGTCTCTTCTGCCAATGTTCCTAAAAAAATGGCTTTTGAATTACCTGATTGTCCTCTGCAGTCTACATTCCATGCTGTCACTGGAGCGGAAAGACAAAAGACAGTTTTTAAATTGCAGGCCTTTAACCAGGACAATGACATTAAGGAAGGACAAAGGTGAGGCACCGGATTCACACATAAAGGAAAGTGCTGACATATTCAGGAGCGGATACAGGAAGAATAAGAGTCATCGGCTGAGATTGGATGCATAAATTAGATGAAGGAGCATGTCTGAAGAGAAGAGAGCCCAGCTGATGACCCTGAAGTGCCAGGATACCTCACCAAAGGAACGGGACGACCATGCCTGCAGAGTAGTGGAAGCCAGGAAGAGGAGAGCGGCTGCCATAGACAGGGGCCACCGGCAGAACACTTCGGCCAACCATGCTCTTGGAGGAACGCAGCTAACACAGGTTTGTAACCGCTTATGGTTTCACCAGGGGAAATGGGAAGGGGTGGTGGGTGGAGTGGGTTGGAGAATACATTAGCTGGAGAAAGCTCCTGTATTTACCCAGCGAGCACAAACTACTTAGTGCAGACAGAAGGGAACTCCTAGACTGTGGAGTACTCTCATGGCCACCACTAAAGAGCACCAATAGCCCAGATCTAGTTTTTACCTGGGAATCCTCACAGAGAGGAGTGAAAGCTTGAATATAATTTTTTTGTTTGCATATTAGTTGGAAATATGACCCTGAGAGCAACGGGGACCTCTCTGGGCCCATAGAGTAAAAAAATTAGAACTATTAACTAACCACACACAGCTGAAGTCAAAATCCATTCAGTGGTCGGGGCGCAAATCGTTACTCATAAAAACCACAGATGTTAAGAGAGTGCAGAACTTACCTGTGTTTTTCTCCTTCTGTCAAGGGGGCCTGTGGGCCAATGACCTCAGAGGAACGTGGAAGAGGAAAATGAGAAAGAAGAATGGAACATCTAAATATCTAATCCCTTGGCAATTCAATCATAGAAATAAAATTATATTAAGCACATAAGCTGCTATTGTGTCATACGTTGCATGCCAAGTGACACATGGTGGAGAATGTGGAAAATGTAGTCTACTGACTCAAAATGGACAATCTAATACAGCAACACATACAAGGACAAAAGAAGTTAGTATGGGCGAAGGAACGCCAGATGTCTTTGTCAAAAGCTGACCGGGAGGTTTTCCTTGATTTAATACAGACCCAGGCTGACCATTTCAGCAAAATGGCAGAGGACAGTTAACTTTAGGTCTTGCCATGGTTAGAGGAGCTACACCTATTTCTCACCCCATACCGGTCTCTATATAACCTCTACCTCAACTTTCCGACTCATCTCATACCTCATTCTACTACTCTTTCCAATGCACTACCCTATTTCTCACCCTATACCTCTCTCAATATTTCCTCTACCTCGACTCTCCCATCCATCCCAAGCCCCATACCACTACTATGATCCCCAAAAAAACCCTTTCTAGACTCTTCCCTCCTCTACCCCTTCATGCATTATCTCATAACTCTTTCACTATTCAGATCTCACCTTCAAGCCTTTCGAAACCCTTCCCACAGACTTTTCCCCTCCATCTCCCCTTTACTCATCCCAAACCCCCTTTTACACTGTGAACTCAAAATGAAAAAAACACTCTTAACCCTTCCTTCTTCTCTCCCTCCACTATTTTCTTTACAACCCAAAAAACAGACTTACATGTCCACGGCTCAAATCAAATTAATTTCAGATTTCCCTACCCTAATTCACCACTAATCCCTTTTGGGGTCCAGAGTAGCGTGCTACTTCCCGAAAGGTGCTACAACACCTCATCAGGGGAAAAAATGCTATATAAATGCAAACTCTTTTCTCTCCAATCCCTCCACTATCCTTTTGAATCCAAATAATAGACCATCATGTCCATCAATCAGATTTGTTTCATACTTCCCTAGACTAATTCGCCACTAATCCTTTTCTGGCTCCGAGTAGGGTGCTACTCCTTGAAAAGCGCTTTAACACCTCATCAGGAGTAGCAAGTTCTATTTAAATGTAAAACATTTCCTCTTCTATCTCTCCACTATCCTTCTCAATCCAAAGAACAGACTAACATACCCACCACAAAAATTAATTTCATATTTCAGTATACTAATTCACCACTAATCCTTTTTGGGTTCCACAGTAGCGTGCTACTCACCAAAAAAAACTCTCCGATGCCTAGTCAAGGGTAGTAAGCAGTATGTAAATGCAATTACAATACAATACCTTTGGGGCCGCCCCTCTCATTACTAAAACTCCTTTTCTGTTGAACTTTGAAAGGGCTGCCTTGGCCAGTACATTGCCCATGGAGATATGGCAATTTTTAGCCCCTCTCCTAACTGATGAAGCTCATGCTGTCCACCAGACTGCGAATGCCAATGGTGACACTCCATATGAGGAGATTAAGAAGATCATTCTTGATAGGTTGGGTGTGGATGAAGAGGCGACCTGATTGGTTTTGAGAAAGAAACAGGAGCCTCTGTGTATACCCCAAAGACTTGCTTCTTTAAAGTAAAAAGTGCCACTGATGACTGGCTGAGACCTCAGAAGAACATCAGGGACGAAATTATAGATAAGATCTATTTGGAGCAAACCTTACAGAACTTATCAGTAAAGACTCAAAAGTGACCCCAACAACATTCAGGCTTGACTATTGAACAGGCTGTGGAAATGGCAGCTATATTTTCCAGTGGCCGAACTGTGGTTTTATCAGGCAGAAAGAATAAAGGGGTCAAGTTCCCCCATGTTTAAGGTCTAGGTTGACATGAGTAAAATACTTTTCAAAGCCCCATGGGCATAAAAAACCATATACCAGTAAATCGGTAAACCCACCAACAATGGACCACAATGCTTTAAGTGTGGGGAGTGGGGACATATCGCTCACTTCTGTAGGAACAAGAAAGGTGCAGAAGAGCCAAGGGAGGTAAATGGCACTCCAAGCTTCATATTTTTCACACAAGAAATGGGCCCAGGCTTCTTTGTAAGTCTACAGGTCAATCAAAAATGGCTATCGCCGTGCTAGAGTCTGGGTGTGGACAGTCGGTGGTGCAAGAGGACCTAATACAACCCTTCCAAATTATCCCTTATAAATACATAGGTATTAGGTCTGTCTACAAGGATTCAACAATGTATCCAGCAGTTCATCTATTGGTGACCACTTTTGATGGACAAAACAGTAGGGGTCCATAGAAATCTCCCAGAAGATGTCATAATAGGAACCGACAACCCCCAGTTTCTTGAAATGTTTGGAAAGACTATAGAGAGTAAATCTGAGGTGCCCCTAGAATGTAATCCCCAGAAAGTGATATTGACCACTCAGGATACATTGTTGTCTCCCAAATCATGAGCCACAAGCCGCAATTTTAGAGTAGCCCAATTGAACATGATGGGAACCTCAGTTCAACATACTACCGCTTTCACATGAAAAACATACATACTGCGTAAGTGGAATCAATGAACTTTCAAAACTGCTATTTCTCCAAGAATTCAGGCAACAGATTATGATCTTGGAGCATTCCTATCAGTTAGCGGGCTACTTTGGTGCTGGCAAAACCACTCAAGAGATATTACGACATTTTTCGTGGCCTCTTATCATGGTTCGGATAAAAAGGTATAGTCAGGAGTGTGAGATTGGTCCAAAGAAAAATCCCTAACATCTACCCAAGTTCTGTTACAGTACTTATCAATAATAGGAACCCCAATGAAAGAGTGGGGATGAATCTTAGTGGGCCCCTCCCCGAGTCTTCTAAAGTTCATTAGTATGTTTTGGTACTAGTTGACTATGCCACCTAATATAACGAGGCCAATCACTTACATAATCCTACTACAACAATGATAGTTCAACACCAAGCATAGACCTTGTCTAGTGTAGGATTTCCCAAAGAAATTCTAACAGACCCCTTCTGTTTCACGTCTGATTAAGTACATTTGTAAACAACTAAACATACACCATATCAAAACCTCTGTCTACCACCTACAACCAAATGGGTTTGTAGAACAATATAATGGGTTCCTCAAGCTTATCTTTTTAGCCGGGAATGGCAAGAACTGGGACCAGTTACTTCCTTTAGCCCTTTTTGTACTACAGGGACATGTCCAGAGTAGTTTAGGGTATTCACCCTTTCAGTTGCTTTACAGGTGTAAGCCCTGCAAATGACTTGAGATCACAAAAGACACTGAGGAAGAGGTGGTTGGTCTTCAAGACTACATGAATCAATTACGGACCTGCAAAGGGAAGTTACAGGAACTTACCCACCATAATTTAGAGAGCAGTAAATTAAGACAAACACATATACAACAAAGGAAAGAAATTGGCAATCTACCAAGTAGGAGACTAGGTGTTAGTTCTGCTACCCACATCTGTGAAAAAAATTAAATCAGAGTGGAAGGGCCCTTTCGGATAACCGAGAAAATTGACAAAGTTACATATAACCTTAGAATAAACCAGGGTAAGGAGCAAATTAACCACATATATCTGTGGAAGAAATGGTTGGGGATGCCACCCCCCCCCCCCCAAAAGGTACAGATCACTCTCCCGGTGACTAAAGTGCCTAATACACTAGATCAACTCCCCCTCAATGAAACATTGTTGGATGTTCAAAAGAAAGAATTCCTGCAGGGGCTACAACATTTCACTTCTATTATTCTGATCTTTCTGTAAAGACTTTTTTGGCTGAGCATTCTTTTCCCACCCAAAAGGGGGTTGCTATCATAAAAAATCCTACCGGATTCCGACTGCCAGACGCTAAGCTATACAAAATGAGGTAGGATACAATGAGGAGGAAGAATTATCTGATTCTTCTCTATGATCTACAATCTATGCAGTAACTGGAGCTGAAAGACATAAGGCTATTTTTACATTGCAGGCCTTCAATCAGGACAATAGCATCAAGGGCGGAAAAGGTCAGGTGTCAGGTTCAGGCATAAATGGAAGTGCTGACATATTAAGGGGCAGATCCAGCAAGGAGAAGCCCTCGGCCGAAATCGGATGCATGACTCGGGTGGCGCCGTGAGTCTGGAGAACCTGAAGAGTGAGGAGCCCTCACTGAAGGAACCGGATGACCACAGCTACAGAGTAGCAGAAGCCAGCAGGAGGAGAGGGGCTGCTAGAAGCAGGAATCAATGGCAGGACGCTTCACCCCGCCACGCTCCTGAAGGAGCATGGCTAACACATGAGCGTAACCGCTTGTGGTTTCTCCAGGAGAAATGGGAGGGGGTGTAGAATGGAGAGGACTCGGGACTATGTTAACAGGAGAAACTCCTGTATTTACACAACGAGCGCAAACTATTTAGTAGCTGATAAAAGGGAATTTCTACACTTCAGAGTACTCTCACAGCCACCACTAAAGAGCACCAATATCCCAGATCTAGTTTATGCCTAGAAATACTCACAGAGATGAGGGCAAACTTGATTATCCTTTTGTTTGTTTGCGTATTAGTTAAAAATACAACCTTGGTAGATACAGGGACATACCTGGGCCAATAGAGGGAAAAAAGAGCTCAATTAATTAACCGCACTAGGGTGAAGTAAAAAATCTAGTCAGTGACCGGTTCACAAATTATAAACCATAAAAACCACAAAAGTTATGAGAGTGCAGCACTTAACTGTATTTTTCTCCTTCTGTCGAGGGTGCTGGCGGACCAATGACCTCAGAGAAACCTGAAGGAGGGACATAAGAAAGAAGATTGGAACATCCAAATATCTAATCTATTGACACTTCATTGATAGAAATAAAATGATATGAAACACATAAGTCGCTATTGTGTCGTGCCTCACATGTCTAGTGACAGAGGCAAAGAGTACACAAACAAAATGGCCTCCATGGCAACACACACACGCACCCACACACACACACGCACTGGCTACACAAATTGGACACAGACACATCGGCAGCAAAGAAAGGAGCAAGGAGAACAAAGAAGACAATCTTCCTATCCTGCCTGGAGTACCATCTCTCCTCAGAAAAAAACAAATTGTATCATTGCAGGGAAGATATTGCAAAGATGTTATTTTCCTAATGTGTCTGGGCCCACTCATGTAACTGCATGTAACTTACCAACATGAAATCAGAAATTGCAAAAATGAAAATGTAATAAATGTTAAATATTCCCCAACCACAATATCAACCATGTCGCACATACACAAACCCACAGAAATGGTGGGCAAGAAGAGGTTAGCTGAGAACAAGGGAAGGTGTCTGGCTACATGGGACTGGTCTTCAGGTGCCTCCCCAACCCTAGCCAGCAACAGGCACATGCAGACAAAAAATAAAGCAACCTACTTTTTGCATTTAATCCAGAGCTATCCACAATCTCCTAAATGATGTTTAAAAACATATAGCACCGCAAAAGTGATAATGTGAAAAAACAAATCATAAATGCATATAAGGCTTAGTCCTAGTGCGGGGCAGACTAGGCCCCACACTGTAAAACAAGAATACAGTAAAATTGTAAGTAAATCGGTATAAAATCATCACACAACAAAATGGAAAATATATATTTAAGCTTAGGCCATTTAACCATCAAGGTACAAGCATGTCCCGTTAAAAAAATGATAATCCTACAAAAGGATCAACCTACCCCAGCCTAAACTCCAGGCCGCACAAGAGCAAAGATAAAAAACTAAAAAATCAACCAAACGGAACAAAATATACTGGTACATGCCCTGTTTCAAATAACAGATTTTTTTCCCTAAGTGCTCCAATGAACTTACTTGACACAAAATTAATCCAATGGTGTGGCTACAGCATAGATAGCAGACAAAGACTGAGTGAATCTTTCAGGTGTTGAAGGGATTCTACTAAGCGACAGAAACGAATTTTCTGGTTAATTTCAGAGGTAGCATTGCTAAACTGAAATTCAGAATACAGAATTTTCCTCAGAGTAACCCCTTCTACTCCTGCAGACGTGTTGGTCATTTCTTCATGTAACAACACGAGAGTGAGTTTGCGCCATACAAGGAATTTAAAAGTGTACTTGGTATATGAAACAAACAGCTGCATGCATTAGCAAACACTCTGCCATAACATGCCATTAGGAAAAGAGATGCAAGTAAAATAACGAATATTAACTTAAAATGCAAATGGCAACTATATATATGTAGCCCTTGGTACACCCTACAAAGGATCTGGTAACGTTTTATACAGTTCAAGTTATAGAATTTTGGGTTTCTTTATGAGCCATTTGCACTGCATTTGCATCAGTTTTTGCGACACTGCTGTGGTGTAAAAAAATTCACCACGTTGCGCCATATTTACAAAGTGATGCATCTAATCAGATGCGTCACTTTGTAAAGCCCTGCATAGGTATAATGTATGCAGGGTGGGAGTTCTCCAGCAAAAAAGAGTTGTAGAAGCGGCGCAGTGAAATCTATGAGTTTTCACTACGACACTTCTAGGACACCACTGCATGCAGGGTGGGCGTTCTCCAGCAAAAAAGAGTTGTAGAAGCGGCGCAGTGAAATCTATGAGTTTTCACTACGACACTTCTAGGACACCACTGCGTCAAAATCTTACGCCTGCCTCACAGCAGGCATAAGACTGAAGCAGACACTTTCACACGGGGCTTGTCCCATGTGTAAGGACACATTGTTGGAGTTGCGTCTGTTTTCAGACATACCCCAGTCATATGTCATTACTGAGCCAACTGATACGACAGGAAAATGTACCTATCTGTTAACTTCTCGTGACATGGAGCGACATAGAGTAAATATAGCGCATCCATTGTGTCGCACAGAGGGCGCACTGAAAAGTGTTGCATTGCTGTTTTCACGCAGCGATGCAACACTTTTCATAAATGAGACCCTTTGTAGGAGAAGTTGACACTCGTCCACCTTGGAACAATGAAAGCAGAGTTGTCCCCAACAAGAATCAACCATGTGTCCTACCTGTTACACAAACATTTCTGAAGCAATTGATTTAACTCATTAAGCTAATGTAAGGCCATGAGAGGCTAAGTGCAAACTAGAGTTCAAAGTAAAGGATTACACAATGTTGTCTCCAACATCTAGGCCACTCTGTTGCTTTTAAATTGTAATAAATAAAAAATATACCTTTAAACGCTATATCTTGAATGACTGACAAGATATATTATGTAGAAAGTTTGATTGGATTTTTTTATTTATGTGTTACTGAATTCTGATCGAGAAAAGCATTATGACAACTTCTGGTATCACTAAATTGCTTCTGTAGAGATTTTCTGCCAATCTGGCCATTGTTGCGTTGCTTTAATATCTGCAGTAACAACCCATCGGCATCACAGCTGACAGGCAGCAGTGACCAGCGCGGAGATTTGATTGCCTGAGCACCACTGCTGAAAGGGGTCTTGACACCCTAAGTGCTCATCACTTGAAAGAGTGACAGCCGCAGACAATGAGACGCTTCCGCACTGCCGTCGATGCGCATTAATCACCACTCATCTAAAATGCTGGGTTTTTTTCTTTTGATTTTCTAGTAATGCTTGGCCAGCTCCTTAGATTGGATCAGATATAGGCAGTGACCTCGTCATCAGAGATATTGCAAGGTTTTTAGCCACAATAAGCGAAGTAGTACCTTCTCAGGTTTAAAAGTAAGGTTTGCTGCCTGGGCCACCCACGGGTCTCCTAGGCAGCTATCTAGTGCCACGTGGCCCTAGCATTGGTCATTATCTGTGCCCTGAAGAAGATGATGGTGCCCTCCATTCTGGTATCCAATGGAGCCTCTTCTGTTTCTGGCAGGTATGTGTTTGAGGAAGCCAGTCAGTCTATATCTTTATTTCGGCTTAAAAGGCCGTAAAAGCTCAAGATACATTTATTAATACAAAATATATAAAAACAATTACAAATACAAAGCTTATAAAAGAGAGAATACAGATCCGACTAAATATATTATAGTAAAACCATGATAAAATATGTTAAAAAGTACACAGCAGCATTAGGGGGACACCTTTTTCTCTGATACCTGGAGACTACAAAGACAATGGATTGACTTTTATGGATTCTGAGTATTCTTAAAGGCGATGCTGTAATTCCTCAGAACTAAATTACAACAGAGTGGCAAAATCCACGTATTCCTTGGACCATGATAGGCTGGACAATGTAGAAGCAGAATTATGAAGAGGCCATCAGGCATATAATGTACATTCAGACATCCCCTGGTTCTTAGTCAAAAGCGTTTTGTTTACTGAGGTTTAACAAACTATGAATACATTGAGGGATACATAGAAACTGAAAGATCTGGAAAGGTAAAAATGGCTTTCTAAAAAAAGTCCTCTTAAGAATCATACTAAACTCAAATGAAAAGTCCTCCTAAGGTCAAGAGCAATTTAAGACAGGTTAGAGTTTTGGGACGAATGCTGTGGTGAAGTTTGGACTTCCAAAAGATTTGGATTGTTCAGTGTGGACAGCCATGGGTCCTTGTTTGATGCCACATTGTTTTTCAATTTGAGCAAATCCAGGGCAGCCAGGGTTTCTTCGTTTGTTTTAATCGCATGGAATGTTCCATTATTACACAGTGCCACCCATTTTTTTCAGTTGGTCATTGAATGATCTCAAATACTGGTCGTGCCCGAACAGCACCTTTACTTTTGCTCTTACATTCAAAAGTTTCTTCACACAAATATTAAACTTTCTCTTTCCATCGCAGAGTGCTGAGCAACCTAGCTGTGGCTATTGGAGCCCTGCACATGTCCAAGAGATAGCTGGTAGTGACTTCCATCAACATGAGAGACCCTTATCCTGTATCTTAACCAAGCTTGATTGCACAGTATTGTGTGTAACTAGAGTCAAGAGGTATGAAAAGTTTAAACTTCACCCATGAAGTTGGGAATCCTTCCCTTTCGAAAAGGCAGGCAAAGCTCCCTGACTTCACTCAGGCAAGATGTGTGGTACACAAACAAGGATGCGTAGTCCAGGTGTAGTAGAAGATCCCTCTTTATTGACAGGTAGTTAGGTGGCAGGTTACAGGTTAGGAAGTTACAAGGAGAAACCCCATCAGGAGAGAGCTACCAGCTCCTCAGCCTCAGGTGACCAACTGACAATCTCCCCACAGGGAGGCACACTAACATTCCATGATGTCACAGGACATTCTGATAAAGTGGTAGAGAGGGAAAATACATAGAACCATTTACCACACATCCTCTTCCGTTAACAAACAACAGCAAGAAAGAAGTCAAGACGGAGCAGAAGGATTCAGAGGAGACTGTAGACACAAGAGCTAATCAAAGGGACAAACTGAAAAGCAGGAAACTCAAGCAAGAAAGCAGAAACAAAGGACAATAAAAAGAGGCATGTAGAAAGATAAACATAAGATGCACAGATGAACTAAATGCAAATTACATAACATGCCCATCCACCCTCCTTAATAAAACAAGGTAGCGATCCTGGCAAATAAAGCAGGGTGTAACAACTTAATGACAAAATCAGTGCAGATGGAAATAAGCACAATAAGATGAAATAGCAACCTACACAGAAAAAGGGAATGCCTTGCAATAAAGATTAGTGCATGACATGCACTGACAACCTCCCCTCCAAGGGTACACCAAACAAGGCAACCTTTAAACTGTGGAACGAAACAACTCCGCAGGAAAGGGTACACCAGAGGAAACTAACGCCCCTGGAACAAAGTACACAGTAGCCGCACACTGGCAATAGTGGCGCAACTACACCAAGAGGTAGCGCTGACAACGCACCCTGACAACCCACAAAGAGTGATGCAACTTAGACCCACACAGACAACCTCCCCTAACAAAAGGGTACACAATTGAACAAAGTAGAAATTGTTCAACGCAACATCACTTAATGGCGGCACTGACAACGCACACCACCTTCCCCAGAAAAGGGTACACAAGGATACCAATCCTTGAAACTTTTGAACAAAATAGTTACATGCAGACAACCTCCCCTAATAAAAGGGTACACCACGTGAAAGTGCACAACGTAACTTCTCCAAAGGGTAACAACAAGACCCTAGGAAACAAAATGTAGGCGCTGACTGGCACCACAACCCCACAACCTCCCCTAAGTAAGGGTACACCATGAGTACTAACCCTAAGTACATGGATGGGGTAATAACTAGACACAAACACCCTAGCTGGCAAAGCAGGGTGAAACACAGGAAACACACCCTGTGAGACCCTACGTCCCCTATATATGTAAATATACAGGGTACACCATAAGGTACAACATCGACCAAGTTTCAAAATATGGCATTGACTGGCCACAGACCCTCCCCTAAATAAGGGTACACCGTAGGGTACTAACCCTTAGTACGTGAACGGGGCACAAACACCCTAGCTGCCAAAGTAGGGTGCAACACAGGATACACACACCCTGTGAGACCAAAACAACAACATCCGCTATATACATATATAGGGTACACCATAAGACACAAGATGACCCTAGGAACCAGAATTGGCATTGATTGGCACCACAACCTCCCCTAAATAAGGGTACACCTTAGGGTTAAGATGTTGCCTTAGGAAACGAACACAGACACCACTACTGTGCAATGTAAAATGAAAACACACACAAATTTAAGAACAAATTGAACTCCAACACATGAATAAAAATCATGAGCTCCACACTTTCCATAAGAGCAACACAAATTTGCCATAGTAAAAACACACACCACATTCCAGAACAAGACTGTGTTAAATAACATGCAGTGATAAGTTAACTGCTACGCAAATAAATAAATGACATTAGCTCCGGTGAGCGATATCTCACCCGGGGTCTTCGTAGACAGCTCCAGGTAGAGAAGTTTAACTCCCCTCTGATTGGATACAGACGAGATACCTAACGCGAGTCACTCTGTCGAAAAATTAACGTGGACCTTGAGACTGAAACCGCAGGTTCCTTAAAAAGTGATAACGTTTCCTGGTTTTGATTACTTGGATATCACTTCAGGGCAGACTAAAAGCTTCCCTAAGGCAATAAATTGGTCACACTAAGTAAGAGTTCATCCTCAGTTTTTGCTCCAATCATGTAATAAGGGTCATCCATATTGCATTATTCTATTGTCCTGATGATGGTCTCTGGATTTTTCCACTGAGACCGAAACGTCGACTCTTCAATCCAAGTCTACCTTCATATTTTACATCTGGCTCTCTATTTACCATCCTGGAAAGAAGTCATCTTAATTTAATTTATCTCTGACTGGATTGTTTTCTTCTGTATTTATGGATTGTTTTTTTCAGCTCCATTTACTTTAGAAACCTATGTAATTGTTTATTATTGTGCACCCTTGATTTTCATTGATTTACTTCAATATAAGAATAATAATTTTTTTCAAAAAATAATCCTTTCGTGTTGCTTCTCTTGTCCTTTTGTGCTTTAAGTTTTCATTCATTGCAAGAAAGCATAAAACCTGTTGTTTAAATGAGGATCTGTCCAAATCATCACATGTCTATGGGGCTAGTGTGGTAGTCATTATAGACTTTGAATAGACAGACCCATAAGTTTTCCTACAGTCACTGTTTCATTCAGTTGCCGAGTCTAAGGAATACAGACTGTGCTAGACTGTCCAAACATAGATCCATAAGCAAATCCCTTGCTGGCAATTTTCCTTCAAACCAGGTAGAGAAGAACACCAAAAACACAGCGCGATGTAGATTAGGCACTTGCCATGTACCAATGAAGCATATAGCCATAAGGGAGAAAAGTCAGTCACAAAGTCCTTGGGAAACATGAAATCCGTGTGAAGAATGTACATCTGGCCTTTTATTTGTAATACGTAGCATTTACGACCAGCAGGGGTCACTCGACAGGCACTGCAGGGCAAGCTGGAGCAGACCGGGAAGCAAGGCATTCTGTTCTTGGCCAAGACGTAACACCAGACGCAATCGTCCACACAGCTTAGAGATGCGCACTGACTCCACTCAAGATGGCGGCACGCCATCACGTCTGCGCCGGATGGTTCACAGCGAAGGCGTGCTGTCCAACGTCGCACTACAGCAGCAGGAGGCTGTATCAAAGAAGACGTCACAGACGAAAGATGCCGGCACCACGAGACCGGTAAGGTTGTGTGCGTCACTGAAGTGTTCGTGCAAGGGCTGAAGAGAGGCGGTTCAACTGCCATTACTGAAACTGCGTAGTGAGTGCACAAAGACACTATGCCCCAACGTTATGAATATTGTTACAGTCAAAAGTAGAAACTTCACATGTATGACAGAGCACAGCACACTGTTATGAAAGGTAGAGAGAAACTTCACATGCCAGATCCGTGTCCAAAAAACGCGGCAAAGACATGGGGCGAAACATGACTTAACAGATGACGGATGTTGTGATAAAAGAGAACTGCTGGTGCCAGGGCACCTCCGGCAGAACAAACACAGCAAGTGGTCACAGGAGGAGAAATGCCCACACTGTAGGAAAAGACACAATGGTCATGTTGATGGCGAACTGTCAAGACGGACAGGGCAGACGACAGGCACAACAGGGTGATCAGGCCTGCTGAGACAGTGGCTCCTGTGGCTGGAGACAGAGAGTCTCCAGATGACAGCAAGATGGCAGTTAGGTCACCCACAACACAAACGCCCAGGGTACAGGCTGTCCAAGATGAATAGGACACTGGTGGGGTTAGCTGGGCGTTACTCCAATTACAAAAGGATAAAAACTTGCTTCTGTTTTAATCATGACTGGGTCCCAAAACAGTTCTTGGTTTCCTTAGTGCTCAGTTACAGTCCTCTTTGTAAGTCCAGCATAGGTTAGTCCAAGAAACGTCGCCAAAATGTGGTACACAAACAAGGATGCGTAGTCCAGGTGTAGTAGAAGATCCCTTTTTATTGACAGGTAGTTAGGTGGCAGGTTACAGGTTAGGAAGTTACAAGGAGAAACCCCAGAAACCCCACCAGGAGAGAGCTACCAGCTCCTCAGCCTCAGATGACCAACTGACAATCTCCCCACAGGGAGGCACACTAACATTCCATGATGTCACAGGACATTCTGATAAAGTGGTAGAGAGGGAAAATACATAGAACCATTTACCACAAGATGCAACCATTTTTGGCAGCAATTTTACTGCAGCCAGATATTCTCGCAATGCATGGCGGAACGTCTGGCTGCAGGGGGATTGCTCCCTATTTTTCTCTGCTGCCACAAATGGCCTTCCTCAATAGTGAATGACAAGAGTGAAGTGCAGCGCCATAAACTTTCCACCAGCAAGAAGCCCCAGCCTGAAAAGTAAGACTTCCTATTGGTGGGAAATGTAGCAGAGAATAAAGTGAGCAAGGGCAGGGCTGTGGAGGAGGACTAGGTCTTGAATCTCACTGGTAACATCTTTCTGCTGTGGCACTTGACCCCACTCTATCGCATCCATGGCACAGGCCTTTCTTCAGACAGCGCCCTGGGCAAAACTAAACCTTCCGCCCCTCCTGGTCTTCCTCCACCCGTTCCCCATCCACACATTTCCATGGGTGATCCTAGTGGGGTGCCCAAAACTGCTCACTGGTCATGTTCTGCTGAGTATCTCAGACAAGGCACCTGCCTGTGAACACCCATTTTACCCTCCCTCCCCTCACCCGAATCACGTATTCAGATGTACATCTGGAGGTGAGAGTCGAAGTGGGGAGGGGGTGGGGGGAGTGAGGAGGAAGGCGAGTGAGGACACAGGGAATCAATCGAAGCGAGGCTAAGGAAAGTAAGGAGAACACAATTTTATAGACAGCCAGAAGCCAGAAGCAGAAGTAGAAACAAACGGTGCCGGTGGCCTGGAATGAAAGCATTTACAAGGCAGTTCGGGAGGTCAACTACATGTGCGCCGCTCTGAATCAGTTTATTTCTTTAACATATTGCCAGTTTGTGAAGTTTCAAAGCTGAACACGTTTAAAAAATACATGGAATTGCAAAACATACCGTTTTGTAAGTTAGTGCAGCTAGTGCAGCTCCATTTGTGCCACCTTATGTATCCGATTCACAACAGTAAAGTTAGACCAAAAGTCTAACTTTACTACTTTTCAGTATTCACAAAGGTAAACTTTGACCAAAAGTCGCAGTAACTTACCTTTGTGAATACCTAAAAAGTTGTAAAGTTAGACCTTTGGGCTAACTTTACCTTTGTGAATCAGGCCCTAGGTGTCTAGAGTTAAAAGCGCTGATCCTGCACATAAATAAATACGTATTTGAGGTTTAAGGTAAGTCATTTCATTTGGATCCAAGACCTATCTCTTTCTTTTCTTTTTCATAGGCCCATTGGCACACTGCAGACTTGAGTGTGTAAAGTGACAAACATGTAGGAGGCATGAGGGAGACAGAGCTCCAGAAAACAGCCAGATTCAAGGCAGGTGGCAGGGAAGTGAAAATAAAGCAATCTTGTAACATGTAATAAACGATTTAGAGTGGAACACAACATGTACCCAACATGAATAAAGAAGCCGTGACATCGACTTCCCAAGGGTCAACATCAATTTTAAATTTCATCATCTGAGGCAAAAGACAGCCATTAAAGAGTGGAAATAGCAGCATGTTAGTTTGATTAAAAAAAAGGAAATACAATGGAACATGTAGAACAGATTTAAAAGGAATAGTTTCCTGAGGAAGCAAGCCATATGAGTCAGAAAAAATGAAATATGTGCAGTGACCCAGTGTCTCCTGATTTCTAAAACAAAATTGGACTTGAATTTTATCAACAACGCGAATGTGGTGCATACTTTTTGTCTGCAAACATTTTCAAAGTTCCAATTTTCTTTCCTTGCAACATAATTTCTCCGTCTGCGGTGCAAACATTTTCTTTGCATTCTCAAGCAATTTTCACTACATTGCAGTGTAATTTTCTCTCACTACAACTCAACCATGGACAATTGTATCCAGATTCGTTTTCTGCAAGCTTACCTTCACCAAAATACGTAGGGGAATATTCACAAGGAGCTATTGCCGATTTAACAGCACCTTATCGCAGCCAAAGTTGTGATAAATTTACCCCACCATTCACAAGCAGGTGCTAACAGCCCAGAGCACCAGTTTTCCTGCGATAGCAGCCGCAAAAAACATCACCACCCCCGCAACTATCACTAATGAGATGCAGAGTAGGCGTTCCCGTGACAAAACCCGCGACAACACCACACCTAAACATTCACAACGACCAGCCAGATTGGTGATAAGAACACAAAACACACGATAAGGCCCGATAGCAGCAGGAAATTTACACCTGCTCTGACTTAGTGTAAAGTTGGATGGCAGCCTGCACCACAATAGGGAGCCCAGCCCAGGGCATCATCGGAAGGGCAACAGATGCCATGGAGCAACTGAACATGCAGCACGGACACCCAAGAGGGCCACAACACCCTACCGGCACTCCCGCCCGCCTACCCCCAGACCACCACAGAGGCAGCGCAGACAAAGACAGCAGCCCCCCAGGAAACGCACCTGCCTCACAGGCACAAAATCTGACAATGTCACTGTCCACTACAGGCTGAAGGGAACAACCATCCTATGCATCCTGGCCGTCATCGCCCAACAGGCCTACGGCGCCAACACAGCGGACAACCAATATCCCACCCCACACCAAGCTGCTGGCTGTGCAGTACCTGTTGTCCCCTGGCACACCCCAACCAACACACATTAGAGTTGGTGGAGTCTCACAGCCAGCCACATCCAAAACACCCACACCTGTCCTGGACATCACCATCACTCTGGTACCCCAGTCCCTGTATGGCCAACACAAGGCGCAGGAACCGCTGGAGACCAAGCATAGCCGTAGCCGGATGCACACACGTTTTGGGGCCAATCCACTGCACACATGTCCCACATGTGCCCCCTGGTGAAACAGCACACAATCAGCGCAACAGGAAGCACACGTCACACATCAATGTGCAGGCAGCATCAGAGCACCGTGGGACCTACACCAATGTCGGCTCCAAATACACAGCCAGTGTGCATGATCCCTTCACCCTCCGACAGTCCAACAGCAACAAGCCTGCCCAGGATGGCACCACGGGAAATGCACAGCCCCTTGACAAGTTCCCAATTAACACCCTTATCACCTCAGCTCCACAACCATGCAATCCACAACTCTGGCAATCCACACGTCACAAGTCCATAACCAACATGCACAACAACATGCCCACCCACCAGATACGATGGAACAACTCACAATGGTAACCTAGTCAAGCCGTGAACATGACCAATCAATGGCATGGCACCTCAGCCACACAATAGACGAATGTGGAGAGAGGAGGCAAGCAGGCATGTGTGAAGGATGCAGTAGAACCATGATTGGGAAAGTACACAATGCCAAGAGTGGCGGTGAAGTGCTGGACAGACCGCAGTATGCAGAACACACCCATATCCACGGTGACATACACCTCTGGTGAATGGAGTGTAGTGGACAGTGGAAGCATCCATGTCACCCCAGCCAGTGGGGGTTCTTGCCACAATGTTGCCTGTTACGCCCCCGTAAACGTGAACAGAGTTGGATGGGGTGTGAATAAAAAGCATGTAGCCCTGGGTGTTGTCCTCTTCCAGAAAGCTCAACGTCTCTGCCAGGGTGGCGTCTCCCACCCCGCCACAAGGCCGACGCTGTCCTCATTAGTGGAGTTGCCTGACATCCTGTGCGCCGGCCATACCCCGGCCTGCTAGACCACAAACCTCTGAGGCCGACCCTACGCAGCCAGGCCACACTGATCAGCACTGACACCGGCGTGTGTAAAGGAGTGCCCACCACGTGCCTGTGTAAGCTCCAAGCCCAAGGCCCACGACCCGGACAGCCTTTCAGACCATCGCTGTCCACCCGACGCTGGCCCACATTACTCCTTCCTCGTTGACATATTCTACCAGCAATCTCGTGGTGCAGTCGGTCCCATATGTGAGACTGTGTCCTGGCTCCTGAATGGCAGGGACCCCAAATCCGGGACAGCGGCCACAGCACCAGACCCCCCTGATGAGTCAGGCATAGTTCCATATGCGCAACTTGCGACACATGCTGCCACAAACCTTGTCCAACGCCAGCCGGTGACACATGCTGCCACAAACCCTCTGCCTCTATCTGTTTTTGTAAATAAGAACAATTCCCAACAGGTGTCAATTGGAAGGCAGTTTCAACAAATGTATGCAATATGCATTACAAAGGAAAGAAATAAGGAGTCACAGCAGTTTTTGAAAAAAGGCGGGTATTATTCACCACTTAAAGAGCATGGCGGGTCTGTTGCAAAGTTATACAGTTAAACAGCACTGTACACATCAAATGGGGTGACAACCCGATGGCACTTGGTGAGGGTGATATATACATAAATATATACAGTGAATAGTGGTGAAAGTGCAAGTGCTGGGGTGAAACAGCGTGGTCGGCGCGTAGTGACAATAGGTGAAATATACAAAGTAATGGCTCCAGGGATCAAGTTGTAATCACTTAAAACAAGAATGAGTTAATTTCCTGGGAGTACAAAACAAGAAGGGCGCCATAAAATTAAGCTTTGACCACACAGCTTAATTTTATGGCGCCCTTCTTGTTTTGTACTCCCAGGAAATTAACTCATTCTTGTTTTAAGTGATTACAACTTGATCCCTGGAGCCATTACTTTGTATATTTCACCTATTGTCACTACGCGCCGACCACGCTGTTTCACCCCAGCACTTGCACTTTCACCACTATTCACTGTATATATTTATGTATATATCACCCTCACCAAGTGCCATCGGGTTGTCACCCCATTTGATGTGTACAGTGCTGTTTAACTGTATAACTTTGCAACAGACCCGCCATGCTCTTTAAGTGGTGAATAATACCCGCCTTTTTTCAAAAACTGCTGTGACTCCTTATTTCTTTACTTTGTAATGCATATTGCATACATTTGTTGAAACTGCCTTCCAATTGACACCTGTTGGGAATTGTTCTTATTTACAGTATATACCCATCCCAACTCGGTCTATGGGTTTTCTCCTGTTTATCCTACATCTATCTGTTTTTGGGCAGCAACCTCTAAAGAGATGCTCACTTTGTGGATGGGAGGGTTTTATTAGGGAAACTGGGCAGTTTTTGAAGAAGTTGGCGGGGTGTAACTTAGGTTATGGTGAGGCTCCCCATTCTCAGGGCAAAGCGCAACTCTGCGCCCTACTTCTTAACACTTAGTCTCAGAAAAAACACACTCTCAATATCCATGACCTACTAGTGGATAAATCCCTGAATTTCCTATTCCTAACTGAGACACGGTTGAGCGAGACTTCAAACCCCACCTTAGCCTCGGCTACCCCGATGGGCTACCAGATCATTGGGAAAGACCGTCTGGCAGGTACAGGGGGTGGCATTGCTATCATTTTTAAGAACCATTACTCCTACACTACAATACCCTCTGTCGAAGTCGATGGAGCGGAATGCCTCGGCTTCCACTTGGTGGTGTCTCCCCATAAATCCATAGCGGGCATTCTAATATACAGACCCCGGGGCCTGCTGGGAGGTTTCTTGCCTCAATTGGTGACGCAGTTTCACCATTTGTCTTGAAACGCAAACATTGTCTGGTTTTAGATGATTTTAATTTACAAATGGATGCACCGGAAGATGCAGACTCAACCAGACTACAAGAGTCACTGGAGACGTTAGATTTGGCTCCTTAAGTCCATGCCCCCACCCATGGAAAAGGCCACACCTTAGATCATATCTTTTCTACGGCCGAATTAGGTATGAGCCAACCACTTCCACTTGTATGGTCTGACCACTTCCTTCTGGAGTTTTCATTTGAGAAGGTATCTAATCCTCCCAAGGCCTCCGGAAAATCTAGAAGCATTAATTTCAGACCCTTTTGCTTAATTACACCTGAGGCACTACTTAAGGCCATTAATAAGCATCCGATCTCTCTTAGTGGGGACCTTGAGGCGGATGCCGAGGATCTGGATAACTGGGTCCTGTTCCAGGCGGGGGAACTTGCTCCTCCTGACTCCCATTCTGGAAATACGGTTAGGTCTTCTGCACCTTGGTTTACCACTGCCCTTAAAGAAAGTAAGAGGTAGTGCAAACACCTCGAAAGGACCTGGCGGAAACATTTTGACCTCAATGATAAAACAATTTACAAACAGGCTTTAAAAGCCTATTTTAAACAAGTTCTCGAGGCAAAACAATCTTTTCTATCCGCCAAAATCGAACTTGCATCCCCAAAAAATAAGGATTTTTTTTTTAAATAGTTAGTGATTTCTCCCCTCCTGCAGTGGTAGCTAAGCCCTTTACTCCTACTGAGGCATGGACAAGTTGCATGGCCTTATACTTTCATGACAAGATTGTAAGCATCCAGGAGTCCTTTCTGACTACTCCTCTGGTGCAGAGTGATAAGGGTGCGCCACACTCCTCACAAATACAAGTTAGAGGACCTTCTTTTGAACAGTTTCCAATGATCTCAATGGAAAAAACTCTAGAAATCATGAAAGGCCTTAAATTTGGCTCACCCTCCGATCCTTGCCCAGCCCCTACTCTTGCATCAATCACAGATATTATTAATCCAGCAGTCAACCAGAACCTGAATCTCTCCCTGAAGATGGGTCAGTTCCCTGACAGGTGGAAGAGAGCCAAAATGTTGCACCTATTAAAGAATCAACTCTGGATCCTGAGCTAGCCTCCAACTACAGGCCTATATCTCTGCTCCCCTAAATTTTCTAAGGCCTTGGAAAAAGTGGTGAACTATGTCACCACCTCATTTGTCGAAACTAACACTCTACTCCACCAGAGTCAGTCTGGTTTCAGGGCTAACTTCAGCACGGACATGGCACTTTTGGAAGTATCTGAAGCAATAAAGGAGGATATGTACAGGTGGCAAAGCCATACTGATATTGCTGGATTTATCTGCGGCTTTTGATACCGTCCCACACGACTTCCTCCAGCCAAGACTTCGGGAGTGTGGGTTCGAGGGTACTGTATTCAATTGGTTTACCTCCTTTTTAAAGGACCGCCAGCAAACAGTGTGGGCCCCATCCTGTGCTGCCCCTATCCCTCCTCTAGAGGTGGGTGTGCCCCAGGGCTCTATTTCGAGCCCCATCCTTTTAATCTATATATGACACCTCTAGCAACTCTGGCTGAGAATCATGGAGCAAAAATAATATTGTATGCCGACGATACGCAGCTGCTCTTCACCTGCAACAAAGACACGGATTTCAAGGGAGACATGATTACCAGCTGTCTAACAGAAGTATTCTCCTGGCTCCAGCGCAACTAGCTTAAATGTAATCCTGGTAAATCGGAGATCATCTTCTTTGGCCACCGCCGCAGCAACCTCTGGTGCAGTTGGTGGCCTGCTGACATGTCCCGTCCCCCCCACGTCCCATTAAAGATAATGAAAAATCTGGGGGTGAAGCTGGATGATAATCTTTCCATGCAGGCACAGATCCAATCAGTGGCTGGTTCTTGCTTTGGCCTGCTCTAAATGCTGAAACCGTTCCTGCCCCTCCTGTTTATCACCCACAAAAAACGTTGGTCCAGGCATTAATAATCTCCAGGTTGGACTACGTGAATGTACTCTACCTGGGGCTGCCTGAGTATCTACTATTTTGCCACCCTCACGGTGCACTTAGGACTGCAGCACTTCAGCTGGCTCTAACCCCAAGATACCTCCGGGCGCGCATTGGGGGTCGCTCCTTCCAGGTGCAAGCGGCAAAATTGTGGAACAATCTACCGGTGGACTTAAGGTTGACTCAGGATCTCCTTGCATTTATGAAATCACTGAAACTTGGTTGTTTCAGCTTTAATATCCAGTGCAGGGGTCACGCTGCTTATCTAGGCCTTCATCCTGCTTCAGCACTGGGACACTCAATTGAGTAGTTGCGTGCTCTATAAATAGCCATTTAGCATAACATAACATAATATAACATGCTGCCACAAACCCTTGTCCAACGCCAGCCGGCGACACGTGCTGCCAAAAACCCTGTCCAACGCCAGCCGGCGACAGGTGTATGTGGGACCAGGACTACCCTGCGGACCAGTACGTCTCACATCGGGAAACAACCTTAACAACGCAGCCATTACATCACACTACCTTTACATAGCAGCCATTACATCGGAACATCCTTTACATCGCATGTCATTACAACACAGCCATTACAACGCATAGTACCCTTACACTATCTGACACTTACCCTACTGTTGCACTCATTGGAGTTAGAATAGTAATTTTTACCCCTACACTATCCAACACTTACCCTACAGTTGCATTCACTGGAGTTAAAATAGTAATTATTACCCCTCCACTATCCAACACTTACCTTAAATGCAATGTAGTAGAAAGCATTAAAATGGTATGCGTTCTAAAGATATAATGCAATGTAATGGAATGCGTAGTAAAGGTAGTTTCTGAAAATGCGATGTAATGGCATGCTATGTAAAAGAATGCGTTGTAAAGGATGTTACGATGTAAAAACTATGTTCTAAAGGCATGCATTGCACATGTATGCGTTGTAACTTCATATATTCCTCACATCCAGCACCTAGTCGCGATTCACGAATGGCAGAGTCCACACCAGTGGTCGCACTGAGTGGAGTGATAGGAAGATGCAGCTCATTCCGGACAAAAGCAGGGTCACAGTCATGGAGGTGACCGAATACGTGGTGCCACTGAACCTGAACTACACAGGCCGATGGGGACACCAACTTATGCCGACGACATTGGGTGAATGGCCTGTGCTGCCGCTGCCTCCGGCCTACACTGCTCTCGGCCTAGGCTGCGCTCGAATAGGACACAGATTTAGAACGGAACATCGAGCATGCAAAGGCAGATTACATATCTATCATTGCACGCAAGGAGAGACATCGAGTATGCAAAGGCAGATTACATATCTATCATTGCACGCAAGGAGAGGCGTAAGAGGTTGACGCCGTGCATCTTGGCGGAGAGAAAAGGATCATCGTTATGGAGGTGTTCGTACACTACCGACAACTGTCCTGGTGTCACTTGCACTGTGAATTGCGAGCCAACGACACGTGACTGTAGGCCACTCCTGACCACTGCCTACGGCCTACACTGCGGTCCAGTAGGTCACAGAGTCATGAAGCAGCAATGGCGGACTTCATAACAGTGTCCTGGCATTATCGCACTCTGCATCTCCACCCAGCCCCGGTGCCACTAAGTCTGTTCCCTGACATTCATGGACACTCTCTGGTCGTACAGTGGTGGCGTCTCAGCCTATGGACTAGGGGGCAGTTTTCATCCCCATGTAGCTGATACAGAATTGGTGGTGGCAACGAGGCTGTCTTATTTTACTCCTCCATTTGCTGGACCTGGATTAAATCAAACCTTTCCACGTCTTGCCCTGGAGGACGCCTTCCACTGTCCCCGAAACACTCCGAAACGTACACCTCGGACATTGATGGTTACCCACTCAGGTCGCACGGCTCGTCTGACTGCACCGCAAGTCACTGTCCGCTGGCTGGGTGCCTGTGCAAGCCGCAGTGCATCCGGGGCCACCAACTCTGTACTTGTCCTGCCCGGGACCCCTTCTCAGGAGACATAGGCTGGCCCCTGAGGCATCGGCCTTGGGGTCATCAACGCCATGACTCTGTGGCCTAGCGCTGTATGCAGCCTCTAGGCCCAAATGCATCCCACCAGGGCTCACACACCAAAGCGAGACCAGACCGGCCCGGATGACGCATCACCGCAGGAGGCACACACCACCACAGCAAGGACCACCTCCACACGCCATCTACCAGAGTTGAAGCGGTGGTGCTGACAGACTTCGGGGTTGCTCAGGCCTGTTGTGGATGCCATCATCAGCCGGATTCCCTGCTCAGCACTCCAGGTGCCAGTGACTCAGTGCACCGCAAGCCATTGTCTGTTGCTGATTGTGTTTTGTGCTGTGGAGCTGTTCCGCAGGTATGTCACCTCAAACAGTTATGGGGCCCTGAGACGTTGATGGGGAAGATGGTGCAGGTCTGACACACCCCACTGCATCTGCATCACAAATATCTCGAAGGGACACAATCCGAGACTTTTTTTGCACATGAGCGCTCTCATCTCTAGTGTCCACAGTCCAGTGCACTGCAACTCACGGACACTTCTGTTTGCATGTTGGCTGTCCTCTGGGCTTTATCCAGCTCACCCCATGTTGCTCAGCAGTTGACTCTGTATTGCATGTGTTTTCTGTTTCCGTTGCACTGGTGTCCAATGTTCAAGTGGTTGCCAACACCAGACATTCAGTGCAGTTTGGCTTACACTCACCCCACACACATCCAGCACTGGCGTCACTGTACATGTGGCCCTGCCAATAAAGGGCCGGGTGCATGTGCCCTTAGTCAGTTCAACATGAACTCTGCTTGTGTCCCTGTGGTCTTGTAGTATGCATGTGGGCCCTGGGCCCTATGGCTTTACATTGTGTTGTGTACATTGGATGCAGACATGTCACTGGAGTCAGTGGGCTGGGGCTTGGATATGTAGCTTTGTCATCACCCACTCAGTTCATGAGGGGAGTGGCCAGGGCTGTTGTACACACAGCCAACATGGCTGTGTGATTGCTATTTGGGCACCCCTGGGTGTGGTTCTGTGCTGTGAGTGTGCATCTGCATGAGTCTCTATGACAGTATGGATTTCCTTAGTGGGGTGTGGGTGGGCCCTGAAGGGTGATAGACCCCTAAGTATGTGTTCAGCCCCCACCCAAACCTGTTGGGCCACCTCAGGCATTGTGCTTCATTGCATGCTGACTGCATGGCAATGTACATTGTGACTGTTTGGGAGGTGCTGGATTCTTCTGCAGGACAGTGTACATTTGGACTACATGACGGATGTGAGGTCATACACGTACATTTCCATTTCCCTGTTTCCGGCACTGTCAGATGTAGTGTGCATGTTTGTGTGCATATGCGGAGCCAGTTGTGCCCTTTGTTCTGCAGTGTCGGATGTGCGCATTGTTCCACGTTGTCGTCAATGTGGGTGTGCTGTTTGTGCTATGTGTGTGTGCTGCAGTATGCCAGGGGGATCTGGGACATGATCGTGGGTATGCAGTGGGTGTGCAGTGTGCAGTGTACTACGCCTTGTTGTGCATGTATGCCATTGTTCCCATCTCCCCCGTTCCCCCAGTCCCTGTTCATTGCACTCCCTGTTGATGATTTGTCAGGTCTTCTCGCGCTGGGTCCGTACTCCCTACTCAGTGCACCGTCTCCACACTGATGACTGCGGCCTGGGTTTCCTCCAACTCCTCCTGTGGTGCTGGACTGCCACCTCCTGTCCCTATTGCTACCTTCCTGTTGGCAGCAGGTTGGTGCCTGGTTTATGTGGTCACGTCTATTGGCCTCCTGGACTGGCCTCCTTGGCACTCGGACTGCAATCCAGGTGGTCTGCTAGTGTGTCAGGTGCTGCTAGTGTTCTGTCACCTCCGTGACGCTGGTCTTGTTTTCCTGCGGTCTGCGCCCTGTCTTCCTCTCCCTCTTCTCCTTGGCCTTCCCTGACCCTGTTGTTCCTTACTGGTCGTCTGTGAGGGTTGTGAGGTTCGAGTTGGCCTCTGTGCTGGGTCAGGGTGCATCCATGATGCTACCTGCTTTGGCTTGTTTCTGGTGTATATTTCCAGAGGTATTCATGGTGCATTGTCATGCCAGACGCGTGGGATTTGCAGGCCTGTGGCTGATTTTTGCTACTTTTTGTACCACTTTTTGCCTCATCGCATGTTTTTTAGCATTCGCGTATCGTATTTTAGCGGCGTGGCATTGATTTTCACATGGACATTTGCCGTGTTATCTGGTGTCTATCCATGAATGTGAAGGAAGAATAAACTACTATTACCTCTTTTGAACTAGCTGTTTCTGTCAAAGGAAGCTGACACTACTGCAGCTCAGAAAGCCCATGCTGCACTGTACTTGCTCTGCACCAGTGGTGGCTCCTAAGACAGAAAAGTTTCTCCCCACGGCTTAAAAGGAAAAATTAAATGATAATTACGTATCATTATTAAAATCTTATTTTCCGTTTTTCAGTCAGTGGTGTGGCACAGCGGGGCTCGCCAGAGCAGGGGAGGAGTACACATCACTCCTTAAGTTGTAGAAGAAAAAACCTTCTTTGGGGTTCACTGATACATCTGGTCCTTAAACCAACAAAAAAGAAATTGGCACGGAAGCTGTAATATCTAAAAAAGAAATATTTGATGATCTCACATGAGGCAGACTGCGTCATACAGTACCCTCACGCCACTGTAGGAGACAGTCTAAGGAGTACAGAGAACAGGGACATTATATATGCATTTGTTACATAGTCAGCATAAAACCAAGGGGAGGTCCTGGCACATTCAAGCATACTTACTGACTAATATGGATATATAACATTTGCTTGCTCAACCAAGTGGGAGGAGAGACATTTCTCCTTACATCAGTAAGAATAGCCTGACAGTTGTACAGTAAGAGCAGGTGCATTCCACCAGCTAGGCCTTTCTGAGCATGTGCAAGGATCTGGAAGAGGGAGAAAGCACCTGGCGAGCACAGGGCTAACTAAAATGGCTGCCAAGAACAAAATGGCTTTTAGCTCAAGCTAACAGAGATTCCTGCAATCTTTAACAAAGTGTGCATGAACTGTTTGTTTGGCCCAAGAACTTTGCATGTTCCTACCAGGCTATGTTACACAGTCTGGTCAGGAACATGCTCTGGCTCAGTGTTCCAGTCGGAGCACTAATTCACGGAATTGCAGTGTTGTGATTGGCTCAGGGGAGCCTGTCTGCCTGGGTGAGTCCTGCTTCTGCTCGGACAGGAAGAGAACGGGAACGGAGAACAGAGGAGAGGCTGCGGCTGACCATTTAAGGTAAGTCGTTTTTTAAAATGTAATTCCTTACTTAACTTATGATGGCCCGTAGGGTTAGATGGGTTGGCCCAGCTAAGAAAACAATGGAGGGAGATTGTATTGTTTTGACTTTCAGGCACCCTGGCTTGGTAAGAGCCATAATTGATAGGGTAAATGAGCAGAACATACACAAATCTAGGGTTCTGATACTTCCTCTAGGGTTTTTTTATCGACATCTCGTGGGACGATCAAGTCAAACAGAATCCGTATTTCAAATAGGGCAAAAGTTACCTCCTTTGATGCCTCGATGGTATCATCCAAATCGTTTTGATCCTTTGAGTTCTTTGGCCGAGGTAGATTGACTTCAATCGGAGAAGGGTGATGAAAATACTGATATAGAAATTATTCTTTCTCTCCCTAACACCCTGGCTAACAATAGTGACTCGTAGATGTTTTCCTTGGTACTATTGATAACATTAAAAGCCTACTAATAGACAGAGAGGAAGATCGGATTATGATCCAAGCTGATCATATAATAGAAAGAAATTGGTCAACTAAATCCACTAGTTTAACAAATAGACAGCAAACTGGTGGCACTACTCGCCTGATTTCATGGAATGTAGCCGGTATCTCAACTAGGCTATCAGATGAGGCATGGATAGATTACATCAAATCCTTTAGCATAATTTGTCTCCAGGAAACATGGAGTAGAGAAAATCTTTACTTAGATGGTATAATACCTTGTCTGTTGCTGCTGAACCCTCCCCCTCTGGAAGTGCAAAGGGTGGCCTAATGACCGCAATCTCAATACGTAATAGGTCATTAAGGATAGAAAAAATATGTTCTTCTCCATGGTATCAATTGATTTTGTATACTAATTTGACTGTTGTACCTTTGCTTATAGTTAACTGGTATTATAATATCTTTGATACACATGTGCTGCTTGTCATTGACACTTTGCAGATGGAGATCACTAAAGGTACTGGAAAGATTTCACCCTTATGTATTATGTGGTTTGGGGACTTTAATTGCAATCTATGTACGTTTAGCGGGAGCCACATTTGTGGGTTATCGGACATTGATGAACAACCTTTAGCCCATTTTAAGCACACCACACAGGGAGATGCCTTAAACAACATCATCGTGGTAAATGATCTCTGTATACTTGATACCCCGACTGATAGGTCAATGGCCCCCATTCCAAATTTTCAGGGGGCTAGAGGGTCGACGAGTATACTAGATTTTATCTTAATTTCTAGTAGTTATGCTTATGTAGGTGATGACTTTAGGGTAGAACGGAACCCGGCTAGTGATCATAACCCCCTCACACTATCAATGAGTACAGTGATTCCAAGGATAATGCCGCTAGAACAACCAACAACATTTAACCATAATCAAGGGGTTAGAATAAAATGGGATAAGATCAATCCCAAGAAAATGGAGGAACGGATCCTTGAAGTTAATTCATCAGAAATAATGACATGCCTAACAGCCACTTCTGATCCAGAGAAGATAGTGCACAGTTTGAGGCCCTTTGTAAGAGTGTGGCCAGAAATCTACTTAAACCAGTTAAGAAAGGTGTCACTAAAGATAAGAAATGGTTTAATGGGAATGTTCCAAAGCACAAACAGTGCTGAGGACAGCTCTCCATGTGGTACCCCGGTATAAAGAAATGGTTAGGAATGCAAGGCAAATGTATAGAAAAGTGGTTGAGAAGAGAAAAATAGAACTAAAGGTGAAGGCATGGGATGATTTGGAAAAAGCCAGTGACCTGCGAGATAGTAGGTTGTTTTGGGAGGTCATAAACCGCCCACTCTTTATCAGTGAAGAGAGGTCTATGATATCGCATGTAACTGGGGAGGTTTGGGAGACCCACTACTCAAAAATATTTAATCTGAAGGGTATTTTAATAGAAAATGATTGTTAGGATAACGTTCCTTTAAATGTTGAATATGCACGGCAGCTTAGCCTATCGCTTTCCCAGGAGGAAGTGGAGGAGGCTTTAAGAAAAGGTATTGCTTTGAAGGCCCCAGGGCTTGATGCCGTACCATTGGACTTGTTTAAAAATAATCCTCAACGTTGGGCAACCCTCCTGTTAAATGTTTTTAAAGCAACTATTGTGGGAGGCCTTCCATCATCATGGAAAGAGCCGGTAATTGTTCCCATCTTCAAGAAGGGAGACAAAGATGACCCCCGTTGCTATAGGCTGATCTCCCTAATAGATCCCTCCTATAAACTATTGGGGAGAGTAATATTGGCGCAATTGGAAACATGGGCGGATGTATCTGGCATTATTGTGGACTCTCAATACGACTTTAAGAGAGGCAGGGGGACCACAGAACAGTGCCTAAATTTAGCAATGATTATGGATAAGTACATGAAGGCCAGGGGTGTTTTAATACATTTGGCTTTCATGGACTTATCCAGTACTTTTTATACTGTTTGTAGGGGAAAGCTCTGGTTATTATTGGAGTCCATGGGGTTCAAGGAGCCATTGGTCACCCTTTTACGTACATTGCATGCTGCAACTTCTGTTGCTGTAAGAGATGGCCCAGGCGGGAAAAAAACTGGGAAAATTGCCTCATCTGAAGGCGTCCGCCAGGGCTGTATCATGGCACCTTTTTTGTTTTTAATTTACACAAATGGTTTGGAACAGTTTTTATTGCAAAAATGTTTAGATTTTCCCAAGATAAACAGCAAATATGTACCGCTGCTGACATATGCAGATGATACCGTTTTGATGACTCTAACGGCTAACAGCATGCAGAAATGCCTGGATGCCTTTAATGAATTCATGTTGGGCCTAGATCTTATGGTTGATAAATCATATGCTATGGCTTGTGACCCAGGCAAAATTAAGACCTGTAAATATACTGTGGACAATATGGTAATTGAAAAAGTCACAAATTTTAATTACCTAGGAAATCTTTTTAATAGAACATTGAATTGGGATGAATTGATAAACACCCAGATCCAAACAACATCTAGATCTGTAGAGGCCCTTTGTCGTTTTGCTAATAAACTGGGGCAAAAACCAGTGGGGGATTTGAAGATGATGACCCTGTACAAATCAAAGTGTGTGTCTGTGGCAACCTACAGAGCAGGGGTATGGGGGTGCCATAAAAATGAAAAGGTCCAAATCATGGGGAATAACTTTTTAAAGTGCTTATTATCAATCCCCAACAGTGCTTCAAATGTTTTCTGCCACACAGAGGTGGGATTGCAACCTGTGAAGGACAGAATTCATGTGTCCCCTTTACTCCTCTGGGGAAAAATATGGACCTCTGAGGATTTGTTATTCTCAAAAGAAATTTTAAAGGATTGCATGAATCTTAACAAGGCCATGAAGATCCCCTGGTTACGATATGTAAAGGAAACTTTTTTTATAAAATAGGGCTTGAAAGTTTTTAAGATGATCCTGTCTCTATCAATTTGAACATGAAGAAGGTCATTAAGAGCGGTTATTGTGACATCAAGAAGAGGCAAATGGTAGCAGTTGGCCTACAGCCTATTGGCGCCAATATTGTATGCCTACGGGAAGCCCATATTGAAGGGTCACAATTACAAATATTAAACTCATTTGTATACAATCTGATTGGTGCAACTACACAGGGAATGCGGGCAAGAGGGGTCGCACTTTTGGCTAGAGGTAGAGGGTTTAAGTTTAATAAAACGAAATCCGATAAATTGGGAAGATGGGTGATCTCAGAAGTTAATACAGGACAATCCTCTTCAATGACCATCTGCACAATTTATGGATGTAATAATGATGACCCCCTGGTAATTAATATTGTCTCCAATGAACTTACCAATTGGCCACTGCCACTTATAATTTGTGGCGACTTCAATATAAATCTTTCACATGATTGGTCCACAAAAGACAATTGGCATTACCATGGTCGAAAATCAAAAGTCTTTAAAGTAATCAAAGAATTATGTATTACCCATGGACTAATTGATGCGTGGCAGACTTTAAATTGTAATTCCAATGATCCAGAGTATACATATTATTCAAACTCATACACATGCTAGACTCGATTACTTTTTGATATCTAGTTCAATTAAAACTCCCTCAAAAATAGAAAAATTACCCCGAATCATGTTGGATCATAATTCCTTAATACTAACAATTGAGATAACATCTTTGATACAGAAGCCACAAACTTGGACCTTTGAAAGGTCTTTGCTCCTTGAGAATGAATATTGTAAACATATGAGATGCTGGATATCAAACTTTTTGTTGGTTAATAACGGCAGTACAACGATAGAGTTCGTTTGGGACGCTTTAAAATCAGGTATTAGGGGTGAAACTATACAGTATTCACTCCGGAGCAACAAATGTGCAAGATAATTACTAAGACTCTCACAAGAAACTTTAAAGGGATTGGAGGAAGAGCTTATAAGGGTAACAAGAAACTCTTCTACTACAGAAGAGATAAGTAATGTACAAACTCAGGTTGCAATAGCTAAGGCATCAATTGCAAATATATAAATCAATAAAGCTATTTAAAAAGCTACTGCTCATCGGGAAAAAATATATGAGGTTAGTGAGTCGGTTGGCCAGCAATTAGCAATCCGGATGAGGCAGCAGACTACACAAAATTTAATACCGGAAATTCAAGATCCAATAATCGGTAGAGTAACTAACTCAGAGAAGATCCGAGAAGCATTTTGGCGTTTTTATAGTGCTCTCTATACAGAAGAGGGAGAAATAGATCAAGAGAAAATCGTAGAATATCTAGATATAGATACCTGTGATAAATTAAACACCGAAGACCAGTTAATCTTTGAAAAGGCCCCCGACATCGATGAAATAAGAAAAACCGTAAAAGATCTTTCTCGTGGGAAGGCAACTGGAGTAGATGCCATCCCACTTGAATTTTACATAGCATTTCTGGATCAACTTCAAGAAATCTTGTTGAGCCTATGCTTACACTTATTTAGAGGAGGGCAACCCCCCAACTCATGGTCCACGGCCAAAATTGTAATATTCTCTAAAAAAAAAAAAACTCCCGACCAGATGGGCTCTTATCGACCCATCACCTTAATAAATGTAGATTCTAAAATCTACTCCAAATTACTCGCTAACCGTATCTCGTCAATAATTCATAAAGTTACATCCAAAGTTCAGCACGGCTTTATTCCTCGGAGAGACAATACCGACCATACACGGAAAGTAATTAGCTTATTTGACTACACTCAGCTGGCAGGAGACCCGATGGAACTTATTTTACTTGATGCTGAGAAAGCTTTTGATCGGGTCTCCTGGCCATTTTTGTCGCAAGCAATGTCCAGGGTCGGCTTTAACTATATATTTATACAGGCAATACAAAAACTTTATATTAATCCTCAGGCGATGGTGATGGTTAACGGAGGGAATTCAAAAATATTAAAAATCTCGGGAGGAACACGGCAGGGATGCCCCTGCTCGCCGCTGTTGTTCGCTCTCTATATTGATCCCTTTATCAGGAGATTACAAAATAATTGCACTATAACTCCCATCCGGACAAATGAATACTCAACAAAAATTCTTGCCTATGCAGATGATATTGCCGTTGTCACTGCTAACCCAAACTTGGCTATGCCAATTATTGAACCGGAGGCACTAATATTTGGCACTATTTCAGGGTACGCTCTGAATCGAGGGAAAACCCAAATAATTATTAACAACAAATGTGCTATGTCAGATTCACATATAACAAATTCAGCCACTTACTTAGGGGTTACTATAACTTCTGAACTAGAGAATCTAGTTGACCTGAACCTCAAACCTATTTCAAATAAAATGCAAAAGGACCTTCGCCGTATCAATAATTTACATCTTTCTTTGATAGGACGGACAAATGCCCTAAAAATGGTCTACTTTCCAAAACTTTTGTATTTATTTAGAGCGAAATTTCAGATCAATGGTTTAAACAATGGAACGTATTTTTACGGATTTTATTTGGGCATATACTCAGCCCCGCTGTGCCTATAAACTTCTCACACTTCCCAAAGAAAGAGGAGGGTTAAGTCTCCCAAACCTCAGGTTATACTATTGGACAACAGTCTTGCTATATAACCATGAGCTTTTTTTTCTTGATGGAACAGGGATATCTCAGGATAAAAACGCACCAACTATTCATCAAATAATATTAGATGATAGAAGTATTGGTTATCTTTGGAGATATCTCTTTGATAGCTATCATAAAAAAGTAAAACTAAAAACACTTATAGCCGTGTCTAGAGTTTGGAAATCTGTAAGAAAAATGATAGGTCTGGGACGGTTATCTTTTTATACACCAATACAAAATAACCCTCTCTTACCGGATATATTTAAAGATGATAGATGGATCATATCTGGAATTACTTATATAGGTTGCTTCTTCTCCGCAGAAGGGATATATTCTTTTGAATTTTTGAAAGACAAATATCATCTTGAATGGAGAGATTTCTTTAAATATCTCCAAATCAGAGATTTTCTATTACGACGAGTGAGCAGAGAAGACACTATGCCTAAAAACATCATAGCTGAAACTCTTAGCCATTATCAAGAAAAAATACGGATTGGGGGTTTTACCAATTATTACTTACATATTTACCTGATGACAGGCAGAAGATTATGCAGAAATGGCAAAAGAAATTTATAATTTCAACTGATGAATTTGAGTATGTCAATGAACTATCACAAACTGCACTCATGTTGACCAAATTACAAACACAATTTTATAAAATATGTTTCTTCATGTACTATACTCCAGATAGAATTGCCAAATGGGGTAATGGGAGAGGAACATGCTGCTTTCGTTGTAACTTACAAGATGCAGATTGTATACATATCTTTTCATCTAGTCCCGCTTTAACTTTTCTCAAATCAAAAATTGAAGATTTTCTCTCATTAATCCTTAAAACTGTGGTTAATCTATCTGATCAAACAGTTCTGTTAGGCTTAGCAAACTGTACTAATTTGAATACTGGTCATGAACTGATTTTTATTTCAATGGCTGTTTTAAGAATCTGTATAGCATCGGCTTGGCTAGATCCTATCGCCCCCTCATATCAACAGTGGTTTTCAAGACTGTTAGCAATTTTTAATTTAGAAATGGCAATATATAAAACTAAAGGTAGGAAACGTAGAATAAAAGGTTTAAAAATCTGGTCTCCTTTAATAGAATGGTCTGAACTTTAGACATTCATTTAACAACAATATGGTTAAAACTGTTCAGTTGTAATGTATACCCATCTATACTAATGTCTATCTGTATCTCGATGATTCATCTGTTAATTTAAATATCCAATGTTATGTATTATTATTATTTATAAGCTCTTGAAATTCTTTTTGTTCTACATTTAATCTGCCCGATCAGAGGGGTGGGGGGTGGGGCCTGTCTTATGTGTTGTATTGTCTTTTTGTTGTATAAAATCCAATAAAAAGAGTTTTTAAAAAAAAGAACGTTATTGTACTGTTGAAGGATCATATAGGCAAGAAATATTAACATATAATCAAGCGGTCATATTACAACAACAGTTTTATTTGACTTTTACCATGCACACACAATGGCGTTTCTATTTGACTAGATTTCGGTTACAAATATTGCACTTTTTGGCTGATTTCCGAAACAAGGGGGCTGGTGTGAGAGACTTCCCCCTTGTCTATGTAATAATACAGCCCAACAATGTACAGTGCATTGTGTTCTCTTCTGTCCACTTTATAAAGTCCCAAGAGACCGTTTTATCAAACCCCTTTTGAAGGATATTAGACCTTGTACATATATGGAAGGTTATATGTAGCTCTATGCTTAGCTTTATTAGATCTGCACTTTCGATTATGAATCACTATGAATTATGAACTTTTAATTGATTTTATGTCTTTTTAAATATGATATTTGTATATTGTGAATGCACTGCACTTTAAATGGCCACGGGAGGTCTACATGAAAGATTAGAACTAGTACCATTCAACGTCCCACCCCATTAATGTATATTTCTTTAGTGCCTATTGTACGTGAATTTTGGAACCCTGTGTATGATCTGTGAAATACCGTTTGTGATTGAATGTATGATACTTCTTATTTTAATAGTATACTTTTATGATTCTTTTCTTTGAATCGAATAAAATTATTTTAAATTAAATTAAATTCCTCTCCCTCCTCCTTTCTCCCACCCCACCACCCCCCTCTGGTAGCAGTCGCTGCTCGCCTCTGCATATGTGAGAAATTCTGATAACATAAAGATAAAGGGCCCTGGCAGGATCGGGAAGGTGCTATCCTTAAGGCCATATGAGTAAATGTGCCCCTAAAAATAAGATTCAAACAACATTTAAAAAAAACAGCAATCAATAAGCCTTGGGACTCAAACAGGAATGAGATAAGTAAATTATGAAGGCATATCCTAACTATTAAAAATGGTACTGCAGGTAGCAATAATACAGTCTGAAAATCAGCCAAACTGCATGATAAACCAGTCATGAGGAATTAGCAGCATGAGCAAAATCTGTAAATACTCTAAATCCAGAATATGCAGCAAATCAAATAAAAGTCATACAGCATATCTAGAATCTTGGGGTGAGACTCTCACTGACCCCAGACTCTTGTCCTACTGTAGGTGCTTTAGTTATGGAGACCAACTGAAATCACACAGTGAGCAAAGGGTGAGAAAATGTATCACACGTTGTCAAATGAAAATACAGAATTGATACATCATATAATGACACCATCCTAGCTCTTTTCCACTAAATAAATAATAATGAATAAATATCACTTTGGCCTAATGTCATGAGAAATTACAGCACAAATTTGGTTAGATAAGAAGTCATAAAAAGAACTGGCCTACAGTGGGAACAGAAAGAGCCTTGAATGTCACAAAATACTTTCTCTGGTGTTCCTTAAGCACAGTATGTCATCACAAACTATCAGGGCACATTTTGATGCATGTGGCCTCAATGAGAAATAAAAACATGATAAAAACTTGGCTAATCTAATGAAGCAAGTTGAGGCCTTAATGAGACCGAGTGCGACCTTTACCCGGAAAACATAGTTATATATTATATATATATATATATATATATATATATATATATATATATATATATATTCACTGAAAAAACCATAGGTTATAGACCATATATAGTTAGGAATTCGCATTTGCAAAACCTTATTTTACTCACACAAAACCATTGAAATTCCATATATAGTTAGTTGCACTAACTATATATTGCGCACCCGCAATCCACTGCTGATGATGTCACATATTACATCATTCATGACATGGTCAGTGACATCACTGATGACATCACTGATGACATCTCAAATGACATCACTGATGACATCTCAAATGACATCACTGATGACATCACTGATGACATCTCATTTGACATTACTGATCACATCACTGATGATATAATTCATGTGATAATACGATGAACCTCTTCAGACTCTAATATAACCTTAGATACAATCAGTGTAAACAGACACTCACAGACTGTCACTCATCCATGGAGTTACTCACACACCTAGTCAGTCATGCAAAGAATCAATCACACCTCCATTTCCTCAACTATACAGTTATACAAACTTTACTTATTCAAACATATACTAACACTTATTTACTCTCTTACACAATCCCTGATACAAGTTCACAATGATCCATACAGCCACTCACACATTCACTGGCTCTTATGCACAGTTATTTATATATGTCAACTCTCACATGTACTGTGTTTTACATATGTACTTACTTTGACATGTAGCACTGAGATATCTATTCACTCACCAATACACTCATGCACACAGTCAACCGCCCATACAGCTGTTTCCACATGCACTTTTGAAACCATACATCTAGTGAATCAACCGCTCACACATCTATGCACAGAGTCATACACCTCTCAGCCACCCACACACACACTCAGTCTCCCATACAAATACTTGGGCAACCAATCAATAACCCATATAGTCACTCATATAGCTACTTATCAACACATGCAACAGTTTACAGAACAACAGACATAATGATGCACAAATTAAGACAGTTTAGTCACTAACCCATGCACTCAGTGAGACACATTTAATCACTCACTCATACAGTCAGTCATGCACCTACTAAATCCTTCATCCAGACACTTAAACATCCACTCATTCTTCAATATGTAAGACATATTTTAACTTTACAGAAACATACAGTCACTGGATGTTGTCATCAGTGATGTCATTTGAGATGTCATCAGTGATGTCATCAGTGATGTCACTGACCATGTCATGAATGATGTAATATGTGACATCATCAGCAGTGGATTGCGGGTGCGCGATATATAGTTAGTGCAACTAACTATATATGGAATTTCAATGGTTTTGTGTGAGTAAAATAAGGTTTTGTAAATGCGAATTCCTAACTATATATGGTCTATAACCTATGGTTTTTTCAGTGAATTTTCAAGGTTTTGTAAATGCTAATTCTTTACTATATATGGTCTATAACCTATGGTTTTTTCAGTGAATTTTCAAGGTTTTGTAAATGCTAATTCCTAACTATATATGGTCTATAGCCTATGGTTTTTTTCAGTGAATATATATATATACATACATATATAAACATATATCATCTGTATATCTATATAAATACAAACATAAATGCATGCATACATATACTTATATGCATACAGATGCATGTTATTTACATGAAAGTTGAAAAAACACTAATAAAAGCAAAGCTAAAAAGCCACCTCATTACAAACAGAATGGCTTTAACTTAAACGAGGGCGAGATCTATTGATTGCATTTTCAATGCTTGTTTACTTTGGTTCCATCAAGAAGGCATTCAGATGTGTCACACATTTGCCATAAATTCTGAATGTTAGCACTCTAGTTGCACATTAGATCACTGTAGTAAACCTACTGCTCACCAGGGATGTCTGCTGCTGGTATTCAAAGTGCATGTTTCAGTCTGCATGTCAGAATTTTTTTAATGAAATAGAAGAGGATTTGAGAAGTCACTCAAAATGATCCCTAATTTTTCTTTCTGAAGCACTAATCATACTTTCTATGGCAAAATTAACCCCCTCATGTTGTTCCTTTTTAAATTGAGTGTTTTCAGACTTACCACTTCATTCCAATCAAGATGGCTTCTGGTGTGCCATACTTTTGTCATAAGTAAGACTGTTAGCGCTCTAGTTGTTCTTTAGAACACTCTGGGACATTCTGTCATTGGGCTATACTTGGGGTACATCTGGGTGATATTTGGGCTACATTTAGGCTCTTTTGTCTCTGGTGGCCATCTTGGGAGACTGTATGTCAGAATTTTTTAATGAAATTGAAGAGGGTTTGAGAAGTCACTCAAAATGTGCCCTAATTTTTCTTTCTGCAGCACTAATCATAATTCATATGGCAAAATATACCCCCTCATTTTGTTCCTTTTTAAATTAAATGTTTTAAGAGTTACCACTTTATTCCCATCACGATGGCTCCAGGTGTGCTATACCTTTGTAATAAGTAGGACTGTTAGCGCTCTAGTTGTTCTTTAGAACACTCTAGGAGGCTGCAGTAGAAAACAAAGGAATCAACTGACAGTCTCTGTCCTTGTTGGATGTACATGTTTTACTGAGAATGTCAGACTTCATTTTCACATGACTGAGAAAGATAATGTGAATTTACAGAAAATATGCTTTCAGTTTAGCTTATAGATCCCCTTCCAAACCACTGTGGGAAAATCATGAGATATTAGTTTTCTTTCAAACAATATTCATGATATCACAGCAGAAGGTTTTTTCACATGGTAAAATCACCTTAGAACCCACCACAATTCCTAAAACGAGTATGGTACCATCAACAAATGATTTATAATGTAACTAAAGTCCTAAAACCCTCTATTAACTACAATGCTTTTTAATGAGGTGCTATCATGTATATTGGTCCCAAGATGGCTGCCAACACTTCTTGGATGAAGTGCTGACAGCCAATCAGATCAGATGTGTGGTTAGGCTCCGCCCAGATATATATCTTTTTTTGAACCTAAATTACTCAAAATCCACTGGAGCACATATATTGCGACCTAGCAAAGGCACATCGGGCTAACAGTCCCTACAATTTTGCCAAGTTTCGTGCAAATCCATTCAGCCGTTCGAGCTAAAAGTGAGGCCAACCGCCCTATGGAAATTAACATGGGAAAAACGCGTTTTGGGACCCCCCTTTTTTCTCGGCCCCCCCTCGATGAAACCCCCCCAAATTGTCAGGGGCTGCTCAGAAACAAAATGTTCCATTTTCCTGAAAATTTCAGCCAATTCCGTCCACAAACGCCAAAGTTATTAGACATAGAATTTTCAAAAATCCCATAGAGAAAAAATCCTAACTATATACACCTACTGGCGACCGCCAGTAGGTAATATATATATATATATATATATATATATATATATATATAGATATATATATATATATATATGCAAGCTCCAGGATGTGTCCATCAGTTTGGTTTGCACTCGACCAACAGCAGCAGAGAGTTGGACTCTCTTAAGGTACAGGCGGTTGCCGCTTGAATCACTCCGTGCAGGTGTGCCTGACGCGTTTCGAAAGCTCCTCAGCTTTCTCTTCAGAGGCTTTCACGGAGATTCGCGCTCCCAGTTTCAACAATGCACGCCCTCCAATAGGATGATGATGTTGGCTGAGCATTGTGGGAGCGGTAGTTCTTATGGATGCAGATATGGACTCAGGCAGGGGGGTCCGTCTATGATCCCTGCTGTTACCCCACAGATTCGAAGAGGTGTCTTCTCCTCGAGTGGTCCCCTTCTTTCGGGGAGGTGCACAACCCCGCGGCAGGACGGCCGCGTAAATATGCAAGCTCCAGGATGTGTCCATCAGTTTGGTTTGCACTCGACCAACAGCAGCAGAGAGTTGGACTCTCTTAAGGTACAGGCGGTTGCCGCTTGAATCACTCCGTGCAGGTGTGCCTGACGCGTTTCGAAAGCTCCTCAGCTTTCTCTTCAGAGGCTTTCACGGAGATTCGCGCTCCCAGTTTCAACAATGCACGCCCTCCAATAGGATGATGATGTTGGCTGAGCATTGTGGGAGCGGTAGTTCTTATGGATGCGGATATGGACTCAGGCAGGGGGGTCCGTCTATGATCCCTGCTGTTACCCCACAGATTCGAAGAGGTGTCTTCTCCTCGAGTGGTCCCCTTCTTTCGGGGAGGTGCACAACCCTGCGGCAGGACGGCCGCGTAAATATGCAAGCTCCAGGATGTGTCCATCAGTTTGGTTTGCACTCGACCAACAGCAGCAGAGAGTTGGACTCTCTTAAGGTACAGGCGGTTGCCGCTTGAATCACTCCGTGCAGGTGTGCCTGACGCGTTTCGAAAGCTCCTCAGCTTTCTCTTCAGAGGCTTTCACGGAGATTCGCGCTCCCAGTTTCAACAATGCACGCCCTCCAATAGGATGATGATGTTGGCTGAGCATTGTGGGAGCGGTAGTTCTTATGGATGCAGATATGGACTCAGGCAGGGGGGTCCGTCTATGATCCCTGCTGTTACCCCACAGATTCGAAGAGGTGTCTTCTCCTCGAGTGGTCCCCTTCTTTCGGGGAGGTGCACAACCCCGCGGCAGGACGGCCGCGTAAATATGCAAGCTCCAGGATGTGTCCATCAGTTTGGTTTGCACTCGACCAACAGCAGCAGAGAGTTGGACTCTCTTAAGGTACAGGCGGTTGCCGCTTGAATCACTCCGTGCAGGTGTGCCTGACGCGTTTCGAAAGCTCCTCAGCTTTCTCTTCAGAGGCTTTCACGGAGATTCGCGCTCCCAGTTTCAACAATGCACGCCCTCCAATAGGATGATGATGTTGGCTGAGCATTGTGGGAGCGGTAGTTCTTATGGATGCGGATATGGACTCAGGCAGGGGGGTCCGTCTATGATCCCTGCTGTTACCCCACAGATTCGAAGAGGTGTCTTCTCCTCGAGTGGTCCCCTTCTTTCGGGGAGGTGCACAACCCTGCGGCAGGACGGCCGCGTAAATATGCAAGCTCCAGGATGTGTCCATCAGTTTGGTTTGCACTCGACCAACAGCAGCAGAGAGTTGGACTCTCTTAAGGTACAGGCGGTTGCCGCTTGAATCACTCCGTGCAGGTGTGCCTGACGCGTTTCGAAAGCTCCTCAGCTTTCTCTTCAGAGGCTTTCACGGAGATTCCCGCTCCCAGTTTCAACAATGCACGCCCTCCAATATGATGATGATGTTGGCTGAGCATTGTGGGAGCGGTAGTTCTTATGGATGCGGATATGGACTCAGGCAGGGGGCTCCGTCTATGATCCCTGCTGTTACCCCACAGATTCGAAGAGGTGTCTTCTTCTTGAGTGGTCCCCTTCTTTCGGGGAGGTGCACAACCCCGCGGCAGGACGGCCGCGTAAATATGCAAGCTCCAGGATGTGTCCATCAGTTTGGTTTGCACTCGACCAACAGCAGCAGAGAGTTGGACTCTCTTAAGGTACAGGCGGTTGCCGCTTGAATCACTCCGTGCAGGTGTGCCTGACGCGTTTCGAAAGCTCCTCAGCTTTCTCTTCAGAGGCTTTCACGGAGATTCCCGCTCCCAGTTTCAACAATGCACGCCCTCCAATAGGATGATGATGTTGGCTGAGCATTGTGGGAGCGGTAGTTCTTATGGATGCAGATATGGACTCAGGCAGGGGGGTCCGTCTATGATCCCTGCTGTTACCCCACATATTCGAAGAGGTGTCTTCTCCTCGAGTGGTCCCCTTCTTTCGGGGAGGTGCACAACCCCGCGGCAGGACGGACGCGTAAATATGCAAGCTCCAGGATGTGTCCATCAGTTTGGTTTGCACTCGACCAACAGCAGCAGAGAGTTGGACTCTCTTAAGGTACAGGCGGTTGCCGCTTGAATCACTCCGTGCAGGTGTGCCTGACGCGTTTCGAAAGCTCCTCAGCTTTCTCTTCAGAGGCTTTCACGGAGATTCGCGCTCCCAGTTTCAACAATGCACGCCCTCCAATAGGATGATGATGTTGGCTGAGCATTGTGGGAGCGGTAGTTCTTATGGATGCGGATATGGACTCAGGCAGGGGGGTCCGTCGATGATCCCTGCTGTTACCCCACAGATTCGAAGAGGTGTCTTCTCCTCGAGTGGTCCCCTTCTTTCGGGGAGGTGCACAACCCCGCGGCAGGACGGCCGCGTAAATATGCAAGCTCCAGGATGTGTCCATCAGTTTGGTTTGCACTCGACCAACAGCAGCAGAGAGTTGGACTCTCTTAAGGTACAGGCGGTTGCCGCTTGAATCACTCCGTGCAGGTGTGCCTGACGCGTTTCGAAAGCTCCTCAGCTTTCTCTTCAGAGGCTTTCACGGAGATTCGCGCTCCCAGTTTCAACAATGCACGCCCTCCAATAGGATGATGATGTTGGCTGAGCATTGTGGGAGCGGTAGTTCTTATGGATGCGGATATGGACTCAGGCAGGGGGGTCCGTCTATGATCCCTGCTGTTACCCCACAGATTCGAAGAGGTGTCTTCTCCTCGAGTGGTCCCCTTCTTTCGGGGGGGAGCACAACCCCGCGGCAGGACGGCCGCGTAAATATGCAAGCTCCAGGATGTGTCCATCAGTTTGGTATGCACTCGACCAACAGCAGCAGAGAGTTGGACTCTCTTAAGGTACAGGCGGTTGCCGCTTGAATCACTCCGTGCAGGTGTGCCTGACGCGTTTCGAAAGCTCCTCAGCTTTCTCTTCAGAGGCTTTCACGGAGATTCGCGCTCCCAGTTTCAACAATGCACGCCCTCCAATAGGATGATGATGTTGGCTGAGCATTGTGGGAGCGGTAGTTCTTATGGATGCGGATATGGACTCAGGCAGGGGGGTCCGTCTATGATCCCTGCTGTTACCCCACAGATTCGAAGAGGTGTCTTCTCCTCGAGTGGTCCCCTTCTTTCGGGGAGGTGCACAACCCCGCGGCAGGACGGCCGCGTAAATATGCAAGCTCCAGGATGTGTCCATCAGTTTGGTTTGCACTCGACCAACAGCAGCAGAGAGTTGGACTCTCTTAAGGTACAGGCGGTTGCCGCTTGAATCACTCCGTGCAGGTGTGCCTGACGCGTTTCGAAAGCTCCTCAGCTTTCTCTTCAGAGGCTTTCACGGAGATTCGCGCTCCCAGTTTCAACATTGCACGCCCTCCAAAAGGATGATGATGTTGGCTGAGCATTGTGGGAGCGGTAGTTCTTATGGATGCGGATATGGACTCAGGCAGGGGGGTCCGTCTATGATCCCTGCTGTTACCCCACAGATTCGAAGAGGTGTCTTCTCCTCGAGTGGTCCCCTTCTTTCGGGGAGGTGCACAACCCCGCGGCAGGACGGCCGCGTAAATATGCAAGCTCCAGGATGTGTCCATCAGTTTGGTTTGCACTCGACCAACAGCAGCAGAGAGTTGGACTCTCTTAAGGTACAGGCGGTTGCCGCTTGAATCACTCCGTGCAGGTGTGCCTGACGCGTTTCGAAAGCTCCTCAGCTTTCTCTTCAGAGGCTTTCACGGAGATTCGCGCTCCTAGTTTCAACAATGCACGCCCTCCAATAGGATGATGATGTTGGCTGAGCATTGTGGGAGCGGTAGTTCTTATGGATGCGGATATGGACTCAGGCAGGGGGGTCCGTCTATGATCCCTGCTGTTACCCCACAGATACGAAGAGGTGTCTTCTCCTCGAGTGGTCCCCTTCTTTCGGGGAGGTGCACAACCCCACGGCAGGACGGCCGCGTAAATATGCAAGCTCCAGGATGTGTCCATCAGTTTGGTTTGCACTCGACCAACAGCAGCAGAGAGTTGGACTCTCTTAAGGTACAGGCGGTTGCCGCTTGAATCACTCCGTGCAGGTGTGCCTGACGCGTTTCGAAAGCTCCTCAGCTTTCTCTTCAGAGGCTTTCACGGAGATTCGCGCTCCCAGTTTCAACAATGCACGCCCTCCAATAGGATGATGATGTTGGCTGAGCATTGTGGGAGCGGTAGTTCTTATGGATGCGGATATGGACTCAGGCAGGGGGGTCCGTCTATGATCCCTGCTGTTACCCCACAGATTCGAAGAGGTGTCTTCTCCTCGAGTGGTCCCCTTCTTTCGGGGAGGTGCACAACCCCGCGGCAGGACGGCCGCGTAAATATGCAAGCTCCAGGATGTGTCCATCAGTTTGGTTTGCACTCGACCAACAGCAGCAGAGAGTTGGACTCTCTTAAGGTACAGGCGGTTGCCGCTTGAATCACTCCGTGCAGGTGTGCCTGACGCGTTTCGAAAGCTCCTCAGCTTTCTCTTCAGAGGCTTTCACGGAGATTCGCGCTCCCAGTTTCAACAATGCACGCCCTCCAATAGGATGATGATGTTGGCTGAGCATTGTGGGAGCGGTAGTTCTTATGGATGCGGATATGGACTCAGGCAGGGGGGTCCGTCTATGATCCCTGCTGTTACCCCACAGATTCGAAGAGGTGTCTTCTCCTCGAGTGGTCCCCTTCTTTCGGGGAGGTGCACAACCCTGCGGCAGGACGGCCGCGTAAATATGCAAGCTCCAGGATGTGTCCATCAGTTTGGTTTGCACTCGACCAACAGCAGCAGAGAGTTGGACTCTCTTAAGGTACAGGCGGTTGCCGCTTGAATCACTCCGTGCAGGTGTGCCTGACGCGTTTCGAAAGCTCCTCAGCTTTCTCTTCAGAGGCTTTCACGGAGATTCCCGCTCCCAGTTTCAACAATGCACGCCCTCCAATATGATGATGATGTTGGCTGAGCATTGTGGGAGCGGTAGTTCTTATGGATGCGGATATGGACTCAGGCAGGGGGCTCCGTCTATGATCCCTGCTGTTACCCCACAGATTCGAAGAGGTGTCTTCTTCTCGAGTGGTCCCCTTCTTTCGGGGAGGTGCACAACCCCGCGGCAGGACGGCCGCGTAAATATGCAAGCTCCAGGATGTGTCCATCAGTTTGGTTTGCACTCGACCAACAGCAGCAGAGAGTTGGACTCTCTTAAGGTACAGGCGGTTGCCGCTTGAATCACTCCGTGCAGGTGTGCCTGACGCGTTTCGAAAGCTCCTCAGCTTTCTCTTCAGAGGCTTTCACGGAGATTCGCGCTCCCAGTTTCAACAATGCACGCCCTCCAATAGGATGATGATGTTGGCTGAGCATTGTGGGAGCGGTAGTTCTTATGGATGCAGATATGGACTCAGGCAGGGGGGTCCGTCTATGATCCCTGCTGTTACCCCACAGATTCGAAGAGGTGTCTTCTCCTCGAGTGGTCCCCTTCTTTCGGGGAGGTGCACAACCCCGCGGCAGGACGGACGCGTAAATATGCAAGCTCCAGGATGTGTCCATCAGTTTGGTTTGCACTCGACCAACAGCAGCAGAGAGTTGGACTCTCTTAAGGTACAGGCGGTTGCCGCTTGAATCACTCCGTGCAGGTGTGCCTGACGCGTTTCGAAAGCTCCTCAGCTTTCTCTTCAGAGGCTTTCACGGAGATTCGCGCTCCCAGTTTCAACAATGCACGCCCTCCAATAGGATGATGATGTTGGCTGAGCATTGTGGGAGCGGTAGTTCTTATGGATGCGGATATGGACTCAGGCAGGGGGGTCCGTCGATGATCCCTGCTGTTACCCCACAGATTCGAAGAGGTGTCTTCTCCTCGAGTGGTCCCCTTCTTTCGGGGAGGTGCACAACCCCGCGGCAGGACGGCCGCGTAAATATGCAAGCTCCAGGATGTGTCCATCAGTTTGGTTTGCACTCGACCAACAGCAGCAGAGAGTTGGACTCTCTTAAGGTACAGGCGGTTGCCGCTTTAATCACTCCGTGCAGGTGTGCCTGACGCGTTTCGAAAGCTCCTCAGCTTTCTCTTCAGAGGCTTTCACGGAGATTCGCGCTCCCAGTTTCAACAATGCACGCCCTCCAATAGGATGATGATGTTGGCTGAGCATTGTGGGAGCGGTAGTTCTTATGGATGCGGATATGGACTCAGGCAGGGGGGTCCGTCTATGATCCCTGCTGTTACCCCACAGATTCGAAGAGGTGTCTTCTCCTCGAGTGGTCCCCTTCTTTCGGGGGGGAGCACAACCCCGCGGCAGGACGGCCGCGTAAATATGCAAGCTCCAGGATGTGTCCATCAGTTTGGTATGCACTCGACCAACAGCAGCAGAGAGTTGGACTCTCTTAAGGTACAGGCGGTTGCCGCTTGAATCACTCCGTGCAGGTGTGCCTGACGCGTTTCGAAAGCTCCTCAGCTTTCTCTTCAGAGGCTTTCACGGAGATTCGCGCTCCCAGTTTCAACAATGCACGCCCTCTAATAGGATGATGATGTTGGCTGAGCATTGTGGGAGCGGTAGTTCTTATGGATGCGGATATGGACTCAGGCAGGGGGGTCCGTCTATGATCCCTGCTGTTACCCCACAGATTCGAAGAGGTGTCTTCTCCTCGAGTGGTCCCCTTCTTTCGGGGAGGTGCACAACCCCGCGGCAGGACGGCCGCGTAAATATGCAAGCTCCAGGATGTGTCCATCAGTTTGCTTTGCACTCGACCAACAGCAGCAGAGAGTTGGACTCTCTTAAGGTACAGGCGGTTGCCGCTTGAATCACTCCGTGCAGGTGTGCCTGACGCGTTTCGAAAGCTCCTCAGCTTTCTCTTCAGAGGCTTTCACGGAGATTCGCGCTCCCAGTTTCAACAATGCACGCCCTCCAATAGGATGATGATGTTGGCTGAGCATTGTGGGAGCGGTAGTTCTTATGGATGCGGATATGGACTCAGGCAGGGGGGTCCGTCTATGATCCCTGCTGTTACCCCACAGATTCGAAGAGGTGTCTTCTCCTCGAGTGGTCCCCTTCTTTCGGGGAGGTGCACAACCCCGCGGCAGGACAGCCGCGTAAATATGCAAGCTCCAGGATGTGTCCATCAGTTTGGTTTGCACTCGACCAACAGCAGCAGAGAGTTGGACTCTCTTAAGGTACAGGCGGTTGCCGCTTGAATCACTCCGTGCAGGTGTGCCTGACGCGTTTCGAAAGCTCCTCAGCTTTCTCTTCAGAGGCTTTCACGGAGATTCGCGCTCCCAGTTTCAACAATGCACGCCCTCCAATAGGATGATGATGTTGGCTGAGCATTGTGGGAGCGGTAGTTCTTATGGATGCGGATATGGACTCAGGCAGGGGGGTCCGTCTATGATCCCTGCTGTTACCCCACAGATTCGAAGAGGTGTCTTCTCCTCGAGTGGTCCCCTTCTTTCGGGGAGGTGCACAACCCCGCGGCAGGACGGCCGCGTAAATATGCAAGCTCCAGGATGTGTCCATCAGTTTGGTTTGCACTCGACCAACAGCAGCAGAGAGTTGGACTCTCTTAAGGTACAGGCGGTTGCCGCTTGAATCACTCCGTGCAGGTGTGCCTGACGCGTTTCGAAAGCTCCTCAGCTTTCTCTTCAGAGGCTTTCACGGAGATTCGCGCTCCTAGTTTCAACAATGCACGCCCTCCAATAGGATGATGATGTTGGCTGAGCATTGTGGGAGCGGTAGTTCTTATGGATGCGGATATGGACTCAGGCAGGGGGGTCCGTCTATGATCCCTGCTGTTACCCCACAGATACGAAGAGGTGTCTTCTCCTCGAGTGGTCCCCTTCTTTCGGGGAGGTGCACAACCCCGCGGCAGGACGGCCGCGTAAATATGCAAGCTCCAGGATGTGTCCATCAGTTTGGTTTGCACTCGACCAACAGCAGCAGAGAGTTGGACTCTCTTAAGGTACAGGCGGTTGCCGCTTGAATCACTCCGTGCAGGTGTGCCTGACGCGTTTCGAAAGCTCCTCAGCTTTCTCTTCAGAGGCTTTCACGGAGATTCGCGCTCCCAGTTTCAACAATGCACGCCCTCCAATAGGATGATGATGTTGGCTGAGCATTGTGGGAGCGGTAGTTCTTATGGATGCGGATATGGACTCAGGCAGGGGGGTCCGTCTATGATCCCTGCTGTTACCCCACAGATTCGAAGAGGTGTCTTCTCCTCGAGTGGTCCCCTTCTTTCGGGGAGGTGCACAACCCCGCGGCAGGACGGCCGCGTAAATATGCAAGCTCCAGGATGTGTCCATCAGTTTGGTTTGCACTCGACCAACAGCAGCAGAGAGTTGGACTCTCTTAAGGTACAGGCGGTTGCCGCTTGAATCACTCCGTGCAGGTGTGCCTGACGCGTTTCGAAAGCTCCTCAGCTTTCTCTTCAGAGGCTTTCACGGAGATTCGCGCTCCCAGTTTCAACAATGCACGCCCTCCAATAGGATGATGATGTTGGCTGAGCATTGTGGGAGCGGTAGTTCTTATGGATGCGGATATGGACTCAGGCAGGGGGTCCGTCTATGATCCCTGCTGTTACCCCACAGATTCGAAGAGGTGTCTTCTCCTCGAGTGGTCCCCTTCTTTCGGGGAGGTGCACAACCCCGCGGCAGGACGGCCGCGTAAATATACAAGCTCCAGGATGTGTCCATCAGTTTGGTTTGCACTCGACCAACAGCAGCAGAGAGTTGGACTCTCTTAAGGTACAGGCGCTTGCCGCTTGAATCACTCCGTGCAGGTGTGCCTGACGCGTTTCGAAAGCTCCTCAGCTTTCTCTTCAGAGGCTTTCACGGAGATTCGCGCTCCCAGTTTCAACAATGCACGCCCTCCAATAGGATGATGATGTTGGCTGAGCATTGTGGGAGCGGTAGTTCTTATGGATGCGGATATGGACTCAGGCAGGGGGGTCCGTCTATGATCCCTGCTGTTACCCCACAGATTCGAAGAGGTGTCTTCTCCTCGAGTGGTCCCCTTCTTTCGGGGAGGTGCACAACCCTGCGGCAGGACGGCCGCGTAAATATGCAAGCTCCAGGATGTGTCCATCAGTTTGGTTTGCACTCGACCAACAGCAGCAGAGAGTTGGACTCTCTTAAGGTACAGGCGGTTGCCGCTTGAATCACTCCGTGCAGGTGTGCCTGACGCGTTTCGAAAGCTCCTCAGCTTTCTCTTCAGAGGCTTTCACGGAGATTCGCGCTCCCAGTTTCAACAATGCACGCCCTCCAATAGGATGATGATGTTGGCTGAGCATTGTGGGAGCGGTAGTTCTTATGGATGCGGATATGGACTCAGGCAGGGGGGTCCGTCTATGATCCCTGCTGTTACCCCACAGATTCAAAGAGGTGTCTTCTCCTCGAGTGGTCCCCTTCTTTCGGGGAGGTGCACAACCCCGCGGCAGGACGGCCGCGTAAATATGCAAGCTCCAGGATGTGTCCATCAGTTTGGTTTGCACTCGACCAACAGCAGCAGAGAGTTGGACTCTCTTAAGGTACAGGCGGTTGCCGCTTGAATCACTCCGTGCAGGTGTGCCTGACGCGTTTCGAAAGCTCCTCAGCTTTCTCTTCAGAGGCTTTCACGGAGATTCGCGCTCCCAGTTTCAACAATGCACGCCCTCCAATAGGGTCATGATATGGGACTCGTTTAAGGCAGCTGCACGAGGTTTTATCATTAATTTCGTTTCTCAAAAGAAAAAACAATCAATCTCTAAGTCAACTCAACTCTTGGATAAAATTAAGAAATTGGAATATGCATACTATAACTCAAATTCTGAAGCTTCTTTACGTGAATTAATCGCAGCCAAATTTGAATTCAATAAATTCACCACCAACGCCGCCTCTAACTCTCTTCTAAAATGCAATTCCCGCTACTATGGCGGGCAAAACAAGATGGGCAAACTTCTAGCTAACTACCTTAAGATACGTAAAGAACGTACAAAAATTGAATCCTTGCAAAACCCAAATGGAGTATCTTTTTTTAAAGATAAAGACATACTTGCTCAATTTGTTTCCTTTTACCAGAATCTCTACACCCCAGAATCTATTCCCGACCCTCAAGATCTTCTTTCGTATTTTCAAAACATCCCTCCTCCAGAAACTTCCCATCTTGACTTTCACTCATTGGACCTGGACATTAGCAAATCGGAAATTTCTCATGCAATTTCTATTCTTCGCCGAGGTAAAGCCCCAGGGCCCGATGGTTTTACCATTGAATTTTATAATCACTTCTCCTCTCTTCTTCTCCCAAAATTGCATTCCCTATTCCAATCCTTTGCGGCCTCCGGATCCTCTCAAGGAACTTTCCAAGAAGCATTGATTTGTTTAATACCTAAACCAGATAAAGATCATACCCTTTGTAAGAATTACCGCCCCATATCACTAGTAAACACTGATTATAAAATTTTCGCCAAAATTATAGCTCTCCGACTAGATCCCTTATTACCTGATCTTATAGGTCCTGAACAATCCGGCTTCGTCAAGGGTCGCCTATCATCAGATAATTCTCGTGTATTTTTTAATATCCTGAGTAAAGCTCCATCCCTTTCCTCCCCCCTTGCTGCTATCTCCCTTGACGCTGAAAAAGCATTCGACAGAATTGGTTGGGACTATATGTTCCAAGCTCTCCATTGGTTTGGCTTCCCCCCTAAATTCATTTCTCTAATTTCTCTACTATACTCCAGCCCCCATGCTTCAATCTTCGCAAATGGTATGATTTCCGACTACTTTCCTCTCCAAAGAGGGGTTCGTCAAGGATGCCCACTGTCTCCTTTATTATTTATTATGGCCCTAGAACCCTTTCTAACTAAGATTAGACTTGATGACACGATTACTGGTTTCCAATATGGTACTCAACAACAAGCTAAACTGTCTGTATACGCTGACGACATTTTATTCTATTGCTCAAATCCTCAAACAACTCTACCTTCCTTCCTTAGTCAAGTTTCTTCTTTTTCTACAGTATCAGGATATCGTCTAAACATTGATAAATGTGAAATTTTGCCTTTAAACCCCCTTTGCCAAAAACATCTCTTTGACTCTTCTGGTTTTTCCTGGCAACCCACAAAGATTAAATACTTGGGTATCTGGTTTGCCCCCCGTATTCCAGACACTCTTAAATTTAATTTCGAATCTCTTTCTAACAAAATCAATACATCAATAACACGTTGGAATCCTCTGTTCCTTTCTTGGTGGGGCCGACTAGATTCCATCAAAATGATGTTAGCACCCCTAGTCCTCTATTCTGTTTCCATGATTCCCATCCGTATTCCAGATCATTACTTCAAATCGATAGACTCCCTTCTATTAAAATTTTTATGGAAAGGCAAAAAATCTCGGATTGCACTCTCTTCCCTGAAAAAAGACAAATCCCTTGGTGGTGTCAAGTTCCCCCACTTTAAGTCGTATCATAACGCATTTTCATTAAAACAATCTATGAAATGGCTCTCTTCAGATCTCCCCCGCATTCCTCCACTATGGCTCACATTGGAATCTTCTCTTCTGCATCCTTACGATTTTCGAGAAGTTCTATCCTTTACCTCTAAGGTGTCATCAATATGTTCCCCCATCATCTCTCACTCTTGCTCTCTTCTTCGCCCATATTTATTATCCACTTACCCATCTGCCTCCTCCACTCACGCACAACCTATCTGGCATAATAAATTCCTCAAAATTCGCAATCACTCACAACTTTTGATATTTTTGCTAAAGAACATCGTGCAGATTATCATTATAAATGAACCTTAGCTGAGAGCCGAAATGTCCAATGGATCAATCTTAAAAATGCCAGTTTACTGAAAGCCACAAATTTTCTGGATGCACATTTCCAGTGCGCAACAAAATCCCCTTTTCATATGTAGGAACGAAGGCGCCAAACAAATAATTACTGTATCTGCTTCATTTGAGCAGGGCCACTGGAAGTATGTAGGGGGGCTGACTAAATTAAACTACATGGAAAGGAAAATTATGTGGCAAAATGTGGCGCATTCTGTGATAGTATTACCTCATTATTTTTTCTTTTTACACGTTAACACCATCTCGGCAAATGTTTCACTTTACTATTACAGTTTGACCCACAAATACTCCAATACACACAGAAACGAGACCAATCAAACTGTTTGAAGGTAACACTAGTCACACCTTTTTTTTAGCAACTTTCCATCCATCTGAGCAAGAAATATTTCTTTTGTTAAAATCTGCAGATTACGTTGCAGCAGATGATGGATTATGGGAAAAACACAAAAAATCCACAATTATGGGAAAATCTCCACAGTGGCACAATCAGTTCACTCCAGTGGTTAAGGGCAATTTTATCCACACTAATACTCTTACTACATCATCTATGCTCGTATTTCATTTTCAGTGGAGTGCATTGGTCTCCCCCACATATCAGCTACAAACACCAAGGGGCTTATTTTCAAGCCCATTGTGCCACAGGTGCTTCTCTTTATTTGAAGCACCAGCGATGAATGAGCTTGCCCATATTTACAAGGTCACCCGAGTTACTTTTTATGACATTGTAAATATATGGGCCTTTCGCACATTACTCTGCGTCAAAGGGTGTTCCCATGCAACATCCATTGAATTTGCCGCATTCTCAGATTTACAACAATTTGTAAAACTGGATTCTATGTCTCCCCAAGGGAGGCGTAGGAATGGCGTCATGAGGAGAAATACTTGTATTGAAAATGCCATTAATGATTGTTTTTGTACAGGAAGGTGTCCCTCCCTGCGAAAAAACAATCGGACCCTTAAGAATGGCACCCTTGCAATAGTATGCAAGGGGGCCTGTGTTGGCACATGACATACAGTTGTACGCCAGCGCGGGGGAAAGAACAGGAAGGAGTAGTATTATTGTTAACATGACGCATCTCTGTGCTTTGAAAATGATGCAGCACAGTGCAGCACAATGGCCTGCGGTGCTGCGCTGCATCATTATCTTGTATGTGAGGCCCTATACGTGCACACAACCACACAGGCATGTATGCACACACACACACATCCATACCTGCTGCTTTAAATGAGAAAAAAGGTGGGTGTCTCTGAAAGGGGGGCACCAAAGAATCTTAACTTGGAATCCTTTCCAAAGATAATGGTCTATAAAAATTATGGGTGCAGCCTGAACCATGTGAACTAAAATCCTGTACTTGACACAACATGCCACCTGAATATACTTTAGATGCCTCTCTGTGAGTTTTATGTTATTGCTTCTGGAAATACCACATAATGATCTAATAAAAGCCATACTGACCGGTTTTTCCAGTGCGTGTGGGCAGTGTCAAATAAGTGAGTAAAAATAATTATTTTCTAGTCAAATATTAGTATGGAATATGTCTCAATTCTTAAAATATGTGACCCTGAACTAAACATTATTAAGGCCAGTGGAGGGGGTAGTGATCTTCAAAATGTCTCAATCACGCCCAGTCTCGCTGTCACACCACTTACACTGCAATCTATCATTCTTTTAAATACATAGGCCTTTCTTCTTCAGATATCTTTCTGAAATTCTCCATCTGCCTAGCACTCAAGCCATTTTTCTCCACTTCATTTTTTTTCACTCTGTCCTTCTGCATGTACTTCTTGGCTTCACCTCTACTTCGCTATGTACCTCTTCTCTCTATTACACCCAAAAAACATACTTTCTCTCGCTCCTCACAAATAAACTTTGTACTTTGTTTGCCATGTGTGGTGGTAATATTTCGACAGCTTGGTGCCTCCTTCACACACTTTTACATAAAATGGTAACTACACGTACTTTACCATCACACTGTGCAATCCGTAGAGAGGCCAGTGATTGGATGAGTGTGTAGTCTAAACACCTTCATGATCCTCTGACAGACATGGTGAGAAAATCACACTGCCTCCAGCCTCAACTCCAAAGATCTCAATTGTGCACTGCCATGAACACCCAACAACACACTGAACTTACCTAGACTCCTAGGCAACACTCAGTTCACAGTATGAACTATATAAGAGTCATATGTTGCTTGAAAAGAAATGCAGAAACATATGGAAAAAGAAAATACATCTATAGGATCTAACAGGATGTAAAATGCGACATGTGAACAAGGTCTTCTGAGTGTTTTCTGTCATTGTTGATAAATCAATCTGTGTTTTTCCCGGTAAAGATAAGGACATGAATATAGGACACTTACATACACAAACACACCTGCACACGTACACACTCACACACACACGCACACACGTACACACACACACACCTTAGTGTGCCATAAGTTCCCAACCATGAGGCATCTCCTTCGTAGTATTTCTATGAAGGATATGAAACCTGCTTATAAAATAACATGGTTCTTTCCAGAAGTGTATTCCATTGCTTTGTAATCTTGCCTCCTGCTAGCTAAAATTACTGTGGATCCCTACATCTGGTGCATCCCATTGGAGTCAATATTCACAGTTTTCCCAAACAGTGATGGGTGAGTAGTATGAAACCACGAAAAATACATATGTATGAGGATTGAACCTTTGTTAATAAAAAACGTTTAAGTGAATATTTGTTGATACATTATACATTATGTTATCAAAGTCACCTAATAGGTCTTAGCCAATCAATCAATCATAGAGTCTTTATTTCGGCCTAAGCGGCCATAAACACACAGATAAAAATGCAGTACAAACCATTTGATAAAAAGAAACAGTTGTTACAATATAAAAAAACAGCAGGTTAATCTAATTGAAACAGCCTTATAATACATATAGAGCTCCACTGTCCCCCCAGTCTTCCTTTATTAGTCAGAGAGCAAGTTTAAAATTGAGCAATTTGCTTAAAGTGCATGTGCAATTCGTATACAACGCGGGGCCTGACGTTGATAATAAGTTAAATTCAATAAAGTGCATATGCAATATGTAAACAGCAAAAGGTCATGTAAAGTGCGAGAGCAATTAGTAAACAGCATTAGGGCCTATAGTAAACAAGCATTTACAATGCAATGGTTTCACCTTTGTAAAAGTTAGAGCTATTGGCATTGTAAATGAGAATTTTTTTTATTTATGTGTTGGTTTTGAAAACAGATAAATAAATGGCATTGCCCTTTACAATGCCAATAGCTTAATCTCTCGCAAACAGTAAAAATGATTAATAATAACTAACCTTCTTATCAAAGGACCAAAAACCCTGCCTTAAGTTGCAGTCATTAAAGAGCTTGCTGACAATTAGGAGCTCCCTGAGTGATGGTGTGTGTTTTGTAGGTGTGTGTGGGTGTGTGTGCACGTATGTATTGCTGACATGCAATGCTCACATTCAATTAGGAGCTCCCTGAGTGATGGCGTGTGTGTTTGTAGGTGTGTGTGCGCGTGTGCACGTGAGTATGCACATGTGCACGGGTGTGTGTGCATGATCATTGTGTGAATGAACATTCACGAGTGTGTATTAATGTGCGGATGTGAGTGAGTGTGCATATGCATGGATCCACAAGGCATGAAAATGTATGTGCCACTCTTGTTCGTTGGTCTGCAAGGATTTTTTCATCATGCCCTCTGAGGCAATCATGGACCAGAAACAATGTTTACTGCATGTGTGAGTGAAAGCAAGTGAATGTCAGAATGCATATATTTGTATCTGTGGCAATGTATTGAAAGTGGTGCGTGCATGTGTGAGGGTAAGTGTGTGAAAGAGAGAGATAGTGTGCAAAAGGTCTTGAACGGCTGGTGTCAATATGCAACAAATGTCAGCAACTCATTCTCCTGCTCATCTATGCAATCATAAACCAAAATGTACATGTGTGTTTGTGCATGTGCACTTGTGTAAGTGTGTGTCTGTGCACATTTGTGGATGAATTCACAAGTGTATTAGAGTTTGAATGTGTGAATAATGCGTATACCACTCTAGCTAGGTGGTCTGGCATATTCGGCCTCCCATTAACATATTCACTGAAGCAAACATAAACTAAACCAAATCTTTTGTGTGAGCTGTAGGGTCTGTTTCCCTTGCGAAAATAAGAGGTGTGAAGCAAATTACCACATAGGAGTCAACCCCGAGCTCCCAAAGTGTCATTGCCTCATTGCCTGCAGAGGAATGAAATCAAATCGTGATGCCTATTACCCCTGTCTCTAATCTTAAGGTTCCCAGGTCCACTCCATAAGCAATCCATTGTGTCCTTGTTATCGCATTTCCTTAAACCCATTGAGATGGACCGAGCAAACCCAATTACACAGATAATGCCTGCGGTAATGTCAGCTCTGGGGGGGTGTCGAGGGAACTGCAGGGCCAGAAACAAGGCCAGCTCTGCTGCCCCTGGGCCGAGGCACACCTCATCCCTGCTCCCGCGTCACTTTCTCTGCCACATACACACACACACGCACACACAAACAGGGCCACAGAAGCAAGGTGCTCAAACAGCACAACACCAGCATGAACACCCAATATTCACGCAAATACGCACACTCAAAGTACACACACTCAAAAGGATGTGTGAGCCCAAACACAATTACAGGAAAACTTCACCGAAGCACACACATACAGCAATCAAACCATGCCCGCCTTTAACAATACAAACTCCTGTGCATTCGGGGTAGGCATACAACCACAAAACACAAACAAAAACTTACAAACATATGTAACACAAATCACAGCAATAGAAGCACAACCAATCACTCATACATAATGCATACATTCAACACACACGGAACACTCTTATGTCACATAGACATGTACATATCAAAACGACATGTGCACATACCCAAAACATACATTGAACACAATTATAAACTTTCAAAGGCGCACCAATGCAGTTTAGGATACAAGACACGTATGGCAAAATACCAAATACAAACTAAACACATACACCAAACACACACACATATCTACCAAAAGTAACAAAAACAGGTAACAAAAATCCACTGGCCCAGAGCACACTGCACCCCTCCAGCTCAAACACAGCTTATGGCTTTGCAACGGACAGGAACGACTTCCTCAGGTACTAGGGGAGGGGAAGCAGGGTCAGAGATCCGAAAGGACCAGCACAGTAGTATTTATTAATTTTTATTTAGGGCATATTTATATAGCGCGGACATTACCCAAAGGAACATTAATCAAGTATTTTTGGATCTCACAGGCCCTTTTAGCTATCGGATCACTCCCCCCTAGGGATGGTACATACAGTTGTTCTACGCCGGCACGCCAGGCGGACTGCAAACACAATCAGGGTTCTCCACGCCCACATACCAGATCCTACACTATCTCACCCCTCAAAGCCACATACCAGCTATAGGCCTCCAGGCAGCCAGGACTACTTGTGTTCTCCGTCCACCTCTGACGCAACTCATCCAGCGCTCTCAGCAGTCTCTACGACCAAAGGCAGGCTCTCGCTCCAAGCTCAGACGTGGGGTGCGATTACTGCTCACCTCAGTTTGTATCTTCATGCAATCTCGTACCCCCGATCCAGGCCTGGCAGCTCCAACTCGACCGCAACTCCCCCTTGCCTTCAGCTAACAGGTCCAGCGCGCATACTGTGCTCCCGCAATCTTCACTCGTACATGCTGCCACTACAATGTTCTCGCCAGGCACCCCTGCGACTTCAGCATCAATCACACCCGGCACAGGATGGGGGGGGGGTTTCGCAGCCCGCACTTGCAACACAGGTTTCTAGCAGCTCCGGCCACATAGCACAAGTACGGCAGCCGCCATCTTGCCGTCGCAATACGCCTCCAGTTTCAATTTAGTTTACTGGCTCATCAGGGTCGATCACCCTCTGCTCTAGGGCTCAAAATGGGAGAAGAGAACACAGCAATTGAAAGAGGCGAAGGCAATATTAAGGGGAGGTCGGCGGGAACGTGCACACGAACAGCGGGAGGGGGGTGGGAACGGGCACACGGACAGCGGGAGGGGGACGGGAACGGGCATACGGACAGCAGGAGGGGGGCGGGAATGGGCACACGGACAGTGGGAGGGGGGCGGGAACAGGCACACGCTGGTTCAAGATGGCACGGCAGAGCTTCTCAAGTAAGCTACTGCCCAGCCGCCATCTTCGGACAATTGACCAAAACAAACCTTCAAAAAAAAAAAAAAAAAACGCCCACCGCCGCAATGACGTTTTAAAGGGGCGGAGAGGGAAAAAATTGCCAGAACGCCCACGAATCGCCTCGGACAATGACGGATGCCTCTCTCTCCCAATGGCTAGCCTCCATTTATGGAGCTAGCCAATTGAACAGAGAGACGGGAATAAGCCACATACTGTTGTAACATAAGATTTCGCCTGCGCGAACGCTGCTGCGCAGCGGACGCCAGGAGAAACCTAATAAAAGCAACCTCATACTACATATGCTTCAGATAATTACAGAGGAGCAAGTCCCTTGTACCCTCTGATATCCCTGATTCCCAAGGGCCCTCCTAAGAAGTTCATAATACACAGGTCACATATCCCCTCTTGTGTTCCTAAGGCGCATTGCTACTCTCAGAAAATGTACCATACAGTGCAATGTTAAAATATCCACAGAGAGTTTCAGGTACAGTAAAGCCACCTTGGCCTGTTTAAAACCAGCCTTTTTTAAAACTCTTTTTAAAAAGTGTTTCCTTTGGAGCGTATAATACGGGCGTAACAGCACGAAGTGAAGGGTATCCTGCAGAGATCTACGATCGCAGCCGCAGGGACCCTTCTGCTCCACCGTTTTGGTAAAACCAGCAGGCACCACTAGGCTGTGATGTATGAAATCCAGCCAAAAGAGCGTCATAAGGAACCTATCCTGGGCACTATAAATTAGATACAGGTAAGGTTCAATGCCCGGGCAAAATTTCGCTAGAATGTGTCTTCTCACTGAGGGTTTTATTATCTCTACATCCTCCCTGCAGGAGCCCAATAAATTCAAAAACTCCCCCTTAACAATATTCCTATCCTTTGCCAATATTTTCGTGGGGTGAGTGAAGAGATCCAGATGACCCGTGGCCTTGAGAGAATCTCTAACATATTTGGGCCAAGGGATATTCATCCCCTTATCCCTTACCAGGCAGTCCTGGATGATCTCTCTTGTCAAGGTGGCCTCCGGGTTTGTCCATATCTTAATCCAACAGCTGACCGGTTTAAACTTTATCCTGTCCTCGATGTAAGCAACACCCAACTCCTCATGTACAGTGAAGCCCGGGATACTTCGTGGCACTTTCAAAAGCCTTCTTAAGAATTTGTTCTCTTCAGTATGGAGCGACTTTGCGTCCACAAAGCCCCAAACCTCACTGCCATAGAGAACCTTGGCGGAACATATTGAATTGTAGAGAATCAGGATCTGGTCAGGAGCCCAACGACCCAGCCTATGTGCATGATTCATAATCGCCCCCATACTTCTAGTTAGTGTACAGCATTTATCCTCCAACAATGATTTAAAATTGAGCCTGGAATCGACCAATATCCCTAGGTATGAAAAGGACTGAACTTTTTCAATACGGTGTGCCCCATCATGTATGTGTATTTCTTTGGGGGCGCGTTTCCTACCTCCATTATATAGGATTTGGCTAGGTTTGCTGCCAAATCCTGGCTCTCCATAAAGGGAATAAAACCATCTAAGAGTGTTTGTAGGCCACTCGGGGTTCAGGCCAAGAGTACTGCATCATCTGCGTAAAGCAGAACCTGAACCCCCCTGTGACCTATCTTGGGCGAATCTACACTCAGCCCAGCCAGTGCTTTCTCTAGACCATTGATATCGAGGGTGAATAGGAAGGGTGCCAGGATACAGCCCTGTCTAACTCCCCTTGTACAGGGGAACTGGTCTGTCAGACTACCCTCCTCATTGTACCTGAACTGGCGGTGGGTATTTCTATTTAGGGAACTCAGAATGTTTACTAGGCCCTGATCCCCTCCCAAACCCTCCATCAGTTCCCACAGTTTGCTCCTATTACCCGATCAAATGCGGCTGTTAGGTCCATGAACGCCAAGTACACAGTTCCTTGGCTCGCTATCGTGCATTTGGCAGTCAGGAGATACAAGTTGAGGAATTGGTCCGTTGTAGAACGGCCGGCCCTAAACCATATTGCGTGTCTGTGATGATCTTGTGTTCTTCTGCCCAGTCTAGCAGGCAGTTAAGTACGACCCTGCCTAAAACTTTCAGGGAGATGGGCCGATTACAGGACGGGCTCTCCCTGTTACCTTTTTTAAAAATTGGCATGATTGTAGCTGTTGACCAAGATTTGGGCATGCCCGTGGACACTGCAGCATTAATGACCCTGGTCAAAATGGGGGCACACAGCTCTACATATGCTAGAAACAAGTCCGGGAGGACACCATATGGTCCCGGTGCTTTGTTTGTAGTCAATCCTTCTATTCCAACCTTAATCTCATTTAGAGAAAAAATGATGGGTTCCCCCTTCCTAGCCCTTCATTGGTTACGAGACAATCCTCATAAGTACTGCAATTATATAAACCATTAAAGTGCTCGTACCAGGTCTCAGCCAGGATATGGTTAATAATCTTGGGTTTATCACTGTGTTGAAAGCAGGGGTCATTTATGGTCTTCCAAAATGCCGTCATGTTTTTAGTGTCTACTGCTTTTCTCAGGTTCTCCCACGCATACTGTTGCATCAAAGATTTACGATGCTTAACACATCTTTATATGAATTTCGACATGCCTTAACCCTAATTTTGTCCCTGGGACAGGTTTTCAAAGCCATTTTCAAATCTCTCAGCACCTTGGAACAGGCCTGATCGAACCAACCATTTCCCTTGGTTCATTTTTTCCGGGCTTGGCCCTGAGGAGTCTATCGATATGCAGTGTGGCACCTTCATAGGCCTAGACCAGCTCAACCCCTGTCACTTCGAGATTCAGGCACCTCACTATATGATGATCTTTGTCTACCATTAATGCTTCGTAGAAGGCTTCAACATCAATTTTAGACCATCTTAGCCCTCTGCCCTGATTGGACACCATTAGCTACCCCTTCAGACCTCTTTTGTCGTGGGTATTGGTGTTGTTTGGATCCCTCAGGACAATGACTAGGGGATTGTGGTCACTAAAACTACTAGATTGTATTTGAAACCCAATAACTCCTGTTTCATTATATAAGATACAAAAATAAAATCAATGACTGAATCACACCCTTTTCCTTTAAAAGTTGGGTTTATCTGCCCTACCTCATCTCCATTGATTAAATCCATAGTATGTTGGAGATCATATCTATCCAGCACCTTGTTAAGCTCCCTTCCCTCTGGGGTATGTTCTAGATGGAGGCCCTGTTCAAGTGAACAGGGGTGCCAAGCACCCTGTATGTATTTCACAGTTGGGCAAAGGTGACAATTAAAATCACCTGCAAGCACCCATTCGTACTTGCGGCCTTCTTGATCAATCTCTCCCTCCAGCCTACTTCCCAGTTCCTTGAAATTAATGAGTGGTGACCCTGGAGTTATGGCATTATAAAAGTTCACAAATAATATATTCTGGCCCCTCATACGTAATTTTAATCCTTGAAGTAAATCAGAGTTCCAGCTCAGATCTTCCCACGTTCCTTTCAGTTTTAGGTCCACGTAGGTTATCAACCCACCCTTTGCTGTTCCTGACCGCCCCTTACTTGCAAGGACAAAAAACAACTTAAAGCCTTCAAGGGCTAACTGGTCTCTATTCCATTGCCATGTCTCTTGTTATGTTATGTTAATATGATTTCTAAAGCGCACGAATACCCGGAGGTGTCATGGCGCTGGACCTAAGTAGCCATGACAGAAGAAAAAGAAAGGGAATGGATACAGTGAACTTAGTTAAACAACCAGGTTTTCAGACTTTTTCTGAAGGTGATGAGTGAGTTGGCCGCCCATATGTCTACTGGAAGGGAGTTCCAGAGTTTGGCTGTGCAGTAGCTTATACTTCGGCCACCCCAATTTGCCGTACGAATTTTAGGTACCAGCATCAATCTGGCGTTGGTAGACCTTAAACATCTACCTGGGTGGTACCATGCAAACAAACTTTTCAGTGGCTCTGGCCCAATGTTGTTCAATGCCTTGTAAGCAAGGCACAGTACTTAAAATTTAATGCGCTGAATCACAGGTAACCAGTGGAGTTTCCGCATACCGTCTGAGACAATTGATATTTTAGTACATCCAGCAAGAGCCTAACAGCGGCATTCTGTACCATTTGCAATTTTTTCAAATGCTGCTTCTGTTACCCGGGATAGAAGCCATTTCAATAATCTAATTTCGAAAGCACTAACATTGTTACCATTGTCCTCCTAAGGTCTGAGGGGATGAAGGGTATAATCTTTTTCAGTTTTCTTATCAGGTAGAATGCAGCGGACACTGTTGCATTAGTTTGCTGAGAAAAGGTAAGTTTGTTATTGATCCACACCCCGAGGTTCTTTGCCTTTTCTACCGGCTTCGGGAGTTCTCCAATATCCACCGGCCACCATAAGTCATCCCATATGGGTCGAAGGTTGCCAAAGATAACTACCTCGGTTTTGTGCGAGTTCAATATAAGTCAGTGTCTACCCATCCAATGACTAACTTCCCTCATACAATTCTGTAATTGTGAAGCAGGTGGAGCTTGATCTTTATGCACCTCAACTACAATCTGAGTGTCATCGGCATATGATGCTAGATTAAAGCCGAATTTTTGAACCAAGATTGCCAACTCTGACACATAAACGTTAAACAGAGATTAACTTAATGATGACCCCTGAGGGACCCCACAAGGGAGTACGTAAGGGGCAGCTTGAAACTGAGCAAGGGTCACAGTCTGTTTCCTGTTATTTAAGAATGATGCTATTAAGGAGAGAGCTGAGTTCTTTACACCTATCTTTCCCAGACGCTGGAGCAGTGTATCATGGTGCACAGTATCGAAGGCTGCCGACAAATCGAGGAGAATCAGAACAGCCGCACCTCCCTGATCCATAGCTGCCCTGATCTCCTCGGTAGCCTTAATTAGTGCCGTTTCCGTACAGTGCCCTGACCGTAAACCAAATTGAGAGGGGTCAAGTAGATCCTTTTCTTTAATGAACTGAGTAAGTTGATTGTTCATTATTTTCTCCGCTATTTTCGCTGGGAAAGGTAGTCTAGCAATTGGACGATAATTATTTGTTATAGTTATATCCAGGTTAGCCTTCTTTATCAAAGGGAGAATGGGGGTCCTTCCAGATGGCCGGGAATGAGCCTGATAGGAACATATTATTAAAAAATATTGGTCAATATAGGACTCACCTCCTTTGCTATACTTTTTAGAACTGCAGGGGGACAAGGATCCAACGGGGAGCCAGATTTTGTTTCTTGAATGAGTTTTTCCACCAGTTCACTATGCACCTGTGAAAAACGAAAAACATCATTCTCTTTGATTTTGGAGATGGGGGGAACTGAGATTTGAGGATTGGAGATGGCGGAGAAATTATTATAAGTGTCATAGACTTTTTTCCTGAAAGTGGTTGCAATGTTATCACAAAGAACTTGACTACTTCCAGCTGTAGATTTATTAGACATGACCGTTAGCTTTTCAACCACCCCAAACAAACCTTTAGTTGAGTTTTTAGCTTGCTCAATTTGTTTGGTGAAATAAGTCTTTTTTTCCTTGATCATAAGGGATTTATAATTGGCTAGTGCATATTTGTAGCTATTTTTATCCTCAGCCTCGTATTTTATTCCCCAGCGCCTTTCTAGCCTGCGACAATTTTGTTTCTCTAGTCGCAAAACTTCAGTAAACCATGGTGCTGATGGTTGAGTGTGATTCCTGTTGTTAAATATTTCCGTTGGTACAGTAGCCTTAAAGGCATCATTTAACCAACTGGTATATTCCTCTGCAGCCTGTATGTTCGTAGTTGGCTGTGTCTGCTCTAGTTGGGATTTTAACATGCTTTTATCTATCTTGTTCCATGCTGTGTATGTGTTTTGCTGCATTTTATCAACCCAAGCTTCAGAGACAGTTTGAGCTGGTAGTCAAAAGTGATTAAGAAATGATCTGACCAAACGCTAGGGTAAATTTCCTTAGCTGCTAAGCCAGGTACTGAGGAAAAAAAAACATCCAGAGTATGGCCAGCCTCGTGAGTGGGCCTATTTACTATCTGTGTTAGCCCCAACATACTCAGGGTCTCTATAAGAATAGTTGTGTCCTTATCTGACATCATCACGAGGTGTAAATTAAAATCACCCAAGATGGTAAATGTTTTTGTAGTAAGGAATGGTTCTTGTAGGCATATAACCTGGAACTTTTTAATATAAGCCACCCATTCAATGTTTTTTAGTTTTGCCGAGAGCCCCGCTATGTTCCATGATAAGACCTTAATGGTGCCTTGACTCGTGGAACTTATACTCTGCAATGACTGCCCGCCAAGGATAGTCAAATGGGTTCCTGCTGTCTGGCCTTTGTCTACTTTGTGGCAGCTAACCATGTCGCTTTCCATGGGAACTGGTGTTAGAGTTCTTTGTGGGATTACTGGGAGACCTCCAGATGAGTGTCTGCATGGAGCAGTCGCTACGGCGGGGGCAGCGCCGTGGTAAAGGCTCCATTCATGTCAGTCAATGTCTTCCAAACTCTGGCTATTTGCCAGAGGAGCACAACGATTGTTTGTAAAAGACAAGGGCCCCCTTTCAATCGCTCCGCTCTGCATTTGCCTGTCTACCTCTCTTCTGGAAGTTGTCCTAGGGTCCCTCTAGAAGAAACCACGCAGAAGCATTTGAATAGATGAATCATTCTCCCCCCTTGGGCCACCCCGGGAATAGGCAAGGAGGTCCTGTACCAGCCCTGGTGATCTAAGGTTTACGATCACTGTGTCTTCTTCAAAACACTTGCTACTGCGGCCTATCCAGGACACCCTTCTTGCCATTAATATTTGCCTATAGTACTCAGGATTAAAATGTACACTTTTATTTAACGAATGGGCCACCTTGTTAATTAACATTTGGGATGTTTCTTCGAGGTTTACCCCAGAGGCTAGAACCCCTGTCAGTACTATTGTATATGTACTCACTGTGGCAAGAAGATCCATAACAGGCAGATTCCTTTTGCCCTTGACAAACCTATTCCCTGCTGTCTCGTTCGCTACAGTTACACCAGTCCCATCCCCCTGACCCCCTGGGCCCTCTTTCCTATTGGCCCACTTTGTTGTGGCATCCTCTGCCCTTCCTTCCTAGTGGGCAGAGCGGTCTCCTTACTTCTTATTTCTTCATTTCTGCCAGTCCCTCTGGGTTCTACTTGTGCACTACCTGCCTGGATGCTATACCTTTCTCCTTGAGATGGGTCCGCCTGTAGTACTCCTCCTGTACTTTCACTGTATCAAGTATCCACACCCTCAACTAGTGAGGGTTGGGGAGTGACTGATGTGGTATCCCCATCCACTGTTCTACCAGTTTAGTCATGTTTTCTTCAAGAGCGCTGATTTTAGTGTAGAAGGAGGCTAATTTGTTGGTAATTAATGATTCCAGCCTTTGCCATAATGGTGAATCCTCCTCATTGGCCAAATCTATCCCTCTGCATTTAGCGCACTGCGAGAAAGCTGTGTCCCCTGGGGTCCCTTTTGGCCTATCCTCCTTTGGTGGTTCTTTCTTATTCACCTTTCTGGGAGCCTTGTTACGCCCCCCCCCCTCATCCTCCCCCTCGTGAACTCTTGACTGAGGCTATGGGGGCACTTGCAGGCATGACATCTCTATTAGTCATGTGTTGATCTAAGCGCGCCCTTTTAGATCGTGTTACCACCTCTGCGGTTTCCATAGGTGGCAACCCGGAGGGCTCTGCTACTTCAACCCTCTCCACCGCCCTTCCCCAGCTCCCTCCCCCCTTGGTGATGACATAGATACCACAGTGGGTTGGCCCAACTCCCCCTTCTCCACTCCATTTTTTGCAATTACAGTTAACATTTCATTAATCGATGGTACGGTTGCTCCTGCCTCAGCACCATCTTTCCCTGGCAAGCTTTGGGCAGTAGTGTCAGTAACCACATTTTTGGGAGTGACAGCCTTCGGTGTCTGTGCTTTAGGTAGCCCCCAATGGACAGTTTTTTTGTGCCATATTAGAGTCCAAGGAGAGTCTTTTGGTGGCCGAGCGAATTTCTTGGTCCAGGGCTGATTCTGCCCTAATAAAGAAAGCATCTAGTGTCCCTTTTAGGCACCCTCCCGCTCTGCCTGGTTTGATCCTCTCTTTGGACATCATAAATCGGAGACCAAAAAGCAAGTGGATGTCTTAGTCTTAAATGGTTCCACACACAAAACTTAGTAAACCCATCAGGACAAGGATGTAAGCACTGTCTGGACCCAATTTTTCTAAAGAGAAGTGGAAGAGGGATTTTAGCTTTCCTTTCAAGAAAAGCAATTTCATCATCATCCAAACCTTTATTTCAGCTCAATGGCCATGAAAGAGAAAGTTAAGACACAATACATAAGATAAATTAAATAGTAACAACATTTAAGAATGCAAGGAAATATGTACACTGTGATAATGGTGCTCCCACAAAAGAAACAATGAGATATAACTAGAATATAAGAAAATTAAATATGCCGATTGTGGATAAGTCAATGTTACCATGTTTTAAGCAGAGAACATATGCGCCTTTGCACTTGTTAGTAGTGGTAAAGTGCCTAGAGTCCTAAAGCCAGCAAAACAAAGTCAGTAAAAACAGGAGGTCTGAAGGCAAAACGTCAGGGGAAGCCATACTAAGGATGCCATGTCTAACAGTTGGTAAACCCATTTTGCACTTCAGAATGGAAAAATGGGTTTAGTACAAATGAATAAGACATTTCTAGTTCACATTTTTTTTAATCAGAAAGTTTACATATGCAAAATTCTTTATTGCATTGGGCTCTTGTGAGTAACAGCAGGGAGAAAGTAAAGAAAAAGAACAAAAAGTGAATTGTTAACAGAAGGAAAGGGAGTGAAAACAAAAGCACAAAAAGAGGAGGATACTGAGGGAGGACTTCTAGGCAGGAAAGGGAAGAGTGATGGACAGAAAAGTAGAGGAAATGACAGAGAGAGAGAAAAGGAAGAGGAACAAGACAAAGTTGACAAAGAGGCTAGGGAGGTGAGGGAGGAGATGGAGAAGGGGGTCGAGAAGCGCCCCCCGTTGTAGGGAAGTGCAGCATGAGAACACTGGAAGACAGGGGTGCAACAAAACCTAAACTTTGGGAGGAGGGCTATAACTCCCAGTCAGGCGGCTAGAGCACTGGTGGTGTCTGTTACAACAGCCATTTTTTACTTGGAGGGAGGGAACGCATGGAAAGCCGGTATTAAAAAATTAAAGAAAAAGAAAAAACGTACATTCTAGGCACTTTCTCACTGCGTCTCTTCTCCGAAGCCCCTTGCTCTGCCTTAACAGGAAGCACACCCAGGCTCCCAGTCAGCCAATCACAAGACTGCCTTAACAGCCTTGTGATTGGTCTGAGCCTTGTGGTGTGGCACTCAGATGCTGAAAGGGAGCCTGGGCATGTTCTCCATGCACACTGTAATGCAGCCTGCTTGGAGAACATGTGAAGTGCGCATGAATGTTTGAACGGCCTAAGAGGGTTGAACAAACAGTCACTGCGCACTTAGGAGGGTGCTAACACTCCTACCCTGCCCTGCTCTGTGAGCAGAGCAGCCCCACCCACCCCGTCATGCAAAGTGCGGCAAGTAGTACAAAATAAAATGATAATAAGTTATTATCATTCTATTTCCCCTTTATTTCACTGCTAAAAAGCAGTGGGGCTGCCTCCACTGCCTTAGCGGAGGAATCACCACTGCAACCACTGGAGTATTTTTAACTCTCCTTTTCCCTTTCCCCCACCTACTTTTGACCAGTTTATAATGTTGACAATATAGTATCTGCCAAATTTTTATTTGCATATGTTAAAAGTCCTGGATGGGCCTGCAGCTAGCACAATAACAGATGGAAACTTTGACAAATACCTATGATTAGTCATTTGGTCTCAAACCATGTTGTATGGCTCCTTAGACAAAATATTAGGTAGAATTCATTGCTGAACACTTTTTTCAAGGTTCAGGCATACTAGGAACTTTATCTAGTGAGGTAATTTATACTTGTGAGGCATGCATTCATCCAGTGGAGGAGATATGGCCTTGAACAAGGGGAACCAAGGGGCATATTATCAAGGAACAGCGTTAAAATTATCGCAGCTTTAGCAGCAGAAAACTGTCGCTAAAGTGGCGATAATGGGCTTGATAATATGCCCTTGAGAATTCCAATAGAAGCCAATGTTCACAACAGAACATGGGTTTCTATTTAAATTCTCAAGGGCATATTATCAAGCCCATTATCGCCGCTTTAGCCGCAGTTTTCTGCTGCTAAAGCAGTGATCATTTTAACGCGGTTCCTTGATAATATGCCCCCCGGTTCGAGTCCCCGCCTCAGCTCAACACCCTCTGATTTTGTAAAAATCAGTTATTTCAACTACAACTAATAAAAGTTGCTTACCAATGTGAATGAAGTAATACAATAAAGTGCAGGTCTTAATCAGAAGCTAGATAGAAATAAATACACGTACAACAGTAGTATGACAAATTCTGCCATTCTTTTTATGCATCAACCTAATAGGAGGCAATGGCATATATGACATCAGTGTGTGGTTGGTAACCCTTAGTAAAGTGCCGGTCGTGCAACAGAATTATTTACGGTTAGATAAGATCAGAAATTGTTGTTATTAGCTTCTTGTCGCCAGTTAATCTCCCTGTACCTAAATAAAAATGTAACGTCATCTGGTTCTGGACAGTGCTATCAAAACCACAAAAACGAAACGTCAGTACCTCAGTAAATTCTTGGAAAAATAAATCAAATACAGACATCCTGCTTCAAGTCTTCAACTGTGACAATTGTACCCAAGTAAACAGCTCTGTAGACTAGGTGAAATTTAATTGCGCAATGAGTACATTAAGAAAAGAAAGACAGAAGAAAATAATTAACCAGAGAAAATGAATATTTGCATCTTCGAAGACAGCAGTTTAGGATAAAGCAGGTTTATAGGAGCAAAGCAGGCGATCTAGTGGTTTAATTGTTTACTGTGGAACCAGGAGATATGGGTGTTGTTTTGCTCGTTCTTCTTCGCAGCAAACAACTAATAACGCATCAAGGGGCATATTAGCAAGAACCTCATTAAAATTATCGCCGTTTTAGCGGCAGGAAACTGTCGCTAAAACGACGATAAGGGGCTTGCTAATATGAGTTATAGAATTCCAATAGAAACCCGGGGGGCATATCATCAAGGCCATGCGATAATTATCGCTCATCACTCTTAGCACAAAGATAATTATCGCCGGCCAACTCTGAATTTTATCGAGGTGATAGCGTGCTATCAGCAACGCTTATCTCCAAAACGCTAAAATTCAGAGCGCAAGCTGCCAATTGTGCGATTATCGCTGGAAATACAGCGATAATCACACAAGGTTTGGCAAAAGCTTGCTGATAGGGCAAGGCATACTTAGCCATGATATCCACCGTACATAGGATATCATGGTTAAGTCAGTTTTGAAGAAGGTAAGGAAAGTAGCCATAACAGAGGTTATCGCTACTTTGCTTGTCGCTCTGCAGGTTCGCGGGCCCATTGATAATTGGAGAAATGTTGCTTAGCGACATTTCTCCAGTTATGTCAGGGCATCTCATTGGAGATGAAAGCTGGGCTTTGGGGGAAAGGGCGATAATGCAAGGATTCACGCGATGATTCAGAAAAGGGGGTGGTGATGAACAGAGTGTCTGAATTAAGCAGACCACTCTTACCCAGTCCAAAGATCAGGGCTTGATCCATCACCGTTTTTCAGCTCACTGCACCATCCCAGCTCAGAACTTGGCTATATGCAAATTAGTCTGACCCTGGCCCAGTGCATCATGGGAACAGGGCAGACCAAACTACCAAGCCAATTCTTATACTGGGAAGGAAAAAAGCTACCGGGGACCGGTTTCTGGCATTTCAGCCGTCTTCGGCCCGGCTTGCTTGAATCCTGATGGTGCAATGAGCTAGGGATAGATAATTGGAGAAATGTTGCTTAGCGACATTTCTCCAGTTATGTCAGGGCAGAAACGCCCACTTTGCATCTCATTGGAGATGAAAGCTGGGCTTTGGGGGAAAGGGCGATAATGCAAGGATTCACGCGATAGCATGACCTTGCTGATTAGGCGTTAGAATTATCGCCGCTTTCCGTCCAAAAACGGATGCTAAAGCGGCGATAATTTTATCCCTGGGGCTTGATGATATGCCCCCAGGTTAGATGTGCAGGACATCTAACCTGGGCTTCTATTGGAATTCTATAATGCATATTAGCAAGCCCATTATCGTCGTTTTAGCGGATGTTTCCTGCCGCTAAAATGGCGATAATTTTAACGAGGTTCTTGCTAATATGGCCCCAAGTTATTAACTTCCTGCTAAATAGTATATAACATTGCCACTTGTATTGAGAATCCCAAACTTTACCTGTAGATGCTCGCCAACATACATGTGGTCATGTACAACCAACTGCTCTTTGTGTGTTGCATTGTGCAATGTCTGAAGTGACCTGATTGCTGTGGAAGGGATGGGTGCTTGTGTGACCCCTTCACTCTGCCATTCTCCTTTAATACATATGCGTTGAGCATGGACCTAATACTAGGAACACAAGAGAGATTTTCCTGAGACGCACATTACGGGTGTACACTCTGTGGTGCTTGGTACTCCCGTGGCAGGGCTTCTCTGTGATCTCCAACTATGGGGCATATTAGCAAGAACCTCATTAAAATTATCGTCGTTTTAGCGGCAGGAAACTGCCACTAAAACAGCGATAGTGGGCTTGCTGATATGCGTTATAGAATTCCAATAGAAGTCCAGGTTAGATGTCCTGCACATCTAACCTAGGCTTCTTTTGGAATTCTATAATGCATATTAGCAAGCCTATTATCGCCGTTTTAGCGGCAGTTTCCTATCGCTAAAACTGCAATCCTTTTTTCAAGGTTCTTGCTAATATGCCCTCTATGTATCTTTGAATGTGTTTTAGGTGTCTATTATTGCAGTTGTCTGCCTGTGAGTGAGGTCACAGTGTAGTTTGCAATTAATGTACTTTAGCAAACAGTGTGTTTATCATTTCTAAGTGCACATTATCTGTCCGCGTGGGAGAGTTCAGAAATTGAGGAACATCTTGTTTATTATCACCAAATGAAAAATGTTCCTTTAATTGCACACAAACCTTGCTTGAACCTGAACTGTAGTAACTCTTTGTTCAGCATCCTTGCAGTTTAATTGTAACCTGTTTGAGTCCAGCTGGGGTTTCAGGAAGGAACAGAAACAAAAAAACACAAAATTGATGAGTGGAATGCTTGCCTTTATGGCACGCATTGGTGACTATTCTGGGCCGCCGTCATATTCCAATGCATTCTGGGCCTTATTTATGAGAAGTGACGCACCAGCAGCGTAAAAGTGACGCACAGCCTCATAAATAAGGCCCTATGTATTTTTCTAGCTATTCCAATACAGACATGGGCCACCCATATGGAAATCTGCCTTTTCCAGTAGGGGCATTCCAGCCTGAATTGAGTGCAGCCTCCATTAAAATAAAAAGCAAAAAAGGCTATCTCAAACTTGTTTTTTGCTTGTTTGGCCTCATTATACAAATGTATCTTGATTCCTAAGGCACAGTAAACACAGAAACCATGTTAGAGAATGAAGGGCCTCCTTTACAAGCCCAGTGCACCACTGGTGCATCACTGTTTATGATGCACCAACAGCGCAATGGGTTTGCCCATATTTACAAGGCAACGTCAAGTCACCCTACGTGACTTTTCATGGCATTACTCTGCGTGAAAGGGGCGTTCCATGGGTGTTGCTGTGGGTGTTACCCCACAACATCCATGGAACCTGACCCATTCCCAGATATGCAATGTTTTGTAAAGTTGGGATTGTGTTAGAATCCCATGCCTCCTCAGAAAAGGCATAGGAGTGGCGCAATGAGGAGATTTTTCCTCTTTCTATGTGTGCTGCATTTAGCATCACGCATAGAAAGTGGAAAAATGCCATCAAAAATTGTTTTTACGCAGAAAAACAATCATCCCCGCAACTCAGGCACCCTTGCAACATGGCTCAAGGGTTTCTGCGTTAGTGCAAGGCTGCTGTTTGTGCATCGGTGCAGGGGAGAAGAACAGGAATGTGCCGTATCTTGTAGGTACAGAACATTTCTTCCCATTTATTTTGATGCACTTCAGTGCAGCAGGAAGGGTTGCTGATCTGCAGCTCGTCAAAATATAGTAAATGAGGCCCAAAAACGTTGGTCGTATTAGTGAAAAAAGCAAAAAATAAGTGGAGGAGGCCTGAATCAATCTCCTCCACTGGTCATTTTTTTAGGCCTCATTCCATTCACTGTGTCACTTTGTTGTAGTAGTAAGTCAATTAACTTATTCTATTCATGGCTTGCTCTTCTCATATTTGTATATGTTTCCTAGTGTTCTTTATGTTGTAGGAACCTTGTACTGTCCTGAGATGGCATGTGCTCCTCTGTCTTCTATTATATACCCATTGTATCAGGTTACAGCCTGCATGTTGATGTGCAGATTCCAACGGTCTTGTTGAGCCATTGTGACTGGGGTGTTGGGCATCTGCAATTTGTCATGGTGGGGGCTCTATATTCAATAGAGTTCGTTAAAATATCTCTGGACTCTGTTGTTCATTTCCAGCTACTAATCATTGTGGGCACGAACGTGCTTAAGTTATCAAAGAGACTTTACTTGTTTCAGGGGTATGTGCTGACCGGCGGTGGCGATCCGCACGCCATAACTCCCCGCACGACCGCCATTTAGCCTCACCATATTACCATGGTGGGGGGGTACTGCAGCGGATGGAAAGAAGGTCCCCCGCTTTTCCGCTGGCAGGCAATCATCATGATTATGTGGTAAAGATTACTTATTGTTTTAAACTGGTGTGGTGTCCATTTGTAGAGTTTTCACTGTATTACTGTATGTGTTCACAAATGCTGTACACACTGCCTCGGAGATAAGCCTGTCTGATTGTGCCAATCTGCCAAGGGGGTGAGCAGGGTTTATTTGAGGACTGTATCCTCCTTTCCCTGACCAGAAGCAAGATTCCCTATTTGGTCAAAGGTTCAAGCCATTGCCAACTAGAGACCCCCATTTCTAACAGGTACCATTACATCAACAGAAAAGTTAGCAAGCTTCAAGCTCTGTCACTTCATCCTCTGTAGACTGGCTGTTTCCCTGACAACTGGTTCTTCAGATTTATGCCTCTTTTCTGCTGAAAGTTGACATCCCATTTCATGCTGGCCAGAGCATCTGTCTGCCTGCTTTTTTTGCTCCACCTCTTCCTTCAAAGGAAGAGGAGAGACTCCATTGTTTGGACTCGAAGAGAGCTCGCTCATTCTATCTTGGTTGCACCGAAGACCATCGGGTGGATGCTCAACTCTTCAACTGGTTTACAGGAGCAAAGAAAGGCACAGCTGTGTAAAGCATCCCATCTCTCAATGGATTGTACTCTGCATCAAGATCTGCTATGCATTAGTCAGGAAGCAGTCTCCTGAAGGTTTGAAGGGCCATTTAAACAGGGCCAAGTGTGCTACTACTGTGTTGGCATGTGGGGTAAATGTCATGGAATCTGCCGAGGTGCTACGTTGGTGTCACTCAACATGTTCATAAAGCACTACTGCATGGACAGGCAGGTCCATAGAAATGACCATTTTGCCTGTTCAGCCAGACAGGATTTTCTGGTTTAACACAGTTCACAGACTCACATCCAGAGACTATTGCATGGGTATCTGTTCTACTGAGAGTAATCTGAGGTTACAAGTCTCTATCAGAAGAGCAGGTAACTTAACTTTAATGATGCCTTCTCTAGTAGAGACTCTATCTAACTGCAGATTCCTCACAGACTCTGCAATCGTCCCTGCTCTGTTAACTGGGATCTTAACCCTAAGGTCCAATTAGATACAACACACTGGTCAAAACATTGTTTTTTTTTGTGGCTCTGCATTTTTTGCATGGAAATATTCATAAAAACGTATTTCAGTGGGCCGAGGTGGCGCTTATATGGGCATTGCAACATCACTTCCGATGTGGATGATGCTGACTCACAGCGAATCAACACCACCAACCGATGCACTGAGGTACTGCTCAAGATTTTCCGGACCCAGTCTGATGCCTGGTGAAGAGCAATATTTCAATGTGTTTTTCATTTCACTCCCTTGTGCTCCGAGAGGCCTTTGTTTTTACAAATTAGAACAATCTGCCCTCTAGGAGTGGAATGTTCTAATAGCCTTAGAGCCCTCCATGGCAGGCTCTACTGGCCATTAAAGGTCCACTCCATTGTTAAAGGGTCTTGCCTTCGGCTCAGGCCTTTAGGGCTAAAGCAGGCCTTCAATGACTGGTAGAGCCTGCTACGTTGGGCTCTAAGCCTATAATGTCAGGTTCCAAATGTGTACAGCAAAATGCTTCTGCCTGTAACTATAGTCTCACTTCATGGTATTTGATGGGGCCAGGGGTAAAAGGGTAGAATTTTCTGTTTTACTTTGAAGTATGCATACAAATTGTAGAGGTCGACTAGTTGCAAAGTGTAGCATGCGAGGGATTTATAAGGGTGTTGTCTTGGCAACAACAGACATTTTGAGTGCATACAAGAGCTCGAGTGCTACCTGAGATGTTGAGAGATCTGTGCAGATCACTTGTAGGATTTGTGCTTGACAGTGCGGTCATTTAAAGTCAGTACTGAGCGGGTTTTATCAGACTTTGTGGGGAAAGTCTAGGGCTATATGCTGGTAATTGATTGTTTGATAAGAGAATCAAAGCACTGGGCTAGTGAGAGCAAGGACATGGGAAAAAGTACACAACTACTAGACACATCACAAAGAACACTGGGAATCGTAAACAGAGTTAAATATAGAAAACCTAGAATTAATTCCATTGACTTGAAGCTATCTCCCCTTTAAACAACACAGGAAGAAACACCATAAAGGTGATGTTAACCATAATCATTAACATGTTTTAGATACACAAGAAGTAGGGCATGATGTTCCTAGTCTAAGTCACCCATTTGGATAATGGGCGGGGTGCTGGGACAGCCGCCAGGGGTGCGGCGGTCCCGCACCGCCAATTAGGATGTGACCGATACCCCGCGGGTCGCATTCCACATCTTTGACATTCCAGCGGGTGATGCTGTAAGCAGCTCTCGCTGCAATGCCAAAGAGGCATACTGTGCTTTACCATGCACAATGTGACAGGCATCATGCGGTGCCTGCCACCTTTTTCATGGCAATGAAGCGAGGTACCATAGGTAACCCCAGTGGCGCCACTCCCCCCCATCCCCCCCAGGGGCCCCAAACTGGCCCCCAAAGTCATTCTCCATGGCGGTGTTCCACCGTGAAGTACATCCCCTGTAGGGAAATGGACCACCTCAACAGCTTTGAATTCTCACCCCTCCTCTACATCAACCATCTGAGGGGCCTGTGGTTGGTCTGGACCCGGAAGTGAGTCCAAAACAAGAATCGTCTCAACTCCTTCAGTGCCCAGACCACAGCAAATGCCTCACGCTTAATTGCACTCCACCTCTGTTCCAGTGGATGTAACTTCCTACTGATGAAGGCTACAGGTTGGTCTAGGCCCTCCTCATTTATCTATGAAAGAAAAGCCCCTACCCCATGCTCTGAATTTCCGTCTGCTCAATGAATTCTTTAGATAAGTTGGGCACCTAAATCACGGGCGCCGTGCACATGGCAGTCTTCAGGGCATAAAAAGCCTTCTGACAGGTGTCAGTCCAGTTCACTCTCTTGGGCTGCTTCCTGGAAGTCAGCTCTGTCAAGGGCGCAACAATCCTGCCAAACCCCTTGACAAACCTCCTGTAGTACCCTGTGAGTCCTAAAAAAGCTCTCACCTCTGTCTGGGTCTTCTAGGGGTTCCCAAGCCAGGATAGTATCAATCTTGGGCTATAGGGGAGCCACCTGGCTGCTCCCAACTTGGTGTCCCAAGTACACCACTGAACCCTGCCCGATCTTGCACTTACTCGCCTTGATCATGAGACCTGCTTTCCGCAGCACTTCCCGAAGGTGGCTCAGATGTTCTTCCCAACTGTTGCTGAACACTGCGATGTCATCCAGGTAGGCGGCACTGAAATCCTCCAGTCCAGCAAACACCTGGTTCACCAACTTCTGCCAAGTGGCAGGGGCATTCTTCATCCCAAAGTGCATAGCCTGAAATTGGTAGTGCCCATCTGGTGTGGAGAATGCTGACATCTCCTTTTTCCTATCGGTTAAGGCGATCTGCCAGTAGCCAGATGTTAAATCAAATGTGCTGAGGTACCGGCCAGCCCCTAACTGATCAATGAGCTCATCAGCTCTGGGAATGGGTTGCACGTCAGTCCTGATGACCGAATTGAGTCCTCAGTAGTCCACACATAACTAGAGTTCTGGCGTGACACCTGTGCAACAGCCTTTGGGACCAAAACCACTGAGCTGGCCCAAGGACTGTTGGTGGACTCAATCACCCCTAATGCAAACATCTTGGACACCTCATTCTTGATGCAAGCTCTCCGCCTATTAGTCACTCTGTAAGTTTTGTGCTTTACAGGAGGACTGCACCCAATGTCCACATCATGGATGCACCAATAAGTGACACTAGGAGTCAGGAAGAACAGATCAGGAAACTGTCCAAACAGTTGGCGACAGTCATCCTACTGGTCAGGGGTCATGGAGGTAGAGGTTTACACCCTCCACTGACCCCTCTTGCTCTGTTGCAGACAGGCGGTCAGGAAGAGGCTCAGTCTCCTCTTCCATTCCATCATCTGTTGCTAGGAGCATGCCCACTGTGGACCTCCCTACGTGGTGCTTCAGGCCGTTTACATGTAGGAGACCACAAGTAGGTGATATCACTCTTGCGCTCCACCACCTCAAATGGTCCGGTCCACTTATCCTGGAACACACAAGGCTCCATGGGGGCCATGACCCAAACTTTGTGACCAGGCTAACACTCGATCAGAGTGGCATTCTGATTATACCACTGTTTCATCTCTTCCTGACTGGCTTCTAGATTTGCCTGAGCATTTGTCTGAAACACCGCGTTTGGTTTCTAGAGGTTCACAAAATAGTCGACAGGCTCCTCATGTGAGTTCTCCTTTCCGATTCAATACTGCAGTCGCCCAGGCCTCACAGAGCGTGTTGTCTCGTCCTTTGCTCTAGGCCGGTAGGCGACACGGTGGGCAAGTGAGGTTTTTTAGAATGACGTGTCCAACCTAGGTGCTGTGGCGAAAAGTCTGGCCCTGAAGAATCTGCCCAAAATATGTGAAGCAGAGTAACATGTTGGCATTTGGCAGTGGTATGCATATATAGCATCCTACTTTGCTTTTATGTTTGATTGCGTGCACTTAGAAAAGAATAAAGTTGTTGCGAGTTGATGGAATCTCCTCAATTTTAATCATTTATTGACACATTGTGGAGTGTGATCTCTTGCCACTTCACTGCATGCACTTTTACACAATTACATTTTGTTTTGGACACTTTTTCTTTGGGCAAAATGACCGCCAATGATGATAAAAATGGGCTTCTCTGGTGAGTACCTGCCAGTTACCCTGTAGGTGGTGCGCCCGTGAGGGGTCATTTTGCTTTTTCACATTTTTTTGCACAAATGTTGTGTGTATGGGACTGTAAGAAAGAGGATTCTAATGAGGTATATGCTGTACGAGTCCCAGATTTCTTTAAAACTGTCAACAAAGTGTTAAAAAGGGATTTTATGTAACATATTAAAACTTGTTACAAACTTAAGTTGAGTGAGGGTTATGTAGAAGACTACAAGACTTCACATGGACTACAAAAAGAAATACTATAGAATGAGATTTCTGTAGCCTCAGGGGCCTGGTCATTTTATTGTTTATGACTTTTTCAGTGGAGGGTGACCAGGGCTCCTTTTTTTCCCTCTATGCTCCTTATTGAATGTACAAAGCTCTGGGGTCAACCCATACCTGGTCATTAAATCTTCTTTCATGTGGACATAGGAATTCTGCTCCTCAGAGGGAAAGTCTAACAAGGTATCCTTCCCATCACTGAGAAACCGCCCCTACAACCCCGCTCCCCAATCCTTCTCAGGGACCTGGTGTCAGGTCAAATCTACTTCATAGGCCTTAAACCATTCCCCAATATCTTCATGTTTATGGAACTCCTTAATGACATCTTTGGGAATAAATACTAGCATTTCAGCAGGCACGGATGGTGTGCTGCCACCCGAGGGACTAGTCTCTAAACTTTTTGCTTTCAGATCCAACTCCCTCAACCCTCTCTCTTGCTCTAAAAGCATCTCTTTCTCTTCTAGGGCTACATTTTCTCTCTGAAATGCCAAATCATTATCCTCCCTCCCCAGCTTGAGCTTCTTGAGGTCAAATTCATGCATCCAGTTTCTCTCCCTGTCCTCTAGCTGTTCTGGAGACAGGCACTAAGAAGAAACACTGCTGCCTGCCCTGGAAGGTGCTTTCTCCCCAGTCAGGCCCAATGGCCCCTCCAGCTGCCCATCCATTCTCTCTCCCTCCATTCTAGGCTCTTCAGGGTGCTCACTGGCTTCCCTAGATTCCAATGCAGGCCCTCTGTGCACCTTTTGGTATTCCTCTTTCTTGGTGAGACCTCTCCTGGAGATTTTGAATTGCTTAAAAACAGCTTTAAGGTGTGGCACAATGTAGGTATCAATCCTCTCTTCTTCAAAATCTAAATCCATAAATGCATTCTATGTTGGTTTACTCAAGGTAAGTATTGGAAGTTCTCAAAAAATAGTCCCAGAAAAATTCTACTAAAATGTATGTGGTCACGTTATGGTCTGCACTCACTAGTAGTGCACACCAATGACTGTATATGGTTCACAAATGCAAGTCCAAATCCTGACCGCTGACCACCAATGTTAGAGATGGGGGTCTCTAGTTGGCAATGGCTTGCACCTTTGTCCAAATAGGGACCCTTGCTTCAAGTCAGGGAAAGGGGGATATAGTCCTAAAATAACCCCTGCTCACCCCCTTGGTAGCTTGGCACAAGCAGACAGGCTTATCTCAGAGAGAGTGTGTAAAGCATTTGTGAACACATACAGTAATACAGTGAAAAGACTACAAATGGGCACCACACCAGTTTAGAAAAGCAAGTAATCTTTACCAGACTTAACACAAGACCAAACGACAAAAATTCACAATACAGTAATCAAAAATAAGACTTTAAAATGGTAGAAATAGCTTAATGCAATGTAGATGAAAATGCAACACTTTACTCTCAAAGTACCTTGGAAGCGTCACGCAATACAAACAAAAGGGTCGCAGGGAAGTTGATGCGCTGGTTCCTTACTGTAGCACAGGGGAGGTGATGCGTCCGTTCCTTACTGGAGAGGAGGGGATGCGTTGGTTTCTTACTGCATTCATGTTACGATGCAACAAGATGGCGCCCCTATGCAATGTGACAACATGGCGTCTTTAATGCGATGCAACAACGTGAATGCAATGCATGCACGCCCGCCGGTTGTATGGCAAAAATGAACTTTGGGCCCGCGACAGGCCCTGCGTCATGCTTCTCCGGTGATGCGATGGCGACCTCTGCGGCGGCGGCATGCTTCTCCAGTGATGTGACACACTTTGTCTGCGATGCGACGGTGAACATTTGTGGTGGCGGCACGCTTCTTTGGGGATGTGACGGCAACTTCTGCGGCAGCGACGCGCTTCTCCTCATTGTGTCACGCTTCACGCTCCCAGCAACACGCAATCTCTCAGAGGGCCCAAACAACCGCAGTCACCTCACTGCAGGTAGAATTTCCCAGCAAGGGAATTCAGGGTGAGCTGATGGTGAAGTCTTTGTGTCCCTGAGACTTCAGAACAGGAGGCAAGCTCAGCTTCAAGCCCTTGGAGATCTTTCTCAAGATGGTGAAAGTACACACAAAGTTCTATTTCTCCTTTCTTTGGCAATTAGTAACCACTGAAGGCCAACACCACACAGTCACCAGCTCAGGGGTAGTCTCCTCATTCATCTTCCTTGGTTTCTTTCCTCAGCTAAGGTTTGTCTTGATTCCCAGAAGTGATCTAAAGTTCTGGGGTCTGGGCCCCAATATTAATACTGTAAAATCCTTTGTTCTCCGAAGGCAGAGAGTGTCTGTACCAAGCCCAAACCACTTCTGTCCTCCTTGATGCAGCTTCCTGGCAGGAGGCGGAGACAGCATTGTTTGAGAGCAGACCTGGCCCAGGTAGCTGAAAGGAAATCTCCTCCCCCTACTCTCTATTCTATGAGGGGTTAGGTTAGTGAAAGGAAATATCTGCCCCCTACTCTCTATTGTTTGAGGGCTCAGGTCAGTGAAGGGAAATCTCCCTGTACTTGGTCTAACACTGATGGTGTGGATGTCCGGTACTGATTAGAGGTGTCAGACATTTTTTATATGGTGTTCTGTGTAACTGTCAAGGAAGATTGGCTTTTTATTTCTAATTGAAGAAAACTATGGGCGAGGTGCATTGAATTGTCCCCTTATGAGAACAAAATTACGTAGGGAAAGATAATAGTTATCAGTACGTTCAGACTGTTCTATTATATAAGTAACTGACACAATTAGCGTCCTTGGGACAGGGTCTTTTGTTGTTGGTTAATGTCTGAGTGGAGGGCGACCCAGTCCAATTTTCCCTCTGAGCTCCTATCTAGGTTGCCAGGTCTAACAGCACCAGTAAGACCGCTTTCAGAGTCAAGAATGGCAGAGAACAGCTGTGTAGTGGTTTTGAAGGGGCAGCACATGAGAAATATGAGGACCAGATTGAGGTCTCATTGGGGCACTCACAATAAGAGTAGGATCAAACCTTTCAGAAAACGAATCAGGTGACTTGGGCAGGGAGGGTTACTTCAGCAGCTGCAGGAAAATCTAAATAGCAAGTGATCCTCAACAGTGCCTAAGACAAGGCCTTGCTAGGCTAAACACAAAGCAAACAGCAACACTTCCAAAAACATGGCAGATAGGGGGTCCACATGGCGTGAAAAGCAGCATGTTTTCATAAAAAACAAACGTTGAGACAGAGAACAAACCCAAACCATGGAAGGGGACAGTTCATGAGAAATCACCATCCACAAGAATACTTAACAAGCATTTGCAATGCAATAGGTCTCGCATTATTAATGTTTGAGCTATTGGCATTGATAAATAATGCAACACCAATAGCTCAAACTTTAATAATGCGAGACCTATTGCATTGCAAATGCTTATTAATAAGTCCCATCAAGAAGTGACCTGTGAAATCGTGCTAGAGTGCATACATGCAAAATTTTAACCAGGCGCTTTCTAAAAGGCTGCCCCAACAAAAAATAAAAGTATTGAAGATCTAGAGTTGGTAATGATGGCTGCTGTCTGGTGTCCGTGGATGTGGCCCCCGGAGCCACTGTGGAACTCATTTGCCCATTGGAGGTGAGGTGTGGAGGGCTGTGCAGGTCTAATTAGGTAGCATGCAGTAAATTGTGCTTGCATTGCAATAGGATTTTTACGTATTAGAGCAGGTTTATTTGATGACAGTGGTATATCAAATATCCATGTAGGCTGGATTCTGGCATGATGATGGTGTTGTCCAAACCGGCACACTGTGCATGCTAATAATGGTGCATTACAGAACAGAACACGCATTTGCAAAGACAGTATGTCCGATGTTGGCTTCCAGACTTTTTATTTTGTCATTGCTTGTTTTGAGATATTTTTGGGCAAATATGTTTGCACTAGGAAGCAGGTGGGCTGTCATCAATCTAAAATAACATTGTCTGAAAGCAAAAATATGTATTGTCTCGAAAAGCATTCATTGCCATAATGATCTCTGGCACTGAGGGAAACTGTTCTGTGTGTGGATGTGTTCCTTGTCAAAGGACAGAATGTTGTCAGTCACAATGAAGTTAGCCAACGGCTGAAATGGGCAGACCCATGGCGCCTGCCTGTATGCTATAGAGTGCAGAATTAAAATCCAAATGACACAATAAAAAGCCAATGGATGAAGAGGACTGTTGTTTATCCACTATAAGTAAGAATAGTATGGCATATCATTTTAGTAAAATCACAAGGTCTTCGCTAATGCCAGACCTAAAAATATAGATTGTGGGAAGAAAATTCTATTTTATATTCTGGGAATGCCATGATTCTGACATAAAAGTTATGTTTGATATAAGGAAAGGGCAGATATGTATTCTGTCACGAAACTTGCGCTTTAAATGCCTACTTGTATCTTGATAGTGGGCTTTAAGTACAGTACACAGCAATGTAGAACTTGACATGGCAACATTTGCTTATCATGCCAGGGCAATGTGGACAATAGTGTTCTAACAGTATCCATGGCCTAACTGAGAATATTAAGGTTTGAAACCTGAAACTGTAATAAGTACACTGCCCACCCTAGTCACAGCACCCTTAAGGGTAAGTAGCTCTGGCACCCTGAGCAGGCCATTGGCAAAGTGAGCTCCCTCCGGTCACGTGACCAGCAATGGCCTTTCGAAGCACTGGTGATCATAGCTCACAGGCTAATTCTGAGAGGTACCCAGGCCAATAAGAGCTGTAGCTCTGGTATACTGACAAACCGAGGTTCATGTTATAAAAAGGGAAAATATTTATCACATACTCCTAACAAGCAGTCAGACAGTGATGAATAATATATGCCGGCGTGGAATTTTAACCCAAGGGTGCTCGTCTCATTTAAAGTGCGGACACAATGCATCACACAGGTACTGTGTCTTCAGTGACCCAAATGTTAGTCTGATTTCAATCCACGTGTTCACTTGTTTTTGAACCTGGCACACAAAGGGCACATACATGATCCAGGTTATTGTTTTAGAAACATATTGCTCACAGTTACTCTGTCAGCTGCTTTATTTTAATAGTTTCATGTTAGTTCCCATTCTGAACTGCCTTTAATCTATGTGGAATTGTGCAAGAATACATGAAAAATTGTGCTGTAATACATACTGTTTGTACACACTTTTCCAAACATTTTTGTTGGAGGGGTGAGATCCCCCCTCCTAATCCCAATCTACTGAAAAGAACCCGAGTCATGTGCTAACATCGCTTACACAGTAAAATGCAGTGAATTTCAGCTTGACCCCGTAAAACCAGCTAACCCTTAGGAACCCAAGGCACTCCCCTTGCTATCCTTGTTCATAGGGGCCATGAAGGCAGCAGCAGCTATTTAAAATAATGCGTACTTTCATAGTTTCACTTGTTGCTCTTTCTTTTACTTCTCAACGGAAATTAGGAGTCAGCTGAGGGGCTAAGGGCCAACGTGCACAACCTGCGAGTCATTGAAGATCAACGATGAGTGGTTTCACTTCCTGTGGACCAAGCAAGATGGAGATTGAACATCCATACATTATTGGGATTCCAGGCAAATCATTTCATCTCCCTCTGCCTCAAAAATGAACATACCTCACACACAGTGCTGTCTAGTAATTCTACAGTTACGTTTTGCCCTCTAATTCCTTCTCATTCCTATAAACCTTTAATTGGCACTGCTACAACCAAAGAGTCATTTGAGAGAAATAATGCCCACCTTTCTTTGTGAAGTGGTTGTAAGGGGGCACGCACGCTTCACATTTGTGCCCATTGTTAACCATGCAGCACTCATGAATGGTACCAAATAAAATATTGTGTCTGAGCGCAAAACGTGTCATCAGAAGCATCTTGCAAAAAGAACTAACCCTCACATGGCATATTGCACAATGACTTTTGTAAAGAATTGATGACCTACTGGACTTTTTCTATGAGAATGATAACCCTTCATCTCCAAAATAACAGATTTGTGTATCCTCTCATAGCCATCTCTCAAACATTTATGTAAGTGATTTCAATATCCACTGGATAACGGCAAAAGGCAACTTTTAGACCAAATTCTAAATAAGGAAAACAAGATAATTATACACAAATATCTAAAGAGGCCTGGTCAGAACAGGCTGCAATAACGTTCATTCTAAAAAGCTCTCTTAATGGTGGTGAGCCCTGAGCAACCTAAAAAAATAGAACCTCAAATACTTTCCCCAGCTAAAGGACATTATTGATTTAGGAAGTCATTTAATCACTGAGTGTACTCCAGTAAACAATACCTTAGCACTTATCAATTTGAGAGCTACCTATATAACAAGCGTTTGCAATGCAATGCAATAGGTCTAGCAATTAAGTGAGTTTAAGTTATTGGCAGTGTAAATAACATTGCGTTTTATTTATGTTTCAAAAACCAAAACATAAATAAAAGGCATTGTCATTTACAATACTCAATAATGGAAAGCACTCCCCACCCCCCAATCTTCCCCCGCGGAGGGATTCTAGGCGCTCACTTTCAGCAACTAGACACTTCATTAGAACTGCTGCATGTGGTGCATTCTGCAACAACCTTGCAAGATTACAATCCACCGCAGACAAGCATTACAGCAAGGCTTGACGTCATTGGAGTCCGAGCTGGAATATACCTTGCTTGTGTTGTCATATCGGTGCAATCGAATTCCAGGAACAGAAGAACATGCTGCTTATCACCGCCCTTGTTAAGTGTTTAAGTACAGCAAGACAGCTGGCCTGAATTTAAACCCATACGTCAACGTAAAACAAGATGTCAGTGTTTAGTTGCTTTGCCCCGTGAAATGGATCCCAAAAAAATAATGAACAATCCCGAGTGGTGTGCGTGCGCCACAGGAGACGTGCTTGCCCGAAACCACGTGACGGCCTATTTGTGTCTATTACGCGCACCAAGCGCATAATAGACACCATTAGGCCGTGGGCGGAGCAACGCGCCTGCCTTTGGCCAAATGCGTGCAGTCTTTTGTAAAAAGACGCACGCAAAGGCCAATGGGGTAGCACAAAAGGAATCGCACATGCACGAGCGTGTGCGATTCCTAGGTCAGTGCTAAAACCCTGTTTTTCCATTACAAAATGCCTCGAGCTGCGCAGCACTGCTTCGCAGTGCAACGCAAGTTGCGAGACCTAAAAAAGGGAGCCAGAAATGTTGGTGCTAAATAAAGCTTAAAAATATAAATCTGTCTAGTAGAGAACTCAGCAAAGCGGAACAGGATGTCTTAGGAAAGGGCTTCAATTTTGCATCAACCACTACCATAAAAAAGTTTAGGCGAGAAAAAGACATAAAATCTTTCTTTAGAAAAATCAGATTAAATAGATATTTTGAGGACCGCCAACCAAAACCAGTTGAGAACAACTGAGGGTTAAAACCAAAATCCACTTTTACACCTTCTGTTACTCAAGTCAGCAAAAATGGTAAAATCTTTGAGAAAACAGTGGAAATTAATATTCACAAAATTCTGGATGAACCTGGTTTTCAACACCATAATCGAGCTAAAGAACAAAGAGAAGCCATTTACTAGTTACAGCAAAATTATAGCATTACAATAAAGCCCTCTGAGAAGGGCGAGGCAGTATTGGTCCATGACACAGTTGACTACAAGGACCAAGTCATGAGACTCCTTTGTGTGGAGTGGCATTTTCTCAAGATACATGCTTGCTCTTAAAAAAGAAGCGTTTGAACTACTGGAGACAGCTAACAATAATAATGGGATTTGTGAGGAGGAGTTAGGATTTTTGAAAAATAATAATCCCATAACCCCAGCGTTCTATGGACTTCAAAAAAAATCCATGAAGACACAAGTGACCCCCCACCCCCCTTAGGCCCATGGTGAGTTGCTTGCATTCCTTAATGGAGCCTTCAAGCACATATGTCGACTACTTCTTGAAACATCTAGTAACAAACAGAAATCTTATATCAGGGATGCTGCACATTTAATTTCTATCTTAGAAGGGAAAAGTTTTAATGAAGTGACACAAATTCTTATGACTCTCGATATTGAGGCTTTATAAAAAATATTCCACAAGACAACACCATTGAGGTCATTAGGAATATTTTAGAAAAATAAGATGTACAAGAAGCCAATAAACAATTCATTGTACAATGTGTCTCCATGATACTTAAGAATAATACTTTCTTCTTTAAAGAATAATTATTTCTCCAGCTGAAGAGGAATAGTATGGGAGCCACCAGTGCTCCAAGTCTGGCCTACTTATACGTAGGGGATTTTGAAGAAAAACACATTTATAATGAGATGGCTCCTTTCTTAGAAAATTTTGTGGTGGCACCATTTCAATGATGGAATTTTATTTATCTGGGAATGTTCAAATGAACATTTGGAAGTGGAGTGACTAAACCTGGGGGACCAAACCTCAAGTTCACGGCCCATAAAAGTTAAAATAAAGTTGAGTTTCTGGCTGTTTCCATAAAAAATGTAGGAGGAACATCTAGAGGTAGAACTGAATACAAAACTTACAGACAAAAACACACTCCTGCATTTTTCAAGTTTTAACCCTAAGTCCCAGAGGGACAATATTCTATTTGGTCAATTCCATCGGTTGCGAAGGAATTGTTTCTCACTTGAGGATTTTTATAAACATTCAGACATGCTTAAGAAAGAAATGAAAGATAGAGGCAACCCCAAAAAACGATTAAACACTCCTTCAAAAGTGCCCATTTTTATAACAGGAACAGCATATTTAATATATCTGAAAAACCCAATGACAGGAATAAGATAGCATTTGAGAGACAATTCTCTGGAGTGAGCAATCAGATAAAAAAAAAGTAATAAATCAAAACTGGAAAATTTAAATGACATTGAGGGGATGAAGTTTGAAAAAAACGCTGTTTGCCTTTAGATGATGTATGCAATGGTACATACATACAGAGCGCCTAAATTTGAACAACAGGCAACTTTACATATGACCAGGGTCACAGGAAATCACAGATGTGGCAATTGCACTACTTGTGACCAATGCCTACTGGATAAAATGATTGAACACAATGGAGTCAAAGTGTCGTCCAGGAGTCTAAATAACTGTCAGAGCAGCAATGTTGTATTGCTCCTACTATGCCCAAGTGGGTTGGGTTATTTACGGAACATGGTCAGAGAAGTGAGGTTACACCTGTTAGAACATAAATCAGCCCTATAGACATCTAAACTCAATGCCTCATTAGTGGAATACTTTATGAAAGAAACATATGGATATACAGATTTCCACTGGTTAATGTTAGAGTATATCATAGGTAATAGGAGAGGGGGCTGCTTAGAACAATGTTATATCTCAAGATTTATTACTGTAAATAATGGGCTAAACTCCAGGGAGGACTGGATTAAATGTACTAATTAATATAAAGGAAAATAGAGGGGCAATACCCTGACTTTAATTAGGGTTAACCATGGTGCAGGGGGCATGTAATGCCCCCAAGGATGCTGCATGTCTGGGATTCACACTGTGTGCTAATTAGAGAACAGGGAATATAGGATTACATGCATGAATTTACCATTAGTTATAATACCCCCATAGAACTCTGTTGGCTGGAAAAGGTATAAAACTGGGTATGTCCTTTACACATTACCCCGTTTTGATATGTAAGGGGGGAATACAGGTATGTCTAATAACCTTCCGTTAGCTGTACGTCATGGCCCCAACATGGTAGAAGCAAGGCTTTATTACGAACCTCGGGGTAAACTATTTTAACCCATTTGAGTTTTACAGTAGAGTAACAAAATGAGATAGAGGAGGTTAAACCATGCAGTAATACTTATTAACTAATAATTATGGTGTTTAACTATGCCAGGATATAAGAATGTGCATACATTAAAATAACACAACATGTGCCTCTGAATAGTGATGCACCCTGAGGTACGTACCGCCATATGTCATTACGATGCACCAGAACAATACTTTCAAATTGATGGGTGGCTGGGTAAATAACGATTTAGAATCCTGTCATTGAGTGCAGAGTAAAAAGCCAGACACAAACTGATAAACTAACCCGCTTGGTAGGATATGGGCTCCATTGAAGTTTTGGTTGTTACATTTGAGGCGTAGGACCAATGAGGTGGAAACAGACACAGTATACACATGCTGGCTCTCTCAGTGGGTTAGAATAATGATGAACATTTGCCCAGGCATCTGGGTTGTGCACTAAGTGCTAGGTGCTGGTTGGATATAAAGAGCTTATAGCCAAGGTTTAACCCCTTCCATGCTCATGACGGAACTATTCCGTCACGAGCCACGGTGGTGCTTGCTGGTGATGGAATGGTTCTGTCACGGCCCGGCCGGCACGCCTGCGCGGCGCTGATTTCGCACTTGCGATCAGCATTCCATTGAGCGGGCGGGGCCGTGACTGAACCATTCTGTCACAAGCACAGCGCCACCGTGGCTCGTGATGGAATGGTTCCGTCACGAGCATGGCGGTGCCGTGTGGCACTCTCCCCCCTAGCGCCGCAGCGGAATTACCGCCGCGGCCAAGGGGTTATGGCACAATTTTAGCAAGATCCTAAGAAGACATGTCAACATTGCTTTAACAATGTCATTTTATATGTTTGATAACTAGTATATGGTGAACCAAAGACCTAGTAACTTAACCAAATGGATGCAATAATATTTTTGGAAAGTACGTTGCTAATACTAAGGGCCTCATTACAATGTCGGTCAGAAAGCATTACGACTAACTCCTTATCGGATTTGTTTTCGACAGACTCGTGGTCGGAGAGTCCAACCGACCGATTATGATGGTTCCTAGCACCTTTCAGAAACTCTCCCATTGACCTCAATGGGAGCCCAGCCTGTGTTCTGACCAACAACCTAGGCTACCATTGAAAAAAGGGGTGGTTGCAAAAACCTTGCACCCTGTCGGAGGGTCCCCATGGTGCCTCCAACACTGTGCATTGTTTTAAAGCGGGTCCCTTGGGTACCCTCACGGGCCCCAACCGGAGCCCTCAAGGTGAAAGGGGGCCGGCTAGGAGCTCCAAAGTCAGTTTCCGACAGCCTTTTTGTGTCAGACAGTTCTGCTCGGAAAGGCTGTCAGATTCCGACATCATAATTGGTCGGTCAAAAACACTGCCCATTGAGCTGTTTGAATCAGCTCCAACTGACTCACATTCTCCAAATGCTGGTCGGAACAGATTTGAAATTACGAATGGTTGTCTTCCATCATAATTGGTCAGTTGGAAATGTTTCCAAGTTGGTAGGATACATGGGCTCTGACACAGGTTAGGAAAATCTGAATGCCATTCGGAGCCTTTCCGACCATTGTTGTAATGAGGCCCTATATCAAGAAATGTACAGTCTCTACAGAGATGGAGAACTATGCATAAAAGATGGGAAATTATATATTCCCCATAGTGCAGTATACCACATCAGGCTCAAAGTTTTTTTTTTATGTAGAGGAGTGTGTACCGAACCATATTTGCCCATTTTAACATGTAAGTTCAGTAATGAGTAAAGGGGTAAATCCTCTGATACAACCTTGCTGCAGGCATTGGAAAACTGAATGCCTTTGGAAAGTCCTGGACTTACCGGCACAGAGAAGGGTTAGTCTCCCCTTGTCAGGAACTATAGAACATTACACTCCCTACCCGTACAGGTGGACATCCTTTTGAGAACATAATGTAGCATACCGTAAGCAGTTGGGTATTATGATTACAAGGGGCTGATGGAAAAACTGCAGTTCGCACTGCACTCCGCCACTTGCGGAACTTCACAGAGTTTTTTTGTAACTTGGCGGTGTTCCGCATAGCATAACTCTGCAAACTACAACCAGGCCTAGTCTCATGTTGAATAAAAAATAGCAAGTGTGTTACCAATTGTATACACTGGCCAAAATGTGATTAGCCTCTCTTGCACCTGCTGCTGTTGTCAAGTACCTTCCGAATCTGCAGACATGTTATTTAATCAATTAAGTAAACGCCGACCAGGCAAGAATGTGATCGGCTGCCTTAGTAACAGTGTCTGGAAATTCACAATAGTAAAGAGACGCTTCACCCTGTGGTGAAAACTGTTCTCCATGAGCAGTGGGAGAACCGCGCCAAATCCACAAGTGTTGGACAAATCATTCTCTAGGGGTTCGCTTTACTATCACTTGTCAAAACTGTGCCTTGCGAGTGCTGTTCATCACAAATAAAGTTACAAGGCCAGAATTATCAAATACGTTTTCCAGTTTGTCTCAGGGCTCAAGCCGTATAGAAACTGTGCCCATGGGCAGGATGGCTTGGTCAGTAAGTGAGATTGGCGCAGGAGTGGGGCTGGGGGGGGAGAGGGTAAGCTTCAGATTTCCCAACAGTCACACTGGCACATGATGTTAAAATACATTATACGACAAGCAGGGCGCACGAGAGGGGCTTCAGTGGCAGCGGGAAGTTAGAGGAATGCGAATTGATAGGGGTCCTAAGTGAGAGAAAGCACATTATTTTGGGAAATGACCAACATTTTGGAAGTATTTCTCAATGGAGAGAGTGTGTGCGCGTTTTTGTCCGTGTGTTTAAGAATTCCAAGCACAATCCAACAGACACTGCACCATACCAAACAAAGCAGATGTACCCAGCTATTTATCACAAAATATTTTTTATTAGGTGGGTGTAGCACCCCAAAACACCCCCCCAACCTTGAGCTACACCTCTCCCAATGGGATGGGGGCTCATTGTAGCCATACAAGAAGGAAACCTGTTCAGTCAAGTAAATGAACAATATATGAATCAGACAGTATATGCATATCGCAGCACATTACAGCTCTTACCTTCAGGGTGACATTCATTATCAAGACTGTGTGGCTTAAAACAATGCTCAAGGAAAAGAAGAGCCTGCATATTTGACAACTGACAAGAAAGATAACAAAAATACCAAATCAGGGGATTCTACATTGTGCTGCGGACTTTATCTGTGCTTTTAAGTAGAATGGGGGGCTAAAAAAGCACCTACTTGTTGGAACTGACCATTTTAAATTGGAAAATCCCAAGGCCATGGAAAGGGCCAGTTTCATTCCTTTTGGGCCTACAAGGAACTGACACATCTATATAGATTCAGCAGTTTCCTTGCACCAGTGCCAAATGCCCTTGCGTCACTATGGATACTCTGTATTTACAATACCGTGCTACATGGCGCAAGGATTAACAGATGCAGCTGAAATTTTGACGCATCTGTTGGCACAAAAGTGATGCATTGCTGGAGTTGCCCATGAAAGTGACGCAACTCCAGCAATGCACCACAACAGATAGGTGAGTCACATTCAAAAAGCCCTGCATCATTCCTTATGCCTGGTCTTAGCAGGCATAGGGATTTTGACACAGTGAAGGCATAGAGCGATGCAGTGAAATGTTGTAAATAAACGGTGTCAGTTTTACATGGCTTTTAACGTGGGAACTCCCACCCTGCATACATTATACCTGACAAGAGTACAATGTGGCACAGGGCATTACAAGGTGACGCATCTCCCTTGATGCGTCACGTTGTAAATGGGCTGCAACATGATGCATTATTTACGCCGCCACTCCCTGACCCTAACGGCTAGAGCGGTCACCCTCAAAGCTGATGAGCTAGGTTCGAGTTTCGGCAGGGCGCTCAACATCCTGTTAATTTGGGCAAGTCTGGAAAGATCTCTGACACCTTTGGGTATGGTGACCAGAATCTGGAAGCCAAAAACCGGGACATTTCACAAAAATAGAAGAAGGACCAGGACTACAACTTTTACTTCAACTGAGCGTAGATAAGCCCAGTGCTCCTCAGCACAGAATTACAGAAGAGGTAGTGAGAACATACATAAAATGTTATTTTTAAAGCCAGTAGCATGCCTGTTAATTACATTGCTTTATTATAACAGTTGATAACTATCCCAGCTTTGGAAAACATAAAAAGGCACCTCACACCGTTTTCAGTTGACCCTCTATAAAAACCGGGACATGAGCTGTATGTCCCGAAATCTGCCGAGACAGATGGTGAAAACCCGGGACTGTCCCGATAAATCTAGGGTGTCTAGTCACATTACCTTCGGGTCAAGTTTGAGCTATATAAAATTCCCAAAAAGAGAAAAGTGGAGTTTGGCCAAAATAAACTTTTTGCCATCAGTCTCTTGGGATTGTTTTCTGTCCTTTTTTGTAAAAACATAAAGTTTTACATTAACATTTCATTTGAATGGGCGTGAAACTGTTCATGCTAGTTATATGCATTTTATGGGTCCATTGCCCCGGTCTACATTTGTTATTATTTGTCCCATTATTATCTTTAACACCAACGTGCGACCTGACGTGCTCAACTCTCATTTAACTTCCCCATGAAATTCATTCATTTCAGGTGCCATAAATGTAAAAGCAGGTTTCTGTGAGGAATCCTGGGCTTTCTTTCAGTAGCTTGAATCAAGCAACTACCTTCTGTCAGAAAAAATGAGACCACTACACAAAGGTAAACTTGTGGCGGAGGCCCCGCATTCATAGTGGCGGTCCCACAATAGTCGTGAGAGCTCTGCGTTGCAGTTTCTCATTACGAAGATCCCGCCACAAGAGCAGCCCTCCACCACTACTGCTGGCCTCTGCTATGAGTGCAGAGGCCTTTTTTGCATTAGGCTCTAAGTTTAGAACTGAAGTCTAAGTTTAGAGTCTGAGGAAGTCGTGGCCCATGCAGGTAAGAGGGATGGGGCTGGAAAGCGACGGGGGTGGGATGGGGGGTAGTCGGCAGACAATGGAATAAGTAAAATTAAATAAATAATTAAATCTGATTCTGTTGTCTGTCGACCCCCCAAACACCGCCCCACCGCGCTTACCTGCACTGGTTGCCACTGGCCCAATTCACAAAGGAAAACTTTGACCTAAAGTGTAAGGCCTTATTCCAGGTAAACTGACACTTTTATCTAAGTTTATGATTTCTTGCAATTCACATTCCAATTTTACTAGTAGTATCTTTTCAACTGCCTATCTTTTTATGTGTGAAGTCTCATCAACGATTGCGAAGACTCCGCAGTTGTAAACATACGATCAGTAAAATTCCTTTGTGAATTGCAAAAAATCATAAACTTGCAAAAAAGTATAAGTTTACCTCTGTGAATCAGTCCCTAAGTTTAGACCTGGAGTCTAAGATTACCTTTGTGAATTGGGCCCCTACACTTCAGGTGTAAACTTAGACTTACGATCCAAACTTAGGGCCATATTTATGGCCAAGTCACGCAAGCAGCAATACAACATGCTGCACTGCATGACAGGGAAAGTGGTGGAATGCACCGGATTTAGGTCAATACGGCAGATTCCTGCCTTTTCCACTGTGCCCATTGTGCAAGGGTGCCTGTGTTTCTAGTGTTTTTTAGTGCAGGAAGGGGCACCCTCCTACAAAAAAAATCTCCTGAGGCTGTTCTTCTCTCTGTGCCAGCCGCAGAATGCAGCACACAGAAAAAGGAAAAAACAAGGAGAAATAAACACCCTGGGGCATATTATCAAGCCTGTGTGCTAAAATGATCGCCGCTTTATCGGCCGAAAAAATGGCCGATAAAGCGGCGATAATGGGCTTGATAATATGCTCTATGGAATTCCAATCGAAGCACATGTTAGATGTGAAGACATCTAACATGGGCTTGGATTGGAATTCCACAGAGCATATTATCAAACCCATTATCGCCGCTTTATCGGCCGTTTTCGGCCGATAAAGCGGCGATAATTTTAGCGCACAGGCTTGATAATATGCCCCCCGGTTCCCAGGTCTACCACTTCTGGTAAATTTGGAAATGTGTCAAAATCCATAGATTTTGCGTGGGAACACCCATGCAATGCTCAAGAAAAGCCTCCCAGGTGCAGAATAATGCAACACAGCAATTTGCACTGCATTTCATTATTCAAGATTTATAAATCCACTTAGGGCCATGCAAGATAGCCTTGCATGGCTTCATAAATCATATTTTTAGCTATAGTTGCTCTTGTACTATGTTGCTTGGTGTAAGAGCAACGCAAAGGGGCTCGTAAAAATTCCCCTTCGACTTCATGTCTAAGTTTACGTTTGTGAATTGGGCCAAGTGTGCGCAGTAGTTAGCAGCACAAAACAAAATACATTTATTTAAAAAAAAACAAGAACAATTCCCGAAGGTTTTTAGTACAAAGCAGTAGCATTTGATAATATAAAAATTGAAAAAAATCAGTTCAGAGTACCAGGAGACACATTTTATAATAAATGGTTACAGAAATAGTAATTGAAAGCCATTGGGGATCAAAAAGGTGAATCTTAATTTACAGGCACAGATGCCACTGTGCCGGCCACATATGCAGGGAGATTGAGATGGAGCGTAGGTTAGTGGGTTGCCATGGTTGACAGATTTGTGTTCTTATCGAGGATATCTTTTGGTAGTGCATGGATCAGGGAGCCTGCTGGAAAAAGTAGGGAGGATCTACAGGCTAATTTAGAGTCAATCACATATTCAAAATAGCACCTCATACAACATAGATTTGAGACCACATGAGTATTCTGTGTCTCATTGGGCAATAAAGGCTCCTGGTTTCCTTGTGATATTCTCCCTGCTACTTCTTACTTTTGATATTGTTGATGCTGATATGAAATATGTATATATATCCTGTTGCGTGCTTATCTAGGATCCTGATCGATACTGTGACCTTATGCCCCTATTTGGCTATAAATCCATTTATTCCCTATATTGGCATAACCGTTCAAGTGCGATATTCAGAAACTCATCTCTGGCCTCACACAAACAGAGCCACATTCCAGAATAGTTTTCTCTGCCACTTCCTTTGCAACCAATTAGTGCAATGACAGAGCAGAAGTCAATATCTGAGATTCCTAGATTAACACTCCGAGTTCTTCAACAAGATAAAAACTCAGCAAACCTGGAAATCCCCGCTTGCTGTGTTTTGATTAGTAATAGAACTCTAATGAGCAACTGATAGCGATCACTTCCTATTGACATCTTTAATTGACGTCTTATGTCCAGCAAACTTACGTCAAACATGGCACCTTTCAGGTATAAATATTACCAACGTTGCCTTAAGCAAATGCTGTGCTGCTGCTGACGTTGTTAGCTGTGGTTCGCTGAAGCTAGCACCCTGTTGCCCGTCGCCTGAAGCTGCTGCTGTCTCGTTGCTGGTGGTGAAGCTGATGCTGCCAGCTATCTCGCTGCTGCTGAAGAAGCTGTCATGCTGATGATACCATAGCTGCTATCGCTACTGCTATCGCTGCTAACTGGCGAACGATGGTGTGGTGAAACTAGGAGCTGAACAGCCGTCCCTCTGCAAGAGCCCAGCAGATGCAAGCTGCCCGCAGACGCTGTCCCCCCTCCTCCTCCTCGACGCGCTGAAGAAGAGACGCTGCCTTTCTCCTGCAGAGAAATCCAGCTCCAGCGTTTCTGGTCTACCCTTGCGGGTGACTGGGATACCGAGTTTCCCTGAAGGAGATACCAGACCTCCATCATTCTATTCAGAGGTATGGTGTTGACTAAACCCTTAGTGAGAATTCTTGAAGCAAACCTTGGCAAAACCAACTTAACTTAAAGCTACTTACTTACTCCCCTCCCAAGTATTAGGCTTAGGTCAGGTACACTGGGGTAGGCGTAGTTAGAAGCACCAGTTTAGTATTTTAGTCTAATGTATATATGACTGTATATATGTTTTATTACTTTTAAACCATTGTATGGCTAAGAAACCATATCAATGCTTTTACAGTATTATTTCGCAATACTTATCTTACTGTACGTACTTTTTATAATAACAAGTCTTGCAATTGTGACAATTCATTTCTCTTGTACGAGAAGAAAGACTGTTCAATAAATGTTAACCCTTTATTGACAAACGCCCGTCTCTCTATTCTCTACATATTGTGAAAGTAAACTGCACCAACCTGACTGAGTAAAATAACTGTCTATTGTTTCACACGACCCTAGAGATTGACTCTTAATCTGAGGAGCAAAGTTGTCATGTTGCACGGTTGTTGGAAAACTGAATCCCTTCTTGTCTGTGCCAGGGAAGCTGATCACTTCCTATTTCAGTCAAGAAAGTTTCCAGTGACCTCTGAGCTAGTTGGTAACACACCCAATTAAGTTTAGCATAGTCAGTGGAGGCCTGGAAGATCCGCACTTCTACGTCGATACTACTGTTTATGTTATTCCAATGCGCAGGGCCTAGTGGGAAACTAGGAACTACACTACATGGCGCCCAAACGTTTGGTAAGACGATAAACTAACGCAAGACGTTAGAGTAACTCAGTCGTGCATATTTCACACAGACCCCTTTCTCCCGTAAATACTCCAATAGACGTCTGGAGTGGGTGAAAGGTTAAAATCCGCCCGAACTCAGTAGGAATAGATTCCTATGTAAAGCTCTGGTTTATTCAACGTTGAAGGATACAGTGTTCCAAAATATTGTGCACCTAATCTTTGTCTCCTTGGAGACCTACTCTGCAAAACCTGCATTTATAAAATGTCAGACTTAGAAAACGGAACCACTGGGGGCGCAGCAGATGCGACTCAGCAGGGTCCCGAACACACAGACCCGGATGCAATTATCATCCCGGTCCACTTAAGAAAATCTATAACTTTAAAACTTATAGAGGACGGACTGACACCACAAGGTGGTACAGTAATTTTCGTGATAGAGGCTCACGAATATCGGCAGACAGAGGTATTCTATTCATGGATAAACTTTCCAGCGGCAAACGCTACAACAAAAGAGTTTCACTATTACAAAATAGAGGAACCTCCAGGAGAGTACGCTCCTTTGGAGGAGACTGAAATCCCATTAAAATTCCAAGAGCACCTGCTCTGGTTTAATGGCGCCCTAAAACATAATGATCATATTACCAGGCTCGGTCCACTAGGTAGACCAGGAGCAACGTGGCCGGTTCTAGCCGGCTACACACCACATCCTGACATTGCAAAAATGTCAAAAGAAGAGCTGTTAGTACAGCTAAGAACACTTATAAAAATACATAGGCAATTAGTCCAATATGTAATGCGGACTGCAACAGTCCAACCAGCTGTTAATGTACCACAGCTGACCCCTCATCAGGGGAACACTAATAAAATTACACCACAGAACATAGTCATGTCTTGGTAAAACACCCGTAAAACAGGAACAAATTCCTTTCTGGTTAGCACAGAAAATCACTCAAATAGAGGCAGTATTTCCTGATACTACCCCTATAGAGAAACACAGAATTTTGACAATCTGCCTTCCTATGGGAATCGCACCACACGTGGAGGACTGCGACACTTGGGGTACAGTCTTTGCTTCCATTTACACAAAAACACACGGTGTTCCGTCTATGGCGGTAATACCAGAAGTGCTAAAACAGATTCAAAATGAATACGGTCCAGAGCCCGCTTTAACTCTTGGTATGAAATTACTGAAAGACTTCAAGCAGGTCTCTGCTATATTATTAGCCAACATAAAAGGAGAAGCAGCATCTGTGGCGATCCGCCAGAAGTTGAAGGAAACAGATATAAAAGATCAGCCAGTTGAGCTTGCCAAAATCATAGAAAAATGCTATGAAGAATTAGGTAGAGACAGCTTGGGTGGAAAACCATTAAAGCCCCAACTGCTCGAAAATCCTGAAAAATTATTTATTAAAAATAATTTAAACACTCCTAAAAAGAGCTGGGATGGAAATAAACAATCCAGTCCCAAGGAAAAAGTTTTCCAGTCCAGAGGAAGGTCCCCTCGACGGAGGGAAAGAACTCCGACTCGAGAACACCAGTCTCCCCAGAGGGAGCCCTCTGAGAAAAGATATAACCTTAGAAATAAAGATAATCTGAAAAAACCTGATAGATATCAAAGTATTGATACACGTCCCTCTCGATCTTTTTCGCAGATATCCGAAAGAAGAGGACGGTCAGGCCCAGGAGAGCACACCAAGTCCAAAGACAAGGAACCTGCTCAGAGTAAAAAATCTCAATTTCCAAAAAAGAAGGTAGCCAGTATTAAAGTAATCAACCATGCCGAGAATACTGAGGACACAGTTGAAAAACGGGGAGTGGGCATTGACAATGTTGGACAGTGCAGCAGAAATCAGTATAGCGCGCAAGATCTTGATGAGTCATCTGGAGACAGTGGACACGAATGAATTCATTCAGGTTGAAACTGCCGACACCAGACTTAGCGAACCCCATAAAATATACAAAATAACATTGCGTATAGAGGGTGATAAGACTAGGAAAATAAGAGGTCTATTTTGGGATAAACTCTCAAAAGGCTATGATATTCTGTTAGCTGAAAAAGATTGGCCCCCAGAGTTTGTCAGGGAGTGCCCTCGTGGCGAAGAAGTGATTATGCCTGCCTTCTCGAATCACATTCCGATTCACAAAAAATATACTTATGCAAGGAAATGGGCAGTATATAAAAATCATGTAGGATGGGATGAGGACTCACCTTCCCATAAAATACAGTTAAAAAGGGAACCAACTGCCCAACGGCAGTATCCCATTAAGCAAGAAGCTAAAAAACAAGTCAGTGAGATCTTAGATCAACTTGAGTACCAGGGGGTGATTGAAACATGCACCTCTCAAATGAACAATCCTTTGTTTCCTGTCTCCAAGCCAGACAATTCATATCGTCTAGTTTTGGACTACAGACACCTTAATGCATGTTGTAAAATGTTTGCAGTACAAAACTCGCATAGTGCAGCCCTAATGAATAACATAGTTAGGAAAAAATATAAAACGACATTAGACATATCTAATGGTTTCTTTTGTCAAAACATTGCACCAGAAAGCAGATATTTGACCGCTTTCTCAGCATTTGGGTCGCAGAAAATTTCTGTCGACTCCCACAGGGGTTCAAGAACAGCCCAGAACTATTCTCAGCTAGAGTAACAGAGTTACTACAAATATATGATGATGAGGCATTATCTTACGTAGATGATATCTATTTCACAGACCACGACTTGGATACTCACTTAAAAAGAGTGAACACCATTATACTTGGGTTCGCAGCAGAGGGTTACAAATTCAACTTTAAAAAGTCTCAAATTGCCCATCTGACGGTACTATTCTTAGGGTACGAATTATCAAGTGAAGGAAAAAGCCTAGCGGACGACTTCTTAGAGAAGTGGGCTGTACTCCAAGCTCCAAAAACGCTGAAGAATTTACAATCCATACTAGGTTTTCAGAATTTCGGAAGAACTTACATTCTAAATTACGCAGAGAGGGTTAAACCTCTCTACGAACTAATAAAACCTGATTTTAAACAAATCACCTGGACTCAAAAACACCCAGAAATTTTGAGATCATTGCAAACAGACATGTTAGCTAAAACAAAATTAGATACACGTGACAACACACGCGATCTTGTAATCCGAGTCATGCCAGGAAGATGCGGATTGGCGTACCTAACCTCTAATGAGGGAGAGAAGGTACCAATAGCTTACATATCACATTTGTACACAAAGGCTGAAATAAAATTCAGTTCAACGGAGAAAATTCTAACTGCGGTTCAGACTGCTGTAGCAAAAGAAAGGCTTCTAGCACAAGGTAAACGCATAGTAATCGTAACACCTATACCGGCTTTAGAAGCAGTAACTAAAGCAAGCATTCCTAATGCTAAAGCTTTGCATCCGAGATGGATCCAGTGGGTTAATTCTCTTGCTGCAACAGACGTAGTTTATGAATTTGATCCTAACTTAAAAACACAGGAATTTTTACAATATGAATACGAATGTCCTCTGCCAATTGAAATCCTGCCTCTCGAAGAATACGGAAGTATTATATATACTGACGTATCAGCACAACCCGCAGTTGGGGGTAAGCAAGCTTACAGTGCTGCGTGCGCGATTGTTAAAGGTCGCTGGCACAAAGGTAAATTTAGACCAATGGTCACCAAAACACAATCTCTAGGAGATTGCTCGGCTCAACGAGCTGAATTAGTAGCATTTAAGATGGCGCTAGAAAATACCGATCGCGAATTCCCCACACTAATAGTGTGCGATTCTTTTTATTGCGCATAATCTTATAATAAATACTTGCAGAATTGGGTGGAAAATGGTTTCAAAGATGCAAAAGGTGGCACAATAAAGCATAAAATGCTTTGGGAACAGGTAGTTCTTTTACAGAAAGAACTACAAAAGACTCACGTGATACACACACTGAGTCATCAACGTGATGGCGTTCACGTTGCAGGGAATTCATTGGCTGATGAAGCCGCGAAGGCAGCTGTGCAAACGCCTTCCGTAGCTGCGATAACTCGGTCACAAACAAAAATAGACAGCGAGATTCTACAAGCTGTCAGTGCGTCAGTAAAAAATGATAAGAAAACACTCCCAAAAGGCTTTCCAGAAAAGTACTTGTACTTAACAGATACGAATAATGTTCCTTTTGCTCGAATCCCTGGAGTGGGGGATAGGGTAATTCCAAACATGGAACACAGGTTAGGACTAATAAAAGCGGCACACGAAGGGCTTGCTTCTGCACACGCTGGCGTTTCCGCAAAAATATCACTATTAAAACAGAGATATTGGTGGCCTCGCTTTAGGACACAAACTAAAAAGTATGTATTAGAATGCGACATATGCCAAAGGATAAAAGTATCAACAGTAAAACGACCAGCGCAGACACCCCTTCTCATCTCGGATAAATCATTTGCATGTGTTTACCTGGACCACTGTGGTCCCCTACAAAGGGACGGTGTTGGACTTGGCCTTTTTCCCCCAAAAATTATCGCTTTTGACCCCCTTATCTGGATTGTCTCCCCCATGGGATTAAACCTGTATAGGCCATGAGTGGTGTGAGACCCCTTTTGAAAAATGTAATTACCTGACATAATGTGAGCACTTGTAAAAACCCCCATTTTAAAACTGCACCTGACTGAAATGTATTGCTTTTAAAATGGATGCCATGGCCATGGGTTTTGCCACTGGACTGACATAGGTCAGCGGTCTAGTTAATATTACCCAGCTACCCCTAGCTTTTGGAGGGAAAGCCTGGCACCCAGGGTGCTCACCCCCTCCCCTAGAACCAGTTTAGGCTAGATGTGCCAACATTCTAGAAGGTCCTGGCACTGCCTGGGAGGAGGGTATAAATAGGGGGAAGTGTCACCAGAGAGTCAGTCAGCGCTGGGACAAGGAAGGGAGGGGGACCTGCTGTGAGGTGCTACCGCCACATGGGCCTGTGAGCTGGGCCCTGCACCCCTATAAACCCCCCCCGCTGCTGTCCCCATGGGCCCCTGACAAGGGAGGACCCTTCATAGGTCCCTGACGCCGTGGGACCTTGAACTACGCCAGCGCTGAGGGAAAAAGGTGCCCAGAAGAGGAGGAATGCTGTGGGCTTGAACCCCCCAGGAGGTGAGGAGTGTGCCCCTGGGGCTGGCTGTGGAGTTGTTCGCCCCCCCCTCCGTGAAGAGCCTACTTGGAAGCCCTGGTTTGCCTACCTAAGCGCTGTAAATTCCAAGACTGTGGCTGCCCTGACCTGAACTGTCCTGCCTGGGAAGCACCATAAGTTGGAAGCGCTAGAGGAACTGTTTCCCCCTTGTAAGGTACTGCCTGGAAGGCGCTATTCTGGGGAAGTTGATGCCCCCAGGGAAGTTGTGGCCCCTGTGGAAACGCTGGACGGGGAGGAGCGTGCCCTCGAGGAAGTGTGACTCTTAAACTGTCCCTGGAATGCTGCTGGCCCTGGAAGTAGTATGGGCAGGGAGAGGAGCAGTGCGCTGTGCATAGCGCCATTCTCCTGAGGAGAATCACGCTGGAGGAGCCTACCCTCGTGTCAGCGCGCTATCTGCTATGTGATTAATTAATTAAGAAGGGAGCCTACCCCTTGTGCTGCCGATATCACCGCCGCGGCCCGGCGCTGTCGTGGGGACCCCCCACTGTCGTGGGTGTCGTTGCGGCGGCCCCCGGTACCAGGAGAGGGCCGCCGAAGTGAAGGAAGGCCGCCGACTCCCGCATCACGTGACGGGGGAGCCAGGCCGCGTCATCGGCCCGCCCCCGCCGCGCACGGATTGGCCTGCGCGGCCGTGACCTGTGAGGCCGCGCAGGGATTGGTTGACGGCCGGCAAGGCCAGAAGAGGCGGAATCGGAGCCCCGGGTCCCCGTGAGGAAGGAGGGAGACCCGGGTGAAGCGCTGGTGTGGGGCCCCCGTGGACGAAGGGGGAGCCCCGAGGAGAGAAGCGACCGGAGCGGGAGGCCACCCCGCCGGTCTGAGCCCCACGCGAGGGGCCGGTGAAGAAGGCGGGGCCGGGGCACATTGTCGGTGCCAGCCCCGCCTCCCGACTAGAGGCAACCGGAGAAGGGAGCCGTGCGAGGTGAGAGGAAAGCCAGGCAGGCTTCCCCCCATGTGTGTTGAGACACTGCGTGTGTCCCATGAGGCCTCCCTGAGGGTGGATCAAAACCCCGGGCCCCTGTGAGGAAAGGAGGCCCGGGTGAGGCGAATATAGTGGCCCCCGAGAGGAGGCGGGGCCCGAGTGTTGCCGCAGAGAGGAGAGGCCTCGAGGCACATTGCCGGTGCCTGCCCCCTCCTCTGGAAAGGAGTCCTGCGACTCGAGGCACATTGCCGGTGCCTGGTGACCCCCCCCCTGCAGAGGACGCCCCGCAGGACCTATTGAGCCCCGCAGGAGCCATCGAGGAGAGCCTGGTGAGTGGGGCTTGGATTAACCTGTGTGGAGGTCGGGGCACAGGGTCGGTGCTCGCCACAGGACTTGTGCTAGCCCTGGAAACTGTACTGAGTTTCATTGGCCCTATTGATCCCCTTTTTAAGCCTCTAGACTGGGCCGGGACATTACTGAGGCCCCCCCGGGATTGGTACAGGGACAAGTTAACCCCTAGCTAGGTGTTAGGCCCTGTAGAGTGAAGGGCTGGGTAATTTAGCCTGGTTGTTAGTGGCTTGTTTATCCCTGGGTCCTGCAAGGGTTAATTGCCATGTTTAATCCTAATTAGGATACTGGTTGCCTAGGGTAACGCAGCGTCTTCATGTTACCTGTCAAGGTGTGGTGCGCTTCCGTGCCTAGTTTGAGTTGTAGGCTGTTTACCCTGCTAAAGAGAATATGCTAATGTTATGCCTACACTAAGGTTTATAAGGTCCAGGTATACTGGAGATTTATGCATGATGGGTGTTGGTGTGCTTTCGTGCCCCTTTAGTGCAGGTGTGCCTAAGCTGGCCTGACGAGTTATTCCAGGCCCCTGTTCATGCCCCATGTTAATGAGCAAGCCTCGCGGATTTATTCCAGGTGTTCCTGTTTATTGCATACTGTGATAACCTGTTGATATTCCCTTACAGGGGTGGGGATTGGCGTATTACGCCTGCAATGTATGTATGTTAATGCGGGATTTGGAAATTACAGCAACCCCCCGAGGATGAGAGCCTGAGTTGGCCCTGCCGGATTGGCCCCAGGTCTAATGTTCATTTAACCAACCACTTTTATTACAGCATGGACTTTGGTCTCAACCCTTTTTATCCCCTGTAAATAATCCCCCCTCTGAAGTACTTGGCTCTGGTGCCAGTTGGCGCCGTGTTATGATGACACTGTTAATGCATTTTTGTCTTGCAGGTTGGAGATACTAAACTGCTTAATTTTCCAACTCAAATTGGTGTCCGGCCTCTTTTGTAGTGTGCCTGGTGTGTTGACTGAGGGTACTGCGTGACTGCTTCACATGTCCTTGGAGTTTGGCCTGCCCGCTTGATGCCATGCTACCCCCTTTGAGACTTGGGCAACCCCCATTTCCAACATTTGGTGGCAAGCGGTGGGATAGGACTTGTGCTTGCGCAGTACCACAGCGGCCACGGGTTACACTGCAAATAGAGCTTTGGATGTAATCTGAGCCTTGTTGTGGGGATTATTGTTGTTTGCTAAATTGCTTCCTCCTGAGAGTGTTCTGAATTGTCCCCTTGTTCCACTGGGAGGGTGTGTCCCGGATGTACCTCGCCACGATGGGGTTGATCTACCAGGAAGTGGAATTGATGGAGTACACCGAACAGGAGGTGATAGACTTCCTCCTGGAGAGAGGGATACCCCCAGTAGGGAACATTAGGAGGAATTTGTTTCTCTATGAGGCCCTCAAGAGGGGAGAGCCCTTAGAGATTGATGGGGACTTGTCTGACTACCCCCCTGAGGTTTTAAAGGGTCAGTGGGTTAGAGACCAGAGAGAGGGCTCCCCATCCAGAACCCTGGGAGGTATTTACTCCGATGAGGAGGAGGAGGAAGAATTTGAGAGGGCGGAGATGCCAGTAGCTGTGGAGGACACCGAAGATAGGGAGTCTCGCACTGGGTCCAGTCCCGGGGGCACTGCCCCATCCCTTTCCCTGTCCCCAGAAGAGTGGGTAGATAGGAGGGAAGAGAGGGAGTATCAGCTGGCGCTGGCAAAGCTCAGGCATGCCGAGGGCTTAGCGCAGCTGAGGGTAGAAGAGCAGCGAATAGAGACTGAAAGAGTCCTAGCGCTGGAGAGGATGGCGGAGGCGGAGAGGGCCTTCGCCAGAGAGAGATCAGCTCAGGTGGGTAGGTTGACCCCTGAGAGTGGTTTCAGGAGTCTGGATTCACCGAGGTGGGTGGGATCCAGTGGTGGCAGCGAGTGTAGGTCCAGTGCAAGGAGTCCCACTCCCGCAGCCCAGGAGACTGTGCCTGATTCCCCGGAAGAGGAGGACGGGTTAGTGTTCAGGGGCAGGGGAAAGCTGTCCCATCAGTCCTGGGGAGAATTTGAGGAGGAGTGTTGGACTGTACTGGAGGATTGGGTGGTGAGGAGAGCAGTGGAGGATTGGGAAGGGCTGTGCCATGCCGTTATCCGGGAGCACATGCTGAGGAGTTGTTTCCCAAGACTGCGTCACCATCTGTTGCAGTGCGGGTTCTCAGACCCCAGGGAACTTGCACGGAGGCAGACCTCTGGGTAAGTGCCAGAGCGTCTGGGAAGGCTGAGGGGAGTGATCCTGAAGGGAGTGAGATGGGGAGGTGTCCCAAGGTACCCCAGCTGCGGCCACCAGGCCTGGAGTGTTCTTTAAGAGAACCCCAGCTTGGGAGGCTAGGCTGCCCCGATGTGTCATCCAGAGGGAGGGATCCCCTTATGTCAGGAGAACCCGGAGCATCATTAATCAGAGCTTCGGTGGTTTGGGGGTCTGACCAGTCACAGGGTCTAGATCTCGGACTGGGGTTCCAGGTTCAGGAGTTGCCTGGCCTGGAGGGTGGGGTTCCTGTAAAGCAGGTCCCTACCAAGTTGACTCCCAGGGGTACCACTTCCAGTGGGAGGGTGCGGAACTCTGGGAGGGGGTGCAGAGGGAGGAAGGTCTCTTCTCTGTCACCAGCTCAGCCACAGGGTGCAGATCCCGGGTAGGGTGGCCAGGGACAGGAGTTGCCTGCCCTGGTGGGAGGGACATCTGTAATCAGAGTCCCCCCGGAAGTGACTCCCAGAGGTACCTCTCCGGGTAGGAGGGTGCAGAATTCTGGGAGGGGGTGCTGGGAGAGGGAGGACTCGCCCCTGTCACCGGTTCAGCCTGTGAGTTTCGACTCCAGGTTGGGGAGAGAGTTGTGTGAGGGTGTCCCCAGGCGTAGGAGATGGAGGAACCCAAGGAGGAGAAGTAGGGGGAGGGGAGCCTCGCCCCTAAGGGCTGGTCATTCTGAGGGTGTAGACCCCAGGTGGGTGGACCAGTGGAAATTTGGAGAGAAGAGAGTGGTTCCAGAGTATCACAAGCCTGAGGCTAGAGCCTCCCACTCTAGGCAGGAGAAACATCCCACTAGGGAACACCAGTGGGGTGGTTCTGTTGGTGAAGGGAGGGTTGCGAAAGAGAACCATTGGGTTCCAGAGTGGAGGAGAGACTGCAGGTGCTCCTGTAGTTGCAGGCCTGCGTCCACCTTTTTCCGCCCCAAGCAGGGAAGCCCATCAAGGCATTGATGTGTCTACCCTGGCTTTTGGCTGGGGGGGAGTCGTGTTGGACTTGGCCTTTTTCCCCCCAAAATTTTCGCTTTCGACCCCCTTATCTGGATTGTCTCCCCCATGGGATTAAACCTGTATAGGCCATGAGTGGTGTGAGACCCCTTTTGAAAAATGTAATTACCTGACAAAATGTGAGCACTTGTAAAAACCCCCATTTTAAAACTGCACCTGACTGAAATGTATTGCTTTTAAAATGGATGCCATGGCCATGGGTTTTGCCACTGGACTGACATAGGTCAGCGGTCTAGTTAATATTACCCAGCTACCCCTAGCTTTTGGAGGGAAAGCCTGGCACCCAGGGTGCTCACCCCCTCCCCTAGAACCAGTTTAGGCTAGATGTGCCAACATTCTAGAAGGTCCTGGCACTGCCTGGGAGGAGGGTATAAATAGGGGGAAGTGTCACCAGAGAGTCAGTCAGCGCTGGGACAAGGAAGGGAGGGGGACCTGCTGTGAGGTGCTACCGCCACATGGGCCTGTGAGCTGGGCCCTGCACCCCTATAAACCCCCCCCCCGCTGCTGTCCCCATGGGCCCCTGACAAGGGAGGACCCTTCATAGGTCCCTGACGCCGTGGGACCTTGAACTACGCCAGCGCTGAGGGAAAAAGGTGCCCAGAAGAGGAGGAATGCTGTGGGCTTGAACCCCCCAGGAGGTGAGGAGTGTGCCCCTGGGGCTGGCTGTGGAGTTGTTCACCCCCCCCTCCGTGAAGAGCCTACTTGGAAGCCCTGGTTTGCCTACCTAAGCGCTGTAAATTCCAAGACTGTGGCTGCCCTGACCTGAACTGTCCTGCCTGGGAAGCGCCATAAGTTGGAAGCGCTAGAGGAACTGTTGCCTGTTGGACTCCTGCCCAACCCACACACTGCAGGAACGAGGATATATCCAATCCACTATTCCGACCCACCAGCCACTCTCTGACAGGCACAGATGAGAAAGCTGCTGACTCAGAAAAGGGGGTGGAAAATTATAAAGCAACCACACCTTCCACCCATGTAACTTGGCATCAAAAGGAACACCCGCCTCCTTCTTCTGCTCCTGCAGAAAGAGAAACAACAAATACACCCCACAGTTATGTTTCAGTCCCCAGTCTTACCTTTAAGGCATATATCCATATCCAAAAAACAACATCACACACACTTACCATAAGCGTGAGCAGGCTTGGCTTCAAGGAGTTGATAAATGAATAATACGGGTGTTTTGGGCGTGGGCGAGTAATATCTTTACAGGGTAAAAAACACACACCTAAAGCAATGGTATGTACAAAAAACCCCTGTTAGTGAGGTTCGGGGAAAGGGACACACAACAAATAGAAGGAGGAGAGCCTCTTCCGCGTTATTGCGCTAGCAAAAGGAAAGAGGAAACCCAGCTGGGTTCCTCTCGCGGAATGGCCCAAAACGTCACGTCCACCTAAAACGAGGTGGACGGGAAGCGCAAAAGCGGCCAGGGATCGCGCTGCGGCGCGAGTAATTACTGATTATCTCCGCGTCTCCGTGAAAGGAGAGCGGCGTGCACCGGCGCTCTGCCAACAGGAGCCCCTGTTAGCAGAAATGGATCCCACTTGCGCTTCGTTTGAAAACAAAACAATTACGAGAGGAAAGGGACAAAAATAAACAGGACACTAACTAACTACTAGCTACAGGGGACCCAAACGGGGACAAGGGGAGGTAACAACAATAAGGTATAAACCCAAAAACGAGGCACCAGGACAAGGAAAAAATATCAGGATACGGGACAAAAAAGGCAAATATAAAGGGAATAGGGAATTCTCTTCTTCTTTCCACGAGCCCGTGAAAAGACAGCAACCAACAACAGGAAACTCCGGAGCCAGGATGCAGGAACCCACAGGTTAGCAATAACAAGCATAGACATAAGGGTAGGACTCCTTTTTATGCTACTGGTGTGTCATGTGATGTTGTTAGACATGGTCAACGAGAGAGGACTGGGGACCTAATCCTAACAGTACCCCCCCCCGACAACCCTCCCCACCGGTCGGGGTTTTCGGGGATGCTGCCTGTGGAATATTCTCACCAGCCGAGGCGCATGCACTCCTCCAGCCGGTTCCCATGTCCTATCCTCCGGGGCATACCCCTTCCAGTCCACCAGGTAATACAACCTACCCCTCCTTCTTCTAGAATCAAGAATGGCCTGCACTTCAAACTCCTCTTCGCCATCCACTAATACGGGTGCAGGAGGAGGTAAGACCTGATCTGATGGGATGAAAGGCTTCAGCAAAGAAGTGTGGAACACCGGGTGGATCTTATAGTCCGAGGGTAATAACAACTTCATTGCTACAGGGTTGATGACCTGAACCACTGGAAAAGGGCCGACATACCGGGGCTGTAGCTTACGAGAACCCTGTAGTCTTAAATTACGGGACACCAACCATACTTGGTCACCCACTTTATACCCTGGAGCTGGGACTCTATGTCGGTCCGCCTGCACCTTCATAGCTGCCTTGGCGACGGGCGTCCTGTAAGCTGTTCCTAGCCACCTCCCAGATGTCTCCCAACCGTTTACTGACTTCATCAATGGCTGGCACGTGCCCAGTGGGTTGGATGGCGAGGGCTCTAGGATGAAATCCCATAGAACAAAAGAAAGGTGACATGCCCAAGGCCGAGTGTACACTGTTGTTATATGCGAACTCCGCTATGGGCAAGGCCCTCACCCAATCACACGAAAGGGACGTAGTCAAGCATCTCAAAAACTGTTCCATCGTCTGGTTGGTGCGTTCTGTCTGCCCATCTGACTGGGGATGGTACGCAGATGACAAACGTATATCCATCTTGAGCACCAGACAGAGCTCCCTCCAGAAATGAGACACAAACTGCGCCCCCCTGTCCGATATGACGGCTGTGGGCAACCCATGCAACCGTACTATTGAGACCAAAAACTCCCATGCCATTTCCTTTGCTGTGGGAATGTTTCGAAGTGGCAGAAAGTGAGCCATCTTGGTAAATAAGTCTACAACCACCATTATAGCGGTAAAACCGGAAACCAAGGGAAGGTCTGTAACAAAATCCATGCTAATGGTGTGCCAAGGGGAAGGGGGTACTGCCAACGGCTGTAACAGACCCGATGGCTTACTGTGTGAGGGTTTATTGATGGCACATACAGGGCAAGCTGTCACGTATTTATGGATATCCTGGGCCACCGTTTCCCACCAAAACCACCTCAGACACAACTCCTTGGTCTTCCCGATACCCGGGTGCGCAACTAAAGAGGATGAGTGACACCACTCCACCACCTTTTGTCTCAACTCGGGAGGAACGAACAACCTCTCCCCCTGATACAACAACCCGTCTCTGAGTACCACCTGAGGCAATTGTAACCAAGGGGCCACATCCATATTGCGCAACAGATCTTTAATGGTCGAAGCAAATTCTTCCACCGAAACTACTCCCACAATCCTCCTACTATCCAGCATAGGCCTGTTTTCCTTCCCTGCTTTTACTTCCTCTGGATCAACATGAATCCGGGACAAGGCGTCTGATTTAATCTGTTGAGCGGCAGGTCTGTAAGTGATAATAAAATCGTATTCATTGAAAAACAAGACCCATCGCATTTGTCTGGGTGTCAAGGCCCTGGCTGATCTAAAGAACTCCAGATTCTTATGATCTGTGTAGATTGTAACTGTATGCCGGGCCCCCCACAGATAATGGCGCCATTCTTCGAAGGACAATTTTACTGCCAGTAATTCCCTCTCTGCCACCGTGTAATTACATTCGGCCGGCAGCAATGTCTTTGAAAAATAGGCGATAGGGTGCATATCTCCCGTGCCCCCCTCCCTCTGGGACAAGATACCACCTACTGCACTTGCGGAAGCATCCGTTTCCACAAAGAAGGGAAACGCCGGATCTGGGTGAGCCAGTACAGGAGCAGTTGTAAAGGTTTCCAACAACAACCGAAAGGCATTCTGGGCCTCCGGGGACCACTCAAATGAAATCCCTTTTCTCAACAGGCGAGTCATTGGTGCCACAATGTCTGAAAAGTGGGAGATAAAGCGCCGGTAGAAATTGGCAAACCCTAAAAGTACCTGTATGTGCTTCACCGTTGTAGGCACCGGCCAGGTTAATATAGCTTGTATCTTTTTTGGATCCATTCGTATCCCTTCAGAGGAGATGAGGAAACCCAAAAACTCCACCTCCTTAGCATCAAACTGACACTTTTCAAGTTTGGCATAAAGCTGATGTTCTCGCAGTTTCTGTAGCACTTGTTTGACATGAGCATGATGGTCAGCTCTGGTCTCAGAGAAGATAAGGATGTCATCCAAGTAAACTATTACTGTCTTATCCAGATGTTCGCTCAGGACCTCGTTTATAAAATACTGGAACGCCGCCGGCGCGTTACACAAGCCGAACGGCATCACACAGTATTCAAATAACCCATGTTTCGTTTTAAAAGCCGTCTTCCACTCATCACCGGGCCGCACCCTGATCAGGTGATATGCTCCACGCAAGTCCAATTTAGAGAATACCGTGGCCTTGCGGAGCTGATCTAGCAACACGGGAATGAGCGGAAGAGGGTACCGGTTTTTAATAGTGGCCTTATTTAATGTCCGATAGTCCACACAGGCCCTCAGAGTGCCTTCCTTCTTTGGGATGAAAAAGATGGCTGAAGACACAGGAGAGGACGAAGGACGGAGGAAACCTAGCTCCAACATCTCATCCAGATATTCTTTGAGATGTTTTTCCTCTGGTTCTGACAGAGCATACACTCTACTACAAGGTAAAGGAACCCCCTCCACTAAGTCTATCCTACAGTCAAAAGACCGATGAGGAGGCAGACTCTGAGCACGGCCCTTGTCAAACACATCGGCGTATTCCAGATACTGTTTTGGAACCCCGTTCTCCTCTGTGGCCGCACAGTACAAGGGAGGGACCTTGTCACTGGCCTCGCTATAGCAATTTTTCAAACAATAATGCGAATCAAGCGTGACAAGCCGTAGTACCCAATCAATCCTGGGATTGTGTTCTTGGAGCCAAGGCACCCCCAGTACCAAGCCGAAAGAAGGCGCGTCTATCAGATCGAACACCACGCACTCAGAATGACCATTGTCACATAACAACCGCAGCGGCATAGTTTGTCTAGTAATACACCCAGACGACAACTCAGTCCCGTCTATCGCGCGTACCGGCTCTGGCTGTTTCTTATACTGGCAAGGCACACCTAGTTTCTCTGCTAGGGAGATGTCAATGAAATTACCAGTGGCCCCTGAGTCCAACAACACCGAAACAGGCACCCTTTGACCTTCTGCCAACAGCAACTGTGCCGAAATCACAAAATGTCTGGGCGCCATATCCACTGCTCCCAACACCTCATACTGTTCTCTTCTATGCACCGTTAGGGGTAGCCTTTCCACCTGTACATATGCCACCTTTTTACCAAAACCAGATCCAGACGGTTTAACGGGACACTCTCTTGCAAAGTGACCTCCTTGTCCACAATAGAGGCATAAATTCTGATCCCTCCTTCTCTTTCTTTCCTCGGGCGTAAGGGGCCCCCTGATCCCTCCTATTTCCATAGGTTCTGGCTTTGCTTCACCAGGTTGCTGTTTCACTTCAGACTTTATAAAGTTCCCTCGAGAAACCTGAAAACGACCACGATCCCCACGGCGCTCTGATAGCCTGTGATTCAATTTGACAACTAGATCTATAAAAGCGGCACACTCCTCAGGGGGGTCCACCACTTGTGAAACCACGTCCTTCAATTCGTCATTAAGACCCTGGTAAAACAAGGATGTCCGCTTATCAGCCGGCCAATGTGTCTCTGCAATCAGACGATTAAAAGACGCTATATATGTCAAAAGATCCTGTCGACCCTGTCGTAGTTTCAGTAATTCGGAATCACTAGCTTGCATGAAAGCATGCTTGGCAAACAATCCCCTCATCAGTTCTTTAAATGCTTTGTAATCCCTCAGTACCTGATCATTCCCTTCCACTAAGGGGATGGCCCACTGGGCAGCCGTACCAGCCAGATACGAAAGAGTAAAGGCTACCTTCGCGGCATCATCAGGGAAAGCACCAGGTCGACACATAAAGTGTAACTGACACTGGTTCATGAACATCCCATACTTCCCACTGTCCCCATAAAACCTTTCAGGCGGAGCCAGGGGAACAGGAATGGGGGAGTTTACAGTGATAGCTACAGGGGTACTTCCTCCAGGGTTGCTCTGTCCTGCCCCCCCATACTGGAAAGTAGCCGGATGTATTACAGGATTTTGGGCTCTAGGTTGAGACTGTGCCTGTGCTCTTACTGCAACCAGCTCCTGTCTCAAACCTACATTCTCCTGTCTCAATTCCTGTACTTGGGCCTGTAAAGCAGCAAGGGCCCCCATTATGTCAATCATGGAGGGGGCTTCCGCCCCAGCCATGGCCCCTCCGCTTTCGTCCATCCAAGTTCAGGCAGTGTAGTTTAACGTGGGCTTGTTATTCTGTTGGACTCCTGCCCAACCCACACACTGCAGGAACGAGGATATATCCAATCCACTATTCCGACCCACCAGCCACTCTCTGACAGGCACAGATGAGAAAGCTGCTGACTCAGAAAAGGGGGTGGAAAATTATAAAGCAACCACACCTTCCACCCATGTAACTTGGCATCAAAAGGAACACCCGCCTCCTTCTTCTGCTCCTGCAGAAAGAGAAACAACAAATACACCCCACAGTTATGTTTCAGTCCCCAGTCTTACCTTTAAGGCATATATCCATATCCAACAAACAACATCACACACACTTACCATAAGCGTGAGCAGGCTTGGCTTCAAGGAGTTGATAAATGAATAATACGGGTGTTTTGGGCGTGGGCGAGTAATATCTTTACAGGGTAAAAAACACACACCTAAAGCAATGGTATGTACAAAAAACCCCTGTTAGTGAGGTTCGGGGAAAGGGACACACAACAAATAGAAGGAGGAGAGCCTCTTCCGCGTTATTGCGCTAGAAAAAGGAAAGAGGAAACCCAGCCGGGTTCCTCTCGCGGAATGGCCCAAAACGTCACGTCCACCTAAAACGAGGTGGACGGGAAGCGCAAAAGCGGCCAGGGATCGCGCTGCGGCGCGAGTAATTACTGATTATCTCCGCGTCTCCGTGAAAGGAGAGCGGCGTGCACCGGCGCTCTGCCAACAGGAGCCCCTGTTAGCAGAAATGGATCCCACTTGCGCTTCGTTTGAAAACAAAACAATTACGAGGGGAAAGGGACAAAAATAAACAGGACACTAACTAACTACTAGCTACAGGGGACCCAAACGGGGACAAGGGGAGGTAACAACAATAAGGTATAAACCCAAAAACGAGGCACCAGGACAAGGAAAAAATATCAGGATACGGGACAAAAAAGGCAAATATAAAGGGAATAGGGAATTCTCTTCTTCTTTCCACGAGCCCGTGAAAAGACAGCAACCAACAACAGGAAACTCCGGAGCCAGGATGCAGGAACCCACAGGTTAGCAATAACAAGCATAGACATAAGGGTAGGACTCCTTTTTATGCTACTGGTGTGTCATGTGATGTTGTTAGACATGGTCAACGAGAGAGGACTGGGGACCTAATCCTAACATTGCCCCCTTGTAAGGTACTGCCTGGAAGGCGCTATTCTGGGGAAGTTGATGCCCCCAGGGAAGTTGTGGCGCCTGTGGAAACGCTGGACGGGGAGGAGCGTGCCCTCGAGGAAGTGTGACTCTTAAACTGTCCCTGGAATGCTGCTGGCCCTGGAAGTAGTATGGGCAGGGAGAGGAGCAGTGCGCTGTGCATAGCGCCATTCTCCTGAGGAGAATCACGCTGGAGGCGCCTACCCTCGTGTCAGCGCGCTATCTGCTATGTGATTAATTAATTAAGAAGGGAGCCTACCCCTTGTGCTGCCGATATCACCGCCGCGGCCCGGCGCTGTCGTGGGGACCCCCCACTGTTGTGGGTGTCGTTGCGGTGGCCCCCGGTACCAGGAGAGGGCCGCCGAAGTGAAGGAAGGGCTGCGCTCGGCCCTGAGGCCGCCGACTCCCGCATCACGTGACGGGGGAGCCAGGCCGCGTCATCGGCCCGCCCCCGCCGCGCACGGATTGGCCTGCGCTGCCGTGACCTGTGAGGCTGCGCAGGGATTGGTTGACGGCCGGCAAGGCCAGAAGAGGCGGAATCGGAGCCCCGGGTCCCCGTGAGGAAGGAGGGAGACCCGGGTGAAGCGCTGGTGTGGGGCCCCCGTGGACGAAGGGGGAGCCCCGAGGAGAGAAGCGACCGGAGCGGGAGGCCACCCCGCCGGTCTGAGCCCCACGCGAGGGGCCGGTGAAGAAGGCGGGGCCGGGGCACATTGTCGGTGCCAGCCCCGCCTCCCGACTAGAGGCAACCGGAGAAGGGAGCCGTGCGAGGTGAGAGGAAAGCCAGGCAGGCTTCCCCCCACGTGTGTTGAGACACTGCGTGTGTCCCCTGAGGCCTCCCTGAGGGTGGATCAAAACCCCGGGACCCTGTGAGGAAAGGAGGCCCGGGTGAGGCGAATATAGTGGCCCCCCAGGCCCCCGAGAGGAGGAGGGGCCCGAGTGTTGCCGCAGAGAGGAGAGGCCTCGAGGCACATTGCCGGTGCCTGCCCCCTCCTCTGGAAAGGAGTCCTGCGACTCGAGGCACATTGCCGGTGCCTGGTGACCCCCCCCCCCCCCCCTGCAGAGGACGCCCCGCAGGACCTATTGAGCCCCGCAGGAGCCATCGAGGAGAGCCTGGTGAGTGGGGCTTGGATTAACCTGTGTGGAGGTCGGGGCACAGGGTCGGTGCTCGCCACAGGACTTGTGCTAGCCCCTGGAAACTGTACTGAGTTTCATTGGCCCTATTGATCCCCTTTTTAAGCCTCTAGACTGGGCCGGGACATTACTGAGGCCCCCCCGGGATTGGTACAGGGACAAGTTAACCCCTAGCTAGGTGTTAGGCCCTGTAGAGTGAAGGGCTGGGTAATTTATCCTGGTTGTTAGTGGCTTGTTTATCCCTGGGTCCTGCAAGGGTTAATTGACATGTTTAATCCTAATTAGGATACTGGTTGCCTAGGGTAACGCAGCGTCTTCATGTTACCTGTCAAGGTGTGGTGCGCTTCCGTGCCTAGTTTGAGTTGTAGGCTGTTTACTCTGCTAAAGAGAATATGCTAATATTATGCCTACACTAAGGTTTATACGGTCCAGGTATACTGGAGATTTATACATGATGGGTGTTGGTGTGCTTTCGTGCCCCTTTAGTGCAGGTGTGCCTAAGCTGGCCTGACGAGTTATTCCAGGCCCCTGTTCATGCCCCATGTTAATGAGCAAGCCTCGCGGATTTATTCCAGGTGTTCCTGTTTATTGCATACTGTGATAACCTGTTGATATTCCCTTACAGGGGTGGGGATTGGCGTATTACGCCTGCAATGTATGTATGTTAATGCGGGATTTTGAAATTACAGCAACCCCCCGAGGATGAGAGCCTGAGTTGGCCCCGCCGGATTGGCCCCAGGTCTAATGTTCGTTTAACCAACCACTTTTATTACAGCATGGACTTTGGTCTCAACCCTTTTTATCCCCTGTAAATAATCCCCCCTCTGAAGTACTTGGCTCTGGTGCCAGTTGGCGCCGTGTTATGATGACACTGTTAATGCATTTTTGTCTTGCAGGTTGGAGATACTAAACTGCTTAATTTTCCAACTCAAATTGGTGTCCGGCCTCTTTTGTAGTGTGCCTGGTGTGTTGACTGAGGGTACTGCGTGAATGCTTCACATGTCCTTGGAGTTTGGCCTGCCCGCTTGATGCCATGCTACCCCCTTTGAGACTTGGGCAACCCCCATTTCCAACAGACGGCAACTATAAATATATCATGGTAGCAGTGGATTCCTGTACGAGGTTCATATGGATGTGGCCCCAGCGCTCGGCTGACACTAGAACGGTTATGAAAGATCTGCGAGTCTTTATCGGCAGATACGCAATTACCACGTTCCATTCGGACCAGGGTCCTGCTTTTAGCTCTCAAGCTTATAAGGAGGCCATGGCCAGCATGGGAATTGGGTTGCAGTATTCTTGTCCGTCGCACCCCGAAGGGAATAGTGTGGTTGAAAGAAAAAAACGGGACATAAAGCGATCTATAACAGCGAAGGTATTAGGTTCAGGCGCTGGGTGGGTCAAACATCTAATAAGTGTCCAGTCCAGTCTTAATAATTTGCCAAGAAAATCTCTAAAAGGTTTCAGCCCATACGAACTATTGTTCGGAATTAGAATGAACATTCAGGACCTCGATAGTCAGATGTCAGTGGTACAAGAAAAAACAACAGACTTTGACATCAAAGATCCTTTGGCTGTTTTACAGGAACTGAATGAAACAAGAAAATCCTTAAGCAACATAAAGATAAAACAACAGCCATCTACCACTGACGAGGCACCACAAGCAACAGCCCCAGCAAGGCCTGTCTGGATTCCAAAGATTGGGGATCTAGTCAGAGAAAAAATCGCGGTGAAGAAGGAATTTGGGCCTTCTTACAGAAAAGCAGTACCTGCCTTGGCAGTCACCGGAACAAGATCAGTTGTACTACCGCCCCTTGCTGGTAAAAAGGAGAACAGAGTCGTGTCTATCCACCTGGTAAAACCACAAGCATGTGGCCTATAATCAACAGTTGGCCCAGTGGACTCCCAAGAAACAACAGAATACCCAAACTTGCAACAATCCAAGAGGTTCAAACTGAAAGACTAATCACATTCGATCAGCCTGCAGTGCACAGTGAAGGACTATGCAATATTGCCATGGAACTCGTGCCTCTTGAGACACAGATTGAAACAGTTCATCAAGAAACACCAGTCTACAATAATGTGGCATCAGAAAATGCTAGCGAGAGACAGATTGAAAGAACAATCCCATCAATTGACAGAACTGCCTCTGGTTATTTCATCAACTTCGACAACTTCTCTGAAGATCAAAACGACCCCGAAATGATGCCAGAAACAAAAAAGACTTTTAAAGAAAAAGCAACGGAACTCTTTCATCAACTAAAGGAAATCTACCTTATTTCCCCTTGGTTAGAGTTCTGGTTCGGTCTAGGGATATTTTTCCTCCTGCTTTGGCTCATCATGGTACTTTGTTTGGGAAAATTCATTGAGGGAAAATATAATACAATGGACACAGCAAGTCAGAACATCAACCTAGTCCTGAAACCACACAGATCATCCCACATGAAGAAAAGAGAACTGTCAACAGTAAATGTCACAGCAATTGCAATACCTGGTGGGGTAGTATGGGAGAAAACTGACTATGAGATCTATGGTCCGGTCGAAATCCTGAAGTATCATCATCAACTGAAGGTTTCCTTAAGTGACTTTGTAAAACCTAGTACATTCTCTGATGATTGGGACTTTAACGGTATTAATGACATGATGTCTGATTTAGTAATGTCAGCTAGATTCACAGAACATGATTATTTACAAGGTTCATCTAGTTATGAGCAATTATTCTGCTACACACATTATGGTGATCATTACTTGCATAAATCTGCACAGCCTAAAAATGTTTTTATGTATAATCAATGGGAACATTGTGCTACACCACCTAAAAGCAGTTCTAAAGCATTTTTTGAAAAATTCAAATACTTCTCAGGGTTTAACACCAGTGATGCAGAAACGTTTTATTACAAACTGTTAGATAAAACAGGAATGAAAACAATGCTGACAAATTCTAGATTGATATATTCAGAAGCATTTTATGACAAAATGATGACATTTGGTTTTGATTATTGGAAAAATAACATTGAAACGAAAACCATTTGGGGTACAAAAGATTGGCAGGTACAATGCCTTGAAGCACTATTCAGAACCTGCATGATACCAGAACAAATGATGTTTTTAAATGACACAATACACCAAACATCCTGTCTTGGCCTAGCTAAGATCAAAGACCTTAACACACCGTCTATTCCAAAGCCAATACCTGAAAATACAACTACAGATATTGAGTTAGACGTATCACAAATTTTACATTTTAACAGAACACATCCTGATTGGAAAAAGTGGGTAATCTGGCCTACTGACACAAACAACTGTCAAGATAGATTCCTGAATAAAACACAGGGGTTAAAAATGACCAGACAAGACCCTAGATACTCCCAGAGACAACATCCAGGGATAGTAACAACATACAGTGTAGGGAAACTCTGCCTCGAATGGCTAACATCATCCACACTGGCTGAAATTAAGCAACACTTGTCTTAAGATGGTGCTGATTTGCGCGATTTCATTCTTGGACCACGCAAACAGCGTCAAAAATGTTTCATAGCGACCAGTATCTATGCTGCGTACAACGAGGCTTGGAAAGTCACACAAATTGAAACAGCTGAGAAAATACGAGAAATTGATTGTATTAATTTGGAAAAATCACTTTCTGTAGTGGACAATGGGTTAATGACTCTGTCCTCCAGAATATATTCGTTGGACAATATTGTATCTTCTGCCTTTGACATAATAGACAGAGACTTGCTAATATTACAACATGGCCAATCTCAATTACGTTCTATTGTACAATTGGGCTGGACGCTGCAAAATCTTCGTTCAGGCTATGTGCCTTGGCGTTTAATAAACACAACGTCATTATTTTCCATTTTTAACCTTACTGATAAACAAATCAGTTTGGCACAGAAAGGAGCAGACTATACAATCCTGAGCATCGAAAAACTTGAGAGATTACCATTGACAATGTCAGAAAGTCCTGTCATTGAATGGATAATACACGGAATTATCACTATTCCGATAACAACTTTCCGATTTAAAAAGTGCCTTGAATACATACCTACTGGCCAGTATGAACGATTGGGTAAAGGTTATGTAAAATCAGAATGGAAATTACCATACACACATTCATGCTATAGTGACAGCGACAAAAATGTATTTCTTAGTGGTGAAAATTGTAAACATTCACTAAGCGGAATACTTTTGTGCCAGGGTATTCATTTACAAGGAGCTTGTGATGGAAATTCTAACAACCTTTCATGCCACCAGCTAGTCACACCTGCAACTCAGATAGAGCCCTTCTTTATGCAACTTGCAAACGGGAGTTACATTCTTATAACAGATCACAGATGTTGTGGCCTTGTGCCAGGGAAAAGTTATCTAGTAAGAGTAACATCCATGGTCAAATGCTGTATGCAGGCATTGTTTCCAAGCCGGCCTGTAGACACAGAGACTCCCATCTGGCCTCATCTGAATCTCTATTCTATACGAATTGATACTTTAAGCAAAATGAAGTCTGTGCTTTTACAGACAACAGTGCCCATAACGTCATCAAAAGAGACGTATGATCTCCTAGTTGCAAGGACAGCTACGGAGGTTCATGAACTTTTATCAACAAATTGCCCGTGCATTTCTTAGAAATGCTTAGCCAACTCCTTAACATGTCTAGTGCCACAGGCATCCCAGGCATATTTAAGACGATTTTTACGGGACTGCTAACACCTTTTCAAGCAATTTTGGGAATCGTTCCTAATTTTGTCCACTCTGTTTTTGGCAGCATACCCTTATTTTTGGGACTTGTAGCAGGGATTTTATTTTTGACCATCCTGCTTCGTTATGGCAAGCCAAAGCTCAGACATAGCTCCCATGGGAATGGAAGAGACAATCCTAGCAATGCGCTACCGGGACAGGTTAACTAACGTCCTTGGATTGGCCAGGCTGAGAGATCTAAGCATGACCTGGTTCCTTTCATTCAGACCTATATGGCAGAACTGTATCTTACCGGTACTACGATGTATGCTATGCGGAGATGAGTGCGTGTTGGACATCTGTCTTTCACTTCCATCAGCAGTACCAATGGACGTCGATACTTTGCTCAGTCCGATAACGGCTCACGCATTGTGTTGTCCCCAGCGGCTACCAATCCTGATGACGGCATTCGTTGAGACTCCTGTGCTACGACTAGGTGGTAACAGTGGAGCGAGTGACAAAAGCAACATCACCCAGGTACGACCATCTGTGAGCATTGCTGATCCTGACTATGATGTCAGCAATCATTCTCACACCTGCCAAGTTACAGCACTATCGAATTTGGTTGAACTGTCACCTGATTTTGTAGACCAATTCTTTGAGAGCCTGTCTGATACGATGTTCTCACCCAAACAGAAATAATAACTTTGAAGAAGCTTTCCGACACACAGCGTTCCCATGAACTCTGAATTCGGCCTTCAGTTTTGAACAACAAAAACTGCTAAAAGCGTTGGAACTCTATTTCCCCGTTCAAGCATTAATTCTTTTGAATTGAACACTTTTTAATATTGACCCTTTTTGGCACGAACAATTCTTTGCTTAAAGTAAAAACTATTCTTAGAGAACAGAAGCTTCTATTTCTAAACACATCTAGAGACATAACAACCTTACACCAGCCTCTAGCACATGTTATTGCAATGCATTTATATGTGATGATTTATCTCGCCCTTCTTCTGTTTCAGAGATATTTCATGTGTCATTCTTTTTTGCATAATCGTTCATTGATTTCATATGCTATAATTTTTGAATGATTTCTATGCTTCGAAAACGTACAGTACCTATCATTTTCACGTATTACAATATACGCCTATTTCAAATGCATTTATGTATTTTGGGGTGGGCAATGTTACACATGCATCTTATTGCTCTAGTTTTAGTAATTTGATGGACATGAACCCATGGAGTGGGTGTTGCGTGCTTATCTAGGATCCTGATCGATACTGTGACCTTATGCCCCTATTTGGCTATAAATCCATTTATTCCCTATATTGGCATAACCGTTCAAGTGCGATATTCAGAAACTCATCTCTGGCCTCACACGAACAGAGCCACATTCCAGAATAGTTTTCTCTGCCACTTCCTTTGCAACCAATTAGTGCAATGACAGAGCAGAAGTCACTATCTGAGATTCCTAGATTAACACTCCGAGTTCTTCAACAAGATAAAAACTCAGCAAACCTGGAAATCCCCGCTTGCTGTGTTTTGATTAGTAATAGAACTCTAATGAGCAACTGATAGCGATCACTTCCTAGTGACATCTTTAATTGACGTCTTATGTCCAGCAAACTTAGGTCAAACATGGCACCTTTCAGGTATAAATATTACCAACGTTGCCTTAAGCAAATGCTGTGTTGCTGCTGACGTTGTTTGCTGTGGTTCGCTGAAGCTAGCACCCTGTTGCCCGTCGCCTGAAGCTGCTGCTGTCTCGTTGCTGGTGGTGAAGCTGATGCTGCCAGCTATCTCGCTGCTGCTGAAGAAGCTGTCATGCTGATGATACCATAACTGCTATCGCTACTGCTATCGCTGCTAACTGGCGAACGATGGTGTGGTGAAACTAGGAGCTGAACAGCCGTCCCTCTGCAAGAGCCCAGCAGATGCAAGCTGCCCGCGGACGCTGTCCCCCCTCCTCCTCCTCGACGCGCTGAAGAAGAGACTCTGCCTTTCTCCTGCCGAGAAATCCAGCTCCAGCGTTTCTGGTCTACCCTTGCGGGTGATTGGGATACCGAGTTTCCCTGAAGGAGATACCAGACCTCCATCATTCTATTCAGAGGTATGGTGTTGACTAAACCCTTAGTGAGAATTCTTGAAGCAAACCTTGGCAAAACCAACTTAACTTAAAGCTACTTACTTACTCCCCTCCCAAGTATTAGGCTTAGGTCAGGTACACTGGGGTAGGCGTAGTTAGAAGCACCAGTTGAGTATTTTAGCCCAATGGATATATGACTGTATATATGTTTTATTACTTTTAAACCATTGTATGGCTAAGAAACCATATCAATGCTTTCACAGTATTATTTCGCAATACTTATCTTACTGTATGTACTTTTTATAATAAAAAGTCTTGCAATTGTGGCAATTCATTTCTCTTGTACGAGAAGAAAGACTGTTCAATAAATGTTAACCCTTTATTGACAAACGCTCGTCTCTCTATTCTCTACATATTGTGAAAAAAACTGCACCAACCTGACTGAGTAAAATAACTGTCTATTGTTTCACACGACCCTAGAGATTGACTCTTAATCTGAGGAGCAAAGTTGTCATGTTGCACGGTTGTTGGAAAACTGAATCCCTTCTTGTCTGTGCCAGGGAAGCTGATCACTTCCTATTTCAGTCAAGAAAGTTTCCAGTGACCTCTGAGCTAGTTGGTAACACACCCAATTAAGTTTAGCATAGTCAGTGGAGGCCTGGAAGATCCACACTTCAACGTCGATACTACACTTTATGTTATTCCAATGCGCAGGGCCTAGTGGGAAACTAGGAACTACACTACAATCCATGTTACATACTGGCACACATATGATAGACAGACAACCATAAATAATAAAAGTTCTGCGAAAATAAGACTTGTTGCAGTGGATCTTTACATCAGACCATGCAGTGCATTCATCATACAGTATAAGGCAAACAAATCACAATAATGACACTCATAGTGAAAAGGCACAGTGAAACTTGAACATACAGTCAATTTCACATTACTTAACCACTTCGCTGCTAGGCCTCCCTCCTTGCTAAGCCATTCTTTGGCTATTTGGGGTAGTTCGTGCTTCCGCCCCTGTAAAGTTTTGTCCACATAAGGTATCCACACCAATTGTGCATCCTTTTCTTCCAACATCTTGTGGATTCTAAAGGTACCCAGGGTTTGTAGATTCCCTTGGAGGGGAACCGAGAAATTAGCAAAAATACAGGGAATTCTTTTTGGCAAGGACAAATGGGAAAAAGTGCTAAAGAAGATAGCGTCATGGCCTTTTTCCTGGAAAAGGTATCAACAAAAGGTTTGTGGTGCTAAAATCAAAAACTTCCCAGCTTTCAGGAACAGGCAGACATTTGTCGGAAAACTAACATTTTCTACAAAGTTTTGGCAATTTACTGGGACATGGCCTATTTTTCCTATTTTTTTTTTTAGCTTTCAGCCTCCTTCCAGTCAGTGGTAAGAATGGGTGTGAAAACATTATTGGATCCTAGAAAACTATTCATTTCTGGAAAGTAGACACAATTCTAAATTCAGAAAGGTGCCATTTGTGTAGATCCTTCAAGGCTTTTCTACAGAAACTAACAATTAAAATCAAAATTCACTTGAAAAAAAGTAAAAAACAGACATTTGTGCCAGCATTTTCACCTGTAACTTCTTCTAAGTATGGCAGACTTTTAAAAGCAATGTATTGTTATGTCTGCTGTACCCTTCTGGACGCTGGGATATATAGGACGTGTAGGTACACCAAGAACCCGAGTTATTCAGAGCAAATAACTGAGCTGAATCTTGCAATGGTTTTTCATTGTGTACTAGCAATTAATTTAGTAAAATATAAAGAGTGAAAAATAGGTACCAAGGACACCTATATATTTCCGAAATATGAAGAAAATATAGAGTTTAGAACCAGTTGTTATTTGCACATCTCTGAAATTGTGGGTGACCATACAAGCATGTGAATTTGAGGACATTTTTAAAAATTACTGCTTTTTACACATTGTCTTTGATTTAGATGGCAGAAATGCAAAGAAAGGCAATTCGTAATAACACTTGTTATACTATTCTGTGTTCCCCTAAGTCTCCTCATAAAAATGGTACCTCACTTGTGTGGGTAGGCCTTGTGCCCGCGACAGGAAACGGTGAAACACCCAATGTGAACACATCACATTTTTCCAGTGAAAACTGGCCCTTTTTTTGCATTGTGTCTAGTTGAGTATTTTGGACCCTAGCTCCCCAGGCACCTTGGGTAATGTAGCAAACCTACACATTTCCTAAAATCAGACATCCATTGGAATCCAGGATTATTAAAAAAGGAACTGAGATTCCTTCTTGCTTATTCAAACATAAAAAGAAGGAGGGGGACACACTCAAAATTACATTCAACGAATCCAGGATGGGGTGACTTGTGTTGCTCCCACTTGGTTCTAATACCCAGAATCCCTTGCAAACCGCAAACGTTGTAAAAAAATCAAAGCACGTTTTCCTCACATTTCTGTGATGGAAAGTTCTGGAATCTGCAGGCAACCACATACTTCAACCCACCCAGCATTCCCCAAAGTCTCTTGATGAAAATGGGACCTCAATTGTGTGGGTAGGCATAGTACCCGCAACAGGAAACGGCCCAAAACACAACATGAACACATCATATTTTTCCAGTGAAAACTGACCCTTTTCTTGCAATGTGCCTAGCTGTGGATTTCGGACCCAGACATAGACGGCACCTAGGGAAACTGAGCAGATCTATACATTTCTGGAAACTACACCCACAAGGAAATCCAAGATGGGGTGACTTGTGTGGCTCTCACCAGGTTCTGTTATCCAGAATCCAATGCGAACCTCAGACTTTGTAAAAAATAAATAATTTTCCTCACATTTCTATGATGGAAAGCTCTGGAATCTGTGTGGAGCCACAACCTTACACATAACCAGCATTTCCTCAAGTCTACCGAAAAAAATGGTACCTCATTTGTGTGGGTAGGCCTAGTGCCTGTGACAGGTGTCAGGAATCGGCCCAAAACACAATGTGTTAGCTGAAAAAAATAAAATATTTCTCACATTTTGTGTGGGAAAGTTGTGGGATTGCCAGAGTGACACACATTTCCAACCACCCTGCATTTCGCCAGGTCCCCCAATAAACATGGAACATCACTTGTGTGGGTGGGTCAAGTACCTGTGACAGGCAAGTACTCAATATTTATTGTAGATAGATCAAAATTATTGATCACAAAACAACATGGTTTTGCAAGGTTGGCACCAGCGTTTTTGGTTCCAGACTCGGCTGCCAGCTAGGGAAACTTCCAAACCCACAAATTTCTGAAAACTGGACTTTGGGGGAAGTCCAGGGAGGTGTGGCTTTGGTGGATCCCCTAAAGTTTTCCTACTCGGAATTTCCTGCAAACCTTAAATATAGCTAAAATACTATATTTTCCTTACTTTTCTGTGTGGGATCACCATGCCCGCACAAATTTCCTATCACCCAGCATTCCCCTTGGTCTCCCGATAAAAATGGTACCTCACTTTTGTGGGTGGGCCAAGTACCCATTACAGGAAATGACCCAAAACGTATTGTGGAGACATCAAAATTATCTTTCATAAAATGACCTGGTTGCAAGGGGGGCACCTTCGTATTTGATCCTGGGCTCAGTGGCCATTTAGGGAAACCTACCAAACCCACACATTTCTTAAAAACTAGACATGCAAGGGAGTCCAGGGAGGCATGGCTTGCGTGGATCCCCCAACGTTTACCTACCCAGAATCCCCTACAAACCTCAAAATTAGCTGAAAAAAACCACATTTTCCTTACATTTCTGCTTGGGATCGACACGCTAGCACAAATGTCCTACCACCCAGTGTTCTCCTTGGCCTCCCGATAAAAATTATACCACACTTATGGAGCTTATCATTTTTAAACTCAACACTGCTGGTAATTACAGATGAACAGAGCTCCACATAGTAATATACCTAGTTTATGTAACTAGGCAGCAGCCTTAAACTTTGTGACTAGGGGCCAGATGTAGGTGAAATAGATTTACAGATTTTAAATTACCGAATTTTACCGATTCGGTAATTGAAAATCGGTAAATCTATGGTGTCGACATGTAGGTATTCCAGATGTGCTGGAATACCGAATCGGATGATTTCGGTATTTACCGATTCGGTAAATACCGAATCGGTAATGCCCATTCATTCCTATGGGCTTTGAAGCCCATAGGAATGAATGGGCATTACCGATTCGGTATTTACCGAATCGGTAAATACCGATTTTCACAAGGGTGCAGGGGGTGTCACTTTGACACCCTCTGGCACCCCCAAAACCGGCTCGGGTGCCATGTGGCAGGCATACATGCCCTAAGGGCAGGTCTGCCTGTCACATGGCATAGGTGTGCATGCACACCGGAATCGGTATTTTACCATCAAATTGGATTTGATGGTAAAATACCGATTCGTTAATGCTCCTGGGACTCGGAAGAGTCCCACCTACATATGGGTGGCTCAGAATCGGTAAATTTACCGATTTTTTATTTTACCGAATCGGTAAAATTACGAATCGGTAATTTTACCGATTCGGTAAAATAATGTCCCCTACATACATTCACCTATTTACCGATCGGTAACGGCCGAAAATACCGATTTTCGGCCGTTACCGATCGACCTACATCGGACCCTTAATGTTCCAAGTTGGCCAAATACGTAAAATGTGTCTGGTTGTATGACGTAAACCCACATGAATTTATCCTGCATTCCTTTACAATGCAGTCACTTCCCCGACTGCGATGTTACCACGTGTTACTTTACCATGCAAGTCAATACAGCGACTTGCCTTATTGGGGCGCTGGACTTTTGAATAGAATAAATTAATATTCCAACTCCAGTCTACAAAACAGTAGGAAAGGTGTTGGACTCAAAATACAGCACAACTCCAACAGCACGTCTCCTAAAGCAAGTCATTGTAACACCTTGAGGGTTAAAGGAACGTGTGGCAATGTTGCAGTTGGAGTAGTGATTGTGTTGTAAAGGCAGGTCATTGTTCTGACTGTGGGGTATAGAGTGTTTCCCTACATACCCACTTCAAGTGCACCTTCCTCAGGCAACATTGACTCCCTGTCTAGTCATTTTAGAATTGAAAAATGACAGAGTTCCAACTTCACAGAGAGGCAGATATTTTCACTTGTCTGATTTTTAGGTCAAGCATTCAAGACCTCCTATATATACTTTAGTATATACTTATATGTGCATCTACTCTAGAGATCATCCCTAGGACTTATCTGCTTCTGCTTAGGGACTTTTTTTTCTGTTCAACTTCCTCTGTTTAATTGTATTGATAGGAAATGACCAGTAAAGGTCAGTAAAATGCCAGAATTGCTTTCTGCTTATTCAACTGCCTCTATGTAATGTTTTGATTGTGTAACAACCAGTAGAGGTCAGTAAAATACCAGAATCACTTTAGCATTCTCTAGATTCCAGTCCATAGAAATTGTCTTCCACGAACACCCATAGACAATAATATTTTATTCAAATCTTGTATTTTCAGTTATATGACCACAGAAGGCCCTGATTTTATATGGAAAACAGAGCTTTGGACTATACCATTTTCCGCTTTGGTGCTATATGTCTCTCCATGTGTTGACATACCTAGCATGTTCTTCAGTTTGGTGCTTACTTTCCCTCCATGTTAAAGAACAGTAGATGTTTCAGCACCCAGGCTAATGTACTGAATAGAAAAATACATGTACGGTTCCAAAGGTGAGACCAATTGCATTGCAAATGCTTGTTTAATATTATCTCAATTTTCTGATATAAGTAACCCCTGAAAGCAATAATTCTTCCTTTTCCAGTGTGGCAAAGGGGTGTTGCAGACAAGGTCCCACATCCCGCCTGTCAGTCCCCCTTTTCTAATTAAGTACAACCTTTCCAGATTCAAAAGGAAGCCAACTGAAACTGGTTTTCTGCCTATTGCCTCTCCTTTGACAAAAGTTGCCTGCCTGCTATGTAACGATTTCAAATGAGGCCTGGGAGAATATCTAATTTCACTTGTAAAATTCCAAAATTCCCAAATATTGAGTTAGGTGGATTTTGCTTAATTTGTGTTATACTTTTTCCTGCATCTTCCATTAACCGCATCGCTGCTGCGGCGATGTTTGCGCTGTGCGGCTTTTTTTCAAAAGCCGCGTTACATGACGAGCTCAGCTCGTCATCAGCACACGCCACCCGTGGGTGATGACGAACTGAGCTCGTCATCAGCATCGAAAGGGTTAAAGAGTCCTGTGACATACCAGCAGGAGACTGGTTAGCATCAAAGAAATCTCATCAACAGATATTTACTACTCAAATCTGTCTCCTGCTTCCATCTTGTGAGACTTTTTTTCATGAGGTTTGTGCTTTTGCAAAAAAGTTATGCAAGATACTGGCAAATCACTATTTGCTACAACTGAATTTCACAAATATTTTAAGGGATTTTGCTAGAAATAATTACACAATTTCACCAAGCCCTACTTCAAAATCACTCTCCTGCAGTTCTGTCTTCCTTTCACACATCCAATATCCATGAATTAATGGGTTGAGTGATTTCTGACAGTGTCACTTCCTTTAATAAACGTTCCTCCTCTTGCTGATAGGGGCCAGTGTTGGACAAGAACCTAAAGCATCCCAGGAAATATGTTTACACTAACCTCCAACCTACATGTAGTGAATGAAAAAAAAGGGAGCCCAAACATTGCAAAGTGGGCTTCACAGGATTTTTAGCTCATATCTTCTGTTTAATTGGGGGAAATATTGCATTTCACAACAGAGGGTCTGAGTTAAAATGTGTAATAAACGTGTATTTACCCATTGCAGCTTAATGTTTTAAATGAATCACAAAAAAGAATTGGAAAAATGCAAATAAAATTAGCATGGATTCTTACAGATGGCAATGACAAAAAAATAAATGTCACAGAACTAAGTGCTCTAATTATAATCAATTCAGATAGAAGTATCTTGAGTGTATTAGAATGTTGTGAGTTCCCCTAAGGGCCCACTGTAGTTATCTCCTATATTTGCCTAACTGCACATGCTGAAGGCCACATTGCTTTGCACACATTACATAATAACATGTTTGTGTTTGTGCCACTGTATTCTTTTAGAAATAAACTGCAAATGTTTTTATTGATCATGAATTCTTCCTAGGGCTTGGTCTACACATTTCAAACAAAGTCGAACAACATCGTGCCCTGTTTTTCTCTGTGGTCAGTTACTAACATACAGTCATAATAGAGAGACCCAACTGCTGTTTTCTAACATGGCAATTATTCTCATATAATCCGAGACTTGCCATTCTGAAAACAGAGAAGAGGATTTCAAGCTGAGGAAGGGTCCAGGGATGAGCATGCCAGCTCTGCACAATCTGAGAAGCAGACCATCAAACGGTAAATGCCAAGGACGTGGTCCAGTGTTAATCGCAGAGATCACTAATGTATCACTGTGCTCATGTAGTGAGGCTAGGCTTACGCAGATATATAATTCGCCATGATAGGGCTTTTCATGGTATGCGGTTTATTAGTAATGCTAATTACACTGCTCAGTTGCATTTGTTTTTTCTAATTGTAGCACATTTGCTACATGATAGATCATAGTTTCAATAAACATGGCACAGTCAACATTTGGTCTGATACTTATTCACGGGTCTCCTGAGTAATACTTTTTTGTGTCCATAATACCCTTTACACCTACCTCCAGAGACATCTGTGGTGTTGGGGATTAATCTAATTTCTAATTTAAAACATTTCTAAAGCGCAGCGTACACCATGCGGTTTCTTGGCGCTAGTAGGCAGGATCGGCAACTGAGGGAAAGACAAGAGTGATAGGAGTGAAGAGCTAAGCGGGGAATGCCTTCTTGAAGAGGAAGGTTTTTAAATCTTTGCGAAAGAAGAGGTACTGGGTAGCAGAACGGAGATGGTCAGGGAGGGAGTTCCAGAATGTTGGAGCCAAGGTGGAGAAGTTGGCCCCACCCCACTTTTATGTGTGAAGCGGGGGATCTGAAGAAGGGACTTAGAGGAAGACCGGAGCTCTCTTGTGGGAACATAGGGTTTTATTAAAGAAGAGATAAAGGCGGGGGCAGTGCCCTGGCGGGCCTGGAAGACCATGCAGCCAGTCTTGAAAAGGGAGCGTTCTTTTACGGGAAGCCAGTGAAGCTCCCTAAGAAGGGGGGTTGAATGGTGATAGCGTGGGAGGCCGTAGACCAGCCGGGCCGCCTGGTTCTGGATTGACTGAAGTCTTCGCAGGCTGTAAGCTGGAATGCCATGATAGAGGGCGTTGGCATAATCCAGCTTTGATATCACCAGGGCGGCCATGATGATCTTGAGTGCCTGAGGGGAAAAGAAACGGGAAACAGAGCGGATGGTGCGGAGAGTGAGGAAACAAGAGGAGACCACGGAGCTGATTTGTGAATGAAGAGTGAGCTGAATATTCATTTTGACACCCAGTGTTTTGACCGTGGTTGAGGGGGAAGGTGAGGGCCAGAAGAGAGAGTTCCAGGGGCTGGATGAACCACCGGTGAGAACCAGTTCGGTTTCATCCGGGTTCAGCTTAAGGTGGTTGTGGTTCATCCAGTCCCTGATGAATGTCATTGTAGACTGGAAATTAGAGACAGAAAGAGGAGAGGAGGACAGATCAAAGATGAGCTGGAGATCATCCGCGTAGTTGTACACGGTGACCTCCAGCTGCTGAAGCGCGAAGATAAGAGGAAAGATATAGAGGTTGAAAAGCAGGGGGGAAAGAGAGGATCCCTGGGGAACACCACAAGTGACAGGGAAGGGAATGGCAGAGAAGTCGCCTAGCCGCACTGCCTGGGTGCGGTCCCTCAGAAAGGAGGAGAGCCAAACCAGGGCTGATCCCCCGATTCCAGCCGCCCTGACACGGGACAGTAAGATGGTATGGTCCACCGTGTCAAAGGCGGCGGACAAGTCAAGGAGGACCAGTGCCTGGTGTTTGTTATCATCCATACCCTTTCTGAGGTTGTCTAGGACTGAGACCACAACCGATTCGGTCGAATGTCTGGGACGGAAACCGGCCTGGCGAGATGCCAGCCCCCCATTGGTCTCAATATGGGCGCTGAGTACCGCGGTGACGTGGCGTTCCATCACCTTGCCCAAGAAGGGCAGCAAGGAGATGGGGCGATAGTTGGCCGAGATGGAAGGGTCCGCGCCAGGTTTCTTCAAGATGGGTACTATAGTGGCTGCCTTTAGCGCGGGGGGCACTACACCCTGTGCTAGGGAGCTGTTGAGGAAGGCGATGGGGGGTTCAGAACAGCAGGAGTAAATTTGCTGCAGGATACGTGCCGGGCAGACATCCGCCGGAGACCCCGACTTCACTTTGGGAAGAATCTCCAAAAATGATTCCTGAGTAAGGGGGGGAATGGAGGTGAGAGGGCATTGAGCGGTGGGGGGGGAAGGATCAACGAATGCAGGTGAAGGTGGTGGAATGTTGGCATTGATGGTGACGATCTTTTCCAGGAAGTAGGCGTTGAGTTGATCACAAAGAAGCTGGGAGGGAGGGATTTGGGGTGAGGTTCGATCTGAGAATGCCAGGTCATTCACTATGCCAAAAATGTCCCTGGATTTATTTTCAGCGGACGTTATTTTTGCAGAGAAATGGGTGGTTTTTGCGGCAAGGATTGCTTTTTTATATTTGGCCAGTGATGTGAGGAAGTGAGTTTTTGATAGAGGACAGTAATTTTTCCTCCATTGCCTCTCCGCCCGTCGGGCGCTCAGTTTGAGCTCTTCAGGTGGTCGTTAACCATTAATCCATTAATCCTCCACAGTGTTTTATGAAGCACCTAATTCTGTTGGTTTTTCAAGTTTGAAAGTTTAAAAGGACATTACCCATTTTGTTGCACTGTGTTTCCATTGCTGTTTTTATCATTGCACAGCCACAACCTATTGCCGTACCTGCTAACTGCAGACCTGCTGTCCATGCACATGCTACTACACATGACCTTACTGATGCAGGCGGTGACTTTGTTTTCGTAGTTGAACCCCACAAAGGCTATTGCTTTGCTGTATTTTATTCTTGGGTCAAATTTCCGGCTCTGGATACAAATACAAACATATTTCATGAATATACAGTTGTTGCACCCCCTACACGATACAGATCATATTTGCTCATAGAAATACCACTGTATAATTGGGAATAGACTACTTGTTTCCTCTGAGCCCTTTCCCATGTACTTGCACCAGTACGTATAGATCTCCTAAGTAATAAAGGGGTGATCTGACCGGCTGTAGCTGGATATACACCATACCCTGATTATTCAAATGTTACTGCTCAACAGCTACAGCCATTGTAAGCTAATTTAGTTAGACTTTATGGACACTTAACTCAATATGTTTCCTGCACCTTGTTGGCTGTACAATAAAGGGCTGGCCTGCCAGGGCAAGCCCAGTTGCCTACAGTGCCTACATTAAGTCCTGTATTTGTTTATTCAGGTATGGGCAAAATTCACAGTAATCGAAAGGAAATTCCACTTCGGATCGCTCAAAAAATAGACCAAATTAAAGCTGTGTTTCCCCTTACGGGACCACAATACAAACACAGAATTTTGAATATGTGCTCACCCCATGGAATGGTTCTGGCTGTAAGTGACTGTAATACTTGGGGGCAGTCTTTGCTGCTGTATATACTATCTGTCATGGTACTTCGTTCATATTCGTCTTGCAAGACATGTTAAAAATAATACTGAAATAACATGGGACAGCTGCTGCTCTGGATTTGAGGATGAATCTAATGGGAAATGTTCCAGAGGAGTCTGCAATGATTCTGTCCAACACAAAAGGTGAAATGGCATCTATGGCTATATGCCAGCGGCTTGCATTGGTTGCACAAGCCGACCATGAATGTGAGCTGCCTATAATTATTGTCGATGTGTACACATTCTTTGGATGCAAGAATTTGGGAAGCAGATCAACTAAGCCACCGGTTGACAAACCTGGTTCAGGTTAGGATGCCAAGCAGAACACTGAGTTTGTTAATAAACCATGGGATAAATATAAACAAAAACAGAAAAGAAAACCTTGTTGACGTTCTCCACCCCTGAGCCCTCCGGGAGGTGTTACAGTTTTTGTGATTGCACTAAAATCAAGGCTCCAGAAAGGTATCAGATTCTGATACACGTTCTCCACATTCCTTTCAGGAATTGACTGACAAGAAGTATGACAGAGGAGGGCGTTATGAGTGCTGACAAGAAGAGGATGTGAAACCAAATAGGTAGACACAATGCTTTTCAGATGTGACGATAAAAAAGGAGGAAAAACCTCCTCAGTATCAAGCCCCCTTTCAGAAAAAGACAATTGCTGCTATAACTGCAAAATATGCAACAGACACTCCAAACCCTCCTCCTGAACTGTAGTTGGGCAGTGACTCTCCTCTACAGTGCAGCAGAAGTCACTATGGAGCACCAAAATATACAGGAGCATCTGGCAGCAAGAGCAACTGAAACCTTTGTTATAGTTGAAACCCCAGACAGGTTTGTAGCCCCTCCAGATAGGTTATATGATTTAGATATACTAATTAAGGGTGACATACAGATCACCATTCGAGTAATTGTCTGGGAGAATTTAACTTTGTCTTCTGCCATTGTTCTAGCAGAAGTCAATTGGCCCCCACTATTTGACCAACATTCCCACAGGGTGAGAATGTAATACTTCTTTCATTTTCTGCTCTTGTCCCTGAAGAAGTCGAACAAGATTATGCAGCAGAATTGGCTCATGCACTAGCCTCTGCTTTACACTGCAATCATATTGGCTGGGATAAGGAATCTCCTTCTCGTGTGATACCAATAAGAGCCAGCCCGCAATTTCAACTACAATACCCCATTAAACGGGATGCTAAAGCATTTGTAAGAGAAATTCTCTCTCAACTGAAGTACCAGGGAGTAATTGAGCCCTGTGTCTCTCAAAAGAATAACCACATTTTTGTGTTTGGAAACCGGATCATTCATATCGCATAGTCTTAGACTATAGAGATTTAAACAGTCATACACACACTTTTGCAATACAAAATACACTCAATACGACACTAATAAATAGTCCGTAAAAAAAATATAACAACCTAGAATATTTCCGATGGCTTTTTCAGTTAGAATTTAGAGCCTCAAAGCAGAGATTAGATTGCTGTCTCGGCGTTTGGCTTTCAACGTCACTCCTAATGATCTATAAGAACAGTCCAGGCTGCCCACATTGGGTCAATTCTACATGACATTGACCCTGATGCTTTATACTATGTTCATGATATCTATCGCACGCACGATGAGTTAAATACACACTTGGTCAGAGTGTATTGCATTATATTGGAATATACTGAAATTGGCTATAAATTCAACTTTAAGAAATATAATATAGCATTCCTAAGTGTCCTTTTCTTCGATTATGAACTAACACTTGGCATATTCAGACTTGACAATCTACATACATGCTTGCACCCACATACACATTTGCACCCACATACACATTGACAAAAAGATGCATTGATGCCACCAAATGCTTAACACAGACACACAAGAGCAAACAAGCATGAACACACAAACACATCAGCATACACGTGTTTGCATGCACCCTTAAGCACGTACACAAAAGCATGCACATCCTGGTTCACTTTCAGGCTTGCAAAACCCTCAGACACGCACCCCCCCCCCCCTCCTCCCCCATGCCGCCCCCCCTCCACCCCACACACACACACGCTATATATCTGTGAAATGCTGAGTCTGGGGTCTTCACCTGTAAGACTGGACAATGGAAAACTACCTGAAAGAGAAACATATGAAACAATATGTAAAAAAAACTTGCGAAAACAGTTGATAAAAGTATTCCATCACAATGACCTACCGTGTATTAAAGATTTTGTTTTGTGTTGCGTAGATGACTTGGTGCTCACTAGGGTATGAAGCTTTGTATCCCACTGAAGCATTACAAATGGAGATTAAAAGTTCTCAGATGCAATCAATTATTGGACCCCCACGATCTGGAAGCAGAGACTGGCATTTTAAAACACGTTGTGCACGTGCTTTCCCACTGCATGGAACGCTATTATGATAAATGCACCCATGCGGCTCCATCCATCACTAGCTGACCTGCTTTTAGCTTTCAAAAAGATTCCCCGTTGGTCTTTCACTGTTTCTCTCCTTCACTCTTTTCTTCTTTATTTGTTTCATATTTGAGGAGGCGTGAGGTAAGCACCTGCTGTCTTTTTACCGAAAAGTTCACATCTTGTAGTTTGGCGGTGAGCCTGGACGTAATATAGCTGCTCCTAAACAGCGTGGCATTAATGGCCATTAATAGCAGATCATGAATAGCTAAAAGTCTGATAATGTAATTACTATTTGCTTAGAATATCACCTAGGGTGTGAATTGAGTCACTGAGTGCTGCCACACAAGTTGATGGAAAAACATGTTTTTTTGTTTATTCAACCGTGAATCATGGTCAGTGTTCATTTCCATCACATTTGTAATAGAAAAGGTACCGATCAAAGAATCAACACAATTGATGATCAGATGGATATAGGACTCTCCCAAATTCCTTTAGAGGAAGCAAAGATGTTTAAATGAGACCTGGATCCTCTTCATTGTTGTCAAAAAGCATGAGCACCCGTGGTCAGTGTCAAACTCTGCTTTTGCCCTCCATCCTTGTCTTTCTGTTAACAGGAGGAGACCTTTCCAGTATATTGTCTGATACTTTAAGCATCAACATTAACTAAAAGGGTATTCCTGTTTGGGACAATATGATGTATGTATTTGATGCTGGTGTGGCATAATGGTGTTTGTTAATGCAGCACTAATGTGTCTAGTACTTGGTGTGCTAGGATATCCTTTAGTATCCTATTATAAGACGCCGTATGTTAAACAAGACTGGAGTTCTGGCAATGTCACATAACTTGAAGTGGCCAATGAAGACTGGCGTAATGAGCAGCAAACCATGGTGTAAAAATGCACCACTGTACTCATATTTACTTATTTTATATTCCGTTAAAATACTTAACCTAACTTGTATACTATTTACTAGAGCTGGTTAAATTTTTTCTTACACTTTTGAATAAAGCAGACTTGGGAAATTGTGGTCTTTTTGAAATAGGCCAAAGTTTGCTAAATTCACTTGACCCCGCAATGTGTAATAAAAATCAGATCAACTTCCTATAACAATTCCCATATTGCTACAATTTTGTAGAGGATCTGCAAATCCACAGCAAAAAAAAAAAGAACCCAAAAAACAAAGCACGGGCTTTATGCTTTTTTCATTAAAACCCCCCAAGGTGGCCCAGGACCTGGGGGTACGGATGGTATTTTTGGGGGAAGGAAGTTTGTGGCTCCCCTCTCGGAGCCTCTGAGAGGCCTTTTGGATACAGTCCCCTGGGGCTGAGTAAAAAGAGAAGGTAGGAGGGCAAGCTTCCCCTTTCCCAGAGCCTAAATAGGTTCTAGGGAACCACCATCCCCTTGGGCCGAAATGCTTTAAAAAGGGGAGGGGGCATGCATCCACTTCACACATCCAAATTATTTCCTGCAGACCCCATCCCCCGAGGCTGAGTAATTATGTCAAGGTAGTGACCTGTGGTAACCCTGCTAGAGCATTATTAGGCCCTAGGTACTCCATCCTCTGGGTCGAAAGGCAAACAAAAAGCTTAAAAAGTCTCTGCGGACCGCATCCCCCAGGGCTGTAACACAAATTAAAAGGAAGGGGGCCTCCCTAAGCGTTTATAGGCCCCATGGACCCCATTCCCTGGGCCCACTCAGTGACTATGTCCCGGAAAGCCAACACCAGGGACATCAACACCCGGTATGCAGTAGGTTCACTGCCCGCAGCAATGTAGGCAGGAAAACATATTTTTTCTCCTGTCTAGGAGCAGCATTTTTTAATCTCTCGCCAGAACCAGACAGGAGCAAACATAAAAATCTGCTCCCCACCAGCAGTAGATTTAATCATGCTCGGGCCAGCTGGAAGCAGATGTGTTCTGTTTCCATGCCCACACTCCTGCTGGCAGGGAAACAGAACATATATTGCTACCGCCCAGATTGAGTATGCAAAAACAGCTGCTCCCTCTGGGTGGGAGGAATGCGTGGAGCCTGCTGTTGCCGAGGGGGCCCGCCCCATGGCCCACAACATTGTAATTGGTGGTTGTTTCCGTTTGACCACCAGGGGCACCCAACTGTATTTAAGGCATGCCCAAGGGGATGAAGTTCCCAGGGCCTATTAAGGCTTAGAGAGGGTGGACTGCACCTCTCTCTCCTTTTAATATGTGTTTTAGACCTGGGGGGATGGGTACAGCCCTATGCTACATTACCAAAGGCTGTGTGTGCATTAGGGTTGGCAGCCTTTGAGTGGGCAGACTGTGAGGGGGGTTTGGGTGCCTTTGAATGCGTTGACCAAGGAGACTGGCTGCATTCCAGTCCTTGTGGCTAACTTTGGCTGTGTGCAGCATGTGATTTGCTGCCTGTGAGAGGTAGGCCGTTGAACACCGGGGAATGCTGTGCACAGCATGGGATTTGGCCCTTTGACCAACCTCTTGTGCACACTGCCAAAGGCTGTGGACAGTGTGTGTTTGCCTGGCTTCAGTTGGGTTTGCCAGCCATACCCTGTGGCCAATTCCCTGTTGCACACAGCCAAAGGCCTTGTGCAGCATGAGGTTGGCTGCATGCGGAGAGGGTTTTTTTTGGCCACAGGGCCTAACCACTGGCCAGGCTCTGTGGCCAACCTCGCTAAATGGGCATGGCTGCTTGTGGGGAGGTTGGAAGCCTGACCTAGATACAGTGGCTGACGTTGGCTTCACATAAGGTAATTCACTGAAAAACCCAAAGGTTAAAGTAATTTTATAGTTTGGTGAAATGTTCAGTAATACTGTAACTGTTTAAATAAAAAAAAACAGAGACGTTCTGCAGTTATAGTTATAGTTATCTCTAGTATCTATAACTTGTACCCTAAGGTAACTCTAACTCGTACCCTCGCCATGCACTGCGAACTATCCCACACATTGCATCACACATGACATCCTCTGTGACATCATTGATAATATCACTGCAACGTTTGTAATGTAATTATTAGTAAGATAGCCATGCATGGTAGGGGCGCAAGTTATAGTTATTCAGTTCAAGATGCTGATCCCAACTTACATAGCCTTACACAACCAAGTACCAGCATGTATCAACCACTGCCTGAAATTCTACCAAACCTCCAGACACCTACACTCCGCCTCCCTCTGTCACATTCCCTGCCCTGCATCCGCTGAATCAACAGCGGAGGGCGCTTTTTCTCCTTCCTCACTCACTGAAAAATACTGGAATGACCTCCCCTTTCACCTCAAGACTTATTCCCTCTGCTTTTCAGAAAAGGACTCAAGACCTGGTAGTTCAACTGATCCCACAATAACAGCAGGGTGATTAGCCATGTTTTACAAGCCCTGTTTGATTGATCGATTGATTGATTGATTTGCCCTTAGGGTACAAGTTGTACCTGTTGAATTTATGTGTGTTTTAGTTTAAAATGTTACATTGTTACTGTACATTGCACCTAACTATAATGTTACTTTACCCTTTGTGTTTTTCAGTGAACATATACATGTATATTATATTATATATAGAAATAAACATATTTAGAAATGTAAGCTTACAAGTCGAAGGACTTTGCACCATTGTACATCAGCTGAATATAATCTGAGAAATGAAATATGAATTTTGCAAGCCATTCGTGGAGAAGTGTGGCTCACTGGTTAGAGGAGGCAGACCCTGATGCAGAGGTCAGACCCGGGACCAGGGTTCAATTCCTGACGCGGCAGGGTCTTGGGCTCAAAAATGTCCACGGACTCGATAATTCTCGCCTCGGTGCCTACTCGAATCATGGGTTCACACTCTGCAACACTGGGCAATAGCTTGCTTAATCTCCACTACGGCCCCACCGCGATGGGATGCCTGGTCTTCCCCTTGGGGAGGCCCAATAGGGGTTATCTCGCAGGGAAAGCCAGGACGGGTTCCCAAAGCAAGCGCTAAGAGACCTGCCGGTGATTTGGCGCTATATAAATCCAAATTAACATAACATAACATTCACTCACCCTTGCCTGAATATAAAAAGGCATTAGTAGGGAGTTTATTTTTTAAGAGTTTAATTCTACCATGCAAGGGGCCATGTTAACCTTTTAAGTCAAATTAGACATGTTGAAATAAAGATATTAATCTGAGAATAATACTCCCCTGAATGTCTGGTAAACAATGTACATATCAGTCCAGTGCTTCTTAATACATGTGAAACTTCAGGGTTCAGAATGGCTTTAAGATTAAGACATTGTCCTCTGACCATAAATGTATATATGCAGATATAACATTATAATAATACAAATATATTCCCTCTTGTAGGCAATGCTTTAAAGAGTTACACCTTGTTTTGCACAAGAACCATTTTTTGCATGTAGACGATTTCGCTAGTTCAACAGTCATGAATGTGTTTCGAATTACCATCAACTTTATCAACTTTATGATGCAAGTCACTAAGGTGTTTTCCCTCCTAGAGGAAATAAACTCATATAAGCCCTAACCTTATATCTGTGGAGGCATGTTTACAAAACAGAATACCCTTTTACTTGGTGACTTTAGGTTTCTCCTAACACTAATAAGTTGTGTGGGCTGTAAGACTTTGATACCTGAGTGAATTATTCACTAGACCACCTCTAAGGAAAGGTTGTACATTAATTGGAAATCATGCAACTGCTGATAACATGAAGAGAATCAGCAGTCATGGCTCTCTGTTGCAGCATATGACGTCTAGCCATAGCTCTTCACACCCTCTTTATTTTAGACTTTCTGACCCTTCCGAACCTGGGAGCAAAATGGTTTCTTAATATATCTTAATCATTTGTATCACTTATTCTTCCATAGACCGACAGTCAATATTGAGTTGGGAATTAGAAGTATCTCTTGATAAGCATCTCCATTTCCTGCATGTTAAAACACTATTTACAAACAAGGGGCCCGATTTATGAGAAACCAAAGCAGCCAGAGCTGTAAGTCATTTTGCTGCACTGCGCTGTGTTAGTTTTGAGTCCATGGGATGCAACATATTTATGACGTGTCTCATCTCTGTGCTATTCCCTGCGATGGTGCACAAAACTGCTGCCATGCGCTGCCGCAGACACCCTTGCACTATGGTGCAAGGATGCCTGGGTAATGGGGTATTGTTTTTGTGCAGGAAAGGGCACCTTCCAGCACAAAAACAATCGGTTGAGGTGATTTCCTCTTGCAGTGCATGCTGTAGAATGCAGCACTCACTGAAAGAGGAAAAAATTAAGAAGAAATGAAAAAAAAATTCCTGGTTGCACCTCGCTACCCCACCCCTTGGGATGGCTTGACATTCAAACGGATTTCCAGGTTTTACGGATTGCTTGTAAATCTGGAAATGCACCACTGGACATTGGTGCTGCATGGGAACACCCACAACAACACTCATGTCACAACCCTAACACAAAAAGTGTTGCATGAAAAGGGGTGATATTTACAAGCACACGTAAAGCCACACAGGATAATCTTACGTGTGCTTGTAAATATCACACAGCAGGTTGTGTCAACATGATATAAATAAGCCCTCAAGCTTTTTAAACGAGTGCGCCATGTTTGGTTTTGCTATCTGTTACCCGGTACACAAAGGACCCTATTTACGAGAAACGAATGCAGCGGGGTGCCGCAAGTCATTTTGCTGCACCGCACTGCTTTAGTTTTGTGGCTCAGGGAAGCAACATATTTACAACAACATGTTGCATCTCTGTGCTTTTCACTGTGCTGGCGCCCAAATTGCTACCATGCGCCGACTTAAACACCCTTGCACCATGGTGCAAGCATACCTGCATCGTAGGGAGATTTTATTTTTTTAGACGACTGCCTAGATGTATATACCTGTTTAAAATACCTGCCAGAGACCCCCGCTATCTTGGCTCTGTCCTGTATTATATCTCCTCCCTGCCTAATGATTTGAGCCAGCCATCTATTAGCTAACTCTCTTTTGTCCAGCCAAGCTAATAACTTACTTGTCGTATCTCCTATGTCGTAGATACAATGCTGGGTGGCTCAATACTGAGGTTCTAGCTGCCTCTTCAGCAACATCTTTATATTCTTTTTGCTTTATGGATAATTTATGTGCAGCAACAAGAGTATGGGAGGCCACCAACTCGGCTTCCAGTCACCTCTTTTTCTAACTCCACCAATTGCTAACGTTTCTCTTTTCTGTGACCTGCTACTGCTGCCACTCCACTACTCCGGATTACCACCTTATAGGCCTCCCAGAGAGTTACGTCCGATGTCACCGACTCATCATTTACAGCAAAATTATTTTGGGTGGCTTTCCCCAATTGTTCTCTGATCGTCGGCACTTTAAGATACCAAGGATTAAACACGATTTCGCGTCTGGTAGGCGGGGAACATCGCCATAGTACGTCACAATTGGGGAATGATCAGAAATACCCCTGGGAAGGAAGGAAGTCCCATCAAGCATAGGAAGCTGAGGGGCTTTACAGAAGAAATAATCTATACGGGACAGACCTCAGTGTACCCCAGAATGAAAAGTGCACTGTAAGGAGGTGGGATTACAGGTCCGCACACATCGATCAAGCCCAATGCCACTAAAAATTCAGCTAATAATTTATCAGACGGCTCTCCACTCCTGGGTGGCAGACGATCCAGTTCACCATGAAGAGCAGCATTACAGTCACCACACACCAGTACATCACCGTCTGGTAAGTTTAACATGTAAGGTTCCAGATCCACAAGCGTGATGGAATGAAGTCGGAGGGATACATAAAGGAGGTTACATTAAGGGATCTCCCCGCCCATTTGCCCCAACACTATAAAAAACCTGCCCAGTGGATCCCGGGTAATTTGTTGTATTTGAAATGGGAGGGACTTCCGTACCAGAATACCCACCCCTCTGGACCCCCTTGTAAAACCAGCATGTGCCACCAATTTATATACCCATCTGTTAAGGGCACAATAGTAGGATATGGGTTTCCTGCAGCACAACCAGATCAGGGGCCTGTCGTTTCAAATATTGCAGTATAATTCCACTCTTGATTCGATCACCCAGGCCATTCACATTCCAAGAAAGCAATTTAGGGTGCCCACGTTGCGGGGTTGAACATTGTTCAACACTCATTTAACCTGTAATAAAGGGCACTGATACATGATGATTCACTGAGATGTGGTACTGACAAATCTTCCCGCACCTCCCCCTGTGGCAGCACCAAAATAATGAGTACCCAAGCAGACCAATATGGAAATCAACATTAAGGACGACCCAATATGCCATGAAAGAAGCCTCATCTGTAAAATTGTACTGAACACTTATACAAAGACTGCAACAACATCCAATAACAACCCCCTGTTCCCATCCCTACCTTGCCTCCCTGCAACGTGGATTTCAAACTTCCCACCCCCCACTTTTGCAGAGCTCCTGTAAACACCAATCAAAACTATTCTATGGAGGGAGACTTTACTCAGCCAAAGTACTCAAAAAGTTATACTACCATTCCCCCCAAAAAACTAATGGAGAAGCCCCTAGATACAGTGTTGCCTGAGCCCAGAGTCAGACCATACCGTACAGTTATGTATATTCCAATCGTCACCATGCCTAATAGTTACAGGTCAATGTAATACATTTATATCACCACCAGCCAATCTGCCAGTCCCCAAAGCAATTTGAAATAAAAGTGTAGGCAATCCCCCATTCCATCACACACTTTACAAACAGCACCCCCTCCCGAAAACCAATCAATAATCATCATGACTACGACTTGGCATGGGTCCATCACAGTTCAACCAGGCAAATCGGGTCTCTGCTGCAGGAAGGTGAGTCTACAGTCATTCACTTCTATTTCTTACAGTTCATTCCTGCTGACTGTCCAGTCTCTGCGCATGACTCGGAGAGGATCTCTGAGGAGCGCCAACTTTCAGGCCAGTCCCTTGTCTCCTCCGGCGTCTGGAAAAAACACGATTTCCCCTCTGCAAGCACCCTCAATTTAGCCGGAAAGAGCATTAAATAATTGAGGTCGTGATAACAGAGCGCCTGTTTGCCTTCAAGGAAAGATCTGCGCCTCTGTTGTACTTTGTAGGTAAAATCTGGAAAAAAGGTGATAGTAGAGTTCTCAAATTTAAGTGGCGGGGCAGCCCTAGCCGTTTGAAGGTTTATATCTATAACACAAAAATGAAATCTCCTCGCCAATATGGATTGTGGAGGGGCACCAGGTCTTGGGGGGACCCTGGCACATGTTGTGCCCGTTCCACAGAGAAATACTTTGAGAGGGACCGGGGATGTAGGTGTTTTTCTATCAATTCTTCCATGAACAAATCCGCAGCCTGCCCTTCTGACATTTCTGGAACCCCCAAAATGCGCATGTTGTTCCTTCGTGCTCGTCCTTCGTAGTCTTCCAATTTAGCCTCAAAGTGCAATTCTTGGGCCTGTAGTCGCTTTACTGATACTTCAAGGGACTTTGTTGAAGTTTGGTGGGTTTTCACTGAATCTTCAGTTTCTTTGACCTGTCTCCCACTTTGCGAAGGTTGGCATTTATGAGGGTAATTTCTGTTGTAACCGAGTCAATCTTGTGCTCCAGCGCCGAGCGCACCCCTGGATAGCCTGCATAATGTCAGCAAGAGACGGGCCCTCTGCAGTGGCGTGCTGCTTCACTTCCATCTCAACTTGCTTCTCCTCTGTTGCGTCAACTTTGGAGCTGGCAAATTTAGAAAGTTTCCCCAAGCTGGATTGCCTGGAGCCTTTATTGGTGGCCATGCCCTCGAATCCTCTATCGGTTATAGTAGCTAGGTGCGGGTTGATGGGGCACATATACTGGGGCCTGGTGCCAACAATGAGGTAAGAAAGTTAAAGTAATACATTTTTCACGACAAGCCCCCACTGGACTGTACTGCCACAATATGTGAAGAAGATATAAGGCATGTACCCCAAACAGTCTCTGCCCAGTGCCTCTGTATCATGGGTTCAAAAAAGAATCCAGGTCAGCCGCAATCTATCTGTGTCAGTCAGTGATGCTGGGCCCCGTGTCTTTCAAGAGACTGGTATCTTCTGATTAGTGAGCCGTTTTGTTTTTTGTGTTGTAGTGTAGTTCCTATATTCCCAATAGGCCCTGCTCATTGGAATAATATATCCTATAGATGTGACGTAGGACTTATGTCTACTAGGTCTCTATCAAATATATTAAACTTAATTGTGAGTGCCAGCTAGCTCAGAGGTCACTAGAAACTTTCTCGAATTCACAAGAAGGGATTAGTTTCTGACAACCGCATAAACATCAATCGATCAATCAATCACGTCAGTTGTATAGCGCACTACTCACCCGGGAGGGTCTCAAGGCGCTGGGGGAGGGGAAAGTTACTGCTCGAACAGCCAGGTCTTGAGCTGCTTCCTGAAGGTGAGGTGGTCTTGGGTTCGCCGAAGGTGGGTGGGGAGGGAGTTCCACGTCTTCGCTGCCAGGTAGGAGAAGGATCTTCCTCCGGCGGTGGCTCTGCGGATGCGTGGTATGGTGGCGAGTGCGTGGCCGGTCGATCGTAGCTGGCGGGTGGGCGTGTAGAAGGTCATGCGGTCGTTGAGGTACTTGGGGCCCAGGTAGTGGAGAGCTTTGTGTGCGTGGGTGAGGAGTCTGAACGTAATTCTCTTGCTGACAGGGAGCCAGTGCAGGTCTCTCAGGTGTCCGGTGATGTGGCTGTGTCGGGGGATGTCGAGGATGAGTCGGGCGGAGGCGTTCTGGATGCGTTAGAGTCTTTTTTGGAGTTTTGCTGTGGTTCCGGCGTAGAGGGTGTTCCCGTAGTCCAGTCGGCTGGTGACGAGTGCCTGGGTGACAGTGTTCCTGGTTTCCGTGGGGATCCATCTGAAGATCTTGCGGAGCATGCGCAGGGTGTTGTAGCACGAGGATGAGATGGCGTTGACTTGTCTGGTCATTGTCAGGGAGGAGTCCAGGATGAAGCCAGGTTGCGTGCGTGGTCCCTAGGTTTGGGAGTGGTGCCCAGGAGTTGTCCCAGGCGGAGGGTGATGATCCCAGGATGAGGACTTCCGTCTTGTCCGAGTTCAGTTTAAGGCGTTCCTCATCCAGTCGGCGACGTTTTTCATCCTTTCGTGTAGGTTGGCTCTGGCGGTGGTGGGGTCACTGGTGAGGGAGAGGATGAGCTGGGTGTCGTCGGCGTAGGAGATGATGTTGAGGTTGTTCTGGCGTGCGATGGACGCGAGGGGGCTCATATAGACGTTGAAGAGGGTTGGGCTGAGTGAGGATCCTTGTGGTACGCCGCAGATGACTTCGGTGGCCTCGGATCTGAACAGAGGGAGGCGGACTCTGTGGGTTCTTCCAGTGAGGAACGAGATGATCCATTCCAGCGCTTTTTCTCGAATTCCGATGTTGCTGAGGCGCTTCACTAGAGTTCGGTGGCAGACGGTGTTGAATGCCGCAGAGAGGTCCAGAAGGATGAGGGCCGCTGTTTCCCCATTGTCGATCAGGGTTCTGATGTCGTCGGTGGCTGCGATCAGGGCGGTCTCGGTGCTGTGGTTAGCCCGAAACCCGGACTGCGAGGGGTCGAGGGATCCGTTCGTCTCGAGGAAGGCGGCCAGCTGTTTGTTGACGGTCTTTTCGATGACTTTGGCCGGAAAAGGAAGGAGCGAGATGGGACGGTAGTTCTTGAGGTCGGTGGGGTCCTCCGTTGGTTTCTTCAGGAGGGCGGTCAGCTCGGCGTGCTTCCAGCACTCCAGGAAGGTGGCTGTGTGAAAGGAGGAGTTTATGGTGTCTCGGAGATGGGGTGCGATGGTGGCGTTGGCTTTGTTGAAGACGTGGTGTGGGCACGGGTCGGTTGGTGATCCGGAGTGGATGGAGTTCATCGTGCGGGTGGTGTCTTCGGTGCTGATCGGGGTCCAGTTGCAGAGGGTGGTGGTGGCGGGCGTTGGTTCGGTGGTAGGTTGCATGGTCTGTGCGTCGAAGCTGTTGTGTATGTCGGCGATCTTGCGGTGGAAGAACGAGGCGAGTGAGTTGCAGAGGTCTTGCGAGGGAGTGATGTTGTTGTTTCCAGCCTGGGGTTAGAGAACTCTTTGACGATGCTGAAGAGTTCCTTGCTGTCGTGGGTGTTGTTGTCCTGTCGTTCTTTGAGTGCCGTCTTCTTGGTGGCGCGGATCAGCTGATGGTGTTTGCGGATGGCGTGCTTGAGGGCGGTCCTGTTGTCCGTGGTGTGGTAAAGCCGCCAGGCTTTCTCGAGGGTACGGCAGTTCTTCTTGGACTCCTTGAGTTCATCGGTGAACCAGGGGGTTTTCTTGCTGCCGTGTCTGCTGGGAGGGTTCTTTAGTGGTGCGAGGTCATCGGCGCAGGCGGTCAGCCACTTGATGAGGTTGCTGGCTGCTTCGTTGGGGTCCGTTGTGCTGGTGGGAGTGTTCTGGCTGAGGGAGGCGGTGAGCTGCTCGGCAGTGATCTTGCTCCAGCATCGGCGGGGGACCTGTTGCGGGTGGTGGTGGGTCGTAGTTTTTTTGAAGCTGAAGTGGATGCAGCTGTGGTCGGTCCAGTGGAGTCCGGTGGCGTGGCTGAAGGAGATGTGCTTGCTGGATGAGAAGACTGGGTCAAGCGTGTGGCCGTAGTAGTATGTGGGGGTGTTCACTAGTTGCTTGAGTCAGAGGTTGGCGAGGTTGTCCAGTAGGGCAGTGGTGTTTCTGTTGTTGTTGTTCTCCAGGTGAAAGTTGAGGTCACCTAGGAGGATGTAGTTGGCGGAGGGAAGGGGGTGCGGGCTGATAAGTCTGCGATGTCTTCGCTGAATTGTGTGCGTGGTCCCAGTGGTCTGTAGATGAGGGTGCCGTGGAGGGTGGTCTTGGGGTCAGTGTATATCTGGAAGTGCAGGTGTTTGGCGGCGGTGAAGGTTTCGTTGGAGTTGGTTGAGATGCGGATGGTGTTCTTGTGTACGATGGCGATGCCTCCTCCCGTCTGGTTGACGCGGTCCTTGCGGGTGATCTTGTATCCATCCGGGATGGCTATGGCGATGTCGGGCGCTGAGGAGGCGTTCATCCAGGTTTCGGTGAGGAAGGCGACGTCCAGTGCTGTCGTGTCGAGCAGGTCCCAGAGTTCCTGGCGTGCCTGTGGATGGAGCGGGTGTTGAGCAGGATGCACTTCAGGTGGTTGCTGCTGGTGCAGGGCTTGGCGGTGGCCGTGCAGGTCCGGTAGCAGGAGAAACGGCAGGCTTGGCAGGCGAAGGGTCCGTGGGTGCGTCTCGGGGTGGCTTGTTAGCAGGCAGGGTTCCGGCCAGTGTTGAGTGCATTGAGTGTTGCGGTCGTAGGTCCGTCGGGTCATCTTGCTTCGGCGGGGCCAGGGGTCCTGGCACTGGGCGCGGTCCAGGCGCGGACGGGCGCAGACAGGCTTACCTTTGGCGCACCGTAGGTGCTCAATCGGTGCTCCCGCTGAGCGCGTCCGCTGCGCGGTCGCTCAGGGGGCATCATAAGTGACATGACAACTTTGTTTCATGAAGATAAAACTAATCTTCAGAGTCGTGGAAACAATAGATAGATATTTTACTCAGTCATATGTGCATGCTTCGTTTCATCAGAGGTGCAGAGAGATATAGAGAAACTGGCGTTTTCAATAAAAGTATTTATTGAACAGTCTTCTTTCTCATGCAGAAGAAATGAACTGCTACAATCGTAATACTGGCTGTAAAGTATAATGCATACAGCAAGAAGAGTATTATAAAATAATACTGTAAGAGCATGGTATGGTTTCTAAGCCATAAAATACATACATAAATAAATAAAGACTAAAAGTACTCAACTGGTGCTTCTAAAATACGCCTACCCCAATGTACATAATCTAAGTCTAGTACAAGGGAACAAGTAAGTGTGTTGTAGCATAAGTTTAGTATTCTTTTGCCAAGAATCTATCCAAGATTTCTCTTAGGGTCTAATCAGCTCCTTACCTTGGTTTAGAATGAAGGAGGTCAGCCTCAGGACGCGATTTCCCAACAACCCGCAAGGGTAGCTTGGAAACACTGGAGCTGGATTTCTCAGTAAGAGAAAAGACAGGGTCTCAGTGCGTTTGCTGGAGGGTCAGCTTCCTTCGGCACTTGCTGTAGCGAGATGCGTCGGGCAAGTAGATAGTCGAAATGCTCCAAACCACAGTGTTTTGGGAAACATCCTAAACAACGACTCCGGAACAACGAGTTACGGAGTCACGCAAGCCAAACAACGACTTGCCTGAACAGCGACTCAGCCTTAACCACATGCGTGGTTAAGGCTGGTTCGGTCTACTGTTCTGGCAGGGCGGAGTTCAGCTTCTGTCGTTGTTCAGGATGCAACGTAACTGATCTTGTTTGAGCCCTCCGTGTTTTTGGAGAACTACTGCCTCATGTGAAGCTTCCTACTTTAACCGCCTTTGGGCCCAACCACAGTCCATCGTCTCATCAAGCTGATGTTACCGCCCAAAGCAGTCAGTAGAAAAGAAACTCATCCCACGTAGCGTCGTTCGGGCCGGTCTCAAGCTAATCAGCGTGGCATGTAGGAAAAAGATCACCCTATTACATCCGTCATCCATGGCTGGTCATAATAAAGTACAAAGCAGAATCCGACATCCGCAGCGGAAATATGCCTAATGACCTTTCCTCCCATCACGAGTCCAGAGGAGCGTCGCAGAGGAAAAGGTAGGAGAGGTTGGGTTTTACTTATTAGGGTTTGAAGGTAATCATGTTTATAGAGCAGAGGAATTTGTTTTAAGAGGGCGGGGTGTTAATATGCAGGGGTAAGGAGGCTTTGGGATTCGTTTTATGTGTTTGTGGGTGATCGTGCTTGATTTTAGGGTATGGGAGAATTAGTTTAGTGTGTTTGGGTGAACGTGTTTATTTTTAGAGTGTAAGGAATTCGTTTTAAATGGGTGTTAGAATCGGGGTACTAGTTGGAAAGCAATTTTTTTAACACACATTCCTTTACAACGAAAAAATGTGGTAAAGGAATGTGTGGTAAAAAAAATATTGTGGTTTAGAGGAGGTCGTGGTTGCGACCTTGTTGTTAGGGAAGTCGTGGTTGGGGAACTCGTTGTTCCGACATACAACCCCGTGCGTTTGCTTGGGCAAGTGTGGGCATATTTATACCTTGAAGGTGCTGCGTTTGACGTAAAGGTGGACATAATAACGTCATCAAAGAGTCTCAGTTCTTTGAAAACTCCATGAGTTCTTGTGCAAATCAATATTCAAGCAAGGGGAAGTCCCTAACTGCTGAAGTTGAGTTTTCCAAGAAATCGTTGTAGATTTTTGGAACTAGTGGTAGTAGCCATGCCGTATTTGGACTGCATGAGCTATGTCTAAATATGGTTATGATTTCTATGCCTATATAAGGACAAGGTGATTTATACCTATAAAAGGGCATGAATTGGGAAAATTACACTAGGTTCCTAAAATGCTATACAACAGTGTTGGTGCCCCAAAAAGTAAATAAGGAGAGGCCACACAGCTCTGCTGGGAGAGGGGCACCGTGCTACCTCACAATGGCAGCCTTTATCGAAAAAACACCTCAAATATCCTGAAATGACTGGTGGTAGCAAAACTCACATTGGAGGTGTGAGAGAAACCTCCTGAGTTCCTTCCAACATCCAAGGCACCGTTAGAGGCTGAGTAATGGCGCTCGCTTGACTTCAGGTCTTCTTGTGTACCGGAGCCCACCTGGACCTGACGAACAGCCAACTGGGACACCACTAGCACCTCGGTATGTCCCCAGTCGCCCAGAGCCAGCCGCGCCATAAGCAATGCGCTGCCCCGCGCCCGCAGGCCCGGCTGCAGCAGCGGGTATCTCGTAGAGTGGCTCCGGACGACGCTGCGGCCAGCACGTACTCCAGGCCTCGGTCCGGAGCCTCTACTCCAATATCTCGGGGCAGAGTGAGAGGATCTTCTCTGACCGAAGACCGAGTGACTCCGTGGCTCAATGGGCACCCGGGTCAGTAACTTTGGCAGGTTATTCGGATATTTTAACGGAGTTTGGGGAACAAGTAATCTCTAGAAGCTTGAAGTTTCACTCCATTGCGGCCATCCTGGGTTTTGGCTAGCCACGCTCCGGGGGGGATTGTTTTTGTGCAGGAAGGTGTCCCTTCCTGCACAAAAACATTCAATTGAGGTGATTTCCTCTTCCAATGCATGCTATAGAATGGAGCATGCATTGAAAGAGTAAAAAAACAAGGAGAAATTAAAAATGTCTCCTCGTTGTGCCTCACAATGACACCCCTGGGTATGGCGTAGAATTCTGATTAATTTCCAGGTTTACAATTGATCGTATATCTGGAAATGCATCAGTGGACATGGATGTTGCGTGTAAACACCTACAGCAACTCTAATGTCACACCCCTTGCATGCAAAGTGTTGCATGAAAAGGGGCGACATTTACAAGCACACATAAAGCCCCGCAGTGTGCCTTTATGTGTGCTTGTAAATATCACGCAGCAGGTTGCTCTGCCAGTGCATCACTCAAATATGCCCCTCAGAGAGCCATTTGCCTGCGGGCGGTACTTATTTGATACTTTGACCACGCGCTGCGGCCATTTCCTAAGACCCTGCTGCTGTTAACAGATTACGCCAAAGCAGCAGAATGCAGCCTATTTGCAGGCTGGAAGGCATGGACAGAAATATTTCTTCTCACATATTTTCTGTCAGCTCGCGCTAGTTAGAGTGCAGAAGTCTCCTTCTGTTTCTGAGGTTTGTATTACAACATTAGATTATCATGGAAGAATCCGTCATGAATCCCTCGACAATCCCGTCCTTCTCCTCCTCTTCGTTGTCAGTCCCTTCGCTCGCTGTCTCTCTCTTTCCTAAGAACTCTAATTTGAGAAAATCTATTTTGACATACCTGCATATAGGAGAGAAATTATATATTGAAAATGTGTCACCTCTCGTTTCTGTCAGCTCTGCAAGGGTTTTACATTGGAAGAAGTTCTCCCTTTCTTCGTGCTTTATTATTGCTCCTGCTACTTCTCTCTCTCTGATTCTCACTCCCTCCCACTCCCACTGGTATCCCTGTCTTCTCAGTCTCTCGTTTTCCCTTTATATTTATATACACTTTCCTTCTTTTGTCTGTTTAACTCCTTTTTACTCCCTGTCTTCCCTTCTTCTAGCTGGCCCACCTACTCCTTCTTGCTTTCTCCCTTTTCCCCCTCTCTCTCACTCTCTCGCATTTCTCATAATTTCCTTGCTTTCCTTGCGCTCCCCAAAGGCTCCTCTTTTTTCTTTCTTCCCCGCTCCTTCATTTCCTTTCTTTCTTTGAGTTCTTGTACCTTTCTATCTCTCTACCACTCCCCAGTTTCCCTACTTCTATTATTAATTTAAGAACTCTCATCTCTTCTCTTTCTAAATTAGAAATTAATGCAATTCAGTTCAATTTCATTCACAAGTTAACCAGTGGGTGGCGAAATTGCATGATTTGTTGAAACGTAGTTTTGGTGAAATATCACATAACTTACACTTGGGTGACTGTATTAAAATTGTATGCAAAATACGCCTGCGCATCTATAATTAACACCGGATACCTGTTCCAGTGTTTCTGCAACTAAAGTATGTCCTTCGGTGGAAAATGTCCATTGAATATTATCTCAATGTTTTGATGTGGTCTGCATGGATTTTCTACCTGCATGCAAATATTTCCCGAAAAATTGTTTAGACATAAAAACATTCACAAAACACATTTGTTAGAATGTACGTGAGATTATGTTCATGTAAAATAAAAAAATGTCTATATGTAAAACTATCATGGAGTTTGCTTGGAATGTCAGCAAACTCACAACATTTTAATGTTTTCTATGGAACCTTTTGTTACAGTGGCGGCTGGTGACATTTGAAATTGGTGAGGCGTAAAATTGGCGAGGCGTAAAATTGGCGGTGGAGAAAAGTCCATATCTTATTGTCCTGTATTGGCACCCGCTCTCCACTCAAGGCTGACATAACAAAGGCTGTATAATGTCCCAGCGTTATGTGCGACACCTTCAGACAGTCTATTTCAGTCAACAGCACAGCATGCTTGATTTTTTTATTTTACATTTTGTGTCTTAACAATAAATGACACCGGTGAAAAGGCGGAACCCTGCAGCCAGGGGCGACGCATACCACTGCTGTGGGCATGGGTTATAATTCCGGATGCAGGCTGGCTGCGCCCAGCACAGGGTATTAGTCTAGAGGAAGTAACAATGCAGAAGTCTGTGTCGCTGCAGCGCTACCGGCTAATTCTTTAAACAACACACCATGCATGAAACTGCTAGGACGGTGGATAAATAATAAAGTTTACTTAGTTTAATCCTGACCGCGCAGGCACAACTGTGACAGCTATTACGGAGGAACAACAGAAACGCTGGGTCAAAAGTAATTAGGGCGGGAATAATGTGGGATTACTTGAGCTTGAATTAGAAATGGCAGTTGAACCTGCTCAACTTGGCGCTTCCTTCAAAATAAATGTGATTTAGCTGAGAACTACTAAATTGTGAAATAAATAATGAAATAGGAGAGTTCCTTGTTACGTAATAAAACCTCCTGCCTCGCGGTCTACGACGTGTACCTACTTCTCCCCGCTGGTTTCATGGAAAGCCTGCTTACATGGATGCTCACAGCTGAAAAGAGACACGGTCATTCGGCTTAATTTAATAACTCGAGCCATGGAGGCAGTGGGTCTAGCTGTCTGAAAGGAATCAAAGTTGACGACACAGACCACACACTATGAATATTTTAAAGTCAGTGCTGCAACTTCGGGTGCAGGAACCTAGTTTCTGTTAGTAGACATTCATAACCACTTTATGAACCGCAAGATGAGTCTCAGAGTCGACATACCACATTCTCAATCACCACGGCACCTTAACGGCGAGGAGCACGAAAAGGCCAGATTACAATACACATTTCCCTCAGTTTTTTCCACACCCGCGCCCCCGCCCCCCATCCCCCCATCCCGCCGCCATGGAGCCGAGTCCTCTAATGTTAGCCCGCACTGTTCAGACTTCTTTCAGGTGCACTGATCTGCATAGTTAGTACTTTTCTCAGGGTACTTGTTAAGGAGTGGTCGACCTGCATTCAAAATACATACAGTAAAGTATAAATATAAAAAACTTACTGGCGTCCTCGATTTTGAATGCCGCCGCGTCTGACGTGTGTGGGCTCTCGTCACGGAAGGCTGCAGGCAGCCTCCCTCCCCACCCTCCCCTCCATGGCAGCCGGCGCTGATTGGTTCGGCCGGCTGCCCTAAATACGTCATTCCTCTTGCTCTGCATGCTGCAGAACGGAGAGTGGGAGGAGGCTTGGGGGAGCGGCTTGCCCACTGTTGCTAATACTGTCTGTTTGGACAGCCTCTCAGGCTGTCCAAACAGTCCGTATTCACAACATTGGGCAAGCCACTCCCACAAGCCACTCCCCCCTGCCCTGAGCCTCGAGTAATCAAGTTCTGCTGACTGCTTTAGTTTCTCGCCGTGCGAGAAGGGCAGGCAGAAACAAATGGTAGTTATAAATAAATAACTACCATTTGTTTCTGCCTTCTTCTCGCACGGCGAGAAAACAGGGGGGGCGGCGCCCAAACGCCCCCATGGTAGAACCGCCGTTGTTTTGTTATGAAGAATAAAGGTAGTCAAAGTTGCAGGTTATTCTTTATTGAGAAACATAACCCCGATTCCAGAGGAGACGCGGACGCAGCCGCCAACCAGCTCACTTCACCCGATCTGCCCACCAACCACCAACATACATCACGAGCCCCAGCCACAGTTTGAATGAACACATCAGCAGAACGTGGATGCACATTGATTGATGACATATTGGCAGAGCGAGGATGCACTCGGTACGCGAGCACAAGAACACAACAGTGCAGTGCTCGAGTCTAGGAGAGTACGAACATGTTCCAGGCTCCAGATACAACACTTCTCCCCCCTTTATAAACAACACCACAGACTCTCCCCCTTTACCATAAACTAACAACAAAAAAAAAATAGAACTATACTTGTGGTCCATTTTCCCCCCCAAAAAAAAAATTATTGACACATTGCAGGTCTACAATTATGTCTCTTCCAGCACATTACTGCATCGTGAAGTTTTGTCCTTTTTTTTAACATCACGCGAAAGACTTGGAAGGTGACAATACAGATCAAACCTTATAAAATGATCAAATCTTGTACAACGTTATCATCAGTATCCAAATCCCTACTATCATAGTTGTCATCACACATATCCTTCACACAAGAAACCACATCACCTACATCTTGCTCACCGCTATCATCCTCATCGCACACCTCCACAACACAATTCACACTTTTATTATTTTTACACGCTCTTGCAAAATGACCGGTCATTTTGCAATATGCACAAGTCTGACCTAAGGGAGGGCATCTTCTGTCATTGGCAAGATGTGTCGAACTACCACAACGGAACCAATCCCCTTTATTTTCAAAGGCAGTGGCATTGCTAGTTTCTCCCGTTACGCCCTTTCCCTTAAAGGTATACCTACTTTGGTTAGTATTCCTCTTGGATTGAACAGGCGTCCTAACTATTTTAACTATTTCGCCACTAATCTCATCCTTTGCCTTATTAACCACCGTCCTAGCACACCTAGAGGTTAATTCTGCTTTGCTAATTATCGCAGAGATTTCTTTTAGACTGTCATCACCATTTACCCACAATTTATCTTGCAACCCACTATTGTTGCAATGCATCACAAGTTGATCGCGTATTAAATCTTCCTCGATAGTACCAAAATTACACAACAAAGCAAGTCTTCTTAGCGAAGCAATGTAATCCTCTATCTTCTCATTAGGCTCTTGCCTTCTATGATAAAAATTAAACCTATGTACTGCCTTACACACGGTGGGTGCAAAATAAGCATTAAGATCATTTATAGCCTGTTTAAAGACATTACTATCACCTCCACCTAAAATCTTTTTCTCAATTCTATTGTACACTCTCAACCCACCCGGACCAAGACAATGCAAAAGTACTTTCTTCTTCCTTTCTGGAGTTAATTCCTTACTTTCAAACGTTTCTAAGTAATTTATTAAATAATCCCTCCATTCCTCCCATCTCTGACTCGTAACCTCCCCATCTCTTATCAAAAATGCTTGTGGAGCCGGCAAATTCATTGTAGTAGTTGCCATCATAGATGTCAACTAATAAAGCAATTACTTAAAGAGTTGAAACTTGCACCAATATGCGTATAACACTTAAATACGTTTCATGCTCACACAAAAGTCAAATTTACCATACAAAATCAGAATCGAATTATAATAACATTACTAACTTGAGCTTTGAATAACAATATTGTTTGACGGTGTGTGTATCACTGGTGAATAAATGATACACTCATAATACCTTTTTTAAATAGTTCCACGATATCACAGATGAAAAATTAAAAGCTTCCTGAAATGACACGCAGTGTGCGCATCACTGATGAGCTGTCGAAATAACACGTAGTGTGCGTGCCACTGATGAATTTTCAAAATGACACATAGTGTGCGTGTCACAGATGAGATGAGGGTAATTCTTTCACGGTTATTCTTTTCAACTGAATCCAAATGAAGCTCAAATCAAACCAAAAGTGTGGAGTATGCGGTATGAATTCCGACGTGTCCGTGTGTCTCAGTAATAGTATATTAATACTTCCGAGTTACTCGGCTGTTGCTAGGTAACCTTTAAAATACAAAATGGAGTCACGTATCTTGATCCAATGCATGACCTCGCGTTGGTACACGTGATGACGTCGAGCGTAGTACAATGAACGGTGTTCAACACTCCACTCCAGCTCTGAAACAGAATGTTCCAGCCTTTAGACGACACAGATTCCAACGACAGGTTAACCTTTTTTCAATTTTGATTATGCAACTTCACGAATAACAATATGTGGTATCTGTAGCGGTCTAGTCTTTGCACGTCACGCGTACGTGACGTGCGGCGGCCATCTTGGCGCCGGATGCGCGCGCATTCAGTGCGCGCTGAGAACTGCAGGGAGCAGAGCGCCGGCCGGCGCTCCTCGGAAATAATTACTTGTATGATTAATAAATACAAGTTTGATCAACCACACCTGCTGCCTGTCATACATAACCATCTTTACAGTGGCGACGAAGGTGGGATGTACAGCCAGACGTCAACAAAGGACATATATAAAATCGTCGGCCCCACGTGGCAGCCACGAGGAATAAAGGACCCAGACACAGCCTCTTGGCCTACCCAGACACAGGCAAGAACTACCTGACACCGTCCAGCCGACGAAACGGAGTGAGGAGACACAGCAGGACACATCAGAGGTACGAGGGGAATCCGAGGAGCGTGGCAGTACCACAGCTAAGCGCAGAAGCGGCGAATAGGCCAGAGCAGCAGCGCAACCACCCCAAAGGCAACAGCACACACGTGTGGCATTCCTGATAACCGACGCCAGGGAGGTGTAGCGCTGGCTACCAAAGAGGAGCAAGGGGGGACCAGCACCAAGAGTCCCAAGGAAGATACAAGTACAGGGTTCAAGGACAACACCCCAGGCAGCCCCACCGGCAAAAGCACTGACGCAATAGTCACCAGGGAAGTGAAAATGAGCACACCGGCGGGGTACGCAATAGCACCAGTACAATTCCTACCAAAACCTGGAGAACCACTGATGAAGTGGGAAGACTGGAAAGAATACATAGACAATTTCATAGGGGTCCTGGAGGATGAAAATGAAGAAAAATTCACCCCCCAAAGGAAGAAACGTATTCTGTTGCTGAATCTGGGTCCGGAGGGACTCAGGATCTACAAAAGTTTGGTACCGAAAAAGAGAGAAGACACTGATGACGATGTGTATGCACATGCTGTGGAAGACCTAGATGAACGATATCGTCCTACCATCTGCGTTTCAGTGGACAGATACAATTTCCAGCAAAGGAAACAAAAGGCGGGAGAAACCATCGAAGAATACGTAGCGGCCCTGAGGAAACTAGCGGCCACGTGCAAATACGCGCTATGGGAGGACGAGTTCATCAAAGACCAGATTGTCATGCACACCACGAGCGCAAATGTAGAAGACAAGCTGTGGGCGAGCGGCGACACCACACTCAAAGACGTATTGGTAATAGTGAAGAGGGCGGAACTCGCACGGAGGTGTGCGAACGCAACCAAGAAAGAAGCAGCCGCCCCGACCCTGGTAAACAGAATACAAGAAGAGGAACACCGCAAAGACCAAAGAAGCAAGATGCCAGGGACCAAAGGAACCAACAGATGGCAAGGGAAGCAGGCGAACAATGAGAGCAGAAAAACGTGCTACAGGTGCGGAAGCTGGTCCCATGAAGCACACGACAGAAGGTGTCCGGCATTCCGAGCAAAATGTCTACACTGTGGCATCATAGGCCATTACGAGAAGGTGTGCCGGAAGAAACAACAGAAGGGAATGGTGAAATATGTCGACCAAGAAGGAGATGACCAAGAGGAAGTCACAGAAGAAGAAGTGGTCACCGTCTTATGCATATACGACCAGGTACTAAGTGTAGACGGGAAAAGATCAACCAAACCTGTCCTAGACATGTCCATGGGCGGCAGCACCATCACAGTAGTGGCAGACACCGGATCTCCATTTACCATCATTCAACGGGCAGTATGGGAAGTAGAGTTCCAACCCCAGCTGGGCCCAGAATTGGAAAAACTAGACATTCGACCGGTCACCTACAATGGTGATCGCATTCCCATGCTGGGATTCCGACGCCTGTTGTTTGAGTTCAGAGGCCGATCGGCATGGTGCAAACTATACGTCGCAGAAAAAGGACCCCCAGTCCTAGGATGGCTAGACCAGGGTGACCTAGGAATAAAATTAGACCCCGGAGGGAAGGAACAAATTCTACTCACGGAACAGGAGGAATGGCCGGACATGAACAGATGGAAGAAGAACTACCCGAAGGTGTTCGGAGGCACGGTGGGTAAAATGGAAAAGTTCCAACACAGGATCGTGCTTAAGGAAGGAGCTACCCCAGTTGCACACAAGTGAGGAACGTACCCATAGCAGTGAGAGAAGCAGTCCAGACGGAACTCCAAGAGTTGGAGAAGAAGGGCATAATAGAACCCATCACCTGTGCGGAATGGCTGGCGCCCCTGGTGGTCGTGATGAAGCCCAATGGGAAGGTCAGACTCTGTGTGGACCTGAGAGAACTGAACAAAAACATCGTAGTGGAGAGATTCCCCCTTCCCAGAATCGAAGAGATGCTAGCCAAGACCAGAGGAGTAAGGTGGTACTCCACTATTGACTTGACCTCGGCCTACCACCAAATAGCACTGCATCCGGACAGCAAAAGCCTAACATCATTCATCACCCCGTTTGGGTGCTATCGGTTCTGTTGAATGCCGTTCGGACTGGCCTCGGCGGCTGCAGTCTTTCAGAAGATGATGCACCAACTATTCAGAGACTGTGAGGGCGTCCAGTACTTCCAGGACGACATCTTAGTGATGGGGTGTGATAGGATGGATCATGACCGGAAACTAGAGAAAGTGCTACAAACACTGGAAGTCAAGGGCCTTACGGCAGAATGGTCAAAATGTCGGTTGGGCCTGCAATCGGTGACATACCTAGGCCATGAAATCGGACAACAAGGGGTCACACCAAAGGCGGAGAACGTAAAGGCCATCGCTGAAGCACCGCCCCCCAAGAACAAGGAAGAAGTCAGGTCGTTCTTGGGAATGGCGGAGTACTATAGTAAGTTTGTGGTACACTTTGCCTCCAAGACCTACAACATGAGGTTGCTGACCAGAGAGAGCACAGCATTTCAGTGGACACCGGAAGCCCAAGCAGAGTTTGAAATCATCAAAAAGGAGGTCTCAGGAGCCATACCGCTCAAAGGATATGACCCACAGGGCACCACAGTGCTCACCACCGACGCCAGCGACAAAGGGCTGGGCGCTGTACTGATGCAAGACCGAGGAAGAGGGGACATGGAGACAATCAGCTTCGCATTCAGGGCATTGACGGATACCGAAAGCAAATACAGCGTCATTGAAAAGGAAATGCTAGCGGTGGTGTGGGCCATGACGAGGTTCCGGCAATTCCTGTGGGGTACCCGATTCCTGCTCAAGACAGATCACAAACCGTTGGTGAAGGTATTAACATCGTGCGGACATGCAAGCGCCACACCCAGGATATCCAAAATGTCCCTAAAGTTGCTGGAATTCAGGTACGATGTGGAGTACATCCCAGGGAACAGGAACCGAGTGGCGGACTACTTGAGTAGAGCAGCGGCCATGGAGCCTGAAGAGGAAGACCCGGCAGACAGAGGAGAGATGGTAGCTCTCATAGAAGACCAAGAGAGGCTAATCAGCCAACAAGAATGGACTGAAGCAAATGAAGAAGATACCGATATCAAGGAAGTGAGAGCGCATATCATGCAAGGATGGCCAGACAAGAGAAATGTGAAGACGAACCTTAGACCATATTATGAAGTAAAGGGGGAACTGTCGGTAGGAGATAAGGGGATATTTATATACAGAGGAGACAAAGTGATTCCCCCAAGGAACCTTATCCACAAGTTGTTGGACTTATTACATGAAGGCCATTTGGGCATCGGAAAACTTAAGGCCAGGTCAAAACAAAATTATTGGTGGCCAGGTATGGACATAAGAGCAGAGAGGCATGTCAGGGAGTGTCCACAATGTCAGGGAGCTGACAAAACACTGAGACCACTACGTCCAGCCCTAGGAAAGTTCGAGACTCCCTCCAACCCGTGGGAAGAGTTGTCCATAGACATCCTAGGACCTGTGCTTGATGACCAGGGCATGCAGAAGTATGTGTGTGTCCTCATAGATCGTTACTCTAAGTGGCCAGAGATAAAGGTGAGCGAATCCATGGACACTGAGAACATTTTGAAGTTTTTGTCTGGAACTTTTACAAGGGAAGGAATCCCCAAGTCCATCTTAAGTGATAATGGGCCACAATTCACGTCAGACAGATGGAAGCAATTCATGGCGAGAAATGGCATCAACATAAGACACACGGCAATTTACCTCCCAGCGGGAAACGGCCTAGTTGAACGATTTAACAGGGTAGTGATGGGAGCCATACGAGCGGCCATATCCAGCAATAAAGACTGGGGAAAAAGCGCTAGAGAACATGGTGTGGGCCTACAGAATAACTCCCACAGGCACTGGGTACAGCCCGTTTCAAATATTGAGAGGACGTGAACCCTTCACGCATGACAACAGGGTTTGGAAGGAAAAGGTGATAACCAGTGAGTGGTCCCCTGCAGTGGTACGGGCAAATCTGGAAAGAGCACAGACAATTTACACCGACCACTACAACAAACGGAGGAATGTGAAGGAGACTGGCCTGGAAAAGGGAGAGTGGGTGAGAGTAAAGTTAGCCACTCTACAAAAGAAAGGAGACAGCAAATATAGCAAGCCGTTACAAGTCAAAGAAGTATATGATCGGGCAGCCCTGCTGAGCGACGGTAATGTGTGGTCACAGGACCACATGGCCCGGTGCAACAAGGTACTGAGGTGGGAACGAACTGGAACGGGAAGTGAAGACATGGATGAGTTGAACGTGGAAAGTGGGCAAGAGGAAAGTGAACAATGCGATGGAGCAAGTGCAGTGGAGACACGAGAAGGTGAAGAAGAGAGGGAGAATCAAGGAGCTGAGAGGGTTCAGTCGGGTGGAAATACCAATGGTGATGGAGCAGTAAGTGAAGACATGGAAGGAACCGGAACGCAGTTACAAGGCACTCAAGAGAACACTGGTAAGGTAACCAGGAGTGGGAGGCAAGTGGTAAGACCTTCCAGATTTCGAGACTTTGAGCTGGACAACGAAGAGTAAGTGACTAATTAAGACATTGGGAAAAGGGGGAGATATGTAGCGGTCTAGTCTTTGCACGTCACGCGTACGTGACGTGCGGCGGCCATCTTGGCGCCGGATGCGCGCGCATTCAGTGCGCGCTGAGAACTGCAGGGAGCAGAGCGCCGGCCGGCGCTCCTCGGAAATAATTACTTGTATGATTAATAAATACAAGTTTGATCAACCACACCTGCTGCCTGTCATACATAACCATCTTTACAGTATCAAATTCCGTATCGTGAAGTTTATCCACACCCTGTCAGTATCAATTTCCTTTCCAGTTTCAGAAATACGCTACGTGTTATTTCCGAATTCAAATTGCAGTTTCAGAAATTCACTTCGTGTCAGTAACACTTTCAAACTGCTGTAATAAGTTCAACAACGTAGCCTTTACGGCGCGTTAAATCACTTTAACTTTTAACTGCGTTATCAATTCAATAACGTAATGATCATTCACTTCATATCAGTATCAATTCACATATACGCTTCTTTTCAAATTGCGTTTCAACGAATTACGTTAGCTTAAGTTTACAACCGTAATCAGTGACTTACATCGGGTGTCCTCAATTGGTGCTCCTCCTCTCCTTAAACTTCCTTTTCCCATCAAATTCGTCTTCATAAATTCTTTATTAAATTGCCGCTTGCGTAGGTTCTTCAGGGCTTATGTACCATCGTCGCCATTGTTATAAAGAATAGAGGTAGTCAAAGTTGCAGGTTATTCTTTATTGAGAAACATAACCCCGATTCCAGAGGAGACGCGGACGCAGCCGCCAACCAGCTCACTTCACCCGATCTGCCCACCAACCACCAACATGCATCACGAGCCCCATCCACAGTTTGAATGAACACATCAGCAGAACGTGGATGCACATTGATTGATGACATATTGGCAGAGCGAGGATGCACTCGGTACGCGAGCACAAGAACACAACAGTGCAGTGCTCGAGTCTAGGAGAGTACGAACATGTTCCAGGCTCGAGACACAACACCTTTGAGAAGTGAAAAGCATGTGAAAGTTACAAACGGTGGGCAGATTATTCAGAGTTTTGGTCTGCAGAAATCCGCGGGTACCTAAAAACTCACCAAGATTCTGTGACATTCCACGAACGGCAGAGTTCCAGCATTTTTTTGCACCAGGAGTTTGTTCCACACTGTAAAATCAGCATGGATGACACTCCATGCCTGCCAGAGTGCGCTGTTTTTTTCTGCCGCTCGTGTAGATTTTCTACCCGAGCTGCAGGTTTTTTGCTAAGCAAGAGGCAATATTCCCAATGCAAGTGGTAGCTGGTTGCCACAAATGCCTTCATTGTGAGTTCTTGCCATGAGGTGGTCTAGTGCTCGTTTTTCTTGCTTGCACTCTCCAACTTAAAATTGGTGAGCTACATGTGAGAAAAACTGAGCCATATAGCAGTTGGTGACGTTTTTAATGAACTCCATGCGGACAACGGAGTACGGAGTGAGCAAAACTCAGTTAACTCCGCCAGCAGAGCAGAGTTTAGAAAAAACAGCCTTACTGGCTCATAAACGTAGCAAGATACCTTTTCTAATGGATGGACACTGCCCCTGAGAACTTGCTTATATGATGCCCCACACCGGATACTTTCCTTGCCCAAAGCTCAAGCTGTCAATTCCTGCCTGTAGAAAGCTGGCTCGATACAAAGTAAGGTATAATGTGCATACAGTCCAGTGGATCACTAAAGTTAGGCAGAGGCTAAAGTAGATAATATCTTACTCTCTATTTGTGGTAGTGTGGGTGAGCAGTAAGGCTTTATCAAAGAGTAGTGTTAAGCATTTATTGCACACACTCAGGCAAGAAATGATGTTGCACACTCAAAGACTGAACTTTGACCAATTTGTTTTGTATTAAAATACTATTTACTTTATTTTAATTCTAGAACCAAACCATGCCAGGTACTGGTACATGTAATAGTACTTTGAAAGAGAAATGCAGTTAAATAAATGTGAATGCAGCTGAATGCAATTGGATTGGATACAGGTAAGTCACTTGTTCATAAAACAGTTGGAATTAATTTTCAGTTACTATTGAGATTACTCTGTAAGTTGCTTTTCAGATTCGTTTTTTTTTAAATTCTTTTTTTATTATTTTCATTATTAGCGTTGCCGAACATTTCAGGTGAATTACAGTCATATTATAACACATTATTACACATTCCCATATCAGTAGTATAAACACTATGTTCACATTCTCATTTAGATCTTCAGAGTCTACAATCAATCGCCTCATATAGACCATGTTACTATCTTTAATGTTCCTCCTCCGAATTGCACTCATTTCATTTCGGCGGTGGTTCACAAATGTCTCCCCTGAATTTATTCCACGCTCGCCACACCTTGCTCCATTTCTGGGGGCAGCCCTGATTAATAAACACTGTCCTCTCAGCCACCATAGCCATGTCCATGTCCTTGCACCATGCGGCCAGAGACGGCACCTCCGCCGTCCCACACTTCTAGCAACCATTATCCCCAGCGTGTCAGATTCGTTTTTAAGTAACATTTTCTACTAAGATTGACAAAAAAGGTGAGTAAATGAGTTATTGTAAAAATACAGTTTCTTAAGGTTTAATACAATTTTCCAACTCCACACAGAAAGTTTTTCAATTCAGCTGCACTAAGGCGGCTGGGTGCAGAGTGCTGAGTCCCAATGTTTTCCAATGGGGATAGGGGGCCTCCAGTTAGTGGCTGCTCACGCGCAAGCCACAAGGTTGTGGGAACAAAGCTCCTGGAGTTAAGCTCAGGGCAAAGGGGGATCGATTTAGTAGACAATGTGCATCCATTCCGTCACATGGGCGAGCGGGTGCAGAGTGTTGATTTGGTGTCGGCTACCCTGTTTTTTCAATGGGAGTTGCTGGTTTTAGCTGCAGGCTCGGTCCAGGAAGTCTAACGGGAGGAACCAACAACTGGGCAGGTAAGTTGGAGGGCTCAGAGACGTAGTTGCACTTCAGGTTCACTTCTCCAGGGTGCGGGGCGGTCGGATGCAGGGGTGCTTTTTGAGGTTGGATTTCAACTTATCTGGTCACTCGTGCTAGGGGAGTCTCTGTGCTGAGGCTGCAGGCGACGTTGGGGAGTCCTGGAAGGATCAACCCATGGTGGACTCAGATGAAAGACCAGATCTCCTATGAATGGAGCTGCTGTTCATAGGAGATCTGGTCTTTGTGAAAGGCAGTCAATCCTCCTAGGTTTTCTGGAGGTCACTTGCTGCAGGACAAGGTGACGTTTGCCACAGGATCTCGGGAAACTGCAGACTAGCTGGTAGGGCTGGGGCAAAGTCAGTTCTTCTCTGCAATCTCCTCTGCTGGGTATCTTCATTTGTCCTTTTTCTTCATAGGTTGTGAGAATCTGCCTTCTTGGTTCAGGGATGCCCCATATATACTGTATTTAGGGGGTATTTTGGGGGTCTCGATGTCAGTAGCCAATGGGCTACTGACGTTAGAATGACTACACCCTTGGTGTACTCAACCCATGTGTGGGAGTGGGCAAATCCCTATTCCTGATTCAAGAGTGCCTGCCATTTGCAAGATGGGGTGCACTTAAGAGTGGGCTTCACCTTGTCTTCCCCACCTGAGGGGTGGGGTTTGCAGAGATGCTGCTCTAATTTTTCCCACCGGTCTTCCCTCCGAAAAGGGAGTGAGACAGGAAGGCGGGCTGCTCCTGATAGCAGAAGAGACTGGGGGTTGTGTTACAAAGGCAGCAAGGCCTTTGAAACTCCCCTGCCACAGATGGATCTTCCTGACCTGGGGGAGGCGTGACCACCTCCGTCCAGGAAAGGCTTTGTTCCTGGGACCAGGGAGCGAAGGCTCTCACCACAGGGGTCCGGAAATTTGTCTTGTGGTGTCAGGGAACCCACCAGAGGCTGGTCACTCTTCAGGGGACATCTCTAAGATGCCTGCTGAGTGCATAGTATAATAATTCCCACACTGGCATTAGTTTGCTACCAAGCTTCACAGAATTCAGTAAAGCCATTATGGTGCTGTGGAGTTCGTAATGACAAACTCTCAGACCATATAGTTTTTATGGGCTTACTGCACTTATAATGTCTAAGAATGACTTAGACACTGTAGGGGTACAGTGCTCATGCAACTGTACCCTTGCCAGTGGTATCATGCACCCAGCTAGAGGGGTGTCTTACCTATACCATAGGCAGTGGGTTGCATGCATGGCCATGTTGACTCTTCACTTTTCTCTGCACCAAACATGAAGCCTGCAATGGCAGAGTGTATACGTTAAGGTACAGAACCTCTAAGGGTGGCACAATATGTGCTGAAGTCCTTAGAGGCCTTCCCTGGTCACAGTGCCCTTGGTACTCATGGTACCTTTTGAAAGGAACGTACATATGGCCAGAGAGGTGCCAATTGGGGTTACAAAGGTACAGTTTTGGGAAAGAACACAAACCTGGGCACATCAAATCAATGTGCATCAGAAATCTGGCAAAAAGTGGGGGAGCTTATTGCAACAGAAACCCACTTTCCCACACTGCCCTAACATCATCCTCCCATTTGAGGTCTTCTCTCTTACCGAAACACTGTCAGTCAGGATTCTTTATTCGATGATTAAAAATCACCATAAAAGTACAAACATACAAAGTACACCCCCCCAACTTTTCCCCATTTAAAAAAAAAAAAAACAGTTACATTTACATGAATCCCAATGTTAATACAGACGAATCACAATATTAAAAGAGACATAACTAGCCTTTAACAGCAATCAATAAAACCTCACAATCCCCCCCCACTCTAGTAACTCTCAGACGTACCGCTACTTTAATAAAATTAATAATGCAGCACAATGTAAGGGGATCAGTCGCTTGTTGTAGAAAAATCAGAGCTTTTTGAGCACTTTTTATATTAGCTTGTTTTAAAATATCAACCAGGAATCTACGCCTGGGCTCAGAATAAAAAGAACATAACAATACAAAATGAAGGGAATCCCGCGGAGACCTATTGTCGCAACCGCAGGCTCCCGTCTGCTCAATTGTAGATGAGTACCCTAATGGTAATGCCAATAAATACGGTAAAAGATTGAGCTTAAAACGGTTCATTAAAAACCTGTCCTGAGCATTATATATCAAATACAAGTAAGGTTCCATTCCTTCTTTAATCTTTACTAGGTTATAGGCACACACTGTGGTTTTAGGCCTTTCTTGCACTGTTCTCTGTATGGCCTTGTGTGCCAGAAATGCTTTTTTTACGGTCCTTTTATGCTGTGGGGTAATTGCAGCTGGATCGGAGAATAAATTCCCAAGGCCCAGATTTTTAACCAAGCTAAGATAGGCCTAACCTTCACCAGGTCTTCAAGATAAGGTATCCCTAACTCCCTGTGTGTAATTGATGCAGCTAGGCTCTGTGGGGCTTTCAGGATGGAGCGTAGATGTTTATTCTCTTCCCGCTGCAGTTGACAAATGTTCACAAAGCCCCACACCTCTGCCCCATAGATGACCTTAGAGCAACACATAGAGTTATACAGATTCAAAACCTGTTCAGGGCACCATCTCCCCAACCTTCGCCCGTATCCTGCAATTGCCCCGTTTGTGGCATTCATCTTGCGGCAGCGTTCCTCCACCAAGCGATTAAATTTTAATGCATGTCTAATAGGAGGCCCAGATACGAGAATGATTTAACTTTCTCTATCTTGTGGCTCCCTATTGTAAATGTACATTTGTTACAGGGCTTGTTGCCGACGGCTAAAACATAGGATTTACTCAAGTTAACAGATAGGTCTAATGAGGCCATAAAAAGTACAAAACCATCAATTAAAATCTGTAAACTCCTTGGTGTACGTCCAAGAAGGACCGCGTCATCTGCGTAAAGTAACACAGGAACATGACGGGTCCCTACTCGTGGGCAATCGGTTCTCAGCTGTAGGAGATGCTGCTCCAAATTATTAATATAAAGGGAGAACAGAAACGGCGCCAAAATGCAACCTTGGCATACCCCACCCTCAATGTTACACCTAACCTGCGCTGAAGTACTGCTCTGCAATTTTCTTAAAATGTTAACGAGGCCGATCTCTATCCCCATTCTGGTCATCATGTCCCAGAGCTTGTCCCTATTTACATGGTCAAAAGCAGCTGCCAGGTCCATGAACCCCATATAAATTGATTCGTTACTGGCCTTCGTGTATTTGGCTGCTAGCATGTAAAGGTTCAGGCATTGGTCGCTCGTAGACCGGCCCATCCTGAAACCGTACTGGGTGTCTGAGATTATGTTATTTGCCTCTGTCCATTCCGACAGCCGATTTAGTATCCCCCTCCCTAAAATTTTGGCGGATACGTCAATCAGGGAGATTGGGCGATAGCATTGGGAGTCGTCTCCGCTACCCTTTTTTGTAAATAGGGACAATGATGGCCGTTGACCAGGATGGCGGCAAACCATAACGAATTTCTGTGTTAATGACTCTTGTCATTAGAGAGGTCCATAATTCCACCGAGCTTAGGAACAAGTCTGGCGGAATGCTGTCTGGACCAGGGGCTTTGTTTTTAGACAAGCCCTCAATCCGGTCCTTGATTTCCTTTAATGAAAACACTACGGGCTGGCCCTGATCAGCATTCCCGTGTTCACCTGGCGTTTCCATTTCGTGATTATATAAACCCCTATAATGAGTGATCCACATGTCAGGTGTAATGTTCGTTCCTATTTCAGGTGCCCTGTCATCCTGGAATGTGGGTCTATTAATAATCCTCCAAAATTCTGTCATGTCCCTCTTTTCCCCCGCCTCCAGTAAGTCTGCCCATCCTTCTGCTTGAAGTGCCAATTTTCTCCTACTCAGCTCACTCCTGTATTTTTTCCTACAAATTGCAACTCGGGAAGCATCCCTTGGCTTCACTTTAATACTATTTTTAAGCTCCCTCAGGGCCTTAGAGCAATCCCGGTCAAACCACCGCGGCTGACTACAGATTCTTTTTACCGGGGCGCTAGTCTTTAACAGGCCATCTACCAAACCAGCGATCTGATCCAAGGCTGTAAGTATCTGCTGCCCTTCTATTGATGTATTTAAGCATTTTTCAAAAGCTGGTTTCCCCTTTTCCATCAGTGATCTACAAAACAATTCTCCATTAATTTTGGACCACCTGAGGCGTCTGCCCTGATCAGTGACCCTCTCAGTTATCGCATCAGGCTAACTCCCTCTTGGACAAGCCCAATAGAGTACATCTAGTACCAGGGGGTTATGGTCACTGAACGGGTTCCAGTCAATCCCAACTCTAGAAATTCTATTTTTAAAAACCCTTCAGACAATAATATAATCGATATATGAGGAACATCCCCTACCCTTAAAGGTTGGTGGCAAGGTACCATCCTGCGGTATATGCATCATATCCATGGTATGCACCAGGTCTTGGTTGTGCAAAAATTTTGTTAGTGCATGGCCATCCGCTGAACGCTCAAAATGAGCCCCGTTATCCTCTGGGCAGCGTGACTAGGCCTTGTCTAGAGGGAAAAGAATCGGACAGAGATGACAATTAAGGTCCCCCATGACAAGAATATTTTGCCCAAAGCTCCCAATTTCGCCAACCGAATCCTGGCACAATCTGCAATCCCGTTCTCTTATCAGTGTGTTACAACCTCCACCCGCTCCATTGTTATAGATTTTTAATCATCGAATAAAGAATCCTGACTGACTGACTGACTACTGAAACACTGTACAGTTGAAGAGCTTAAGCTCACCCTGCACACCAGCCTCTGCGCTGTGCATAATGCTCCATCTGTGCTGCTTCCGAGAGGGCTGTTCACTCTTCATTTGTGGACAGCCCATGGCTTGAAATTAGCACAGTGGCAGGCTACATTTAAGAAACTGTGTCCATATTCAATCAGATTTAATTTTCCCTGCTACAGAGTCCATGGGTTAACCTGTGCACACACCTAAGTCTGGAATGTAATCTGCTGCTTGTTATGCCACCTCTGGATGTTCCCACAATTGGACGTGGCGCTTATGTTAATCTCTCAGCATTCAGGATTTGCAAATATTGCAAAGGAATTTTATATAGTAATGGTACAATGAGGTAGATTTACGAGATTGTCACACAGGACGGCGCAGCAAATCACATTGTGTGCTGCATTGTGTGACCGGGAAAGGGCAGGAATGCACCATATTTGAGTCAATATGGCACATTCCTGCCCTTTCTGCGCTGGCTCCCTTTTGGGAGCCTAGTGCCAATGCAGGCACCCTTACACCATGGTGCAAGGGTGCCTCTGTTGCAGGCAGGATGGTTTTTTTGTGCAGGAAGGGGCACATTTATGCACAAAAACAATCCTGAGAGGCATATTCCTCTTTCTTAGTGCGCTGCTAATGCATCACACATAGATCTCGCTTAGTGTGCTGCAGCACACATAGAAAGAAGAAATAAAAAGGAGAAATACCATTTTGTCTCTGCACTATACCTCCCGTGAGATGGGTTATCTCTTTGGTGCACTCCCAGATTTAACAATTCTGGTAAATCTAGGAATGCTTCCCAGGGCAGAGTGAGGTAACACACTGCGTCATAAATCTCACTTGAGGTTTGCATTGTGCATGCATCACTTTGCGTGATACAAACGCGAAACAATTCGGGTCATAAATATTCCCCCCTACTGCCATATATCTAGGGTGATGTTTAAAGAATTGTATTTCCTAGGCCCAGGTGACATTGTTCAGAAATACATTGCCCATCTGGTTTCCAGACCTGTTTGTGAAATCTGCCTTCAACATATAATCAGTAGCTGGTGCTTTCAAATTTGGTCATTAATTGTGAGTGTTCGGAATTCTTGAATGTTGACAAATGTTCTGCTAAACACTAGGGGGCATATTATCAAGGGGGTTTATCTCCGCTTTTTTGGCTTTAAAAGCCAAGCAAGCAGAGATAAAATTATCTCCCTATTACCTAGCTGTCACTAACACCAGTTAGCGACAGCTAGTAGGAGATAGCGACCATCTTAGGTCCCACTTTGCATGTCAGTGATATTTATCACTAATGACATGCAAAGTGGGCGTGCCAAGATGTTAGCGACTGAAAACAGTAGCTAACATCTCTATCTCGTATTACCAACTTTTGGAGATATTCGCGCTAAGCGCAAATATTTCCAAAAGCTAACACCTGCCCTGAGCAGTTCTTAGCCATGTTATCCAATGGGAGGTGGATAACATGGCTAAGAGCATTAGCTCGGTAATGCATGAATGTCGCTGACTTTTCAGCGATATTCATGCATTGCGGCGATTTTTATCGCATTTGGATTAAACCTTGGTAATACCAAGGTTTATTTGCGGTAAAAATCGCCACAGCTCAGCGGTAAAGTTTTGTCTCTAACCAAGCAATAGCGATAATTATCGCTATTGCTTGGTAATGTGCCCCTAGTTTCTTCTTGGGAGTTAATAGTTTTCCATTCTGCCTCACCCCTTTATTTGGATTTACTAGTGTGCTGTGATTCTTTGCTTTCTTTCTTTTGATAATAGATCCATCTTGTAATGATCTAGGCTTCCTTTTCTCTGTTATTGCACAATCTTCTGTGATATTTCTCAGATGTTATTATAGTCTCAGTTTCTCTCTATTAACACAGTCTTGTTTCTGGAGATTATCATATTTTTTGAATTCGTACTCTGCTATTGTTGCTTTTTGTGGGATGTATATTGAATTTAGGGGTCATTAAAAAGCATTGTTAGCGAAGTTTCAGTGAAATTTGAGTGGTTCTTTACAGAGTAGCATATGGAGATTTTTTGCAGAGAAGGGTCACATTTAGTGTTGTTTTGACCATAGGAAAGTCAACACCCTAGAAATATGTTTCTGCCACATAAGAGTAGTGGTTTAATAACTCCGTGGAATAGTCGTTTTCAGACTTTCACAGAGAAGATTAGTCCTTTGAGTATTGTCTCTTGGAGACATTTTATGTTTTTGAGGGCTTTTGATGGTTATTATGAGATTGGCACAGTGGGTGAACTATCAAAAATAGGTGGTTCACTAACACCGCTAAAAAGACCAAGGACGGTACAAAAGGGGGTGGTGATGGACGGAGCATCTGAATCAATCAAACACTCACACCCAGTCAAAAGATCTGGGTTTAATCCATCACCGTTCTTTAGCCCACTCTGCCACCCCAGTTCAGACATGGCTCTATGCAAATCAGTCTGACCCTGTGCCTCATGGGAACAGTCCAGCCCGAACTGCCAAGCCATGTCTTCCCTGGACCGGAAACAAGCTTCGGAGGACCGGTTTCTGGCCTTCCAGACGTTTTCAGCCCGGCTTGCTTGAATCCAGTGGCAAAGTGAGCAAGGGACTCATGTCTGAGCATACCCTGCCACACTTATGGCGGCCAAAAGCGGTAAAAAAGACCAAGGGGCATATTTATGAGCCGCTTTGCATCGCTCTTGCAATACGCAACGTGATGCAGGAATAATGCAACTTAAAAATTAGATTTATGGAGCCACATAAGGCCACCATGCATGGCCCCGATTGGCTTAATATATCTTGAATAATTCAATGCAGCACAATTTGCTGTGCTACATTACACTATGCCAAGGAGGCATTTCCACGGGTGCTATATTGGTGATCTAACTCAACATCCATGAATTTTGAGGCATTCCCAGAAGTGGTGGACCTGGGAATGTGCCAAAAAAGAACACTTCCCTGGTGAGGCGTAACAAGGAGAAATATCTTTTTTCCTCCTCGTTTTTATCTCTTTCCATGTGTGTTTCATTCTGCCGTACACAAAGAAAAAGGAAAAACCCTGAGGATATTTCTTTTTGTGCAGGAAGGAGCCCCTTCTTGCACCTTTGCAGCCAACCCTAGGGAAAAGGCCGAAATTGGCCATATTGATTTAAATATATTGATCTAAATACAGTACATTCCTGCCCTTTCCCTGTTACGCAGTGCAACACAGAATGGTGACTTGCTGCGCTGCCCTGTGGGACTTGACTGTAAATATGGCCTCCAGTTCCCTTGTCTCATTTTGAGAAAAGGGAAACTCAAGGGCATATTTATGAGAGCCTTGTATCCTGCTTGCAGCAAGCAATGTGGTACATCCGTGACACAAATCTCTAAGTCCGATTTTTGAAGCCACGCCAATACACTTTGCATGGCTTTGAATGGCTTAAAAAATCTGGACTAAGACAACCCAGCATAAATCGCTGCGTTGCCATGCTCTGTCTAAGGGTGGTGTTCCATGCACATTGCGGTGGGTGTTCTCAAGCAACTCCTGTGGTTTTTTAAACATTCCCAGGTTTACAAGTTCTTGTAAACCTGGGAATATGCTAAATTCTTATGTCTTCACAAGGAGGTGTAACACGGAGAATATTCATTTATTTCTCCTTGTTTTTTCCCCTTTCTTTGTGTGCTGAAGGATACAGCACACATAGAAAGAGGAAAATGCCTTGATGGATTTTTATGTGCAGGAAGGTGCACCCTCCCACGCAAAAACAATCCTGCATGTAATGAACGTTTCCTTGCACCTACGACCAAGGCTGTGTGCATTGGCGGTAGGCTGCCAAAACAGCACCAGCGCAACGAAAACGGACAGGAAGGTGTCTCATTGGATAAATATGCTGCATTCCTGCTCTTTCCTTGTGATGCAGGACAGTGCAACAAGGTGACTTGCTGTACTGCTCTGCGCCACAATAGACATAAATATGCTGCTCAGAACCTGCTGTTCTGGTGGGCAGGTGGTTCACTTGCAAGGGTCAAAAGGACTCAGGGGCTTATTTATGAGAAGCTTGCGTCACCGGACTGTCACTTTTTTGATGCTCCAGCGGCGTAAGCCTCTTTATCATATAAATGAGGCCACGCAAAGCAACTCTGCGTCGCTTTGCATAGCCTCGAAGATATGGAGTATGACAATGCAGCACATATTCCTGCATTGCCTTTATCTGCACCAAGAAGGCTTTCCATGGGTTTTGTGACGACACCCACGGATTTTGACTCTGCCCCAGAATGACTTTATATCCTAAAGCTGGGACAATATCAAAAACGTACACCTCTCCAGAAAAGGCATAATGAGGAGAAATATTATTCTTTCTCCTATTATTTTCATTTTTCAATGTGTGCTGCATTCTGCAACACACACAGAAAGAGGAAAACGCCTCTTGGGATTGTTTTTGTGCAGGAAGGTGCCCCTTCCTGCACAAAAACAATCCTACCTGCAATGGAGGCATCCTTGCGCCATGGTGGAAAGATGCCCACGTTGGCGCTAGGAAGCTAAGTGTACGCAAGCGCAGGGGGAAAGGACCGGCATGCACCGTATTTCATAAGTACAGAGCATTCCTGCCCTTTCACTACCTGTAGTGTAGCACTGCAAGGAGATACGTGGTGCTTCCCTACGCCAATTCCCCATAAATGAGGCCGCCTGTTTATTGTTATTCTTAAGTAGTGTATTCATTGAATATGTGTATCCCATTTCTCATGTAGTTTTTGGAGCTGGTTGGCTCTTGTTTCGGTAGGTTTATTGGAAAGTTATGCTTTCATAGGTTGTTTTTATTTTACGACTCGCCTAAGCTACAATAGCCTTGTAGTGTCTGGATATTTTGGTATCTGGAATTTTCTTTTAGTTACAGGAAGAATAGATCATCCACATCGTGCCAGCAGATAATCTTTAGTTTTGTTCTCTTTAACATTTTTAACATATATTTCATTGATACTTTGGCTACAAGCAAAGCTTTGTGAATGTTGCACAGCTTGCATTGCCATTGACAGTCACTATTGAGTAGACCCTACCTAAAATCACATGATAAAGTAAAATAAAACCAAGTAAAATTGCATCAACCGAGCAGCTAAAAGTTAATGAAATGTTGTTGGAAAATATGTTTTTCTTTCTGCCTTGAACTGAAGCAGTTCCTGGTTGCAAAGCACACTGATGCTATTAACGGTTATTGTGCTGTTGAATATAAAAAAAGAAAATAAAAACAAGTAGGGCTCACCTTTACACAGTAAGTGTCAAGCTGTTGTCTCTGACATGGTTAGGGAAGTATTGTTTAAAAAAAGTAAAACAAATAAATAAAAAAACAATCAAAATACAGGAAGAAAAGCAAACACATATCTATAGTATCTCAAAATTGTATTATGGAGTCAATATTTCAAATTTGAATGAATGGCATGATTCTTTTTACAATATTTTTCACTTAAGAAACTCTGAACAGAATGTTATAAGAATAACACATTGTCAGAATGGAAAGGATAAGTCACGCTAAACACACCTTTTGCCTGAGATGCAAGGGAAATGAGTGCAGAAGATGGCATTCCCCAGCACCATAAAAGCTTTTATGTACCAAAGCGGTATGTTACTCCTACAACGCAACTTTTACGTAGCATTCCGTTACAACGCAGATTTTACAACGCGGGATCCATTACATCGGATGTCATTACAATGCATGGCATTACATCGCAGATGCTATTACAACGCATACTATTACATCGTAAGTATTGGTAAGTATTTAATTTTTTTTTATTTTATTTAATATTATTTAATTGATTTAATTATTATTAATAATAAAAAAAAAAATATTTTTGTTTTTAAATATTATAAATTAAATATATTAATTTAAGTGATTTTTTAAATAAGTATGAGTATAGGAGTATATGTTTTGGGGTACTGAGGTATATGTTTTGGGGTGTTTGGGTATTTATAGGTTTTAGGGCATGGTTTGGGTTTTGGGGTACAGGGGTGTTTTTAGGTTTTAGGATAGGGTTTGGGTTTTGGGGTACAGGGGTGTTTTTAGGTTTTAGGGCAGGGTTTGGGTTTTGGGGTACAGGGGTGTTTTTAGGTTTTAGGGCAGGCTTTGGGTTTTGGGGTACAGGGGTGTTTTTAGGTTTTAGGGCAGGGTTTGGGTTTTGGGGTACAGGGGTGTTTTTAGGTTTTAGGGTAGGGTTTGGGTTTTGGGGTACAGGGGTGTTTTTAGGTTTTAGGGTAGGGTTTGGGTTTTGGGGTACAGGGGTGTTTTTAGGTTTTAGGGCAGGGTTTGGGTTTTGGGGTACAGGGGTGTTTTTAGGTTTTAGGGCAGGGTTTGGGTTTTGGGGTACAGGGGTGTTTTTAGGTTTTAGGGCAGGGTTTGGGTTTTGGGGTACAGGGGTGTTTTTAGGTTTTAGGGCAGGGTTTGGGTTTTGGGGTACAGGGGTGTTTTTAGGTTTTAGGGCAGGGTTTGGGTTTTGGGGTACAGGGGTGTTTTAGGTTTTAGGGCAGGGTTTGGGTTTTGGGGTACAGGGGTGTTTTTAGGTTTTAGGGTAGGGTTTGGGTTTTGGGGTACAGGGGTGTTTTTTGGTTTTAGGGCAGGGTTTGGGTTTTGGGGTACAGGGGTGTTTTTAGGTTTTAGGGCAGGGTTTGGGTTTTGGGGTACAGGGGTGTTTTTAGGTTTTAGGGTAGGGTTTGGGTTTTTGGGTACAGGGGTGTTTTTAGGTTTTAGGGCAGGGTTTGGGTTTTGGGGTACAGGGGTGTTTTTAGGTTTTAGGGTAGGGTTTGGGTTTTGGGGTACAGGGGTGTTTTTAGGTTTTAGGGCAGGGTTTGGGTTTTGGGGTACAGGGGTGTTTTTAGGTTTAAGGGCAGGGTTTGGGTTTAGGGATAATTAAATTATATTTACCATTTTAAAATATATTTAATAAATTAAATTAATTATTTTACATTAATTACATTTTTTAATTAAATTAATTAAATTAAATAAATTAATATTTTTAATTTAATTTAATTTCATTATATAAAATATGTACATTAAACTAATTACTTTTTTTTAATTAATTTAAATTAATTACAATTTTTAATAAAATTACATTTATTAAATAGATATTATTTTATTAAATTAAATTAATGACAATTTTTAAATGTCTTTTAATTAAATTATTTAAAAAAAATTAATTACAATAAACTAAATAACATTTTTAAAAAAAGGGATACTTACCTATACTTACGATGTAATGCCATGCGTTGTAATAGCATCTGCGATGTAATGCCATGCATTGTATTGACATCCGTTGTAATGGATCCCGCGTTGTAAAATCTGCGTTGTAACGGAATGCGTTGTAACACAACGCGTTGTACTGACACCAATCCACCAAAGCATGTGCTTTATTGTGTAATATGTTGACTGCAGGAAACTAAACAAGAACAACCCTTAAAGTCTACTCTTCGGCTATACCCCCCAAAAATATCCCTGCTGCTGTGCTTTTACAGACAAGTTGGCAAGGGTAGGGGGCAAGAAAGTGCAGGGTGGGATTTTAAAGGTGAAATAACACATGATGGATGCATCTAGAAAATGCATGCACTCTTATAGAGTGCGGAATAAAAAATAAAAAGGTAGTTACTTAAATGTGAGCAGTTGAAGGATCCAAGTAAGCCAATCAAAACGATCATAAAGAGACTGTGTTCTGGGTATGGGACAAACACAGGAAGAGGGAGCCAAGCCCATGTCATTAAATAAGAAGCAGGCAAATGAGAGTGACAATGGTGTTGTACTACTGACTATCAAGCCCAAGAACATCAACATATGTGAATATTATAGACAGAATATTGAGGGATGGGGCGTGGTTTATGCACCATACAAGATGGCGGCATTTCCTTGAGCTCCGTTACAGCGCAAAGCTCTTCTGTGTTAAATAGTCACTTTTGCTTTTACTGCCGAAACCTTTCCATATGCTGGCCATGATTCCTGCGGCATTTTGATCCAGTATTTACCTTGTTGGAGCTCCTTCTTCATTTTGGAGCCATGGCAGAGAGGTCCCTGTCAGACCTGAGTGGCCACCATTTTATTAGGGTGCCGCTCACTCCATTGGCTTTCCGATGTGGCACTTCACTCTCTGCTCATCATATGCCCTGATATATGTATCTCTGGAAATCACAAATTTGCGCTGCAGTTGCCCTCTCACACATGTTTTAATAAAGCTTTTTCTTTTCATTTATAATCTGCATATGTGACGTACTATTTTCTCAATGAGCAGCCATAATATTGTATGCGTGCCAGCTGTTCCTCACAATTTTATTTTCCACATGTCACCCTCATTTCCAGTGGCACTCTTCCTAATATACATTACAATAGAGGGACTTTCTTTGTCTGCATTTTTATTCTTTCTCCCTTTTATCATTGCCTCATTTTTATACTACAGCCCTTATATTGCTGTGCTGGACTAAATATTACCAGGCGTCTTCTCTGGTACTCCGACTATGCTAATAAACTCAACTTTCTGCAGCTATCAAATATCTATATCTTATAAGTTGCCACACGTCGTTTTATTTTACCAACATATTTTTACAATCTGTCATTACTGTGTATGGGCAAGATTAAATCTCACCAGAAGATCGTCAACAGATCTTACCCACTGCAAGAAACATCTGAAAACATGGCCTTTTAAGAGCTAAGCGCCTACTAGGGCTGCCATGTGTGAACTGTTAGTACCGGGAAACTCCTTTTTGAGTAGCTGTGCACTTTATAAGTACAGGTCATTCATTTATTCATTCAAGATTCCACATAGTTCTATGCATTATGTTAAGATGACCAGCGATCTTCTTGCTACTTCCAAAGCCTTTACCCCTGGCACAAAACCTAAAAGGGCAAAACATTATCCTCCATCACCCATTATGTCTTCTCATAATCCTTTTTTGGATACTATACTTGATGAGGTGAGGGGCCCAAAACCTTTTATGAGTGCCACTAAAGAAACACTTTCATAAATTGAGGATCCCTCCAACCTCACTCTACTAGGCCCAAAGGGCATTGTAATGCTATTTCTGGAATTCACTGACTTGATGTGTGTCTTGAAGGCAGGCAAAGAAAAATGTTGTCTTGTCTGGTCCCAATATTTTCATCTCTCAAGTCCTCCCCAATGCCACAAATGCTTGAAGAAGAGAATTCCTTGCTCTTTGATGTCATGAGACAGTGGAATATTCACTATGTCATTCTGCATCCTTGTCTATGTACTATTACCTATGAAGTCACTTCACAATCCTTTGTTGACCCTGCTAAACTAAAATTGTTCATTCAAAATATCTTATCTCATTCTATGAATACTACTGTTCTTAATAAATCTGTTACATGCATGTTCTTCTCATCTTAAAAAAAACCAATTCTTTTCTCAGTCTCTTTGCTGTTACTATTTTAGGTGCTGACACATCTCATGCTCATTTTCCAAGTTTTTTGCTTCAGATCTGGATCTCTTTCCTTGATCTATCTCTTTGCCTTACTGGCCATTTTCTATCTCTTCTTCCTGCTCTCTTACTCTTTTCCTTGTTAGGTCTCGCCTGAGCCAGCGCATGCGCTGCACTGGTGAGACTTTAGTAAGGGCTCCAAAAATGCTACCACTGTGGCGATGAGCTTGCTCTTATGCGCGGGCGTGCACTTACAAACAGATGCTGCTTTCACTTTTCTGCTTTCACTTTCGGCGCCAAGCGCGCAACGCTGCATATGCTTTCACTTTTGGCACCGCCGCGCGACGCTGCAACTCACAAAGTAATCTTCTATTTGTGGATGTCTTAGGGCAGAAAACAATGACCAACATCTGGTGTTTTTCTTTAGAAAACTGTCTTCATATCATTTTTATACCCTTCCATAAGTTCGCTTGCATCACTGTGTATGTAGTTTTAATCTCTGGTTCCAATCCTTCCTTGCCAGCTGGCACGACTTCAGACAGCACAGTTTAACGTACTTCAGTGGTATCTGGGGATTTGTACGCTATTTGCACTTGCTTCCTTTCCCACTCTACACTTGCTTTATTTCTTTAGTATTGTGTCTCACAGGTGCAGCTGGTGTTTTGTTTATGGAAATGTCATATTTCCTGCTTTGAAAAGTGGTTTTCAGTTAAACAACAAACACTATCATTTACTTGAGCATCATTTTCCTATGACTCTGTTCACTTCTAAAGTGGAGAGCCATGTTACTTCAGCTGAGCTTAGAGCCTATCTTTTGTATCGGTGGCTAAACCTGTACACACAGAACGGGTCTCCTGTTGGTGTCCATCAGGGGTCAGTCCCTTTGGGTGCTGTTGGAGCTGACAGGTCTATGGCCCATTTAGTTAACAGACTCATTTTAAGAAGTTTAACTTTGTTGACTCATTGTTGAGGGTCTCGGAGCGCTCCCTCTCCGTTCTAAGGAATTAACTTTGTATATTTTAATTGACAGCTCTGGTTTAAAATAAGTTTCTTAAAGCAATGTGTCTATTAAAACATCAAAGCACACAATACCTTATCAGTCACTTAGAATAACGACACAAAGCTCAATGCTGCAATTAATGTACACAAACATCATTACATGTTCACACCACTTCAGGCTACCCTTTCCCTTTAAAAGCACATTTCTCACATAAAAGGTTGATATTCATGCCCTAAAGCACCAACCAATGTAGATTGGTACCAGGCCGAAGCTAGGGAGAGAAGCTGCATGCCCGACGGGTACCTCCCAAATGCTTGGTTAAAAGGGCAGCTCTGTGCGTTCCTGTAGACTCCACATAAACCTCTGTCACTTATGGCCCATGTGCCTGCCAGCCCAAAGCACCAGTGCATCCGAGGCCCTCTGAGGGAGTTTCTTCATTTCTGTCTGCAGGCTTGGCCTCTGAAGCTTCTGGCAGAACTGTACCCGCACTGCCACACCTCCTGAGAATGATGGCTGGTGCATTCCTCGGTGGCAGGTTCGCTGCTGAGGCATGAATGCAGAGTGCAGACACAGGAATGTGGTGGCAGACAAAATACAAGTTAAGTAGGTTTTCTATTCTTAACATTGGTTGGTACAGTAAAGGTTTAGAAATTCATAGCTTCGTAAATGAGTCATGACTTGTGTAATATCCTGTCCATTAATGCGAAAGGGCTGCTAAATAAACAGAAATACGGAGCCCTTTTGAAATGGGCAATTTCCTTTAAACCCCATGTAGTCTTTCTCCAGGAGACGCACCTGAAATCAAACTCTCCAAGGTTGTTTCTACCTAGATACTTCTCCTACGGGTTTTTTTCCTCAGCTGGGGTCGCCCAGAGGGGCGTCGCTATTTATTTTTCAAGGAATCTACCCTGGGAAATTTTGCGAATGCAAAGAGACTCTAAAGGTAGATGGCTTTGGGTTGCAGTAAAATTGTTGGGAAAGGTATTCAACTTTGTAAATTATTATGGCCCAATTTTTGATGACACCTCTGCCCTGACTGAAATTAGTGAAATACTAAGGGGCACTGCAGGGCAAATTATAGTGGGTGGTGATTTCAATTACATCCAGGATTTAAAGAGGGATACCTCTAACAAGAATAAGAAACAACTAAAACCAAAGACTAAAGGGGTGTTAGAGGCTTTCATGTCAGGATATCAATTGCGGGACTCCTGGCGCTCCCTAAACCCCCATCTAGAGGCCTACACATGCTATTCTAATAGGTTCCATACAGCCTCTAGAATAGATTGCTTTTTATCCTCTAGATCGCTTCAAATTTCCAACGCATTGATAGGCTGCAATCCCTTTTCAGATCATGGGAGGATTGAGGTGGAACTAACACTATAGGGTTCGACAGGGGAACGATCTAGGTGGCAGTTGGATCATACCCTTTTACAGAACATGACATGAGCATTCCGAAAGTCCCTGAAAACACATCTCTTCCCCATATAATGCCCCATTGGTGCCTAGCCTCTAAGTTCCATGATTTATCAGCGCCGGGACGCCCCGTTGGGGCAGCTGTTGCGCTTTACAAAATACACAAATAAATAAATAATAATAATGGGTTGAGGGTTTCAAAGAATGGATAAAGGAATTTTTTCTAGTAAATAAGGACTCAGCAGAGCCTTTTGCAGTATGGGGGGCATTCAAAGCAGCAGCCCGGGGACAGATTATAGCATTTTCTTGCAATAAAGCAAAGGATCGAAAAAGTAAAATATCTGCCCTTCAGTGTGCTGCTGAGAATGAGTACGCATTGAAACTGAATCAAAAACCTAATAACTGGGAACAAGCTAAAACATCGCTTAGGGACTTCTTCATCCTCGAAGAGATAAATAGCTCAAAAGCCTTTCAACAAAATCTATACGAAGACAGTCAACTCATGGGTAAGCTGCTGGCAAATTCGATCAGGAAAAAACAAGAGTCTTCCATCATTGTAAAAATCAAAGACCCATTAGGTGTAATAGATACTCGCAGTGAGGGAATTGCGAAAATATTCCTTGATCATTACGAGAGAATATACTCTACTGATATTCAAGTGGAGGAAAAATTGATCAGGGAATATTTTGATAATTTGAATATCCCCCAAATTTCCAATTTCAGATCTAATCAAATAGGCTGCGATATAAGTCATCTGAAAATCCAGAATAGTATAAAAGCCACAGCGGGAGCAAAGGCTTCAGGGATAGATGGATTCCCAATCGAATTCTATAAGGTTTTTTTGAAGGAATTGGTAGATCCTTTGAAAAATGTATTTAATTATATTAGATTAGGTGGTAGGGTTCCCTCTGAGTTTAAAGAGTCCACAATTATTAGTTTTGTTAAGAAAGGCAAGAATCCGGAGGACGTAAATTCCTATAGACCAATTAGTCTATTAAACTCTGACTTTAAGGTTTTTATGAAAATTTGGGCTCAAAGATTTGTGTTGGCTGCCCAGGAGGTAATACATCAAGACCAAACGGGTTTTATAGCCGGTCGCTGTATGGCTGCCAACACAGAATATTTAATACAGGCGATAGATTATTTTAATATTAATTCAATTTCTGCATGCATTCTTATGATTGATGCAGAAAAAGCATTTGATTTAGTCAACTGGTCAACGTTATTTTTCTCCCTGGGTTATTTTGGATTCCCCGCCCCTATTATTAGCATGCTACAAAATATTTATGAAGGGGCTTCAGCCCAGGTGATAATAAACGCCAAGCAAGCAGGGAAGATTAAAATAAATCGGGGCACAAGGCAAGGTTGTCCCTTATCACCCCTGCTTTTCACCTTTTTTATCGAACCCCTGGTAATAAAAATAAGAAATAATGATGCAATATCTTCCCCAATTGCAGGAATGTCGAAGTTAAAATTTATTCGCGAACGACATTATCCTGTATATTGCTCCTGATACAGAAAATATTTTACATCTTACTAAAGAGCTTCAGGAATATGAGAAGATAGGGGGCTATAAAATCAACGAGAAAAAAACGGAAGTTCTTATTTTAAATTCAAATTTAGACTTTCTTCCACTAGATCTTCAGTTTCAAGCAGAGAAAAGGGACCCAATAAGATATTTAGGGATATATGTGACCAGAGACTATCAAGAACTTTTTCAATTGAATTACATAAAAACAAAGATTAAAATCAAGAGCCTCTTAGAACAATGGGATATACTGCCCTTATCATTGATTGGCAGAGTGGCTTTGATTAAGATGAACATACTACCTCTGCTTTTATTTTTGTTTAGTAATATTCCAATCAAAATCAATATGGCCTTTTTCTACGAATTAGAATCCATGATGAGAAGATTTATTTGGAACAAAAAGGCGAACAGAGTGAAACTCGCGGTGATACAACTTCCTGTTAACCAAGGCGGGCTTGCTCTTCCCCATTTTAATACATACTACGAAGCAGCTTTTTTCGATATAATGGCAGGATTACTAAAGGCTAGACAGACAAGAGACAACTTTTTTTTAAATAGAATGCTTGAGGAATCAGGCTCTCAAATTTTTATTTTCTTAAAAACTGCAAAGCTTCCAAAGAGAACACGATATAAGACACTGGTGGGGTATTCATCGAGATTACGGCTTCTATTTGAAAAACACGGTTCAGATGGATCCATTTATTTGAAACTGTCAGAATGTACTAAATTGGGTCTTATGATTTCTTCAAGTCATCTGATAGAATGGGAATTGGCCGGATTTGGTGAAATAAGGCACCTTCTCACTCAAAGTACGATAATTAGCTGGCAAAAGGTTAGAGATAGAACGCATCCGAGGCAGCTCATGTTTTTCCAATATTTGCAATTGATCTATTTTATAAGAAAAGAAGTAGGAAGTCTAGATACAACACCCAATGCTTTGTTAACAGCGTTATATGGGGAGAAACATAAGGGTATTGCATTCTGGTATAAAAAGCTACTACCTTCTGGATCATCTACTATAATAACTAAACACTTGGAGAAAATAAGTCTTACATTACAGTGTGAATTGTCAGATAAAGACTGGGAGACAATATGTTATTTAGGAAACAGAACACTTCGAGCAGCTAACTATAAGAGAATGTCCTTTCTTTCTCGTTGGTTGGCATATTATACCCCGGAGGCTCTACAGAGAATGTTCCCTGAATGTGAGAATAAATGTTTTAGATGCAAAACCAGGGGACAGGGTGGTTGGTATCATATTTTTTTCTCATGTCCAAAGTTAGAGCCCTTCTGGAAGGAAATTTTCGCAGATTTGGAGATAGCAACTGGGAAAACTCTTCTTCCAGAAGCAGAAGTGGCTCTTTTTGGCATTGCTAAAGAAAGGAACAGGTTCAATGAATCTGAAGTTTTTATTTTTATTTCCACTGCTGTGGCACGGTCCCTGATCTTGCAAAATTGGAAATCTATGGTGAGTCCTTGTCATGTTAAATGGGTCAATAAAATGAGAAGAACATATAATTTTGAGAGAGCCTATGCAGGTAGAGTGGGTGCAATTGCAAGATTTGAAAGGAATTGGAATTATTTTAACATGCTTGAACTGTTAAAAGGAAGGTGATTGTTATATTTTAGCTAATTACATGATGGTATTATTATTTGTGCTATTATACATCGGCACTTTATTGCATAAGTCACTTTATATAGGTCAAATTTATATTATATTTTAGTTAATTGAAAGATGGTATTACATTTGCAATTGAGGGAGAGGGGGAGGGAAAAAAAGAAAAGAAAAAAAGTTTTTGTACGTCATTATATTTACACTTCATGAAATGTATTACTATTTGTGATATTATACATCGGCACTTTATTGCATTAGTCACTTTATATAGGCCAAAATTTAGCACGCAATAACACTAGCACTTTCAGAATTATATTAATGTTTTTTGTTTTTTTTCTCTCTTTGTGGTTTTAAAGCGTTAGTCTTTCCATTTTTGCACTAGCACTTTATGAACGGTATAATAATAATAATCTCGATGCTGCTTATTACCAGTTGTTTATATATTAGGTAATTTAAGATGTTTTGAAACTAATATTTTGATAGGCTTAAATTTTGAAGCATAATATCAGTTGTTCTTCAACTAGTATTTCTATATCGATAAGGCTAGCTGTGCATTATTGCAGTTTTTTTGTATTATCGCTGTGGCATTTTATTGTCTAGAGTTGTCTCTTGGATAGTGTAAATTTTTGTCTAATGTATGTCTAATCATGAAGAAATTAATGTACCAATGTATTTTTCTTATCTTCCTACGGCTTGTAAATAAAAAATAAATAAATAAATAAATTAAAAAAAGGAATGTGGTGGCAGAGCCAAGGCCTGCATGAGGCCCAGACTCGCAGCCCAGAATGATGCACCTGCAGCGGTGGGGGAATGACCTGAGGTGTCTGCAGCCTTCCAGGAACCAGTAACTTGCTGTCCATGTGTAGGCACTGTGGTAAAGCCTCACAGTCCATTGATGTAAATCTGTTTTATGGAAACTTACAAAATTAACATGTATGCATTGATTGTCACAAGATCACACCAATATTTCAGCAAACATTTAGACGTTCATACGTGGTTAACTCTATTGCTATGTGGTGCTGACTGAATCACATTTCTTCATCCCCACATCAACATATTGCTTTTCCTTTAAAAGATGAACATATTTGGCTCTTTTGCCCTAAAAAAGATTTGTACGTCACCATAACTTGCATTGAATCCCCAGCTGGGATGTTTACAGATCCTTGTTTCAAATCTAGAGTCTTGTGCTGGCCTGATGCAGAGCTGAGCACCTTTTATTGAGTTTACAAAGTCTCACGCTCATATATAGTACAGGATTTCATGAGGCAGTAATAATCAAGTTGTAGATTGACAGCCCTCTGGTTGAATTTGTTCTATATCCATTAAAGGTCTGGGACCTGAGTAATTGCGACAGAGCGCTGCCACCGAGTACATCTCTGCACTCACTGATGTGTTCAGATTGTGGCATCCACACTTGTGACACATGATTGAACACCTTGCACAATGAATCCAGCTGGGCTCCTTTACTAGGATTGAGACTCTCTGGTTTTCCATAGTAGCCACTGTAGGCACTTTGGTGGTAGGGAGTCATACAGTACATAAGCCTATGTGGGGTCTGGATTTACTTTTAAATACGTTTGTTAATATTATTCTCTGCAGTGACAGATGGTTTGTCTGTCCCCAGCTCCCAGAACATGAATGTGAATAAGTGCATGGTTAGATTCGTACACATAGCATAAAGTCTCTTGTTCTCGTCCATCGGGCAATCCTCCATGCCGCCCTGGAATCAAATAAAGTCCATTGGGTAGATCTATGTTTGATCCTCAGAAGGCCTTTGTCTGTTACTCCTAAATATTACATCTGATTTTAAACTGCCGGCTTAGATCAAGCCTTGATTTCTGAATTCTTCTCTCTCTTTTTGTTTTCTTTTGCCCTCCTCGTCAGATGAAATCCGTGCTGGGGCGCCCACTCATATGTACATAGTTCTGCTGGATGCTGCTTAGCTGGCTACTCCCTTACTGGAGCTGTACCAGATTCCCTTGGTTACTCATTGGACTGATCTTCTCACCGTTTTAAAAATTTAGATCACAGAAAATTAACTCTTTCACTTCGACAACTTCCTCTGTCCAGCTTGGAAAGTTTATCTACGGAGGCCACACATTCCTTGCAGAAGGAGGAGTTCATGATAGCCACTTGATACGTTTTCTCTCCTAGTGACAAAAATTCAATAAAAAACTAGCTGTTTCAAGTTGGCTAATATTGACTTGTTTAATTGGCTGTCGATGCCATAGAGAACCGTATGTGAGCGTACTTCCAGAGAATTTGCAGTATTACGTAACTTACCTCCTTCCAGTAGTTTTGGAGTATTGTGCAGCTCACAAACATAGGAATATCACAGATCCCCAGCACTTTGAGTCCTTTTCCCTTGTGATTCGTGACAGCTTGTCAGGTGTTCAGTCACAGCATCACTCAGCACCAGCACAACATCACTTCTTAACACCACAGCATCACTCAGGGCCACCAAAGCATCACTCATGGGCATCACAGCATCACTCAACGCCACCACTGCATAACTCAGCATCACACAACAACAGCACAGCATCACTCAGTGCTTCTTACACTTTTTAATTGCAACTTCTCAGCATGCTGCACAGCAGCCACGCTTCTCTACAGCACAGCTTAGAAACATTGGCAAAGTCAATAGCTCTACCTAAACACTTATAAGGCCCCCACAATGCATAGCCAATAGGTCTTGCCTTTGGAACATTATAAGTGTTTAATTATCCAGCACAATAACCATCATTTATTTAAACAAAATCAAGTGTTGCACGGCTAATCACTTATAAGGTCCAAAAAGCGAGACCTATTGGCTATTCCAATGCTTGTTTTTTCTGTGAGTGTTTTTTTTTTTTTTTTAATTTTTGGAAAACCTTTATTAGAAGTGAGATCAGTTACAATCGATACAAAGCAGAACATCATAATCAGCCATCGGAACAGGTTCAAACAGAGCAAAGCAATTAGACCATGGCAGTGCAAAGCTCCGTCCCACAAATGCTCGGTTGCAACCCAGGAGAGCAATTTTGTCAGAAAACAACAGGATTAATGAAGGTTTAATTTTAAAATAAAGTAGGAGGGGCAGGATCTGTGGCAGTATATGTAGATCAAAGCAAATCAGGGGAAGCTCAAGGGGCAGGATGATCGTAGTCCAGGAGAACTGCCAGTGGGACGTAATGAGTCCACTCGGTACCAGGATAGCCAAAGAACAAGCAATCCGCCCACCAACAAGTTCCCGATCGCCATAGCAAAGCAGTCTAAATCCCCCTTAATAATCGAAGTAAGGCAAGTGTGCAGAGAACTACCCCCACAAAGATCCTGAATAAAGAAAAGGAGAAAATAGAATTAGCCAGGAACAAAAAGAATAAGAAGGCCATAGAAACAAAGAAAAATAGGAAAACAACAACACCCCTCCCCCATCCCCCCACCCTGCACACCTGCATGTGGCTACAGCCTACCCCCCCAGCAGCGTGCCTGTCGCCCATTGTGAACCCGAAATATAGACAAGAGATTAAGAGAACTAAGGAGATAAAAAAGGAAAAGGAAAGGAAGTAACCAACAGCCCACGATAGGGAAGGAAACATGGGGGAGACTCCCAGTGCGGGAACCCCAACCTCCCCCCGTCTTCGCCCACCGTTAAAATCAATCAGAGAGCAAATACACAATATCGGGAGCACCTACTTAAACAGGATGTATCAGTCGCTACGCAGTCCAAGTCCCACGGGGGGGCATAATGCACCCCCAGGCGCAGAAACGGCGCCCTAAGCACACTCGACTCTCAGAGGCAAACAGGATCAATGATGCAGGTCCCACCCGCCCCAAAATGCCGGACAGGGGTAGAAATCACAAAGTGAAACAGTCATGGCATTCCAGGAATAACCCAAACCTCTCCAAAGTCACATGAAACGAGCAATCAGCCACCACCGATCGTAGTCCACGGAATACGCTGTCCTGTAGCCGATCCGCCGTGAGACATCAGGAAGGCCCCCCAGGGAGCAAGTCCACAGTGTCGCCATCAGTAAGCCACCTCCACGTCGAGTCGCAGTTCCGCCGTGATAGCAGTAACCTTTACCACAATGAAAGTGGCGAACGAAGCTGGTGACGGCCCCAATGAAACATCGGTTCAATAACAATCAGGACTACTTCCCTCCATCACCAGAACGTAGGTCCGTGGCCCCTTAGAGAAACACAGTCGCCGTCCCCCGGATTCCAGTACACCCAGCTGCCGCCACAAGGTATAATCCATCGGATCGCCACTGTTCCAACAAGCAGCGCCACGGTGCCGTAAAGGCAGGCTTAGCAGTCTTCGGTCCCCTTCCAGTCAAGATGGCGAATTGCCTGTGTATCAGCAATGGGCAACACAGGGTGCCCTTCTCCCCACCACCGAGTATTGTTTGCGGGCCCCCCCAGCACAAAAAGGCACAGTAACATCGTGCTCTCGCCAGCGCCCATGAGCTGGAGATAAAACATCAATTCGATTTGCAGGCATGCAAAATGCTCCAGATAGACAGGGAGCAATTCTCAGAGTCCGGCAACCAACAAAAATCACTGGGGGGGGGGGGAAGTAAGGGGGGGGAGAAGCAAGCAGCACAGGAGAATTGTGCATTGCACCTGGAAAGGGCTTCGGCGGTGTCGAGGGTATTTTCAGGCTCCCTGGCGGGAGACCGGCGCCCCACAGGTCGATGTGTCCGTTGTTGTTGCATTGGCGGTCGGGTGCTGCGAAACGCGAGGTCCCGGTCGCCTGCATTGGGCAGGCTGCCCTGCTCTGGAGAGCGCATCTCCGTCCCCGGAGCCAGGAATTTTGCCGGAATCGGACGCCTCACCTCGGCGTCCCTTCCGACGCACGGAAGCTCGGCGCTCTCACGAGGCAGGCAAGCGGAACAGGCGGTGAGGAGAGAAGGTCGGCGGAGCCGGGACTCGGTGCGGCCATCTTGGCCGCCGGCCTGGCTCCGCCCTGTGTGAGTGGTTTCTTGTTCTCTATTGTTATCATGGTTGTACTGTTCACATTTTATGTAGATGGTAATAAATGGTGTTTTTGTGTTCCCCTTCATATTTTTGCTTGTCATCCAAGTTCTGTCTCCCTACTCCTAATTCCCAGTATGTTTAATGTTATCTTGTGGAACGTCCGTAGTTTGGGACACCCTGTAAAAAGACAAAAGGTACTTTCTCATTTGGCAAAATTGAATTCACATGTTACTTTTTTAAAGAAAAACCATTGTAAAGATCTTGAATCACTTAAGTAAAAATGGCAATTGGTTGACGCGGTTGTTTATTTTGCTGCTATTAACCTTAAAGATGGTTTTGCCATACTTTTTCATAAAGTTCTAAGTGCTCAGATTGTATCATCTCAATGTGATTCTGATGGAAGATGGGTATTGGCTACTGTGATAATTCAGAATGCACAGATTTCTTTATTTAATATCTGTGGTCCTGTCAAACCTGATCCTGATTTTTGAAATCATATTAAAATAAAATTGGCCTCAATTGACAATCCTAATATTAGAGTAGCAGGAGACTTTAATCAGTGGTTAGATCCATTTACTGATTGGAGATCCAATTGTAAATTTAATCACAACAACTCTAATAAGGCATTTCAATTGGCCACTGCTTTGACATCTGGAAAACTTGTAATCCAGATGTTTGTGAATTTACATTTGTTTCTAATTTACATCATACTATGTCTAGAGATATTTTAGTCACTGAGGGCCAGATGTAGGTCACCAAATACCGGTCGGTAATGACCGATTTCGGCCGTTAACGACCGGTATTTGGTGATTGAGATGCAGGGGGCCTAAATCTTACAGAATCGGTAAATTTACCGAATCGGTAAATTTACAGATTCTGTAAAATACCAATGCAGTAAATTTACCGAATCGGTAAATTGATATGTAGGTGGCACTGCAAACAGTGCCACAGGCCCCTAAAAATTCGTTATTTACCATGTAATACTATTGCATGGTAAATAACGAATTCCTGTGTACATGCACATCTGTGCATGTACACCTGTGCCATGTGGCACACAGACATGCCCTAAGGGCATGTATGTGTGTCACATGGCACACAAGCCAGAATCAGGGGTGCAACAGGGTGTCAAAGAGACACCCTGTCCCCCTTGTCAATTCGGTAATTTTACCGAATCGGTATTTACCGATTCGGTAATTGCTATAGGTTCCTATGGGCCTCAAGGCCAATAGGAATCAATGGCAATTACCGAATCGGCAAATACCGATTCGGTAATTAGCAAATCATTCCGATTCTGTCAAAATTACCGAATAATTACCTATATCTTATTTACCGAATCTAAAATACCGAATCGGTAAAATTCGGTATTTTAGAGTCGGTAAATAAGATTTACCTACATCTGGCCCTAAGTCCTTTATTCCCTTCATTCAGCCCTCAGAAATTGGATCCATTTTTTTCTCAGATCATTCCCCTGTTTTAGCCTCTTTTGATTTCTCCCCCATTAGCTCCAAACTGGCTGTTAGAAATGTAATAATTTCCTTTTATCAGGCAAATATTTTATTACTATGCCAGAGCACCATACTCTCTTGTAGACACAAACATATTAGGGTGGCCATCTTTATTCACAAAGACTCATGAATCTAGATTGTAGATGGTAAAAAAGGAGGTGAATGAAGAATGTTTATGTTATAGAGCATCCTTGATGACAGGACAGATTCTTAATTGACTTCCTCCTGCAGCTGTGATATCGCTAGAGGGCGGGAGATAGTAACCTTAGGAGATTGTAGCTCAGTTTGGGATGGGTAGTTTGACAGATCGATCATTGGAAGGGAGTGGCTAATGTCATCTTCAAAAAGCTTAAAAATACTCTTCATTTCATGGGTTAACAGATGTGTGGCAAGATTAAAACATGGAGGTTAGGGAATCAAAATAGTTTTCATATGTTCATAGAACACACTCCTGGACTGTTCATTTGACCAAGCAACACCATTGCCCTAAAGTTCAAAATTCTGACATGGGTGTGATAACAATTTCTGATCATGCACCTGTCTCCATGTCCATTTATTCTGACACGCAATGATAACAATGTAGTAGGTGGTGTGCTCACTCCTTTCTCTTTTTTGAGGGACTCAATTTGCAGGCTGGAAACAGCAACTTCAATAGGGCTTAACAAGGGGATGGAGATGTCCACAGCCCAAGGATGGGACACATTCAAAACATTCCTTTGCAGGAAATTGATGACTAGGAGAGCCAGCATTAGACAGTTCCAGTGGCGTAACAAAACTTGAGAGGGCCCCTCTGCAAGGTACGTGGAGGGGCCCCCTCCGGGCTCAATCAGGAGCTCTCCGGCCAGAGTCCTGTGCTGTGGGGGCCCCTAGAGCTTGGGAGCCTCCCGTGCCATGGGGCTTGAGGGGGCCTGTGTTATGCTCCTAGATAGTTTACAAACATTATATATCTGTCAAATAATCGCTGACACAGGGGGAGCTGCTCACAAGGTAAGATAGAAAACCGGACGGATTCAGGAAAGAAAACTGGAAGGATTCAGGAAACTTTAGATTTCCCTGCCCTTGGCAGACACCTACTCTGTGGCAAATCAAGTTACGTACAAATGAAATTTGAGCTACCAAAGGCATCAAAAGGCACTAATAACTAATGAAGAAGTCAAGACAGGCCATATGCTCTGTGAAAACTGGCAAAGCTCCATGCCCAGGCAGTAACACAGCGATTTTCTATAATACATTTGCTCCCATGTTTGTTCCTAAACTGGTTGAGCTACATTATTATTTTGGGAATGCCAGTACTGTCACACATCCCATGTGCGAAGATGGCATCATGGCGAGATTGAAAACTCTGAAAAATCCTGATTAATTGCTCTCCTCAATGTAGACGTTAACTGTACTCAAAGGTTCTGGCTAGCAGACTTTATAACTTACTCCCAGGCTTAACCCATTCAGACAAGTTGCAGTTTATCAAGGAATGACAAATGCACAATAACATGGAAAGGATAGTCCATCTTGTTGAGAAAGTGACAAAACAAGTGGTTGAGCAATCCTATTCTCACTACACACTGAGGGCGATATTCTCAAGAACATGTGATAATTACCGCAAAATTAGCTTGATGCAACTCTTCATATCGTAGTCAATTGTGGGAAAATAACACTGTGTTAACTAAGTATTCACAACACGGAGGTACCATGCGTTAGGTCCACGACAATGCATCAAATTCCTGCGATAAAGTCAACGCGACGCCGAATAAATGCGAAACATGAACGCAAAAAAAGAAGTAATGAGGTCAATTGCGATACAAAAATCAGTGACAGCCTGCAATTCACACACGTCAGGTGGGAAAAATCACCATAAAAGAAGAAAAAAACCAGACAAAAAAAGACAAACAAATGCCAAACAACAGCAAAGCACAATGGATGTTGTGGGAGCAAGTATGGAGGACAACCAGAACCCCGCAAAACCCCCGGAGGACCAGCCAGGGACCTCGGAGTCAGGGAAGGGCAATGAGAAGATGAGTAGGAAGAAGTGCTTCAGTCCACAGGAAAACAGGATTCTGATAACGAAGGTGGTAGAACGCCATCAACTACTGTTCGTCAGCCCCACTGTGTCATTGGCAACAAAAAATAGACTATGGCAGTCCATCGTGAACAAGGTGAATGCGGTCAGAGTGCTGAAGAGGACAATGCAAGAGGCGCTGGAATGATGTCAAGCGCAAAACCAAGCTGAAATTCCCCAATAACCAGAAGGCAGCAATGCAGACTGGAGGTGGGAGCCCTGCGCCACAGGAGGAGCTGGATGATATGGAGGAAGTAGTGTCCACAGTCATCAGTGGGGAGACAGTGACAGGAGTTGGGGGACCAAACACTGCTCAACATGACCGGACACAACAGCACCAGGGTGAGTAATGACCAGGGACTGAGGGGGCGGGGGGAGATGGGCACAATTGCACATTTGCACAATTAAGTAGAGCAACTTTGCGAACAAACCATGCCCCAGACCTCCAACTCCCACCAAGAGACCAATGTACCCAAGTATGCAACATCTCAACACTGTATAAGCACAGAAGTCAAAGGCACACCGCATGAAAGGGATAAGGGGCAGCAAATTAAGAGCTGCAGCACACACACATATAACATGCGGGGCACATCAACATTGACAACAATGTGGTACAAACCGCAACACATACACAACAGAACACAGGACGCAACAGGTGCCGCTTGTGTGTAGAAACTGGCCAATCACATTTGGCATTGCACGGAAATGTGAGTTGATAATGTACAAGAACAAACACACATCTGTCATGTTGTCGAAATGTCCATTGTCCCCCATCTAATAGGCAGCTCCTCCCAAACAGCCACAATGTACACAGTCATGCAGTCTGAATGAAAAAATGTACAATGTGACAACATACATGTGAACACATTGTTAAACTGCATCTCCCCTTCACATTGCAGAGGGACAATCAACACCTCCTGCAGAGCAGCCCAAACCTGTCTTCTCTGATGATGAAGAGGACCACCACAGCTTCGACTCCAACACCCTCCAACAGCTCATGGAGAGCCTCCGCACCCCACCTCCAAGAGCAGGGCAGCCCAGCTACTATGAGGAGACCCCACCCCGTGCACAGACCATGCAGCAGGCAGCACCCACGACCACGGATGCCTCCCAGGACCCCCACAAAGAACACATGGCCTTCCATTGCCGCGTGTGTTTAGGTGCCAGCAGAAGCTGGCTGAACAGGTGCGGGTGGGCTTTGACCGCATGGCAGCCAAACTAGATGCCTTACGTGGGTGTCTGAGTCCCTTCAGGGACCAATCACGGTCCCTAACGGACACCCCCAGTCTGCTCCATGCTCTCCAATGGACCATGGCTGACATCCTGACTCAGAGACAAGTACAACTGTCCAGTCAGAGTGGCACAAGCAATGTCACATGGGTGTTGGAACACATGCGAGGTCAATGGAGACCATGGAGTGGACACAGGCATAAAGAGCGGCTGACACGGCTGCCACGGCTGCACACCAGCGAGAGGTGCGGGTGGGCTTTGACCGCATGGCAAGTCAAGTCAAGTCAGAGAATTTATATAGCGCACTACATACCCGGAGGGTCTCAAGGCGCTTAAGGAGGGGTGGGGAATTACTTGTCAAATATCCACGTTTTAAGTTGCTTTCTGAATGCTAGGTGGTTCTGGGTAAGGCGAAGGTAAGTGGGAAGTGAGTTCCAGGTTTTAGCTGCCAGGTAGGAGAAGGATCTACCTCCCATGGTGGTTTTGTTGATGCGAGGTACAGTGGCAAGGGCTTGGTTGGAAGATCGTAGCTGGCGGGAAGGGGTGTAGAAGGACAGTCGTGTGTTGAGGCATTCTGGTCCAATTTCGTAGAGTGCTTTGTGTGCGTGGGTTAGGAGCCGGAAAGTGATCATCTTATTGACGGGAAGCCAGTGGAGGTTTTTCAGGTGACCAGAGATATGTTCTTTACGCGGGATGTCTAATATGAGCCTGGCTGAGGCGTTTTGGATTCGTTGGAGTTTTTTCTGGAGTTTAGCGGTAGTACCGGCGTAGAGGGTGTTTCCATAGTCCAGTCGGCTCGTGACCAGAGCGTGGGTGACCGTTTTCCTAGTTTCGGTGGGGATCCAACGAAATGTTTTTTTGAGCATGCGAAGAATGTTGAAGCAGGATGAGGAGATGGCGTTGACTTGTCTGTTCATTGAAAGTGAGGAATCCAGGATGACGCCCAGGTTCCGTGCGTGGTCTGTCGGGATGGGTGCTTTTCCAAGGGCTTCTGGCCACCAAGAGTCGTCCCATGCGGAGGGGGAGGTACCTAAGATGAGGACTTCTGTTTTATCTGAGTTCAGTTTCAGACGGCTGTGTTTCATCCATTCGGCTACTTCTTTCATTCCTTCGTGTAGGTTAGTTTTGGCGGTGCTAGGGTCCTTGGTGAGTGATAGGATCAGTTGAGTGTTGTCCGCGTAGGAGATGATTTTGAGGTTGTGTTGGCGGGCGATGGCCGCGAGGGGGCTCATGTATACGTTGAAAAGGGTGGGGCTGAGTGAAGATCCTTGTGGTACGCCGCAGATGACTTCAGTGGCCTCTGACTTGAATGGTGGAAGGCGGACTCTCTGGGTTCTTCCGGTGAGGAACGAGGTGATCCATTCCAGTGCTTTTCCTTGGATTCCGATGTTTCTGAGGCGCTGTAGAAGGGTGCTATGGCAGACTGTGTCGAAGGCTGCGGAGAGGTCGAGGAGGATGAGGGCGACTGTGTCTCCATTGTCCAGTAGAGTTCGAATGTCGTCTGTTGCTGCGATGAGGGCGGTCTCAGTGCTGTGTTTTGCTCGGAAGCCGGACTGTGAGGAGTCGAGGGATTTGTTGGCTTCGAGGAAGGCGGCGAGATGCCTTACGTGGGTGTCTGAGTCCCTTCAGGGACCAATCACGGTCCCTAACGGACACCCCCAGTCTGCTCCATGCTCTCCAATGGACCATGGCTGACATCCTGACTCAGAGACAAGTACAACTGTCCAGTCAGAGTGGCACTAGCAATGTCACATGGGTGTTGGAACACATGCAAGGTCAATGGAGACCATAGAGTGGACACAGGCGTAAACAGCGGCTGACACGGCTGCCACGGCTGCACACCAGCGAGAGGTAGCCGGGTTCCTTAATGACCTCAGGACCATCCTCATGGCAGTGCTACCACAAGGCCTGGCGCTGATGCATGTTGCTGCTACCACTACATCCACATCTCCGCCCCCTGAAGTGTCAGTGCCACACAGTGCGGCAGACATTCCACCTCCAGTCATGAGGTTTCACTGCCATACAGTGCTGGAGACAGAACACCACCACCCACACCTGAGGCACATGAAACAGCAGAGGACGAAGATGCGGATGAATCTGCCATCGTGGTAAGAAGGACTAAATAACATGTATCTCCGCCATTGGGCCTGTTTCTGTTTGGTTCTGCCCTCTGCATCATCAGCTTCCACTTTTCCCCAATACACTCTGCGATACTCACCTTGGGCCTCGACATGGACTGCCATATTCTGTTTGATCGCCAATGACACAGCAATCAGACTCTTCCTCTTCCTTTGGACTTGTCATTCCCCGAAGGACTCTGGCTGGCCCTCTATGGGCCAACATTGTAAAGAGTGGGGTTTGATTGGACCTCTACTGCTCCAGCTGCAACACTCCAATGAATGTGCATTAAACATTCGTAAACACACAGATCTGTCATGTCTCTGATCTTTCAAGTGTGGAAGTATGGATGAATGTAGGCTCAGTGATTTCCCCTTATGTCCATGTTGCTCATGTTGTTGGACTTGGGTCACAGGGTGACAGATTGCTGAATGCGGCCCGGGTGGCGCCAACACAACAACAGGGACACACGCATTAGTTACTTCCATGTCCAGCCCAGTACGGAACCCAGAGTCCCGGGGTCATTGTGCACACCCTTACACTGGACTGGCATACACCAGGCCAGCCCACTCCGCTTACGCACACTGGGGGGGACGACAAAGCTACATGTGCCAGGTCTTCCATGTAGTGATCTGCAGATCACAGGTCTAATTGTTAGCATGCGACAGCCACTCCCTCACGGCTGGTTTACACCCACACCACACCTATCCAGCATGCGCGTCACAAGACATGTGACCCTGAAAATAAAAAGGATCGCACGCACGTGCTCTATGCCATTTCCAATCTCTATCTGGGTGCATCTGTGTGGTGTTAATGTAGGCATGAGGGCCTAGAGTCCTGCAGCATCACATTCCCCAGGACTGGACGTGATATGCTGTTATCCGCACCATGATACTCAATCATAGAGGGTCCATGACTTGCGGGCCACAGACTTGGTGGCAGCGGATACACTGCGCTGGCACAGGCACACTGCCATGGGTCGGTGACTTTCGGTGCACTGAGGTAGGGACACCTTAAGTGCAAAGCGGGTGTGCAGCCTGCGATGATGGCCCATCCTGGTGGTCCGGACTGGTGACGATCGTTGTGAGCCCTGCTAGACCGCAGTGTAGGCCTGAGCCAGTGGGCATTGCATGCCTACAGCCCCATGGTGTGGCCTCACGGGGCACAGAGTTAGTGGCACCTCAAGTGCTGAGTGGATGTGCAGCCTGCGATGATGCCATATGCACTGATATGCCCTATGCCATAGCGAAATCAAGACCCAGAATCAAATGTGAAACCTGGTGGCCCACGGAGCAGGGCTGCATGATGTGCTGGGGGCAATGTTCGCGGGCCCCGGACTTGGGGCTTGCACCGGTATGTGGTGGGCCCTCTTTTCGACACACCGGTGGCGGAAGGTAAGCAGTGAGGCCTGGGTGTGCGGGGTGGACATGCACTGCTGGGCGGCGTGAGGGGGCTGGGGTGCAGCTGCCTGAGTGCGCAGGGGCGGACAGGAGATGATGGCATGTGCAATCATATGTACTTTGCCATTCAGGTATCTGGACTCTGTTTCAGATGAGGGATCTGTTTCAGATGTTGGACTTGGCGAACTGCACTACATACCGGAACGTGGTTGGAGACACACCGGTGGCAGCAGGTGAGCAATGAGGTCTGAGTGCGCAGGGTTGGCACTCTCTCTACCTGTCCCTCTCCTCCTTTCTCTGTGTCTCTCTCTCCCTCTCTTTCCAGCTTCCTGTCTAGCTCCCTCTCTCCGTCTTTCTCTCTCTCTCCCTCTCTTTCAATCTACCTCTCTCCCTCCCTGTCTTTCTCTCTTCCTCTCTCTTCCTCTTTCCATCTTTCTTTCGCTCTCTCCCTCCCTCTCTTTCTGTTTTTCTCTCTCCATCCCCCTCTTTCTGTCTTTCTCTCTCTCTCCCTCTTTTTCCATCTTTTTCTCTCTCTCCCTTTCTTTCTGTCTTCCTCTCACCCTCCCTCTCTTTCTGTCTTTCTCTCTCTCTCTCTCCCTCCCTCTCTTTCTGTTTTCCTCTCTCCCTCCCTCTCTTTCCGTCTTCCTCTCTCTCCCTCTCTTTCTGTCTTTCTCTCTCCCTCCCTCTCTTTCGGTCTTCCTCTCTCCCTCCCTCTATTTCCCTCTTTCTCTCTCTCCCTCCATTTCCATCTTTCTCTCTCTCTCTCTCTGTCTTTCTCTCTCCCTCCCTCTCCTTCCGTCTTTCTCTCTCTGTCCCTCTCTTTCCGTCTTCCTCTCCCTCCCTCTCTTTCCATATTTCTCTATCCCTCCCTCTCTTTCCGGCTTTCTGCCTCCCTCTCTCTCTTTCTCTCTCTCTGTGTCTCTCCCTCTCCTTCGCTCTCTCTCTGTCCTTTGATGAGCACATGACACACCTTCTTATCTGTTTTTTTGTCTTGCAGGCTGTGACCTACAGATTGGCCTGAGTTTGTATAAATACATTTTCATGTGGTAATTCGAAGGTGAATGTATGATTGTCATTTTAGTGACGACACATGCATGTTACCTGTTGTGAATGTGCGACGTCAGGCGGATTCTTTGGTACATAATTTTGTGAAGTTGATGTGGCATGTCTTTGCCGGTGGGTTTTTCTGGGGGTGGTGGCAGTGGGTGTTGTGGCCCTGTTGGGGCTCCCAGCTGCACGATCAGTGACTCCATGGCATCTGTTGTTCTTCGGGTGTGGCTTTGGGCTGGGATCCCTTTTCTGATGCAGGCTGTCGTCCGACTTTACACCAAGTCAGAGCAGGTGTTTGTTTCCTGCTGCTAACGTCCCTTATCGCCTGTTTTGGGTTCTTATCTCCGATCGGGCTGGTTGTTGAGAATGTTGTGGAGTGGTGTTGTTGCAGCTTTTGTCACGGGAACACCTACTCTGCATCTCATTAGCGATAGTTGCCGGAGTCATCTGTGGCAATGTTTTTTGCGGCTGCTATCGCAGGTAAACTGGTGATATGGGCTGCTGCGGCTGTGGTAAGGTGCCATTAAATCGGCGATAAATCTTTGAGAATATACCCCTGAGAAAGTTTTCAACTGGGGGACTAGTCATTTTTGCCCCTAGTACTAAGGAACCTTGGTCTAGGACACACATTTTTATTAATTACTAAAGCCAGTTACAAGAGCCCCAAAGTGAGATTAGTCAAACCCGCTATGCCAACGCAGGGTGACATGATATGGGTGTCCACTTTCCTGCTTTCTCTCAAGATGAACCGCTTGTATCCTGTATTTGTAAAGTTGATGATATTCAGAGCATATTGGGCCATATTATCAAGTGAGGGCGATACATTATCGCCACTTTTATCGGCAGGAAACTGCCTCTAGAGTGGCGATAATGGGCTTGATAATACGCCCTTGTGAATTCCCATAGAAGCCCAGGTTAACACCAGAACCTGGGCTTCTATGGGAATTCACAAGGCCATATTATCAAGCCCATTATCGCCACTTTAGCGGCAGTTTCCGGCCGATAAAAGCGGCGATAAAGTATCGTCCTTTCTTAATAATATGGCCCAACGTTCCGTACATAGGTGCAAAACCGGCTCTCTTTGCAGAAAGCATAGCTTTTTACTGGGGGGACCAGGATGCTTTCTTGAGGTTGCTGTTAGGGAGTTGAACAATTTCGAGGATGCTGGCTTTGGAAATTAATGAAAAGAATTACAAACCTTCGAATTTTACACTCCCTAAAGAAAACTAGACAATTCAACAGAGCAGACACAAGTTTCAATGGTCTCCCCCCATTTTAAATACCTCATTACGATTACACTGCAGAGTGCCAATATATATCAGGCTGATTACCCTGCACTTCGCAATGAAGTTTGTACAGTCTTGAGAAGACGGATGTCTGTATTCCCCGGAGTTGTATACCTTTTTCAGGCATCGTGGATCAAGTTTGGACTTTCTGAGGCCCCAGAAAGATCAAAAAATGATTTGCAATGCAATATATTCCACCTCTAGGATACCTTCATGTGTATGCCGATAAAACAGTCCAAAGAAGAGGAAGACAAGATATGGACACGTACAAAGATTGCATTGATAATGAGGTCCCCTTTGAATATCCTTTAGTTACCGAAGAATTTGAATCCTTTAGATGCTCATCTTAGTACACTGGTGAACATGGTATCAACTATCTGGGACAAATTATCAATCACAGGTCGACTCACTTCCTTTCCTTCCCCATACACATCTACCCACTTTAATCCTGACTTTCACTTTACTAAGAGATTGTAGGCTTATTTCAGACATATTAGATAAAGACATAACAATGCATTTTCCCAGTGTAAGAAGGTCTTTCACCTTCATGAATCCGAAATGGTATCATGTATGCGCTGTTGAGTCACTGGTGGATGTACCCTAATTTAAAAAAAAATTTAATTTCTAATTTAAAATATTTCTAGAGCGCAGCGTACACCTTGCGGTTTCTTGGCGCTGGGGGGATTGGCAACTGAGGGAGAGAGACCAGAAGAAAGGATAAGAGGAGATATTAAGAGAGTTTAAGGGGGAAAGGCCTGGCTGAAGAGGAACGTTTTCAGATCTCTACGAAAGGGGAGGTACTGAGTGGCAGAGCGGAGGTGGTCAGGGAGTGAGTTCCAGAAGGTTGGAGCCAGGGTGGAAAAGCTGGCCCCGCCCCACTTTTTGCGTGTGAAGCAAGGGGTCTGAAGAAGGGACTTGGAGGAAGACTGAAGTTCTCTTGCAGGTACATACGGATGGATTAATGAAGAGATAAAAGCGGGGGCAGTGCCCTGGCGGGCCTGGAAGGCCATGCAGCCGATCTTAAAAAGGGAGCGTTCTTTTACAGGGAGCCAGTGAAGCTCCCTGAGAAGGGGGGTGGAATGGTGATAACGAGGAAGGCCATACACCAGCCGGGCTGCCTGGTTTTGGATAATCTGGAGTCTACGCAAGCAGTACGCGGGGATACCATGGTAGAGAGCGTTTGCGTAGTCCAGTCGCCATATCACTAGTGCGGCCATGATGATCTTAAGTGCCTGGGGGGAAAAGAAACGGGAAATAGTGCGGATAGTGCGGAGAGTGAGGAAACAAGAGGATACCACGGAACTAATTTGTGAATGGAGAGTGAGCTGGTTGTTTATTTTGACACTGAGTGTTTTGACCGTGGTGGAAGGGGTAGGTGTGGGGCCAAGAGAGGGGGGCCAAAAGAGAGAGTTCCAGGGGCTGGATGAACCACCTGTGAGAACCAGCTCGGTTTTATCCGGGTTCAGCTTAAGGTGGTTGTGGTTCATCCACTCCCTGATGAATGTCATAGTTGACTGGAAGTTAGAGACAGAGAGAGGAGAGGGGGACAGATCAAAGATGAGCTGGAGGTCGTCCGCGTAATTATAAACGGTGACCTCCAGCTGCTGGAGTGCGAAAATAAGAGGAAAGATATAGAGATTGAAAAGCAGAGGGGAGAGAGAGGAACCCTGGGGAACACCGCAAGTGACAGGGAGGGGAGTGGCCGTGAAGTCGCCTAGCCGGACCGCCTGAGTGCGGTCCCTCAGAAAGGAGGAGAGCCAGACCAGAGCTGATCCCCCGATACCAGCCGCCTTGACACGGGTAAGTAAGATGGTATGGTCCACCGTGTCAAAGGCGGCGGAGAGATCAAGGAGGACCAGTGCCTGGTGTTTGTTCTCATCCATGCCCTTTCTGAGATTGTCTAAGATTGCGACCACGACTGATTCGGTCGAATGCCTGGGACGGAACCCGGCTTGGCGGGATGCCAGTCCTTCGTTTGCCTCAACATGGGCGCTAAGTGCCGCGGTGACGTGGCGTTCCATCACCTTGCCCAAAAAGGGTAACAGGGAGATGGGGCGGTAGTTGGCCGAGATGGAAGGGTCCGCGCCAGGTTTTTTCAGGATGGGCACTATTGTAGCTGCCTTTAGCACAGAGGGCACAACGCCCTGTGCCAGAGAGCTGTTGAGGAAGGCGATGGGGGGGTCAGGGCAGCTGGAGTAAATTTGCTGCAGGACTCGTGCCGGGCAGACGTCCGCAGGAGACCCCGACTTCACTTTGGGAAGTATCTCCAGAAAAGAGTCCTGAGTGAGGGGGGGAATGGAGGTAAAAGGGCATAGAACGGAAGGGGGGGAGGGATCGACGAAGGCAGACGAGGGTGGTGGGATGTTGGTCTTGATGGTAGCAATTTTCTCTAAGAAGTAGGTATTAAGTTGATCGCAGAGAGGCTGGGAAGGAGGAATTTGGGACGAGGTTCGGTCTGAGAATGCCAGGTCATTCACTATGCCGAAGATTTCCCTGGTTTTGTTTTCTGCAGAAGTTATTTTTGAAGAAAAGTAGGAGGTTTTTGCATCCAGGATTGCTGTTTTGTATTTAGCCAGTGCTGATAGGAAGTGGGTTTTTGATAAGGGACTGTAATTTTTCCTCCATTGCCTCTCCGCCAGTCGGGCGCTCAGTTTGAGATCTTTTAGGTGGTCATTGAACCATCTATTGGAGTCCTTAGGTCGGCGGATGGAAATGCGGCGTAAGGGCGCCACTGAGTCGCAGCCTCCAGCCAGCCAGGTGTTAATGGCCTTGGCTTGAGAGGCAGATGATAAGCCAGCGAGAGTGGGAGTGGAGTTGCGGAGTGAGGAGGTCAAGGAGGGATAATCCAGTCTGTTCCAATTCCGCGCCCAGGTGTTTTTGGTGTGCGGAGTTTTGGGCATCAGGTTTCGGAGAATGGAGAAGGAATGATGTATGCAACTCCTCGTGAAAAACTACACTCTTCTCTTTGATTACCACTTGGAGAGGTGTGGCGGCGAAATTAGGTTGGATTTTGTAGGAGTCCAAAGTGAGCCCTACTATTGGGAGAGAAGCTACACCTAAAAGTTGAGAAGTTTAATGAAGGGATATACTAGGTAGTTAAGTGTTCATGCTGAATAGGGCAATCCACAATATTGCTTTCTAATGACACTATCTTAGGTGTCACATATTTGTGTTAATCACAGTTATAGGGAAGACAATGAAGTACTCAAGTGGGCAAGAATATTCCAGATCACAAGATCTGGAGTACCTGAAGTTGAAAAAATCAGTAAACTGGGTAAGGAATGAATGGGAAAAGGATGTCCGGTTCCCTTATTTGGATGTGTTACCCAGTAAATGGTTAAGGTACGAAATCATGAAGGTTCGGGTAGGCTTAAATCCATGGAAGATCAACAGTAAATTAAAAGTAGCCCTGATCCAACCTGATGGTATTTGTAAATGTGGCCTAGGTGTGAAGAATGATATTTTACATATATTACTGGACTGTACATGGATTTTAACAGTGCGTAAAATGTTTTTGCGTCCAATATTTTTAAAGTATAAGGTAAACACACGATCAGAGGCTGTTGTTCTCCTTACTGAAATGTCGTTTTTAGATATCACAATTGCGTTGGGGAAATTTTTGAAAGCAATAAGAGAAGCTGTAAAGGAGACAACCAAGGAAGTTGGGAAATTTTAAGATTTTAAAATTTAAAAAAATGGAAAATATCAATTTAGTGCTTTTATGGTTTTAAATGTGTACTGAGTGTTAAAATGAACTATGATGTAAAATTTCTATTGCTAGGTGGATCCATGGTCTTGTGTATGGTTTATAGACTATTGTCTAAATAAACTTTGATGTTACTACTACTACTCAAGTGAATAAGTGAAAGTTAATAAACAATGCAACACAATATTTCAAAGCTAAATCCAAATGTACAATTGAGCAACATAAGTTGGCCTGGTCATTAGGGCTCTTTACTACTTAGTTCAGGAATCTAGCTCATACCCGAATTATGAATGGTTGAATGCCGCCCAGTGTGTTAACTCCAGGTGGGATTCCAATACTTCTCACCATGAGTAGGCCAGTGTCTCCTGGTCCAAAAGTATTGGTTCTGCTAATTCCAGACCCAGTAATCCTAGTTCCACAAACATTAGACCTGATAATTCTCACCCAGAGACTCCAGCTCAGATTCACTAGGTGCACATATTACCCCTGTGAAACCATTGTAGGGGCTGGGGCTGGGGCTGAGGACAAGAGTGCAGCCTGGGTCCACCATGCCCCTGCAGGTTCAAGTGAGAGCCCAAATCTCTCTCTATGTACAAGCAGCATGACTAGGTGTAAGCACGCACCCAGCAACATCCAGAGCCCTGGGCTAGAGGCTGTGGCAAAGGGCACACATGGCCCTTCACTCAACGCAAAACCTTCAGGATAGAGCACACAATGCTTCCTCCAAACATGTCTGACTTTCCCCAACACCTACCCGCTCTATCCAGCTTCAAAGATGGACAGGCATTGTCATGCCTCAAATCTGTTTCAACTCCAACATCCACTCTTCTCCACCCAGAACACTTTAATGGCAGAGCAGATAATGATATTCCATGGCGTGACCTAACCAACAGTCTCCTCTGCCAATGGCTCTTTCCCCTCAGAGAACAACAGCCTTGGGTCAACAATGGTACCCGGGGCTGTGTGCACCCCCACCATCTTGCTCTTTACCCACAGCACAAGGGAACAGATAATCCTCCCGAAGACTCCTTTAGCCTGCCCATACTAACTAACTTCCAACCAAGCCACCCCAAGCCATCCTGCTGAAATCTTTCACCTGGTCGGTGCAGGAAGAAATTGTCAGTGGGTTTGTTCCAGGAATCAGGGAGCTACACATTGTAAAGGACTCAAAATGTTGGAATCCACTTAGTTATTACTTTTCTGTAACACAATTTATAATTTCTGGAATTTGCTCTAGGAATACCAGCCGGAATCTTAGATTATGGCCCTTGGTACTCCTGCACCAATATGTGGGAATCTCTTGAACAGTTAAATTGTGTTTAGATTGTCAAGGTTTCGAGTCAATAGACATGAGTGTGTGGGCCTCATCGAGACACACCAACCACCACACACTCCATAAATTAGCAGAATAAATCAATATTTTTTTTAACTACAGACGGCAGATACATTTCCACCATTGCACTATCCAATCCACATTAAAAAGATTCTGATTAATTTACTTGAAGTACCATGATCTTACATTGAAGATAGGATACCAGATGTTCGTGACTGAAATCTATGCTCCAAAATGAATACAGTGGATTGGGAGGCTGCTCATCTGTGGGATAACGAAACGAATGGTTGTTGAGCTGTCGAGGACCACTGACTATGCCTCTAGGGTCAAAACATTAGTAATTTTAACACTTTGTCCCTGATTAAAAGGTGAGCGGTTCTGGGGCCTCAAGCAATTTTATCGTTACTTGCTGCTATATCACCCAAGTACCATGCAATTGTAAGTTGAACGCTATGGAATGGGGAATTACAGTGTGGGGTCGATTTTTCTGGTTGTAAAATAACACAGAGTTCATCATTCAGTGGGGTTTCACTGCAATCCTTGAACATTTGCTCTGAGCAGGAGATTACATTTATGTGTGCGCCTGTGGGTGGGGTAGGAGAGGCTGGGTGAGCGACTAGAGGTGGGAAGAGGGAGCTTTTTGCTAGCAGAGGTTCTTTAGACTGGAAAAAAAGCACAGGAAAAAAAACACAGAATTAGGCTTGGCTTCTACTGCAGCCAAAGACCAATGCATGTTTTTTCCTGTCGGAATTACCAACTGAACAAAATCTGGTCAGGTTCTCCCACAACCCGTACAACTTGGTGTAGAAAAACATAACAACTAATAATCAGGTGGAGCGATAGTAATGCATAAAAAACATGCATTCATTTCACTCCACTTAACTTGAAACCAGGGCACATGACTGAATCCTTACATGCCCTTGAGGAACTTGTTGACTTAGTTCACACTCGGGAAATTCATCTATGATTTGCTCCAATATCTGGCAAGAGGGGTGCACAAAGTATTTTTTGTGAATATATTCCATTGTTTTCTACGAAATATTAGCTGACCCATTTTCATAGTACTACAAAAAGATTTTTGCAGCATAAATTGTCATAACTGTCTACATTTTCACTTTGGAAAGGCAAAGCAAAGCATTTTCAAGGATCACCAAATTGCAAAACTTCACCTTGACCTCAGCACACCCCTGCTTATAAGATGCTCAACAAATTGGGACCTGACTCAGAAAGGTAAACTTGCGCAGTTTTTTTTTTTTTACAGAGTTTTATATAGCGAGAACTTGACCCGAAGGTATCGGTTATCAGAGCGCTTCACATAGCACCAGTTGCGTTACATGAGGACACAATCATTTTTTTGTTGTTAGACACGGGGGCTTATTTACGAGCCCCTTGCGCCACTTTTGCGTCACTTTTAACATGGGAAAAGTGACGCAAAAGTGGCGCAAGGGGCTTGTAAATAAGCCCCCCCGGGGAGTTTAAGGGCCCGACTCGCAGACGGCCGTTTTGCACGTTTTGGAATGTATGAAACATTCCCAAAATAAGGAATTGCAAACTTGTGCGATTCCTTATTTTACCATAGCCTTTAGGGAATCGCAAATTTGCGATTCCTTAAATGCTATGTATGTAGCAAATTTAGCTTGCGAATTTTGTTTAAGAATTCGCAAATTACCACCAACTTTCAGTTGATGGTAACATGCGAATTCTTCCAGAAATGCGCAAATTGGCATTTTTAAAGGTGGCAAATGATGCACACACATGCCCATAGGGCATGTATGTGCCCCATATGCACACACATGTTCTTTTCAGGGGTGGAGCAGGGTGTCTTTGAGACACCCCTGCACCCTTGCAATCATTCTCAAATTGCGATTAGCAAATTGCGAATTCGCAATTTGAGAATTATTTTGCATTCATTCCTATGGTCCTCCTGGCCCATTGGAATGCATTAGAAATTATTCCTTAATTGCGAATTCGCAAAATGCGAATTCGCAAATAAGGAAGCTTAAGGAATCGCAAATAAAAAGCGATTTTGTTCATACATACCATTTTGCATTTCCTAAATAGCGATTCCTTAAAATTCGCTATTTAGGAAATTCAAAATAGTTTGATGATACATATGGCCCTAAGAGATTTGCCCAGAATCACAGGATGTTCTGCGTTCCCCAGGTTCCAGGTCGACCGCCAGAGCCGTTAGGCTAACTCCTCTCCCCACTTTTGTGTAAGTAAACTTTTTGGGGTATTCACAAACTACGGGTGAGTCGTAATGTTATGAATGCAAAGACTCAACAGTGGGGGCAGAAAACTCCGCACATGAAAAGAAGGGACCGGCCTATCAAGCGCAGAATTCTCTGTCGGAACTGCTGAGCCACCAAAGTCATAAAATTACTATTAGTCCATAGTTTGTGAATACCAAAAAAAGTTAACTTATACAAAAGTCTTTTACCTTTCTAAGTTGCCTCTCCTTATGAGAGAAAAAAGTTTCCTCATAGTGACCCTTGTCACTCTGCTTCGCAGAAGATAATGACATTTTATTTTGTTTTTCAGATAGTTCACATAAGGACAGGCAAGATTCAGATACGCGTCAAAGGCTTCAACTTGGGAGATATTCTTCTGTGACTTCTGAATGTCACCTCAAATAAAATCCATCTGAATAGAATGACATCTTGTCACTCTTCTTTCACCACACTTGCCACAAGTTTGAAAATCAGAAACAGTTCATCTGAAGAAATGACTGACCTCTGACCCCATAGCAGCAAATAAAATATGCCTCCCTTCAATGCTGGAAATAATAAGTTCTATTTCCTTCCACATCCAGAAAAGTGTTCAGGCTTTTAAATAATTCTAAGAAGCAAAAAGTGCAGACGCATTATTGCTAAACTCTACCATAATTCCACAGTAATAGAACTAGCCTGTGACCTAAATTAGCTGTCAGATTTTTGGCAACTTTGCATAATTCTGTCATTAAAGGGAGAATGACATTACGTGGAATACTGCTTGTTGTTTTAAGTTTAAATATTCTTCAGATATTTAACACACGTGTATGAGTAATAAAGTGCATTATTCCAGCAGATTATTTAAAAAAATGTGCTAGTCCTCGCTAGATTTAATTACAGCATGTCCCTTCTAGACAGTATCCCCAAAACACAACTCTCCCCTTTAGAAGGAGCCCTCAAAGCGCCTGTATGTCATGTCTGGCACTAGACGTTCTGCTACATTACTTCCAAACAGTTTGCACTCAACTGGCTTCCCATAGAGATGAGAAGGCTTTTCAAATTGGATTGCATTGTCCATAAATCAATTCAAGAGGAATTCCGCAAATATCTAGGGGCAAATTTATCAACTTATGACACAGCACAGCGCAGCAAGTCACTTTGCTGCGTGATAGGGAAAGGACAGGAATGTGCTATTTTTAACAATAAATGGCATATTCCTGTAATCTCCCAGCACTGGCACACAATGTATTGCCTAGCGCCAACGCAAGCACCCTTTGCACCATGGTGCAAGGGTGCCTGCATTTTGTCAGGATTGTTTTGTGCACCTTCCTGAACAAAAACAAACCTGTGAGGCATTTTCCTCTTTCCATGTGTGCTGCAGAATAAAGCACACATAGAAAGAGGAAGTAACGAGGAAGTCAAGTCAAATATACTTTATTCGCAATATTTCTTGCATTAAAGGAGATGCTAACAATAAATATTCATTTAATAAAAATGTGTTAATTAACTAAAATATTATTGACAATCCATATAAAATTCAGTTATAAAAACATTTTTCACCAGTCAATTCCAATTACATAAATAATCAATCCACCTCTATATTGAATTAATGGAACATTCAGGATTAAATCGATGTAAAGACCGCAAGCCCCGGCATCACACCCTTTGACCAATAGCAGCAAACATATAAAGTGGCACAGGGAGTGTTTGGTGGTAGCGGACACAACTGTCAACCCTGCATTTGGCAGCACTGTTAACGAGCTTTTGAGAAAAACTTTGAGCCCCGGCACATATTATTTGACAAATTAAGCACTGATTTCAGCAGCCTGCGGCCTCTGCTTTCAACAGAAGTCAATAGGGGAAATTCATTCTTCTGTGATTGGAAACATGTCCCACATTGTAAATGAATTAAATATGAACAACTTATATATTAAACCTCAAATAAACATGTTTATCGATTGTTTGAATTAAATAACGTTATAAGCTGTAACTGGTCAGTGAAATGTCAAATGCACTAAAAATTGGTATGTTTTGCTATTTTTAGCCACACCTCCGACTCCGCCCACTGATCCAATACTCTGCTTATTCCCGCCCCCTGAGTCTCCGCCCACAGTTCCCCTACTTCTTTGTCCCCACTTCGACCACTGGTCCTTCCAAACCACTAAAGTGCTTTCGTGTGTTTGACAATAGCCCATAAGTACCTAGCCAAGATCCAGCAGGCTAAAGACCTGCAAAGCTGTTGGAAATGGGTCAATGCTTGTATATGCTTTCTAAAATTCATTGAACGCACAGATGGAGTCAATATTGATTTTCTTTGTTGGGAATAAAATAAAGAAAAAAAGAGTAAATGATGAGCTGTCTGTTCTGAAACCCCATCAGATAGACAGCGATACACATTTTTAAATGTGTGGGAATTAGGTGGAAAGCCCACCCAAAATGTAAGAGACATCTAACCAAAATAAAACAATGCTGCAAATTGTGGACAAAGGTTAGATTGGATTGAGCATCACATCCTCCTGTGGGTGCCCTATAATAAACAGCTACACTAAATTTATTTTTGTTAGCCTCCCATCTATTAGCACCTGTATTTTCTGAAAAGATATGCTTCAATTTGGTTTTAGGGAAGGTACCACAAATTAATAGAGAGTCAAACGATTAGTGCATGTCAATACTTGCCAATGTGCATCTCACATATCTCAGTCACGGTATTGCTTTGCCATGATCCAATTTAAAGCAATCCCTTAATACTGCTTGATTTAAAATCAATGTTCCAATCTTCCAAATAGAAAGCCACAATAACAGAGGGGCCAATTTAACATCATCACTATTATGAAAGAATCCCAAATCATTATGGCATCTAAAATTGGAACAACTTTGAGGCAAGGAAAGGCGTCTTCATCGCATTGTAAAGAATCTATGTTTGCTATGCCCCACACTGCCACCCCACACGTGGCTGCTGCCTTATCTTTAGAAGAATAAATCTGTAGCATTTCAGGAACAGGTTTGTTCTCCCCCTTCTATTAAAATTTAAAGATGGCTGCAACATATCTATCCAGATGCAGGGCTCTATTGCTCACCATGTGCTTTCATGAAGAATTCTCATTATAAAAAACTCCAAGGTATGGAAAGGAGTCAACCACCTCTACTCTGCTCTGGGCAAGATAAGAAACTGGGCACTTCTTTGATGGTGGACCTGCAATTAATTCAAAGATATTTCTTCATAATATGCCTCTCTTAGGGAGGCGTAGCCTTTTGATGCATCTACAGATTTACCAATGATGGTAAATCTGGGAATGCACCAAAATCCATGGGTGGATGCGTGGGAACACCCACACTCCACCCATGGAATACCTCCCTAATGAAGAGTAATGCAACACAGTGATTTTGCAACATTACTATGGATTTATCACTCCACTTAGGGTCATGCAAGGTGGCCCTGCGAGGCTTGATAAATCACACTTAAGAGATCAGTGCCCTGTTGCCTGGCACAAAAATGACACAACCCTTTGATAATATATGTCTGATAGTGTACACACCAACCATCTCGGGTGGATCTTGAACACGCTGAACAGTAAAACTCTCTCTCCCAGGAAGCTCCAGTCTCACTTAAAATATGCTTCAAATGTCAAACATTATCGTCCAGATTCATGAAACGAAAATCGGCTCGCAAAGGGCCAGATTCTGAGAATCTGGCCCTTTGCAAGCGCAATTTTTGCATTTGGGATTCATCATCCCAAATGCAAAAATCGCTATTATAGAATTCGCAAATGTGCGAGCTATTGCATTTAAGGAATCTCTGTTTGAGATTCCTTAAATGCAATTCATGATACATTTAAAAAATGCGAATTCACAATTTCGGGCCGCTATTTACCACGAAGTCAAACCTCGTGGTAAATAGCAGAAACTTAGAAAAATGCACTTAAGTGCATTTTTCTAAGTTGTATGTTACACACACACATGTCCTTGGGACATGTGTGTGCGTAACACCAGCGTCAAATGTCATTTCAGGGGTCCAACAGGGTGTCCTTTGGATACCCCTGCACCCTTGAAATCGCAATATCAAAATGCGAATCTCTAATAGCGAATCGCACATTGATATGTCTTCCCATTCATTCCTATGGGCCTTTAGGCCCATAGGAAGGAATGGGGAGTTATTCCTTATTTGCGATTAGCAATTAGCTAATCGCAAATAAGGAAGCTGTAGGAATCGCAAAAAAAATTGCGATTTGTACATGAATCCCGTTTTTGCGAGTCTGTAATAGCGATTTCTTAATAATCGCTATTACTGACTCGTAAAACGGGACTTTGATGAATCTAGTTGCATGAGTTATTAGAGCTTCATTTCTAGATAAGAGAATGAAGGTCAAGTGTAATGTAAGTAGGTAAAAACTGAAAGATTGCGTTTTCAAAATGTGAGAAATTTTGAAAGAACTGGGAATGGAAAACAAGTATGACAAAATGACATAGTATGACAAAAGCCAGTACCACTTTAATGACATGTATGATAAGGGCTAATAGATAGATTACCTCTTTCTCTTTTTATCCTATTTTCTTCTGCCTGTTTTATTTTTTTATGTTTTTGTATTCTGTGTTGCCCTTGACTTTTACTATATTGATTACATGATATTCGTTTTTATTCAACTCTGACTATATATTACATGTTAATTTTACATTTACATTTAATTTAATATACAAGAACATTCATGGCCATCGTCAAATTTAGTGTAAATATTGTAGCATGATAGGTTACTTTGACTGATCTGTAATCACTTATTACAAAACAGTTCTGTACTTAATGCATTCTTGTTTTTTTTGTATAAAATGTGTAACGAGAAAACATATTATTTAACATAAAACTACCACATTAAAAGTGTACATAGATATTTTAAAGTTCTGTTTTATTAGGAGCCAGTGTTCCATCAAGTTTGAGGTACTGTTGACTGGTGAAGATAGATAGATAGATAGATAGATAGATAGATAGATAGATAGATAGATAGATAGATAGATAGATAGATAGATAGATAGATAGATAGATAGATAGATAGATAGATAGATAGATAGATAACAATTGTATTGTTTTCAGTTATTTAAAGCCATTACAATATATAGAGAAATTTAGGAATAGCTAAAAAAGCTTGACGAAGAACACATCAATGCATGCAAAATTGTAAATGATCACTTCAAAACATCAATCAATCAATCATGAGTTTGTTAAGTGTGACTACTCACCGGTAAGGGTCTCAAGTTGCTGGGGGGGGAGGTGTGTGCAGGTTCCAGTCCATCACTCTGTCGAAGAGCCAAGTTTTGACGTTTCTCGTGAAGATGGGGAGTGATTTTGTCTGCCTGAGGTGAAGCGGTAGGGCGTTCCAAGCTCTGGCCGCGAGGAAGGAGAAGGAGCAGCCTCCCAATCTGGTCTTTTTGGCTTGGGGGACCAAGGTGTAAGAGAGCTGTGCTGATCGTAAGGTCCTTTGGGGTGTGAGGAATTTGAGTCGGCTGTTCAGGTATGCTGGTCTGGTGCTGTGGAGGGCTTTGTGTGCGCGGGTAAGAATCTTGAAGGTGAATCTAGCCTCGATGGGGAGCCAGTGGAGTGTGAGCAGGTGCTGGGAGATATGGCAGTGTCTTGGCAGATTGAGGACCAGTCTTGCGGCAGCATGCTGGATGTTTTGTAGTTTACGTGTGAGGTTTTTGTTTATTCCGGCATAGAGTGCGTTGCCGTAGTTGAGTCTGCTGGTGACAAGGGCATTAGTGAGTGTCTTTCTTTGCTCGGAAGGGGGTCCATTTGAAGGTCTTATGCAGGAGGCGGAGGGTTTTTGAAGAAGAAGGATGCCAAGGAGTTGATCTGGCGGTCCAGTTTGAGCTCAAAGTCCAGGATGATTCCAAGGTTGCGCACGTGGTCCATGGGGGTGGGTGGGCTTCTGAGGGCGAGGGGCCACCAGGTGTCGTTCCAGGCATCGGGGTTTGGGCCCATGATGAGTACTTCTGCTTTGTAGGTGTTGAGGTGTAGGCAGCTGCTTTTCATCCATTTGGCGACAGCTTCCATGCCTTCTTGAAAGTTGTGTTTGGCTGCGTTGGGTTCGTTGTATAGGGAGAGGAGGAGTTGGGTGTCGTCTGCGTATGAAACAATGTTGTGTCCGTTGGTTCTGGTGATGGGGGCGAGCGGAGGCATGTAGACATTGAAGACTGTGGGGCTCAGGGAGGACCCCTGGGGGACTATGCAAGAGTTTGGTGTAGGGTCCAAGAGCAAAGGAGGATGTCTAACCAGCTGCGTTCTGCCGGAGAGGAAAGAGTGCATCCAGCCGAGGGCCTTTTTCTGTAACCCTGCATTGGGGAGTCTGCGTGTTAAAGTGCGGTGGGAGACTGTGACGAAGGCCGCTAAGAGTTCGAGAAGGATGAGGGCTACTGTTTCTCCTCTGTCCAGTAGGGAGCGAATGTCGTCTGTTGCAGCGAGGAGGGTGGTTTCTGTGCTGTGGTATTTTTTGAAGCTGCAGTGTGAGGAGACGAGGATGTTGTGCTCTTCGATGAAGGTGGCGAGTTGGCTTTTGATGGCTTTCTCAATGACTTTCGCTGGGAACAGGAGCAGGGAGGTGTGTCAGTAGTTTTTGAGGTCAGTGGAGACCGCCGTGGACTTCTTCAGGAGGGGGTTGATCTTGGCATGTTTCCAGTTGTCTGGAAGGGGGGATTTACCAGGGAGCAGTTGATGGTGTGGCGGAGCATGGGTGCAATGATGTTGGCGGCTCTGTTGAAGATGTGGTGGGAGCAGGGGTCGATGGGGGCCCAGAGTGGATTGGCTTCCTCGTCTTCAGTGTGTCTTCGGTGGTGAGGGCTGTCCAGTTGTCAATCTTTGGCTTCAGGGTGTCGGGGTGGCTGGTGAAGGTTCAGTTTGTTGGTTGTCTTCGTCAAAGTTGTCGGAATTGTTCTTGATTTTGTGGTGGAAAAAGGTGCTGAGTTTGTTGCAGAGGTCTTGTGAGGGAGGCATATCAGTAGACTCGCTGGTGGGTTGGGGGAACTCCCTGATGATGCTGAAGAGATCTTTACTGTTGTGCTTGTGTGTGGAGATTCTGTCTTCGATCGCTTTTTTCCTCGTTTTTCTGGTGAGTTGGTGGCTGGCGTTGGCGGTGGCTCTGAAGTTGTTGTTGGCTTCTGTGGATTTGGAGTTCCTCCAGGCCTTTTAGAGGCAGCGGCATGTGCATCTGGACTTTCAAAGTTCAGTGGTAAACCATCTGGCTTTCTTGCCATGTGTGTTGTTGTTCTTCTTGAGGGGGTCTATGGTGTTGGTGCTGTCAGAGATCCATCTGTGCAGAGTTCGGGCTGCGGTGTTGGGGTCGTCGTCTTCTGCGGTGGTTAGGGTGTATTTGCTGAGTGAGGAGGTGAGCTGGTCATCAGTAATTTTGGTCCAGTTTCTTAGTGGGAGCAGGTGCTGGTGTGTGTGGATGGTGGGTGTTCTGAAGGTGAAGTGGACGCATTGATGGTCTGTTCACAGGAGTTTGGTGGTGTGGTTGAAGGTGATGGAGTTTCCTGTTGTGAAAAAGGGGGTTGAGGGAGTGTCCTGCTGAGTGTGTTGGTTCAGTCCCAATCTGGCGGAGTCTAATGTTGTGGAGGTTGTCCAGGAGGGATGTGGTGTTGGGGTCTAGTTGGTTGTTGAGGTGGAAGTTGAGGTCTCCCAGCAGGGTGTAGTTGGTGGATGCGATGGCTTGTGGGAAGATGATGTCCTTGATGGAGTTGGTGAGAGGTCAGCGGGGTACGGGGGTTAGTAGATGAGAGTTCCTCGGAGGGTGGTGGTAGGGCTGGCCTCTATCCTGAAGTGTATGTGATCCATCAGGTCTGTAGGCTCGTCGGAGAGTAAGCTCAGCTGGAGGGTGGATTTGTGGATGATGGAGATTCCTCCTTCCAGGTGGGAGGGGTGGTCCTTCCAGGAGATCTTGTATCCTTGGGAAATGGAAATAGCGATGTCTGGTCCTGAGGTGGTGTTGGTCCAGGTTTCAGTGAAGAATGCTATGTCTGGGGTGGTGCTGTCAAGGAGGTCCCAGATTTCGGAGGTATGTTTGTGGAGTGATCGGACGTTGAGGAGGATGCATTTCAGGGTCTTCAGTTCAGTTGTGTTCTTGCGGGTGGGTTGTGCTGGGTCCGTGTTCCTGGTGGTGCGCAGGTGTGCTGGAAGCGGTGACTGCTGAAGTGTCTGTGGGTGTCGACTGGGGATGCTAGCTTGCAGTTGTTTTTGCGGCCTGGGTTGAGTGTGTGGAGTGCCCCTGGGTTGTAGCGTCGGCGGTGCGGAAGTCCAGGGTTCCTGCGCTCGTCAAGGTTGGGTCGAAGACGAGCGCAGACAGGCTTGCAACGTGCAGCTGATCATTACTTTGCATCATAACCTAAAGTCAACAGTCAACTGCTTTTACATTCATAGAGTTACATTGGCTGGGACATATGCAAGATGAAGGTCATTGTCTTTGTGACTTATCGATCAACATTAAAATCTGAATATAAGAAACATTTAGTGAATAGGCCATTGTTCTACTGACAGGGCCATTCCGCAGTGACAATTAAGTGCAACAGGAGAAATTGCATCGTACATTAAACACTTGAAAATTATCTAAAATTTACTAAAGCAACAGAAAAGAGGCAATGTATACAATGGCATCATTGCATCGTGGGTGCCTTAATTTTAGGATTTCATAAACAATCTCCATATGCAATTCTTTTGTGGCGAAATATAAAATTACAAAGCACCAGGCCATAAGAAAAAGTAGCTAAGTGCATTGCGCATTAACAGCATTCAGTTTTTAAATAGCAGAATTCCAATTGAGCTTATAGAGTGCATAATATAAGGTCAAGGAGCCTATAATTCATGGGACACACTGGACATGGCCAAATATCTACTACTTTTACAACCAACAGAGCTCATATTCATTACCATGTAGCCTTCCCTGAGAAATGTCACAAACCCGGCCGTAAGCTGTACATTTACTCCACTCAAGCATGTGAATATGGCTGTCTTACGTTGGATTATGCCTAAGAGACTATTGTTTTAGGTTGATAGGACCTTAAGCTCCTTAAATTAGGGCAAAGACACACAACATGTCTAAACGATTCTTGATTGCAATTACATAGGACTTCATTATGAGTCTGGTGGTCTTTAACAGCCAGACCTGCAGTGGCGAACCTGCGGCCGCCGTATTCCGAGGCAGCCATTTGGACTACTGCGCCGGCTGAGCCAGGAAACCTCTGTTTCCTGGCGGTGGTGCAGCGGACAGGGGTATACAGTTTGCAAGGTGGGACCAAGTTTCCCCACCACCAGCCGTTTCATGGAGGTGATGCCTCCGCCACAATGTTAATGCATTCAGGGGGGCACAATATGTGCCCCCCTGTTTGCATGCACCCAAAGTTCCAGCACGACATGGACTTCACTGTCCATGCAGTGCTGGAACTGTTTTGTGTTCCCATTGGAACGGCAAAAGAAAAGCCCGCCAGACATGAGTTACAGTCGTAATCTGGCGGGTGGACCATGGACGCTTTGCTAGTGCAGTGCTCTGCTGGTGCAAAGCCAGAACAGCACCGCCAAAGTCGGAATCAGACCCTCAGTTTACAATTATAATGGGAAGAACCTTTTAAACACCCAAATTGATATTCCTTTGGAGGGTTTAATCTTGATTCTCAAATGGAAAACGTCTTTCATTGCACTGTGCATAAGATCTGTATTTTCTTGTAAGAATTACATAAGAAAACAAACAATACTAGTAGGTCTGGTTTTAAAGGAATGTTGTTTGCTAATGTAAAGCATTACAAGCAGCATAATTGTCCGGCTAGAGCTGCTCTGTCAAACCAGACTATAAAAGGTACATGAATTCCCCCATCTCTAGTTCTAATACAGAATTATCTAACCAATGAATAGACAGACAGACCAGTCTTTCACCAGTTGCACCCCCAAAGGATCTCATAAAGATTGGATAAGGTTAGGTATTTCAGACAACAAGATACAATGGGAGCACTAAGTGATGGACTTAGTTGAGCTTTTGGGTGAACAAGAGGCTTGTTGAACAAAACCTGCTGCTGAAATCAACTGCAAAAATCCCTGCTGAAAACGCAAATATAAAGTCGGGCAAACTAGATTTGCATGAGTTAGCACAAAAAGCACACGTGGGCTTGTCTGTAGTCTTCTACCAAGCTCTAAGGACATCTGCGTATTTATCCAAACCTTTGAATTTCACAAATAAAAAAGAACTCATGCGACTGAGATGTGGATTTTCACTCATTAAGCGATCCCCTTTTCATCATTGCTCATAAAAATAAATTACCCTGCTTGTTTTTCCCTTGCAATTATGTGCTGTGCAGTTAATTTTACTGTTCTTGAGAGACATGTCTTCTCAAACCAAAGCTCAAATGAGAGAAAGCTACATGGTTAAGAAAGGCTGCAGGTGAAAAGACGAGGTAAATTGCTTGGAGCTCTTCATCACTACAGGATCGGAGGATATAGCATTGCATTTTTAAACGCCGAAAAATGAATATTTGATCAAAGAGTCTGAGCATATCTTAGATCTGTTTTAGAGATGGTGAGCATGAGTTTTGTAAACAATAGCAAGGTGAGATCTAGTCCCTTGTGTTCAAGGCTTTGCATTAGTAGGGAACAAGCCTGCGACCATCTTCACTCACTGCAGTCAAAGACATTGGGGCATATTACCAACAACTATCGATAATTATCACTATGTCGGTTTAGCAGCGATATTTTTATCGCCGAGCTGCGGCAATTTTTATCGCTTAGGAGCCTTGCTATTATCAAGGTTTATCTCCTAAGCGATAAAAATCGGCCGAAATGCATGAATAGCCCTGTAAAGTCAGCGATATTCATGCATTACCGAGCTAATGCTCTTAGCCATGTTATCCACCTCCCATTGGATAACATGGCTAAGAACTGCTCCTGGGCAGGTGTTAGCTTTTGGAGATAGCGATGTTAGCGACTGTTTCCAGTCGCTAACATCTTGGCACGCCCACTTTGCATGTCATTAGTGATAAATATCACTGACATGCAAAGCGGGGCCCAAGATGGTCGCTATCTCCTACTAGCTGTCGCTAACTGGTGTTAGCGACAGCTAGGTAATAGGGAGATAATTTTATCTCCGCTTTCTTGGCTTTTAAAGCCAAAAAAGCGGAGATAAACCCCCTTGATAATATGCCCCATTATTATTCATTTGCTTCTTAAAAAAGCAGTCCTCAAGCATTTACTTTTCATTGATTTTACAGAAAATATCATATTTACTGCTGTGAGCATGTATCCTTACTTTACTTAGTACTGTGAATGAAGCACACATGGAACCTCTTGACTGGAGACTCATTTGAAATGCGTCTTGATATTCGTATTCTAATCATTACCAGCCTAAATTCTGAATTTTTGAAACCTGAAGGACTATGGATGCCTAGGTGGGGAAATTCATATTTCACAAAAGAAGGAACAGGAATACTATGGGACACGTATCTGATCACAGAAGAACAGAGATAGGAACTGAAAGAAAGAGATACGAAGGAGCTTCAAATTGACTAATATACGTGGAAACAACAGGAGCGAAACTGTATCGGGATCCACATACAAGGAGTAGAGAAAGTTTATGTAATAAGGATTAAGAAAGTGAGTATGTTTATAGATCAGGGGTGATGCCATGATATAGAGAGTCAGGGGGGAAGAAATGAGGCCATGCTTCTCAGACAAGAATGAAGGTTTTAGGAACAGGAGTGCAGCTGGGACAGTGGGGTGAGAGACATGATCAGTGGCATTAGAGGCAGAAGAAGGAAATATTTGAAACTGTGGTGAAAGAAGTGAGAGCTGGAGCGTAGCCATGATACAGTTCCAAATGCACTACGGTGACTGTGATATGCAGATGAAGAACAGAAGAGTTGCCAATAGCAAGTGTTATTGGGGGGAGTAGAGTGTTAAAGTTGAGCAAAAATGCAAATTTGCACTTGCAAAAGCTCCCAAACTTCATGAGGCATACAAAACTACTCAAGTTTTGCGAACTTCATAATGTTGGAAGAAGACCCTTGCTACTTTTCAAAGCCCTAGTTGTCTGGCCTCAGTTCTGCTTCCTTTTGTTTCACCTACCTTTTCGTTAGTACCTTGTTTTAACATTCTTAGTTTGACCTTTTTGGATCAGCATGAAGAATCTGAAATGTTGCTAAAGCCCACTGTTTTTCCATGAAATCAGAAATCAGCAAAGAAATAAAATATAACTTTATATCTGAGAGTCTAAACACTTTTCAGATATTCCCTGGTTAATGTTGAAGGCAAACAAACCCCACACATCCAAGAAAACTTCTTCATTGGTTCTGCACACAAAGCAAATTTCCAGCTCTCATCTTCTGAGCCTGATTCCCCCCTAACTAGGTGTTATGTTGTGCTTGGGAAGAGGGTTGCCTTGTGATCTTAGTACTGTAGATCCTGGGCTTCACCCAACCAGCTCAGGCAAAACGTTTTTTTGAAATTCTTGAATCCTTCTAATCCTTTATCCTTCCAGCGACACACAAAAATATATCTTCCCTTGATCAACCTTCAAAAAAGTCCCAGCAGTGAATACCATCTCCCAAGATGTGTTTTGACTCCCTTCCCTTATGAGTTCTGTTGTATTTTTCAGTGCTACAATAGTTTCAACTGATTAGAGTAATGAAATGAATGCAAACATATTTTAATATGCATTGTATGAACAGTACATGAGCCGCTGAACTTACAATGTAGCTATTATGGGTTCATTAAAAGCCTTCTTTTATGACAAATTGATTCCACATGTTTGACTGTGTACCAATCCCTTTCGTTCACTGTAGCATTGAAAAAACAGACAGTCATTGGTATCTGAAGATGTCAGCGATCCCTGAAACCTTAGATAGAAGTCTAAAGAAAGACAAAGCAATGAAACACTCTTTCATGAGCTAGTAAAAACATAAGTGTTGCTAAAGGCAATGCAACTCACCTTTTACCTTGAGCAAGTGTTTTAGCTAGCAATAGCATCTGTACTTGGGATTCTTCCAAGTAGCTGTCTTACATTGATGTGGGAAAACAGTTGTGAAAAAGTTGTGAACTCTCCAGAGCCCCATCCAGAGACCCACTCCATTCAAACACAGGCTCCAAGAAAGAAGGAACAACAGGGTGAATCAATCACACAAGATACAAATGTGCCATCCTTAAGCCCACCCCAGGGCCACCCCAAATCATCCAAGCTGCAGTCGATGCTATTGGATCGAGGAAAACATATCAAAATTCATAGCGGGCAGAGGCATTTTGGACTTTGTAGGATGACCAGTAAGTACTTCCATACCAGGCCACTAAGGAGTGGGCTGACCTGTTCACATCGTATACACTGGACTACCCATATGGGCCCCCATATAGATCACCTCAAACCAACGCATCCGAACCCGACAAAGAGATCGCAGTTGTGGCCCCCAGCAACAGACTGTAGAAGCACTCCAGTATCAATCCAACAAGATGGACATACAACTGACGGTCATTAATACCTTGGCCCTATTCGTGGGAGGGATCAACAAAAAACTAGGGAACCTAAACTCACTAATAACCCGGGCTCAACTGGAGGCAAACCTAATCTCCAGCTGTGGGCCGAAAGTTGAGAAACCATCCTCCCTTCCTGAAATGCTGTCCAACCTCCTTAATGACTTGAAAAGGGAGTCTGCAGATAGTAAGGAGGCTCTAAACTTGAAAGTAGCACCCTCCAGGAGGTCAAGCCAGAAGCAGGCCGCAGAAGAAATCCAACATGCAGAAATAATTGGCAGTTCGTCTGGGGAAGTACTCGCAACCGGACCAACAGTACGGCAATCCGAAAATGTCCCTGTCCATAATGCCAAACAAAGGCGTCAATTCAGGAGGAAAGGTCGCAACAAAAGACCAAATGTTATCCAGGTTGCAGTAAACCCCTCTTCTGCCACAAACAGCGAAACCCAGTGGAAACCAAATTAACACAATGGCTGCTGTGCATTTTCCCCTCCTGTGCTTATTTGTGAGCTTTCCCATTATACATGACGAGCTCAGCTCGTCATCAGCACAGCTCAACTGTGCCTCATGACGAGCTGAGCTCGTCATGAGTATCGAAAGGGTTAAGTATAACTCCTCAAAAGCTCATGAGCCAAAAATGGGTGGCAATGCCTTATCTAGTATCTTATATGCTAATGATGTGGTTCTAGTCAGCCACACTTAAGGAGGTATGCAATGCCTCCTCAACACACTGCAGGTTTGCAAGGTAGATATCTCTCTAGAAGTAAACTTTGCAAAAATCAAAACAATTACTATAAAATGAGGCAAGAAAAAACACGTCTGGTACCTGGGCACCATCAAAATCCAAAGTGCGACCAACTACAAAACTGAGACATAATTATCGATAATTGTGGTCAATTTGCCAGTCAGCTTGAGATGATTAGAAGGAAAGGGTTGGCCTTAGCAACAATCCTGAGGCAGCTAAAATCTAAGCTGACAGTCTTTACGCTCTCCCCTCTTCTTCAGGTTGCACAGTCCAAAATTGTACCTGACATCTCATATTAAAGTTAAGCCCAGAGAGGAACTATGCTGCCCAAAACCCTGGGCAGCACAGTAATCAGGGCCTCCAGAATTATGTTCAACATGCCGATTTACACCTCTGCAGCACTGATCAGGCTGGAGTTTGGTCTCACCAAACAATACCTAGCAAGGCTGAGGGCTTATAAAAACTGCTGGCACAAAATCAGAAATGCTCTCCAAATACCTTAAATTACCTACATTGGCAAGAGCTCCAGCACAGATCATCATCACTGGACAGGTATTTTCTTAAAATATAGCATTACAAATATTGGTCCCTCCAAGCTCTGGGACACTCCAACCTCCCATGCAGTCTTCAAAAAAGTGGTGCGAAGGTCTATAAATGAGTCTTTCCCTAGTTGAAGACAAAGCTGCTTTTGCAGGAAGAAGTCACCCTTGAATGACAATCAATGGCTATAAATCACTTATCCTACAAGAGTATTTAAGCCAGGGATATCCAAGAAACACGAAGGGAAAATTCCTGTGGAAACTGACAGCTATCCTGATTCTCCCACTATGTCTGAGAGGGCAAACCTCAACTAGCTGCAGCCTGTGTGGCAACGGTGCCAAGGATAAGACACATTAGATCCGTACCTGCATTAACTTGAAATAGAAAAGATCTTGTTTGCTTAAACCACAGTTTAACCTCTGTGGGATCCACAGGCGGACACAAGCTGTAATAACTTTTTTTAAACTAGATGACTCACGGCTAAATTGCAAACAAGTAAAAAATTTTACTTTGGTAGAAAACAAACTGCAAAAAGCTTGCATAGACCCAGGACTTTCCGTTGTTCTTGAATGAACGAGCACACAAACCAAAAAGAAATAGATTAAGACTGCTGCCTCCAGGATCTCCCACTTTTTATATGTCATCTTTTATATATTTAAAAGCTTGTTTTTACTAATGACTTAGGGCCTCATTTATGAGGTTTTGCCATAGGGAAGTGCTGTGCTTCCCTAAGGCAAAAGAAAAGGGCAGGAATGCGCCGTATCTATAAGATACAGCGATTCCTGTCCTTTTCCCCTGCGCCAGGGCATAATGGGCTGCCTGCGCCAGCACAGGCACCTTTGCACAATAGTGCAAAGGTGCCGGCCTTGCGAGGATGAATATTTTTGTACAGGAAGGAAAACCTCTTTGTATAAAAATAATCACAATAGGCTTTTCCTCTAGAAAAAGGAAAAAAACGAGGAGAAATAAAGATATTTCTCCCCATTGCACCTCCCTTATGCCTCCGCTGGGAAGGCATAAGCTTTTGGCACTGCCTCAGATTTACGATTTCTCATAAATCTGGGGCAGTGTCAAAAGTCCATGGATGTTGCTGGGAACGCCCCCAGCAACACCCATTGCATGCCCCTTTAAAGCAGAACACTGCATTAAAGGGGCTGTTATTTATCAGGCAGCAGTACGCCAAAAAAAGTGGCTTAGTGCTGCCTGATAATATCACGCAGGCTTCTGCCGCACGGAACTTCACAAAAAGTGAAATTCCGATGGCGCAAGGGGCCTCGCAATTGAGGCCCCTAGTATATTGGCTGGTTTTACAAATTTGATCTGTTTTTACCTACAATGTATATTGTGATGGATTTAAATTAACGATACACAATAAAGATGACTTACTTACTTACTTGTACAAGTAACATGGAATTCAACAATACATTGTGACAAGGACTGTCATGTGGAAATGAAACTACTCGCAGCTGGCAAGTACCGAAAACTTACAAATTCCTGGAGGTGGTCTATTAAACGTGAGTGGAAACCATTCAGATGAATTGACTAACTGAGGTGGCAGGTAATGACCCTCCTCCCTTCAATCCACACAGCATTCCTGAAGTAATGACATATGCCTGACTTTCAGATGGATACCACCAAGGAAACAAAAAAATAAGTGCACTGTGACAGATGCATTAAGGAACAGTTTCTGCTAGCAGAGATGGCAGATACCTGACCCTTATACATCCATTTATTTTAAAATATCTATCACTCTCACAATACATTCTTAAGCTCAGTTTGTCACTGCATAATTCAAATGTTTGCCATCATTCTAAATTGCTAACCTGTGTTAACTCCATGGTATATTAGAGCTGTAGTGTTGAACCAGAGAGACTCAGAGCAAGCTTCACAGGAATTCTGCATGAAAGTAAATCTGCACTTAAGTACTAAGCAAAACATTCAGGCTTTGACTTGCTGATTGGTTCATTCACTCAAGCATTCACTCACTCACCCACTTCATTTTTTCACATCAATCTGAGGTTTGCAATGTATGGTGAGCAGGGTATGTATTCGAAAGCTGGTTTAGAGGGGTTCTTAAAGTTCTGTTATTAACTCTCCATCTACATATAGGCATAGCGAGTATACAATAAATGTTTTAAAAAGTGGCTTCCCATAATGCACCAGTGATCAAGGAATAGTGAACTAACTCAGAGAGCATTGACAAATTGTGGTAAGCAAAGCAGCCAGATGCTCCTTTACTTTATTATGTGTTTAGCTTATTTCATTCAACAGCAACAAAGGGGGCAAGGTAAAAAAGATGTGACAGTTGAATTTAATTTCAGTTCTACTCAGGCCCCATTTTGAACGGTAATGTCATGTTATTAGTTTCATACAGTGCAGTGTTACCTACATAGGTGTTCCGGTGCAGAGGTAATACCCAAGGGGAGAATAGTAACTGAAACAGAGAGAGAAATAAACTGAGTGTAGAGGCAATTTTTTAAAGTTTTCTGTAAAGATACATGGTCTTGTATTTTATGCAATGTAAACGTGAGCTGCTGATACAGAAAAGGATCTGCCTCCCAGCCATTGAAGCCTACATTTTGGAATAATCACCAGGTGCGCATCAAATGACCACAGTTGAGTGCAGGCATGGAGTGAACAAACCTCTGCTGAAGGTAAATGGTATCTGTTCTGTAGAAGGTCCTATGTACACAACATTAAGACTTAAAGCTGATGCTCCTAGATAGATGCAGACACTTCTGTGAATTTTGGGTCGTCAAAGTGGAAGAATATCAAGGCCATTGTTACAAAAGTCTTGCAGTGGCATTTTGAATCTGCTGCAACCTATTCAAGAGACCAACCGGTGAGCCCAAAAATAGAGAGTTACAGTAATTCAATTGACTCAAAATAGTCAAGTGGACCAGCAGTTGATGAGGAGATGCGGGGAGAATTGACAAGAGTTTTCACAAAACTCACAACAATGAGAAACAAGTTGCAGTTAACTAATTACCCTGCTTAGTGAGGGAACATGTATCATCCATATGGACTACCCAGTTTTGAACCACCTCAACTGGGCAGGAAGCAGTTTTCAAGGATGCCACTCAAAGTATTTCAGGTAGGGTGTGTGGAGACCACTATTAAAGTAGCACAACTCTTCAGTTTTGTCCGCAAAGAATTTCAAAGCATTACGTGTCAATCAAGATAAAACTGCCATTATTTGTTCATGGAACAGAAGCAATTGATGGATGGAACGCTGGACAATGCAAACATTCACCCCCAGTCACAGGAAACTGGGTTAAATCCTTCATTCTTTTGCTCACCACACCACTCCAGTTTGGACCCAGTCATATGCAAATCATTCTTGACGCTGTTCCTCGTGGGTGCAGTCCAGCCCGAACTGCCAAGTCAAGTCCTCCCTGGACCGTAAACAAGCATTCTGGGACTGGTTTCAGGGCATCACCCTTCATCAGCCAGGCTAGCTTGAATCCAGTGTTGTAGTGAGCACGGAACCAACATCTCGGCACACCCTTTGTCAGAATCCTGCCTCACCGCGCCTACCTAAAATATAGTGAACTACAATTCCCAGGGGCATCTGTTTCCAGGAAGCTTAAGTGCGGGGAAACAGGAAGGAAGCTGCACGTAATTCTTAGTCCTTCGTTTGTTGTGTTGGTTGCTTGGCGAGTGTTCCCGTCTGCTGTGGCGTCTGGCCGCAGAACTTTGGAAACTACATTCACCCGTTCCTGCAGAGGTACTGTGTTGTGCTTTGGAGCCGCTGGGAGCCGTTCCGCTCACGCGCTCTTGTGTTACTTGTGTATTCCCCGTCAGAGTCCTGAATTGACGCGTCGGCTGATGCGTGCTGGTTCAGGGAAGGGGGAAAGCCTGTCCGAGGTCCGATTTAGCGGGACTACGCGGCTCTCGCTGCTGGTTGCCACGAGTTTCATTTCATTGTATACTTGACTTTGTTCCGCATTTCTGAAGGTTTGGATTTTGACCTTATATGACATTTTGCTTATGGTATACGTCTGGATTTAATTAAGACCAAGATAGAGTGGTGTTCACAACTACCTATCTTCGGTGGTAATCATTACTTGGTTTAACTAAGAGAATTAGCGGAGCGTGGTGGTGGTCGCAACCACACGTTGCCGTTATTATTTCTAGGAAAGGAGTCAAGCTGAACACAGATCTGTTGTTCTCTGTCAAGAATGTACTAACTTTATCACAATTGTATCCAAATTGAGTGCTTACGGAGTACCTCTCTTCAACTCTTTTATGGTGTTATGATTTATGAACCACTGGGGAAGCAGCTGTATAGAGATGGGATTGATTTGAGTATTTACAAGTTGAAAAGGGTCTTGATATAAGTCCAACTCCACATGATATGGTGTGTACGGTTGAGAGAGGGGCTGGTTCAGAGAAAGGGTGCATTGTCTAAGTGAATAGTTGATAACGAACATGTTTCATTTCAGGAAGCTGGACTGAAATTGTCTGATGGGTTGGAAGAATGTGTACTGCCTCTTCAGGTATTATAGTTTCTAGCGAGAATCATTGAGAGTAGAATCCTGCATAGACTGGTGTTGTAATTCCTATGTTTTGTCTTTTCAGAACCCGGGTCCCTGCAGACCCTTTCCCTTTCCCGGTCTCTTTTTCATTATTTACCCCTCGCCTGATGGTTCGAACCCCCTGTGACTATATTCAGGGTGTTGGTAACATCAGGAGGTGGACCCCTTTGTTCGTCGATTGTATCCTGTGGAGTGGGCCCTGACAGAATTACGTGCCCACGTTAAAAGCTTCACCCGATACAAATCTGGAACAAACATGGCTACCCTTGAGGATGTTATGCAAGCTCTTGTGTTAGTCCAACAGGAGTTGATAGCTTCCAGAGCGGAAACCACCGCTTTAAGAGATAGAGTGGATAGGTTGGCAGGCAACCCGTTTGATGCAGCCACACTGAATCCTCTGATTCAGGTTACAGTGCCTCCGCCCATCCCATTAGCAAGTCCCGAAAGGTATTCTGGGGATCCTTCGAAGACGCAGATCTTTCTTACCCAAATAATGATGCATTTTTCATGCAAGCCTGCGTCCTTTCCCAACCATCATTCAAGGGTGGCGTTTGCCATCTCATATATGATAGGAGACGCTGCGAATTGGGCTGTTCCTTTGGTAAGGAAAGATGATGCCATACTATCAGACTGGGGAGCTTTTAGGGCAGAGTTTGAAAGAGTGTTCGATAGACGGACCACTTCGTTTAGTGCAGATAAAGAATTGCTCAAGTTAAGACAGGGACGGAATGAGCTGGTCACGTATTTGACCACCTTCAACCGATTGGTGGCTGAATCTTCATGGCACGAGGAAAAACAGATGTCTATATTTTATCAGGGTCTGCGAGATGGGATGAAGGATGTCATACCTCAAATTGATCCTCAGCCCACTACCTGTGCAGGTATGATCAGTCTTTCCTTGAGATTGGATGGCAGGATGACGGAGCGATCCGGAGACAAGAAAAAGTGGGATAGAGGTTCTTACAGGCCTGAGTACCAGAGTAGGAAAGGGCCCGTGACAGGGACAGAATCTCACGAACCTATGGAGATAGGAGCAGTAAGGGCTCCATTGACTAGAGAGGAGAGAGAAACCCGCAGGACACACGGGTTGTGCATGTACTGCGGGAAAAAAGGTCACTATGTGAGGGAATGTCCTACAAAGCCCAAAACCCCGGGGGGATTGGTCAAGAAAAGGTTAGCAGTGTCTAATTCAGACCTAGGCAATGAGATGACGGAAGGTAGAGGAGAGCAGGCCTCATTGAAACTCCCCTCTTTGGTTTGTGAAGTTATACGTGATTCCGTCTCACACATTGTTTTGTCTATGTGTTTGGAAAGTCAACAAGTGATTGACTCAGGGGCCACAGGTAATTTCATTGATAGTGGGTTGGTGTCCTTGCTAGCATTGAAGCGTATACAAAGACCACATCCAGAGGAAGTATGGGCGGTGGTTGGGAAATCATTAAAGTCTGGGATGATTATTTAACAAACAGAAGAGGTACTGTTAACAGTCGAAATACCCGAAGGGGACCATCGAGACAGTTTGATTCTGAACATAATCGAGGCTCCTCAATATGAGGTTATCTTGGGCATGCCATGGCTGTCATACCATAACCCAGAGATAGATTGGAGGGAGAAAACGTTACGGTTCCCCTCACCCGAATGTCAAGCACACATGTCTTTGCATCCGATTACTCAGGCTGTGGAGTTATCTACTCCTTTTCAAGTGGCCACAGCAGCAGAGAAGGAGGTTTTGTTACCTGATGATTTACATTCTTATATGGATGTCTTTAGCGAGCAATTGGCAAATGTGATCCCTCCTCATCGTGTATATGACTGTTGTATTGATTTAGAAGAAGGAGCAGTGATTCCCACATGTCGTGTGTATGCCTTGTCAGTGCCTGAAACGAAGCATTTAAAAGAATATCTGGACCACTATCAGTCTATAGGGTTTATACGACCCTCTAAGTCCCCTGCCGCTTCTCCTTTATTTTTCATTGCTAAATCCAGTGGAGAATTGCGGGCATGTGTGGACTACAGAATGTTAAACAAGAATACCATCCGTAACAGATACCCTCTCCCACTCATTCCCGTTTTGTTAGATCAAGTACGGAAAGCCTGTATATACACTAAGCTGGACCTTAGAGGGGCATATCATCTAGTAAGAATGAGAGAGGGGGACGAATGGAAGACTGCTTTTAAAACATGCTACGGGTTATATGAATATACAGTCATGCCCTTTGGGTTGTGTAACGCCCCGGCAGCGATCCAGTATTTCTTAAACGATGTACTGAGAGACCTGTGGATATCAGTGTGGTAGTTTACATTGATGACATATTAATCTATTCTGAGAATGCCATTATCCATCTGGAACATGTCAAACAGGTTTTGCAGAGGCTGAGAGATAACAAATTGTACTGTAAGCTCAGTAAATGTGAGTTTGGAGTGGACAATGTGGAGTTTTTGGGAGTAATGCTGTGTCCCGAAGGGTTACAGATGGCAGAACGAAAGGTGCAAGCCGTCCACTCCTGGCCCATAACGAAAACAGTGAAAGAGGTCCAATGATTCCTGGGTTTTGCTAACTATTACAGGAGATTCATCGATGGGTTCTCACGCATTGCTGCACCTCTTTCTCGCCTTCTTAGAAAAGGGGTGGGGTTTTGTTGGTCTCCTGAGGCTGATGCTGTCTTTAGTTGTCTAAAAAGGGCTTTTGTTTCCGCTCCCATTCTTGCACATCCACAACCTGATCTACCATATATTGTGGAGGCCGACGCTTCGGATGAGGCTGTAGGGGCTATCTTGTCCCAAAGGAATCCACAAACAGGTCAGCTACATCCGGTGGCATATCTTTCAAAAAAGCTGAGTCAGGCGGAAAAGAATTACACAACAGCAGAAAAAGAACTACTTGCTATCAAAAAGGCTTTCCAGGAATGGAGACAATATCTCTGGGGGGTCTCATCTCCTGTGACCGTGTATTCAGATCACTGCAACTTGCAATATATGAGGACTGCCAGATATCTGTCTCAAAGGCAAATGAGGTGGATGTTGTTTTTTGCGGAATACAACTTTATCATCACCTTCCATCCAGGTATTGAAAACAGAAAGGCAGATACTTTATCTCCTTTGGGTGACACGGTGGTAGTACAGTCAGATCCTCCAATGGAGGCCATCATTGAACCAAACAAGGTGATATGTGTGAGGGTCAAGGTATTGGCTTGCTGCAGGTCGCGCTGCTGTTGCGCTGCTCTTTTTAACTACCCGTTCTGTATTTGTTTTATTTTGATTTGTTTCTCCCCTGTTTTTAGGCGCTCTTACTCGGGAATAGTCCCCCGCCCTCTTACCTGCATTTAAAGGATTTAACGCACCGCCGTTTGGCGGGTCCGGGTCCCGGGGTTGGGTCGGTGGGCTCCATCTTGCCTTGTGCTGGTTAGGTCTTGCACGGGCGCCATCTTGGAGCGTCTCTTCGCTCGGTGTGCCATTCGCCTCGCCTACTTAAGGCGGACTCGACTTCAGTAACTTGGTCAAGGTATTGGCTTGCTGCAGGTCGCGCTGCTGTTGCGCTGCTCTTTTTAACTACCCGTTCTGTATTTGTTTTATTTTGATTTGTTTCTCCCCTGTTTTTAGGCGCTCTTACTCGGGAATAGTCCCCCGCCCTCTTACCTGCATTTAAAGGATTTAACGCACCGCCGTTTGGCGGGTCCGGGTCCCGGGGTTGGGTCGGTGGGCTCCATCTTGCCTTGTGCTGGTTAGGTCTTGCACGGGCGCCATCTTGGAGCGTCTCTTCGCTCGGTGTGCCATTCGCCTCGCCTACTTAAAGTCATCCTTTCCCGCGCAGCAGGATCGCGCAGTGGGACGCCGTCGCTTAGCCGGAGTCGTGCCTGAGTCCTGCCCGTCTGCGCCCGTCCGCGCCAAGGACGAGCCGGGCGTGGCGGTCTTTAGGTATCTAAACATCCTCAGGGTCGGCTACACTGGATTGCGCTATGATTGTTTATTCTGCTGCCACGCTGCGGGTCTTAGGACGTTCTGTCCCGAGATGTATACATGCACCTATACACCCGCTTTGTGGCCCTTATCAGTGCGCCTGTGGTCAGTGGGCACTGGACCTTCCGGTAAAAATTTGTCAGAAGACTCTACCGGTCGCTGCACGCCGTGGCCGTCAGGCACATGCTCTGCGCATCTTGAGCTTTAATGCGAGGTCTTCAGTTCAACACCACCAAGCCGTTAGGGACTTGATGCGTGACGAGGCCCCTGATATTGTGGCTATCACGGAAACCTGGCTGAAGGATGATGATACGTCCATTATTAATCTGGCATTCCCCTCAGATTTCTCGGTCTTCACTTCGAATCGATCGACTAGGGGAGGGGGGTATCGCCCTCGCAGTAAGATCTAGTCTTTCTTGCTGTTGGTCCGCCCTTAACATCGTAGGCTGCGAGAGTGCCACCTTTAAAATCCAGGTCAACCCCCAGTTCTCCCTTTCAGGGATGGTAGTCTATCGCCCTCCGGGTAGCGAAGTGGCATTTAGGGCTGCCTTCCCCGACGCGGTAAGTTCTCTGGCGTTGGGGTGTGCTAACTTCTCTATTTTGGGGGACCTCAACCTGCACTTTGAGAATCAGAATATCCCTATGGTGTGCTGTATCCTAGCCGAACTTGAGGCTCTTCAACTCCAACAAATAGTGCGGCACCGCACTCATGTAGGCGGCCATACGTTGGACCCGTTTTTCACGAACTTGACGGAGGCCACAGTAACGGCCGTTACCCCGCTCGGCTGGACAGACCATTCTTTAGTGGCCATTCATGTCCCTTTGCCGGGAACTCCCTCTTCTGCTCCTGTGAGGACGATCTCCACACGGCACTGGAGTAAACTGAGTCTCGAGGACCTTCATCTGGCCCTCGCGGCAGTGCCGTTGGGACCCTTGGAGGACGCGGATGCGGGTTATGAACGGTTCTGCTCGTGGGTTACTAAGGCACTATATTCCCTGATTCCTGTCTCAACTAGGAAAATCAGTTCCAGGGAGTCAATCCCCTGGCATGATAGTGCCTTACGCGCACTCAAGGGCAGCTGTAGGCGAGCGGAGAGGGAGTGGCGGAAGGTGTACGACAGCGGGAAGAAGGCTGTGTATCTCGCTGCCGTTAAAGTTTACCACCGTGCTAAATGTCGGGCCCGGGCAGCTTTTTATGCTGCGGAGTTCGGCAATAGCCTTAACCCATCAAAAACCATCTTTAAAGTGGTAAAGGACCTTGTGGCAAAGCGAGCCTCGGCCACAACAACGAGCTCCATGGCGCACTGTGAGGCTCTTGCCCGGTTCTTTTTAGAAAAAGTCCAGAACATCTATTCAACTTTTCCGGACACTAGGCCACCGGCAGGTACTCCATGTAACTCCGGCGGAGATTTTCTGCTTCATGTGCTACCCCCGTTGACACCTGAGGGTTTTACCACCTTGGCGCAGCAGGTGAAATCGGGTCGCCCGCCGATCCGCTTAAGCCAGCCCTTTTTAGAGACCAGCTGTTTGTGGGTCGTACCTCGGTACTCTCCCTGATTAACATCTCGCTGGCCTCGGGTACGGTTCCAACAAGTTGGAAGCGGGCTGTGGTTTCTCCTATTTTAAAGAAACCCTCTCTGGACCCGGAAAAGCCGGAAAATTACCGGCCTATTTCCCTGCTCCCCTGGCCGACCAAAGTCATGGAGGCCCACGTGAACAAGGTTCTTTCCGACCACCTCATTCGTGCCAACATTCTAGACCCCACCCAGAACTGGTTCCGTGCTGGGCACAGCACGGAAACCGCCCTTCTCACCATTGCTGAACATCTCCGCACAGTGATGGATGCAGGACAGACGGCGGCGCTGATATTATTAGATCTAAGCGCCGCCTTCGATACTGTCTCTCATCCCATCCTGTTGCACCGCCTGGAGGAGATTGGAGTGGGGGGGTCCGCCCTCCAGTGGTTCCAGTCCTTCCTCGATTGTCGCCTCTTCAGCGTTGCGATACCGCCGTTCCAGTCCAGTTTCCATCCTCTGAAACAGGGAGTGCCGCAGGGATCCTCGCTGAGCCCCACGTTGTTCAATCTTTACGTGAGACCGCTAGCTGAGGTTGTCAGGCAGTGGGGTATGACAATGGTGTCATATGCCGATGACACCCAGCTAGCGGTTACGATCAGCGGGGATGCGGACCAGGATGCTCCCAGGTTTCAGAGTGGACTTAGAGCGGTGGCAAGCTGGATGAAGGCCAACTGCCTCCAGCTCAACGCGAAGAAGACCGAGATCATGATCGTCGGTAGAAGGGTGGATCTCTGGGGGGACAGGTGGTGGCCTTCGGAGCTTGGGCCGGCCCCCTTTCCTGTGATGGAATTAAAAAACTTGGGAGTGTGGATGGATCCCACTCTCAGTTTTGTGGGGCACACAAAGAAAACGGGAGCATGCTGTTTTGGAATTCTCCGGGCTCTGCGACCAGTCCTGAAGTTTTTTGACTCTCATACACGGCAGTTGGTAATACAGGCGACTGTTATATCGCGCCTGGATTACGCCAGCTCTCTTCTGGTCGGTGCTAACTTGGCCGAAGTCACTCGCCTCCAACGAGTGCAGAACGCTGCCGCCAGAGCTATCGTTGGTCTTCCCAGATCTTGCCCTGTTTCCAGTACTCTGAAAGCGCTGCACTGGCTGCCGGTCAGAGCAAGGTTCCAGTTCAAAGTACTGTGCTTAGCCTTTAAGATCCTAAAAGGTACGGCCCCTCAAACTCTTACGGGTCTCCTGTCCTGGTACGTCCCCACTCTACATCTGCGATCCTTGGGCCAAGCTCTTACCATCATCCCCCGATACAATCTGTGCCGTATCGGTGGTCGTTCTTTCCGGGTCAAAGCGGCCGAACTCTGGAACTCCCTCCCGGTGGAGATTCGGTTGCTGGAAGACCTTCTTTCCTTCCGCAAGGCGATAAAAAATGTCCTGTTTTATTCTTGATTTCTCTTCTTTTAGCTGTTGTGTTTCCTGTGGTTGTTGCGTGTTACCTTGACATGCGCCGGGATGCCCCTTGGCTGGAGCAGCTGTGCGCAGTACAAATTCACGTAACATAACATAACAAACATACTGAACGCCGATGCATTCCTTGAGACAATCAAAAGACACAAAACCGGGGGTGCTTGGAAACAGTGGAGTAACAAAGAACCCGGGCGATCACTTAAACATGGTTTACCTTTTGTACAAAATAAACTGTTCTTGCCTTCTATAGAAAGTCGGAAAAAGGCTTTTGAGTGGTGTCACTCTTCACCGATGTCGGGTCATCAAGGCATCAAGAAATCCGTGCTGTTAGTACAGAGACAGTTCTGGTGGGACTCGCTATCCAGAGATGTGACCTTGTGGGTGAGCCAGTGTGATGTGTGTGCTCGTGCTAAAACCTTACAGTGTCAGAGCAAGGGGAAACTCATGCCTATGCCTACACCAAAGAAACCTTGGCAAAGTATCAGTATGGATTTTATCACAGGGTTGCCTTTAGATCATGGACACACAGCAGTGCTGGTGGTGGTGGATAGCCTCACAAAGATGGGTCATTTCATCCCATGTAGGAATCTCCCCACAGCCGGTCAAACTGCACAGCTGCTCTTGTCTAATGTTTTCCGTTACCATGGAATACCTGAAGTCATAATTTCTGACAGGGGGCCTCAATTCATAGCCAGTTTTTGGAAATCATGGTGTTTGGCATTAAACATCAAAGCCACATTGTCGACTAGTTTCCATCCCCAAACTGATGGGCAAACTGAACGGCTTAATCAGACTTTGAAAAAATACCGACGTTGTTATGCTGCGGAGGCTCATGACTCCTGGGTTTCCTTATTGTGGCTAGCTGAGTTTGCCTACAATAACGCATGGCACAGTTCATTGGGGGTGTCTCCCTTTTTTGCTAACTATGGATTTGATGCTGGAACATTGCCTATAAACATCCCTGGAGATGTGAGTAATCAGCCCTCAGTTTTGAGCCAAGTCCGCCATATACATGCAGTCCAAAGAAAGGTGTCTAAACATTTGGTCCATGCCAAGGCGGTCTACAAAAAGTGGGCAGACAAACATCGGGGCGAAGGCCCGACCTACCAAGTGGGGGACAGAGTATGGTTGTCCACAAAGAACATCCGGTTCAAACTCCGTTCTGTGTTCCATCCGAGATACATTGGTCCATATGTTGTTTTGAAACAGGTCAACCCTGTGGCGTATAAATTGAAGCTTCCGGCTTCGCTACGAATCCACCCGGTGTTCCACTGTAGCCTACTGAAACCAGCTTTGTCTGCTCGGAGGAAAACGCCTCCTCCGGTGCAGTGTGATGGTGGGTTGGAATATGTGGTTCGTTGCATTAAGGACTCTAAATTCGCAGAGGCACATTGTGGTATCTGGTGGCCTGGAAAGGATATACCGCAGAGGACGATTCGTGGGAGCCGTGCCAAAATGTGCATGCTCCCGTTGCTGTTAGGTTGTTTCATCAGAGGTTCCCTGCTAAACCTGGGCCTAGGAGGCGCTAGGGAGGAGGGCATTCTGTCAGAATCCTGCCTCACCGCGCCTACCTAAAATATAGTGAACTACAATTCCCAGGGGCATCTGTTTCCAGGAAGCTTAAGTGCGGGGGAAACAGGAAGGAAGCTGCATGTAATTCTTAGTCCTTCGTTTGTTGTGTTGGTTGCTTGGCGAGTGTTCCTGTCTGCTGCGGCGTCTGGCCGCAGAACTTTGGAAACTACATTCACCCGTTCCTGCAGAGGTACTGTGTTGTGCTTTGGAGCAGCTGGGAGCCGTTCCGCTCGCGCGCTCTTGTGTTACTTGTGTATTCCCCGTCAGAGTCCTGAATTGACGTGTCGGCTGATGCGTGCTGGTTCAGGGAAGGGAGAAAGCCTGTCCGAGGTCCGATTTAGCGGGACTACGCGGCTCTCGCTGCTGGTTGCCGCGAGTTTCATTTCATTGTATACTTGACTTTGTTCCGCATTTCTGAAGGTGTGGATTTTGACCTTATATGACATTTTGCTTATGGTATACGTCTGGATTTAATTAAGACCGGGATAGAGTGGTGGTCACAACTACCTATCTCCGGTGTTAAACATTACTTGGTTTAACTAAGAAAATTAGCGGAGCGTGGAGGTGGTCGCAACCACACGTTGCCGTTATTATTTCTAGGAAAGGAGTCCAGCTGAACACAGATCTGTTGTTCTCTGTCAAGAATGTACTAACTTTATCCCAATTGTATCCAAATTGAGTGCTTACGGAGTACCTCTCTTCAACTCTTTTATGGTGTTATGATTTATGAACCACTGGGGAAGCAGCTGTATAGAGATGGGATTGATTCGAGTATTTACAAGTTGAAAAGGGTCTTGATATAAGTCCAACTCCACATGATATGGTGTGTACGGTTGAGAGAGGGGCTGGTTCAGAGAAGGGGTGCATTGTCTAAGTGAATAGTTGATAACGGACATGTTTCATTTCAGGAAGCTGGACTGAAATTGTCTGATGGGTTGGAAGAATGTGTACAGCCTCTTCAGGTATTATAGTTTCTAGCGAGAATCATTGAGAGTAGAATCCTGCATAGACTGGTGTTGTAATTCCTATGTTTTGTCGTTTCAGAACCCTTGTCCCTGCAGACCCTTTCCCTTCCCCGGTCTCTTTTTCATTATTTATCCCTCGCCTGATGGTTCGAACCCCTTGTGACTATATTCAGGGTGTTGGTAACATCAGGAGGTGGACCCCTTTGTTCGTCGATTGTATCCTGTGGAGCGGGCCCTGACACCCTTCCCACTTAGAGCGACATAAGTAAAAGAAACAATTGAAGGGCGGAATGTTGGCCAATGCAAATATTCACCCCCAGTCACAAGCATCTGGGTTAAATTCATCATTCATTTGCTCACCACACCACCCCAGTTTGGACCCAGCCATATGCAAATCAGTCCTGACCCTATTCCTTGTGGGAACAGTCCAGCCCGAACTGCCAAGCCAGGTCCTCTCCGGACCGGAAACAAGTATCCTGGGACTGGTTTCAGGGCATCACCCTTCATCAGCCAGGCCAGCTTCAATCCAGTGGTGTACTGAGCACGGGACCCCCATCTGGGCATACCCTTCCAACTGAGGGTGACATATGCAAAAGAAAAAATTGATGGACGGTATGCTGGACAATGCAAACATTCACCCCAAGTCCCAGGATCTGGGTTAAATCCATCATTCTTTTGGTCACCACACCACCCCAGTTTGGACCCAGCCATATGAAAATCAGTCTTGAACCTGTTCCTTATGGAACAGTCCAGCTCGAACTGCCAAGCCAGGTCCTCCCTGGACCAGAAACAAACATCCTGGGACCTGTTTCAGGGCATTACCCTTCATCAGCCAGGCTAGATTGAATCCAGTGGTGTAGTGACTAAGGGACCCACATCTGGGCATACCCTTCCCACTTAGGACAACATATGCAGCAGAAACAATTGATGGACGGAATGCTGTCCAATGCAAACATTCACTCCCAGTCACAAAGATCTGGGTTAAATCCATCATTCTTTTGCTCACCACACCACCTCAGTTTGGGCCCAGCCATATGTCAATCCGCCTTGACCCTGTTCTTTGTGGGAACAGTTCAGCCGAACTGCCAAGCCATGTTGTCCCTGGACCCGAAACAAGCATCCTGGGATGGGTTTCAGTACTTCACCCATCATCAGCCAGGCTAGCTTGCATCCAGTGGTGTAGTGAGCATGGGACCCATGTCTGGGCATACCGTTCCCACTTAGGGTAACATATGCAAAAGAAACAATTGATGGACAGAATGCTGGACAATGGAAACATTCACCCACAGTTACAAGAATCTGGGTTAATTCCATCATTCTTTTACTCATCACACCACCCCAGTTTGGTCCCAACCATATGCAAATCAGTCTTGACCCTGATCCTTGTAGGCACAGTCCAGCCCAAACTGATAAATCAGGTTCTCCATGGACCAGAAACAAGCATCCGGGGACCAGTTTCAGGGTATCACCCTTCATCCGCCAGGCTAGCTTGAATCCAGTGGTGTGGTGAGCATGGGACCCACGTCTGGGAATTCCCTTCCCACTTACGGCGACATATGCAAAAGAAAGTTGATGGACAGAATGCTGAACAATGCAAACATTCACTCCCAGTCACAAGGATCTGGGTTAAATCCATAATTCTTTTGCTCATTACACAAACCCAATTTGGACCCAGCCATATGCAAATCAGTCTTGACCCTGTTCCTTGTGGGAACAGTCCAGCCCGAACTGCCAAGCTGCCAAGCTGGCCTTTCAGTTCAGGCAGGACTGTTCCCATTGGGCACAAGGTCAAGACTGATTTGCATATGGCTGGGTTCTAAGAGAGGGAATGCATACCTGCTCTTGAAGCAGGAACAAGCAACAGTGAAAAGTAATGACAAAGGGATACAGGTTATCAATCTATCAAATACAATTCTTTCTGAAGATCTGCTGTCTGTTTTATGCAAAGGAATGAATGTTTGCCCTACCTATGTTTGTGATATGACAGAAGTTAAGACTGATTTGTATAACTTTGTACGGAGTTTAAAATTGAAAAAGTGTTTTGCTATCAATACTATGACGAATAAAAAAGATGCAAGTGGTTTTATTGTGGGAGGTTTGTCAATTCAGGATGTCCGGGACACCACTTTGTTGCTTTCAATCACGTAAAATGAACATGACCCTATCACTATACACAAAGTTCTTCACGATCTAGAAACCTGCACCAACCTAAGTGAAGAAAGTGGTCTGAAACCAAAGTCCAAATGGACTCCACAGTTGACCAGAAGAAACAACATTGAGGTCTTTCATAAGATTATAAGTAAGGAACTAGACAAATGTGAAGAAACCATGCAACATAAGAGATCGGTACTGCATATTAATACCTTTAAACCAAATGAATGTGCTGCAATTAACCAACTCAGTTTGAATGATAAATCATTATTAGGGAAGCTGACAAAGGCGGCAATATTGTTGTTATGGACATGGTCACCTATGAGGTAGAAATTATGAGACAACTGGAAAAGGCTCATTGTTATAAAAAACTATCCAGCAACCTGATATTTGGAATTACTAAGACCATATATGTGGAACTTAAAAAGTAAAATATCAAGGGTTTGTTTAATGATGATGAATATAGATATTTAAAGATTGACAAACCAAGATTCCCTTGTTTATATACACTCCCAAAGATTCACAAAAAATCATAATCACAAGCAAACAAAAGGCAGTGAGGGAAATAATTATAACCGCACTTGTTATTATATCACTTCTAGTTGATTTGTACTACAGTCTGACTCGTGCCCTCCTTTGTAAGTTCACTGCCCTGGAACTTAAATTAAGAATATACACAACAATTGCACAAAGAGGCACGAAAAGAAAGCATATATTATGCACAATATAACAACACAAATTAATGTGAAAAACTTGACTCCTTAACAAAATCTTCCTTTATTCTTCGTTCATACAGCCAACGCGTTTCGCCCATGCAGACTTCATCACGGCTGTCAAAAAAGAATACATCATATGTAATTCAAAACCACAAGATCACATATAACATACATAAAATGCAAATAATAATACATTAATTTCATCCAACCATCACATATGAACAGCAAGTGTAATGCAGTAAAAGGTGAAACTAAAAACATACAAACATACCAATGTGTAAATCACACAAAGTTAGTGCAAAGTTGGTGTAGACAGAGAGACCATAGACTCAAGAAAACATGGGCATATGGGATGATGCATATCCCTTTTTGACTGAAAAAAGACCTCACTTCAGGCTAAGAACTTAGCCTTTCTTATCCAAAACAGAATCTAATGATCTGCTGCCGAAACCAATGCATCTCACAAAGAGTCATTTCAGATACATAGCCTCAGAGAGAGAAAACCTAACCATACGTGTAAAAAAAAGCCAAATATAAAGAAAACCACACAGTGAAACAAACCACACTACCACACCCGTGAGCATTAACCAAATATGTGGAAAATTTTCAGAAAAAAAAATATATAAATTTTATTACAAAGACAAATACCTAATTTCTGGAGAATCATGAACCACGTCTTGGCTAGTTGACAGAACGTAATCAAAAAGTTCTTCTTCTCAAACAGGTCCTATGGCAAAAAACATCAGGTTAGGTAACACTAATGATTTAAAAAATCTCTATTGGATCACCTGGAACATTGCCTAAACCCGAGTCTAAAAACATAACAGGCATTCTACACCCAGACCCACAGACAGATGAAGCTTAAACCTTCATAGTCTCATTTGGTCTCTCAAATGGTCCGTGGTATCGGGTCTCCTGTTCGTGTGTCACCAAATTCAAAGCAAGAGAGAAGAAGAAAACCAGAACTCGACCATCAGCGAGTTCCAAAAACAAGAGTAAAAAATATATTTTAAAAAAAAATGTTTTTATAAAACACACAGATAAACCAGCTTTATTACACTGCATATTTATCTTAAGTTACTTATGAACAAATCTTATAAAAAGAAACCCTTTGCCTGAGGCGTTCAGTGCCTAACATGTCTCTGCACTATTAATGCAAACACATTCCCGCAGTGCCATCTTTAAAAGTAGCCAAATGGCATACCCTTTCTAAATTGCAAAAACAGTGGGTTTAGACCAGCCTACTCCAAGCATCAGAGGAGTACTCGTATGCGTAACATTCCTCTAATAGCCCATTTGATAGTCGGACTATGCAGTGTAACGGCGTTAAAACACATTTGGAGACAATACCCCATCGTTTCAAAACTCACGAGCATTAGGCTAAAAGTGACTTAACCAAACCAAACAGAGATAGCTCGATTCAAAGTTAAATATTAAACAGGGAAGAGGAACTCTTGCTATTTTGTTAGATTTGTGGAAAAACATAAGTAGGGAAAAGTAATGGAACCATAAACTATTTCCCAATTAAGCATGACTACGATAACACGTGCCAGCAGTGATATACATTCAAAAACGTCCGCAATAAACCCCTTGTCTCTTACCAAGAATCAGTGTAAGTCTCACTCCGAGCAGCCATCCGGGATATGGTAATCTCTTCCAGCAACAAACAAACGCTCGAAAGTCCGATTAGCGTAAATTGTTTAATTAAACTGACATCAACCAATGAAAAATGTAAAGCATTACCGAGTTGCGGAAAGTGTGTCCGTATCTATCGTCATCAGTGCTAAGCAATCAATCATTTCCATCTTAACTATATGAATAACGCATTGGATAAGAGTAAGCAGGTGTCCGCACCAGAATGTTCCATTACTCATTTACAATATGTCTCACTCTAACTATCTATGGGTGAGGATAAGTCCCAACTTTTGGGTGAATTAGCTCAAGATTTGGGTATAAACCAAGACTATTCCTTGGAGAGTGGTCTATGCAGACCTAGTAGATTTATCCCTCAGGGTTTACATCTCCATAATATTGACACCTTTTATAATCTAGTGACAAAGGACCTATATGATCTGGAAGACAAATATTTCTGTAGGAAGAAAACATACAACAAAGGCAATCTAACTAAAGGTGAAGTATAAGCGCTCAAAAATCTTAGGGGCGATTCCACCCTTGTCATCCGGGAGGCTGACAAGGGTGGTAATGTCGTGATCATGAACCGGGTTGACTATGAACAGGAGGCGTACAGACAGTTAAATAACATTCAGTGTTATAAAAAGCTATCCCAGAATCCCTGCACAGAAGCGATGTCTCATATAAATGACCGTCTGTCCAGTTGGAAGGAGGTAGGACTTCTGTCAGAAACAGAACATCAGTACCTTATAGCTGTCCATCCTAGGTACCCCTGTTTATATCTAGTACCAAAAATGCATAAGCAGGCTGTTTTTCCACCTGGTCTCCGATTATTTCAGGCAATAGTTCCATGACAGAACATTTGTCTGAGTACGTCGATTCTTTTTTAAAACCTCTGGTAATCAATTTACCATCGTATATTAGAGATTTGAAAGACATATTGAATAAACTACATGACCTTCAATGGGATGACTCTATGCATCTTATTACTCTGGATGTGGAATTCTTATATACATGTATTAAAAGCAAATTTGGACAGTTATCAATAGAGCATTTTTTGTCTTCCAGAAATGCATCATATCTGGAACACAGTGCCATGATTGTGGAAATGGTAAATCTAATTCTTTGTAACAATTTCTTTCTTTTTAATCATGAGTAGTATCACCAGCAGCAAGGAACTGCAATGGGTTCTAAATTTGCACCCTCATATGCAAATTTATTTATGGGGTGGTATGAGAAATTCCATGCTTGGTCCACCAGTGCAGCAAAATGGACGGAGCATGTCCATTTTGGGGTCTTTATATTGACAACATGATATTAATCTGGACTGGCACAAAGGAATGTTTTTTGGAATATTTTCAGTTTCTTAATAACAATCCTTTTAATGTGATTTTGACTATGAAAATTTCACAAACAAAAATTCATTTTTTGGATTTAGAATTAATTGTAATTGGTAACAAATTGCACAGTACTGTGTTTATAAAGGACACAGCAGTAAACAGTATACTTCATCATGAAAGTGTGCATGCCCTTAGCACGAAAAGAGCCATTACTTTTGGCGAGCTCATAAGGACACAGAGGAATTGTAGTATTGATCTGATGTTTGAGGAACAAGCCAAAGGGTTGTGTAATCGTTTGAAGAGACGTGGGTACAAGAATGATGAGCTAAATCATGCATTGGGAAGAGTGAGGAAGGTTTAAAGAGAAGAAACTCTAAAAATGACCTTGAAAAAAAACACAGAAAGAGCGGTTAGCTTTCATTACCACCCACTCGGGTATGAATCAGGATCTGTACAAGATTCTATACAGACACTGGACTATCTTAAAAAATGCACCCGGCATAGGAACAGTTATCTCTGTATAACTTATAAGAGATCACAAACTTTAAGGGAGGTATTATGCCCCAGCTACACAGCCCTAAAATCATGTGGGCCTGAATCATGGCTAAAGAGAGCTACTGGTTTTTATACGTGTGGCAATTGTAATGTTTGCCACTTGGGTCTAAATAAGACTTTGTAGTTTTCATATAATAACAAAAGGTTGTATGGCATTAAGCAGTTCATTAATTGCCAGTCAACATATGTAATATATGTAATTATATGTAACTGCTCAAAGATTTATGTGGGCAGTATGGTGAGACAGCTCAGAAATAGAATTCAGGAACATCGAAGGGCAGCCATAAGAAATTATCAATCATATGCCATTTGCTCACACAAATGTATTTCCAGTCTTCACCAGGTCTAGTTTTAAATTCCATGCGATTGACAGTGTAAGGAATGATGGCAGAGGTGGTGAGAGAGAACTTGCCTTAAGACGGGAAGAGGCCCGTTGGATTAGTAAATTGAGAGCAGTATCCATAGTAATACTGAACAACAATACTTTCTGTAACTCGACCCATTCTGCCAATCCCCTCATCACTAGCCTCTGATAATGTATACATGAGCCACTCTTCACTGATTGTAGGTCCCCAGGCATGGGTTCCTATGTCAAAGATGGCAGAGTTAGTGACAGAGAATTTGCACCAAGACGGGAAGAGGCCATTTGGTCTTGTAGTTTGTGAGTAGTATCCATGGGTCTCAATAGTGATACTAAACAACATCTTTTTCTGTTACTTGTCCATCTTACCATTTTTCTCATCATCAGTACCTATATATGAGCCACCCTTCACAAAATTTTGGTCCCCAGGCTTGGGGTCCTATGTACTGTATTCTAATGGATAAAGACTTCGGTAGAAGTAAATGATTTCACTTAATCAACATGAGATTAATAGTCGCATCTAGGCATAGGAAGTGTTATTCCTCTTTTATGTAGCATAAATCTGCTATATTGTAGTATAGCATATTAATGATGAGCATACCTTTAATACTTTTGTTATTTAGGTAACATTATTTCAAGTTATCCATAATGAAGATTTGAATATATGTGTTAAACTCGATTCTTATTGTGACCTTTTTTCTGAACAATTTCCATACTACCTATAGTCAATGAATTATTATTAACAGTGGGATAGCTGGACTCTAAATTGAAGAATGTTGGCACGTGTTCAGAAATCTGGAGCAAAAAGCAGCTTCTTTGTATTTAAAACACTGTTGGTTAATGTAAATAAGGTTGGAGTATGACACCCCATATAGATGGTCTGTTGGAGATTATCATTTGTTAAGAAGATGCAACCCTTACCGATATATATATAGAAATAATTTTAATGTATTATTATTTTAGAAATGCATTCCGAATGATTACATTGGCTAGTATTCAAATCATTTTGTTGTTAGAATTGTCAGAATACTGTTAGAGTGCATGCATATTCATACAATGGGATAGAGAGACCTTCCAAAATCCTTTTTGTGTAATTAATATCTGGTGAAAAATAAATGGGATGATGAATTAGGAATACTGGGACTGACAGAAAATATGCGATGTTATGGAGAATGCATTCCCCTCTTTTGCCTGATAATGCAGCGTTTTCTGAATGTGGTGTTTTGGTCGTGGCGCAATAAAGTTTGTTATGAGAGCATCTGAGAAAAAAATAGGAAAAACTAGCGAGACTACGTAAGTTCTTTTTTCCTTGTCTGTGCCTGTGTTTGTTTATTAGATGCGTAGCATGCATTTTTTTCACATGACTCTCTACCAATCAGGTCTTTGGGTTGTTACGCTGATCATATCCGATATGAACGTGTTGCTTCGATTGGCCAATGTAGGCTGCACGCGGCAACAATGGACCTATGAGGTGATCCGATGTGGAAGGTGAATTAACCTAAACATAAAAGATCCAAAACAATTGATTGCTCAGAACTGATGATGATAGATACGGACACACTTTCCGCAACTCAGTAATGCATTACATTTTTTATTGGTTGATGTCTGTTTAAATAAACATTTACGCTAATCGGACTTTCGAGCGTTTGTTTGTTGCTGGAAGAGATTACCATATCCCGGATGGCTGCTCGGAGTGAGACTTATACTGATTCTTGGCAAGAGACAAGGGGTTTATTGCGGACGTTTTTGAATGTATATCACTGCTGGCACGTGTTATCGTAGTCATGCTTAATTGGGGAATAGTTTATGGGTCCATTTCTTTTTCCTACTTACGTTTTTCCGCTAATCTAACAAAATAGCAAGAGTTCCTCTTCCCTGTTTAATATTTAACTTTGAATCGAGCTCTCTCTGTTTGGTTTGGTTAGGTCACTTTTAGCCTAATGCTTGTGAGTTTCAAAACAATAGGGTATTGTCTACATATGTGTTTTAACGCAGTTACGCTGCATAGTCCGAATATCAAATGGGGCTATTAGAGCACTGTTACACATACGAATACTCCTCTGATGCTTGGAGTAGGCTGATCTAAACCCACTGTTTTTGCAATTTAGAAAGGGTATGCTATTTGGCTACTTTTAAAGATGGCACTGCGGTAATGTGCTCGCATTAATAGTGCAGAGACATGATAGGCACTGAATGTCTCAGGCAAAGGGTTGCTTTTTATAAGATTTGTTCATAAGTAACTTAAGATAAATATGCAGTGTAATAAAGCTGGTTTATCTGTGTGTTTTATAAAAACATTTTTTTTTAAATATATATTTTTTACGCTTGCTTTTAGAACTCGCTGATGGTCGAGTTCTGGTTTGTTCTTCTCTCTTGTTTTGAATTTAGTGACAAACGAACAGGAGACCCGATACCACGGACCATTTGAGAGACCAAATGAGACTAAGAAGGTTTAAGCTTCATCTGTCTGTGGGTCTGGGTGTAGAATGCCTGTTATGTTTTTAGACTCGGGTTTAGTCAATGTTCCAGGTGATCCAATAGAGATTTTTTACCTAACCTGATGTTTTTTGCCATAGGACCTGTTTGAGAAGAAGAACTTTTTGATTATGTTCTGTCAACTAGCCAAGACGTGGTTCTTGATTCTCCAGAAATTAGGTATTTGTCTTGGTAATAAAATGTATATATATATATGTTTTTCTGAGCATTTTCCACATATTTGGTTAAGGCTCACGGGTGTGGTAGTGTGGTTTGTTTCACTGTGTGGTTTTCTTTATATTTGGCTTTTTTTACACGTATGGTTAGGTTTTCTCTCTCGGAGGCTATGTATCTGAAATGACTCATTGTGAGATGCATTGGTTTCGGCATCAGATCATTAGATTCTGTTTTGGATAAGAAAGGCTAAGTTCTTAGCCTGAAGTGAGGTCTTTTGTCAGCCAAAAAGGGATATGCATCATGCCATATGCCCATGTTTTCTTGGGTCTATGGTCTCTCTGTCTACACCAACTTTGCACTAACTTTGTGTGTTTTACACATTGGTATGTTTGTATGTTTTTAGTTTCACCTTTTACTGCATTACACTTGCTGTTCATATGTGATGGTTGGATGAAATTAATGTATTATTATTTGCATTTTATGTATGTTATATGTGATCTTGTGGTTTTGAATTACATATGATGTATTCTTTTTTGACAGCCCTGATGAAGTCCGCATGGGCGAAACGCGTTGGCTGTATGAACGAAGAATAAAGGAAGAGTCAAGTTTTTCACATTAATTTGTGTTGTTATATTGTGCATATTATATGCTTTCTTTTCGTGCCTCTTTGTGCAATTGTTGTGTATATTCTTAATTTAAGTTCCAGGGCAGTGAACTTACAATGGAGGACACGAGTCAGACTGTAGTACAAATCAACTAGAAGTGATATAATAACAAGTGCGGTTATAATTATTTCCCTCACTGCCTTTTGTTTGCTTGTGATTATGATTTTTTGTGAATCTTTGGGAGTGTATATAAACAAGGGAATCTTGGTTTGTCAATCTTTAAATATCTATATTCATCATCATTAAAGGAGTCAAGTTTCTCACATTAATTTGTGTTGTTATATTGTGCATATTATATGCTTTCTTTTCGTGCCTCTTTGTGCAATTGTTGTGTATATTCACAAAAAATCCACCACACCACCAGGGAGACCGATCGTATCGGGAATAGGGTTTCCCACTGAAAGGATCTCGAAATTTGTTGATACCTTTTTGCAACCATATGTGACCAATTTTGCTTTCAGCATCAGAGATACCAAACACATTCTGAATATTCTTACAGATATCACTTGGGATACATCTATGACACGAATATACAACATGAACAGGGACTGTCTACACTTCGGTACTTTTTGTACAAAAGACTTGTTGAACTTCTAGAGCATTCTGAGATGCTGAATAAAATATCTCAAATGATTTAAGAACACAACGTGTTTCTGTTCAAACAAGATTGGTATCAACAGATATGCAGGACCGCAATAGGTTCTAGGTTTGTGCCGTCGTTTGTCTGCCTCTTTATGGGGAGGTTTGAGGTGGCGCATATCTTGGGCCCATTTGGGGCTAAATGGCAGGAATGCATTGTGTTTTATGGTAGATACATAGACAATTGTCTTCTCATTTGGACAGGCAGTGAAGAAGATTTACAGAGTTTCTTTGTGTATATGAACAATAATGTGTTCAATATGTAGTTTACGGTAACACACAGCCAAGAAAGAATTGTATTTCTCGATGTGGAACTATATGTGGATGATGGCAAAATTAACTCCAATATGTACAGAAATAGTACATCTTGTAATCCCATTTTACATGGTACTAGTGCTCACACAAGTGTACAAATTAATGCAATCCCATATGTTGAATTTTACAGAGCCCGTAGAAATTGGAGTAAGAATTTGGGGGCATATTACCAACAAATAGCGATATTTATCGCTAAGTAGGGTTAGCGGCAATATTTTTATCGCCGAGTATCACCGGTTTTTATCGCTGAGCTAGCTTGCTATCAGCAAGGTTTATCTCAAAAGCAATAAAAATCCAGGCGATAGCAGCGAAATGCGTGAATATCGCTGAGAATACAGCGATATTCACGCATTAGCGACGAAATGCTCTTAGCCATGTTATCCACCTCCCATTGGATAACATGGCTAAGAACTGGTCTGGGTAGGTGTTAGCATCTGTTCCATTGCTACGCCTGCCTTGCTAATAGGCGATAGCGACGTTAGCGACTGCTCTCAGCCGCTAACAGGTTGGGTACGCCCACTTTGCATGTCATTAGCGATAAATATCTCTGACATGCAAAGTGGGCCCCAAACCGCTCGCTATCGCCTACAAGCTGTCGCTAACTGCTGTTAGCAACAGCTTGTTAATAGGGCGATAGAATTATCGCCGCTTAGCAGCCGAAAACGGCCGCTAACGCGGCGATATTCGCCTATCGCCCTCCTTGGTAATATGCCCCTTGGATTTTGTAAATTGTACCTCCGATATGGAACTGAGATTTCTAGCCAGGGGATATGAAGAAAAAGTCGTACAAATATCTATTTTGGCCAGAAATGATACATTAAAGTTAAGAGATATAGAAGATACTGGAAGATCTACACCGTTGAGTTTAGTTACCAGCTACCATCCATGGTCCCACAAGATCTTCAATATATTGAAAAGATATTGGCACCTATTGACATCTGATCCCACATTACAGGCACATTTTACCAAATACCCCAGTCTCACCCTATCATAAGGGTAAGACTTTAGTGAATTTAGTCAGTCCTAGTTATTCCAAGGTGCAAGCATGTGAACAAACTTGACTACATAAACTTAATGTGCGTTCATATAGATGCGGTAACTGTAGTAAGTGTAAGTTTGCGTTGCATAGCACTTTTGATTTTCAATATAATGGTTCCAAAAAATATCAAATTAAAGAACACATTGATTGCTCCACCAAGTAGGTAGGGTATGCTATCCGGTGTAAATGTACTAAAATGTATATAGGAAGCACTATTAGATGTCTCAAAGATCGGATATCAGAGCACTTTAGGGCGCTTAGGAACTTGGACACCGGATATCCCATTGTGAACCATGCTCTTGAATGTACGGCTCAAAGCAAACAGCTAGTGTTTACATTCCATGGTATCGAATCAATACCTATTGATATCAGGGGTGGAAACCGAAAACTTAGGGTTAGGCAGTGTGAAGCACGCTGGATTCTGAAACTTCGTGCTGTGGAAGTTAGTATCAACATTGATGGCTTAATTTGTGGCTATTGGTGGTTGATGGAGATTGAAGCACAGACCTATGCAAACAAAATACGGAATAAAGCACACAAAAAAAATTGGGAAGACTAAACGTGGACTGATTTTGGTTTGATTATATGATTGTTGCTCAGGATATTGAGTCTCATCATTATATCAAACTGGAATGGCATGGTGAGCAAAAATATTATGGATTTAGGCTCAGATATCTGTACTGGGGTGAATGTATGACATTGTTCTGCATTCTGTCCATCAATTGTTCTTTTTACATTTGTCACCTTGAGTGGGCCGGGTATGCTCAGACGTGGGTCCCGTGCTCTCCATGCCACTGGACTCAAGCTATCCTGGCTGAAAAGGGGTTAAACCCTGGAACCGGTCCTAGGATGCTTTTTTCCTGTCCAGGGAGGGCCTGGCCTGGCAGTTTGGGCTGGACTATTCTCATTGGTCACAGAGTCAAGAATGATTTCCATATGGCTGGGTTCAAACTGGAATGGCATGGTGAGCAAAAATGATAGATTTAGGCCCAGATCTCTGTACTGCGGTGAATATATGACATTGTTTTGCATTCTGTCCATCAATTGTTCTTTTTGCATTTGTCACCCGAGTGGGACAGGTGTGCTCAGACATGGGTCCTGTGCTCTCCATGCCACTGGGCTCAAGCTATCCTGGTTAAAGAGGGGTGAAACTCTGAAACCGGTCCTGGGATGCTTCTTTCCAGTCCAGGGAGGACCTTGCCTGGCAGTTCGGGCTGGTCTGTTATCATTGGGCGCAGGGTAAAGACTGATTTACATATGGCTGGGTTCAAACTTGAATGGCATGGTGAGCAAATAAACCATGGATTTACATTCACTCTGTACTGGAGTGAATGTATGACATTGTTCTGCATACTGTCCATCAATTGTTCTTTTATCATTTATTCATGGAACATATCAAGGGGGCAAAGCACAGTATTGTCTATGGAAATAAGCAGTTGTATGTCCTGTGTATAATACATAAAATTCACCCCATAAAATCTAATCAGCTGCACCAGATAATGAATATAGAGGTTAATAGGGGGTGGGACTCAGTGTGAAGCATCGAGGAACACCTGGACACAATGCCTCAAACTTTAATTCGAGAGGAGAGAGATGAACAGCTTGCCATTCACTCTCTAGATATAATCTGCACCTTTACAAAGCAAAGTCGGGAATGCCCGCCTCAGCCAGTGCTGACTGCAATATGGTCTGAGATACTGTATCAAATGCGGTAAAAAGCTTGAGAAAATCCAAGAGCTATCAATTGGCTCTTATCTGTCGAAATTCTTAAGTCATCATGGATGGAAACTCGGGCTGTTTCAATTCCATGGGTAGGACTAAGTCCTGTTTGAGCAGGGTATAATATTTGAGGCTGATCAACAAATCCTGATATCTTTCTATCAACATATGTTAACAGGATTTTGTTGGAAAAAGCAAGAAAGATATTGAATGATAGCTGATTAGTTTGGATGGATTGGCATTGTTTTTTTCAATAAAGGCCATGTTCCACTCATATAGTACTAAAGCACTCGGTCAAGCTCTATCGCAAATTTCAAAGAGTGGCTTGGCCAAGGAGGAAGCTACACCTTTCCAATCGCTGGGCACATGTGGATCCCAAAACGAGCCTGAGGAGATCGAACTGGTTAAATCCATGAACACATCAGAGTTTAGAAGATCAAAGTGCAAAAGTATAGGGTATTCAATAGTGCCAGCTTCAGTCCCAAGACTTCACAATCTATCTATAGCTACTAAAGATATTTATATGTGTGGAAAACTTCAAAATGTTGTAAATTGCATCATAAAGTTGCTGAGTGTGCTCAAATGACTACCTTGTGAAGAGGCGAGAGGACAGAGAGTAAACTATGGAAAGGATGTTCTTTGAATGATTGCATACCGGGATTTTGTTGGAAAAAAAGTCTGCCTTAGTTAATAAAACCAGCTTTTTAAAATCCTTAAGGCCGACTTCAGCTGAGGTTTGGATTCAAGGGTGTAATGTGTACTACAAATCTTTTCAATCATTTTACAGCCAATTCTGGCTTCTTTCAGGGAGATGGTATACCACAAAGCAGAAGGACAAGCACAATTGTACAAAGAATCCTTAAGCTGTAGAACCATACTAGTGCAGTGTTACCTCAAGGACAAACAAGAGTATGTACTTTTAGTTATCTTCAAAATTCAAGCCTTACATTGCCCCACACTCTTAAAAAAAAATGATCTATCCAAACTTGAAGAACAATTTTCGTACAGGACACCAGGAACTCTGGGGCACAACTTATTAAGTCCAGCATGTGGCAGTCCTTTTGGTTGGACACTGTGCCTTCTTGGGTGAGACTCAATGCTGCAAGAGCACTAATGAGATATGTTGCCTGCCTATGTTTGGGAAATTCTGCCTATGCTGTATCCCCACCAGAGAAGAAAATTGAAGGAGGCCAATCCTGGCCTGTCCAGTGGTTAATATTTTCTCAACTACAATGCCCATGTACCACCCATGGAATGGCCCCTTGACGTAAAGTAGCACAAGGCACAACATTGCATTACCTTACAGCTCCGTCTAAGCCCTCGGGTACCTGTAGGCAGGTGTGATCAAATCCCATTAGGCCTATGATTCTTTTACATGACTTCAAGGAATGACCACTGAAAAATAGGCACTGGTGTTTTCATCATGTGCCTTCTTGCACACCTGGGTTGTACAGTTCTGAGAGTGCTTTTATTAATTAGAAATTAATGTTTATTTACCTGTGTTTAGGTTGGTATAACTAGCTCATAACTTTACATTACTAGGCCTTAGTCTGCTTGCATTGACATCCATTTTAAAAGCATTGTAGAAAACGTGGCTTATAAAATTGTATGAAGTTGTTTCTTACGAGCAATTTTCCCTTCTTTGTATGTCCTTTTCATGAAATAGACTAGATTAGGGAGCGTTTGAGCTGATTTTTTCCCCTTGCCTGCACCTTGCTTGCACCTGAGGAGCCCAGAGGACTTTAAAGCGCAGGGGGAACCCGCTGTAGCCGCGTCGTCTTCGCGCCAGCCGGCGCATAAAAGCTGCCTTCAGCCCCCGCAGCGCGGGAGCGTTTGAGTTGCTTTTTTACCCTTGCCTGCACCTGAGGAGCCCAGAGGACTTTAAAGCCCAGGGGGAACCGTCATCTTCGTGCCAGCCGGCGCACAAAAGCTGCCTTCAGCTCCCGCAGCTTGGGACACGCCCGGGCAAAGCCCGGGCCAAGGGCGTGCCCGTCTGCGCCCATCAGAGCACAGAGGAGGCGGGGCTGAGTCACACCATTTACAACCGAACTGTAAGACTGTTCTTTATACATAATATTCTGTTTAAGTATTGTTAATAAGCTATAATTGTGTACCCTGGCAGGCCGTGGTTTTGCAAATATGAGTAAACGGAAGTTGGGTGGTGGGGTCGCAGGTACCCTCAACGCTTTAGGAAGGGCAGAATCCGCATTGATGCACGAAATTCAACAGGAAAACCTACTAAGTGCATCTATGGTTACCACCAGGTGAAAGAAGCTTAATGGGGGCACGGATGGTGAACTGCCACTAAAAAAAAGGAAAGGTCTCGGACCAGAAAAGCCTAATCCGCCAGCCCCTAGAACAGCCAAACGTAAGGTAGCTACCACCAGTAAAATAGGTGTCCTCCAACCTGCAGCAAAGTCTATCAATAGCACTGCAGACTATGTCACCAGTTCAGCCCACCTAGTTCATGCATCCCCGCAGCTCAACTTAGATTAATTATGCTCACTGATAGGAGTGAAAATGTCAGCTATGATCGACCCTTTACTTAAAAAATTGATCTCAGTCGATGATAGACTAAAGAAGATAGAACAGGGTATCTTCGGCACACACCAAATAAATCAAATAAACCCTATCCACTCTAATGTACAGGAGAATGGTGGATTCTCATTTGCATAACGCAAATGAGAATCCTGGTCAATGTTTGCAACAAGCCAGCTTCCATTGTGACAGCCACATGTTCTGAGCCCAACCGTTCTATTAATTTAACCAATGGTACATCTACGAAGATGAAGCCGCAAGGGGAGAGTGGCACTAGGAGTAGGCCCATAGAGATAACTGAAGCAAGTGACATGAATTATCACAATTCCTTGCACCTTCCACCTGAGGCCACTCCATACACAGTGGTACTTGCTGACATCCCAAACCTCCCACCTGGCGCTCGGGAACACTGGTCGACGCTAAGAAATAAGGCTCTATATTTGTTGGTCAACAGGACAGGGATAAGAAATCATCTGTTTTCCGAGTTTAAAATGGTACGTAGAATCCATTGGATTGGGAAGTCATGCAAGTCCCTATCAGGTGACTGCATGGTCATTAGTTTCAGATCACCATCATTGGTTCAACGTATACTGGAAATGGATGGGCACTATTTTACCGAAGCAGACGATATAAAAATATTTCCATTAGGTTTTTTCTACAAACCACAAAGTACATCTAGGTTCAATGAGTGGCGGGGACCCAGAAAGGTAGTTAATCAATTTGATTTTCCATTACATACAAGCAACTGATTTGAAATCCTCACCTCTTTCGAAGAAGTCGATTGACTGGGAATAACTAACATCTCGCCACAACTAGTTTTAAAGGAACACATGGGTGAAGAAGAGGTCGACATGAGTTCGGGTCCTTCCACCTCAGTTGTGCTGTCTAAATTGGAGGAAGCCTTTCAAGGTTGCCAGTTTTGCAGTTCCATTAGTGCAGATGTGGGGTGCTCACCCCCATTGAAAATTAGTCCTGGTGGCTTGGCGAATACAAGTACGCAAAGATCAGTAGTATGTCCCCATAGTATAACTAGCATTCCTAGCCAGGGTTTACTGGAACAAGACCTGGTATATGATGTCGAGGTAACCAGTGGTCATGATAATTTTAGTAAAGGTCCTTTAAAAACCCACACGACCATGGCTTCCTAGAACATCACAGGGTTATCATCAAAAACCACGTCTACAGACTGGACATCATTTATTGATGGTTTTGATGTTTGGTTGTTCCAGGAGACCTGGTCCCTGGATAGAGTCTATTATCATGGCTTTCTAAATTTTTCAAAGGCTGCAATGGGAGGACAGAGAGGGTAGGTTGACCTGCTGGGTCAGACAGCAGGAGGGAATAAGGGTAGATGAAATATCGATAAACAGAACTGATATTATGGCCATACAAGTCCGATCAACCAAAGGTCTTGACATAATGATTATTAATGTTTATTCACGTGGGCAGCCGGGAGGTAGGGGATCCTGTGTGGTTACTACTTTTGATCGCTATTTTGATAACGTACAGGGTATCAGTAATTTGAACATAGCAGGAGATTTTATTTGTAGTTTCGAACCCCTGGACTAGGAGAATGGAAAACTTAGTGAAGAGGAGGACGCACAATGGAACATCAATCCCCCAACTAGAATTAGGTCCCATTAAAAAATGGACAGAGGCTGCATACCAACTAAAGGGCTTTTGTCTAGAAAACGGTCTGAGGGCAGCAAATGGGAGGACGCAGTTAGATAGGCAGGGTGCAAATACTTTTGACAACAGATTAAGAAGTAGCTGGATAGACTATATTCTTATTAATTCCTCTGAGGAACATCATCAAACTATTGGATTGGCCACAAGCGTAGTCTGTTGCCGGCCGCGTCCCATCAGAGTGATTTCCGCGGCTCGTCAGGAAGGTGTGTCGACGTGGGTGGGCGGAGAAGGTGAGGCGGCGGGAGCGCGGTGTGTGCGAGACGCGGCGTTCGAGAGCCGGGAAGACCGGGAGCCGGGTGCTGCGGGGGCTGCAGGGGCAGGGGCATTGGGCAGCTGAACGTCTGCACGTCCACAACCCCAGGAGATTCGGGAACTCGGGGAGTTGAAGACCTGCTGTATCGCGGTAAGGTGGAAGCGCTAATTAGCACACGAAAGGGGTGAGAGGCGCGGGGGTGCAGGGGCTGTCCGGGAGGCAGATATCGTTTCCCGTCGTTGACGGGTCTTGGTGTGTAGGCGCCTGGCGGCTCTCTATCACGCGCCCCCCCTCAACCACACGAAGTTGCTTGGCGCAAAGAGCCCCTCGCGCACAGATCTCCCCCGAGTTCTCCCGTTTATTGTACTCCTTGTGGCTTAGCGCTCCCACAGGGCTCTCAGCCGTGACTTTACCACCCGCGCCCTTAGTCTCAGCTATCCCCCACCTCCTCGCTCACCACCCAGGACAGCTGCAGGGGATCACTAGTTTTGGGGCTGCTCCCCCTGCTCTCCACCCCGGAGCCCGCCCGGGTCCCGACCATCTCGGCCAGGCTCTGCCAGCTCCACCGCAATTACCCCCTCTAAGCGTGCTTGGCGCTTCGAGATCACACTGCGCTGCTTTCCTCAGGCTCTAGCTTGAATTGGAGGGGTGAGGCGACGGCTGGTGGGGTCAAGGCTGGGTGGGGTCGGGGGGCCTAGGGTGGGCTGGATTAGGTGAGCAGGGGGGTGCCACTAGCTATTCATAAACATAGCTATGATTGCACAGACATAACGCACGGTGGCTAGACTTTAATAAGAAAACCACGCTGAAAAAAGAAAAACCTACTGTGAGTGACCGTAAGCTCGGCCCAGTTCATTCGTGCCCTGGGCCGTGAGTACCCAGAGGAGTCTGATCACACCCTAATTACATCGTGGAATATGAGGTCCGGAAAAGTCAGGAAATATACGGCGCCAGTCAAGCGAAAGAAACCCAATCACTCTGAAGCCACCGAGGCATCAAACGAGGCCAACCATAGACCAAAACCCTTAAGCCTTCGGGACTATTTTAGAAGAACGCCAGCAAAAACCGCCACATTGTCACAATCAGACCCTCAAACTCTGGAGGTGACCACATCCACACCTATAACCCCGGCTCAATCTGGGCTGACCCAATTGGCTTCCCTGCAATATTGGGCATTTGAAACCAAAAAGGCGACGGAACCACCTGAAGTCTACGTCTTTGGATCTACCCATAACAATCTCTTGAGGAAGCAGGAAAAAGACGAAACCTCTATTGCTAACAGCAAAAACTCTCAACATACTCATTTCACCCAGGGCAACTCTTCCTCACCCCCAGCAGAGGACAAAGGATCATCTCACCTATCGCAAACTCAGCCGGAAGGTACCCTGTGCACAACAAGGGCCTGCTTAGTTCCAACACAGCCTCCTAATATCCGTCTGGTGATCCCAATGGAGCCCTCACTGGTTTTGCACCAACAAACAACGACGGCGCAAATACACAAGGAAGACAACTTTGTGCCACTCAATAGTAGCCAACCACCCTCAGCATCACCAACCTCAATCACTCCTATTGCGTCACCAGTATTAAGCCCCCTGCACATGATATTTTCGCCACCTGGATTAACAAAGGTCTCACTGCAAAACCAGCCAGAACTGCCCGAACCGAATGATCAGCTCATCTCAGACTTATCTCTTTTTTTCAAGACTAATCAAAACTCTCCCAGGCACATCCCAAATGATAAGTCTAACCTCGAAGAACACACAGCAACCAGCGCTTGGCCGCAACTCCTCCAGACTCTACAACAAACTGTTAACGCACTAAATTACCATTCGGTAAAACTGGAGGTGCAGGTGGATTTATTAAACACCCTGGCTTTATTTACGTCCGGGATCGACAGCAAACTGGATAAACTAAACAATTTAATCTTAAGGGCACAAGCATCTGCAAAACTCTCCCAACCAGTCTGCTGCTGCTCCCCAATTATAGACTCTCTCTCCCTGCTCCCAGAATGCCTGTCTACTGTCATAAGGGAAGTGAAGCTGATGAGGGGAGGAAACGTTAATACTACACCTCCTTCACCTTCACAGCAAGAACAACACCTCACCCGAGACGGCCAGAGCCACCACGGCCAACCACAACCAAAATTGACAGACGACAATGGTCCGTCATGTACCTTAATTGGGCCTACAATTGGCCCAGACCAAGCTGTGACCGAGCCAAAAGCTAGTCCAGCGCCTCAGACCGCCCCAACAGTGGAAGTTCCCCCACCGCTCCCCCCAGCATGCAGTAAGAGAGAGCGCAAACGCCAGCGTAAAAAAAGAAACAAACTCAGGGAAAGCACCAACGTGGTCCACCAGAAACTCTTCCCTCTTTTTCTAAAAACAGAAAATAAAAAATCTCTCACTACAACTAGTGCACTATCGCCCACGACAAATAATAATGGAGATCCCTCAGTGACAGCCACCCAACAACAAGCGAGGAGTCGCCAGGATCAAAGCATTGCAAATCCAGACTCAGAAACTGACAACCTTGGCGTACCTACAGTAAGCATAACGACGACCTCCGATAAAACAAGTGTAACTGGGCCCATAATGACAACAGGGAAACCCAAAGCTCAAATGGCTTCAATCTCATCCGCTTCGGACAATGTAACCCCAAGACCAAACTTCTCTAAAACCATTTGCAATAATTTAATAACCCCGACTAGTTACAGCCCATCGTTGAAAATGGCCCCTCAAAGACTGACACAACAGATATGCGAAACCAAACGAGTCACACTACCCGAAAAACTGGACAATCTGCCTCCAAATGCATCGGACGGGAGAAAAAACGACCCACCGCGCCACCAGATCCTACTGGTTCCTGAATATGAATCCAAGGGTCGGCATGACATTCTTAACAGATCGAATCTGATAAAACTCGTGGAAGGTATCCCAGGGCTTGCGGCGCTGTCAACGGACAGCATAGATTCCATCAAATTCCTCCCTCCCAGAGGCAATCAACCGTCTGAGGCCACTGTGGTGACCTTTAAATCGGCCAGTTGGGTAGGAGCTTTTTTGGAACACAAGTCCATCCTGCGAAACTGGGGAATTAGAGTGTACCTATATCTCACGCCAGGGTACCCAACCTCCCTGCTCACCAGATTAACGCCACCCAGACAACCGACCGCCTCCAAACCGACAGGACCAGAAGCTCACTTCAAACCATTTAAAAAGGAAGGCACCCAGGTTGACTCAAGCCAAGGCTGGGGGTGGCTGCCAGCGCTCCTGTCCTCAAAAAATGCAAACTGACCATCCGTGGCCGGGAAGCAGGAGGATAAATATAAACTCCCCGGAAAACCACACCCAGTAGCAGAATCACAGGTAAAAAAAGACAACAGACAGGGGCCGTCGCTATTTTCATTGTGCTCATGGAACATCAGTGGGCTCCATCAAAAAACCTCTAACAATGACACTCTGACCTTCCTATGTAAACACGAAGCAATCACACTACAGGAAACCTGGGCCACAGAGGGCCGCCCCATTGCAGGCTACATTGAATTTCGGACGCTGGCACTAAGGGACAGCCATTACGGTCACCCTAAAGGCGGTCTGTCCACATATATTTCCAACAACCTAAAAGGCACATTCAATCACCTTCCATTTAAAGAAAACTGGCTACTAGGGGTCAAAATCAATCCGTGGAGGAAGCAGCGTCCACTCTACCTCATAAATGTTTACATCAACCCCAGTACTCGAACCAAAAAAGACCACCTGGCCCGTCTAAGTGAAATCATGAACGATCTTGCCACAGAACATCCCAACTCGGATCGTATTGTGACGGGGGACTTCAATACCAACTTATTTCAGGGGAAAGCCGCAGACATGGAAGGGCCTGCTCTGACTAACATCATCGAGGCCATGACCCAAACTAAACCTTTGAATCAAGCTCCCAATAAACTGGGTGAGCTTTCCGTGATGAGATTTTACAATGCAGGCTACCTGGTTATGAACGGAAGGTCAACCGGTGACACCCCCCCAAATTGGACCTGGTCTAATGGAAGCAAAAAATCATATTTAGATTTCACCATCAGTAACTCAGAACTATTATTTAACCTGGACTGTTTCAGCATCCATCCACGGTCAGAAAGTGACCACAGGCCACAGGTCATCACCTTTAACACAAAGATAGAATTTCACAATACGGCGCCCGCAACCTACAAGGGAATATATACTGAAAATCTAAAGCGTCTCAAATGGAGCGAGAACAACAGCAAGAACATCCTAACAATAAGCAAGGACTTTATCAAAGGTAGATCTGGAGAAGACGCCAACCCAACAGTGAAATGGTCGCTGCTCTGCTCTCATCTGATTAACAGTCTTCCAGCGACAGTGCAGGGCTTAAGCCGCACTCCATCAGCCGAGTTCACAGTTTCCACCGACACAAAGACTCTAAAGAAAACGAGAAATAACGCCCTAAGGTTATACTTAAAATTTCCAGGGAACAGCGTCTACCACATAACCTACCAACAAGCCCAAAAAGCGTTCAAGAGGGCAATTATCCAAGAAAAAAGGGCGAAGGAATCTCAATACTGGGTCGAATTGGTGTGGGAGAGCAAGAAAAAAAACTCGAGGAAATTTTGGGCACTCGTGAACCGCACCAATCAAAACCTGACAAACTCAGGCTCAGCAAATATCCAGGAAGCGGAATGGGCAACATATCTAATGGTCCACTTTCAGGTTCAAGATCATTCGGGCCACTCTGGACCATTCAGTGCATATGGCACTTGTGCTAGCGTAACATCGAGCACCCCTTCAGCCCCAGCACAAGAGCCCACTGTGGAATATGTATTACCTGAAGAAAGAGTCATCAAAGCAGTGACAAAAGGGAGACAAGACGGAGCACCAGGCCCGAACGGCCTCCCACAGAGGCTGTTTAGTTCAGACATTCCCTTCTGGTCTTCGGAGCTAACGGCCCTATTTAATTACACCCTGAGGACAGCAACAATCCCGGACTCATGGCGTGGCGCAATCATCCACCCTATTCACAAAACTGGATCTCGCGCTGCCCCTAAAAACTACAGACTAATTGCCCTGCTAGACATAGAGGCGAAACACTATGCCGGGCTTATTCTGGAGGACCTTGGGCAATGGGTAAAGGACCACAACCTGATTCCACTGAACCAAACTGAGTTTGTTGCCAACTCGGGAACCACGACAAACTTATTAGCAGTTTCCACCATCATCGACAAAGCCTTTTTAACATCTAGGACATTATTTTGCTGCTTCGTCGACTTTAAAGCTGCATTTGACAGAGTTCCCAGGGCGCTACTCTGGGAAAAATTGAGGCGGTGGGGAATTCCAGACAAAATCCTAAACCCCATTATCCAACTGCACACTAATACCTGGGTTCGAGTGAAGCTAGGGTCCGGCACGCATCTCTCGCGAAAAATCATGACCTCAAGAGGAGTTAAGCAGGGATGCGTGCTGGCCCCCCTTCTCTTCAATCTTTTCATAGCAGACCTGTCAAGCACCCTAGATAAAGTAAACAGCCACCCGCCCAAAGTAGGAGGCACGGCATTATGTAACCTTTTATATGCCGATGATCTGGCCTTGTTCAGCCTCACAAGGGTAGGGTTACAAAGGCTCCTTGACTCACTGATGCAATACACGACGATTAATCAACTAGAAGTCAACATGAAAAAGACCCTGATCGTCCCCTTTGGCAAGAAACGTTATGGAGGTGGCGGCTGGTCTCTAAATAAAACAAGCCTTAGTACTGGCCAATCATACAAATACCTAGGCGTCCACTTGGACTCCAGAGGTAATTTTGTAAAGCAGAGTAACGTGATTGCAGCCAAATCCTCAGCACTAATGGTATCATTGTCCAAGCTGTCGGTGAAACTCTCGGGCCCAACCCTTTTCCCTCTATTAGAAGTCCTAAGAGCAAAGATCGGCCCCACATTATCATATGGTATAGAGACCTTCAAAGGTAAAATGAACACTGTCTTAAATAAATACACAACAAAAATTTACAAAAAAGTACTCCATCTTCCAAGCTCTGCATCCCCAGCACAGATTAGATTAGAGTTAGGGCTAACAAATTATGATTCCCAGAACCTTGGTACATATCTCAAGCTCTGCCACAAACTAAGACAGGCCAAATCTGGCACACTAGAATTTCTAGTCTGGAAAGAAATTTATGAGAGTAACCCAGGAGGATCATTTGGCTGTCTCCTGAAGGATTATATACACCAGATGTCAGCCGCTGATCTCTGGGCCCTAAATCCCAGCCAGTGTGCCTTTAAAAATGCAATTAAAAAATGTGTGAGATCGATATCTCTCGCTACAGATAAAGCCCTCCTCACGAAACGCAGCCATTCTTGGGCAGTAGTAAACTCCTACAAACAAGTATCCGCAGCTAAGTATTTATCCACCACTTTTTCACTCCATTTAAAACGCTGCTTTATCGCCCTAAGAATGGGGGATTGGCGCTTTCTTCAAAATCTACCCATCTGGCGCCGCACAGAGGGAGGCAAAACCTGTAGAGGATGTGGGTTAGCGATAGAATCAATTATCCACGTGGTCTGTATCTGCCCCACCTTTAATTCTCAACGCAGGCGCATGCTTAGGTTAGAATGGAACAGGTTGGGGGTCCGGACCTGCAGGCATGCCATCATTGCCGCTTTGTGCACGGACAATACTGTTTTAAATATAAAAATTGCCAAATTTATTCAACAAGCGTATCGCTACCTTAACATCAAGAAAACTGCCACGGCATTGCCACTGGCCCTTCAGTCTAATTAATGTTCTGTAACAGAATTCCCACTGACCAGGGGGCTATTAACACAAATCGAAACTCTGTCGTACGTTCCCTCTACGGTTTGATTTTGCAATTGAATACGATGGGAGATGTTTGTGACACGCCAGGTCACCTTTTATAAAACAGCTTAAATTCTTACTCATTTAATTTATTATTATTTTTTTTTTTGAATTCTTTTTAATGCTATTTATGTCTGTACGGGTTTCCCTTTTAAATCTTTTTTCTCACAAAACTGTACATAATGTGACTTGGGAAAAACTTTCAAAGATAGTGTTCTATATCTAAATAAAGACACTGGATGTTGAGCTGGCGGGAAAAGAGCTGGGAGCTAGGTGGATTTTAACATAGCCAGCTGAATTTTTCTACTCTTTCAATCATTTTTTATTTTTAAAACTGTACACAATGTGATTTGTGCAATCTTTTAAAGATATGTTTTATATCTAAATAAAGGAATTATTATTATTATTATATTCTTATTAAGGTAGCATTTTGGTCATCTGTCTTAGAAATGGATGTCCAGAAGAGGACCGAAAGCAACCACAATCCCCTGGTTTTAAAACTACATGACAAAAGTTTTTGCTATTCAAACATCAGGCAAGTTGAGTATAGTACAGAAGAGGTCACACTAACTACCGATATGAGGAGAGTTCAGTGGAAAAGGATTGCAAATAACGAGGGAGAATTGGCACAGATGAGGGACTTGGTAATGGGCTCAATGACCAAACTACTTGACTATGATTCACAGAAGGATGCTAATCTCATTATTCTCCATGTCCACAAAGAGTAATTGAAGAATCTAAAAAAGTTTTTTATTAAAAGAAGTATCCCTAGGAAGAATAGGAGTGTAATGGCAGGTTCGTGGTACAACATCTCATGTAGAAATGCTTACAAAATGTTATCTAGGGCCATTAGATCCAAAGTTTTGGGTAACATTAGAAAGACCCGAGCAAGCTATAAGAAAGTGCAGTTGCTAGCGAAGAAGGAATAGGACGAAGACCGATGGCATGAATTGCTGTTGGCATGTAGAGGGCGGAATATGACACAATTTTGGCAATTAGTCAAATGGGGTAGTGGTGAACTGAAGCAAATACCGAACCACCACGTTGCCCCAGTACAGTGGGCTGCACATTATGAGGCGCAGTTTCAGTCCTCTAATTGTAATGAAGAGATCCCCAATTGCCACTACCTACTGAACCCCTGTGCTTTACTAGCTCGTAGGTTGAGTCTGTGTTAAAACTAATTACGAGAGGCAGGGCCCCTGGTCCTGATTGCATAACCGCAGATTTGTTTGTTAAGGAAAAAGAGTTTTGGATACCTCATATAAAGTTACTGGCGAATGCCATAGTCAGTGGTGCCCCGATTCCTGATACCCGGTCAGGTCCTGAAATCCTACCCATGTACAAGAAGGGTGATCTCTCACAACCAGGAAATTACATGCCAATTAGCCTGATATATTCTATTCAGAAGATTGTAGCCAGATTAGTACTTGGCAGAATCCAGGCCTGGATAGTTGAAACATACATCCTAACACCATTACAGGCTGGGTTTCGGCCACACACAAGTACCCTTCACCAGGTCTTTAGGTTTGTGCTAATATACAGTTGGGTGGTTATCATGGGAGGGGGCACAATCTATGCAGCTTTTGTGGATCTAAAATCCTAATTTGACCTTGTCCCCGTGTGAAAATGTGGAGTACTTTGGTGGAAATGGGGATGCCTCCGAAATTGGTGGCCATTTTAGTAAAACTACAAGACTCAACCTATGCACAGGTCCACTGGGGTAAGCTGGGGGAAGTTACAGAGAGGTTTCCGGTGTCCAAGGGGGTACGTCAAGGGTGTGTACTAGGCCCCACTCTGTTTTTTCTATTCATAAACAGGGTGGTTCAATATTCTATTGACCACACCACTGATGCTCCAATATTAGCAGATATGAAAATACCCCTGCTCATGTTTGCAGACGACACCCTATCTAAAACAAGACAGGGGATGCAGGCCGCTCTGTCATGGTTTGAGGTGTTTTGCCGCGACCATGAGCTAAGGGTTAATGTGGAGAAAACAAAGTTCATGGTGCTTCATAAATCCAAAGCCATCACTGGGAGAGTATACATGAATAATGTGCTTTTGGACAAGACTGACGTATTCATCTATTTGGGTATTACACTAAGTAGAAAGTTAAGCTGGAAACCCCAAATTGACATGTTGGCCCTAAAACATGTGCAATTAGCAGGTGCTCTGGTTAAAGAGCATAAGCTTTCCCAAACTAACCCTATTGCCCCCGTTTTGCAAATATATCATTCAAAAATTTGCCCTGCAATAATATACAGTGCTGAATTGTGGGGCTTTGATCATTTAACCCCCCTCGCACTAGCACAAACCAAGTTTGCTAGAAGATTGGTTGACCTCCGGGAATCCTCCCCTCTAATGCCTCTTTTTTTTAGATCTGGGCTGCCACAATATCGAGGATGCAGCACGTTTTAGACCACTTGCATTCTGGAGGCGACTTTGGACTACCCCTGAGCTTTCTCTATACGCCAAGGCTTTACTAGAAGTAAGGAGGCTGGGGCGACTACATGAGATCCCATGGCTGAATAATATTAAAATCATGTTGTCCGACACAGGGATGAGCATCCTGTGGGAGGACCCAGATGTTACGGCATTTCCCCTTAAGAAGATCTACAAGGCAGCTTACTGGGATATGGTTAAAATTAAGAAGTTCTCATCCATTACAAGGCTGACATTGTCTAGGGAATTCCTAGAAGTAAAAGATGAGGTTAAATTTGGAGCCTATTGTGTCCTCATTTCTAGGTCACTTGATCGGAAACCTTACCATCCTTTCAGACTAGGTTCTCTACCAGTAAGAGCGTTTACAAGCAGATGGCTCTCATCAGTATGTGATAAATGTATCTTTTGCCATGTCCATATTGAGACCATAGCCCACATTTTATTTGTCTGTCCAGCTTACCATCTTCCTAGGACAAAATGGCTCAAACCTGTTTGTATGGTCTTGGGTATAAGGACCGCAAAGGAAGCTTTAAGGATTCTTAGGTCAGATACCATGGACCTTATTGTAATTGGTATAGCAACATTTTTGAGTTGGGCGTGGGCCATTCGAGCCAAGCAAATGGGGTAGAGTAACCTTTACTGCAAAGAGGGACCATATACTAATCTCAAAACTTTTTAATTTTCTGCTGAAATTGGATCTTTGTAAAAATGGTGGTATCCTGGTTCTAGCCTATGTGATATAATTGTTGAATGTCATGTTACATCTTAATAACTAATGTTAGTATTGACTATGTATAATCATGTGTTTTAATAATGGATATATATTTATTGACTATTTTATGAAGAACTATGATCATTGTTGGTTTTATTGTTTAATGTTCATTGGAAAAATGCTAAGAGATGATATATCTTTTTATATATTTTTAATACTGAGTTATCCTGTCTTTCATGATTGAATAATCGAAATAAAGACCATATTGAAATTAATTGAATTGACTACATTGGATTTGATTTTGCTGTGTTGTGTTTTTGTACTGAAAAAAATGTATTTACGTGTGTGTCTTAGGTGGAAGTCTTGCCAGTATGTTTTTCAATGTTGCAATATTTAAGGCCTTTTGCCTTGGCCTGTTCAATGCTTTATTTACTTTGCAATGTCACTATTAAGTGTTGAAAATCTATTTCCTTCTTATTATCTATGCAAAATAGTCATTACCCAATGTTATTTATTTATGTATCTTGTTGTTACGAAAAGTATTTTGTTGTCACTATTGCTCCATTTCCCACCATGTTGAGTATGTGTTTTTTCACTGTATGAGACCTATAAAAATGTGCCATTTCAGATATTTCAGCCACACTTTCTTCTTGCTTTCTTGAAGGCAGACTCATTGGGGCTATTACCAACAACTAGCGATAATCATCGCTATGTTGGCTTAGCGGCAAAATTTTTATCGCCGAGCTGTGGCGATTTTTATCGCTTAGGAACCTTGCTATTATCAAGGTTTATCTCCTAAGCGATAAGAATCGGCCGAAATGCATGAATATCGCTGAAAAGTCAGCGATATTCATGCATTACCGAGCTAATGCTCTTAGCCATGTTATCCACCTACCATTGGATAACATGGCTAAGAACTGCTCTGGGGCAGGTGTTAGCTTTTGGAGATATTTGCGCTTAGCGCAAATATCTCCAAAAGTTGGTAATAGGAGATAGCGATGTTAGCGACTGTTTTCAGTCGCTAACATCTTGGCACGCCCACTTTGCATGTCATTAGTGATAAATTTCACTGACATGCAAAGTGGGGCCCAAGATGGTAGCTATCTCCTACCAGCTGTCGCTAACTGGTGTTAGCGACAGCTAGGTAATAGGGAGATAATTTTATCTCCGCCTTCTTGGCTTTTAAAGCCAAAAAGCGGAGATAAACCCCCTTGATAATATGCCCCCTTGTTAGTAAGTTTGCAAATGTACACTTACAAACTTTCCCTGCCTTTCGTACCGAGAGGTCTCCTTGTTAGACTGTTATCTTAGTTTGTGCTCTTACTTTGTTGAAGGCAGTCTCCACGTTAGACTATCTGCTTATTTATAATTTGAATCTCCCTTGATATAGGAATTTAGTAAATTTATGCTAGGGCTTTGCTAAACTATTATTTGTGTCTGGCTAATTCCTTTATGCTGACCTCTCACAATTATCTTTATTTTGATGTGTTACTGGTAATGATTCAAATCTGGCTGACTACCTTTTGCATTTTGCAATGATTCTTAAGTTTTGAACAACCCTTTTTGGTTTTGATTTACAATATTGTCTGGCAATTTCTTTATTTTCACAGGAGCCCTCCTCCTTTGGGATTAACACACCCCAATACTTTACATTGGATCTTTACATTTGTTAGTGAAAAGAGTCGACAAAATTAAACATTTCTATTGCCCAGTGATTCATGTACAATCCCAAGTTTCCTGTCTGGCTTTTCGGTAGGGGTATTTTTAAGCGTGCGTGTAGACACTGGACTACGCCCCTTGTGACACCATATCAAAACCTCATCTCACACGCTTACGCACAAAAACACACACAGACCATACAAACAAACGTAAATTGGCCATCTACATAAAATACACAGACGTACACATAATAAAATATGGGATACACAGAGGCATATACCAACTCATATAGGCAAAATACTTAAATAATGATACACAAAGACACCCACACACAACCATGAGTATATAAAAACATCCAAGCACATATTGAAACATGGAAACACAAAGAAACAGAATCCGAAATACACATTACACGCACACGCGCACACACGCACTGGAACATACATCTAAACATAAAAAGATATTGAAATGCGTGAACACAAACAGAATCTTATACACATATGCACACACAACTGCACAAACAAAAACTGAGTCAAAAGCAAATGGTCAGATCTATACATCCAAAGAAACTGTTACAAATTACACATATGTTCTAACACAAAGATGCAAACACACATTGACAAATGGGCACGCAGATGCAAATACATACAGAAACACCCAAAAAACGCAAACACTAAAAATTGTACACTGGAATGCACAATTAAAATCAAATACAAAGAATACATGCAAATATTAAAACATGCACAGATTGCATTTGCTTTTGCAGATTAACAAATACACATGTCTTCATATTCACTACAATGCAAAGAAACACATATGTGTATACATGGTCGAACTCACCTATAAGGAAATCAGACAGTGCCCGAAGCGCTGGTCTGACATGTCAGTTTGTGGGACCTTTTTGGCTGTTTGTGTGCCTCTTTTAAAGTCTGTTGGGCAGTTTTTTCTGTTTATTTCCCTGATATTAAAACAAACATTGCTGGCAACAAGCTGAAATCCATGCAGTCTTCCATAGCTTGCAAACCACTTACATAGCGTGTCTTTGCCGCAAGATAGAGTTGCAACACTTCTCACTTCGCCCTTCTTACGACAGCATGCATGCGCTGTTATCACTGGACAGCGCTCCATGATGCAAGTAAGGACAGATACATCAGGAATCCTGACATATCTGCCTGCGCTAAAGTCACGCATTGCTGCAGTCGTGTCACAACCATGACGCAACTCCAGCAATGCATGAGGACAGCCTATTCCAGTGGCACTGCCTCACCCTCACGCCTGCCATCAGACAGGCGGAAGGTACTGATGCAGTGCTGTTTATGAGGGGTGCCCGAATGTTGGCTCTGTTGGAGATCCATCGGTGGTGGTTGCGCCCTGCAGTGTCATCGTGTGGAAGCATTGGTGGAGTGTTGGTGCAGAGGGAGTTGACAGGATGTTCTTCGGTGGCCTTGATCCAGCTGCGAGGGGGTGCGATGATGGCGGTGGCGTCCGGTGTGCAATGTGAAGACATGATGTTACCAATGATGGTCTTTCCAGGAGAGACCAGTTTTGTGGCTGCAGTTGAAGTTCCCGCTGGCAGAGGTGACGTGCTCGACCATGTGTCCTGCTATGTGGCTTGTTGCAGTGACTTGCTGCTTGTGTCTGATGTTGGGGACCTTCCCCATGAGGGGATGGTGTCCTAGTCACTGCGGTTGTTCAGGTAGAACTTGAGTTCACTGAGTAGGATGACGCCGGTGGATGGGAGAGCGCGGAGTCCAATGAGGTCTACAATGGTATTGGAGAATGGGGGTCATGTCCCAGGGGGCCTGCACATAAGGATGCCGCAGAGGATGTTATTGGGCCTGGTCTGGATCTTGGAGTTGATGTAGTCCATGGTCACCCTTGAGTCATTAGAGTGCATGGTGAGTCAAAGTGTGCTTCTGTAGGTGATGGCAATGCCTCCTCCCTGACGGTCGGGTTCCCCTTGTCAGTGATGGTGTTGTCTGGTCTGGGGCAGAGGTTGGTCCTGGGGCAGGTGAGGTGGTGTCCAGGGTTGATGGCGAGGAAGCTGCTGGCATTGTATCGGTGGAGTATCCAAGAGGAATGCTCCTTGGTGCTGAGCGCAGTCCAGGGGCAGACGGACGCAAACGGCATAGCCTGGTTGCCATTGGCACGGGAGATGACATTACAATGCAGGCAGTACATCGTTAACAAAGCAACTCTGACAACATAGGTGCCTTAACATCGCATAAGATTACCACACATTGTGAGGACAGTAATGGGGTCATTTAAAGTTTTTCAGGGGGTATGGGTTTCGAATGTATACATTTAAAATTGGGGTGTGTTTTGGGGTAAATAATGAAAAATGGGGTGTGTTTTGGGGTAAAATATCAAAAATGGGGTCTGTTTTGGGGTTAAATATCAAAACCGGGGTATATTTTGGGGTAAATGATGAAAAATGGGGTGTATTTTGCGGTAAAATATGATAAATGGGGTGTGCATTTGTCTCAAATGAGATTTTTTGGTGTGTTGTGGTGGCTCAAAAAGGAAATCCAGGCTGCACGGTTAGGTTTGTGGTCCAAAGGGTAGTTTTGGGTTGCACTAACTGAAGTGGGAACAGTGATCTTTAGGTCTCCGCTATGCACCACTAACACCTATTCTACTGTTGCACTTTGCCTAGTACTAGTATGCATTGGAATGGAATGGAATGTTCTGGCATGTGTCGCAACTACGTATGTGCCTTTGGCACACGAGTGGTACGCCCGCTGTGCATGGGCCCACAGCGGCCATCATTGAGAAGTGTTGGGGGGCTGGACAGCTTTGAAGGGGTAAATGCCGGAAAGAACACTGGATGGTGTGTGGACGAGGGGATGTGTAGGTGAGCGGGTGTTGCTAAAAACGTATTGAGGAAAGTCTTACCTTTAAGCTGTGTCCCATGTCTTCGTAGCTCCTGCTCTCCTGCGTCTGCTTCCAGGAAAAGGAAGTAGGCAGCCAGACCCCCTCCCCTGAGTCAAACACAACGCTGCGGCGTTGGGATTGGTAATTGGCAAGGGGACAAGTCATGCAGCCAGGGGCCGGAGGGGTGGACATGTTCTCCATGCAGGCTGTAATGCAGCCTGCTTTGCGAACAGGGATGTGCGCATGACTGCTTTGGACGTCCTGAGTGGACCGACCAAACAGTCACTGCGCACTTGAGTGCGCTTGCCAATCCGCCCATGCCCTGCCTCATGTTTGGAGCGGCCCTAACCTGAGGATACATAGCATGATCACATCAGTTAGTTATCCCTTATTTTTCCCTTTTCAATCTGTTTTTTTGGCTTCTCTGAGCCTGCACTTCCCGCTTCCTGCTGCTGCTGCCCCTGCGGCCCTCACCCCTGTCCTCACCCATTCCCGCACCCCAGATGATCGTGCCTCCCCCCTCCCCTACTAAATGGAGGCAGTTGCGTGGTCGCACAGCAGACGGGCACCGCTTGTCCGCCAAAGGCGCACCTAAGGCAAGCCCGTCTGCATCCGTCTGTTACCCGACCTCGACTGGCACCACAAACCCTGGATCTTGAGCCAGCCACTGCTACAGCTCAGCCACCCTCCATGCACTCAACCACGGAAAACTCAGAGACTGCCAACAGGCCTCGCCAAACACGACCCACGGCCAGTTCTCCTGCCTCCACTGCCACCAGACATTAACCACCACCCTGGCCTCCAACACAGCCAACGTCAGCGTCGCAGTCAGAGAACTCCACACTTGGATCTCCAACGACAAATACAAGCTCACCCCGCTACGCAAGCCCAACAAACAGCTCCCCAGGAAAGCCACCTGTTTCACCACCAATCTCCAAGACACACCTGCAGATGCCTGGAGTAGAACCCGAGAAACACCAAGACAACCGAAATCGACACCGCCTACAAGGATGCCACGGACATCACCCCGTCCCAAGACTCTGCGATAAGCGTGGAACCTACTTCCACCTCAAGATCAAAATAACTCTCCACAAGACCTTCTAATGGAGCCCCCCGGAGTCAAGGAAGACAGTCACCCATGCACTCATCACCAGCAGACTAGAGTAATGAAACACACTCTACGCCGGCATTTACAAGACCCTACTCCCCAAACTCCAGAAATTACAGAACACTGTTGCCAGACTTGTCCTCGGCATCCCCCGGTACGAACACATCCGCCAACACCTACGTAGACTCCACTGGCTCCCCATGGAGAAAATAGTCACCTTCAAAATCCTCACTCACGCGTACAAATGCCTTCGCAACAATGGACCCAAATACCTCAACAACAGAATCAACTTCCACATACACATAGGAAATATCGAATCTTCCAAACTCTCACTGGCCAAAACCCCATGCATCCACAGAGCCAGAGCAGGTGGAAGATCCTTCTACCACATTGCATCCAAGACCTGGAATGAGCTACAGGCATACATCATACGCACCACCTCCCTGAGTACCTTCAAGTAGACCCTCAAGACCTGGCTCTTCGGCTAACAGTTCTGCGCCCCCCCCCCCTCAGTGCCTAGATACCCTATTGGGAGAATAGCATGCTTAACATTCCCCTGATTGATTGATTGATTGAGTTATCATCATGTAATGATTGTTCCTTTTCTGCACTGCTTGAGTCAGTGGGGCAATGCTCTTCTGCCATAGCGAATGAGCCGCCACTGAGGGTTGGTCATCTAAGTGTGTTAGGCCTGAGCGACTCACCCCCTGACCCTCCTGTGCTAAGCGTACAACCTTCTCCTTACCTGGACATTGACACCCTTGCACAATCCACAGCACTCTCTCCAAATCTGTGACTAAGCCAGCAGGAGCCTCAGCCAGGTGTGATTTCAATTGGCTGGGTACAGCAGTCACCGCCTAGTACGCTGGTGGACCTCCCAATGAAGTTGATGCAGCAGGGCCCCCTTAGCCATGAAGGCGCAGCACTCACCCCACACAAGTTTGCAGTAGCACAGGGGTCTTAGCCTCCACAGCATACGGCCAGCCCAATATCATCCAACCTGTGATGCAGGGAGACGGCACACACTGTTTTTTTATTTTTTATTTTATTTGTAGTCCTCATTTCACCATAAGCATTTGCAAGATTAACAATAAAAGCCCATTCCAACCTGGGCGCCCTGGGCCTATGTTATTGCATTTGCTTTAGGCCAAAGAGACCAGCTTCTTTTGTGCGAGGCTTGGTGTAATCATTGGACCATTGAGGCCTTTAGACCAGCCTCATTTCCGTACCCCAAGATGTCAGTGGTGGCCAGAGGTTTATATCACTATCGTTTACCAGGCCCTGGTTCAATCGTGCCATGTCTAATGCCGCACCCAAACAGTTCTCGTACAGCCGAGGTCTGGGGTCTTTCCACAATTTGCAGATCTCCATGCGAGCAATCAGGATCAAGCAAAAAAATAAGCCCACTTGAACGGCAGAAAGCTGTCTTGTAAGATCATTGTCCAGACCAAAAATTACTTGAGCTAGATTAAAGTCCAACTTGAGTTTAAAAATGCCTTTCAGGGCATGCTCCACATTATTCCAAAAGTCTCCTAAATAAACACATTAAAAAAATATATGAATTTCATCCACCGGCACACACTGTTGGTAATCCCCTCCGTGCACCCCGGTGTAGTGGTGGATCATAGTATGCAATGCAGACCTCACTACGTTAGTGCTAAGGAGCGCCTCTGCCATTAATAGCTCCGAGGGTTGCAAGACGGTCTTCTTACACAGGTCAACAATGTGTCTCCATGCGACCTGCCAGACTTCACAACCAGGTACGGGCAATTGTCGCGCATTAATGAATCGAGCCTTGGATCATCGACTCCACAGCTCCTCCACATCCCACTCCAGCCTCCAGACGCAGGTCCAGCAGGGCATAAAGGTCCTGTGAGGCATCCATGTTCCAGACACAGGTCCAGCGAGGCATCCATGTTCCAGACGCAGGTCCAGCGAGGCATCCATGTTCCAGACGCAGGTCTAGCAAGGCATCCGGTTCCAGACGCAGGTCTAGTGAAGCCTCCAGGTTCCAGACGCAGGTCCAGCGAGGCATTCCAGGTTCCAGACACAGGTCCAGTGAGGCATCCAGCCTCCAGATACAGGTCCAGTGGGGCATCCGCGATGACAAAACCCCAGCTAACTGTCGTTAGCGATAGTTATCGCTAAGCCTTGATAATATGTCCCTCAGAGTGATATCTTGAGTGAGTGTATGTTCATGCTCCAAGTTATCTGTGCTTTACCTGTAGGACAAAGTATCTGACCTCAATGTTACAAGTAAACAGGTTCACACGCACTGCAGCTCTCTGTGTCTCCCCCACCCCCGCCCGCAGTCCACACCTACTGTCCAAGTAAGACATCCAGGCACCTCTGGGTAGACACAGGGGTCCAAGTCCCAAACCCAGAAAATTAGCGTGGGTGGTCAATGCACTAGTTGCACAGATTTGTGCAAAATCTGAAGGTGAAATGTGACTAATTGTTCGACCAAAAGAGATTTTTGTCCCTCTGATGGCAGTGTCCCTAAATTAGTAAATAACACCTGTTATTTGCAGTGCCAAAGGAGCGCCTGCTGCTCAAGACAAAGGCGTGAAAGGATGGGGTGCGTTGAGGGGATTCAGTCGAGAGAGTTCTTCTGTTCACATCTATTCACCCAGCCACCCATCCATTCACAGGAAAACCTGGAGGCGCTTTGAGGCAATTGGATTGCGTCATTCTGTACAAGGCTATTCATCTATTCAGAAAAGGTGCGCCCTGAGCCCTTCACCTAACAAAGCCATTCTATAGGGGTTTATTCATTCAGGCATTTATTGACCTATTCACAAGAGGACCAGGTACCACCATAAGACGACAAAACACACAAGGTGATGGACGGAATGTTGCACATTGGCAAAACATTCACCCCCAGTCACAAATCTGTGTTTAATCCATCATTATTTATCTCACCACGCCACCCCAGTTCAGACATTGCCATATGCAAATCAGTCTTGACCCTGTGCCTCATGGAAACAGTCCAGCCCGAACTGCCAAGCCATGCCTTCCCTGGACCGGAATCAAGGATTCTAGGACCGGTTTCTGGCTATCAGCCGTCATCAGCTAGGATAGCTTGACTCCAGAGGCGTAGTGAGCATGGGACCCACGTCTGGGCATACCCTTCCCATATAGGGCGAACACTATGAGGCACAGGATCCTGGTCCAGGTAAGACATGGCTTGGCAGTTCGGGCTGGACTGTTCCCATGAGGCACAGGGTCAAGACTGATTTGCATATGGCCTTGTCTGAACTGGGGTGGCATGGTGAGCAAAATAACGATGGATTAAACCCAGATCTGTGGCTGGGGTTGAATGTATTGCCATTTGCAACATTCCGTCCATCACCTTGTGTGTTTTTACCACAATAAGACGATTCAGTTCACAGAACAGTGTTCCACACTCATATTTGTCCACCCATTCATCCATATATAAACAAGAGAGCTCTTGGGCGCCTTCAGGCGACTCAGTCACCAGTCATTCACTCCTTGGCTATTCACCCTTTCACAAGAGAACCAAAAGGCAGCTTGACGCCATTCAAATAACAGGATCCTTCTCTACAAGTCTGTTCACCTAGCTATCCATCCACAAATGCACCAGTGGGAGCCTTGAGGCCATTACTTTGGTAGAGTCAGTCTCTGTAACCCTATAAACTCATCAAGCTACTCGTGAATTTACACGAGAACCAAACTGGACAGGATTCTCGTCGCACCCACCCTTGACCCCTACTCCTGCCCACATTCCTCCCCCGCTCTCTTCTGTACTTGGGGCATCTAGTGGTGTTATCACCTGCTGTGAGATCACAAGTTGTGGCTACCTCACAACTGAGCAAAGCTTTCTGATCTTGGGAAAACAAATGCATGGTACATCAGTGGGGAGGTGATTGGGTCTTGAAGCACAACTATCACAATAAAGTGGCACCTTTACCCAGCTCCATAAACTACATCAATTGAGGGGTATATCATCAGACCCATTATCGCCTCTTTAGCTGGACTTTTTCTGCCCCTAATGCGGCGATCGCTATGTATCGCCCACTTACGCCTAAATGGCTATCGCCATTGCACAGAAGTTAGTGGGAGTTTTCATCACCGTTCCCTGAAACTATCACCTGTTATCTCCATGTTGGTAATACGTCGCTAACAAAGTGATACATTTCAGGGATAGACAGCGATAACAAAACTCCTGCTAACTGCCGTTGGCAATAGTTATCGCCAGGCCTTCATAATATGCCCCTAGATTTTGTTATTTAGGGTCACATGTACGAAGAATTTTTGGGTCAGGAATGGACAATGGGGCCTTTTCCGACAGCAAAAATGCTTTTACATATGTACAAAACACAAAGTATGATTTGGTAACACGTTACGTTATTGCAATTTGTGTTTGCGATTGGTATTTGGAAGGGGCGTGTTTGGGGCGTGTTTAGGGCTTCCGTTCCAAATACCAATTCTAAACAGGATGTATAAATGTTTTGCGACCGAATTACGGTTGAAAAACATTAATATTTTACTGACCTTTTGAAGGAGGTGGTAACCCATTGGCAAATGGAAAGGGGTCCCCAGGGGAACCCCTTCCTATTTGAGAATGGAAAACAAATATTTTTTTAATCTCAGGCAGTGGCCCAATAGACCACTACCTATTCTTAAAAAAATGAAACTGCAAAGTATCATTTTTTTTCTTTTTAAATGCATCCTGTTTTCCTTTAAGACAAACGGGTTGCTTTTTCAAAAACAAGCATTTGCAATGCAATAGGTCTCACATTTATGCAAGATTGAGCTATTGGCATTATAAATGACAATGCTTTTTACTTTAGAATCTTTATTTGATCTTATCCAATTAATATCATAAAAGCACATAAAAACAGAACTACAAAAACAACAGTCAACATTCAATCCCAATTTATGATAGTGCAAGAATGCCCGGATAAAAATTCATTATAAATTCCACACATAAGTACACTTATAGCTGTTTAAAATTTAAGTGAAAATAGCAGTTATTGAATGTCAAATTATGGCAAATAAAAACAATGGGAGAATCAATGTCCTTCTTATGGGCCCAATTGTTTCCTTTTCTTCAACATGCCCATAAGAATGATGCTAATGAAAAACAGACTAAAGGATCAGAAAGTGATTTTTAAAAGTATAGTGCAACCCAACATTGTTTAAAATGATGCCGCTTTAAAATCGAGAGGATGAATTCCTTTCTTTCCTTCTGATAACAACCACAGAAAAATATTAGATGGAGATCATTTTGAGGTGACTGCATATCACATGGGCACATCAACAGTTCGGAATGCTTAAACCTTCTCCCCTTATACTCTAGCATCAATGGTATCAAGTTCAAGCGGAATGTCAGTAGAATACATTTGTGCTGCGATGTAGTGGTATCTGCTAGATAAAAATACCCTCCCTCTAGCATAGGTGGAGTTAATTGGTACATGAGGACCGATTGTTTCAAATAGTTTCTCTACCTTTGCTATATTGGGCCTGCAGCATAAATGTGTTGACCAGCCTCTGCCTAGACATCTTTCTGCAGGCAGTGGGGTCCTTAAAAAGATCATTTCGCCCCATAACGGTCAACTCCAGTTCTACATAGTCCAGCCATCAGATCCTTCTGTAGTTCTCCAAATTTATGCTATCTCTTATTATATTTTGGATTAAGGTCACCATACACTATGCCATAGGGAGAGCCACAGTAGGAGCAGAGCTAATCTGATGGAATTAGTAATATACAGTAGACCCAATTCTGTGTGTAGTACATAACTAGAATAAGATTATGGGAGAGAGACCAATGACTTAAAAAGCCTGTTCTCGATGGCTTGTAGTGAATCAGTAGGCCCCATACGCCAGCGCCATAGGTTGCTGCTGAATTTGCCTTGGCATAGGTACTAATGTTATTGCACCCAGCCTATTGGAAAATGATTTTATTGGGTTTTAAAACATAAATAAAATGCATTTTCATTTACAATACTATTAGCTTAAACTCTCGCAAATGCGAGACCTTTTGTTTTGCAATAAAGGGCCTTATCTGCCACTTGTTAGATTGTAAATATCAGCTGAAGAGACCAGCCTGTAACGTCTTCAAAGTAGTTATAAATAGTGCAGTGTATAAGATGTGTTAGTGTTGTAAATTACACAGACCCACATTGTGAAGTGAGAGTTAAATATGATCCACGCTATAAACACTAACAAAGAGCTCCAACACCATTCGCTCTGTGATTACACTGTCACGCTCAGGATGAAGAGCGGGAGGGTGGGCTATTTCCTGCCCTCTCCGTGATTTGAGTGTGCAGTGTGGCATCGCGTAATGTCAATGCTATCTTTGGCCTAATAAAAAACACTGCAGCTGTAGTAGGGCCCTTGCTTCACCTCCTCGTGCAGGACGGGCTGTGCTTTATGGCAGGCATGGAGGGAGGTTTGGATGGTCTCAGCTGCAGCTCCGGCCTCGTACACTGCCCCTGAAATTACTAGTGAATGAGAGGAGCTGAGTTGTGGCATTGGTATTGGTGGTGGTGGTATTGGTGGTGATGGTCTTGGTGGTGCTGGTATTGGTGGTATTGGTGGTATTGGTGGTATTGGTGCTGGTGGTATTGATGGTGGTGGTACTGGTATTGGTGGTGGTATTGGTGGTGGTGGTGGTATTGGTTGTGGTAGTGGTATTGAAGGTATTGTTGGTAGTAGTGGTGGTTTCGGTATTGGTGGTGGAGGTATTGGTGGTGATGGTATTGGTGGAATTGGTGGTGGTGGTATTGCTGGTGGTAATATTGGTGGAGGTGGTGGTATTGGTGGAGATGGTGGTATTGGTGGTGGTGACGGTTATTGGTGGTGGTATTGGTGGCATTGTTGTTGTTGGTGGTGGTGGTAGTATTGATGGTGACATTGGTGGTGGTAGCATTGGTAGTGGTGGTATTGGTGGTGGTGGTATTGGTGGTTGTGGTATTGGTGGTGGGATTGGTGTTTGTGGTATTGGTGTTTGTGGTATTGGTGGTGGTGGTATTGGTGGCGGGTGGTGGGATTGGGTATTGTGGTGGTGGTGGTATTGGTGGTGGTTGAGATGGTTGTATTGGCAGTGGTTGTGGTATTGGTGGTGGATGTGATATTGGTGGTATTGGTGGTGGTGGTAGTATTGGTGGTGGTGATATTGGTATTGGCAGTGGTATTGATGGTGGTAGTATTGGATTGGTGGTGGTGGTATTGTTGTTGATGGTATTGGTGGTGGTGTTAGTGGTGCTGGCATTTGTGGCAGTGGTATTGGTGGTTTTGACAGTGGTGTTGGTGGTATTGGTTGTGGTATTGGATTGGTGGTGGTGGTATTGGTAGTGATGGTTTTGGTGGTGGTATTGGTGGTATGTGGTGGTGGTATTGTCACGTGGCTGATGGGGACATTGTTGACATCACTAAGTTAGCCTGATACCTGCAGCAATGATGCAGCTTTTGTGCATGATACCACATTTTTTATTTGCCTTTCACATAAGAAACTGTTCCCAGAATGCTTGTTTCTGGTCCACGGAAGACATGGCTTGGCAGTTCGGGCTGGACTGTTCCCATGAGGCCCAGGGTCAGACTGATTTGCATATGGCCATGTCTGAACTGGGGTGGTGGAGTGAGCTAAAGAATGATGATGGATTAAACTCAGATCAGTTGACTGGTGGTATCGCTTTTCACATGAGAACTGTCTGCTGTGTTAATTCTATGCCTGTTTCTGGAGTTTAGTCTGAAGATTGTGAGCAAGGTCGATAAACAATGCCCCTTGTTACTCTGTTCTGGTCAGGCCCTAGCACCTGGACAAAACATAATAATGCGGTTGCTGCTGGAGACTCATACTTTGATATTATGTGGATACATGTTTAGGTGAGAAACATTTGGAGAGGGACCTTTCCAGGGAGAAAAGCAACACGCACCTATGATGTAGAAATACCATCTGTAGTCTAAGTTATGTGGTCTGCTGACAAAGCCCAGAGATTTTCTATTATATAATAATACTTCTTCTTACCACGGAAAAGGAGGTTAGGCAAAATTGTCTTCATGTAATGACTCCTACCTTTATGATATATGGCCTAGCAGCAATGCTAATTATATTCGTGTTATGCATTTTTCTGGTTGTTGTGGCCCTTATACTGCATGTTAGAGCACAATAGTTAAAATAAACACTTTAAACTACATTTGTGTCTCAGTCAGATCCTATTATGGACAGGTACGAGAGTGTGAGAGAAAAGGTGCGTCTTGTTACCACGATTCTTGAGAGATCCGGAAGTGTTGTGTTCTGGGGTGTCTAATCATTTGCTTCTTCATGAGTGTGTAGGAGAGTGAGCGAGGCAGTATAGCTAGGTGGTCCTGAGCTTGTGGGTACTAAGGTGGTGGTATTAGTGGTGGTGGTGGTATTAATGGTGGTGGTGGCATTGGTGGTGGTGGTACTGGTGGTGGTGGTATTGGTGCTGGTGGTATTGGTGCTGGTGGTATGGTGGTGGTGGTATTGGTTGTGCACATCAGTTCCGTTGTTTCCTCCTGCTTTCTTTCCCTCCGTCTTATTCGAAAAATTTCCCGGTTTTTTTCTGTTGATGCCCTCAAAGCCATCATTTCTGCCCTCATCACATCCCGCCTGGATTATGGTAATGGCCTGTACGTAGGCATCCCGGCCTACGAAATCCGCCGGCTCCAGGCCATCCAGAACCAGGCTGCCCGTCTTGTTTTCCGTCTTCCTAAGTTTTCCCACATCACTCCCGCCCTTAAATCCCTCCACTGGCTCCCCGTTCACTTTAGATCCCAGTTCAAACTTGCCTGCTTGGCTTTTCGGGCGCATGCCCGCTCCGCTCCTCTCTTCATTAATTCTTTAATCTCTTCTCATGCCCCTTGTCGCTCTCTTCGTTCGTCTTCCCTTTCTCTTCTTCACGTCCCCCGCTTCCGCAAATCCCGCACCGGCGGCACCCGCTTCTCGGTGCGGGCTCCCCAGATTTGGAACACTCTCCCCCTCTCCATTCGCTCCATTCCCATCTTTTCACACTTTCGCAAAGCTCTAAAAACTTTCTTCTTTCTTCAGGCTTTTCCCGACTAACTTCCCCCGGACCCCTTGGCTGACTTGGATGTGTTCCTTAGCGCCAGGAAGCCGCTTGGCCGCAGTGCGCTCTAGAAATACTTCTTTCATTTCATTTCATTTCATTGTGGTACTATTGGTGGTGGGTGGTTGTATTGATGGTGGGTGATTGTATTGGTGGTGTTGGTGGTATTGATGTTGGTGGTATTGGTGGTGGTATTGATGGTGGTGGTATTGATGATGGTGGTTGTGGTATTGTTGGTGGTGGTATTGGTTGTGGCATTGGTGGTGATGGTGGTATTGGTGGCAGTGATGGTATTGGTGGTGGTGGTATTGGTGGTGGTGGTGGTATTGGTGGTGGTATTGGTATTGGTGTTGGAGGTATTGGTATTGGTATTGTTGGTGGTGGTATTGTTGGTGGTGGTATTGGTGGTGGTATTGGTGGTGGTGGTGGTATTGGTGGTGGTGGTGGTATTGGTGTTGGAGGTATTGGTATTGTTGGTGGTGGTATTGGTGGTGGTGGTGGTATTGATGGTTGTTGTGGTATTGGTGGTAGTGGTGGTATTGGTGGTGATATTGGTGGTATTGATGGTATTGTTGGTGGTGGTGGTGTTGTTAATAAAACAAGCTTTAGAAAACATCCTGTCAGGTGGCTTAGTGCAGATGACATGCAACACAAATGTGCTGTTGTCAGCTTCAGCCCTTTAGCACACAATTATGTGCTACCTGGAATTCACATGACTTAATTCACTAATCATTTCTAAATTCTTTTTACAAGGGGGGGATTGAAACAGACACAAGATAATGCCGGGTTAAAGTGATTGAAAGCGGACGCCTGTATTCCAGGGTGGCCGTGCTGCTTAAAAAAACACAAGCAGTTTCAGCGGAAGCAGTGCATGTCCAGCCTGCAGTATGAGAACCCCAATAAAGTAAATAGTGTTTGCAGACTAAATAACAGGTCCTGTGTAACAACAGAAGTAAAGGGGCCAGTAGCCATGGGAGAATACAAATGAAAACAAGGCCGTACTAAGGGGGGATTAACAAGCCTATTAACGAATCCGAGGGCAGCATTTATGAAAGACAATGACACAAGCCAATGAAGAATATGGGAGGAGAGTGGGCGCAGCTTCTCTCCCATACTCTACTACAGCAGTCTCACAGAGCGAGCAGCGCATGCGCGCTGCCGCGAGGCTCGACGTAAAAAGGTTTAAAAGCAATCACAGATATGGTGGTCTGCTAGCCCCAGCAGGTGCTCATCCATGTGATGGTATTGATTCCTAATCTGTCACTAATTGCGACCTACCTCATTAATATCCATGAGGTAGGTCTATTTACGACCAACTAGGAATTGCTAATAAAACTCAAATATGTTTCATTCAGTATTCCTAATGTTAGTACATCTGGCCCTTTGTGAAAATCTGTTCAGTATTTTTTAGAAATCAGCGTAAGGTGCTCAGGTGAGCATAAACGGGTAAACCACCAGAAATATGAATTTCTGCCCCATTAGTGTCCAGACATGCTCTAATAGGCTGGTTGCTACCTTCATGCACTGCTTATGGTCTCACATCTTACACCCCTAATGATATCTTATGATTTTGTTGTTTGCTGGACTTTTGCCTGGGAGGAAGAGATGAACTTCTCCTCCCTCCTGTTGTAGACCCTGGAGGTGGGAAGGAGGAGAAGAGGGGCCAGGCACTACATAGTGTGCTTGCTGTGTTTACAATGTATTTTATTTCCATGTATGGGACAGTCAATTGCATACATTCTTTTAGAGATAAGAGTGAGAACAAGAGACTGAATTTAGAGCAATTGCTGTTAGCTGTCGGTACTTTCAGGACCATTAGGGGAGCTAAGGAAACCAACTAAAGAAGTTCCCCCTTTTTTCTGCTATGGAGCTTTATTGGTGAACACAAGACATTGTGGCAACAATTGCTTGAGCCAGTGCACAGGGTAGGATTGGCCATCAACCTCAGGTTTGGTTGACTATCAGAACATCGCCATCATAAGAGATACAGTTGAAACGAATTCATTATCTACAGTCTGCTGGAAGTTAATGCAAAACAGGTGCGCATATTTTTAGTGGCATCTGCTTTTAAATTTCAAGCCAACTCTTGGCACTAAATTTTATTGGCAGGCTATTAGCATTTGCGTTGATTTTTTGGTTCGAATGGATGTTTATTTGAATGCATGTGGGCTGGACATCGCCTATCGAGAAAGGAATCTGAAGAAATCTGACACAAGAAAGCGTCACTTTGCTGAAGGGGAAAATAATTTACATCGAGAAAGGATTCATTTTCATGTCATCATGCAGCATTAACTGACGTAGGACATGCCAGGAAGAAATTTAGATTGTACAGTGGAGAAAATTCAGAAAGGGTTATCACTCCTAAGAAACTGAACTTTTAAAAAAGATATTATATTTAGCTTGTCTTGAAATGTCGAGTAATAAGGCATGATGACTGAATGTCACTGTTTTGCAAAAAAAAATCCTATTTTTCCCAAAAAATGAAAAAAATGTATCTATTGTTTGGCTATTTTCTCGGTCCTCTACAAAGGGAATCCACAAACCATGGGTACCTTCTGAATCCCAAGGATGATAGAAAAAAAGGACCCAAATTTGGCATGGATACCTTATGTGGAAAAGACATTATGGAGGCCTAAGCACAAACTACCCCAAATAGCTTAAAAAGGGCTTAGCATTCTAGGGGGAACTGGCTTATCAGTGAAAGAGTTTAAGCCTATCAACAATAGCCGGGCAGGCACAAAAAACTTGTTTATAAAAGGTTTTAAAAGTATATTCATGAGACCAGTCGGCAGCTTTCATTGTGTCCTCCAGGCAAAAACCTTAGAGGCCACAGTTTTGGTCACTGAATGGGGTGCAAAGGAAGATAAACCTGAATTCCTTATTCAGTCATGCCTAAGTCTGGGGCGTGAACTCTGCCCCACACAAAGAGTTTGGAGAGTTTTCCGCACTCCACATTACGTGAAGCTTCCGGAGTTCCAAAAATGTCTGCTTCGCGTTCCGGAGTTTTTCCTTGCTCACATTCGTCAACGTCAAATTGGCGAGCAAGGAAAATCCACCTTCCAGCGAGATTTCTGAATGCAGGCAGTCAGATTTCCCATTGCGAGTGGTCGTGTTGAGAAAGTTGCTGCTCAATAAAAATCTACTCGAGTGGCAGAAAAGAAGCAGTGCCGGCTTGCGCTGTGCATGATGCCGTTTGCGATGATTGCACATTGCGAACAAACACCTGGCACTGACAATCACCGCAAACTGCGTATATCTAAAGAAACTCCGCCACTTGCGGAGCTCCGCGTATTGCGGCACAGTTTTTTATGCACTTTGCGGAGTTCCACATAGCGGAACTCTGAGAACTCTGCCCAGGGTTAATCAGGACCAATTTTACTCATATGGTTAAGACAGAAGCAGGAACCTGCATGTACAGTTTCTTAAATTATATGAGATGCAGTGAAACCGAAGGAACTAGGAAAGCGGCTGTCTGTTCATTATAACATTTCAAACAATTCCGACCATACAACTTTGCACAATAGGAGAATGCACGGTAGAAAACTGTTGTAGATGATGTCTTAGTGTGTCTAGAAATATAACATATCCCCATGGACGCTAAAAACACTTTTATCCACACTAACAGCCTTGACATCTGAAACTCTTCAAAATTAAATAAGACAAAACAACATGGTGTTGTAGTACATACGTGTTGGGCCTCATAAGCTATTTTATGTAATTTTGTTTCTCCTCACCCAGATTAACCTCAGCTACCATATCTATTCTCCTAGGTCCTCCGATTGATCTTGTTCTGTGCTGAAAGTGACTGGAATATTTGGAGGATGAGCAATTATCAAATGAGGACCTGGAATCTGATAATTGCTAACATTAAATTACGGAGGTAGTCTCCTAAGCAGTCCCACAACTTAGTTAATCACCAAATCAATTTAAATTTAGCCACTAACAAATAAATGAAGCAGAGTATTTTATCATAGTATATATTTCTATTTAAATTTCAAAGGACTTTTATACAGCCTTGATGTTAAATTAGATCCGGTTTAATAAGAATTTGCGAATTCTGCGAGATTCAGATATGAAGGAAATTTCTGCTGCAGCCGAAGGAGATTTTATTATTAATAGTGTATTAGTGAGAAATCAGTTGAATCTCATACCAACCCTTTTAGGAAAGTTCCGCAAGTGTCAAATGACCAGTTCCCTATCATTGGACAGAATCATCTGTCTCTGTCCCCACTGCAGCTTCAATGCCATAGCTGCTCTGACGCGAACCCTTTCAGCTGAAAAGGTTCCATCACAAAAGCATACCAGCTGGCATAAACCACAGTATTTTGTCACAATTTTGAGTTGTTTCTGGAAGTCCCAATCGTCAGTCTCTGTACCTCAATATGGGTAAAGAGGTGACGCTCCTTAGTTCAAACTTTTGGCAATTATACTCCATCAATTCCATGTTTACACCCCTTTACATAACATTTGTCAGACCACTCTGTCACATTTGTTGCTCATGATAGGATGAGATTATGTGGTAGGTAACAGTATACAAATCCGTTACTCGCAATTTCCTTAGGAGCACTGTAGTTTAGTCATATGATCGTTTATAGCATTTGGAGAGTAGGCAAGTTCATGCTCTCACCTCTTGTCTGTCCATTCTCAAGTGTTTACTCTAGGAAGTAACACTTTTGCTGCAAGTCAAATCAATCAATCATTTTTTTGTTAAGCGCGACTACTCACTCGGAAGGGTCTCAAGGCGCTAGGGGTGAGGGGGTGCAGGTTCCAGTCCATCAAGGAGAGGGCCTGTCGAAGAGCCAGGTTTTGAGGTTTCTTGCAAAGATGTGGAGCAATATTGTCCGTCTGAGGTGGAGCCGCAGGCCGTTCCAGGCTCCGTCCGCGAGGAAGGAGAAGGAGCGGCCTCCCGAAGTCTTTATGGTGCCGGGGACAATGGCGTAGAAGAGCTGAGCTGATCGTAGGGTCCTTTGGGGTGCGTGGAATTGCAGTTGTCTGTTCAGGAATGCTGGTCCGGTGTCGTGGAAGGCCTTGTGTTCATGGGTAAGCATTTTGAAGGTGACTCTAGCCTCGATGGAGAGCCAGTGGAGTGTGTGCCGGTGCTGGGAGATGCAGCAGTGTTTTGGCAGTTTGAGGACCAGTCTTGCGGCTGCGTTCTGGATGTTCTGTAGTTTGCGGTGAGGTTTTTGTTTATTCTGGCATAGAGTGCGTTGCCATAGTCGATTCTGCTTGTGACCAGGGAGTGAGGGACAGTCTTTCGGTGTTCGAGGGGGATCCATTTGAAGGTCTTACGTCAGAGGCGGAGGGTGTGGAAGCAGGAGGATGAGACAGAGTTGATCTGGTGGTCCATTTTGAGCTTGGCGTCCAGGATGAATCCCAGGTTGCGTGCGTGGTCCGTGGGGGTTGGTGGGTTAACGAGGGCAGGGGGCCACCAGGTGTCATTCCAGGCATCAGGGTTTGGGCCCATGATGAGGACATCTGTTTTGTTGGTGTTTAGTTGTAAGCAGCTGTTTTTCATCAATTTGGTGACGGCTTCCATGCCTTCTCGAAAGTTGTGTCTGGCGGTGTTGAGTTCGTTGGATAGGGAGAGAATGATTTGGGTGTCATCTGCGTATGACACAATGTTGAGTCCATAGGTTCTGACGATGCGGGGCGAGTGGAGCCATGTAGAAGTTCAAGAGCGTTGGGCTGAGGGAGGATCCCTGGGGGACTCTGCAGGTGGTAGGTGTAGGGTCTGAGAGGAAAGGGGGGAGTCTGACCTGCTGCGTTCTTTTAGAGAGGAAGGAGTGGATCCAGTCGAGAGCCTTGTCTTGCATTCCTGCTTCGTGGAGTCTGCATGTTAGGGTGTGATGCGAGACTGTGTTGAACCTAGCTGAAAGATCAAGGAGGATGAGGTCTACTCTTTCTCCTTTGTTCAGAAGGGTGCGGATGTCATCTGTTGCGGCGAGGAGTGCGGTTTCCGTACTGTGTTTTTTTCTGAAGCCGTATTGGGTCTGTAGTTTTTTAGGTCGATGGGGTCCGCCGAGTGCTTCTTCAGGAGGGGGTTGACCTGGGCGTGTTTCCAGTTATCGGGGAACAAGGCGGTTGCCAGGGAGCGGTTGATGGTGTGGCGGAGCTTGGGTACAATGATATTGGTGGCTCTTTTGAAGAGGTGGGGGGGCAGGAGTCCGTCCAGTTGTCAGTCTCTGGCTTCCGGGTGTCGGGATGGTTGGTGAGGGTTCAGTGTGTTGGTTGTCTTCGTAGAAGTTGTCGTAGATGCTCTTGATTTTGTGGTGGAAAAAGGTGCTTAGTTTGTCACAGAGTTCTTGTGAGGGAGGGATATCAGTAGACTTGCTGGTGGGTTGGGGGAACTCCTTGGTGATGTTGAAGAGTTCTTTGCTGTTGTGCGAGGGTGTGGATATTCTGTCTTTAACTGCTTTTTTCCTTGTTTCTCTGATGAGTTGGTGGTGGGCGTTGGTGGTGGCTCTGACGTTGTTGTGGGCTTTTGTGGATTTGGTGTTCCTCCAGGCCTTTTCGAGGCGGCGGCAAGTGCGCCTGGACTCTTGCGGTTTGGTGGTAAACGATCTGGCTTTCTTGGCGCAGGTGTTGTTGTTTTTCTTGAGGGCTGCTATGGTGTTGGCACTGTCCGAGATCCATCTATGCCGGGTTCCGGCTGCGGTGTTATGGTCGTCGTTTTCCACAATGGTTGGGGTGGAACTGTTGAGTGAGGAGGTGAGCTGGTTGTCTGTGATTTTGGTCCAGTTTCTTCATGAGAGCAGGTGCTGGTGGCTGTGGATGGTGGGGGTTCTGAAAGTGAACTGGACGCAACGATGGTCAGTCCATGGGAGTTCGGTGGTGTGGCTGAAGGGGATGGAGTTTCCTGTAGTGAAGAGGGGGTCGAGGGTGTGTCCTGCTGAGCTCGGTCACGATCTGGCAGAGTACAATATTGTGGAGGTTTTCCAGTAGGGATGTGGAGTTGGGGTCCATTTGGTTGTCGAGGTAGAAGTTGAGGTCTCCCAGCAGGGTGTAGTTGGTGGATGCAATGACCTCCTGGGAGATGATGTCTGTGATGGAGTTGGTAAAAGGTCCATGGGTTGAGGGGGCCGGTAGATGAGGGTTCTTCAGAGGGTGGTGGTAAGGCTGGCCAGTATCTTGAAGTGAAGTTGTTTCACCAGGTCTGTGTGCTCGTCAGGAAGTGGGCTCAGGTGGAGGGTGGATTTGTGGACGATGGCGATTCCTCCTACCGTGCAGGAGGGCCAGTCCTTCCTGGAGAACTTGTATCTTTGAGGAATGGCGATGTCCGGTCCCGAGGTGGTGTTTATCCACGATTTGGTGAGGAAAGCTACATCTGGGGTGGTGCTGTCGAGGAGGTCCCAGAAATCGATGGCGTGTTTGTAGAGGGATCGGATGTTGAGGAGGATGCATTGCAGGGTCTTTGGTTCAGTTGTGTTCTTGTGGGTGGGTTGTGCTGGTTCTGTGTTCTTGGCGGTGCTGCTGGTGTGCTGGCAGCGGTGACAGCTGAAGGGTCTGTGAGTGTCGGCTGGTGGTGCTGGCTTGCAGTTGTTGTTGCGGCCTGGGTTGAGTGCATGGAGTACTGCTGGGTCTTAACATTGATGGGGCAGTGGTCCAGGGCTCCTGGTGCTTGTCGCGGACGAGCACAGACAGGTTTGCCTTTTGCAGCGGCGCGGCAATGCCACAGCCAACCTGCGGCCACCATTAAGTAGGGGTCGGAGAGGGCTGGACAGCTGGGAGGCGAGAGCGGGGAGGGGAGCTGGATTGGGCCGTTTACGCTGGTTGTGCTGGGGGGAAGGGCGCAGGGCGGCAGTGGCAGGGGAAATGGGCAGGAAAGGAGGAAAAGGATGAATAAAGGGAAAACCAGAGAAACAAAGCAGAAATGCTGGAAAGTGCAGAAAGCAGAAAAGTGCAGAAAAAAAGATTTAGGAAAGAGTGCGAAAAGGAGCGGAAAGCGAAGTGGAAAGCTCAGTGAGAAAAGGGAGACAGAGGTCCACTGTACCACCAAGGATGAGGCGCAGGTAAACCTGCGGGTGGAGGAGGGCCTCGAAAACCCACACAAGAAAGTGCAGGGGCTCGGGGGAGGCCTCACTCAATGGTAGAGCTGCTAGGGTGAGAGAGCAATTTCACTGACAAGTCTACTCAAGTAAGCTACAAACGTGAAAGAAGGCGATTGAGAGTCAGAAAACAAGTGGAAACTATATGTAGAGTTCCCATAGGCTTCAGAAAATTCAGTTCATAAGTTCATACTAGGAAAGGAAGCAAAGTTTTAGGCCTTCATGAAATGCAGCTTATGCACGGTGAATTTGGGCTAAAATATGAATCTCACATTACATGGAATAGTGCATTGATTCTTCAAATAAGCATATTAATATCATTTCAATATGAATTGCAATTAATTCATGTACGCATAGAGTACTCATAAAACAAATAATATTCACTATCACTTCACATATAATCTTGTAAGTCTCAAGCACTTTATAGTGTTATTACATCATGCATGATTTAAAGCACAAATTGAAATTAACTTTAAAGAAGTGCAATTCATAACACAACCTCATGTAACAGTTACTTTTCTTGTCAATGGCACTGCTCACATTACACATTTGAGGGTTATTATCCGTTTTCTAACACATGAAGCAATTTTATTCTTACATAGAACTTTTCTGTGTTATTATTTACCACGTTATCTAAGCAATAGATCCCATGTTACTAACATGTCAGATTTCACATCAACTTATTCACTAATATGTGTTATCAGAAAACTACTTCGAACATTCTGCATGCTTTTACGATGCAGTATCTAAATCAGAACTTCATTTGTGTGTTTTCTTGATGGAGCCTAATACACATTTCTGTCATTATCATGTGAAGTGTCGCAAATTATTTCTGTGTAAAAATTGTCATAAAGTGATGAACGATGACATCTCTGTTCTATCAATGGTTATGTTTTCTGCGAGTTGCTTTATCAAACATGAGTAAGTATCTGGCCAATTGAGTAAACAATTTAAAACTACCTGTATAGACCCCAAAAACTAATACCTGGGTGTGGGAGTTATCTTCATACTAAAGAGTACAAAGCCCTACAAAGCAGGAAAAGTTTTCATTTAACAAAAATGTAGCTTGGAGAGATCACACCCTTAATTGTTCTCTCAGCTTTACCATGTGAGAACAATGAGACCTGAAAATTCACCAAATCATTCAGAGGGGCATAAACTGAACAAAACTCTATGTTCACACACCAACCAACTAAATAGCCCAGGTGTACATGTAACCAGCTCTAGTTATCAGTGCCGAAAACTACTTGATGATGGGCGAAGCTTGTGGTGAAAGGCCTGAAACATACCAGGATCCCTTGAAATTGTCCAAGACATTAGTTGCAAATGACCCTGTAGTCCAGGCATATGAGGATTCTCCGTGAAACTGGAGACAAGCTGACTGAGGAAAAAGCAGAAGTATGGAAAGTCCAGCTGTTTCAACAGCTGCAGAGACCACACTAGGGCAGGTCAAAAGGTGTGGCCAAAAGTTTGTGGGTGAATTCAATCTGTAAGGCACTAAGGTTTTGAGGATCACTGCAAATGGCGGAAATGCAATCCCCCTGAAAAAACTTCCATTGTTGGACTAAAAGAGTCAACTCCCTCACATTGGATCTGGTTTCCAACTCAAGAACAGGGGAAGCTTGTGATTCAATTAGAAGGAAAGCGATCCACCTGAACTGGACTCCAAAGTGAGTTGAGTTTCAGAAATATCTGGATTCAGCAAACATCAGTTCTGTCCTGATGAAATCTAGAGAGCCAGCCCACCACTGTATTTGCTAAACCTGAGAGCACTCTGCCAAAACCATGATTCTTCTGGCCAGGCAACAATGTCAGAAATTCTTGGCAAGGTCGGCTAACCCCTTGGAATGGGCTTCTCCTAATGTGACTATGTATGTTACTGCTGAAACATTATTCATGCATAAAAAATGCAATAGTTCATCTGAAAAATTTAATTTCGTCCTGAATTAAATGTTTTACTGCAAAAGAACATAGGACAAGGGAACAGCTCTAAATATATCTATATGATGTGCTTCATCTAGCGACCATTTGCCTATAGTCAGGACATCCCTGCACTGTGCTCCACATTCCAGCTTGTGGGCATTTGACTAAAACTTTCATTCCAAACTTCTATTTGACTGAGACATCACCCCGACTCCTCCCTTTTCTGATAGTAAAACTAAGGCTGAGTTTTGGAGGCCATTTCTGAGAAGGAGCACCTTCATGCTGAAGAGCACAATTAATAGTGGGAGGCTGGAAAATCATCTGAATGGATGCGAATAATAGGCCTGCAACTTGGCTAACCTTGAGAAGAGAATTCGAACTGACTAAAGGTCCTTATTTTTTGCCATGATCTTCACCTTGGCTTGAAAAGTAATGTCCTTACTGAATCTAAGACAAAGCAAAAAGCGAAATCATTTGAGTTGGAAACAGGACAGACACATTTAGATTGATGTCCAACTCTAAATCCTGTAACAAAGACACTGCCATCTATAATTAAATGTCCAGCAAAGCCTACCCTTCCCCAGCATGAATTTGAAGTACACCCCCAACCAAATGGCCTGAAACCTGAGAATCACTACCACTGGCTTGAGAAGTGCTGTAAAGCACTTCGAAGCAGATGAAAGGCCAGATTGAAACTTCCTTTGATCCCAAATTAACTGAAGGAACTGCTTGTGTGGGAAAGGAATTGGGACCGAAATATGCATACTTTAAATCCAGTTTTACTATCCAATCACCTTCCTGAAGGGAGTCTCTCAAACATTGCACCCTTTCCATCTTGAAATGTGTGTACATGATGAAAACATTCAACAGTTTGTCACTGATCATCAGATGGAAGATTTTAGCACCTTTCCAGACTGGGGGGTCGGGGCATGCGGCCCTTGCTTCCTGTGTCTCATAGATGTCCTAGAGACCCCATCCATGGAGCTAATTTTTTGGGGGAAGGGGCATCGGGGCCCTCTCTGAGCAATAGATTAGCCCCAGATACACCATGCAAGGTGTCCAATCAAAATAGTGTCCCAGGAACCCCATCCCAGGTCACTACTCTGTTCCCAGCCCTGCAGAGTGCGCGCAAGGAATGTAAACTTCTTTTTCCTGTCTACACTCTCCCTGACAAGCAACACAGCTTTGCTCTCACTCAGCAGGAGTCCAGAAAAATGCTGCTCCGCCAAGGCGGGAGCAAAGTAGCAGCTAGCTACCACTGGACTCAGAATGAGTGCTGGCTTGGGAGCCATTAGGGACTGGGGGGCTCTCCCCACTGTGGCACGCAGGTTAAAAAAAATCAATGGCTGGCACCCACCAGAGTACTGGCTGAGTAGTGGGCAGGGCCACGTGGTCCTCGGGGCTTCCCCTGCAGCCCTGAACTTAAAAAAAAGAAGATGTACGTGCCCCAGATGGGCACCGGGGCACCTGGATTTACAAAAAACAATGAATGGCTCCTGTCAGGGTGCTGACTGGGGAGTATTTCAATTTCAATCAAGCTTTATTCGACTTTAAATTGCAAGGTCATAAAAGCATACATCCTTTCAAATATGTACAATAAAATAAGTCTATACAATTAAAATAGAATTAAAATTACAATATTACAGTATAAAAAATGGGGAAGACCCAGATAGTTATCGAGGATATCACTCTGCGCTGTTCGACCGTTTAAAATATATATAATTTCATTATATACATCTTTACACACATTGATGAGATTTCTGCACATTTGGAAATATATACAACCTCGTTAGGATATTCCTTCCATTAGGGTTATTGCAGCTTATAATACTTGATTGGAACACTTTAGAACGATTAGTTTAAAAATGAAGTATGACAAATAGCTCAAGGTATTGAGGAGGAAAGCTCCTTTAACAAGGAAAACACATATTAACCCACAAATATATAGATGGCTTAAAACTCTTAGTCCTTCTTATTCATTCTAAGATATTTCTGTGACGGACAATACATTTCAGAAGGCTGGCAATTATCATAACGAGTCTTTCGCCCTCCAGAAATTGTAAGGAGAGGAATGCAGGGCGACATCTTCTAAACCCCATTGACTTTAATAATGATAGAAGCCCCATTGGTCTAAACTCACTATACGGGAAGTAAGCAAGGGCTGCGGCGGCCACCGGATCCTCCTCCACAGCCCGAAAGTATAACATGGAAAGTTTGGGTGTCCCATGTCAGAATAATAAAAGAGTAGCAGGAGCCGCTCATTTATTATTCATTGCGGTGTAGAAGGAACACCCCATAATGCCCTGCAAGTACTTGATAATAATCATTGTGGATGCTGGTGACATCCCTAAAGGAGTGGGGGCACCACCAAGCATTTCTTTTAAGTTTGTGGAGGAATGCATGAAGACCAACAGCCCCTCAGGAACATTAAAGAAAAAAACACTGAGTCTCTTGGATCATTGAATCCATGACCCCTGGAGAGCCCACCAAGTGCTTAGAAGCACTCCACTGCTCCACACTGTATGCTTTACAGCAGGAAGTGCAGGGATCACGTGTGGTAGGTTTTGACTGCAGGTCATGGCCTGAAAATGTTTAGAAAATCTCAAAAATGTTATTTGAAATAGTGCTTTATTGAACATATTTATTGAGTAACTATTATCAGGTTGCAATGTGCATTTGGTTATTGGTATTGGTGAATTTTGTTTTGACAAAGACAATAGGTCTGCTTTATGTGTGTTAATGTGCTGACACCTTGATAAAGCCAATAGGCCACTGATTTTTATATTCTGGCATTCTGGCCCTTTGACCAAGCCAGAAGGTCTGGTTTACTTAAAATGCCACCCCTTACATTATCACAAGACATAGTCAGCCATGTGTGGCAGTAGACATGTGCGGTGGTTGTCTGCAGGGGTGGGCACCCTTTGAGGGTTGGACACAGGGCCTAGCTATAGGTGGGATTGGGAGAAGTGTCCACGGAGGGAAGGTGCCAAGTCCTGTACCCAACCCAGTGCCACCCACAACAATGGACATCTTACTTTACCTTAAAAGAAAATAGAAATTCACTACTAAAATAACAAAGGATAAGGCGGTTATTCTTAGGAATTGTAATAATATCTTATGTTACATTAAAAAAAAAGTAAGAACTTACTGAGAAAACCAAAGGTTAAAGAGCTGTTATTGTTAGGTGAAAATCCTAGTGAAAACATACCATTTTAAACAAACAAAACTACTGAAATCCACCAAATATGGTTATCTCAAGTAACTGGAACTCCTGCCTTAAATTAACCATAACTAGTGCCCTCGCCCGCCACTGCTTAATATCTCACATATTATGCCACTGATGACATGTACTATGACATCCTGGATAACATCACTGCAACATCTGAAACTAAGAAATTCACAACTTGATAAACGCACTGTGCATGGCGGGGGTGAGTTATAGTTACGTTAGAGCCAAAGTCATAGTTAAAACCTATAACTGCTGAATTTTTGTGGTTTTGATCGTTTTAACTGACATGTTCCTCCTTTGTTTTTTCAGTGAATAGACAGGTAGACAGGCAGATGGATAGATAGACAGACAGACAGAGAGAGGGAGAGAGAGAGAGCAAGAGAGAAAGAGAGAGATAGATCTTGCTAGCCGAAATGTTTGGTTCCCACTCACTTCTCTACGGAGCACCACAAAGCAGGACAAAAGTGTGGCATGATGAATGTGGACTGCCACTGGTGACCCCAAACTGTCCCGCTGATACATGTGAATCCTTTAGTGCGCCTCATATGTAACCGTTGTGCTGCTTCCATGACCTGCTATCTGGTGCTACATCTGAGGAGTCAGCTGTTTGCCTTAAGGCATGAGGCGCGAGACAAAGGTGATATTTTATATAAGGAAACATCGCTCATTTAGCAGAGAGTGAGCAAGGTGAAGAAGACAATATAGTGACTGAATTAAAGCCAAGGTCAAATTTAGAACAGAATCTGTCTCACATCCAAACATCTCTCGACTGCCTCTGAAACCAATTAATTCACAAATCTTAAAGGAACCTTGCACTGCTGTACATTAATTGAGCAGTACAGTCTGCAAGAGAAGAAACAGCCATTTACAGTACGAATGAAAACATTATGCATCTTAATTGAAGTAATAGTGGCTAATTTTTAAAAAAGATGCTCTCGATAAGACATCATTTGTATGGTAAGGTGAGAATCATCAAATGTTATAAGTATTAATAGCGAAAACGAAAAATTAACAGCTTTAAAACGCAGAAGAATTTAAAGAGTGTGCTAACCTCTATCAAGATTACTAGCCAAGCTACTTTATTTAGTGCCGATTATTGCAGTGCGTTCTTTAAAAACTATGACCTGAAATCTGCATAAACCATATGTTCAAATTCATCAATGACTATCTTTTTACCCCTTCAATCCCCAAGTGTTATCTTAATGCTGGATTTGTCTGAAACTCATTTGACAAATAACACATAATCAATCTGTTGTGCTACACATTGTCGTGTCCCACATCAAACCTACACGGACACCGACTCGTATCTCTTATCTCTTTATTAGTACGTGTGCTCAGTTCCCCATCCCTACTCTAACTGGCCCCTTCCTGTCCTGTCCCCACCTCTTCCCCTCTGCCCACCTAGCTCCGCCCACCCCAACTACTGGACTGTCAACTCCGTTACATCTCCCTCTTTCTTAACAAAATAACAGTGAAAATGGAAATTAGTCCATTTCTTCAATTAGTCTCTTTGGAGGCTGCACATGACGTCTGGGTCGAGCCGGTGTGGACACAATGTTCTCCACTACTGGTTCCCGCACCATTGAGGGTGCAGAGTCGGGTGCGCCGGACTCCGGGTTATCTTGATCCTCCGGTGTGGAAACTGTGGGTAGGCAATCATGTTTTCCAGGAGAGCATTTCTTGAAGTGTGATGCATTGCGGGTGACCCGCCGACTTTCTGATTCTGCGGTCACCATGGTGCCCTTTTGTTGCACAATTGTGAGAGGCTCATCCTTGAAACGACAGTCAGTCTTTTGGCGCTGTTCTTGCTTGACGAATACCTTGTCGCCTTCTTTGAGGGAGGGTGACCGCGCCCTCCGTTTGTGGTCAGCATATCCTTTCATCCTCTCTTTGCGACACTGGTCCGTTGCAGCCATGTCTCTGAGTTGTTGATCCGAGAGGGGTTTCTTCAGTGCTCCTTCCCATGTTGGGATCCGATTTCTCATTGTCCTCCCAAGCATGAGAGTGGCAGGGCATTGTCCTGTCGTGGAGTGAGGAGTGGTCCTGTAGGCACAGAGGACTTCGTTCAGTGCCGACTGTAGGTCTTTCTTCTCGGCCGTGGCTTGTTGGAAAGTTCTCTTGATGGTGGACATGAACCTTTCAACGGTGCCGTTGGCTTGCAGCCAGAGTGGTGTGACTTTGCGGTGCTGGAAGTCCATTTGTTTCGCAAAGTCGCTGAATTCGTGCCCGTTAAATGGGGGCCCATTATCCGTTTTGATGACTTTGGGGACACCCCAAGTCGCAAAAACTTCTTCAAGTACCTTGAGGGTGCAGGTGGCACTAGTGGATGAGACGAACTGAGCTACTGGGAACCTGGAGTACTCATCCATGATGACGACTAAGTATTTTCCTGATTGTAAGGGCCCATAAAAGTCCATGGCGACTTCCTGCCACACCCCGTCGGGTATTGGGGTCATCTGTAGTGGTGCAGGCGGGTTGTTGTGGCTGGTCAGTTGACAAGGGTGACAGTCTTTCAAAGTGTCCTCGACCATCTGGTCTAGAGCTGGAAACCAAACACGCTCTCTCAGTGCTCTCTTGGTGGACACGACCCCTCGATGACCCTCGTGCGCTAGGTCGACTACTCCTTGTCTCAAAGCTGCTGGGATGACTATTCTGTGGTCTCTCAGAAGGAGGCCGTCTTCAGTCACTGAGAGTTCGTCAGAGACGTGTCGGAAGACCTGGAGTTCTTTCTTGATGTCGGGATCTTCTTCTTCTTCCTGCGGGTGGTACCTCCACCTGTTGGATTGTATGCGCTTCAGTACGATCTGTAGGGTGGTGTCTTGGTTGGTTGCTTCCTTTTGTGTGCATGGGTATGGCTGGTGGGCGAGCGTGGCTGGTCACAAAATGAATGTATTCTTCCACGATGGAAGGTGCGGTCTCTGCGGATTCCGGGGGGTGGCGGGACATGTAATCAGCTGGGTTCTCCCCCTTCCCCTGTTTGTGGACAATTGTGAATGTGTACTCCTGCAGACGGAGGCCCCACCGCTCGATCCTGGGGGGCATCTTGCACTTGGGATTGCCATAGATCGTGACGAGCGCTTGGTGGTCGGTTATGAGTGTGAAATGCTTCCCATATATGAAGATGTGGAAGTGCTCGCACGCCCACACAACTGCCAGGCTCTCCTTCTCCGGCTGGGAATATTTCCTTTCTGGATCAGTGAGGCTCCGACTGGCGTACGCGATGATTCTCCGTTGTTCCGAGTCGTCGTATTGAGCCAGGATCGCTCCCAAGCCCACTGGGCTGGCGTCTACAGTGATCTCAGTTTTTCTCCTGGGATTGAAGTACGAAAGGCAATCAGATGATTCCATGGCGCGTTTGATGTCTCTGAAGGCGCGCTTGCATTCCGGGGTCCAGTCGAACGGCTGGCCAGTTTTTGTGAGGAGTCTCAGTGGGTGGCTCACCGTAGCATAGTCACGAATGTAACGAGCGCAGTAGCTCGCCATTCCGAGAAAGGAGCGCAGATCGTTTACGTCGGCAGGACTCTTGGTGTTGTTGAGCACGGCTACCTTGTCAGGGTCTGGTTTCATGCCATTGGATGAGAAGATGTGACCGAAGAATTTCAAGGTTGACTGATGAAATTCGCATTTGCTTTTGTTGAGAGTCAAGTTTGCGTTTATGAAAACAAGAGAGTGACACAACACTCCCACTAGCAGAACTTGAAGTTATAAACTGCCCATGTTATTGAGTAACAATCATAGTGACCCTTCTTGATAGTGACATCAAATGATTATAGGAAAGAATTTTTTTTATTTAATTAAATTATTTTTATTTTAGATATTTCATGTTTTCTTTTTATAAATATATTGCATCACTTAAATAATTCATTGGTCAACATACATACATTCCATACATTAATATATATATACAATAATCAATACAGAAATACACTATACAAAACCAAACACAAAATCTCCGGTCGATGTAGCAGTGAAGTAGGCAAAGCGGTGGAATATAGCAACTACGCGCGTTTCAGCCAGTAGCCTTCGTCAGGTGACCGTCATTGACAAAAAAACAAAACTTGACATAATACAACGTAAATTATTAGGATATTTATCTTTAAAATCTTGAGTGGTTATTATCTGATCTGTTCTGTGCCATAGGGTGGAAAGAGAATTTCGCACTTGTATGGTGCCTTTTATTTTATCCAATCCAAAAGCTGGACGCATTTTGGACTCATCAAGTCGGTCCTTTATTCTTCTGACGTTCAAATTAGATGGTCCCAATTGTATTGATATAAAAAGGGGGGAGTTTTGAGATAAATCAACAATTGCGTCCTTATAGAGGAAATAGTGATTTCTGGGTAATATCTCCCTTCAGAAGGAGGCCATCATTTTGTTGAGGTCCTCTGGTATCTATTCGGTCGTGCACGATTCTATTGTCTTTTCTTAAAATGCGACAGATAGCCTTCCGATATTCTTTATTGGTCATATGAGTTTATCTTTATAGCGGGAGAGTCTATCCGTGCATAACGCCGGGAGTCCGCAACGATCAGGAAGCACCCAAGTCACCGAGTCAAGTTTGCGTCCATTAGAGCATGGCAAACACGGTCAAGGGCGATGTCGTGCTCCCATAGATCCGCGCCGTATACTAGGATGTCATCACTGTAGTTAAGGGAGTTTGGTATGTGGTGGATGATCAGACGTATCGCCTCTTGGAAAATTTCAGCAGCTGAGGAGACACCAAAGCTGAGCCGTTTGTAGCGGAAAAGGCCAAGGTGCGTGGCAAAGGTGGTGATGGAACGAGAGCTGTCATCCAATTCGAGCTGATGGTAGCCCTTGTTAAGGTCCAGTTTGGAGAAGACCGTAGCTCCATTGAGTGCCGTAATCATGTCGCTCAAGTGTGGGCCGGGGTGCCTCTCCCTTTCGATAGCCGTGTTCGGCAGGCGCATGTCCACACAGAGACGGACCTTGTCGGGGGTCCCTTTTTTGGGGACAATGACCACCGGAGACACCCAGGGAGTGGGCCCCTCGGTGCGTTCGATAATGTCAGCGTCCAAGAGGTCTTGCAGTTCTTGTGCCACTGCGGATTGTAGATGAAAAGGCACTCGCCGCGGATGTTGAGCTATGGGCTTGACTCTTTCATTGATGTGCAGGCGCACTTGCCGGCCTTTCAATTTGCCCAGGCCCTGGAACAGTGATGGAAATTTCAAGGCATAGTCAGAACTGTCATTCACGTTGAATAGGATGTGCACCAGGCGCAGGCGTTCAGCAGTGGGGAGGCTCAGCAGACAGTCGGCATCAGGTCCTTTGATAACATGGATGACTGCCGGGACAGTGATGTCGCCATGCGTGAGGGTAGTGTCGAACTTGCCTAGGCAAGGGAGCGGTTTCCTTGACATCCAGGTGTACACCCGGACGGGTGCAAAACGCAAGTGAGGCTTGGGAACCATGCGTTCGTGTTCGGCAACTGAGATGTAGTTGAGTGATGCGCCACTGTCCATCACGAATTTTGCTGCATGATTACCCACCATGATATCGAGCCGTGGGTAACGTTTGAGCTGGTCGTTGTCGGCGATGTTGATGTACTCCGTAGTGTAGGAAGATCGCCTTGATGAGGAAGATCTGGAGTCTCTTGAGGGAGAGCGACGATCCCATTTGGAGCGTCTGGATTCGTGGCTGGAGTGAGAAGACGCAGGGGATCGAGCAGGTTCATCTTGAACGGCTCTGATGTGGTACCGTTTGGTTTCAGATCTCGAGGGCCTCTGCTGGCTGGCCTGTCTGTCATGGTCACCGCGTTTCTCTCTGTGATAATCACTGCACATGGCCTCAAAATGATTGGACCGTCCACATTTTCGGCAGCGTTGGCCCATAGCAGGGCAAGAGTCAATGTGAGGGTAGTCGTACCCGCATCTGAAACATCGCCTCGTGCGTTCAGGCCGTCGATCTCTCCTCTCAGGGTCTTTTGTTCTGTAGTCCGGTCGACGTCTGGGTGAGAATCTGGATCTGCGTGACCTGTCACGCGGGTTGCCTCGATATTCCTGTCTTCCATGTCGTCGGTCAGAGACACAGTAGGCATGTTCGCGGCTAGTGGTGGGCTTAATCTCGATGTCTGCGGCGTTTTCTTCGGCCTGGTCATACAGCCGGGAATTTTCTTCAATTTCTGCGAGTTCTTGCGGTTTTCTCAGCAGTCGTTGTCTCAGCGACTCCGAGTGGCACCCCGAGATTATTTGGGACTTGATGGCCGCATCGGGCGAGAAATTTGTAAAGTCACAGTATTGGGACTGACGTCGCAGTCGATGAATGAAGGCGTTCAGTGGCTCTTCTTTGTCCTGGCGCTGTTGGTGGAACTTGTGTCGCTCGTAATCAATATTCCTTTTATGCAGAAAACGGTTATTCAACACTTCTCTCACTTTGACATAGGTGTCGCCGTCATCAGTTGGGATTTCTCGTACTATCTTGCTGATCTCGCGCCCTCCTAGGTTGCGAAGGGCTATTATCTTGTCTTTGTCTGGCTCAATTTTGGACCCTTCAATATAGTCCTCAAAGTCCTCTAGCCACTCTTGCCATTTTAGGCCCATGCTGCTTCCTGTTGTGACTGTTAGGGGTTCCGGTGCTCGCAGGTGTGTGCCTCCCTTGACTTCCTTTTGCGCGGGAGCATTTTGCGCGTTTTGTGCAGGAGGGTTGGACATCTTAGCAGGGTGGCCTTCAGAGCTTACTCTTGATTCTGGTCGCAGTTATTGGCATTCACTTCTACAATTGTTCGCTTCAGTCACCAATGCTTGTTTGTTTCTTACTGTTGTTATTTGTTTCTATAAATTCACTGAGTTCTCTGCTACAGCCGGATAATTTCACTATTGGTGCTTGTTTTAACTTCTTGCCTGACTCAAAGATGGCCGCCGTCTATTTAGATGGGGTTTGTCTTCCACGTTGCCTGACCTTAAAATGGCCGCCCCCTCTGCAGTGCACGAGGTTCTCTCCCTCGCTCTGGACACACGTGCGCTGTGCTGTTGGGTTCACAGATGCAGGCGGTTGCAGGCTCCTGCTTCTCAGGTAGGTTTTGTTGTGGGGGCTTTCCGCTGTTCAGCGCGGACTTCTGATCGCGCGCGCGCCGACCTGGCGTTGAATCTCGCGCGTCAGGCGGCAAAGTGCTTCTCTCGCCTGCGCATTGACTTGCAACGTGATGGGGCAATGTCGGAGTGGGCTCCCGACTTTCACTCACGGTTTTGGCGGGTCTCGCGCGTCCAGCGCGACCGGCTCCTTTCTTCCGGCGCTTGCACTCAGCGCTCTGTCTTCGTTCTTGGCGGGTCTCGCGCGTCCAGCGCGACCGGCTCTTTCTCTTTGGCGCTTTCACCCGGCGCTCTATCCTCTTCTCTCGGCTCTCTCCGAGGGCTGCTGGGTCACTCCTGGGCTTCTCCTGTGGCGCCTCAGGATCGCGGTTGCAGCGGAGCTCTGGACGCTCCACGCTGCGGGACGGGGCTCGTTCAGGTGGGCTTGCTGCTGGATCCCACCCTCGTCGCCAGCTGTCGTGTCCCACATCAAACATACACGGACACCGACTCGTATCTCTTATCTCTTTATTAGTACGTGTGCTCAGTTCCCCGTCCCTACTCTAACTGGCCCCTTCCTGTCCTGTCCCCACCTCTTCCCCTCTGCCCATCTAGCTCCGCCCACCCCAACTACTGGACTGTCAACTCCGTTACACACATAGCGCCTACCTCTCTTATCATCCTCTGAAACAATTGTTAATTAATGGTTAAAACCCTAAATTAGTCCATGATTTCCTTTGCCGGCTCAGTCAAGATCTTTCTGCTGCCACTGGACCTTACATCCACCACTCCCGCTCATCCGTATTAATCAATTCTATGCGTGTTGGTTCACTTACTTATTTTTCACTCAAAATATCTAGTGAGATTAGTACTCCTCTTTTTCCCTTTATCAGTGCTGTTACTAAAAATGTAATACATTCTCATTTCATTTGTTTTAGATTGTTAATGTTCTATATTTCCGTTTTCCACCCATATGTGATTCTATTCTGGATTATGCCAATAGATGGACATTGAATGTGAATTTGGAATGTGGGATGAGCACTTGATTACTCTTAATATGTGTCAGTAGAAGAGTTGAGTGTTGTTCACATTCTGCATGGGTGGAACGCAAAAGAGGTCTCACTTGACAACTTACATCTACGTTAGTTCCACAGGCCTCTCACTCCACAGCAAAAACTTCATAAACTTTCAAGGTCTGAGGATATATGGGTATGTATGTGCAGCGGGAGTAAATATTATACAGCAATTCGACTAGGCATGTTAAAATATCTCCTTGCAAGATAGAGGTATGAATCAAGATTGAACTTACAGAATGCACAATCAGTTTCCAGGGTCCACATAATTCGTTTGGCACCGGCCGTCACCCCAAAAACTGAGGATTAAGGTTCAGATACTGGTGAGTATTCAGGCATCGGTGTACACTGTCAGACAATGTCTTGATAATTTGCTGGTAATCTTCATTCCTCCAAGCCCGGATGTCCCGGTCTGTGAGAAGTTGGCCTGGTATATAATGCTCACTAATTCTAGTGATCACTTTGTACCATGCCAAGCAACCCTTATGATGATGGTTGTAATTCAACCTTGTAGACCAGTTATCCTAGTGGTAACGTGGACAAAGCAGTCTTAGGCTAAACTCTGAAAGGCATGTGAAGCCAGCTGTTATACCATACACAACCCCCTTGAATACCAAATGAAAGGGACACCACACAGATATATATTGAAAATATATATTGATTTATTAACTATAAAATCCCCTGGACTCTTTATGAGCACAGAAGCACAAGCGTTAAATCACAAGACAGTTTAAAATACACAAAAGTTGCACAATATGGATGAGCCCTAGGGGTCACCTAAACCATATACTAAGAAAGTGGTATAAGGGATACCAGGAGGAAAGTGAAGAGGCCTAGGGCCTTGGGAATCGCTGGAGCTATTCGAGACTGGCAATGACTAAGTCGGGAAAGGCCCACGGGACTCGGGTGCAGTGTCCAAAGTGCACGCACTTTGCAATACAAAGTCTATGGTGCGTAAAAAGCACAAAGTTATAAAGTTAGGAACCTTCCGAGTGACCTACGGAGTTAAAACTTAAAACACAGGCCCTTGGGATGTGTACCAGTGCAGGAGCACCGGCGGAGCTGAGTTACCTCACCCACAGGAAGCGGGTGCACAGGGTCGAAGATGTGTCGGGTTTCGTCACGCTGGTCGATGGTGCTTGGAGCTGAAGATGCTGCAGGCGGCTCGATGAGAAGAGTTCCGGTGGATCCAAGGGTGGATCTGAAGAGTTGAAGACCTGAAAGCAGAGGGGACAATGTTCAAAGTCACTAGCCAGTGACTACCGTGGAACCAGATCGGAACCAGGCGATGTCGGGTGCAAACAGGCGTTGTCGGGTAGCTTCTTTCTGCAGCCACGTGGATACCCGGGGTCGAGGACGTCCAGGAGTCGGTCACGAGCTGTCCCACGTAGGCTTCTCGCTGTTGGCGGTGTCGGCGACCTGATCGGAGCAAACAGGCCTTGGCAAATGCAAGCCACGCAGAAGTTGAAAGATGCTGTTCACTCGGACCAGCAAGGTCAGAGCGGGTGCTCCTTTTCACAGGGGCTTGGGTAGGTCTGGAGCAACCAGACCTGCTGTTTAAATCTTCGGGTTCGTCGCCAAGATGGCCGCTGGCCGCGTGGCTAGTGGCCGGGATGGCGCGTCGAGTGGCACAATGCAAAAGGGCCCCACGCAGATCGTGGAGATGCTGGAGGGCTGATCTTCGGTGCAAGGGCTGCTCGGTGGTGGGGGTTCTCAATCCCCAAAGCACAACGTCGAGGATGCCTCAGAAGCTGCGCAGTCAGCTTTTCGGGTGTCTTTCAAGAGGTCCGGTCCCACGTCACTCGGTGCCTCCACGGGTCCCTTCTTTGCAGGGACTGTGGATCGGGCTCTGAGAGGTCTGGGAGTCTGGTTCTTGTCGGGCTCTGGGCTCGGTCTCCGGCGGGAGGCGGCGGCAAAGCAGACGTCGAGTTGCTGGTTGGTACCTGTGTTCACAGGGTGGTCACTCCTTGGCCACAAGGGAGATTCTTCTTCAGTCTTCTGTGCAGCAGAATGTCGAAGTCCAGTCTTCTTCTTAGTTTTAAGTTGATTTCGGGATGATCTGCTGTGCAATGGCACTGCTCCCCCTCTTATTCCCAATCTAGGGGGTGGATCACCTACTAGGTCCCTCCTCTGGGAGGAACCAGGAAGGGGGGCGGTTACACCCCCTTTCCTTTGTCCAGCTCCGCGCCAGGACTGGGGCTGGAAGGCCCCAGAACCGGTTTGGGCTGGCCTATGCACGGGGACACCTTGTGTGCCCCGGGCATGTCTGATTCTATTCAGCCCTGTCCTACCCAATACACAAAATCCTGTCTGGGGTGGTGCTCGCACCTCCCAAGGCAGGAAACCCTTTGTCCAGGCCACCATCTGCCGAGTTTCGGTCAGCAGCAGGAGGCCAGACTTGTGTCTGTGGTGGCAGCGTCCATTTTGTGAAGCTGAGGCTCTGTTTAACTTTAACCGGGGTTAAGGCTACACACATGTCGTGTCCCTCTAGAAGGGTGGAATGCTATCCCCGTCGCCAGAATTGGCGAGGGGATAGTATTCCAATTCGTATGACACCTTACTCGACATGTTTTGATAAAGCCAAACCAAAGATAGCATTTAACCGCGAGGATTATAATGCACTTAAGAGTATATGGTATGGCAATATCCCGGAACAGCTTAGGGAGTTGTTCCCGACAGCTGCAGACAGGCTCAGCTCATGCTAGAGCACCATCTCACATATTTCCACGCACTCTGCCTCCAGGATTGATGAGGCCTTCCATAGGAGTGGCTGATAGGAACATATGTGTCCAGTTTAGGGTTAGGCACAGACATACTGCACCTAAGTAAGAGGTGGTTACACCGACTTACCCCAGCTGAGTGATCAGCCAGTTGTGTCAAATATGGAGGCCAGGCCAGGGGTGGCACAATACATGCTGCAGCCCCTGGTAGGCCTTGGATACACCTATGCCCTGGGCACCTAGGGTGCTCTAATACAGGGGCTCATAAGGTGAACCAGTTCCAATTCGTAATGCACCTAAAGTGCATTGGCAGTAATTTAGAGAGAGAACAGCAGGCTGTGGGTCTGATTAGCAGGCCCACAGCCACATTAAGTCAGAAACCAGTGAAGCAAAAAGCAAAAATTTGGGGTGACCATAGGATAGCAGACCCTACTCTCCTACATAACCCCCCCCCAAACGCAGGGACATTAGACTAACCTTGACCAGTTGTGTCTTCATGTTCTAAGTGGAAGTACCTGGAGAGACCATCTGCGTTGCCATGGTCAGTCCCTGGGCGGTGCTCCACTGTAAAGTCCATCCCCTGTAGGGAAATGGACCACCTGAGTAGTTTGGGGTTTTCACCCTTCATCTGATTAAGCCATAGGAGGGGCTTATGGTCGGTCTGAATCTTGAAGTGAGTGCCAAATAAGTATGGTCTCAACTTCTTCAGGGCCCACACCACAGCAAAGGCCTCCCTCTCTATAGCTGACCAACGTTTCTCTCTGGGGGTCAGCCTTCTGCTAATGAAAGCAATGGGCTGGTCCTGGCCATCTACATTAAGCTGTGAAAGCACTGCTCCCACTCCCAACTCAGAAGCATCTGTTTGGACAATGAACTCTCTTGAGTAGTCAGGACTCTTCAGGATAGGTGCAGAGCACATGGCCTTCTTCAGGTCATCAAATGCCTTTTGACAGATTTCTGTCCACTGAACCTTTTTGGGCATCTTCTTGGATGTCAGATCATTAAGAGGAGTCACAATGGACCCATAGTTCTTAACAAACTTCCTGTAGTACCCAGTCAGGCCCAAGAAAGCTCTGACCTGAGTCTGGGTAGTTGGAGGGGACCAGTCCTTGATGGTCTGGATCTTACTCTCCAGTGGTTGAACTTGGCCTCCACCTACAAGGTGGCCCAGGTACACTACCTTGCTCTGCCCTATCTGGCACTTTGTTGCCTTGATAGTGAGGCCTGCCTTCTGCAGAGCCTCAAGCACTTCCTTCAGGTGGATCAGGTGATCCTCCCAGGTGGAGCTAAAGACAGCAATATCGTCCAGATAAGCTGCACAAAAGTCATCCAACCCAGTGAGGACTTGGTTCACCAACCTTTGGAAGGTGGCAGGTGCATTTTTCAAACCAAAGGGCATCACCACAAACTGATAATGCCCACTAGGGGTAGAAAATGCTGTCTTGGCTTTAGACTCCTCAGCTAACCTGATTTGCCAGTAGCCAGCTGTCAAGTCAAATGTGCTCAAATATTTGGCAGAAGCCAACTTGTCAATGAGCTCATCTGCCCTTGGAATAGGGTGTGCATCTGTCCTGGTGACAGCATTGAGTCCTCTGTAATCCACACAGAACCTCATCTCTCTCTTGCCATCTTTGGTGTGAGGTTTGGGGACCAGAACCACTGGGCTAGCCCAGGGGCTCTCTGAAGGCTCAATGACACCTAATTCCAGCATCTTTTGCACCTCAGTCTTTATACAGTCCCTGACGTGGTCAGGTTGCCTGTAAATTTTGCTCTTTACAGGAAGACTGTCACCAGTGTCCACCACATGTGTACACCAGTTAGTCTGACTGGGTGTCAAGGAGAACATATGCCTGTATGCCTGTAGAACTTGTCTGCAGTCATGTTGCTGATGTTCAGTGAGGCTGCCACCTAAGGCCACACCATCAACTGAGCCATCCTCAGGGTTCTGAGTGAGCAGGTCTGGGAGAGGGTCACTCTCTTCCTCCTGTCCCTCATCTGTAGCCATGAGCAAGCCCATGTCTGCCCTGCTGACATATGCCTTCAATCTGTTCACATGGAGCACCCTGTGGGGGCTCCTGGGAGTTCCTAGGTCCACCAAGTAGGTAACCTCTCCCTTCTTTTCCAGAATTGTATGGGGTCCAGACCATTTGTCTTGGAGTGCTGCTGGGGCCACTGGCTCCAACACCCATACCTTCTGTCCAGGCTGAAATTCAACAAGGACAGCCTTTTGGTCATGCCAAGCTTTTTGTAATTCTTGGCTAGCCTCAAGGTTTTTGGATGCCTTTTCCATGTACTCTGCCATCCTGGAGCGGAGACCAAGTACATAGTCCACTATGTCCTGTTTAGGCTTTTTGAGAGGTAACTCCCATCCTTCCTTCACAAGACACAGGGGTCCTCTTACAGGGTGCCCAAACAACAATTCAAAGGGGCTGAAGCCAACCCCCTTTTGTGGGACCTCTCTGTAAGCGAACAAAAGGCAGGGCAGAAGGATGTCCCATCTTCGCCTGAGCTTTTCAGGTAATCCTTTAATCATGCCCTTTAGGGTCTTGTTAAATCTCTCAACAAGCCCATTGCATTGTGGGTGATAAGGAGTGGTGAACTTGTAGTTTACACCACATTCCTTCCACATAGCTGTCAAATATCCAGACATGAAGTTGGTACCTCTATCTGATATTACCTCCTTAGGAAACCCCACTCTGGAGAAAACTCCAAGTAAGGCCCTGGCCACAACAGGAGCTGTTGTGGTCCTAAGGGGAATTGCCTCTGGGTACCTGGTGGCATGATCCACTACCACCAGTATGAATCTGTGCCCAGATGCTGTAGGGGGATCCATTGGACCAACAATATCAATCCCCACTCTTTCAAAGGGAACCCCCACCACAGGTAGTGGTATTAGGGGGGCCTTTGTTGTTCCACCTGCTTTACCACTGGCTTGGCAGGTTTCACAGGAGCGACAAAACTCCTTGGTGTCTTCAGACATGTGAGGCCAGTGAAAGTGAGGGACAAGCCTGTCCCAAGTTTTGTTCTGGCCTAGGTGTCCTGCTAAAGGAATATCATGGGCCAAGGTGAGTAGGAAGCCCCTAAATTGCAGAGGTATAACCAACCTCCTGGTAGCACCAGGCTTGGGGTCTCTAGCCTCTGAATAAAGGAGTCCATCGTCCCAATATACTTTATGGGCACCTTGAGCATTCCCAGCAGCCTCAGCAGCAGCCTGCTGTCTGAGGGGTTCAAGAGAAGGACAGGTTAACTGAGCCTGCCCCAAGTCTGCCCTAGAAGGTCCCCCTGTCCCCAGAAACTCAACCTGATCAGGTTCAAGTTCTTCAGGGACAGTTCCTTCAGGGGTCTCAAGATCAGTTTCCTGTGAAGCCTGATCCTCACTTGTAGGCAGTTGGGAAGGCACAGCCTTAACCCTCCTGTTCTTCTTCTTGGGAGGTACTTGGTCCATTGTTCCAGGATCCAAGACCTGAGGTTCAGAGAGGCACTTTTTGGCCTGTGACCTGGTCACAGCAAGGACATGTGATGATATCCCTAACATCTCTGCATGAGTCCTGTACTCAACTTCTGACCATAGAGAGTTCTCCAGGTCATTGCCCAACAAACATTCTACTGGGAGATCAGCACTAACCACAACTTTCTTTAGGCCAGTTACCCCTCCCCAGGAAAAGTTAACAAGTGCCACACTATGTGTAGTAGTGACATTGCTGGCATTGGTCACCAGGTAATCATCGCCTGGCATGTATTGTCCAGGGTCCACAAAGTTAGGTGTCACCATAGTGACACTGGCACATGTGTCCCTGTAAGCTTGAGCCACTTTGTTGTTAATCAAAGGTGTCTGTCTGTATTTGCCCAGGTTACTGGGACTTATGTCAGGGGTCAAATCTATGTCCCCTTCACAAACCAGAACAGCCTGTGTAAGAGTTCTGACTAGGTCAGAATCTCCTTCAGTTCCCAAAGTGATTCCCACTAAACCCTTGGCTTGAGGACCAGCACTGCTAACTGTACTATTGGGTGCAGGTGCCTTAGGGGCTGCAGTGCTGGGGGCTCCACCCTTTTTACACTCACTTGTCCAGTGAGAGGTGTTCTTACAAGTTTTACACCAGGGTTTCTTCTGACCTTCTTTCTTCTTCTTCTTGGAAGTTTGGGACCCACCCTCTGTCTCAGTTTGGGGCCCTGTTGAAGACTTCTGGTCTTTAGCTTTCTGCTCCCCACCCTTCTGGTCTGTTTTCTTCTGGTCACCACCCTGGTTCTGGTTCTGGTTCTTTTGCTTAACTCTGGTTCTTACCCATTTATCTGCCCTCTTTCCCAATTCTTGGGGAGAGGTCAAATCTGAGTCAACCAAATGTTGATGCAACTGCTGGTTCTGACAATTATTTAAAATTTGTTCTCTCATCAGCAAATTATACAATCCTTCATAGTCTGTAACCTTGCTTCCCAGCAACCATCCCTCCAGAGCCTTAGTGGCACATTCAACAAATTCAGACCAGTCCTGAGCCTGTGTCTTCTGGGTATCTCTGAACATTAACCTGTACTGTTCAGTGGTTAAGCCTAACCCATCAATCAGAGCACTCTTCAGGACCAGGTAGTTTCTAGAATCCCCATCACTAACTGTGAGGAGTCTGTCTCGGCCTCTACCTTCAAAGGAGAGCCACAAGATTGCTGCCCACTGCTCCTGAGGGATCTGCTGTACTCTGCAGGCTCTCTCCATTGCAGTAATCCATTTATGGATATCATCCCCAGCTTTGTAGGGGGGCACAATCTTACTCAGGTTTCTATTATCAAAAGACCTGTCTTTATCCTTGTGGATATTGCTGCCACCAGTGGGTTCTATTACCCCACTCTCTCTAGGCTGTCTTGCTCTAGCAAGTTTCTCCTTAGCCAGGGCAACCTCTAACTCTTGCCTCTGGATCCTAAGCTCAGCCTCTCTCATCTTGGCCTCATGTTCCCTTCTCTGAGGGCTAGTCATCTCCTTTCTGGAGTGACCACGAGAGCCTCTAGAGACATGGGAGGTATTGGATTCACCTGAGTGATGCCTCCTCCTCCCATGGCCCTGGTTAAGTCCACCTGGGGGTCTGAATGGGTTGTTACCTGATTCATTCCCAAGTAAGCTTAAGTTAGCCTGGTTCAGTCTACTGACCAGCACCTGACTATCTCTGTCATCATCTGACTCACTGCTTTCCACCTCCTCCCCCTCTTCTTCTTCCTCTTCCTCTACATCTACTTGAGGAGCTCCAGTGGTGGAGGCTTCCTCATCTACTAGGATGATAGGGGCAGGGGGGTCTACAGTGTCATCCTCTGAAGGATGGCCTCCTTCAGCATTCCCTGTGGGGTTTGCTTTAGAGGTCTTTAGAGCCTCAGACTGATCCAAGAGCTCTCTTAGGTGGTCTGTAGTAGGGGAAGGCCCTGTCTTCAGACCCCTTAAGACACAAAGCTGTCTTAATTCCTTAAAAGGAAAGATAGCAAACTGGGATGGTGCCCTTGGAGGGTCACTCTCAACAGGAGTAAGTCCACTGGACCCCTCTGTTCCAGACATTGCTCTAGTGTGGGTGGATGTGTTGCAATCTACCTACACTGGTGTTTACCTACTAAACCTATCTAGTAGTTGTAGCTAGGGTGTGCTACTCCCTTTACTCTACAACAACTAAGTTCAGTAGAATTTATGTATACTAGTCTTGTTTTATATGTACCTAGCAGGTACCTGTATGATCTTTCAAATGATAATCTCAAAGATTGTAATGGTAAAACAACAGCAAGCTCAGATCCCAATCCGCTGCTCACCAATGTGAGAAGTTGGCCTGGTATATAATGCTCACTAATTCTAGTGATCACTTTGTACCATGCCAAGCAACCCTTATGATGATGGTTGTAATTCAACCTTGTAGACCAGTTATCCTAGTGGTAACGTGGACAAAGCAGTCTTAGGCTAAACTCTGAAAGGGATGTGAAGCCAGCTGTTATACCATACACAACCCCCTTGAATACCAAATGAAAGGGACACCACACAGATATATATTGAAAATATATATTGATTTATTAACTATAAAATCCCCTGGACTCTTTATGAGCACAGAAGCACAAGCGTTAAATCACAAGACAGTTTAAAATACACAAAAGTTGCACAATATGGATGAGCCCTAGGGGTCACCTAAACCATATACTAAGAAAGTGGTATAAGGGATACCAGGAGGAAAGTGAAGAGGCCTAGGGCCTTGGGAATCGCTGGAGCTATTCGAGACTGGCAATGACTAAGTCGGGAAAGGCCCACGGGACTCGGGTGCAGTGTCCAAAGTGCACGCACTTTGCAATACAAAGTCTATGGTGCGTAAAAAGCACAAAGTTATAAAGTTAGGAACCTTCCGAGTGACCTACGGAGTTGAAACTTAAAACACAGGCCCTTGGGATGTGTACCAGTGCAGGAGCACCGGCGGAGCTGAGTTACCTCACTCACAGGAAGCGGGTGCACAGGGTCGAAGATGTGTCGGGTTTCGTCACGCTGGTCGATGGTGCTTGGAGCTGAAGATGCTGCAGGCGGCTCGATGAGAAGAGTTCCGGTGGATCCAAGGGTGGATCTGAAGAGTTGAAGACCTGAAAGCAGAGGGGACAATGTTCAAAGTCACTAGCCAGTGACTACCGTGGAACCAGATCGGAACCAGGCGATGTCGGGTGCAAACAGGCGTTGTCGGGTAGCTTCTTTCTGCAGCCACGTGGATACCCGGGGTCGAGGACGTCCAGGAGTCGGTCACGAGCTGTCCCACGTAGGCTTCTCGCTGTTGGCAGTGTCGGCGACCTGATCGGAGCAAACAGGCCTTGGCAAATGCAAGCCACGCAGAAGTTGAAAGATGCTGTTCACTCGGACCAGCAAGGTCAGAGCGGGTGCTCCTTTTCACAGGAGCTTGGGTAGGTCTGGAGCAACCAGACCTGCTGTTTAAATCTTCGGGTTCGTCGCCAAGATGGCCGCTGGCCGCGTGGCTAGTGGCCGGGATGGCGCGTCGAGTGGCACAATGCAAAAGGGCCCCACGCAGATCGTGGAGATGCTGGAGGGCTGATCTTCGGTGCAAGGGCTGCTCGGTGGTGGGGGTTCTCAATCCCCAAAGCACAACGTCGAGGATGCCTCAGAAGCTGCGCAGTCAGCTTTTCGGGTGTCTTTCAAGAGGTCCGGTCCCACGTCACTCGGTGCCTCCACGGGTCCCTTCTTTGCAGGGACTGTGGATCGGGCTCTGAGAGGTCTGGGAGTCTGGTTCTTGTCGGGCTCTGGGCTCGGTCTCCGGCGGGAGGCGGCGGCAAAGCAGATGTCGAGTTGCTGGTTGGTACCTGTGTTCACAGGGTGGTCACTCCTTGGCCACAAGGGAGATTCTTCTTCAGTCTTCTGTGCAGCAGAATGTCGAAGTCCAGTCTTCTTCTTAGTTTTAAGTTGATTTTGGGATGATCTGCTGTGCAATGGCACTGCTCCCCCTCTTATTCCCAATCTAGGGGGTGGATCACCTACTAGGTCCCTCCTCTGGGAGGAACCAGGAAGGGGGGCGGTTACACCCCCTTTCCTTTGTCCAGCTCCGCGCCAGGACTGGGGCTGGAAGGCCCCAGAACCGGTTTGGGTTGGCCTATGCACGGGGACACCTTGTGTGCCCCGGGCATGTCTGATTCTATTCAGCCCTGTCCTACCCAATACACAAAATCCTGTCTGGGGTGGTGCTCGCACCTCCCAAGGCAGGAAACCCTTTGTCCAGGCCACCATCTGCCGAGTTTCGGTCAGCAGCAGGAGGCCAGACTTGTGTCTGTGGTGGCAGCGTCCATTTTGTGAAGCTGAGGCTCTGTTTAACTTTAACCGGGGTTAAGGCTACACACATGTCGTGTCCCTCTAGAAGGGTGGAATGCTATCCCCGTCGCCAGAATTGGCGAGGGGATAGTATTCCAATTCGTATGACACCTTACTCGACATGTTTTGATAAAGCCAAACCAAAGATAGCATTTAACCGCGAGGATTATAATGCACTTAAGAGTATATGGTATGGCAATATCCCGGAACAGCTTAGGGAGTTGTTCCCGACAGCTGCAGACAGGCTCAGCTCATGCTAGAGCACCATCTCACATATTTCCACGCACTCTGCCTCCAGGATTGATGAGGCCTTCCATAGGAGTGGCTGATAGGAACATATGTGTCCAGTTTAGGGTTAGGCACAGACATACTGCACCTAAGTAAGAGGTGGTTACACCGACTTACCCCAGCTGAGTGATCAGCCAGTTGTGTCAAATATGGAGGCCAGGCCAGGGGTGGCACAATACATGCTGCAGCCCCTGGTAGGCCTTGGATACACCTATGCCCTGGGCACCTAGGGTGCTCTAATACAGGGGCTCATAAGGTGAACCAGTTCCAATTCGTAATGCACCTAAAGTGCATTGGCAGTAATTTAGAGAGAGAACAGCAGGCTGTGGGTCTGATTAGCAGGCCCACAGCCACATTAAGTCAGAAACCAGTGAAGCAAAAAGCAAAAATTTGGGGTGACCATAGGATAGCAGACCCTACTCTCCTACACGGTCCCATTAAGTTTTATGAGGTTGAGCCACCTCTAGAGACAGAAGAAAAGGAAAATGCTGCAAGATGACCATCCCCCATGGGCATTAGCCTATAAGGGTACACCCTACCCAGCATTCCTCCTGAAATACCAAGCATCCTCCAGCGTCCGAAGGTCTCAGTAATTGCAAGTTCGGGGGGGGGGGGGGTCGAAGTGAATGGGACAGGGACATCTGGATTAGGAGTAATAGAGGAAACACCTAGTCCAAAATTCCTATGGCCTTGCATAGCATTCTGCAGACGATACATGGGAATAAGAGTATTTGGACCAGCCCAGGTAGCCTAAGGCAAATCTCAGCAATGGACAAATTACTTGCATTAGCCCAGGAAGAGGAAAGATTCCAAGTGGACCGCCCCGGGGCGAAGGTGTTGCCTCTTCTTATAGCCTTAAATATGCAAGGAGTTTGAAACAGTTTAAGACAGTTAGAATGCAATGATCGTACCTTGGAGTAAAGTTTGAAACAACTCCTAAGGTAGAGAAGGCCCTTATGATTGAATACCCTAAAGGCAAGGATGAGGGGTTTAAACTAGATACTTTTATTCATCGGAAGCGAGTGGAGAAAGCGTAAGTAACTTGATACTGAGACCCATGAAGGGGATTTTAAACATCTGCAGGGCAGCAGCGTTCTGAATAGCTTGGAGATGCTGAATGAGAAAAGCCAGCAGCCCTAAGTACAAGAGATTGGAATAATGCAACTTCGGGGTGATAAAGCTTAAACAATTATTTTTTGATATTACAGAGAAATGAGGTACAGCATTCTTCTCAAGGATCTCGGAGTAAAAAAACAGGAGGCAGATAGTGCTTTAATCTGAGGCTCGAAAGTGAGTCCGGAGGCAAATTTCACCCCGCGGTTTCTTACCACAGGGAAAAGGTGGGTGGGAGGAGTTGCATTTCCGAAGTCCACCGAGGTGGACTTGACACCAAAAAACAGAATCTTGTCTGAGTTAAGCTTTAAAAAAAACTGCCATTCATTCAGTCTGCTACTGATTTCACCCTCTGCCGGGTTTGGTGGCTTAGTGGACTAATGTGTGCACTGTAGGGGCCTGTGTTTAACCTCATGATCACAGGTTCAAGTCCTGCTGGATCCACTCAGCCTTTTATCCTTCTGTGGTCGATTAAATGAGTACCATTGAGTTGGGTAACAATAATCATGTTTTTCAGTGCCAAGATACCCTTCTGGGTGAACGTGTGCTTTACAAATGCACTTAATGTTATTTGAGACAAGTCTTAAAGGAAGTCAAAGAAGATGGAGCATTTTCCTGAATGGCCAAGAGGAGTTGTGTGCCATCCACATAGGAATTAACTCCCACTCCTCAGGACACGACAATTGTAGCCAAGGGTGCCAAGTTAATAAAAGTGTAGGACTATGGCCAAACCCTGTGGGACTCCACAATCCAGGGGCTTTGCTGAAGAGGTGACAGGAAGAAGAAAACAACCTGAGTATGATTGCTAATGAAAGATTTAAGCCACAGCGGGGCGTGGTCTCTGATCCCGATCATTTCCAGTCTCTCAAGCCATTTAGCGTGAAAGATCCAAGAACATTACCATGACCGGGGTTTGTAAATCTAGGTTTACCTTGATATAATCAGAGACTTTAATGAGACCGGTCTTAGTACTATAACCAGAACGAAATCCTGATTACAAGTCATGGAGTAATTGATTAGAATCCAGTAAGGGTGTGAGCTGCCTTTCCCTTTTTTTTCCAAAAGTTTTACAACCTTGGGAAGAAGTGAAATAGGCCTATAATTACTGAGAATCTTAGGATCAGCTAAAGGCTTCTTGAGCAGTGGGAGTAAAATACCCTGTTCATGGGGCAAGGGTAATGGGTCCGGGGCCTCAGCAAGCCTGCTGTAATAGAGTTGATCTGGTGGGGTTTACTCTTTCGAGACAATGGGAAACCCTTTCCTCATTCTGTTTATAGAGCTAATTGGTGTGTCAGAACGAGTATGAAAAAATCACTTGTTTGCTGGAATCAATTCCAATTTATTTTGTGGTGCTTTGTGACAAAGGATGGACATTTATAGCCAACATGTGTTTCGCCCACTTACAATGGCTATCTGGCCTGGGGCTTCCTCAGGGCTATACATGGTGATTCATAGGCGGTGATAGTATACAAGGTGAACGTATATATTGTGTAAAAAGTGCAGGCGACAGGAGAAAAGTGAGTGGATACCAGAAAGATCGTAAGCAGAAGAGGAAAAGAAGGAAAGGAGTCCAGGAAGAATGGGCGGGGCGGGAGAGGGGGGGGTAAAAGGCAAGGGTTGGGGGGGAGGAAAAAGAAGTGGGGAATTGGGAAGTACACTGTGTGAGGGAGAAGGGTAGAGTCAGGATGTCAAGGAGGAAAAACAAATGGAGGAATCACGAGATAGGAATGCGAGTAGTGGAAAGAACCAGAAATGAAGCATTCGGAAAGCCGATGTAAAGATATGGAGCATGGTAAGGATAGGCAATAGGTATGGTGTGGGCCGGCAAGGCAGTAACCATAAGAGACAATGTATCAAAGGCAATAGTCATAGGTGAGCAAGGGAAGGTAGGGAAAAAGGGGATAAAAGGAAAAGCGTGCCAATTCCAACATAATATTATATTACATGAAATGTGGGAGAATTAATTAACATAGCATGGCATAGAGAATGAATCAATCGCCAGATCACAGTAATCATGAGCATATATACAAAAGAATATCAGATTGCATCAGTGGTATATAGGTTAACATAACATAATACATACATGATCCAGAGTAAAAAGGTCATGGTTCCAAGGATGGATATGCAGGTAAAAGGGAGTACCCAGTGATAGTTTAGCATACATAGGCCAACAAATTAGCTTAGGCCGGGTTCATTACTCCTAAGTAAAATAACTGGGGTTTATCCGGCTTGAAACGCTTGGGAAGGGTTAAACTCCCTTGATGATACAAAGACTGTGGCCTCTGTGGGTGCTCAGCTGTATCGTGAAGTGAAAAGGCCTGTAAGCAAGAGATAGGATAGGTAGTAGTGTGAATCCGAGCTACGCGGTGCAGAAGAAGAAGTAAAACAAGCATTGGCATAGCCAATAGGTCTCGCCTTTGGGACCTTATAAGTATTTAGTTATGCAGCATAATATCCTTGGTGCAACCATATCAACTTTTGCATGGCTAGACACTTATATTGTCCCAAAGGCGTGACCTATTGGAAATAAATGCTACTTTTTAAAGCGTAACGAAAAATACAAGAAATGCAGTAATCCTGGCAAATAATACAGCCTGCTTTAAAATTATCTCTTTGCCGGGCTAAAAACGGTTCAGTATACAAAAATAGTGATGGACGGAATGCTTAAATGAATCTGAACCACAGCTAATTACTTGCAGCCGCATCCCAGTTCATCGTTATTTTGTACCCTATGCCAATTCAGTTAAGAACAGATTTATGCACATTAATTGACCCTGCACCAATAGGGACAGCCCCGCCAGGCCAGGTTATCCATGAACCAGAACACTAGGGACCAAGGACCGTTTTGCCCTAGTTGAGACTCATCAGCTAGGTATAGCCTGGTTCCCGTTATACAGTGCGCGAGACCCAAGTCTGGACATACCCGACCCCCTCTGGTGTAACATGCTAAAGAATACTAAAAAGTGATGAATGGAGTGCTTGAATTATTCTCAGTCACTGGCAATTCGGGGCAGCACTGATGCCTATAAATTGACCTATTGGTTATGACAAATCCGTTACAACTTGAAAATGCAGAAAGTTAAACATTCCGAGTGCAAAACCATATCTGGAGCTCTGCAAAGCAGATAAAACGAGTGACAAAGCTGTACACCAATAAGCTCTAGAGATCAGGGTTAGATTAAAGCACGTTATAAATTCCAAATTTTCATCTTTGGATCGGTGTTCACATGGTGGCACGGTCTTGGAAGGGCGAGATTCTGATCGATACCTTATCACTATTGATCTAAAACCCCGATCTGGTCGACTGACCTTTATTGCCTGTCATTGAGGGAAGAAAGTGCATCTCTTACCAAGTTAGTTTACCCAATAAAGGACTCCGCTCCAAAAGATCACAAACAACTTCTAGCTTTCAAAGATTTATTATAAAGTCAAGATAAGTTGCAGGTACAAGCATCTCAAAATGAGATTCACAAGATACACAGGCCCAACTACATACATGTGCTCTCTAAAAGCCCTCAGACGAGCAACGGAAACTACAAGGACCAGTTCTAAAAATAATAGGGCTATTAGCATAGACACGTATTGAGATCTCTCAGTCATTTACAGCCGGAGGGAAAATACAGGTTAGGCTGTCCCTACCCTGATCTAGATGGTATCCCTACTTAACCAGGTCCCAACCTAACAAAAGGTGTCAGCAGTGAATGACCCCCAAGGGAAGTCACCCACTCTCAGTCTCTTGGTGAAAACCTATAGTTCTCCAGTCATGACCCCTCTCTTCCTACCCATCCGCTCTCTAAAGGGTCCTCAGGCATCTGCTCTAACTCCCCCCAGGGGTGCTGTCCCTAATACAAAAATACAACAACATTTAGGACGCCCCTCGTGAGACGCCCCTCACGTGGTGTAGCTTCTGGCTTTTTCCATGATGAGGCCTTGTGGTTAGAGTCGACCTTGCTTCTCAGACTCTTCTCCGGCCCGCTGATACCCCTTAAACATTCCGGAACCCTCCTCCATGTCTGGGCCGTCTTCCGAACAAACCTCTATTCATATTATTTATAATTGAATACCCCCTTTTCTCTTACAGACAGACATCTGCAGCCAAAATCCCAATTCTCATAGTCTTCCAACAGCGTTGCAACATTCCCCGGCCCAGACTAGTATGTGTAAATCAACGTTTAAAACATCCCAGCCCTACAACATTTCTCATAATGATTATAACATTCAACCTTTTCTTTAATTATTTGCATGTTAGTACTCTTATTCTATTTATTCGGTAAACACATCTATAAATCATGGCCTATTCATTATTACTAAACATTAGTGCAATCCATGTTGTGAAATTGAACCACCTTCCCCCTCCCTTCTAGCTCTGGCCCTGAGGCCTACCACATTCGACGTTTCCGTATGCCATCTTACATTTTAGCAGCTACACAACATGGATTCAGGAATAATCATGTCTAATAAAATCATATAGTTTCACACATTTCTGTATTAGTTCCACTTCTACTTAAATCTCTACATTAACTACACATTTCAGAATATAGATGTAGGTACTATCAGCACTCATGGCATTTCTCTTCATGACTTGTGCTTACTACGTGTAAGTGTGACGCACTTCTACATTTAGGTCAGTTTGCGCTCTCTCAGTTCCCCCCTTTGATGACCTCTCGGGGTCATCATTAACATTTAAACTGCAGTGATTGCTAGCATAACTCGTTTCTGTGTTTCCAGAGCCCTCAGGCTCCGGTACTGACTATCTTGTATGGCAGCCAATCTCTGCAGCTGTTTTCTCTGAGCCCTCTCCGACCTTCTTGCTCTGTACCATTTGAATACCCTCACCAATCCCCACAACACGATCCCACAGATCAATATTATGATGATAGGTTTTAGTATTTTCCACACAAAGCTTTTGCCTAAGGTGGTGAGCCAACCTCCAGCTTCACTTATTCCATGGCCCACCTTTTCCCAGACATTTTCTCTGCTCAGGTCTTCGATCTCTTTGTGAATATCAGTTATGTTCCTAATAACTTTCTCAAGGGGCTTCGAATTGTCTGGAATGTAAGTACAACATTCCTGGACCTTCAAAGCCTTACAGACTCCGCCCTCTTTTGCTAATAGGACGTCTAATGCAAGACGGTTCTGGAGAACCATAGCCCTTATCGATTGCATCTCTCCTTCTACCAGCATTAAGGACTGAGCAGTGCTGGCAGACAACCTGTCTACGACTGTTGCCAGTCGTCTAATTTTAACATCATTAAGGATTAATCCCAAAAGAGGGAACACAGCTCCAAAGACATCTCCAACCATTTCTACACCTCCTACCTCTCTCCTTCCCCTCGATGATGTCTTGCCCTCGATGATCTCTAAGTCTTGGGCATGATATATTTTAGGGAAGATAATAGCCAAGTAACATGATCCATACCAGTTGTCAGGTAGTCTCACGTAGGCATTTCTTCCACATACAAAATATACATTTGGAATCACTTGCATTCCCTTCAGGAAGTCCTTAGTATAGTACTCTAAATTGAAAGCATGTTCACAGCTAACTTCTCCCACGTATACATTTTCATAATACGTTTTGGCTCTATGAAGACATAACTTTCCTCTCTGCGTTCTATCTAAAGCTATTGGACCACTACTACCCTTTCTCTTATGTGCCTTTTCTTCCTCGGTCCAATCTGTTTTCCATTGTCCTGATTTTTTCAAAATCTTTTGTCTCCTATTTCGATCATCCACCTGCCCTATAAACTTCTTCTCGACTTCTGACACCTTGCATGTCAGGTTATTTCTACGGGCATGTGAAGTATCTAAGGTAATCCAAGGAATGAAAAACTTTGCCAACCTGTCTTCACTTTTCCAGTAGTCCCATTTATTCATTTGTTTATAATTTGGAACTTCTGGCAACACTGAGTCATAATTGGAGAAATAGTATTCAAAACTATCTCTCCCATAAAATATACTAAGCAACAAGCTACATGTAATGCCATATGTCAACGGGAGGTGATGATATCGAATGCCTTCATCTACAGACGCCGGCAACTGCATGCAGACATAACAGTCCTTAACCTCCATGGCATCCACGTATTCATATAACAGTTTAGCATAAGCATTTGACCTAAAGTCGCCTTGGGACTCATCTACATGTAACCTGCGGGCTTCTGCAGCTAATAACGCTTTTTCTTGTGTGTTTTCCCCTTTCTCACCAGCAACGGTGGGTGTAAGCGCCTCTACAGATTTCACATCAGTTACCTTTGCCTCTTCCTCACGTCCCTTTACATAAGAGACTGTTACTACTAAAGCTATTAATATTATCACTCCTACTATTAGTGTACCTATTATACATTTCGCTCTGCGGTTCTGGGTGCCGGCCTCCATTTCGTCAGACTGTATGGCTCTCTCGTATCTTGGCACAAAGTTCTTTCCTTTTCGTTCCTTTACAGTCTCTTTTACTCCTTTTGTCCTTAGAACCACACAACTGGAAGCTGACAACCTTCCTCGCAAAGGTCCTTTAACAGTTCAATACAGACAACCCTAGCCCTTCTCCATCAACTCAAGGGAAGGTCCCTAAGATTCTCTGCTTCCTGGGCGCTAGGTAATCTTCTTTTCTTCTCGCTTATTTACAAAGTCTTTTAAGCATCTACTATCAGGCCTGTGCCTGCAGCTTCGATAGCAAAGTTCAATATTTCCATACGAAGATTGTGCTCTTCATGGGCTGTTATCTTTGTACCAAAATCGGGGAATTGCAATTCTGTGAGAAACATGTGTTTTAACTTGCTGAGGCGGGGAGGTCGGGGAATCATGAATGTCAGTGACCCTTCTTGTTCGACTCCGGGTACTAACAGTCGTATTTCCACTGTGACGATGGGCTCAGAACTGGACACCACCACCGCTCGGATCCTCCCTGTCACCGGTTTCGAAGCCATCTGTCGCCAGATATGTCCACTCAGGGGTGGAGTATCTTCTGCTAGGTACACGCACTCTTCTTGACCTCCTCAAGACCGGTGCTTCAGCGCCCTGAGCACCTTCTTCCGGGTCTGAATCCTCTGATATCGGAGGAAGGGTTCTCTCTGGAGTTGACCTCAGACTAGAGCTTCTTCTCTGCGGCCAATCTGCTTCTCCACGTACCCTTCTACTCCTTCCTTCATCTCTGCTCTTTCTCTGTCCCTCCGTACCCGTTCCTCCCCTCTAGCTCTCTCTGGGTCATATATCGATACTATAGGACCTATGGTAACAGGTACCTGTAGTGCATCGGGTAATGCGTAGGATGTGGCACACTCCGTTTCTGGCGCCCTTTGCACCACAAACCTCCCGACCACCTGTTGCACCTGGCTAGGCTGGGACAGTTCTTTCTTTGCCGTGGGATCCCAATCAGGACTGGGAAGCGGCCTATGCTCTCCTGCATTGCCCCCCCCCCTTCTCACTATTCTCAACATCTCCCCCTGCTCTGTTATACGGAGGTGGCCTGTCTGTCAATAATCTATTTATCAGGCTGTCCTCTGTCTCGCTCTCGTCATCTTCTTCTAGTTGGCTTTTGTTCCCGGGCATCTCTAACACTGGATATAATTTATTTACTTCCATGTTATGCACCCTCCATCTTTTAGCATCCGCATCCCACTTGGCATCCTGTACTGCCCTTACCGAACGTTTCACTCTTTCTTGCCGTCTATTCATGTTCTTTTCATGCGCTGCCCTAATCCATGCATTAAGGGCTTCAAACTGGGTTGGTCTAGGCAAGGGTCTCGTTGAGGTCATAATTGCTTTTAATCTGTGTAACACCTCTAGTCTGAACGTCCCATACTTCGGGAACGTCAGTTCCTCATTTCCGTCTGTAATCTTACTCCACTCTGAGATCCACAGAATCGTATGCAGCCCAACATGTGTCCCCATATATCGAGCCGGTGTACCCTCCGGCGGGGCTTCTTCCCCTTCATACGATCCCCGCCTCTCTCTTTTAAACAGCGCTCTTAACCATTTAAAACACTTCATAATTATGCGCACAATTTCCAGCTTGAATACTCTGTTTACTTCCTGATGACAATCCACCAATCCTAGCGCGGCTGTGCTAGCTGGCCTATCGCAGCGCGGTCGTTCACCGGCCGGCCAATCCCAGCGCGGCACTTTCTGACGTCACTAGTCTCCGCTTCGCAGCAGCACCCCTCCTTTCTCAGCTCTCCTCGCGGTCATGCATGCGTCCCATTCATACTCTGAAAAATGACTACTTCCGACCAAGCGGTCACTTCCCTCGACTGTACGTCCACAGTCTATCTGTAATTGTCAACACCACTGACGAGATGTCTATCGTCTCTCTGATAGGTTCTTTACACACACAGTAACTTCCGACCAGCGTCCGTTACTCACGCACTCACTCTTACGTTCCCCCTATCTGGTCCTTCGGGTGATCAATGGTACCTCATGACCCCCTTCATACTAGTTAACAATTACTCTGGGTGTCCGATACACCCGAACCACTTAAGCTCTCCTTGAACTTAAGATTTCCACCGGTTGTGCGCGCTCACAACCTGTTCCACAGTCACTCTACAGGCATTCAACTCCGCCAGACATTACAACATAGATACAATACAAAACACCGCAATCTTAACACGCATGACCCTTTATACTCACTCTCGACCGATACTGCTGCTTTTCTGTCTCACGTCATCCGGTCCTTCTTCGGCGGGCGGTTCTTCCGATCATCGATCTCTAGGGGCCTTGGGGTAATCTAACCTGGCCTAGATCACCTTCCTCAAGAAGGCAACCATCCTCTATAGCTACCAACTGGAAGGGCGAGATTTTGATCGATACCTTATCACTATTGATCTAAAACCCCGATCTGGTCGACTGACCTTTATTGCCTGTCATTGAGGGAAGAAAGTGCATCTCTTACCAAGTTAGTTTACCCAATAAAGGACTCCGCTCCAAAAGATCACAAACAACTTCTAGCTTTCAAAGATTTATTATAAAGTCAAGATAAGTTGCAGGTACAAGCATCTCAAAATGAGATTCACAAGATACACAGGCCCAACTACATACATGTGCTCTCTAAAAGCCCTCAGACGAGCAACGGAAACTACAAGGACCAGTTCTAAAAATAATAGGGCTATTAGCATAGACACGTATTGAGATCTCTCAGTCATTTACAGCCGGAGGGAAAATACAGGTTAGGCTGTCCCTACCCTGATCTAGATGGTATCCCTACTTAACCAGGTCCCAACCTAACAAAAGGTGTCAGCAGTGAATGACCCCCAAGGGAAGTCACCCACTCTCAGTCTCTTGGTGAAAACCTATAGTTCTCCAGTCATGACCCCTCTCTTCCTACCCATCCGCTCTCTAAAGGGTCCTCAGGCATCTGCTCTAACTCCCCCCAGGGGTGCTGTCCCTAATACAAAAATACAACAACATTTAGGACGCCCCTCGTGAGACGCCCCTCACGTGGTGTAGCTTCTGGCTTTTTCCATGATGAGGCCTTGTGGTTAGAGTCGACCTTGCTTCTCAGACTCTTCTCCGGCCCGCTGATACCCCTTAAACATTCCGGAACCCTCCTCCATGTCTGGGCCGTCTTCCGAACAAACCTCTATTCATATTATTTATAATTGAATACCCCCTTTTCTCTTACAGACAGACATCTGCAGCCAAAATCCCAATTCTCATAGTCTTCCAACAGCGTTGCAACATTCCCCGGCCCAGACTAGTATGTGTAAATCAACGTTTAAAACATCCCAGCCCTACAACATTTCTCATAATGATTATAACATTCAACCTTTTCTTTAATTATTTGCATGTTAGTACTCTTATTCTATTTATTCGGTAAACACATCTATAAATCATGGCCTATTCATTATTACTAAACATTAGTGCAATCCATGTTGTGAAATTGAACCACCTTCCCCCTCCCTTCTAGCTCTGGCCCTGAGGCCTACCACATTCGACGTTTCCGTATGCCATCTTACATTTTAGCAGCTACACAACATGGATTCAGGAATAATCATGTCTAATAAAATCATATAGTTTCACACATTTCTGTATTAGTTCCACTTCTACTTAAATCTCTACATTAACTACACATTTCAGAATATAGATGTAGGTACTATCAGCACTCATGGCATTTCTCTTCATGACTTGTGCTTACTACGTGTAAGTGTGACGCACTTCTACATTTAGGTCAGTTTGCGCTCTCTCAGTCTACTAGGAGGAAGCTTCCTGATCAGTCTGCTAAGATAACAAGCATACTAAGAGCACGGACGTCAGAATGACATCACTCACTCAGACAGGAAATAGCTTGACTTCCAGCCTCCATGTAAATGATGACTTTTAATTTGTCAAATGTTTTACAGCGATTTATTTAGCAGCAAAGCCACTAATAACAATACTTCTGTTTGTCGGCAGGTTTTCTATAGGACTGGCCGAGATGTAAATTACGCTGGAGTAATCAAAGTAATTTCAGTAATTGCGCATTACCCCTGTGATAAGAAATTACGTTTTACACAAGCTTGAGTTATTACGAGTAATTTGGGGCAAAGACCCTACCACAAAAGCGCGGGAAAAACTAAGAGAGCGAGTGGCTGCTGGCTACTGCTAGTCGTGTCCTGTAACATTTAGAGCCATTTATGGAGCGCAAAATAAATCCTCAGGCCCATTTCGGATGCAATGGTGTATTTTGCACTAAGAAAATAGCGATACATGCTGCCTCATGCTTCTCTTATGATTACGAGTAATTTTGCAGTAATCACTAGAGAGAAGTATGCCACTTACGCCCACACTTAAAGGCATATTATCAAGGACAGGTGTTAAAAATATCACTGTTTTATCGGCAGGAAACTGCTGATAAAACGGCGATAATGGACTTGATAATACGCCCTTGGTAATTCTCATCGCCGTTTTATCGGCAGTTTCCTGCCGATAAAACGGCGATAATTTTAACACCGGTCCTTGATAATATGCCCCATAGTTTTCTGTTGGCGCTAAAAATATCACTGTTCTATCCCCCTACGCAATGTATTGACACAATGACCCCTTCTAGGAGCCTCATTTATGAGAAATGACGCATTGCTGCGTGAAAGCAGCGATGCATCACTTCTCAGTGCACACTCCTTGCGACATTCCTGATGCGTCATATTTAATGTATGACGCATCATGTTGCAAGGAGTTACAGATACGTCAGTATTTCTGACGTATCTGTAAGCGCAAAAGTGACGCATTGCTGGAGTGTGTCACAAAAGTGAAGCAACGCCAGCAATGCGTCCTTTCACATGGGGCAAGCACCATGTGAAAGGGCCTGCGTCAGTGTTACGCCTGCTGTGAGGCAGGCGCAAGATTTTGACGCAACAGTGTCCTAAAAGTGACGCAGTGAAATCTCATAGATTTCACTGCGTCAATTCTATGACCCATCCTTGCGTCAATACGCCCCCTTGCATACATTATACCTGGCGCAGGTATAATGTGGCGCAGGGGTTTTCAAAGTGACGCATCTACCTATTTGCGTCACTTTGTAAATAAGCGCCACAAGGCGCATTTTTCACGCCACTGGTGCGTCACAAAAAGTGACGCACCGGCGGCGTAAAAGTGACACACAGCCTCATAAAGGAGGCCCTGGGCTTCGAAGCTGAACCCTCCCAGCTGCATGCGGGTGTCAGATGGAAACGTTAATCGCACGGGGTCCTACTGACACACCTCCTGGTAATTAAAAACTGTACACTTTCAGATGCTTAACCGCGTGTAAATATGTAAAGACAGAATGTTACTCTGCAGCTAGCAGACCCATCAAACCACCTGTAACCTAGAGTCACTGAACTGCGCCAATACATACATAAATTAATTTATACCTCTTCTACAGTAATCTGTGGTTTCCTAGAGTTATAAATATCAGCAGTTATTTTACTTGCCTTCTTTTACGTTAGTGAGGGTGAAATTCTAAGGCGGCCTAAGAGAGCCTCCTGGAGATTCGCAACCTTTAGGTTATATGCGCATATCTCAGCAGCAGATGCACTAACCTACCGAGTTAAGCTAGCTTCGTTAATCACCTTGCACTGCTCAGTTCTCATACTAAGTAAACGACGACGAGGGACAGGTATCCAAAGGCAGAAACCAAATGAACCATTTATGTCTACCGGGGGCCTCATTTATGAGGCTGTGCGTCACTTTTTGTGACGCACCAGTGGCGTAAAAAATGCGCCTCGTTGCGCCATATTTACAAAGTGACGCATCTAGGTAGATGCGTCACTTTGTAAACCCCTGCGCCACATTATACCTGCGCCAGGTATAATGAATGCAAGGGGGGCGTATTGACGCAGGAAGGGTCGTAGAAGTGACGCAGTGAAATCTATGAGATTTCACTCCGTCACTTTTAGGACGCTGTTGCGTCAAAATCTTGCGCCTGCCTCACAGCAGGCGTAACACTGATGCAGGCCCTTTCACATGGGGCTTGCCCCATGTGAAAGGACGCATTGCTGGAGTTGCGTCACTTTTGTGACACACTCCAGCAATGCGTCACTTTTGCGCTTACAGATACGTCAGAAATACTGACGTATCTGTAACTCCTTGCGACATGATGCATCATACATTAAATATGACGCATCAGGAATGTTGCAAGGAGTGCGCACTGAGAAGTGACGCATCGCTGCTTTCACGCAGCGATGTGCCATTTCTCATAAATGAGGCCTTGGGTGTCATAGTTGGGTGTGCGTAAAATAGCACATTTTAATATTTGCCTCTATACGTAACAATTGTTTGAAGGTTCGGTGGAAAACCGACCTCATACATACGCGACCCTTTTATTTTTTTTAAACTAGATTTTGTAAAATGAAATCATTTAAGAAGGCATTATCAAGCTCTTGTAAATCTTAACTCTAATAGTTTGGTATTCCTTTTATTGCTAGTGTGTGCACAACTTGTGTAAATAAAACATCGAAGCAAACAAAGACACATTATCGACAGGAACAGACTGATTTTAGTTTGTAAAACGCCAATTGTTGACTTAAAATACCCATTTAGCTTTAGAGGCAGTTGAGGGTTACAGAGGTTTTAACTATTCGGCTTTTAACGAGTGACTGTAAAAATATTAATTTGACAAAAACGACATAAATGTAGTTTTATTTTAAAATTAGGACAGCGTTATCTGTGTGTATATCCATTCATTTGCGGAGCTCTTCATTTGACACATATTATCTGCTCACAGTTCGGAAAGTAAATGGGGCAGGCATGGGATTGAAACGTTGCTCAGGATTAAGTATAGGCGAAATTTGCGAATTCGCGGTCTGCGAATTTGCGCGAATTCACGGTCCGCAAAATCCACAAATTTGTGCGAACTTGCAAATTTTTTTATTTTGGTGTGTTCGCAGGGGTTTTTTTCAGCGCGGCTACCATCCACTCCGGATCTCCAACCGACCCCTGCCCTCACCACGTCTTCAACAAGGCCGAACCGGTCATCGCACCCCACCTGCGGGACATCATCAACACCTCCTTCGACACCGCCACCTTCCCGGAGAGCTGGAAGCACGCCAAACTCAGCGCCCTACTCAAGAAACCTACAGCGGACCCCACCGAACTCAAGAATTACCGCCCCATCTCGATCCTCCCGTTTCCAGCCAAAGTCATCGAGAAGTCCGTCAACAAACAGCTGGCCGCCTTCCTCGAGACAAATGGATTCCTCGACCCCTCACAGTCTGGCTTCCGAGCCAACCACAGCACCGAGACCGCCCTCATCGCTGCCACCGATGACATCCGAGCCCTGATGGACAACGGCGAAACAGCGGCCCTCATCCTCCTAGACCTCTCCGCGGCATTCGACACTGTCTGCCACCGCACCCTAGTGCAGCGCCTCAGCAACGTCGGAATCCAGGAGAAGGCACTGGAATGGATCATCTCCTTCCTCGACGGAAGAACACAGAGAGTCCACCTACCACAGTACAAGTCAGAGGCCACCGAAGTCATCTGCGGCGTCCCTCAAGGATCCTCGCTAAGCCCCACCCTCTTCAACGTCTACATGAGCCCCCTCGCGGCCATCGCACGCCAACACAACCTCAACATCATCTCCTACGCTGACGACACCCAGCTGATTCACTCCCTCACCAACGACCCCGCCACCGCCAGAGCCAACCTTCACGAAGGGATGAAAGACGTAGCCGAGTGGATGACAACCAGCCGCCTGAAACTGAACTCAGACAAGACGGAAGTCCTCATCCTGGGCTCCTCGCCCTCCGCCTGGGACGACTCCTGGTGGCCCCCCGCCCTGGGCACCGCACCCAAACCGACAGACCACGCACGCAACCTGGGCTTCATCCTGGACTCCTCCCTCTCCATGACCAGACAAGTCAACGCCGTCTCCGCGTCCTGCTTTAACATCCTGCGCATGCTACGGAAGATCTCCCGGTGGATCCCCACTGAGACCAGGAAGACGGTCACCCAGGCCCTCGTCACCAGCCGACTGGACTACGGCAACGCCCTCTACGCCGGAACCACCGCCAAGCTCCAGAAGAGACTCCAGCGGATCCAGAACGCATCAGCCAGACTCATCCTCGACATCCCCCGACGCAGCCACATCTCCGGACATCTAAGAGACCTGCACTGGCTCCCCGTCAACAAGAGAATCACCTTCCGTCTCCTCACCCACGCACACAAAGCCCTACACGACCAAGGCCCGAGCCACCTCAACAACCGCCTCAACTTCTACGCTCCCAAACGCCACCTCCGATCGACCAACCACGCCCTCGCCGCCGTCCCCCGCATCCGAAGAGCGACAACAGGAGGAAGGTGCTTCTCCTACCTGGCCGCCAAGACCTGGAACTCCTTCCCGTCCGACCTGCGCCTGACCCAAGACCACCTCTCCTTCAGGAAGAAGCTCAAGACCTGGCTGTTCGAGCAGTAGCAGCACCCCCCCTTCCCCCAGGCGCCTTGAGACCCTCCGGGTAAGTAGTGCGCTCTATAAATGTCTATGATTGATTGATTGATTACCGCAAACTTACCCATGCGGTTGTTTTTGGGCGCGGCCATCTTGATAGCGGGACGAAAACAACTCAGCACACTCAGAATCAAGGTAAGTCAACGCAGCGCGCGCAAGATTGTACTTTTGAAGCGTGAACAAGCAAAAAAAATTTGCGAACTTGCAAATTGCGGATTGTTTGGCAATTTCGCGCTATTCACGGGTCGCGATATTGCCAAAAATCCGCAAATTTCGCAAGCGGAATGAATTTTCAGCCCATGCTTACTCAGGATTACAAGTTCTGGCGGAGAGTTGAAGCCGGGATTAGAACGCGTCTTTTGGATCCACAATGTACAGTTTTAACTCTGGTCCCATCGCGTGCTCACTACGGTACGTGGGTTGTCTACACTTTTTTTTTTTTTTTTGGGTGTTAGATGTTTATTGCACATTTCGCAGGAGTAAAATACAATTTTGCGCCTACAACCATATCAGGCCGGCCACATACTGGTACAAGTCATGTAACATTTTGTTTGTTGTACACAGCCCATCAGCTGACATCGTTAGGACCGGCGGCGTTGCATGTAGAAGCATTCGCAATGTAGAACAGTGCTGTATATGCATCCAATCGTGTCTATGTTCTTACATTTCGTATTTTTATTTGTCCATAAACCTGTAAATATAGTAAAACAACAAAAACTCCTATAACTTTGGTCACTGTGTCACAGCATTCTCCCTCCCCTTTTGAAACTGTCTATTGGCACTCATCTCCGTTTACTATGTCGCAATTCTTCTTATCCATTTTATTCGTTTTGTACTAGTGCGTGCGCCTGCAAATAGTCCCGCAAATACATCCAATAGTCCCTGTGGCGTGATCTAATTGGCAATTCCTCCTCATAAGTGGCCAGTGTGTCTCAACAATATGTTAAGTCTTCCAGCCAGTTTTTCACCTTCGGAGCCATTTTACTATTCCAATGTAATGAGACCCTCCTTTTCGCCATTAAAAGTGCTACCACACAGAACTTACGCCTTTTCGCTCTTAGCTGTGGGACAATACCCAACAAACAGACCTTGGCTTTACATTCGATCGGTACCCCAAGCATGTCACTTATGGCCTGCACTACCTGCTCCCAGAATCCCGCCACGAGCGACAGTGCCATGCTAAATGCATGAAGTCTGCATTGTTTTGCTTGCATCTAACACATTTGGAGTCGTCCCTTAACCCGTATCTATGGAGCCGCTGAGGCGTGTAGTACATTTGGTGTATGTATTTATAATGGATAATCCTCAAGTTTCCATTTGGTGTTAGTATGCCAGTGAGCAGGCAAGTGGTTTCCCATTCCTCCTCTGACACGTATCATCTAACACTTCGCTCCATTTACCTCTCATCCCCTCGGTGTTCCCTCCAATGTCCTTCTGTATGCTTGTGTATAACCTCGACACTAGGTGGGAGGCTGTGGGCGTGGTGAGAACCAGTTGCAGGAGAGACAGGGTCCGGGGTTCCTCTGGAAAAGTGGGAAAGTGCTCTTTTACTGCTCTTTGTAATCTGTAGTAGTTAAAGCTAAATAATAGTGTTGGATGGCTAATGTAATCTAGCTTGTCTAGGGTTTGAAAGACTCCATCTTTATATAAATCTCCCATCGTACCAATACCAGCGTGTCTCAGCAAGTCCATTCCGATCTGTTCTTGTGTAACTGAGAGCGCCGGGTGATGTGCCAGTGGGAGTGCAGGTGCGTAAAGTGGCAGGCTTTTAGCTACCTTGCCCATCAGTCTCCACGCTTCCATGGTGGTGTTTACCGGGTTTATGTCATGTTCATGTAATCTAACTCGTTTATGTGGCAATATGTTGGCCAACGGGACCGGGTCTGCATCACCCGCTTCCACCGCCACGTGGGTCAGGAAAGGAATCTCGTGGTACCAGTAGTGCGCAAAGTGCGCCTGAGCGCATAAATAATAAAGATACAGATCTGGGACCTTGAAACCCCCCTTAGCATATGGTAGTGTCATTGTTTGTAACTCTAACCTGGCTTGCTTTCCCGCCCAAAGCAGATTGAGCACCAATTTTTTGATATTACGGAACACCTCCGCGGGAGGTTTAATTGGAATGTTATTGAACAAGTAGAGGAACTTGGGCAGAAGCACCATTTTTACGATTGCAGCCCTGTCCGCCAGCGACAGCGGTAGTTTATTCCATCGCTTAATCTTCTCTTCTTACGACGATATCACTCTTCCGTAGTTGGTCCGGATGACTAGTTCCGGGTCCCTGTGGAACCACACTCCCAAGTATCTGGTCGGCTCGTCCTGCCACTCTAGTGGATAATCCAGGGACTTTGGGTGTGTGCCATCCGTCAGCGCCAGAATGAGGGACTTAGCCCAGTTTATCTGGAGCCCTGAGTGTTGGCCGAATTTTATATATTCGCGCAGTAATGGGTTAAGGTGCTGCTCCGGATTTTTTACGTAAACTACCATATCATCTGCGTACAGCGAGATGTGTATAGGGCGTGTCGGGAGCTGTATGGCCGAGTAGTGGTGGTGCTGTCTAATTTTACAAGCTAAGGGCTCTAGTACTAAAGCAAAAAGCATTGGGGAGAGTGGACACCCCTGTCTAGTACCGCGACATATTGCAAGTGGTTCCGAGTTATGCTTGTTTACCCTAATGCGTGCTGTTAAATTCGTGTAAAGCATCATGATCCATCCTATGAAGATCGGAGGAAACCCCATGCGTAGTAGTACTGCGTGAAGAAATGGCCAATCGATCGTGTCAAACGCTTTGGCCGCGTCTAACAGAACCGCCACAGCTTTTATCTCTGGCACCAGGTAGTGAGCTAGTGCAAATAATGTGCGTGTGTTATGCTTCGTTGACCTGTCCGGTATGAAGCCAGATTGGTCGGGTCTTACCAGTGATGGCATTAGTGGTTTGAGTCTGTCCGTCAATAGGCTTGCTATTATTTTTGTAACTACATTTATGAGTGATAGGGGGCGGTAGGAGTCACAGTGCTCCTCATCTTTCCCTGGCTTTTATAATGCAATTACCAAGGCCTCCCTCATGGATGTCGGAAGAGTTTGGGCCTCGTGTGCCGCCCCATAAAGTCTCACCAAGTGTGGAGCGAGTAGGTCCGCGAATGTCTTATAGAATTCTATCGTGAAACCGTCGGGCCCCGGTGCTTTGCCATTTGGTAGACGTTTGATTGTGTCTACAACTTCCTCTACCGTTATAGGGCGAGCTAGGTATTCTCTATGACCCTCAGATAACCACGCTATTTCTACATCTGCCATGTATAACAGTAGTTCCTCTTGTGGTACCAAGGGACGTGCCTCATATAATTTGCCGTAGGAGTCCATGAATTCACCCATTATGCCTTTAATGTCACGAGTTATGGTTCCCGCTCGGGTTTTGATTGAGGTGATGTGTTGGGGCGCTCGTCCTGTACATATTTTCTTAGCTAGGGCTCTGCCTGGCCTGCCTCCCTCTCCATACATTCTAGCAGTTTTGCGTTTGGATATATATTTAAGCTCGGCTGTTGCAAATTGTTGATGTTCTGTCAGGAGTACTTGTATTTCTTCCAATATGGCAGTATCGCCTGTTTGTGTATATCTCTGTTCTAGCGTGTGTATGGCGCTTTCACGTGTTTTTAATTGTTGCCTGATGTCTTTCAATATGCCCGTGGTCGTGCTAATACATACCCCCCGCAATGTAGCTTTGAAAGCTTCCCAAAGGAGGCAAGGGTCTTCTGTCGTGGGGCAGTTTAGGTCAAAGTAATCTATTATTGCTTTATGTATGCTGTCTACGTACAACGGGTCACGTAAGGCTACTGCATTAAATCGCCATGTGAAAGGCGGAGGTTCGTAGTGCGGTATTTCCACCTCCATGAGCACAGGGCTGTGATCTGAAAGTGTTCTTGGGAGATGCTTTACATGGACAGCCCATGATACCATCTCCTGTGTGCCCAGCCAGTAGTCTAGACTAGACCAACTTTTGTGCGCTGCATTTATGTGCGTTGCAGCTAGCTCCCTGGGTGTTGAACCCTCCATATGTCAGTCATCTGTAAATCTTCCAGAGCATCCTGGAGTGTCGCTCTCGCTTTTACGTGCGGTTCCAGTGTGTTCGGTGATCTGTCTATTCCCTCCTTTAGTGCTATGTTAAAGTCACCTCCCCATATTATGTTCTCAACCTGGATATCTGCTATGATGCGCCATATTTTCACAAAGAGCCCTGGGTCGTCTATGTTCGGGCCATACGTGTTCACCAGTGCAACTTGATGATGTCTCACCGTACCCACAACAATGACGCTTTGGCCTTCAGAGTCTCTGTGTATGTTCGAGATTTCAAAGTGTACCCCCTTTCTTATCAAAATGCTGACCCCTCGAGAATAAGAGGAGTAATTTGAGCTGGTGATTGATTCTGCCCATCTAGTTCCCAATGTGGATGTGTTGGCGGCCGCTATGTGTGTTTCCTGTAGGAAAGCTACGTCAACATGCAATCTATCAAAATAGGCAAACATCTGCCGAATTTTCTTCTGATTACCCAGGCCTCTAATATTCCACGTGATAAATTTCAGTGTGGCGGGTTGTGTCATGACATCAAATGTGGATTCCGTTGTTTCTTGTTAGGGCCCATCACTCCATACATTATGATTACATTTTGCTCTGTCCCGTATTCAAGTATACATGTTCTAGCAATGAGTATATCGTTAGTTACATTGCATTTTGTAAATAAAGAGGTGGCAATGCTTCTCAGAAACAGTGAATCAATTCGAACAACTCCCAATACCCACTTCCTCCCCCCACCCACTTTAGCACCCAAACTTTGCCAAAGCCATCCTTGTGTGGTAACCAAACTAGTAGTAGAACTTGAGTTGGGGCGCACCCACTTGGGGGTGTCGCCAGGTACACACATCTCCATCCACATAGTGGATGTGGACGGGTGCGTACGCCATTTATATTAGCCACTATATCTTTTTTACCTCTCTTTCCCCGCCATATCCTTATAGTAGTCTTGTGCAATACATCAACAATTGTCCATTGTCTCATTTTGCAGCTGTGTGGCTTAAATCGGACATGTTACGTGAGTCTATCCCTGTTTTTCGCCCCTTAGTCTTTGTAGTAGGCCTCACCCTGTAGTCGTGCAGGTTGGGCCCAGTGTTTGTCTGCTCGCTAGTACTGCATATCGTCAGTGTATTTTAGATGAGTCACTTCATTTACATGCCACAGCCCCGGAGTCCCTCCCTTGTCCCATGTCCGCTATGGACTACCAGGTTACTCACTGTGCAATTCACTGGCACGTACTTGGAGTGCCGGTAATGACTGTTCGCATGGCTCACTCGGGCCCCCATTTGCAGCTGCACCTATCTTTGGGCAACTTCTGTAAGTCTCCATGTGTCGCAATGTTGACCTGTAAATGTTTGAAGTGATTATAGCACTGAGGCGCCACCATCCTCGTGAAGTCTTGCATACAGCGGTGGCACATGATCCCCTGATTTCTCAGTCATTATCACTAGCCTGGGCATCCCGGTCCTGTGTCTTGCGTCGTTTTCCGAATTTCTTGACATATTCCTGTGCTGCTTGCACCGTGGGAAGAATCACGGGTTTGCCCGCATTTGTGATTTTGAGTTTCGCGGGATATAACATTGCATACTCAACTCCTAGATCCCGTAATTTCTTTTTCACTGGTGAAAATTCCTTGCGTGCTAATTGCACAGCCATGGTGTGGTCTGGGTAGAATTCCAGGGTATTTCCTTGATATGTGATTTCACCCATTTCTCTGGCTAGTCTGAGGACCGTGTCTCTGTCCCTGTAGTTGAGCATGCGGGCAATTATCGTGTGCGGAGTAGCACCCGGTTTTGGTTTAGGCGCCAGGGAGCGGTGTGCACGTTCGACAAGGAAAACCGAAGACAGGTTTTCAGCGTCAAATAATTCTTTCAGCAACGCCTCGATGTAGCTTTCCATTTTGCCCGGGATTGTGGAGTCCGGCAGACCTTATATGCGGATGTTATTCCGTCTGGATCTCGCTTCCTGGTCCTCCACCTTAGCACGCAGGACCTCCAGCGTTTTTTCTATGCCGCCACATGCCTTCGTTGTGGTCCTGGATTCGTCCTCCACTCTAGAGATCCGTTGTTCCGCCTCCACTATCCGCTCATCGTGTTTTTCTATTTTCGCTGCCATATTGTCTATGCGTTGCATCACATTATCCAGCTTGTTATTCATTTCCTGTAGACTTTGCTGAATCGCCCGTAGGACTGCCTTCATGCCGGTCCCGTCGTTCGTCTCGTGCTCCCTCTCTGCATCCGAAGTTGTCGTATTGCTTTTAGCTTGTTTCCTCGTCTCAAAGGGTAGTTTAGTCTGCTGTTTGTTGGGTTTCCCCATACTACCGATGCACGTTAGAGGGCTACGCCGTAGTGTCCCCGGGCTTACCGTCGTCGAGGTTCTCGCAGCAGACAGGTTGCGTCGTTGGGGTGTTCTCGCCGCCCACAGTGAAGTAGATTTATTCATCAGACACCCTGCAGGTTCGCATGGTCGCCTAGTTGCCGTGCTATACTTGCTCTGGGACGTCAATAGTGGCGTGAGATCTCCTCCGTAGCATCACAGCGCTTACTGTCATGCCGCCTGCTATGCTTGCAGCGCCGTATTGAAGTAGACTGCCTGTGGGCGCGAGATCATATGGTAATGCTATAGATCCCTGCTTGGTCAGCTATTCACACTGTTCCCCAACAGTATATTTTGCTTGTGGGTATGTGTCTTCCGTCAATGCCTGTAGCGCTAGTATTCAGTGGGTGTTCATTATTTTATCCGCTTATAGTTTTCTGTTTGTCTTTTCAGCAGGCGTTCGGGGTTTACATATATTCCACCGTGTCAGGCAGCCATCACGGCCATGCACTCGTCGCCGTTACAGAGTGCTATGCGCCATACTCCACCCGATGCCTCCCTGCCTTTTCCGCTGTACAGTGCCGTGATTCTCGAGTCCGATGTCAAGCCGAGTAGGGGTTCTCTCCTTTCCTGCTATTACATCCACCCTCTGGCCACACCAGTTGTCCCTCGCTCCGGTCTACCGAGTACCCACCGAGCTTCCGTGCGGTCCAGTTATATCTCCACGCTGCTTTTCACTCCTTGCGTTCCACTGCCGCCGACATTTTGAAGCCCTTGGAACGCAACCCTTCAAGCAGCGCTTACAATGCCTTCGCTAGATCCGGGCCGTCTTGCCATGGCACAACTGGGCCGCTATATTAGTTGGACGCATATCAGCCAGAGCATTCCTCGTACCTGCTCGTGTATCCGTCCCAATTGTCAGCAGGTCCGAGTGTCGGGAGCGGCCATCTTGGATCGCTACTCGCGTCAGTGCCGTTTTTCGCTGGTGTTTCCGTCAATGTCCCTTATTTCAGAGTTTCATCGCCAATAGTGTATGGGCTGCATGTTCCGATTGCCAGTTTTATCTTTTCCGTTGTTCTGGCGGTACTTTCAGAGGGTCCAGGCCGCTTTTTCTGCACCCGTCCGGCGGAGCTGACTTACTAGCCAACCATCCCGCAGTGCGCCCTCTTGCACCCCCCGGTTGTCTACACTTGTTTCTAAAGGTACGAGCTTCTACACTGTGTGGCTCACAGTTTTGCATTTTTTTCTTGTTACTTTACAAAATAAATATTAGAAGCCGGGCAGCATATCCCATTCAGATAAACTAAACTGCTCAACATCAGCACTCCCAATTAGAGTAAATTATTAAACATGCGAAAATGTCAGCAATGATAAACAAGCAACATTTTCAAATAGGTTACGTGGTTTACTCGCCATTCAACAACTCTCCATCCCCCGCCTTCACTATAGATCGTTTTGGGAGACACTAATATTTTGGGACAACCATACAAAAGAGTCTCCCTCCTTCGCCTACTGCACAATAACATTTTCAGGATAAAATGGGCTGTACCATCACCTCTTGCACCTTCGGACCTTGCCCACGTTAAGCCATGATTGTGGCTGTTAAGACTGAGAAAGACCGGAAGACAAACATGCCTGAACGCACGGTGAGGACGAGGGAAGCAGGAAATGATGCCACAAGCTGCCCGCCGAATAGACAACAAGTGCAAAAAAGAAAGCACGTCCCGCGACCGCTAAAGTTAAATGGAAACTGAGGGCACCACTTAAAAGGGTGTCACTGGCGCACTGCCGGAAGTCCATGTACGGTGTTTACCTTGCGGGAGCCGGCATGCGCCGTATGGGGCCGGTCGCTCCTGCAAGGCAATCACTACATGTGCACGCGTTGCCATTGAAGGCAATGGAAATCGTGCACGTTTGAGCCTGAAAAGGGAATCAAAGGCTACAGGTCTCTTCCCTATGCAGCACATGCGCACTGCGTAGGCAAGACCTAAAAATGGTGGGTATGGGGAACGGTACAAAGCTCCTTTCCCAGATGGCTGAAGTGCTGCAATACTAAAATCGGGGGGAAAGGAAACAGAGAGAAACGCGGTCAAAGACGGCGCTTCAGACAGACAGATACATGTGATTGATTGATTGAATGGCGATTTGTGTAAGCGCTACTTTGCCCAGAGGCGTCAAGGCGCAAAAGATGGAATACATGCCAGATACAGATATAAGTAACAGGGAGAGGAGACCTAAGAGTAGGCTTCAGTAAAGAGCAGAGTTTTCAGGCCCTTTCGGAAGAGCCATGTCAAGTCATGTATCGTCCCGGGACCATGCTATTGGCCATGCTCAGCGGGACTCACGCATAGTCCTATAATACAGGGGGCATGGACAGCCACTTACTTGTCGTGCAGTGTATATGAGCTGCGGTAATCCATTCTGATCCATCTGCAAAGGCAAAAGTCCCATATGGCAGTGCGCTTTAAAGCCAATCTCGCGTATAGTGTAACCTCTTAGGTCCGGGTCAAGGGGTCGGAGCCTGGGACAACGCATCTTGTAATGGTGTGGGATCAAGGGTAGAGGGAGTGGGTGTTGGGGAGGAGGTGAAGCACTAATCCTAGTGTAAAATTACTAATAAGCCGGGATGGACAGGAAGGGGAGGATGGGTGGAAAATTGCATACCCTGTCAGGTGCCCTGGTGGAAAATACGCGTTCAGTGGCACCATGCAGAAGGATGGGGAGAGACGTGAAAGACCCGATGTCAAGATCCTTCAGATAAATTGTTCCAATAACCTCTAGTCACTAGGCCTCGCCTGAACTAGAGAGAAGAAGACATCGCAGAGGAGCACCCTGTTTCCAGCGAGAGGGAAATAACGTCCGGACAAGGGAGTTGTTGAGGAATCTATTTGTAGTGGGATTCACAACAGAAGCAGCAAGTTTGAGGATGGCTGGGGTGCAAGGGTCAAGCAGAGAACAAGACTTGCATTTGACGAGTTCCTTAGAGGATTCCTCAAAGGATATGGGGGGAAAACAGAACAAAGGTGACCAGGAGAGGAAGAAATACTTTGAAAAGTGCAAATATGCACCTGAAATTGATCATAAATTGCTTGAATTGTGCTGTAAAAAATGTCTGTGAGGCCTTCTCATATCTTCCTCGGAGGAATGAGAATATTTTCTTGCAGCTGTAGAAGAGAGAAAGGTACTACCACCTTAAACAGCTCATGAAGTGAATTGTCAGCTTCAGACATGGATGTGGCAGTAAATGTTTTTTGAGCCGTACAAATTGCTGCATGATACTTCTTAAGAGTGGGCTGATAAATCAGTTTTTCATCCTTATCATATTTAATCCTCCATCGCCTTTCTACCTTTTTGAAACATGATTTCCCTGAATTAAGTGCATCTGAGAACCAAGGTGCTGAAGGCTTAAGTCTGTTGGATGAGTGGGACTTCAACAACACAATGGTGGCAGTGTCCATCTCGAGTCACTAAAAAGCACAGTGTCTTGTTCTAAATCTCGAGTTCGATCACCAATGATGGACCGAGTGCATCTAAAAGAAGTGCTTCATTAACTTAATGCCAAGGTCCAGATATCATCTTATCTGACGAGGAAAATTCCGGGGGTCTGAGTTATAATCTAAAAAGAAATTAAAACAGTTAGACCAGACAAGATTCAGCACTGGTTCTACCTTGACCACCAGCAGAGGTCTTGCCAGGATAAGATCAAAAGTGTGACCAGCTCTGTGAGTAGGCACCTTAATGTGTTGCTTATGGTTAAAACACTCCAAGGAGCCCACAAATTGCTGTGCATATTTATTGTTAAGATTGTCCACATGCGGGTTAAAATCACTTAGTGCCACAAAGTTAGCATGCAGTGGATATAGTTGTCCAAAAGAGTCTGACAGGGATTGTAAAGATATTGTTGTGGCATCCAGGGGGCGATAAATAGGTGCACCAGATACTGCAAACGTGAGGTCCAAACTAATAGTGAAGGACATTCCCTCAATATTATCAATATTATTAAGCTTAGGGACAGGGCAATAAAAAAAAGAGCAATATATAATCGCCACCCCAACCACATCTTTATTATCTCTATGGAAATGCTTAATGGAGAAATCTTTGGGAATTCCGAAGGCAATATCGGTGGCAGAACTGTCTTTTAAACAGGTTTTGGTGAAGAAGAATAAATCCCAGTTCTTATTAATGAACAAATTAAAGATGTCAAGCACATGTCTGGGTAAGAACGGCAGTTTAGGAGGACTTCAGACAAGGACACTTCAAGAGGTGGTTGCAAAGTGCTGTCCAATCCAACTTGAGTCAGAGATCCATAGACCTTATTAGGCAGGGGACTTGAAAGTTTAGGTACCTCAAGAGAAATGCCACACCTAACGCAATTGGAGCCTGCTCCTGGGTTATCAATATGAAGTACCACAACATACATACACACATGAAGCAGTGCGTAAAGTAAACAGCTCAACCCTTGTGTACTTATTGAGGAGAGCGGAATTGTGAGGCTTACTGGCAGCGTGGATGGTGATGCCCACGATCCAGATGTGGACAGTCGCAGACAGGCTTGCCTTTGATGTATCAGCGGCACGCCCACTGCATGCGTCCACTACATCTTTCAGTTGAAATGGAGTGTAGCCACTGAATGACTGGAGCGCAACCAAGAGAAAATTACTGCTCAATGTCGATTCAGTGGAAATAGGGAAGTAGGGATTTACAAACTGCCAAGTGCAATGCAACGGAGCATAAGTCAGGTTTTAAAACATTTTCAAGTAGCCATAGGTGCCTTTAAAACATTATTTTCCCTCAAAAATGTGCAAAAGCTCTTAAACACGAGTAATTGGTGAAAACCCCTCTGTGCCCCAGCAAACAGAAAAAGTGGGTGGCACATGGAGGAAATCCTCAACAATAAAATATTTCCCACCAGTACAAAACGGTACAAACATGGAAAACAGGGTAAAACCAGATTAGAAAAAGAGAGTTAAAAAGTCAATGCGGGTGAACTAACCGCTGCGCATCTGCTGCATCGTTCACTTGCAATAGAGTGTAGCCACTGAAGGACTAGAGCTTATCCAAGAGAAAATGGTAACTCAATGTTGAATCACTGAAGATAGGGAAATAGAAATTTGCAAAGTGCAATGTGATGGATCGTAAGTTAGGTTTGAAAAATTTTCAAGTAGCCACAATTCCCTTTAAACAATTATTTTCACCCCGAAAAAATGCAAAAGCTTGTAAACACAGTGAAAACCCCCCTCTGTGCCACATTAAATAGAAAAATTGGGTGGCACATAGAGGAAATCCCTAACAACAACTGCAAGACCTGCAATGCCCTCTTCACATCCAAAAGAAGCCAACCCAACCTCTTGATTCCTTGGGCAAAAAAGAGGGATCCTAACTAAGTACCGCACCATCATAAAAAAAGAGAGAAAAGATTCTCCTGCCATGAGAGCAGCCAACTCCCCAATCCTCCTAGCCACAATGAAACCAACGAGAAAGAACACATTCAATGTAACAAACTCAATATCAGCCTGTTTCAGTGGCTCAAAAGAAGCACAGGTCAAGCCTTTAAAGACCAATGAAAGATCCCAAAAAGAAACAAGGGGCTTAATCAAAAGCCAAGCATGAGAAAAACCCTTCAGAATTTCCTAGATTGCCCCACAGATCTTGGAAAGCCTAATAGCTGTCATAAGGGCCCGCAAGGTAGAGTTCACCAACATTTTCTTATGCCCATCCCAAAGAAAATGCAGGGAACAACAAACTGGAATAACAAATGAGCCTCACACCAAGTCTGGAAATTTGCCCAAATGGCGACTATGCGAGATCAAAGTAAAAGGACAGTGACAATTTGGAACAGTCACTGCCAGCTGGTCCAAAAAACCTTGCCTCATCCACTTCTGGGAGAGAAGCCTTGACAAGAATCTGAGAGGAGAGGGCCTGAGAGGAAGTTACTATGTTGAAGTGCCAGGGACCTAAGAATCAGGAACCACACCATCCTGAGCCAAAAGGGGACCACTAGGTTCATCACTAGGATCATCACATTGTCTTCCCTCAGGATCCTGGGCAGCAGCCTGGGAATCAAGAGAAAAGGAGGGAATGCTTAAAAAAGCTTGTTGGGTCAAGCAATCAGGAGAGCATCTACCCCCCATGCTCACTCCTACGGGGCCCTACACAAACCCTCTGAAGCTGGGCATTAGACCTGGAGGCAAAAAGATCTAGAAAAGGGACCCCGAACCTTTAACAGCTTTCCCTGAAAATGGACACCTTCAGAGACCTCTCCTAAGAGGGGGGGGGGGGATGTAATTGAGTGTTGGTAAGCACTTTGTCCACCCTTAACGTAGACAGCTGAAATGGACAGAAGCCTCACCTCTGCCCATATCATCAATTGCCTGACCATTAAATTCAGGGACTGAGACTTGGTGCCCCCCGGTTGTTTACATGAAAAGAGACACTACATTGTCAGACCTGACCATCACATGCCACCCCAAAAGCATATCCTGAAACATGTAATAGAGCCCTCCTGACTGCCATTAATTGCAACCAATTGGAAGATATCCTGCCCTCTACCAGAGACCAATGTGCCTGAGCAGAGGGCAGACCGAGAGTAGCCCCTCACCAGCAGGAATTGGCATCCATCATTACAACCACCCGGGAGTCCTTCTGCAACTATATCCCCCGACAAGGAATCTGGGTACAGGGGAACCAGAATATAGAAGTCCTCCCAGGTTGGAGGCCACAAGGCATTAAGGTGAGTCCAAAGGGGGTGAAGGTGAAACCTGCCCCAGGGACTCTAAAGACTGAGGCTGCCATGTGACCCTACAGGAGTAGCCACTGACAACAGACAGGGACTGACTCACCTTAGCTGGGGACATCAGGCTTCTCAGTGTCTCAGCTCTTGTCCTCGGAACGAACACCCTGTTCAAGTGTATCCTGAAACACGCCCCTATGAAGAGTCTCTCCTGCGCAGGTTGAAGTTGACATCTCACCCAATTCAGCAGGAACCTGTTTTCCTGGACTTGTTTCAGCACCGACTCCAAGATCTGCAGAAGTTGTTATATGGTAGGCGCATGCAGAAGCTTATCATCCACATATGAATAGAGGAAGGCTCCCTGGAGATGGAGAGAAGCCATCAGGGGGTCACCACCTTGGTGAAAACATGAGAAGTCGACTTCAGACCAAAAGGCTGGACTTTGAACTGATAATGGAGGTTGCTGACACGCAGCTAAAGATACTTGCGGTGTTCTGGGTGAATCAGCACATCTAGGCTACTCGTAGGTCCCAGGTGATCATCCAATGATCCCTACAGACCAAAGAAATTATTATTTGAAGTGTCTCCATTTTGAACGGGATGTATTGGGCAAGCTTGTTCAGGAACTTGAGGTTCAATACCAACCAAAATCCCTCGTGACCTTCTGAGCAAGAGAGATGATGGACTAGAAACCCTAACCTCTGCACTTCAGGGGACCCTCTGAAATAGTTTCCTTCTGCAAAAAGGCAGTCACTCACTCATGAATCTCCAGCCTCTTTTCCCTGCGAGAAGGCCATGGGGTTGGTCAGACTCCTGAATCTGGGGAAAGGGACCTGATCTCTATCCGATGACCTGAACAGAATATTTGAAGCTCCCAAGATTCTGAAGTGGATTTTATCCATGCCTGCAGAGACAACCTGAGCATTCCTCTGACCACACAGGGCAGGCCACCTCTGAGATAGCCCAGAGTGCTGATGCTTCTGGGACTGATGCTTCTTCTCCTGCTCCTTCCTGAGTTGAAACCATCCCTGCTGGCCTGAATACTGTCACTGAGAGGGCTGACGCACAGAGAAGGATTTAGCTGGTCGAGGGAAAGAAGGCTGCTTTAATGAAGAGGATTGCTCCTTCTCCTTACAAAGCTTATGCAGCTTGGATTCCAGCTCCTCACTAAACAGATGGGAGACCTAAAAAGACAATCAAAGTGCGGAGGACTTCTGGCTAGAGTCTGTGCACCAATACTTCAAAAACAAGTTGTGGCGAGCCACAATAGAAGTTTGTAGGTAGCTGGCACTGTATATACTATACCAAAGTATGGTATAGTGTGGACAGAGTCCAGTAGAACCCCAAAGGTAGACAGGGGTAAAAGTAGATAATACCTTACTCTCTATTTGTGGTAGTGTGGCAGAGAAGTAAGGCTTTATCAGAGGGTAGTGTTAAGCACTTATTGTAAACACTAAGGCAAGATATTATGTCACACACTCAAAGACTGAACTCAAACCAATTTGTTTGTATAAAAATATTATTTAGTTATTTTATTTCTAGAACCAAGCCAGGCTTGGTGCAGGTAAGTAAAATAATACTTTTCAGGATTATTGTAGTTTAAATACAATTGAAATGCAGTTGGATACAACTGGTTTGTTTACAGCTAAGTCAACAGTTAAAAATTACTTTACAGTTACTTTTGAGATAACTTCGTGCGTAACTTTTCAGATTAAATATTCTACTCAGTGGGAAATGCCTCGATATCAAACTGGGGCGTTTTCTAGAGAAAAGTTAAGTAATTCAGTTTTTGTATGTTTGCAGTTTCTTAAAGTTTCATACAAACCAACTCCACACTTTTCACAGGAAAGCAATTCAATGCAGTCTATGGGAGAAAACAATGTTATTAACTTAACAGTAAGTACTTAGAGTTAGGACTTGGTGTTCTGGGATTAGACCGAGGGTTCTCCCAGGGTTAAGGATGCGCTCTCAAAGCACTATCAGCGGCACTAGGGTCACCGGGAGCTGAGTGCTGAGGCCCAATGTTATCCAATGGGGTATAGGTGGCCTCTGGTTGGTGGCTGCTCAAGAGCAGGCCACAAGGATGTGGGAGCAAACCTCCTGGTGTTAGGCTCGGAGCAAAGGGGGATCTGGTTTTGCACACAAGTTGCACTCACAGACGCACAGGGGTGGGCGAGTGCAGGGTGTTGGTTTGGTATTGGGTGCCCTTTTGTTTTCAATGGGGATTCTCCGGTTGCAACAAGCACTGCAGGCTCGGGGATGAAGATGTTTCAGAGGCGATCACTGGTTAGAGAGGTAAGTTGGGATGGCTTGGAATGCCGGGACACTGTTGGTTGGGCCGCTCAAGGCTGCGGAATGTCAGGTGCAGGAGTGAATTTTGGCGTCACGTTTCTATTAACATCTCCGGTCACCGTCCGGGGGTGCCTCCAGAAAGGGGCTGCAGGCATCCGTTGGAGATTGGAGGCAGGTCAGGGATCACAAGATTCCAGGTCAGGGTTGCCCGGAGACCTCCTCGTGGTGTTTTTGGCCACTCGAACTCGGGCCATGGGCGTCGGGTGCAGAGCAGTGCAGACTCAAGGATTTGGCTGGAACCAGAGTCTGTTGGTAAGAAAATCAGGGGCTCCCAGGAGACAAAGTTTGGTTTGGGAAGGCAGGATAAGTCTTCCGGGTTCTTGGGGGCTGCTGGCTGGAGGACACACTAGGATTTTGCTGAAGCAGGTTTGAGGTTGGAACCGGCCGGTTGTGCAGGGGCCTCTTTTTCTTTTTAGCACAGCTTCTTTGGTCCTTCTTCTTCTCTCTTTTTGTTTGAGGAGGCAAGGTTCAGGGTTTCCCCTAAATGCTAAATTTAGGAGTGTTGAAGGTAGGTACAGGTCGAGACCAATGGGTCCAGTGGGAGGGGGGCATATGCCCTACTCTGGTTGGCTGGGTCCCCCATTGCAAGATGGTGGGAACTGATAGTTGTGCTTCACCGCGCCTCCCCCACCTGAGGTGTGGGGTTGGCAAAGGTGGGCACACCCCACCTTCTAACTTGGTTTTCGCACCGATCCTCCCGCCCAAAGTGGGGGTCAGAACCGGTGGGGGGAGTTGCTGGGAGCAGAAAATGGCAGGGGTAGCTCACAAAGACAGCAAGCCTTTGAAGCTCCCCCTTCGTGGATCCTGCCCATCCTGGGGAGGAGGCTTGGCACATTGTCCCGAGATGTGCTTTGTTTCAGGACCCTGAGAGAGGCAGGCTCTCCACCCAGGGGTCCAGAAACATGTCTGATGGTGGCAGCTGCTGAGCAGCCACTCAGCCAGGACACTAGAGTTAGGTAATTCTTCAGGGGGCATCTGTAAGATGCCCTCTGAATGCATTTTTCATAAAATCTCACACTGGTATCAGTGTGGGTTTAATGTGCTGAGATGTTTGATACCAAACTTCTCAGTTTTCAGTAAAGCAATTACGGTGCTGTGGAACTCGTAATGACAAACTCCCAGCACCATATACTCTTTATGGCATTACTGCATGTACAATGTCTAAGAATTGGCTTAGACAGTGTAGGTGTACAGGGCTCATGCACCTGTACCCTCACCACTGGTAGTGCACCCAGCTAGAGGGATGGCTAACCTTTGCCAGGGCAGTGGGTTGTAGGCATGGCACACAAGGATGTGTGCCATGCCAACTTTTCACTTTGTTTAGCCACCAAAACATGCAGCCTGCAATGGCAGTGTGTGGGTGTAAAGGTAAAGGGCCTCTAAGGGTGGAACAGTATGTACTTCAGCCTTTAGAGGTCTTCCTTGGTCACAGTGCCCTTGGTATCTGTGGTACCTTTTACAAGGGACTTACATGTGGCCAGAGTTTTGCCAATTGGGTTTTGCATCAGTACAGTTTAGGGAAAGAACATAGGCCCTGGGTACCTGGTTGTCAGGAACAGAGGGCACACTCAATAAAAGTACATCAACAGTTTGGCATAATGTGGGGGCAACAGTGCAAAAAGGGGAAGATCCTACAAAGTTCCAGGTGACAGAACCAATGCCTAAACCACATCAAAAGAAGTGGCAGGCATATACTCCACCTGTCCCTCATTACCCTCAATGTGGGAAGAACACTCAGTCCCATCTTCCACTGCCTTAAAAGAGCTGTTTAAAGTAATTAATCAATGACTGGGAGACATAAAAACTGTAGATATGCGCCCTCAATGCCAGATGGGCCCCAGAGTAAACCTTCTTCAAGGATAAATCTACTTTCTTGTCTGTCTGGTGTCTAATCACAGAGTTCCACCACATTGGCAACAAATAAAAATATAGATGTTGAATCAGGCAATGCATTCTGCATGTCAGTAATGAAATATAGCTTAGACATAAAGTAAGGCATCACAATCCTCTTAGGATCATCCCATTCCCTGTATAACACTCCCATAATGTCGGGATGCACGGGTTTCGCCACCCTGAAACTCATATTTTGCTTAACATGAGCTAGCAGTTCAGGGAGCAAGTCCTTCCCAATATAATTCCCCTTCTGCTCCTCAAATGATGCTGGCAGCTTCTCCTGCAAACAAGAGGAAACATCAGCAGATCCTTCCTCAAAACCAAGCCTGGCAGGAGCTTTAGCCACATTAAGCTCCAACAAAGTCTCTCTTATCAGCCTGCGATCGTCCTCCCCCTCCTTAGAATGCTTTGGGGGGGGGGGGGGAGAAAGATGGCTCACTGCAGGAGAATACAGCATGCCTCCTCTTACGAGAATGCTTCCCCATGGCACTCTTCACATACAGAATATTTACTTGCCAAAATCAGTAAACAAAATAACATTGCTATGCAGGCCTACTTGGAAAGGAGACCTCAAATACCATCCCTTTGTTTGCACCTAGCATTGAAGTTGTCATCCCTGTGCATGCATGTTCACCCCGGGGTCCTAAGCGTGTCCAGGAATGGGCCGGGAAGAAGCCTGGATTCCACCGCATCAGCGGCTCAGACGGTGCCCACATGCTGCTTGAAACTGCAGCTCGTCTCCATGTGGGTGACAACTAAATGCCGCCCAGTGAATGAAAGCAGCTCTCATAATACCGGAAAACCCAATCTGAGTACCAGGACCTCACTAGCCCACAGTTTGCATTTACCGGGCTTTAGCATCTTACCTGGGGCGCCTAGTCCAAGAAGAGGCGACCACTGGGTGAGGGAAAACTTCAATTTCCTGTAGTCGACTCCCCCCCCCCCCCCCCCCCCCAGCGGGAGCCAAAAGTCCTCCTTCCCATCTCGTAGAGACAGAAAAAAAGGACAGGAAGAATGCTTGGTAGGGTATACCCTTATACACTAATGCCTATGGTGGAGGGTCTCCTTGAAGCATTTTCCTGTTTTTTTTCTGTCTCTAGAGGTGGTTCCATCTCATTATTAATGAATGGGACGGAGACAGGAGGACATAGAGGTAATGTATTTTTTATATGATGCCTTTAGTTGTACCTCCTTATCCCTGTCTTAGATTTTGAATGAAACCTCTAGGTGATGTCTTACAGGTAAAGTTCTGCAGCAGTTTGCCTGATCTAGGTGGCAATATATCCCCTTGTAGGTGGAAGTCATTGACACTTTTGGCCAAGTTTTTGTTTTTAGTTTGGATTGATTGCATTGGTTATGCTGTTCACTCTGCTTTCCGAAGCTTGTTCCACTTTTTCAAATATTGAATGTCCAACAGATCATTAGAGAAAGATCTTATGCCCCAATATTAACTGGTGAGTGCGTATTGCGTGCAGTAAAATGGCAGGGATATATTAGGAATCACTGTACAGAAACTGAATCATATGAATTAGTCTTCATTGAGCCTTGGCAGTAGGAGTAAGAGAGTCTTGGGTTAGGTCTTGAGTCAATATTCTTATGTGTAAGTCTTTATAGAACCTTTGGTAGGTTTTCAGTGAGGCCTGGGTTGGGTTTTTCATCTATCTTGGGGGCCGGTCTTCTTTAAGCCATGTAGGCATCTTCACATCTCCATGGAGCCTGGAGTTGGGTAGTGTGGGCGGGCCTTCATCATGCTTTGGGAGTATGTCTTCATTGAGCTTTGGGGATAGGACCTCATCAAGCCATGGTGTTAGTCTTTACCAAACATTTGTATAGATCTTCTTGGTGTCTTGGAATTCCTTCTTCTTTGTGTCCTGAGTGAGATGTTCATGTGGGTTTAGTGATAAGCATTCCCCAGACCTTGCTGGTAGGTGTTCATTGACCACAGTGAGTCTGGCTAGTCGTCTGATATATTTTAAGATGTTTCCCAGTAGTCTTTGATGGATTAGCTGGCTCTTTAGAGATATTATAAAAACACTATTTAATGTTTCAGGACTAGTAAGTGACTTTTAGCTCTTAACTACATTTATCATGCAGCCCATGTAATGCAGCAGACTCACCCATACTAACTTACACCAAGTAATTGATCAGAAGAATGATGAGCTCTAACCCGCATAAGTGCCACACTTGTGTTAATTTTTGCGCCCCCACAACTCACCCAGCACACCGTCAATGAGTCTTTTTAGGTCATATCTGGCACCTCCTGAGTAGCTCACCAGTCTGAAACCAGGTAAGCCGAAAGGAGAACACTGATGCACACGCTTTGCACAATGTTCACACATATAGCATTTAAAAGATAAGTTGAAATTACTTGATAATTGAAAACAATCTCAACTTCATCGGAATAGAACCATTTTTCGAAAAAGGATTTTTTATTCTTCATCTACATTTAGTAACTTCACCCTCCTGTGACTAATACGATTAATAAAAGATGCGTACACAATTGAAGCCTGATTTAATTTCACTTCATTGCAAAGCTGATGAACTCGAGAGATTTCACAAAGACATGGACATTAGCATTCTTTTGTTATGCGCTTCTCCATGCCTACCTGAGAACTAGGAAATAAATACTTTAGTGCAGGCACTGGTGAGCTCTCTTTGCTATTATCCAGCTATAAGATAAGAAGAAAATATATGTGACGATTATCATAAATCAGGAGAATAAATACAGATACAAAATATACGATTAGTTTGATTGGTATTTCTGATTCAGAGACACCCAACATGGAGGGGTCGCTGAGGTTTTCAGGTTTGATGTTTACTCCTTTTACAAGTTAAACACATAGGAATGGGGAACTATTGAGTGGATATGGAATTACCATGTGGGGGTCCTATTAACAAGGAGTTTGACACATACATATACCAGTTGCTGTAATCAGCAGGTCGTAAATGACTGCAGGAGCTTCTGTCTGGGAAAGTTGTGGAGGGAGAGGGTAGGGAGAGTTGGGGGAGGGAAGGCAAAAATTAGTTCTGGCAGGAAGGAGCATTGAATGCTCCTCTCTTGCCAGAGTAAACGTTCGGGTGGAAATTAATACCACATTTCTTGTATTGGTGGGCAATATAAATTACAGATTCCTAATTCATGGTACACAATTTACCCACTTCGTGAAGATGGACGGCTGAGTGACCCTTGCCAAGATTCAAACTCATATTCTCCAGAAGATCACATTGGAAACAGTAAACAACCAGCTCACTGAGACATCGTTCACGTGCAAATAATGTGTTATAGGCGTTGGCAGCATTTCATGCCAAAGCAGGTACAAGTGTGACATTTTCTGAAATGTAGGACCTCTAGTTGAAGGGCAATGTTTACTTCTGAGTCCACAAAAGGCACCGAAGAGATTCGACTTGTGAGCGATATGCTGAGAAACTTTAGGTGTAAATCTACTTATTTAACCGCATCGCTGCGGCAGCTTTTCCCGCTGTGTGCTGCATTTTTAAAATTACCGCATTACATGACAAGCTCAGCTCGTCATCAGCACACGACAGGTAAGCCTCATGACGAGCTGAGCTCGTCATCAGCATCGAAGTGGTTAAGGCTGCTGTTTCCACAGAGCCCCCTGCCACTTAACGATGATAGAGAAGAGAGTTATGTGGTAAATTCAGCATTTGTTGCTGACCAGGCACTCTGCAGCATACAGGACCACTCTTAGTCGCTGTGCGATAGTACTCATGTTTGGAGTCCAATTTAGGAGTATCCTCTTGTGACGACCACATCTTTGGATACGTTTCTTATGTGCGATTCTAGGGGCATATTATCATGAACGAAGTTAAGATTATCGCCACTTTAGATGCAGGAAACTGCCGCTAAAGCGGCTATAATGGGCTTGATAATATTCCGTAGAGAATTCCAATAGAAGCCCATGTTCACCCCAGAACATGGGCTTCTATGGGAATTCCGAAGGGTATATTATCAAGCCCATTATTGCTGCTTTAGCTGCAGTTTCCTGTCGCTAAAGTGGCGATAATTGTAACACAGTTTCTGGATAATATGCCCCTTAGTTTTATATTTTTATAGTTTCTTTGGAAAGACAGCAGACACAGAAAGCCCACCTATATTGCTATGGGTGTCACCTCCATGTAATACAATGGATGACGCCACATGTGCCACCAAGACGCCCTCCTTTTATTCTGATTGCATGTATATGATGGTCTCTACCAACATGTCCTCTAGACTGATTTACAATATTTTGCCGTAGGGTGGCACTGCAGGTCTTCCTGCTGCGGTGCTCTATGGCAAAAGAAAACAGGCAGGAATGCACTGTAACTTTCAGATACCTGATTCCTGTTATCTGCTCCTGCGATGGCCCTCAATTGGCTGCCATGCGCCAACACAGGAACCGTTGCACCATGAGTCTAGGGTGCTTGCGTTGTGGGGAAGATTGTTTTTGGGCAGGAAGGAATACCTTCCTGCAAAAAACAATCAAGGAAGGCAATTTCCATTTTCTATGTGTGATACAAAATGCAGCACACATAGAAATAGGAAACAAGCATTTGAAATGCAATCGGTCTCGCCTTTGGAACTTATATGTATTTACCTATGCAGCACCTTAGCCTGGGTGCTGAAACATCTACTGTTCTATATCATGGAGGGAAAGTAAGCACCAAACTGGGTGACACGCCAGGTATGGGAACACATGGAGTGAAATATTGCCTTTCAGCTGGAAATGGTATAGTCCAAAGCTCTGTTTTTTTAATAGAAAATCAGAGCCTTCGGTAGTGATATCACTGAAAATACAGGATTTGAGAATAATATTATTTTCTACGGGTGCTCGTGGAAGACAATTTTTATGGACTGGAATCTAGAGAATGCTAAAGTGATTCTGGTGTTTTACTGACCTCTGCTGGTCGTTTTCTATCAAGAAAGTTAAATAGAGGCAGTTGCCAGAAAATTAAAAGAAAGAAAGTCCCTCAGCAGGAAGCAATTCTGGTATTTTACTGCTCTCTACTGGTTGTTTTCTATCAAGACAGTTAAATAAAGGCAGTTGAACAAGCAGAAAGAAATTCTGGCATTTTACTGACCTCTACTATTGTTTTCGATCAAGGCAGTTAAATCGAGGCAGTTAAACAGAAAATAATTCCCTACACAGAAGCAGACAAGTCCTAGGGCTGATCTCCAGAGCCCACAAAATACATGCACATATAAGTATATACTAAAGTATATACAAGAGGTCTCGAATGCTCGACCTAAAAACGAGGAAAAATAATGTTATTTCTCCTTGTTGCCCCTCCCTTACGCCTCCTTTAGGGCGCATAGGCTTTTGGCACATTCTCAGGTTTATAGCTTGTCATAAATCTAGGAACGTGTCAAATGCCATGGATGTTATGTAGGAACACCCACTGTAATGCCCATGGCACACCTCTCCATCGTAGTGTGAGGCAACGTAACGACTTGCGCTGCGTTGACTCACTCCATATCTACAAGGCCATGTAAAGCCACGCAGGGTGTCTTTACGTGGCATGTAGATATGGCTAAGCCCTCTGCGCCACTGGAAAATCACAAAAAGTGACGTTCAGGTGGCACATAAGGCTTGTAAATGAGTCCCTTTGAATTTGAATTGTACTTTCTGATATAGCCACAACAGAACACACCAACAGTGCTAGATCACGAGTTCAAGAAGCACTTTATGAAATTAAAATGAATACATCTTTCAACGGAAAGAAGAAGCCATTCTTGCGTGTTTACCCTCTGTAAAACCACAGCATTGTTACCATGATAACTAACATAAGGTGTTAGAACTTTAAAGCAGACTAGTTAACAATAATATATATTCTAGCTCAAATCACCTTGAAGAACCTGAAAAGCATCCGAATGAACAGTGACTTTCCTATGAATTTTCTTCTGTTGCATACATTCTCCTAATTACTGGAAAATACACATGCATGTTATGTCCAACTGTTTGTCTGTTTGTCAAAGAGGTGCATGACATATTTAGTAATGGCTAATTTTAGTTAACATGACAATCTATCCCTAATAGACACTTTTGTAAAAAAGTTTTTTTGTTGAGATGTGGATGATATGAATATTTAGGACAGCCTTTTTAATCAAAACAAAAAATAAGCTGGAGCCTACAGATGTCTTTTATTTTTAGAATTTTCCTTCTCAGCCTTGGAATTAAGACTTGTAACTTTTCTGCCCTCACAAAGCAAGTTACTTACAGACTAAACCCCACTTCTGCCACAGGGTAATCTTCAAATTGTAGCAGCAGTTTCCCACCTCCTGCTGGTCACATGTAAGACAGTGGTCTATTTAATCCTACCCTACCCTGCAACGGAAAAATATTAAGTTTAGATTGCCTAAAAAAACAGGGAAATATACCCTTGCATTGAAAAGGGCGGCTAGCCAGGCAGGTGCTCTGCAGGAATGGGAACTGTGAAACGATTTTCACTCTGTCTAGAACAAATCACGATTCATTAACGGCATGGAGGAAATGGCAGTAAGTACATAATGAAGAATTCTGCTTCTCAAGAGTCAAAAGGTTGATCTGAAATGACATCGGACAGTGAAGAGCAGCAGCTTGAACTGAGACTTAGCCCTGACAGGCACCCAGCCAGGCAGTCCAAGAGCACAGACTCTGAACCCCCTGCTAAAGACTCACAGCCTGATTTAGACTTTGGAGGCCCTGTGGGTTACTCTATTTGTTGAAAGGAACTGCTGTCATGGCGGTTCCTGTCATGATACAAAAGGTTCTGTGGATGACTTGCATCGGTTTTGTTGGCCGTCCACCAAACTTTTAAAATGTTTTGTTTTTCAGAAATAAACTTCCAAAGTGCAAGTTTGTTATTTAAAAAAACTAACGGCCTCTACACCCTGATAGTTTTCTCCCAGGATGTGAGGGGCCATTTTTTTTTGCCTGTCCCTCAATACCAGGTTTCATCTGATGGTGATGGACAAAAAAAAAAGTGACCATCCACTGTAAATATAGTGGATGATGTGATGTATTTCCTCTGACAGTCCTTAGCCCATCACAGATGGCTTTCGGTTGATGGAACCCAGATCCATTGTGTCTCCATTGCCAGAAAGGTGGTGGTTCTCCCACACCTACATAGGGGAGATGGAATGTCAAGTTGATGAACAAGGTACTCCGTAACATTTACGATGGAGTACCCTGTCCTCAAAATTCTAAATCACGCCCCTAATGACAATAGTAAAGACTCAATAAACAGACATAAAAATGTATGAGTTTATAAATTAAGTAATAAATCAATGAATGGGAGGGAGAATAAACAATTGAAAAAGTGGACTTACAATCAAAGACCAATAGGTGAGGAAATAATTTACCATATGAATGCATGACCAATTAAATACACTTTAAAACTGTTCTGCAAACTGTAGCATTTTGAGTTCTTTCTGGTTATTAGGAGTGTATGCACCAAGGACCTCATTTATGAAACGTGTTGCATCGCTGCAGGAAAACAGTGATGCAACACTTTTCAGTGCAACATCGTTGGGACACCATGGATGCGCCGTATTTACTGTATGGCGCTCCATGTCACAAGGATTCATGGATACGTCAGTGTTCCTAACATATCTGTAGGTGTAAAATTGGTGCATTTCTGGAGTGTGTCTGAAAACAGACGCAACTCCAGCAATGTGTCTTTTTCTTGCCCAAAAAAACCCATATTACATTAAACAGTGTAAATGTTACTCAATTCATCTTTTTCAATAAGTTCAGGGCTGTCCAAAGCTGTCATATTGGATAAATATAAAGAGAAAAAGCCTCTAGGGTCTATTCACACAGGTAATGTACACTTGGGAGTTATTTTTATTTGTTATTTTCATTTGTTATTAACTCCTGTACTTTAGAGTAACTTGACTACTTTTTGCTATTCACAACATCAAAGTGTCAAGTTACTCAAAAGTGTATACTTACATGATTCCACCCCCTGAAACGGGGTAGAGCCAAATTTATGAGCATACGTTACTCCTGCCAAATGAAATAGTATTAAGTGCAGCACCACAAAATGCGAACCACTGATACTGCCACTCTCTCTCATAACAAATAAAGGCAGTAGAACTTAAAATAAAAATATGCAACAATTAACATTAACTTAAAATAAATTATTCAAAATAGATAAAAATGGAAATAACTATAATTTAGCCTTACAAATATGCAAAAATAATACCCTTCAGTAGGGCGAAGAAGGCATCCATGATTAAGAGGCGTTCCAGCCTCGAAACGCGTCGGATGAGATGGTGTAATTTTTTAAATAAAGGGAACCCAGAAGCAAGCGGCAGCGAGGCAATTAAGCCGAATGGACAGAAGCAGCTTGTGTGCGTCTCCGTAGCTCAAGGGCTTTGGTGAAGAAAATTATTGCACGGCTGCCTTGGCCGTGGGAGACTGCACCGGTTTTCAATAAGACTGACAAGTCAGAAGGAAAGCAGCCCGGGTGGAAACTTTTCCATCTACGAAGTAAGCTGCTTCTGAGGGTGACAAAGGCTTGTTTCACGGACTCCTCGCCCTACTGAAGGGTATTATAATGAAGCCACAATGACACCAGGGGGACCGAGCCTACTGAAGGTTTTACGAATATGCAGCATTTCATGGACTTCAATTACCAGAATGCATACAAGGTCCAGGAACTGCCACACCCACTGAGGGCAGGGTTTTCCACACTAATATATTGTGAATTGAAATGCTGCGTGGTCATTTCCCCCTGTGAAGGCACCCATGATTAAGAGGCGTTCCAGCCTCGAAACGCGTCGGATGAGATGGTGTAATTTTTTTAAATAAAGGGAACCCAGAAGCAAGCGGCAGCGAGGCAATTAAGCCGAATGGACAGAAGGAGCTTGTGTGCGTCTCCGTAGCTCAAGGGCTTTGGTGAAGAAAAAAAAAAAAAAATATATATATATATATATATATATATATATATATATATATATTCACTGAAAAAACCATAGGTTTCACACCAGTTATAGTTAGGAATTAGCATTTAAAAAACCTATTAAATTCACTGACAAAACCAGTTATAGTTAGCTGGAAATTTTACTGATATAAAACCAATGAAATTCCACGTTATAGTTAGTTGGACTCACTATAACTTGCGCGTGCAATGCACTGCTGATGACGTCACATATTACATCACTCATGACATGGTCAGTGACATCACTCATGACATCACTGATGACACCATCCAGTGAATATGTGTCTTTCTGAAAAATAAATATTAGTGAGTAATGTTTAAATATTTAAATATATATATTATTGTTTCACTTTGTTTATAAGTGGCTACATGTGTTGGTAAGTAGCTACATGCGTATGTATATGGGTTATTAGATGTTTCTCTTAGTATCAGTATGAGTGTCTATATGGTTTGGTGGGGGTATTACTTAGCACATAGATGCATGAGTGACTGACTCGCTGTTTGTATGTGTTTTGAAGACAGCATATGTGCAGGACTGTATAGATGGATGAGTGTGTATATGTGTATGTTAGTGAGTGAATGACTGTCTCACTAGTGTCTTTATCAGTAACTACATATGTTTTAATCTAGTATATGTGAATATTGATGTATATAAGTGAGTATATGTGAGAGTAAGAGATTGTAAGAGTTCCTGTTTAAATAAGTATGTGTTTCTATAAGTGATTGTTTAAGAGAATAAATATGTGTATTTTTCAATACAAGTAAGGTGGAAGTGTGTGTATAACTCTATATTCAAATAAATGGATGTTCAATAGTTTATTTGCACGTGTGAGTATGTGTGTGAGTAACTTTTGGATGACTGTCGGTGTGTAACAGGATGTATAGGTGTATCACTTCATATGATAAGTGAGTATATGTATGAGTGACTATATAGAACTGTTGGTGAATGACTGGATGTGCATATAGATGGTGGAATTACTGAATTGCTTGTTGTAACTGATATGGGTATCTCCATTTTTTTTTAAATTTCAGTTTCTATTTTTGAATATGTGTTTCAAGGGTTACATTACAGTGAAAGGAGGTCTGTCACTATGTCACAAGGATGGTGTCATCAGTGATGTCATGAGTGATGTCACTGACCATGTCATGAGTGATGTAATATGTGACGTCATCAGCAGTGCATTGCACGCGCAAGTTATAGTGAGTCCAACTAACTATAACGTGGAATTTCATTGGTTTTATATCAGTAAAATTTCCAGCTAACTATAACTGGTTTTGTCAGTGAATTTAATAGGTTTTTTAAATGCTAATTCCTAACTATAACTGGTGTGAAACCTATGGTTTTTTCAGTGAATTTCAAAGGTTTTTTAAATGCTAATTCCTAACTATAACTGGTGTGAAACCTGTGGTTTTTTCAGTGAATTTCAAAGGTTTTTTTAATGCTAACTCCTAACTATATAAGACCTGAAAGCCCACCAGGAATCTCCAGTATGCGCCAGGGGACTGCATTGCAGAGAGGTGTAATGAAGCCACAACCCTTTTTACACCTCTCTGCAACGCAGCCCCCGTGCATGTTTGAAGAGGGGAAACTAATTCCCCTTGCATACTGGGGGCCCCTGGGGGCCTATTAGCCCACCTGGAACCTCCAGTATGCGCCTGGGGCTGCATTGCAGAGGTGTAATGAGACTATGCCCCTTGTTACACCTCTCTGCAACGCAGCCCACTGCCGCGTTTGCAGAGGGGGAACTAATTCCCCTTGCATTCTGGGGGTCCCTGGGGTCAACTAGTCCACCAGGAGCCTCCAGTATGCACGAGGGAGCTGCATTGCAGAGAAGTGTAATGAGGCCACACCCTTGTTACACCTCTCTGCAATGCAGGCCACTGGCGCCTTTGCAGAGGGGGGACTAATTCCCCTTGCATACTGGGGGTCCCTGGATCATATCTGCCCAAACACCGATATTCCGAACGATTGTAAATGACTTTTCTTGAGAAACTTTTGGATTTGGATTATCATGTCCTATACTTTGGAATTTTTGAAAGACTGACTTTGAGGATGCTATAAATTACTCAAGTCTGCCCGAATTGTGTGGGTAAAATTGATACCTAGTCACTTTTAATAAGAATATACTTATGTCTCGTCTAACATTTGGAAGAAATATCTAGTTATATGACAACGGGATACCGACATAACTTGAAGGAAATAAGAACGCCCTGAAGAAGTTCTGTTGTACAGAACGAAACGTTTCGGCTGGCTGTGGTACATAAACTTAAGGAAAATAAAAGCATTTGAATATACACCAAGATTCAGCGCTTCAATAAGTACTCTAAGTGATATGATTTGATTGGACTCATTGTGAAAGTGGTGCTGTGCCAAACTTTGGAATATTCTCCACTACTCTCTACTACTTACTCTCTCCCACTCTCTACTACTCACTCTCTACTGCTCTCTACTACTCACTCTACTACTTACTCTCTACTACTCTCTACTACTCAGTCTCTACTACTCACTCTCTACTACTCTCTACTACTCACTCTACTATTCACTCTACTACTCTCTACTACTCACTCTGCTACTCTCTCTACTGCTCTCTACTACTCTCTACTACTCACTCTCTACTCTCTATTACTCACTCTCTACTCTCTACCTCTCTACCTCTCTACCTCTACACCTCTACCTCTCTACCTCTCTCTACACGCACACATATAGACATATATGCATATATATATGTGCATATGCATTTATATATATGTATGTGTATATATAAAAAAAACAACTAAACATTTTTTTTTCTAATCAGCTACTTTTAAAACTGTCATTCTTTTTCCCCATGGTACACTCCCCGGTACGCTTACCGGTGCGCGTACCGGGCGCTCACCCCGCGAAAATCAAAAAAAAAATTTATTTTTTTTTTGCCCCGTGGGGCCCTTTTATGGCCCCCACATCAAACCTAGGGGGTCAAGGGGGGTCTACTCTGCCCCCTTATGGTCATTTCCCCCTTTGTTTTGGCCACCTCTTGTGTCTCGATCCTACCGAGACACAAGATGGCGGCCGCTCCGGACTGTTTAGAATGTTTACAGACCCCCCAGAGCCAATCAGCTTTCTCCGCGCAAGTCGCGTGACGCGCCCGGTGCGCGTACCGGGCGCTCACCCCGCGAAAATCAAAATTTTTTTTTATTTTTTTTTTGCCCCGTGGGGCCCTTTTATGGCCCCCACATCAAACCTAGGGGGTCAAGGGGGGTCTACTCTGCCCCCTTATGGTCATTTCCCCCTTTGTTTTGGCCACCTCTTGTGTCTCGATCCTACCGAGACACAAGATGGCGGCCGCTCCGGACTGTTTAGAATGTTTACAGACACCCCAGAGCCAATCAGCTTTCTCCGCGCAAGTCGCGTGACGCGCCCGGTGCGCGTACCGGTGCGCTTACCGGAGCGCTGCTATAGATATATATATTTTTTTGAACCTTAATTACTCAAAATCCACTGGAGCACATATCTTGAGACATAGCAAAGGCACATCGGGCTACCAGTCCCTACAATTTTGCCAAGTTTGGTGGAAATCCATTCAGCCGTTCGGGCTAAAAGTGAAATCGACCGCCCTATGGAAATTAACATGGGGAAAACGCGTTTTGGGACCCCCCTTTTATCTCGGCCCCCGCTTGACGAATCCCCCCCAAACTTTCAGGGAAGGACCGGACCGCCATGAGACCATTTTCCTGAAAATTTCAGGCAGATTCGTCAACCGGCGCCAAAGTTATTCAAAATAGAATGTTGAGATTTAACATTGAAAATTATCCTAACTATAACTACCTACTGGCGACCGCCAGTAGGTAATATATATATATATATATATATATATATATATATATATATATTCCAAACAATACGCCCTTGCGCTCAGGATATGCACTCCGCAATGTTCCTTCCACATTCATGGACTTTTAGCCTCTCTGCAGCATGTTTGCCTTGTGTCCCTTAATGGCAATGATACTCGACGCGTTTCGAGGCAGACGCCTCTTCATCATGAGTTTCAAACAGAGGCAAGGAAGGCTCACCTGGTGAATCACTTTCTTTTATTTTCATTACATGACTCCGCCCACAGTGGGCTTGGCTTGCAGTTTATCGCCTTGATTCATGTTGGTCCTTGCAGTTCAGGTGAGTGTTAGTTTTCTTCCTTTAGTAGGCTCCAAGCCCCTGTTAACATTAAAAATATATGTTACATCCTTTAGTAGGTTGGCACTTCAGGGTTACATGCTAATTAAGCAAGGGAACATCGTGTCACAGATCGGGATTGTGGCCCTCTAAGTCCTTCCATTACAAGTGGTGCACCTCCTGTTACCGCGGCACGGGCAGCCGTGTTTCAAAATTCCAAACAATACGCCCTTGCGCTCAGGATATGCACTCCACAATGTTCCTTCCACATTCATGGATTTTTAGCCTCTCTGCAGCATGTTTGCCTTGTGTCCCTCAATGGCAATGATACTCGACCCGTTTCGAGGCAGACGCCTCTTCATCATGAGTTTCAAACAGAGGCAAGGAAGGCTCACCTGGTGAATCACTTTCTTTTATTTTCATTACATGACTCCGCCCACAGTGGGCTTGGCTTGCAGTTTATCGCCTTGATGCATGCTAGTCCTTGCAGTTCAGGTGAGTGTCAGTGTTCTTCCTTTAGTAGGCTCCAAGCCCCTGTTAACATTAGAAACATATGTTACATCCTTTAGTAGGTTGGCACTTCAGGGTTACATGCTAATTAAGCAAGGAAACATCGTGTCACAGATCGGGATTGTTGCGCTCTCAGTCCTTCCATTAGAAGTGGTGCACCTCCTGTTACCGCGGCTCGGGCGGCCGCGTTTCAAAATTCCAAACAATACGCCCTTGCACTCAGGATATGCACTCCGCAATGTTTCTTCCACATTCATGGATTTTTAGCCTCTCTACAGCATGTTTGCCTTGTGTTCCTCAATGGCAATGATACTCGACGCGTTTCGAGGCAGACGCCTCTTCATCATGAGTTTCAAACAGAGGCTAGGAAGGCTCACCTGGTGAATCACTTTCTTTTATTTTCATTACTTGACTCCGCCCACAGTGGGCTTGGCGTGCAGTTTATCGCCTTGATGCATGCTGGTCCTTGCAGTTCAGGTGAGTGTTAGTGTTCTTCCTTTAGTAGGCTCCAAGCCCCTGTTAACATTAAAAACATATGTTACATCCTTTAGTAGGTTGGCACTTCAGGGTTACATGCTAATTAAGCAAGGGAACATCGTGTCACAGATCGGGATTGTTGCGCCCTCAGTCCTTCCATTAGAAGTGGTGCACCTCCTGTTACGCCGGCTCGGGCAGCCGCGTTTCAAAATTCCAAACAATACGCCCTTGCGCTCAGGATATGCACTTCACAATGTTCCTTCCACATTCATGGATTTTTAGCCTCTCTGCAGCATGTTTGCCTTGTGTCCCTCAATGGCAATGATACTCGACGTGTTTCGAGGCAGACGCCTCTTCATCATGAGTTTCAAACAGAGGCAAGGAAGGCTCACCTGGTGAATCACTTTCTTTTATTTTCATTACATGACTCCGCCCACAGTGGGCTTGGCTTGCAGTTTATCGCCTTGATGCATGCTGGTCCTTGCAGTTCAGGTGAGTGTTAGTGTTCTTCCTTTAGTAGGCTCCAAGCCCCTATTACCATTAAAAACATATGTTACATCCTTTAGTAGGTTGGCACTTCAGGGTTACATGCTAATTAAGCAAGGGAACATCGTGTCACAGATCGGGATTGTTGCCCTCTGAGTCCTTCCATTAGAAGTGGTGCACCTCCTGTTACCGCGGCTCGGGCAGCCGCGTTTCAAAATTCCAAACAATACGCCCTTGCGCTCAGGATATGCACTCCGCAATGTTCCTTCCACATTCATGGATTTTTAGCCTCTCTGCAGCATGTTTGCCTTGTGTTACTCAATGGCAATGATACTCAACGTGTTTCAAGGCAGACGCCTCTTCATCATGAGTTTCAAACAGAGGCAAGGAAGGCTCACCTGGTGAATCACTTTCTTTTATTTTCATTACATGACTCCGCCCACAGTGGGCTTGGCTTGCAGTTTATCGCCTTGATGCATGCTGGTCCTTGCAGTTCAGGTGAGTGTTAGTGTTCTTCCTTTAGTAGGCTCCAAGCCCCTGTTAACATTAAAAACATATGTTACATCCTTTAGTAGGTTGGCACTTCAGGTTTACATGCTAATTAAGCAAGGGAACATCGTGTCACAGATCGGGATTGTTGCCCTCTCAGTCCTTCCATTAGAAGTGGTGCACCTCCTGTTACCGCGGCTCGGGCAGCCGCGTTTCAAAATTCCAAACAATACGCCCTTGCGCTCAGGATATGCACTCCACAATGTTCCTTCCACATTCATGGATTTTTAGCCTCTCTGCAGCCTGTTTGCCTTGTGTCCCTCAATGGCCATGATACTCGACGCGTTTCGAGGCGGACGCCTCTTTATCATGAGTTTCAAACAGAGGCAAGGAAGGCTCACCTGGTGAATCACTTTCCTTTATTTTCATTACATGACTCCGCCCACAGTGGGCTTTGCTTGCAGTTTATCGCCTTGATGCATGCTGGTCTTTGCAGTTCAGGTGAGTGTCAGTGTTCTTCCTTTAGTAGGCTCCAAGCCCCTGTTAACATTAGAAACATATGTTACATCTTTTAGTAGGTTGGCACTTCAGGGTTACATGCTAATTAAGCAAGGGAACATTGTGTCACAGATCAAGATTGTTACCTTCTCTGTCCTTCCATTAGAAGTGGTGCACCTCCTGTTACCACGGCTCGGGCAGCCGCGTTTCAAAATTCCAAACAATACACCCTTGCGCTCAGGATATGCACTCCACAATGTTCCTTCCGCATTCATTGATTTTTAGCCTCTCTGCAGCATGTTTGCCTTGTGTCCCTCAATGGCAATGATACTCGACGCGTTTCAAGGCAGACGCCTCTTCAACATGAGTTTCAAACAGAGGCAAGGAAGGCTCACCTGGTGAATCACTTTCTTTTATTTTCATTACATGACTCCGCCCACAGTGGGCTTGGCTTGCAGTTTATCGCCTTGATGCATGCTGGTCCTTGGAGTTCAGGTGAGTGTTAGTGTTCTTCCTTTAGTAGGCTCCAAGCCCCTGTTAACAATAAAAACATATGTTACATCCTTTAGTAGGTTGGCACTTCAGGGTTACATGCTAATTAAGCAAGGGAACATCGTGTCACAGATCGTGATTGTTGCCCTCTCAGTCCTTCCATTAGAAGTGGTGCACCTCCTGTTACCGCGGCTCGGGCAGCCGCGTTTCAAAATTCCAAACAATACGCCCTTGCACTCAGGATATGCACTCCACAATGTTCCTTCCACAGTCATGGATTTTTAGCCTCTCTGCAGCATGTTTGCCTTGTGTCCCTCAATGGCCATGATACTCGACGAGTTTCGAGGCAGACGCCTCTTCATCATGAGTTTCAAACAGAGGCAAGGAAGGCTCACCTGGTGAATCACTTTCCTTTATTTTCATTACATGACTCCGCCCACAGTGGGCTTGGCTTGCAGTTTATCGCCTTGATGCATGCTGGTCCTTGCAGTTCAGGTGAGTGTCAGTGTTCTTCCTTTAGTAGGCTCCAAGCCCCTGTTAACATTAGAAACATATGTTACATCCTTTAGTAGGTTGGCACTTCAGGGTTACATGCTAATTAAGCAAGGGAACATTGTGTCACAGATCGGGATTGTTGCCCTCTCAGTCCTTCCATTAGAAGTGGTGCACCTCCTGTTACCACGGCTTGGGCAGCCGCGTTTCAAAATTCCAAACAATACACCCTTGCGCTCAGGATATGCACTCCACAATGTTCCTTCTACATTCATGGATTTTTAGCCTCTCTGCAGCATGTTTGCCTTGTGTCCCTCAATGGCAATGATACTCGACGCATTTCGAGGCAGACGCCTCTTCATCATGAGTTTCAAACAGAGGAAAGGAAGGCTCACCTGGTGAATCACTTTCTTTTATTTTCATTACATGGCTCCGCCCACAGTGGGCTTGGCTTTCAGTTTATCGCCTTGATGCATGCTGGTCCTTGCAGTTCAGGTGAGTGTTAGTGTTCTTTCTTTAGTAGGCTCCAAGCCCCTGGTAACATTAAAAACATATGTTACATCCTTTAGTAGGTTGGCACACCAGGGTTACATGCTAATTAATCAAGGGAACCTCGTGTCATAGATCGGGATTGTTGCCCTCTCAGTCCTTCCATTAGAAGTGGTGGACCTCCTGTTACCGCGGCTCGGGCAGCCGCGTTTCAAAATTCCAAACAATACGCCCTTGCGCTCAGGATATGCACTCCACAATGTTCCTTCCACATTCATGGATTTTTAGCCTCTCTGCAGCATGTTTGCCTTGTGTCCCTCAATGGCAATGATACTCGACGCGTTTCGAGGCAGTTTCCCTTGCACGCTCTTCATGAAAAATCCGGCCCATGCAAATGAGATATAAGTGGAAGTCACATGGTCCATTTTTGAAAAAAGAGACTGCCTCCCGTGATCAAGGCTCGAGCAGAGCAGAAACGTTGGGAGTGACTGCTGCCACCTTTGTGCTGTCTCACTATTAAATGTAATTGAAATGCAACTCTGCCAAGTGTTGGTGCACTTCTTTGAAAGTTGAAGGAGGAATCGTGGTGATTTTTAACAGAAGCCCCGCGCTGGTATGCACTAACCGCCCTTCAAGGAACAGGCTTGTGTTGTGGGGCACTGTGTTGTGAATTTAATGGTTGAAGCCTGACCTACTTGCCCCCAGTCGGTGTAGTGTGTGGCAAGCTGGGAGCAGAGGAAAACATTTCCGAACTGTTGGCTGAAGGAGCATTTCATAACAGTGAGTGAAACTGATATAACGAACTGTGTGAGTTGGCGGACTTGGCCTTTACGCAAGGGAAAATATACAAATAAGAAGTGTTTGCGCAATATTGTCATCTATAAATAAGAAAAGACAGCTCTGTTGCACCTTTATTAACGTAAAGAGTTTTCCCTTGCGCGCTCTTCATGAAAATTCCAGCCTATGCAAATGAGATATAAGTGGAAGTCACATGGGCCATTTTTGAAAAAAGAGACTGCCTCCCGTGATCAAGGCTCGAGTAGAGCAGAAACGTTGGGATTGACTGCTGCCACCTTCATGCTGTCTCACTATTAAATGTAATTGAAATGCAACTCTGCCAAGTGTTGGTGCACTTCTTTGAAAGTTGAAGGAGGAATGGTGGTGATTTTGAACAGAAGCCCCGCTCTGGTATGCACTAACCGCCCTTCAAGGAACAGGCTTGTGTCGTGGGGCACTGTGGTGTGAATTTAATTGTTGAAGCCTGACCTGCTTGCCCCCAGTCGTTGCAGTGTGTGGCAATCTGGGAGCAGAGGAAAACATTTCCGGACTGCTGGCTGAAGGAGCATTTCATAACAGTGAGTGAAACTGATATATTACCCTGAGTGCGGCAATACTTCTTCCTAAGTAAGCCTTTTTTCATCAAGCATGTTTTAAGCTAGTCCAATAAACAACCGGAAGGACCCATTTTTAAACTGGCTTCGATATATTTTCTTGATTATTTTACAGACGTCTGACATCCAACCTCCACTTTCTTCCATATAAGCAGGCTCAAGCTTAAATAGTTACTGTAAGTCTGTTTCACCATTGAATCACATGCCCATTTCTAAGGAAGGACATCTACTCAAACTTATCTGTTCATTCCATCAGGCTCACAGTCTTCCAAAAGAAGGTTGTCGATTGTATCAACCAGAGAAGGTGAGAGTTTTCAGGTGACAGGGTATATATGGCCTAAACAAATTGGGCAATCTAAGAGGTTATCTAAGTGTTGCCCTTTTTGTTTTGTGTTTCAGCTGCGTGGTCCTGAAGAGAACTCTAGAAGGTGCAGAGTCAAAATATCGATTCCCTATTATCGACCTACAGTAATATTGAGTCAAAAATATTGAAGGTGAAGAATATCGAGGTCAAGAATATCGTTGGCCAGAATATTGACCCTAAGGTAAGTAATATCGATTTTTTTTATATCGATATATGTAATATCGAAGTTAGTAATATCGATATCAAATATATCCATGTCACTAACTTCGATGTTAATAATATCGATATTTGTTTGTTGTTATGCATTTTATTATGTATGTATTATGTATTTTATATGTATGTGTTATATGTTTTTTGTTAGGTATTTTATTTGTTTTAAATTGTATGTGTACTATTTTTTATATATTAAAAATGTTATTTTTAATTTAATTTTATGTTTTAGTACTGGAGCTGGTTGTGGGTTTATAGGAGAATAGGGTGGGAAGTAATTTAATTATAGTAAATTAATTATTACATTTTAGTATTTGTAAAAGAATTTTAATTAATTTTTGCATTTAAGGTCTGCAGCGGGTTGTGAGTTTATAGGAAATAGGGTGGGAAGTAATTTAACTGTGATTAGGAAAATATTTCTTTTTTATTGGTATTCATAATTATTTTATTTATAATTAATTATTAATTGGTAATTAATTATTTTAATTGGTAATATTTTTTTAATTGGTAATTAAGGTTTGTAATTGGTAATTACATTTTTTAATTGGCAAATAAGTTTTTTTAATTGGTAATTAAGGTTTGTAATTGGCTATTATATTTTTTAATTGGTTATTAAGTTTGTAATGGGTACTTAGGGGCCCATTAGGATGACGGGCGGACTTTGCACGCCCGTCATCCCATCATAAATCGGGACCGCCCGCCATAAGGGCGGGGGTCCCGGGGGTGCCATTAGGATGTGCCCGCCACAGTGGCGGGCACATCCTGTATTTTCAGCATTGTGACGAGCGGTGCTCTCTGCACCGCCCGCCACAATGCTGAAAATTGAATTTAACATTGTCATTTGCAAAGCGGCAGGCACCGCGCAGTGCCTGCCGCTTTGCAAATGACAATGAAGGGGGGTACCACAGGTACCCCCCACGTGAACCCCCCACCTGTACTTCACTCTGGGGGCCCACAGGGGGCCCCCAGAGGGAAGACCGCATGCCTTTTCGTGGCGGCAACGCCGCCGTGGAAAGGCACTGAACACCACGCATCATAATATGTCTGGCGGTGTCTATTAGACACCGCCAGCATATTATTCCTTTTCCGCCCCGGCCGCAAGGCGACCGGGGCGGAAAAGTGGCGGGCGGTGTTTCCTTCCGCAGCGGTCCCCCCGCCATTGTAATGTGGCGGGGGGGGGAAAGGGTGGCGGGCGGGCATTTCTGTCGGGCGGATCGCCACCTCCACCATGGCGGTGGCGATCCGCCCGACATCGTAATGGAGCCCTTAATGTTTGTAATTGGTAATTACATTTTTTAATTGGCAAATAATTTTTTTAATTCGTAATTAAGGTTTGTAATTGGCAATTACATTTTTAAATTGGCAATTACTTTTTTAATTGATAATTAATTTTTTTAATTGATAATTGTAATTGTTAATTAATATTGATTAATTGGACATTTATTTTATTCATTGGTAAATCATTTTCTAATTGTTAAACAATTTGTAATTATTAATATGTTTTTTGTTTTGAAAAATATTTTAGTGTTCAATATGTATTATTTGGTAATTTATATTTATTAATTTATTTTTATTGGTATTTATTGTTATTTTATTGTTAATTAATTATTGAATTGTAAGTATGTTTTTAGTAATTATTAATGGGTATTTGCAAATTATATAGAGTTATTTAAAAATTAAATGTTTAAATATTTTATTTACAACAATTATTTATAAGTATGTTATATTTAACTTCTACACTATCCAATGCTTTTCCTACTGTTGCACTCTCTGGAGTGGGAATAGTAATATTTACCCCTACACTATCCAATGCTTTCCCTACTGTTGCACTCTCTGTAGTTAGAATAGTAAGTTTTTACCCCTACGCTATCCAACGCTTTCCCTACTCTTGCACTCTCTGGAGTGGGAATAGTAATTTTTACCCCTACGCTATCCAACGCTTTCCCTACTGTTGCACTCTCTGGAGTATGAATAGTAATTTTTACCCCTACACTATCCTACGCTTTCCCTACTGTTGACCTCTCTGGAGTGGGAATAGTAATTTTTACCCCTACGCTTTCAAACGCTTTCCCTACTGTTGCACTCTCTGGAGTGGGAATAGTAATGTTCACCCCTACGCAATGCAATACTTTCTCTACTGTTGCACTCTCTGGAGTGGGAATAGTAATTTTTACCACTACGCTATCCAACGCTTTCCCTACTGTTGCACTCCCTGGAGTTGGAATTGTAATTTTTACCTCTACGCTATCAAACGCTTTCCCTACTGCTGCACTCTCTGGAGTTGGAATAGTAATTTTTACCCTTACGCTTTCCAACGCTTTCCCTACTGTTGCACTCTTTGGAGTTGGAATAGTAATTTTTACTTCTACGCTGTCCAACATTTTCCCTACTGTTGCACTCTCTGGAGTTGGAAAAATAATTTTTATCTCTACTCTATCCAACATTTTTCCTACTGTTGCACTCTCTGGAGATGGAATAGTAATTTTAACCCTACGCTTTCCAACGCTTTCCCTACTGTTGCACTCTTTGGAGTTGGAATAGTAATTTTTACTTCTATGCTGTCCAACGTTTTCCCTACTGTTGCACTCTCTGGAGTTGGAAAAATAATTTTTACCTCTATGCTATCCAACGGTTTCTCTACTGTTGCGCTCTGTGGAGTGGGAATGGTAATTTTAAGTTCTATGCTATCAGACATTTTTATTACTGTATTTTTTTCACTCATGGATTTTGAATAGTATTTTTATTTATTTAGCTATTTCATATTTTTGTATAAATTTAGATAATGTAGTATATAATTAATTTAAAAAATATTAAAAGTATATTACATTTTTTGTAATTTATTAAACATTATTCTTTATTATTTATTTTTGTTTTTGTTTTATGTTTGTAAATGTATTTGTAATTTATATTTGTTATTAATTTATAAATTATTAAAATAATTATAACTTATTGTTAAGTATGTATATATTATATATTTTCTTTATATGTTTAATTAATGTATTATTATAAATGTATTATTTATTATTTTTAAACATTATTAGATATTTTTAACTATGTTTATTTTATTTATTAGTGTTATTTACTTTATCTTACATTTACATTATTACAGAAAAAAGCCCGATATTTTTAACATTGATATTTTTAACATCTATAGTTTTTTTTTGATATTTTTGTACTTACCATCTTGTAGATAGGATGTCGATAGTCTTGCCTTCGATATTTCTGCATCGATATTCCTGTAGGTCGATTTTTTCTTGGTCGATATTTTGTCAGTGATTCCTCTAGAAAGGGCAAGAGTTCGAAAAGCGTACACTATTGTTTTTGTTGTTAGCCATAAGATTTTAAAAACACAGCTTTAGCCATTGTAAATATTTGTAATCTTATGTATATATTAAAGACTATGGCTATGTATAGAGATAGGGACTAAAAAGGTTTCACAAAATTATAGGGTGTATGGGTTGTGTGCAGCGAATGAATGAAAAGGACGAGTGTGTGGAGATAGGTTGTAGAATGAATGAAAGTGAGAAAGTTGAATGAGAGAAAAAGTTTTTTTAGGAGTGCGATGTTAGAATAGAATTACACAGAAAAAGAGAAAAAGTAATACTATTAATCTTTTGATATGCTAAAAAAGTGAATAATATAAAATAAGATTTAATTCTGAGAGAAAAAGAAGTCTGTGGTCCATGTTGTTGGATGGTCAATAGGACTACACAGAAAGAAAGTGTTTAAATAAGGAAGCAGTATTGGCATTTGGTAAGTTCCATATGTGATTTGCTTTGCTGCATTAGGAAATGTATGTATATTCATAGCCTTCCAAAATACCAAGGGACACCTTCCTGCATAAAAACAATTCTAAGAGGATTTTTCCTCTTTCTAAGTGTGCTGCTGAATGCAATACACATAGAAAAAGGAAATAACGAGGAGAAATGAGCATGTTTCTCCTCGTTAGCCTCACCTGGTAAGGCATAGCAGTGTGGCACATTCCTGAGTTTACAACTTTTAGAAAATCTGGGAATTCACCAAAAACCATGGTGGGATGTATGATAACACCCATGCTCCAGCCATGGAATACCATCTCAACGCAGAGTTACTCTAGATTTACTACACCAAGATGGCTCTGAGTGACATTGTAGATCTCACTTAAGGACTTGCATTGCCTTGCATGACGCAATGGCATTGCAAGCCTTTGGTGAGAAGCATTGTACTTCAAGAAGTGAAAATAACAACCAATGATGTGAGACACACATTCTACTGAATGTGATCATGCACTAAGGTGAGATGTGAAAGAAAGACATAGAATAAATTGACAAGATTCTGCTCCAAGAGATAACATTTGCCAACTATGGGTCTTGCTAAAATTGAAATTCAGACACTAAGTAAGATGGAGCATCAAGCTGCAGCCTCAGACCCAATTATCGAAGGTGTACTTTTTCAGTTCTTCTTTCAGTCAGTCTCTGTTTCATGTTTGCACTCATACCCAGTGGGCTGTTTTTCACTGTGATCACTTACCGTGTTGGATGATTTCATCCAATATACTCTCTCTGTCTATTTTTAAACCCCTCTCTCCTCTGTAATCCTGTCAGGTTTAAGCTGTTTTGCAAAATGCTGACCCATTGTAACTTTCATTGGCTCCTCTGTCCGGCTTCTGTCAGACTTCTGCTGTCTGAGACAGGGCCTTCCTTGCAGCACTTTATATTGATGCAATAGCACAAGAAGATTGATATTATTTTTTGATTAAGAAGGTGACATCAATTGTATCTGAACTTAAGGAACGGTGTTACTGTTCGCAAATTCAATGGCAGTCATATCATTACGCTCAGAGTTTACAAAGTAGGCCTTTGCCTTCCAACAATTTAAAATAAAGGTGTGCAAAACATAGTTTTGTAAAATCTTCTGACATTTAAGTGAAATTACAAGAAATATTATGAAAGGCTGTGTGCTATATATCGTATAAAAATGGAATGCAGAGAAATGCCTTATATTCAAACTTCATATAGGATACTAATACAGGAACAGGCTGACATAGAAAATGTCTCCCACAAGTCATGTTCTGGTCAAGGCAGTCCTGCATGGCCAAAACTGCATATTTTTTCGCTGCTGAAATATTTGTTGAATTTTGCGTAATTACACAGAATTCCAACTTCTCAAATTCGAAGATTTATTGGCTGTAATGAAAATGGCCTAACTTAAACTTCAAAGTGCAATCTTTACACACAGATCTTAACGGATTTTATGGTAACCTGTTGCCAGAAAGGGGTTGGTATACCTCTAGGGGACTGGTGATAGACTTGGAGCAGCCCAGCAGTATCTCCCTCTTGGAACCCTACAGACTCTAAACATGTGCTGGGCAGAAGAGCTTGTTGGGAGATTGTGCTTATTTACAAGGCAACTGGGACGGAGGAGCTGCAGCACAGAAGGCTTCTTGGAGACAGGAATTTTAATAAGCACACTTGGCATTAAAGATGCTAATAATGATGATTATGAACGCCTGCAGTTGTGTGCTAAACAAAAACAGGGGATAATTGTGTGGTAAACAAAAACAGGGGATAATCATAAACCATCATAAATGAACCCCAAATCTTTAATTCAGGCAACAAATCCACAACTGAACAGAATAAGGTAATGGCTAGCCCACCCTCCTGCCTAGAAATATTAATGTGTTAACTTGTGAAACAACACTGATGTATGTAAGTCTTTGAACTCCATTGAAATGGATGCCTTGATAAGAAACAAATTGGTACATTGTTAAGGTCACTTCATTTGGGTAGGGAGCTGGGTCATTGCACTTTAGAGGCCATTGTATTTCTCTTTGATCATAAACCCTTTTACATGTATTCTGACTACTCACACGGATCCCCCCTTGTGTTATCTGAAATTTGCTGAAACTGTGCAACTGCCCATTGAGATGTCCCCATTTCTCTATTTCTTATGCCTTATCAACAACCTGCTTGAAGGAACTCAGAGGCAAAGACAAAGACAACCAATTTGGTATAGGTTCATAGAAGGGAGAAAGGGGAAGTGGATGGTTGAAAGCTGGGGAAAAAAGCATTACAGCAATTGTTATGTATTGGTAATTAAAGCAATCAGTTCAGTTCACTACTTAAGATGTACAGAGATTTTACAGAAGTGACTGAAAATAAAGAGCATTAATTGCCTCAAATTTAACTCTTTAATAAAGTAAGACAAGGTTTAAAAATCTGGTTAAGATGAATTGTACAAAACCAACAAGAGTTTGATAGCTACAACAAACACTACTTGGGTGGATTTGTAGGTTCATCTACCAGACAGTACAATCTGTCCAATTTGCAAAAGACCTATTGTAGGCTACCAAGAACAGACAGTATGTTACCTGCCTGCTCACTGCTTACCATTGGTTGACTTTATTGTCACTCTTCTTTGTTTGTTGCCAAATAATTCCAGATGTGTAAACCGCGACTTATCAACCCTAAGGGTATCCAGGCACTGCAGACCAATGGGGGAGATTAAGTGAGCTATTGCCCGAGTCATAGGATGCTGAACTGAGCTGCCACCAGCGATCGAACCATGAGCCCGCGCTCCAGAGTCAGGTGCTCCGGCTGCTACGTTACACTTCTCTCTGATATACTGGTTTGTGTTGCGTTTCCTTACTCTTCTTGTGTTTGTGCCTTACCTGGAGAATAGCCTCCTTCCCATTCATTTTATTAGCTGACTTTATCCTTCCATTACTCATTTTCAGGAAATCACTTTTTTTTCTGGTTAAGCACTCTATGGGGGTTCATGTGCTTTCACTCCGTGTTGAACTCTCTCTCATGCTTTTCCTCTATCCTGTGTTGATTTCTCCCTTGAATTCTTCTTTTCTCATCCTTCTCCACTCAATTTTATTTTTATTTTATTGCTCCCTCAACCCTTCTCTCAGATGCCCACCCACCCCCTAGGCCCTTTACAGCTGACAAAAGTGAAAGCATCATTGTGCCTTTTTTCCTTTTTTTTTCCTTTTGATCTATGCTATACAGCATGACCAAACAATGTTTTTTTGGATACCGTTTAAATTATCGACACCCACCATCGAGCGCTCTTAACTATTTAAGTATTCTGCAATTCTGTTGCAAGATATTCTCTGAAGAGCTCCAGTGTCAGTAGTGTAGCAAGGATGCCATGTGCCCTGGTGCAAGCAAGAAAAATAGCCCATGTGGCTGCTATTGGGATAGTAATAGAGCACTATTCAAGGTTAAATGTACTCCTAGGGGGGTCTGGGACCCGGTGCACTGCAGTGCTAGTTAATGTTCCAGTGCTAGTTAATGTGGGTTATCCAAATGAACAATGTCTCTGGGAGCTTTGCAATGCGGCAACAACGTGACCCTGCTCGTAATTTATTATGTCTTAAACCACCTCCATATTGTCCCAACCACATGGTATGTCATCTTTAATACCTGACATCATCGCACACTGCCTCCTCCAGTCAACGAATGTCTTGAAGAAGTAAATTCCACCAACGAGTAAAAGATTATTTTGTTGTCTTCTTCTCCAAGAAATATTAAAACTTCAAACAGACTGCCCGAGTAGCTGTGTCTCCCCTACACTCACCTTTCCCAGTTAGTATCCTGTCAGAGTCAAGATAGTTGGATTACATACCAATGACTATCTTCAGAGTCAACCAAGCTACGCTATCAGTGATCTATGGTCTTGCTTCGAACTTTTAAGCTACCTATGATAATCTATAATATGCAGCAAACACCCAGATAAATATGTGTATGATCTTAGACCTCGCACCGGAGGGAAACAGCCATTACAATGAGGGTTTTACCACGCGTTGCTTTTACATCACATGCGTTACAATGCATGCGATGTTACAACGCGTGGAAAAACCACGCATACCATTACATCGTATGCACTTTTACAACGCATGCGATGTAATGTGTAATGGCGGCAGCGGGGGCGGCTATTCATGTTGTTGTGAGGAAACTTAGGCTGTTTCCTCACAACAACTAGAAAGCAAGCAGGAAGGAGGAAGCAGGATCCGACGGCGAAGCTGGATAGGAGTGAGGTAAGGGGGTTTGTGCATGGGGTGGGGGTTACTTTTGTAGGGTTTAGGGTAGTTTAAAAGTAGTGTGGTAATGTTTGTGTTGTGTGTGTGTGTTTTTTAAAAACGTTTTAGTGTGTGTTGTGTTGTTGTGTTTGTTTAGTGTAGTGTATTGGGGAGGGTAGTGTAGTGTTTATGTAGTGTAGTGATTTAGGTTTTAGGGTAGTGTAGTGTTGTAGTGTTTGTTTATTGTAGCATATTAGAGTTTAGGGTAGTGTGAGGTTGGGAGTAGTGTGGGTAGCGTAGTACTGCTTTAGGGTTTGGGGTAGTGTAGGGGTGGGAGTAGTGTGGGTAGCGTAGTAGTGTTTTAGGGTTTAGGGTAGTGGAAGGGTGGGGGTAGGTGGGTAGGGTAGTAGTGGTTTAGGGTAGTGTAAGGGTGGGAGTAGTGTGGGTAGCGTAGTAGTAGTGTGGCAGTGTTTTTGGGTTGGGGCAGTGTAGGGGTGGGAGTAGTCTGTTGCGTAGGTGTAGGGATAGGGATGTTACTTACCTTGAATACTTTTACCACAATTAGAGCTTTACCACGCATGCCTTTGAGTTGTAATGGCATGCGTGGTAAAAGCATACTCGTGGAAAAAGTATGCGTTGTAATGGCATGCGTGGTATTAGTATGCGATGTATTGACATACATTCACACCGGAAGTGCAAGCCAGCCTAGTGACCTCTGCTTGATTTGCCGGACCGTGAGCATCTGCAATGAATGCATCCACAAACCACGCTCAAGACATTCAGGCTCCTGTCTTACCCAAGAACTTCGGATGTGGTGTGGGGTGGATACCCTAAATGAGCACAGAATACATCGAGCTGGCCAAGTCCATCCATCGTGTTCATGCAAAATGGGCGCTCATTGCATTCAGGCCCATGCAAAATGAATTTGAGGCAAGTTTAAAATGTTCATTAAGTTGCACAGTTTGACATTTTGACAACATTTTCCGATGCAAGATTAATTTTACACACATCCTAGATGTTAGGGGCATATTAACAAGGGACGGCGATAAATACCGCGATGCGCACTTAGCGCTTTTTTATTTATTGCGACTATCTCTGGAATTTATCGTCCTGGCAGCGTGTTATTAACAACGCGTTTCTCCAGGGCGATAAAAATTCTAGCGATAGCGGGAAAATCGAAATTTTGCACGGAACATCGCTGGTTTTCCAGCGATGTTCCCGGCGAAACGGCGATAACCTTGCTGATACAACCCTGTGGTCGAATCAGCATAATCCACCTCCAATGTTAGGGATAGGTAAGTCTGCATTTTAGCAGACGTTAGTTTTTGGTGAAAACAGCGGTTTTCTCCAAAAACTATTGTCCGCTTAAGTGCTGGGGCAGCCTTGTAAATATTGCAATGTGCACATCAGCGATATTTGCAAGGTTGTACTGCCCAGTGACGCCCACTTTGCATCTCATTGGAGATGCAAAGGGAGGTGTCTGGTAAAAGGGTGCTAACAAGCTCTAATGCATGTTAGCACCCACTTGTAAATAGGGAGAAAAGAGTATCTCCGCTTTTTTGTCTTTTAAAGCCAAAAAAGTGGAGATAATGCCCTTGTTAATATGCCCCCCAGTGTGGCTGGGACTGGCTGTGTCTTAGGTTTCTCTTGGGCCTGTGGCTGGCTGTTCAGGTTTTGCCAGGGTTAGGCTGAGGAACTTAAACATGTGCAAGAGGGTGGGGCTTATTGTACCAAACAATCCTGTCAGACGCTTGTGCGACTTTGAAACGATAATCACCAGTTATTGTCATGTGAATGATGAGCCTGAACTACTGTTTCTGGGCCAGTCACAGGTTATGCTCGGCCTTGTGAAAGGCCTGCTTTATTGTAGCTGCTTGTGATAACCTATTACTGCAGGTTGATGTCAATCCTGTGCCTCTGAAATGCTAGAAAGCCTGAGATTTCATTGACCATAATCAGTGCTTAAAATGACCACCTAATGCCTGGTACTGAGTAACTGCACTTTTTTATTTTGAAAGAGAGAGTACCAGCATTACATGTAATGGGAGAGTATCAACACTTGTCAGGAGCAAATATGTGATGGAGCAAGGACTCGTGAAAAAGAGACTTGCTTGAAAGCAATCTTCTCATGTAACATCTAACACCGTATTAAACCTGTATTGTGGTAATAATATGCACTACACAACATTTATGAGAAAAGACAAAGCTTGCCTATGTGTTTTATTAACAAGTAACCTGAGTGTAATTCTAAAATGGCTCTAATCGAAAATCCTCAGTGCGCATGCATCCACTGCATCTACGTAGTACAACAAACCTTTTGCTTGGAGGGAAATTTCTGCACTTGCGCAGTAGTTACCAAAATGGACGCTTGAAACTCACATGTTTGCCACCTGCTTGCTGGAAAACTAAACTCAGCTATTTTACTAATGCTAATGCGGGGAGAGTAATATAAGTAAATGGGATTAGAGTAGAGATAGGTGGTATACAGTGAAACAATTTATTTTTGATTTTAACATTTGTCTTTTTGACTCTTTCAATAGTGCTTATTATGGGCCTAGAATCGTGAGCTACAGTCTATTCCCTCTGGTTCTACCGCACATGCGTAGTGCAACCAAGCTGGAAGACGCAATGTCAACTTGAACATCTTCCAATGTTGCTGATTGATACTTTCCTGAGGACCGGAACGACAGTACACTGAAATGGATGGGTACCTACAGACTTTTTATAATTTGTGACAATTACATTGTAAATGCGGGTGGGAAATTAAATTTGAATAAAGAATTAAGGGGAAGGGTCTATTAACAAAGGGCTAATTGAAAAGAGTAATATGTAAGCATGGTGTGATGATCCCCTCCCCTGCCTGTCCAATCAGAGTTAGTATTTTCATAAGTTTGAAACATTAATGGGTGGTACCAGCATATAGAAAGGTATAATTGAGGTAGAATAAGTTAGTTAGTGGGCATTGAGAAGCACAGAGCATTAAGACTGGGATGCTGTCGGAGTGACGAGTGATACTGAAGAAGAATCAAATTGCTGAACCAATTATCTTAAGGAAATTAATTTAAAAGAAGATCGTGGAAGAATCTCAAGGAGGAAGAGAGTGTCAGAGAGATGGGTGCTACGCAAGCGTCAGTGATATAGAGGTCGCCTGTCCTGTCCTGTCCGGATTCCTGTCCTAATTCCTATTCTGAAGTCTTTGTTCATCAGATCCTTCCTGGGGAACCCCTACCAATTCCTAGTCCTGGGAGTTGGTTTTCAAGCCATTCTAGGTAACTATAAAAATATCTGTGTATGCGCTTATATGCTTTTCTCTCTATCCTCTCCCTTTCATGCAGTGTCACTGCAAAGTATAAATGAATGCATTTTAATTGCTTATTTGAATCTTCCTTCCTGTGAGAAACAGTGTTTGTTCTGTACTGTGTAAGTGGTTCACATGAATTAATCTGAGATAAAATTTAAAATACATCCCGACTCTGTGATCATTTCCAATGTGTAAGTAATATTTGAAATCTTATGTAATTTCCTCATCAACTAGTTCAACTAATGGTCTATTGACCAGAGGAAAGAACTCTTTGATCAGTGAAAGATTAGTTAGGGAATAGAGATAACCAATCTAGAGAATTACAAAACATGACCCCAGCGGTTATTGCCAGTGTGTTGTGAATGAATTTATGTGCCCAGGTGAGTATGTGGTGTTAGATTACCTGTTGCTGGTAACCCGCTGGATCACATGTCCTCTGGATAGTGAGTACCAGCACTTTTATAGTACTGTCCTTAACCTAATCCTTCAGACTTGTCAGTGCAAGAGCTTTTAAAAATTGGCCAATTTTCCACTAAGCTGTTAAGCAGACTGTATCTGCTGGTGGCTTTTGTAGGGATGATTTAGTCTTACAAGCAGTGCAGGAGTCATTCCCACCTCTTACCGAGCTTGATTGAAACTGCAAATATCCTATCCGCTTAGAACCTTGTCCAAGAATGTTATTAGGATTTGGTCCTTCAAATGTGAGATTTTCTTCTGCTTTAAAATCTATAGTAATAATTCCAATGCTGAAAAAAAAGCTTTCTTGGCCCTTCATTCTTGGCAATTTTAGGCCAATTTCCCAGCTGCTGTTAGTGGTCACATTACTGGAATCGGCCGTGTCTGTTCAAATGAGGTACTTTGCCAATTTATCAAGCCTGCTAGATCCTGTTCAAAGAAGTTTACAAGTGCTAAGTGCTGCAGATGTATTTAGTCTCTGCAGGGATACCTTTTAACTTTCTTTAACTCCCACATATTTTTCTTTTCCTGCACCGCCTTTTACTGACTGCAACTGTGGGCATTGTGACTGGTTCTCATTTCTACCATTTGAAAATTATTATTAAAGAAGATGTTTATTTGCCTCCTGCCTCACAAGAATGTTTCAGCAGTTACTTTCCCTGTAGATGTCTCAACATATGATGTAAACAATCTCTACATGGCCAGAATATAGTACCTAATACCGAGCTATTTACATTTGAGGCATGGCTGAGCCATTTTGTCTTGCTTTTTAGCTGCACTGTTATTCCTACATTTGTACAGTGTTTTGCCCTACATTACTGCTGAATTCAAAAGTAAAAACATCAGCATGCATAGAATAAAATAGGGCTAAATGTACAATTTTTCGAGACATGGCACAATGCGAGATCTCCACGGAAACGGTGCCTGCAGAGAACCCACAGCCCAGCAGCACACTTCCTGTAGTCAGGGGCATGACACAGGCCCCCCGCAGCCCCTGCCTAAGCGGGGGGGCCTCTAGCTCAAAGGGGCCCCCTCGGCACTGCCCTCTGGCCAAAGAGCTCCTGATTGAGCCTGGAGGGGGCCCCTCTAAGTACCGTGCAGGGAGGCCCCCTCACATTTCATTAAGCCAGTGCCTGTAGTGTGACAAAATGGCTGCTCTCATATTTGGCAGTCCGGGCAAAGCAGAGACTTTTTTATCCTGCAATGAGCGGCATGCAGGTGCCACCTCAGTGTGAAGGAGTGGCTAAGACTTCAGTGCCCCGAACACTGCACACACTGCACTTGGTCTGATTAGGAAAGCAGGGATTACATTCCCACTGCTTTCACTTAGGCATATACTCAGAGACGGTATGCACATTGCATCAAAATGTCAACATGGCTTTTGTTAAATTTGTAGCTGCTCAGAGTGCAGCTCTAAGCTCACTGTCTTAATTCAGGGCCATAATTATGAGAGGAGTGCATCACTTTTGCATCACGCAAAGTGGTATATGCGTGACGCAAGCCTCTAAGACAGATTTATTGAACCACGCAAAGCACTTCACGTGGCTTTGAATGGCTTCAACAATCTGGAGTGAGGCAACACAGTGCACATCGCTGCCCTGTTTTACTCTGCTCTGGGAAGGAATTCCATGGATGTTGAGATGGCTGTTCCCACGGAACTCCTTTGGTTTTTAATGCAATCCCATGTTTACAAGGACTTGTAAAGCTGGGAATAGACCAAAATCTTACACTTCCTCACGTGAGGTGTAATGAGGAGAAATATCTTTATTACTTCTTGTTTTTCCTCTTTTTAGAGAGAGGAAAATGCATCCCTAGATTGCTTTTGTGCAGGAAGGACCCCCTTCCTGCACAAAAAACTATCTTGCATGCAAAGAAAGCACCCTTGTGCCATGGTGCAAGAGTGACTGCATTGGCGCTAGGCTTTGAAAATGGAGCCAGTGCAGAGGAAAGATCAGGAATGCAATGTATTCGACAAATGTGGCCCATTCCTGCCCATTCCTAGTGACGCAGGGCAGCACAGCAAGGTGAATTGCTGCACTGCCCTGCACCCCTATTTTTATAAATATGCCCTTAAGTTTCTTTCATCAGCACGGTCTTCGAAGGAAACATAGCTCTGCGCTAGCTGTCCCTTCTGGCACAGGGTGCTCACAATGGACTGGAACCGCAGGTGTTCTAACCCGACACATGCTAGAAAACGAAGATGGCTTTGATGCATGGTGGTAGGAAGTGAGGGATTGCTCTGCAGCAAACCTCTGGTGATAGATGCTATTAAGTCAGGGAAAAGGAAGGGTCCCTCTTAATCTGGCACCTGTCACTGTCAAGACCCACATCAAAAAACTTGGATGTAGGTCAGTTCTTTAAATAGGCCGGTACTCACCAGTACTGAGGTACCGGGTACCACCAATCCGCAGCGTAGCTTGGTCAGTGAGACTGGGAGGTGTGTGCTTCAAATTTCCCAACACTCCTATTGGCATATCATGGCAAAATACATTATATGAGAATCAGGGCATGAGGTGGTATAAGGGGTCGTGGAGAAGTAGAGCAATGCAGACTAGGGTTACTTAAGATATAAATTGTTGTAAAATTATAAACAGTTTTAAGAACTTCAAAACAGAGAGGAGAGAGACTGCAAGAGTGTGTGTGTGTGTGTGTGTGTGCACGAGAAGTGTGTGTGTGTATGTTTTTGTTTGTGTATGCATTTAAAAATCCTAGCTGAAATCTGACAGCCACTCCACCATACCATCTATTTTTTAGTTGGGGTGTAACACCCCAAACAACCCCCCTGAAGCGACACCTATGCCCCTATTTTTTAATGTTCTCCCCTTGAGTATCAGGACTTCTCCTTGGCAAAGGAGAGTACCTGTACTCTTAGGGGTAAATCAGGTGAGGCAGGCTTAGTGGCATTTGGGGCCGTGCCGCTGTGCAGAAAGTGGTCTGCACTCTGCTCAGCTGCGGCTGAAAAATAGAAGGCAGTTGGAATGTAGGGGACCAGTGTGCACCCTTGAATGAAGCTACTGGTGAGCAATTTAGCAGTGACTCATTTGCATTACTTAGGTTTGTTTGGGGTTTTGGATGCCCTGTGCCGTCTGTGAAATAAAGTGCAGGGTCCAAACAGACCCTGCCCAGTCAATCACACTGTAGGTGTGATACAAAAGGCCTATCTCCTGCCATGTCTTCGGGGCGAAAAGGAAATCTATTCTACTTTCAACGAGACACTCAAAATGTGTCTGCACCTCTCAGCATGCCTGCAGGCAGTCAAAACCAGGGGGATGGGTGCAAAAGGGTGGGTAGTGTATCACCCTCTGTCTTGCATTAGCTGATCATTATTCAACTGGGCAGTCAACTGTACGGCAGGCCGGCAGTCCATCAGCATGCACACTACTGTACCTCCCCATCACAGCCCATCTTTATCCATTTGGTAAGTTTTACGTAGTCATCCAAATTGCAGTATTATTCTGGTAAAGTGGCATGCGTGCTCCACTTATTCTATTGGCTTTTCGGGGGGCAGAGTGCTCTAAAGCATCCTTCGGATCCACTACATATGTCTCTAACAGAGCCTTGATAAAGTGTAATTTAGACAGACTTAAGGTTCTGGGGATAAACTGTTTATACAGCTGTGAGGTTAATTCTTTTAATTAACAAAAGATTTTAAAATACCAAAAGCCACCCTTGGGCCATTGAACCTTCTACAGACAAACATGTTATGTTCTGATGTCCACATGCAAACAATTAATTGAATTCCCCTGCCTGTAAGATCAGTGGTTGAATGTCTTCAGTTTGGTAGTACATTAAAAAATTGACACCCTCCTCAGCTTTGTAATTTGCAACCTCATCTCATGCCTTTCTTTGTGTGCATGAATATTATCTTTTCTGATTTTGAGAGATTATTGTGGACAAGGGGTGCAGAAGGACCAGTTCGAGTCCAGGTTTTCTGGGTATCAACATGAGGTAAATGTTCGAGCTAATTGTCTGATTCAAATTGTGTGTGAGTGGTTGTGAATTTGTCAGCTCTTTTTATGTGATGGGTGAATATAAGTATATAAATGTGTTTAGTCTGGGAAGACGAGCTCTCAACCACCTAAGGGAGTCCAGCCATGTCTGTGTGAGCCAGAGGCAGCATAAGTCCATACTACCGGGTTTGCCAAAGAGGGGGTGAGAGGCAGATAACTTGCAGAATACAAGATAAAGATACCACTGGCATAGTAGAGCAGACAGCCAATGAATAATGCAGGTGAGAATAATAAATAAATAAAATTCTTTATTCGGCTTATTCACAAAGGAAAAACCATAAAAGAGACAATTAATAAAACACATTACATTTTTACATAACTAATATAGTCGAAACACACGATTTTAGAAAAAAATCATACAGAGAGCTAATACAATAGAAGAAGATTGATTATAAAAATTTCATCGGAAATCAGCTCAGAATATCCTTAATGAGGGCATTTATAAATTTTTCCTGTGCTTCATGATGCATTTTAAAAAGTTACTTACAAAATAACAGACATTTTCAGTTTCCAGCATTTGGAGTCTAAGAAGAGCGGCCCTGCATTGTCTCAGTCCCCAGTTCCTCAATAATGGTAGTAACCAGATTTTTCTATGCGGTTGATGGAATTTGCAGAGCTTGATCACATGTAGATTGGATTGTGTTGATAGTCCATCACACGGACAAGGTGGGAGAATAACTTCCCAACAGTTTTTCGATGGAAACGTGAACAATCTAAAAAAAGTATTTAGCCTAAATCTGGTTATTAACATTCTCTCGTACGTTGATATTTGGAGTGTCAGATACGGGTGAATTCCTGGGGCTATTTGTACCATGTTTGCATGGACTACCACAGTTTTTAATGATTCAGATGCCAGTCTTAGAGACTCCAAGTGTCTTAAGGCTAATTGTTTAAGGTCTCTCTTCGAGATGTCCATTATAGATTCTGGTTCAAGGAAGTAGTTCACTAACTCTAGATCTTTGAAGAAGTCTCTTACATAAGAGAGCCATTTTACTTTAGAGGATTTGTCGAGGGCCATCGAATCAGCAATGATGGACTGGGTCAGCGCATTTTTATCAGATGTCCAGATGCGCCGCCACAGCATCACTGGTTCAGTTTTGATTAGATCCTCTATATAGGGTATTCCTAATTCCAGGTGCATGGCATAGGTTGAAGTACCTTTCGGGGTGGCTAGGAGAAATCTAAGAAAAACATTTTCAGCCTTCTGAATGGAGCTAGTGTCAGTGTATCCCCATACTCCCGGCCGTATAGGGCGATAGCCTGGCATTTAGCATTATAAATTTTCAATAGCTCCACTGGGGGCCTTTTTCCCAGTCTCTGAGAAAAGCTCGTTAGAGCGGCTATTGATCTCTTAAAGAGATGTCCCCTTGAATCTACTGCTGGCTTCCATGTCAAATGATCATCTATCATGATGCCCAGGTAAGGGTATTGGGGGGTGACCTCAAGCTTTTGGTTATCGAGGTAGATGGCCTTTGTTCTTTTTTTCCCCCTGCCTGCTGTCATGACAAAAGTTTTCTTCACATTCACCCGCAAATCCAGATTGCCCATGAAGGTCGTGTATCTATTCAGTGAGAGTTGGAGCTCGCGTGATGTGCGCGCGAGAATGACGGCATCATCCGCATAGAGCAGGGCGGGAATCAGGCGCTGGTTTATGCGTGGGAGGTCCTGAGCCCCCCTCAACATCTCCCCCTCCAAACCATTAGTGTAAAATGAGAAGAGGAAGGGGGCCAGGACACATCCCTGCCTGACTCCACGCCCTACGGTAAACGGGTCCGTCAGCTCGCCATTCAGGCCGAATCGCACTCTAGCCGTTGCGCCGGAATAGAGTTCCCTCAAAAAGTCCAAAAGAGATGATTCTACACCCATTTGTACTAGGACCGTCCACAGTTTAACATGCGATACACAGTCAAACGCCGCGGAGAGGTCGACAAAGACCATGTAGATCTTGGTTACCTTGGCCTGTATATATTTTCCCATTATTAGGGTGAGATTGAGGGCCTGTTCTACTGTTCCGAAGCCCTCCCGGAAGCCAAATTGGATATCAGAGATAATGCCTCGATCCTCGCTCCACTGCTGGAGACGCTCTAGGATAACTCTCCCCACTGCTTTCCCGAGCGAGTCCAGCAGAGAGATGGGCCGATAGCACTTCACATCTTGGCAGACCGCCTTTTTTAAAAATGGGGACCACTATTGACTTAGTCCAGGAATTTAAAACTCCCTTATTCGCCGCCGCTATGCACACTCTTGTTAGGATGGGGGCCCAGAGATCTAGGTTGTTTTTAAAAAAGTCCACTGGGACCCCATCGGGCCTGGAGCTTTGCCCAGTTTGCTTTTCTGCAATGCTACCAAAAGATCAGGAATATCGAACAGGAGTGGAATGGGATACTGTACTTTTGGGGGCAATAAGTCTGTGGGTAGAGTACTTTTAAAGATCTTGGAGAAGTGTGCAACCCATGTGTACTCATCTATGGCAACTTCTATTCTAGGGGTGCCGGTGTCAGAGAGAAATGGGGTTCTGACAGTACGCCAGAAAAGCTCACTGTTTTTTGATAGAGCACTCTTGTGAAGATCGTCCCAGAGTTTCTGCTTTAATTGTGCAATTCTCAATTTTCGTTCCCCTATGTATTGACGCCTTAAGAGTTGGATTTGGGCTGCATCCCTCGGTTTATTATGCAGTGCTGATTTTAGTTTGGTTAGAGCGGTTTTGCAGTTATGGTTAAACCATCTTTTCTTTGCAGGGTGATTTGTTCTGGGTTTTAGCAGAAGTAAATCCTTAATGTACTCTAAGATGTGATTGAAGTTCGTTAGAACTTCCTCATAGCTTGAGGAGAGATCCAGGCATTTTAAGATTTTTGGGTATGCCTGGATTATCAGTTTTTTTGTCAGTTCAGTAGGATTGATTTTTCCCCATTTGATTGTGAAACCGTTCTGTTTACCAATCTCTAATTTATTCTGTGCAAGCGTGATTGCTATGTCCGAGTTTAGGGGTTTGAGGTCAGGTAATTGAAGATTAATCCTTAAGGCTGAATGGTCACTAAGTAGATTATCAATGGCCCGAAAATCCTTCGCTATGCCTGTCAAACCAGGAGATAAAAAAATATAGTCAACTGTTGTGTGATGGCCTCTACCCATATAAGTCGGATTAAGTAGGTTAAAATCTGCATTTTGGCGGTTAGCAATTTGCAGATCCAAGTCCGAGAGGACAGCGTTTAGAATATTCCCCGCTTTATTATATGTGAAGTGTACTAATGGGGCATCAAATTCATCCACCATCCCACAACAGAGTGGATTAGTCGTTAGACATGGATGGAGATTGAAATCTCCTCCCCATATTAAGTGGGTTATCCCCTGATTAATTCTCCATTGATAAGATTGTTTTAATCTCTCGTGTAGATTACTGAGGAGATTTATGAATTGGTCTTCCTCAAGGTTATTATATAAGTTGATTAAGAAGATGGTCTCCTTATTTGCAAAGGAGAGAGAAAGGATTTGACAATTAGAATCCTGAGAAATTGTGGCCACTTTTAGGTGGGGTAAGGTGTTCGCTATATAGGTTACTAAACCACCTTTGGGTCTTCCCATTGTACTACTTAGAGCTGGGACAAAATAGGTTTTATACCTTTGTAAATGTAGCTCTTCTATTGACCATGTCTCCTGGAGACAGATTATTTGATGAGGTTTTAGGAAATTTTGTGCGGTCCCGTCCTCAATTTTGGAACGAAGGCCTGCTATGTTCCAATAGAGTATACAGATCGGAGGACTCACGTCTTTTAGTTGTTCTGCTCTGAATGTAGCTTCGGCGTCCATGGGTGCCGGGGAGACATTCAGATTCCCAGGGCTAGAAAGTACATGCAAATTGGTGGGTACGCTTTCTTTTGATGGTCAATCGACCATTTCAAGTCCACTATACCTGTTGAACAGCGGGATATCATGCCAAGGGTCCCACCAGGGCTGATCTCTGGTCACCTGCCTTTGTAGGTATGGTCTCCTATCTGCCCAACCTCCCCCCTGGTAAAGTGGTCCCACTGTGTGCCAGGAATAATCTGGATCGTAGAGTCTAGGGGGACCATAATATCTGGTGTTCACTAAATCATCCTGTCGGGGGAGTGGGGTGGCCCAAGGAGGCTCTTGTTCTTGGGGAGGTCCGTTTATTTGTCTAAAAGGGTAGAAAAAAGAAAGTGACTTAATTTTAATACCTCCGTTTGAAGCGATGTCTTCCCAGGAGCAAATGTAGTCTGCTATGCGTGGGTCCTCGAAAGTTATCACTATACAGTCCCCTGGGATCGTTTTTCTGGTGTTGCCCACCCATGGAACCCTGGAAACATATCTAATCCTTCCATGCCAGGTTGAAGGGATCGGACGATTGGTCTGCAACCAATGCTGTGCCTTGTTTTTTAAAGACCAGCCAGGTTCCGAGTTATGGTCTGTTAGCTCGGGAACACCGGCCATAACCACTACGTACGGAGAGGCCTCAGGTGGAAAATCTGCTGGAGCTCTTGACTGGCCTAGATGTTTGGCAGTATTTCTCCTGGGCCTGACGGACGAGGGATTTGGAACTGAAATCTGAGGGACCGGCGTTTTGATAGATGATTTGTTTATCGTTTTAGTGGCAGTTTTGTTAGATACCTCAACATTTGGGGCAGGTGTGATTGGTGGTCCTGGCGAGGTCAGTAAGGTAATGTTTGTTGGATTGTTAGGTATAGTCGATGTAGTAGTTGGATGTGATATGTTAGCTGGCTTCGGTGTATTATTGGTGGGGGTGGTGTCGTAATTTGACAATGGCCGGGTTAGCGCTTAGCTTTGCTACACGTTATTCCCCTTAACTTGGCCATTTTAGAAAATGCCATTTTGTATGTTACGGCGGCCATTTTAGGGAATGAGCGGCCTCGTGGTCAGCATGCCCTTTAGTCCTTTGTCCGTGCCACTGACCACCCGAGTTTGCCCAGCAACAGGCTATTTTTAGTAACGGTCAAGCCTGTACATGCGCAGTCCCAACTGACCAGTCACCTCTCAGGAATGTTCTGCCAAACTGACCAACGGAGTTGTAACCCCTCCCATGAGTTGGCTGTGTTCCAAAAATGACCATATATGTACATAAAGCTCTGTAACTTTGTGCCGCCTACCTTTTATTACCTGTAAAAATGTATAAAAGAAGGACTCACACCAACGTTCGGTGTGATACTTCTTGCATTGCCGAAGGGTGCTGTAGGAATGTACCACCACCCCATGGGGTCTTAATAAACTTGTCCTTTGTACTTTTCAGTTTCTGTGCCAACAGTTCTTTCGGTGTAAGTGGGTTATCTACGGAGCATGTAGGCCTTGGGAACCCGATACCACAAATTGGCGACCACGAAGGGACTCATCGGCGACACGGATGCCCGAAGGAGAGGTCGTGACGAAGGATTGGAAACTCGCCATGGACGCGTACGCTGCCACTGAGTGACCCGAGTCTTGGCACCCACGGTGTTTTCTTCCTTTCCTTCTGATCTGACCTTCCAGGTGGCGCCGGTCTCCGACTGAGTTCTTGATCGTCTGCGTTGCTGGATAGTGCCGTTTGGCTGATTCGATTAAAGACCTTGGCAGTTGGAATCTGGACTTTTGAGATTTGGGTAAGATTTGTGATCGGTAAGGTAGTCTACGGACGCTTACCGAAGTTCTGTGACTGTGACTTTGATTTGAGTTAGCTAACATTTTGACTTTGTGAACTTTGAACCTATATGTGTAGTGCACTTCACATAGGCAGGCATGTAGAGATGTTTCTCTAATTTTGTTTTGTACTCTGAGCGGCACATTTGTGTGAAGTACTGTAAGTGCCATTTATATGGTATCACGCTTTCGTGATACTTTTTGAACATGCCTGTTTTAAGCACACTCCGGGGGATGTGCTGTCTTGGAAATGGTACCACAATTAGGTTAGCGGAATCACAGCCGGCTCCCCAGAAGGAACTCCAAACCGTGAGATGTACGTAAAATTCGGCCTTCCCCCTATACTGTACAGTAAATTATGGCATAAATATACCAGAACCGATCCCGAATTGCAATGGCCACTACATGGGTCGTTTGATTTACGAAAGGTTCAGTTTGTGGAGCAATGTTTGTTTCAGCGCAGGTCTAGACAGAATATGTTTGATTGTGTACGAATGTGGGAGAAAGCGGTGCATGAACGTATGAAACGTGAAATTGCCTTGGCGGACAAAGAGCAGCGCAAGGCTGCTCGAGATAAGGCTTTACAGCTTGAGGAAAAGGAGGCGCAGGAAAAGAAAGAGAGGGAGGAACGGGAACGTAATTTGCAAACGACCGGTCAATTTCCTATTCGACGACCACTTTATCCTGTCCTTAATAATGAAATTGATGATTTTTCGTTATTAGATCGATCACCGCCTCCGTACGTTTCTCCTACGGCTCCGACTGAAGATTCTGACGATGAAGGGCAAGACAAAACGGATAAGTCGAGTGTCAGGTTATCTGCTCAGAGAGGAGCGGAGTTGCGTAGTTATGCTAGGAAGTTAAATTTGAATCAAGTATCTGTGGCAGACGTTGTAGCTGAAAGGGGTAAATGGACAGACCGAGAATTGCTGTGTTTTGTGAATACTTTTGCAACTGAAGTTGTTACTCGATTTCGTAAATATTCAGATACTCTAGAACCTAAAGCTGTGTCGGTTTATTGTGAGAATTTGGATAAAGGTTTATTTGTTCTTTCAGATGTGGATGACCTTTTCAAACAACTGATCCAGCTACGGGATGAGGCGTCCAGATTGCGGGAAGAAGGGAAAAAGGATAAGGAGTCCGTGCCGGGGTCAACAGAGCATATTAAGGAGTGTTCTCTCCGGGGTTCAGATAAGAATTCTAAAGTGCATGTTATGCCTATGCGTGAAGCTGCACCTTTGTATGTTCCACCTAAAGGGGACGGTACAGATGAGGATAAAACATCGAAGGATGCGAAGGGGTATTTTATAAATAATTGGGTGTATATGCCTTGGAATAGAGCGGATGTTATGGCGTTGAAAAATTCCTTACCCGATCTTCGTAAAAATCCAGCAGCATTCTATGAAGGGGTGGAGGGGGCCATTTCATCCTGTGTTATGACTCTTGTTGATATAGATCTGTTTTTTGGGTTAATACTTCCGCCTGATATGTGGAGATTGATTTGTAAAAATAATGATGAAACACTGCTTGGGGGGACGTGGAAAGAAATAAACCAGGCCGATTTAGACAGGGAACCTGCATGTAAGCCATGTGAGTTGATTCTAGGCCTCCCAGCGGCTATCTTAACTAAACTAAAAACGCTCGTTCCTTCTAAAAAGATTGATTGGACCATGCTAGCCTTGTGCAAACAAAAGTTAGATGAAACGGTATCAGATTTCTTTACACGCTTCGATGATACGGGTAGGCATTTGTTTGTAGATAAGTATGTGGCTAATCTCCTACCGGAGATTGCAAAACGGTTAAAGACGAGTGAAAGTTCCTGGGCCACGGCGACCCCTGCGTCTTTGTTAACTATGGCTCAGTATTATGAGCGGCAGGAATTGGAGGCTAAAGAAAGTGTTGATAAGAAAGCAAAGGAATTGAAAACGAAGGTGATGTTGGCACAGGTTCGTGGAACGCAACCTAGAGGGAATGATAGAGGCAGAAGAGGTGGAAGTAATGCGTCGTACGGGCGTACGGATATAGCGGAGGACCAATGTGCCTATTGTAAGGAGTTTGGGCATTGGGCTGAAGATTGTCCGGTACTTCGTAAACAACGTAGTCAGCGTGGTCGAGGAGGTGGAAGGTCGAGGAACAGTTATTCGGGGGCGAGAGGTGGCGGAGGTGATCGTGGTAGGTTTGAAGAGAGGGGCCGTGGCCAGGATGAACGTAATACATTTGATAGACAAAACCAGTATCAGATATCGGAGGGTGAGAATGTGGAGCATCAGGATTATGTGCATGCATAGGACTGCGTAGGATGGGGTACGGAATCAGTTGAAGTGCCAGTAGATCAGAGAGGTCCATATGTATCAGCGGGCATTTTGGGTTCTACTGATCAGGTTTTAGTCGACACAGGAGCTACTCGTAGCGCTTTGTCTAAAAACTTGGTTCCGAGGGCTCCCCTGTCTGGCGAAACGATAACATGTATAGGGTTTGATGGCACACCCTCTCCTAGCCCATTATCAAAACCTCTTGCACTTTGTCTTGATAAATTTTTCAGTTTTGGTCAATTTTTGTTGTCGCCCCATACCCCAGATAACATCTTGGGCATCGATTTGCTCAAATATTTTCGAGCAATGATACGTTGCGCTCCTGAGGGAGTGCGAGTTATTTTGAATGATAATTATCCAGATTCGGACAGATTTTGCACTATACAAGAAATCGAAGCATTAGCTTCTCTCCCGCACACGTTATGGGCGACCTCAGACACGGATGTGGGACAGATGCTTATTCCACCGATTCGAATCAATGTAAAGGAGGGAGTACTTTTGCCACGTGTGCCACAGTATAAGATTTCCAGGGAAGGTGAAATTGCTTTGACGCACATTGTTCAAGATTTGATCATTGCAGGAGTAGTGGAGGAGGTTCCTTACAATGTTCGCAACAGCCCTATTCTTCCGATCCTTAAGAAAGATACTGACAACAAGGTCTATCGATTTATTATTGATTTGAGAGAAATTAACAAAATTGTCATTCCCCAATATCCGGCATCACGACATTGCTCACATTGGTTCCCCCAACGGCGACGACCTTTAGTGTCATTGACCTCAAAAATGCGTTCTTTTCCATCCCCATCCATCCTGATAGCAGATATTTATTTGGCTTTACGTTAAATAATAAATCGTATAGATTTTGTCGTGTTCCTCAAGGTTACACTGAGAGTCCTAGTATCTACAGCCAGGCTTTAAAAAGACAGCTTGATTCTTTTCAATTGCAATCTGGAGTAGCCCTTATTCAATATGTTGACGACCTCTTGCTGGCTGCAGACACTTATGCACAATGTGAGGAGAGTACGCTTGCCTTGCTTTCCTTTTTGGCTCAGAACAATCATAAGGTTTCAAAGAAAAAGCTTCAATACTGTAGACCCAAGGTGACCTACCTCGGTCATCTTTTGTCTAAGGAGGGGCGTGCATTAACATCAGATCAAATTCAGGCGATTTTAGATACACCAGTCCCCCGCACTCAGAGAGATGTGCGTGCCTTTATAGGATTAACGTCTTTTTGTAGACAGTGGATCATGGGGTTTTCGCACATTATAAAACCTTTGTTAGCGTTACTGTCCAAAACTACACCAATGCCCCTCGAATGGACAGATGAATGTCAGAATGCTTTTGAACAATTGAGACAGGCCCTTTGTTCTGCTCCCGTGTTAGGTACACCAGATTACACGAAGATTTTCACATTGTACGTACACGAGAAAGATGGGTGCGCGTTATCAGTGTTAGTGCAAGCACACGGGGACAAACAGAGGCCATGTGCGTATTTTTCAGCCATCCTTGATCCTGTAGCACGAGGGTTACCTGGGTGTTTTCGAGCAGTTGCAGCGACAGCAGTAGCTATACGGCAGAGTGAGGGAATAGCGTTATCGCACAAATTGTTGGTGCTAGTCCCCCATGCAGTAGATGCCCTGTTGAATCAAACGAAAACTCAGTATCTCACGAGCGCACGTTTGACAGGATATGAGCTCACACTTCTGGTGCCACACATTACATTGAAAAGATGCGCTACCCTGAACCCTGCCACTTTATTGCCCTATCCGGTTGAGGAGGGTCAGGAAGAAAAACATCTTGATTGTGTTTTCCTGACCGAGGAACAGACAAAGGGTCGTGTCGACTTACAGGATATGCCACTTCCAGATGTGGATGGGGAGCTGTGGGTTGATGGATCGTGTTTGAGGCTGCCAGATGGCACGACTTCCGCAGCATATGCGATCACGACACTTAAGACAGTGGTAGAAACAGCACGAATACCACAGAAATCGGCTCAGGCAGCAGAGCTGATAGCTTTAACAAGAGCCTGCGAATTGAGTGCTGGCCTATGTGTGAACATCTACACAGACAGCCGGTACGCCTTCGGAGTAGCGCATGACTTCGGCCTACTCTGGAAAGAGCGTGGGTTTTTGACTTCTCATGGAGAACACATTATGCACGGAGAACTAGTGCGTGATCTCCTAAACGCATTGCTTTGTCCAAAGAAAGTAGCGATAATTAAATGCAGTGCCCATAAAAAGATCACTGATAAAGTGGGTCAAGGAAATGCTTTTGCAGACAGCATAGCAAGACAAACAGCTATGTCTCGAACTGACTCCCCCATGTATGTAACAAAATCACAGGCCGAGCGATGGTATGATGCTAGAGCGGAGATACTAGACATCCAAAAATCAGCAACGGAATCAGAACTTGCGGCATGGGCAGCAGAAGGGGTACTAGATGATGAGGGTTGTTGGAGAAGCAAGGACATGGAGAGATGGAAATTGCCTGCAGCCTACTTGCAGGCGATGGTTCAGATGACACACGGATTAGCGCATGTGGGAGCTCTTGCAATCACTCGATTGTTAACACGAGTTTGGGAGCATCCCGAGATTGCCAATACTGCTAAGAGAGTAGTGCAGACCTGTCTGATATGTTTAGAGCACAATCCTGCAAAAGGGACTCATACTCCAAAAGGAGGGTTCGTTCCACCTTCTGCACCATTCGAGGTACTCCAAATGGATCACATCCAGCTTGAGCGCTGCAAAAACCTTAAGTATGTCTTAGTGGTGGTGTGTGCCTTTAGCAAATGGGTTGAGGCCTTCCCCACGAAGGATAATACAGCTTTGACAGCAGCTAAGGTGTTGCTCAAGGAGTACTTCACTCGCTTTGGAGTTTGCAAATTTTTGTGGAGCGATAATGGGCCTCATTTCGTTGGGAAAATTGTGGAGTATGTACTGAAGGGGTTGGGTATCCAGCAGAAGTTTCATGCTGTGTTCCACCCTCAGTCAGCAGGTCTTGTTGAGCGGTACAATGCTACGTTGAAGTTGAAACTGGCTAAGATTGTGGCGTCCACGTCATTGAAGTGGCCGGATGCCTTGCCGCTAGCATTGCTCTCTCTTAGATCAGTACCCCACTCTCGAACAGGCCTCACACCATATGAAGTGGTGTTTGGGAGGCCTATGAACATATGGGGAGTGCCTAAGCCGCGATTGATACATGATGTGCCTTGCATAATGATGAACGATTATTTGGCACGATTAACAAATGATTTGCTTTCTATTCATCAACAGGTTCGAAAAGCGCTCCCTGACAATTCTACTGGAGAGGCTCACAATCTTCGTCCTGGTGATTTTGTGATGGTGAAGTCGTTTGAGAGGGCGAATAGCTTGGAACGAGGTGGCGTGGCCCCGAGCAAGTCCTCCTGGCAACTCGAACGGCTGTGCGAGTGACCAACAGAAAGCGGTGGGTGCACTCAACTCACTGCCGCCGTGTCTCTCCGGATCTGGTGAATCCTACTGTCCTGACCGACTACAAGGAGATCTTGGATAAAGAAAAGAGCCCAGCTGTGACGTCGGCCGAAGTTGAGGGAGCCTTCCCGGACCACACTGTTTCTGGACGACAGCGCTACGATCTGCGGCCAAGATAGGAAGAAGATTTGTGTTTTTCGAGACTGGTTGGTTACCGCTCTGGGGTTTGTGAAACGGAAGCCGGGAATCTCAAGGGGGGGGGATCAGTTCTGCCAAGTGTAGCGACACCCGTCTTGACCCCGGAGAAGAAAACAACGGCTACCTCGGAGCTCAGCACCGTATTTTTCTTTTTTAGGTATACACATTTGAGACATTGTGAACTCTTTGAACTATGGCGTCTTCTGCATCACGAGACAAAAGAATATATGGTGCCATCTTGTTCGTATTGACAATTGTGGTGATAGCAGTAATAGCCTGGGTAGTAGAACTTGTGGTGCCTGTACGAGAACATTTGCTGCCGACTACCCCGGCTCCATCTGAACATTTTCACTTCACTTTGCCCTACCATGAAGAACGGCACCGACAGACTTACTTGAACAATAGCTTCATTCAGATTTTGCATCATACTCACAATATGACGAACACTTCAAATTTTTGGGTGTGTGGGATGTTGCCTGGTCATCAGAAGAAAGGGGGCACCCCGCTCATCCCACTCCCATTTTCGCATAATGGTTCTTGCAATGCCTGGTACACTCTTCTATTCACTTTACGATGGCCAACGAAAGGGGGGGTGCTTTTCCGTTTGAATAAGATTTGTTACCATGATTGGGATGGGTATCCAAGAGCTGAGGGTACTAGATTTGAATGGGAAGAGTACCGCCCCGATAATGTGTCTGCACCCCGTGTTTACAGTAATCAAAGGAACATTAATATGTCCAGTTCACATGTTATTAATGTCATCGCTACTAAGGCTGATCTGTGCATACGTAATAAAGGTACAATCCCGGTTGGAAAAAGTGAATGTAACACCACACTTACATTTGACAGTCCGAATGGCATATCGTTTGTGGCATCCCGTAATACCTACTTTATTTGCGGAACTAAGGGTTATCATCAGCTCCCTTTAGGATGGTTAGGCACATGCTATGTATCTTTTGTATTGCCCCCTGTATTCATTGCCCCTCCAATGTACCATAATGATTATGTGCTTTACCATGACTTTGTACTAAATCGTGTTAAACGAACTGTGGTTCTGGATGACATTGACCAGACCGATACCGCCTTACAACAATATGTAGACTTTAATCTGGGACTGTTTTACTTTGTGGGGGCTGCCTTGAATAGTCGAAAAATACGACGACTGACTCGTGTTGTCGAGGCTGTAGCCAATGATACTGCTATTGCATTGGGGAACATAACGGAAGAACTCCAGATCTCTAGAATTGTTACACTCCAGAACCGCATGGTTCTAGATGTGGTTCTAGCTGACCGTGGGGGGGGCATGTAGAATCATCGGAAGTAGCTGCTGCGTGTACGTGCCTGATAATTCACCTTCTGTTTATGATGCCATCTCAAAGTTGCACAAAATAGCTGCTGAAATACACCCGGACAATGGCACTTGGACTCTTTCAGGGTGGTTCTGGTCAATGCTTACCGCCTGGGGTTGGAAACTGCTGACGATTTTATGTGTCATCTTTGGGATACTGTTCTTTGTATGTTTATGTATACAATGTGGCCCTGCCTTATGTTCCATGTGTTTATCAGCTTGTATCCCATCCAGACGAGCTCTTGCTCAAAATGAAATGATGCTTCATAAAGAAGTAGCTCAAATAATGTTAATTGATATTGAGGATGAGTATCCCGACTACGTCCACTATGAGGTAGCTTCAGCTAAACGCTAAAAGGGTCGTCTGTCGTAATTTGACAATGGCCGGGTTAGCGCTTAGCTTTGCTACACGTTATTCCCCTTAACTTGGCCATTTTAGAAAACGCCATTTTGTATGTTACGGCGGCCATTTTAGGGAATGAGCGGCCTCGTGGTCAGCATGCCCTTTAGTCCTTTGTCCGTGCCACTGACCACCCGAGTTTGCCAAGCAACAGGCTATTTTTAGTAATGGTCAAGCCTGTACATGCGCAGTCCCAACTGACCAGTCACCTCTCAGGAATGTTCCGCCAAACTGACCAACGGAGTTGTAACCCCTCCCATGAGTTGGCTGTGTTCCAAAAATGACCATATATGTAAATAAAGCTCTGTAACTTTGTGCCGCCTACCTTTTATTACCTGTTAAAATGTATAAAAGAAGGACTCACACCAACGTTCGGTGTGATACTTCTTGCATTGCCGAAGGGTGCTGTAGGAATGTACCACCACCCCATGGGGTCTTAATAAACTTGTCCTTTGTACTTTTCAGTTTCCGTGCCAACAGTTCTTTCGGTGTAAGTGGGTTATCTACGGAGCATGTAGGCCTTGGGAACCCGATACCACAGTGGGACTGGGGAGTGTTATCTGAAGGGTCTTCTTTTGGGGGTTAGATGGATTCGGATTGACATTTGTTATTTTTATGGAATGTGGTTTTTTATTATTATTTCCCCCTGTTTTTTGTGGCCCTACAAGATGATTGGGTTGTTGGGTTTTTACGAGTTTTAGGATCTGTGACTCCAAGTGTGCTAATCGTTGTTCTAGGGGTTGCAAAGATTGTTTAAATATGTTAGCTATCTTATTTAGTAGTTGCTGGGAGTCCTCCGTATCACGTGGACCCTTATGTGTTTGTGTGGTGGTTGGAGAATCCGAGATTACCGGGATAGGTGTTTCGTTCTCTGAGTGATGGACTAACACTGGGACTCCTATTTGTCCTACTCTATCCGCTCGATGTTGTGGGGCGCTAGGCATGTGGGTCAGGTTGTTTGGTATTGGGTGATTAAGGGGAACCCTTTTCTTACTTATCGCCCCCTCCCTCCTTCCCCTTTCTATCATTTTGTCTATGGACGAGATTTGTGGTAAGGTTTGTGGGACTAGGTCCGGTGTTTTTTCTAGGTCAAAGCTAAGCTGTGAGTCTGCAAGCTGGGACACTGATAAGTCAACTGTATTAGGTAAACTGCGTCTCTCTCGACTCGGGTTTACCTCAGCGTTCGGGGCTCCAACAGCAGGTGATCTAGCCTCCGCCAAGTTCCCCAAAGAGGATCTTTTGGCGAATGCCAGGTCTAAGGAGACCCTTTCTTCTATTAGTGAAATGCTTTGGCCTATGAACGTATTCGCCTTTGTAATGAAGTCGTCCATAGGACCAAGCAATTTGCCCACGCTACCCGGAGCTTTGGTTTTGGTTCCCCTAGTAACGACCATTATTGCTAAACTAACATAATGGTAATAGCAAGATGGAGGGGGGTACAACCAGATGGGGAAATAAGAAAGGTGGCCCAGTCCAGTCTCTTACGGCCTCAAATGGCCCGCTCTTTGCCCGGTCTTCGCCCCGGGCTCCGACCCGCGCGCGTCCCGCGAGCGCGTTGCTGGGCTTGCTTAAGTTCAAATTAGCAGAGGGGAGGCGTGGTACTGGGAGGGGCGCGGCTCACGCGGGAAGAGGACCCAGCTGTTGGTGGTGAATGCTGGTCCTCGCAGTCCCGGGCCCGCGCCTCTCGCCTCCTCTGCGGCCACGGAGTTGCTCCTTTCCTCACTCTGGATACAGCGGCAGGTTAAGGGTCTTGAGAGCTACTCCTGTAGCGACGGGTGGTCCTTGCAAAATCAGAACTCCTCTAAGCGAGCGGCTCCCGCGTAGCGGGGGCCGCGAGAGGTTTTCAACGATCAGCTGGAGGCATGGCACTGGGAGGGGGCGCGGCTCACGCGGGAAGAGGACCCAGCTGTTGGTGGTGAATGCTGGTCCTCGCAGTCCCGGGGCCCGCGCCTCTCGCCTCCTCTGCGGCCACAGAGTTGGTCCTTTCCTCACTCTGGATACAGCGGTAGGTTAAGGGTCTTGAGAGCTACTCCTGTAGCGAAGGGTGGTCCTTGCAAAATCAAAACTCTTCAAAGCGAGCGGCTCCCGCGTAGTGGGGGCCACGAGAGGTTTTCAACGATCATCTGGAGGCCTGGCACTGGGAGTGGGCGCGGCTCACGCGGGAAGAGGACCCAGCTGTTGGTGGTGAATGCTGGTCCTCGCAGTCCCGGGGCCCACGCCTCTCGCCTCCTCTGCGGCCACGGAGTTGGTCCTTTCCTCACTCTGGATACAGCGGCAGGTTAAGGGTCTTGAGAGCTACTCCTGTAGCGAAGGGTGGTCCTTGCAAAATCAGAACTCCTCTAAGCGAGCGGCAGGTGAGAAAGCAAGAGGATTTGGGTGGTCACGTATGGAGGCCTAGGGGTGAACAGACAGTGCACAGTAAACAGGTTTCCCTGGCACTGAAAAAGAGGCATGGAATACAGTCTCATGAGTTCTGAAGGATATGGCCAAGAAAACAAAGGGAAAGAAGTGGTTTGAAAAGAGTGGTCTTCAAAATAGCGCACACTGTTAGATGCATACTGACTTTGATGTCTAGTGTGATCGTGTCCTGGCGGAACATTTTCACATTCTGTCTCCTTGTTCAGGAACTTCCTTGGACCCTTTCTTGAGACATTTTGTCTCACATCAGAGGTGATCTTGAACAGTTTACTCGTACACCTACTGATTATGCATGAAGGGTGGAGTTGGCCGATTTTTGGAAATCTGGTGACCTCATACCCCTTATAGGGGTTTTCCAGTCTAGAGAATAAACACAATTCTCCTAGCCCACGACAGCATCTCTTAAAATAAAGTATTATAGAATGTTTAGATTGTTTGATAATATCAGGAGGGGTTTTGAGAACTATTGGGACAGTATTCACGGGATGGCCCTTTTAAATATTTGTAGTCTTTTCAATCGGAGCTATCAAGACACAGAAGTGAGTTTGTCCGTTTTTCATGTTGGAGTGAAGCAAACCTTTAATTCCATATAGTCAAAAGCAACACAGTCTTTGCGTTTTGGGCCAGTATTACAATCAGTCTGTGTTGTTGTCTGAGGAAGTCAGACCACACATAAAGTTCTGACCACGCATAAAGTCTGTTGTCAGTGGTACCTTGTTGAGGAAAGAAGAGAATTAGGTATGTAACCTTCTTTGTTTTTTGCCCCTTTCTTATCAAACACGTTTTCGAAACCAAAACGTTTTTTTCCAAATCAGTAACTATCTTGAGGGATGTTTTAGGGGACACACAAATGCTAGAAAATTGTACTAACATCTCTTTTGCATTTCTGCAATGCCAGGAGGCCTGGTCCGCCTATACATGGCTTACACATCTTCTGTTTTCCTTATGTAAGCTGTGCTTGGCTCTCCCACAGGCCTAAATTACTTGTTTTAGAAAACCGTTCATGTTCTAGACCATCATGCGTTCTCATATGGTTGTCTTATCCACCCTGTATTTTCCTTTCCATCCCTTGCTTACCTCATGCAAGATGTGCTTGGCTCTTCCACTCTGTACTGACCCACCATCTTTGATTTACTCAATCTGCCTTAACTGACCCATCCTTCCTTGCCTCACTTAGTTCTCCCCTGAATAAGCCAGTTCAACGCACATTTTTCCTGTGTGTGCCTTGCTTACCTGGTGTCCCTCGTTGTTTCTTTCATTTACTTTATGTTGACATATGCAAGCTCAACTCATCCCATTGTGTTCATCTCAGCCATTTATTTAAACCATTCATCACGTGTTACCACGTGCAAGCACTTCACTTACCTAGTGCTCACGTCAGGTACCTCATGCTCCCATTGAAGTCGCTATGGGTGGTTTTACGTGCCCAAAGAGGGTGCGTGCTATATAATAATGACTGAAACAGTAGCTGTAGTTGGCATTGTGTTGAAGAACAGATTGAGAAAGTTCTCTTTCGTTTGGGTTTGTTCTGTGACTTCAGTTTTGATATTTACTATGTGAAAAGTGGAGGTCGCAACAGAGTGAAAAAGGATGTAAAGATGAAAGGTGTAAGGTATACCTTAAAGAATGAAGGCCAAACGGGATATGCCTATCATTATCCAGGATTCTTAATCAATTTGCCTACAATATCTGTTGTTGTGCACAGTGAGAAAATTCACGACTTTTATGTTTCATATGTGCATAGGTTCATAGACAATCTGCATTGGTATGAAATTCCCAAAATAATAAATGCATCATTTTGGATATGGGAGCAAAAAAAACAATACTCTACAGATAGCAGACATATTTCTGTTTTATCATGCATAATTGGCTGCAAGAAAATGTGTGCATGCCTCCTAGCCCCGCCCACAATTGCCCCTCTCCATTAACTGCTCGAATTGAGAAGTACTTGCACCTATTTTTTCCCATTTAAAGCACTGATGCAGTTTACGCCAAACATTTGATAGTCTGTGTGTATCTTTGCATCTGTGGAGCTCAAATGATGTCTGAGCTCTAAGCTTGTCCTCCTTGTGTGAAAAAATAGGTGTTATCTGGAGAATTTTACTGTATTCTTCTGTGCTTCGTCAGTCATTTCTGCTGAAAGGAGGAATGTTCAGAGGCAAGCTAAAACCGAGGTATAAGCGCTACAGTGCACAAATATAATGAATATTTACATTTAATTTAGAGCAACATGGATGCTGTCAGACGCAGCCTCATATAATCAATATTTTTCATCGAGTCAAAGCAATGTGATACAGTTAATAACTGTTGATATGTAAACCCTCCTTACCTTGAGAGAGAACGGCTTGTCCCATATGGTGAAAAAGCACGTTGGAAGCATAAGGAGCACTCACAGTTCAAGGAACGGCTGCAGCTTGGGTACAATCAATATCGATGTAATAATAATAACTTTTTGAAATTCCATCTGCACAGAGTGATCTCTTGTTTTTTCCAATTGCACACCTGGGCTTTGACCTCTGCTGAGGTCTTGGACCTGAGGCCTGCTAATCGGACCTCAGCTCCTGACATTGTTTAAAATCATTTTTTTGAGTTGAACCCTTTATTTAAGCCAGAGTTTTACGAGCCAGGATGGTAAGATGGTGTGGAGAGGTTAAAACATCAAAATCATGTGTTCATTATGAGCCATCACGTGTGCATTATGACTTCTAATGCACACATGATTTGATGTTTTAACCTCTCCCATTAGGATCAGGAAAGAAATGTGATATTATGCTGTGTTTATCGGGAGTGCTTTTGTGTGTAACATTTTTTTATTGTATATTTAAATGGATTCTGTATGTATTTTATGTTGTGTTTCCTTTTATGGCCATTTAGTTTGTCTTGACTGCACGCTCTTAAAAAAACTATCAAACAAAATCGAAAACACTGAAAGATGGAAGGTTCTATTTTCAACAAAAAGTGCCCGTTAAGCAGAGCATTGTAGGGGGAGATCAGCCCCTCTTTTGGCAATGCTTGAAATATTTGTTATTGTGATGGAATCAAACACGCACTGCCTTACAAAATCCCTCCTCAAAGTTACCTGCAACCTTTTCTAACCCTACGTAATGCAAAGAACAAGTGCAATGTTATTGAGAAGATTAGAAGAGGAATGAAGAAGGCGTGAAAGTAAATGGAAAATTACTTTTACAAAAGCAACTCGCTGGAGAGGGCTAATTGCACAGAAGCAGCTGGCATTCCACACGCAAACAGTTCAAAAAATGAAAGAATTTCATGTTCTCTTTAAATGAGGTCACCATCACGTTTGTACACTGCTGGTATATTAATTTTTTATTTCCCCAATACCTGCCATCTGCAGCGGAGCACACCACTTCCTTCTAACAGGCCTCTCTACCTTGCTGTCTCTGATTGGTAGTCACAGGCTACCTTATTAGCGCTGACCCTGCAGGCCCAGGCATTCTAGGATGGAAACAGTGCTGCTTGAAAAATCAAGTCCCGCACTTCTTACGAAGTCTCAAACCCCCTTAACATGCAACACCTGCTGATGTGCAAGAGGGGAAGCTCATCTTAAACAGGCCGTAGTGATGCCCCGGTTACTTACCGGTAATCTTCATTACTCTGAGTCCTGGTCTTCCTCAACACAGTAAATACAGATGAGCATTCTGCTCCCACAGAAAACTCCAAGCAAATTTCAGTTAGCCTACTAGGCTCCCTATCCCTCCAACATGGCCCCCATTGTCCAGCACCAATCATATAAAAGGAAATAACCCCACAGCCATGACCTGTAAACAAAGCCATAGACATAAAGCCACCAACGAGGGCCGGGAGGGAAGGGAAACTATACTGTGGCGAGGAAGACTAGGAGCATTACCTCCTCGTCTGTCTTCCTCGCCACAGAAATTACACATGACCAGATACCAAAGCAACATGAGCTTCATGGATAAGTAAATACAGCCCACACACAGAATGCAGCAACTTAATGAAAACACAAGTAAGACATACACACATCTCAAGAATCCACAGATTCCAGTACCGCAGAGGCAAAAGCATTGGAAGCACCACCCTCAACCTTGAACCGGTAATACATCATGAAGGTATGAGGAGAAGACCAAGTGGCTGCCCTGCAAATATCCTCCATGGAAACACCTTTAGAGGTGGCCCAAGAAACATCAACAGAACAAGTAGAACGGCCCAGAATCGGCTGTGATGGAGCCACAGACTGGACAACATAAGCCAACAGGCTAGCCTCCTTAATCTACCTGCTAAGAGTAAAAATGGACGGCTTCAGACCCTGCCGGGCAATACCAAAAGTGACAAACAGATTGCCCACCTTACAAAAAAAAGCCATGCGGGACAAGTAAAACAAGGCACACTTCACATCCAAAAGATGTAACAGAGATTCCTCCACAGCAGCAGGATCCGGAAAGAAAACTGGGAGGACCCCCTCTGCTGACCTATGAAAGAAAGAATTCACCTTAGGGACAAAAGTAGGATGAGCCCGCAAGACCACCCTATCTTCCAGAATTCTCAAAAAGGGAACAGACCACAAGAACGCCCCCAAATCACCAACCCGTCTGGCAAAGGCAATAGCCATCCAAAAAGAACCACTTTTAAGGTAAAAAACTTGAAGTCAACAGACTCCAGGAGCTCAAAGGGAACCCCTTGCATGGCACGCAACACCAACGGAAGGTCCCACTGAGGTGGAGACAGCACAGGACGAGGGCGGTTGAAGGCCAGAGACTTCATAAGACTAGCCATCAGGGGCTCAATAGATACAAAAGGAGATCCATGGAAAGCCCGAATAGCCACCCACTAGGCTCGAAAAGTAGTAAGGGCCATGCACAAATCAAAACTCTCCTTCATAAAATCCAGAGCAGGATCCATTTCATCAACAGACCAACCATGGTGTAGACACAAACCAGAAAAGTTGTCCCAATGCCTAGCATAAGATTATAAAGTAGAAGCACTCAAGGACTGTTGAACGAGACCCGCAACCCCTTGCAAACAACCACTCTGGATCAGAGAACGCCTTTCGAGAGCCAAGCCTGATACCCATGGAGAGGAACACAAGAAGGGAAAACAGAGGACCCATCAAAGGATACGGATGAAATGCCAACGACCAACCAGGACGCACGGCCAATTTCAACAACAGAGGAAACCATGGGCAGCGACGCTAACCTGGCACCACCAGAAGCAAGAAGGCCCCTTCCCTCCTGATCCCTTCTGTAAAAGTGCAGGAATCAGGGGAATCGGGGGGAGGCATACAACAGACCCAGAGGCCTCAGGAAGGATATCACATCCACTCTCCAAGCCTCCTGTGAAGGCATAATTGGGCAAAAACAACAGACCTTGACATTGTCCAGGGACGCAAATAAGTCCACCATCGGACACCCAAATATCCCCTGCAACCTCCGGAACATCACATGGGTCAGGGACAATGACCCCATGGAGGCAAACAATCTGCTCAGACAGTTTGTCACCACATTCTCCCTGCCTGGCAGGTAAATGCCAGACAAGGATGCCAACTTCAATTCCGCCCATGAACAAATGCGGCGACTGAGGCAACTAGGGGGGCAAACCCTGCAATCCCCTTGATGATTTATGTAGGAAATGACCATCTAGTAGTCCGTCCGGACTTGTACATGCTGTCCCACCAGCAAGGCTGAAAATGACAAGAGACCAACTGAAACACTTTCAGCACCCTGTAATTGGGAGAGCATGACATCATCGGCCTGGACCATTTGCCCTGTACGGAGGAATCATTCAGGGTGGCCCTCCAGCCCACCACACTGGCATCTGTAGTAACCACATGAGACACAACCCCCATAAAAGAATGACCACTGGTGAGATGTTCCCCTTCCAACCACCACCCCAGATTCTCCCTGACCTGGGCTGATACAGGAAGCCCATGAGTGAAATCCTGACCACAGGGGCTCCAATCAGACAATATATGATTCAAAACGGATACATATGGAATCGAGTCCATGGAACCATCAACAAGAGGCAAACATCAAAGCCTGATCAAAGTAAGGATCATCTGCATGGACACCATCTTGAACCTGACCAGAGCAAAGAACTAATGCAACCACTTCAGATACAACACAGGCCTGAGGATGCCTGTATGCTTCTCCACCAGAAAGAGAATTGAGTAAACTCCTAGTCCCCTCTGCTCCTGGGGCACCAGAACCACAGCACCCTTGGCCACAAGACAACGGGCCCCTGCCAGGTGATCCTCCTTCTTCAATTTATCTCTGGGTCAGGAAGTGACCGAAAAATAGTCTGGGGGCGTCATGATGAACCCAATGCGAAAACCTTTTGACACCACCTAAAGAACCTATTGATCCAAAACAGTACCCATCCAGTTTTCAATAAAGAGAGACAGGCAACCCCCACAGGTCCCACATCCAGGCCAAACAGTCAGGACTTCGAGGGGGCAGAAGAGGTGGAGGCAGAGGCAGGGAACCGGGATTTGTCAGAGGAAGGAGCATCCCGGCCAAGCCCCCTTCCACGAAACGGCTGAGAAACCCTCCCTTGACAAGCCGGACCAAATGCTCTACGAGCCCCCAAAAAATGGGGAACATGACGATCCCTCCGGGGCCAAGAGTTTATTATCTTCTGCAGATTTTTGACCATCTCTACAAAGGGGGCAAGAAAGAGCTAAACACTAGAAAATTGAATCTTCATGAGCAAGCCCTTTCGAGCGTCATCAGCCTTCCAGGAACATAACCACAACTGGCAATGAGCTGCAGTAGAAGACCCAACCGAAGAGGCTGCCGCCCCCATGGAATCAAATGAAATGTCCAAAGGGAGCTGGACCTGTTGTTCCATCAGTCCAAGAGTGGGAGAAATGTCCTCGTCCTGGTCCGCCAACAACTGGAGGTCCTTCAATAATGACTGAATGGCATAAGAGGAATAAGTAGCCGCTCTAATAGAAAATTTGGAGGCAGCAAAAGTACGCTTCACAGCCACATCAACCTTCTTATCCACAGAGTCAGCTGGAGAAGCATCCTCTGAAATAATAGTGCCCTGAGAAGACATGCCAGCCATCACAGAATCAACCTTCACTGAGTTTGGAAACTTAACTGTAAAGTCCTGCAAGGGGTACCTTTTGGCCAGAAAACGAGGAAAATTATTCCTATCGACATCCCTCCAATCAAAATCAAACACCTTCAAAATAGAGGACTGAAGAGGCAATGACCCAGGCTCCTTTTTCTGAAAATGAGAAAAGAAATCTGTATCCTTCATCTGAACACCAGAATTCAGAAAAAATAGGTTAGACCGAATATGCTGATGGATGTCCTTAAGATCAGACCCATGCATAAAATGACCCTTCAGCTCAACAAATGTAGTGCTAGAGACGCTCTTAAGGTCTGACACCCTGTGATGACCTTTGACTACCATAATTTTAATTGTATTTGGTGTGTTATTTGACCCTAACTTGCATGTACGACGTCCTACATATGCCTTGCTTCTCTTACAGGTTTCGTTCTTGTAATCTTGCAGTCTTACAGTGAGAGCTGTCACAATAGGACAGCCTTGCCAAGAACAGAACGTGTGGCATGTGCATTTGAAAGCATGGGAGAGAGATGAAGTATGTGATGCTATAAGCAGTGGTGCACAAATGTGCATTATGTTGTACATTGGAAACTATTATGAAGTTCTTACTATTGGCTTTGACATGGCCTCATGTCATCCTGAATTCTGACTCTGCCTAGCTTGAGCTTTTCTGCGCTCACAGACAGGCCACCAGAGTGTTTGCAAGTTGCTTGGGTTAATCACGTTCAAGGATTGTTTTGTGAGAGATTGTTTAATGTAACCTGGAAGGCTTTCATAAGCTTTGTCAAGATAAAGGCTGGACCATGTGAGAATGTAGAGGGAATGTGGGAACTCCTTTTTGCTTTGGAATGCTTGCCTGGAAGCTGGCCATTTCCAGTAAGTTTCCTTGGCGCAGAGGGGAAAACTCTTGAACCTTTTAGTGTGTTTTGAGATTATAAAGCTGAGGGTTGTTGACTTAGAAACCGGGATTTTGGAATCCGAATGGGGACGGATGCATCTTCTTTGGTACAGCAGAACCCTGGTTGCTGAGACTCATAACCCGGCTGTTAAATTCCCTGGTCTGGAGTGGGTTAAGATGCAGTGTTTGCACCAGGTAAAGTGTTGAGTTTTGATTATTGCCATTATGATGTGTGGCCAGTGGTTTTGATCATTTGAGGTGTTTTCTTTGTGATGTGTCAATGAGTCAGAGTGCACATCCAAAGTCTTCAGTGTGTGTATATATATATATCTTTCTGATCTCTTGTAGGACGTCTCATATTATCTGCTTGAGTTTTATTGCAGATTTTATCTCATATCATTTGCTGCTTGTATTTCATATTATAATTCATGCATTTAAGTGTGTTATTATTGCTTGTTGCTTTTGTGGAACTCTGTGTTATCTGAAAGGCGGGTCAGTACAACATCCTTCTCACCATCCGAGTCATGGGAGGGACCTCCCTATCTTGAAAAGCCGCAGCTGCCTGGGTCATCTGCTGTATCACAGCCAAAGATGGTAGAGACTCAGCAGGACCTGAAGTATCTCCAGCATGGGACGACTCCAAAGCAGCACCTTCCTCCATCATATTCATAGAATAAGTGGCAGGAGAAGGCACTACGGCAGGCCAGGACGCTCAAATACATCCTCGTTGCCCATGACAACCCCCACAAGTCACAGGACGGCCAGGCACGCCCAAGCGTGTACATCACCATAAAGTACAAATCTGGCGACCGGAACAGTGCGCGGCACCCAAAACCATGCCGGCACAAAGCCACGCCCCATCCAGCCACCGTACAACACTAGGACTTCACCCGTACCAAGTCGTCGAGGTGCGCCGGTGAGTATATCCCAAATTATCACGCCATCCCCGCAGGGAGTGAAGGCTGCCCACAGGGGGAGCAACCGACCGGTAAAACAACTGCTCAAACGTGCCAAAACCCACCAAGTCAGCTAGAACAGTACCCAAAAGACATTGTACAAAATGCACAAAGAAAAACAAGGCGCACTCCCGAAGGTCCTCTGGAGGAAGGCACGAGAAGCATCGCAAAAGCGGTCGACATTGAATACAACACAAACCTTGACCTCTTGGGGCACACAGTCTGCTATAGCAGGACCGCAGCCCCCACTCTCCTGAAACAGGAACCATTACTCAGAGTAGTGCAGAAACAAAAAGCAGGTTGTGGCTTTGGGGTTGTGTCCTTTTTTATGATTGGTGGTGGACAATGGGGGTCATATTGGAGGGATAGGGAGACTAGTAGGCTAACTGAAATTTGCTTGGAGTTTTCTGTGGGAGCAGAATGCTCATGTGTAATTACTGTGGTGAGGAAGATGGACGAGGAGGTAATGTAGATTCTAAAAGAGGGGTTTAGTGAGGAGGCAACCCTGGGGTGGTTAGGTGCTGCGCAACACAATTTGTCAGTATTGTTCCACTTCTAATTTATCAATACAGACAAAGGAAAAATATATTTTTTAACATTTTTATTTTAGCATTTATATGTAAAAATCATTTAAACCGAAAACTGGGAGCCTTAATTATATTTATCAGTAAAGGCTAAGCTATCATGTATTTGTATCAGAGTGAGAAGAGAAAAATATCTATACTAAGCAGTCTTAAAATACATGTTAGGCTCCTTTGCAGGAATAAGCTTTCAATATATGCCGCATTTCATAAGAAATTGAACGAGAATGAGCTACTTATCAGAAATTGAACCGGAGTGACAGTGAATGAAAGCAAAACGGACAATTTGGCTTGCAGCAATAACATCTGGATGTGGGTTGCCTGTGCTCATTACATGGTTTCTCTTACCCTGCTACAGTGGTAATAATTGTATACAACAAGGCACACCTGCGTGATTCTCAGGTTCGATCTTAGACAGAGCTCAGTCAAAACTCACATGAGTAGAGCAGCATCTGTCAAGCACAGTCTGCCGTCTGCGATTTTCTAGCATTTCTCATGGCTGCAAGGAGATGGTGATGAACCTTTTCGTAAGCAAAAGAGGTCAAGCAATTATTTATTAGCTAGATTTTTAGATATAATTATTACCCACTGGAAAAGACTGTGAACTGACTGCATATTTTGCTTTAATGTTCTGTGTTCTATTACCGTATTGCATAAAGCAAGCACTTCCAAATTGGTTCTTAGAAAAAGTGATTACATTCTCAGCCTCAAAATTTGGGCCTCCTAAATGTTGCAGGCAATGACTTCAAATGGAATGTATTATTTGGAAGGGTTCTCAGCTAAAATCTGTTTGTGATGTAAACCTTATAAGGCTCAGCTCCATTTTAAGTAGGCGGAGGTTCCATTTTTGAAGAATCATCAACATGTCTGCTTTTGACGCAGATGTTGCCTGTCCTTATCTTTCCAAGAACCTGTGAAAGTGTCTAGTCGCTCAGACCTGGACATCAACAAGACACCCAGGGGCTTTTTTACAAGTCCCTTGCGCCGCTGGTACGTCACTTTTTCCCATAATAAAAGTGATGCACTGGCGGAGCAAGGGGCATGTAAATAAGCTCCCTAATTCGACATCAGTTTGAAACAAGTGGCTTGTTATCTCAGTTTCAGGTTTGAATACCAATAGCAAAATAGTGTAGTTATGAATTGTCCTATTTGTACCTTATTTGGTTGCAAGAATGCATCTTAAACTAACATTTTAGATAGGATAAGTATAAAAGGACTATCCCTTGACTGCCTTTCAGGGGAGTTACTTTGCCCCAGATCATCATGCAAGATACTGTCAAAGACGATCTCGAACACCACCGATGCTGCCGTATTGCACTTTCTATTGAGAGGTGATATCGAGCCGGAGTCAGGAGAAGCTGATTCCGCAGCATTTTTCCATTTTTGCAGGAAACACTGCCTCCCTGACCACTGGAAATAACTGGGTTTGGCTGTAAACAGGTATGCAGTGTGCTCATATAAAATATAGATGCAAGTTATGCTACTTCATGCCCTCCTAGTGTAGCGCATAGAAGTTGATTAAAAGTGTTAGGTTTTTGGAGGACATTTTAACCATGTGCTAGAAATGGGGTTTCTAGTTGTCAAAGTATGCACCCTGAATAGGCAGGAACCACAACTCTAGTCAGAGTAGGTTAGATATGCACTAAAAGATAACCTGTTGTCACCCTCTGGTAGCTTAGCACAGAGCAGTCAGGCTTACATAAGAGGCAATGTGTAAAGTATTTGTGCAACACACACACTAACAATGCAAACAACACAAAAATAGTCCACACTTGTCAGACAAATAGATCATATTTTTTATGAATAAAACAAGACCAAAATGACAAAAATCTAATAAGTGGAACCAGAGTTATGATTTTTTTAAATAAATCAAAAAGTAGTGTCCATCTTCGTCAAGCTGCGCAGTGCTTCAAAGCGATCTCATCAATCAGCTCCTGCATCAAAGGGCACTGCATCCATTCTGATCAATGCAAAGTCGTCACTGCATTGATTGGATGGTTACGTTCAACAGAAGTAACATTTCAAGAGCTCAGCACTGGACTGGCACCACTTGGGAGGCCAGACTCGCAGATGGCAGAATTCAAGTGATGTTGCATGGGGAAAGGAAGTCTTTGAAGGCGCTAAAACTTCAGAATGGGGGCAAGCCTGCAATCCATTGCAAACACTCTTGGTTCAAGTGAAATTGGTACAGTCCTTGTCCCCAGCAAGGCAGAGACCAGCAGGCAGCAGGGCAGCACAGCAAAGCAGAAAAGCAGTTCTTCCAGAGCAGAAGTCAAGTAGATTGGCACATTCCTTGTAGCACAGCAGTCTTTACTCCTGGCAGAGTTCTTCACAGGTCCAGTGGTGTACTGTCTTGGTAGTGTCAGAGCCCCAGTACTTAAATCCAGTTGTGCATTTGAAGTGAGGGTAACATCAAAGAAAGGTCTTTGAAGTGCACTCAAGGCCTTTCTGCCCAGCCCTCGTTCCAGACTATCAGTAGAGGGTAATCAACCCTTTGTGTGGGAAACAGGACACTTCATATTCAGGTGTAAGTATCAGCCCCCCCTTTCCGGCCTAGGGAGAGCTATCAGAATGCAGATACGTTCTATGTCACACCCATCTTTTCTGTGTTTGTTACTTTCTATAGGGAATGCAATAAGTGTAGCTGTCACTCACCCCAGACGTGTATTGGAGACAGGCTTCAGGCACACAGAGCAGTAAGAGTGGAGAAATGCCTAATTTCTAAGACTTCTAAAACTGTAATATTAAATCAAACTTACCATCAAAGAGGATTTATCATTGCGATTCCAAAAATATAAAACATGAGTCAGCTACTGCTTTATGATCAGGAATTACAGCAAAAAAAGTGTTTTAAGGAATTCCCAATACCAACCTATGAGAGTAGTAGACCTCACAATAGTGAAAAATGAATTTGGGTGTTTGTCAATACTAATACATGCAACGCTTAAAAGTATATGTAATACCTTTTAGTTACACAGCTCCCGGCCCTAAGGGATACATAGGCTCTACCTTATGGATGACAAGTGTGTAATAAAAGGGGAGTTTAAGGCTTGGCAAGCAGTTTCAAATGCCAAGTCAAAGTGGTAGTAAACTGCACACACAGGCCCTGCAATGGCAGGCCTGTGACAGTTTTGACAGGCTGTTGTGTGTGTGGCACAATCAGTGCTGCAGGCCCACTAGTATTTAAGTTACAGGACCTGCGTATATATTATACCACTTTACAAGGGACTTACAAGTAAACTAAATATGCCTGTTGTGTACTTACCAATGTTACCATGTTTTGTAGAGATGCACATGCACTTTAGCACTGGTCAGCAGTGGTTAAGTGCTCAGAGTACCTAAGTCAACAAAAAGAAGATCAGAAAAAGAGGCAAAGGATGACAAAAAGTTTGGGGTGACCTTTCAGAGAGGGTATTTTTCATCACCATAATAGAAATGTTCATATTGTTTTCGTTATTTGCAGCTATGCATTTGTGCAGTTTTAATTACATTCCGTGTGGTTGTGTTAGATGTGCAGATCAACAGGGTACACATTTTGAATTAAACATGCTATTTAGTTAAGGTGTCTTTTTCTTAGTACGGTTTGAGTGTCATATTGAAAAGAACAGAAAGGATTTATTTCTGGTCTCCACGGTGTCCATGAATCCCTGTTTAGCAACTTTTAGTAACCCAAAAGCATAGATGTCACCTCAACTATGTGTTGGGTGGGGTGTCTGCGGGGCTACAGAAACCTGTCTTTCACCTTCAAGCTTTGGCACATTGAACTGACTTGACTCGTATCACCTGTTGGTGAGAAAACAAACCTTGTAGATCTAAACTCAAGTTTCAGTTTAAAGCCAAAGAAAAAAGTTCCACAGCGGATCTGACAACCAGCACCTCTATATTCCGATGTCCCTCAAATGTCCAATTTATTGTTGTGCTGATAACCTCCAAGACCTGCTGCGGTTTGGTCCTACTGGAAATCCAGACAAAGACTTTAGAAACAAAATGGAGGCAGCACCAAATATGGAGTAGACCAGGACCACGTAGTATCAAAAATATATTTTATTTTTATTTTTTCATTTATAAGACAGCCAACGCGTTTCGCTCCCCAACCATGGGAGCTTCGTCAGGGCTGAAACAACACAGAAATAATACACCCATATTAAAAACACATACAAATATAACATTTACAACAAGAAGACAGACAAGGTTAGAATACATTCAAATTGGACTTTTTACTAGAAAAGATGGCAACACTAGAAAGGGTTCACAATTTCAATCCTATATTTTGGAAGACATCCTGCCTTTAAATCTAGATATACATACACAACAAATGGTGCAGCTCAATGATTGTATAGAACATTAGTAGCCAAAAAACGAATATAACCAAATATGAAGTGCCTAAGGTCAGACAGATAAAAAGAACCAAAAAATAGAGCCCAAGTGAAAAAAGGGGAGAGAAGAAGAAAACGAGGGGGGTATCCCCTACAAAGAAACATACCGAAAAGTTACCCCATGTGAAAAGTATGCACAAACACCCACGAGCCAGTGACCAGGCCAGAGTTGACACTATACAAAAAATAGTCTCACCAAAGATGTTATTAGATCTTGAGGCAACGGAATGACGTCAATAAATATGTTTGACCGAAACAGTACAGAAGCTGAAAATAATAAAAAAGGTTTTTTTAGTATATAAGAAATTGTCCAGAAGTCAAACCCTAATCAGAATTACGAGGCGCCAGAGCTCCTTACCCGATATCAAAGTTCTGATATCCGGATAATATTATAAACACTTCAAGGGTTTATGGGTAAAAGGCACGATAGTCCAAAAAGGTAATATTCAACTATATAAAAAGGAAAAAAATTAAAGTCAGTGTGCATCAAGGTTGATGTTCAAGTCCCGGTTATACCAGAGATATACAGATATACCAAAGATAATATTATTTTATGTGCATAAACAAGCAAGATTCTAATTCATCACTGATCAATGTTATAAAATTACTCACAAAAATAATGTAAGATTTTCTGGCGTCCAAAGACAGGCACGTGCGCAGACCTTAATAAGCTGCTACCACAAATACTATAATGAAAAATAGAAAAGAGGGGGGGGGTTTGTGAAACGCAGCCATGTAACTCACATCCCCACACTGTACTATTTTATTAATCCACAATGTTAATTCACAATAGATCATTAACTCCCATTCGACAGGAAAGTTGCCAAGGTCATGGTCATGTCCTATGGCAACCGTATGCTATCATGATGGTTTGATAAAAGAGCAAATTCACACATAAATTCCTAAGCAGGAATTGTTGTCACCAAGGAATTGGAGTATTGGAGCTTGAAGGAATAAATAATCCCAGTAAAGGAAACGTCATATTATGGCCCGTCTTGCATATAAATGCATTCCTAATGTGTCCCAGGTCCCCCTCCAACATTAAAAATTCACATACACAAAGCACAGGATATATGCAGCCAGAATATATTACATGTATATATGAGAGGCTACGAGTAACGGGGCTTTTTGAACCCGCCACCCTTAAGTAAGAGATTAACAACAGGTAAATCGGCAAGGCATGAAGCGCTTATAAGTCGCCTCCCTTTGAGTGAAAACGAAACAATTGCAGCCAGAATGCTTTACGTTTTGAAAGATTACGAAGAACAGGGCGTTTTAGACCCACCACCCTCAAGAGAAAGATTAATAAAAGGTGACTCGGCAAGGCACAGAGCGCTTATAAACCCCCTCCCTTTGGGCGCAAGTTAACAAGAGGCAACCAGGAAAACGCGCAAGCTCATCCCCACGGCAATTCACGGAGTGCTTGTAAACCCCATTCCTTTAAGCGGAAATTAACACGAGGAAACCAGTCAAAGCCCGGTAACACTGAAGTATGAAGTCCATAAAGCGCAAACTCACCTCCACGCGTCCTGTTACTGTAATGTCCCCATGACGGATTCGAACGAGCAGAATCGGCCCGGTCAGGTGCGTTTTTAAACGCCCCGCGCACCAATCCCATGGTGTATAGTTACACACACCTGTGTTTGTGCAGGCAGCAGGGAAACCCCGTGACCACTACGAGGGACGGTGAACTAAAAGATGGACTACACAGAGTCCAAGTGTGGCGGCCATGTTGGACTGCACTAAAATTACCGGCAATCCTTAAGGGATGTAGTTGTAATTTAAAACGCCGCACTTTACCAAAGGGAAAGGAAGGACGAATATATATATAAGAGTGTAAATATATATATATATATATATATATATATATCAATTAACGGTAACTAGCCAGAGTGCCCAAAAAAATAAGAAAGAAAAATAATAAAAAATTGAATCGAGTGATAGATAAAATTAGGCACATGAACTATTGTAAGTGGATAGAGAAAGGAGACCCGATTACCTATAAAATACCAAGTGTGAACACCATAAGTCACAAGATGTGAATACCATTGTTAGCTAAACATACATAGATATAACCAATAACAAACCAACAAAAAACAAAAACAGAACAATATATCACAAATCGTATGGACCAAAGATGTTAACCATACTTTGTTACAGTCATTTCCTTTATACCTAAGCCAGGGTTAAAAATGGATACAATCATTTCTTTTATACTCAAGCAAGGGTCATGGAAAAGCAGGCATCAGAGTAGGTGCAGGGTTCAGGGATTAATCAACCGGAGAAGGAAGCCAAAGATGTATCAGAGAACTGTCACTACAGGGGTAGCTCAATATTACATTATAAAAAGTAATGCATTTCATTGTCAGAATTGTGTCCCTGATTAATGGCTCTAAGGCGACATATCCATTTGGCTTCCTCTCTTCTTAAAGTAAGCTCCCTATTTCCACCTCTTTTGTTAGGCGGAATTAGTTGGATTGCGTGGAACCAGAATGTATTATCATTAGCATGTTCCAAATTGTAATGTTCCATTATCGGACGCCTACTGTCCCTATTTATGATTGCCCTGCGATGTTCTTGAATTCTCAGTTTAAGTGGTCGTATACTGCTGCCTACATATATACGACCGCAGGGACATCCTAGGACATAGATTGTGTAGGTGGTGTTGCAGTTACAAAAGTGGGTGATCTTGTATTGACGATCGTTGTTATATGAGAAGGTAGTAATCTTATTTTTACCCATCTCACAAACATTGCAGGTTCCACATATAAAGAAGCCTAAAGGTTTTGGGGCTAACCAGTTTTTGTTGTTAGGGGGGGTAGTCACATAGCTTGGGCATAGTTCTCTGCGTAGGGAGGTGCCTCTCCTATATGTGATGGAGGGTTTTTCACCTACATGATTTTTCAAGCCCTCAATTTCAGTCAAAAGATGCCAATTTTTCCTGAATATGTTGAAGATTTTGTCACTATGTGATGTATATTGAGTGACAAATCTAACTTTGCTTCTTTCCTTGTCAAATTTAGCTCTTTCATTCTTACTAGACAAAGTTGATTCCCTGTCCACCGTCTCAATTCTGCATACTGCTCTGTCCACAGTTTGTAGGTCGTATCCTCGCTTTAAGAATCTCTGTCTAGTCACATTTACATTTTCCTTAAATGTGTTTTCTTAACTGCAAGTTCTACGAACTCTAACAAGTTCGCCAAACGGAATGTTTTTAATTACCGAACTGGCATGTGCACTGGAGGCGTGTAATACAGAGTTACACGAAGTTTCCTTTCGATATAACTTGCTTTGGACACGACCATTCTGTACATAGAATGTAATGTCCAGGAAGTTAATGCTGCTCCTGCTATGAGACATGGTGAACTTGACATTGTACGGGTTGTCATTGAGATACATAAAATAGTTAGCAAGTTCCTCATCAGTTCCGGACCACAAACATATCACATCATCGATGTACCTCCCCCAGAACACGATGTTGTTGGTCCAAGGGGAGGCACATCGGGCCCAGGCATGCTCCCTCTCGTACCACCCCAGAAAGAGGCAGGCATACGAAGGAGCAAACCTGGAACCCATCGCGGTACCACTGGTCTGCTGGTACCAGCGATCATCGAAGAGGAAATAGTTGTTAAGCAGAATAAGATCTATCATCTGCATAATCATTTCATTCTGTGAATAGAGCTGGGCATCTTCTCTGTCTAGGAATGATTGTACCGCCGTTTTCCCATACACTCTATTAATGCATGTGTAAAGGCTGGTGACATCTAATGTCACGAAACTGAGGTCATCCGACCACTCGAAGTCATTGAGTTTGATCAGGACATCCTTACTGTCCTGAACATAGGAGGGGAGACTCTGCACTTATTTCTGCAACTTGAGATCGACATAATGGGAGAGGCCTTCGGTGGGTGAGTCCACCCCCGAGATGATGGGTCTACCAGTTGGGAGCCCCTCCCCCCCTTATGAATTTTGGGGAGAATATATATACAAGGGTAGGAGGGGTTGGACACGTGTAAGAATCTAAATTCATCCTCTGTTAGTAAACAGGAATCCTTCCATTCACACAGTCTCTCATTGATGGTATTTACAACAAGTGGTACTGGATTACTCTTTATCTCCCTATAGTTCTTACTGTCTGATAGTTGCTGTTTGATTTCACCAAAATAGTCTACCCGGTTCATGATTACTACACTCCCACCCTTATCAGCCTCTCGTATCACAATGTTAGGGTCATCTTTGAGGTTTTTAAGGGCTTTTCTTTCCGAGTCAGTTATATTAGATCTGGTTCTAGTATATTGTTGATTCGAATTTTCAAGTTTGTAAAGGTCTTCAGTGACCTTTTTGTAAAAGGCATCTATATTGGAGTGGTAGCCAAACGTGGGTATAAATTTGGATCTAGGGTGGAGACCACTATCATCGGTGATTTCTTGGTCAATGCCCAGTTCTGTCATTAGGGCAGGCATGTTAATCTGTTCCTCCTCATCTAAGGTCATGAGACAATGGACAGCACGGACAGAGGCAACAGTGTGTTGACTCTCATTCAACCGGTTATTTGGAACAGCACCACACACGGGTCTATTGGAAAAGAAATCTTTCAATTTGAGGAGTCTGGTGAATTTAAAAAGGTCAACATGTACATCAGCTAGGTCACCCATTTGCGTCGGACAAAAATTCAATCCCTTACTCAGAACTTGCATATCAGTAACATCAAGAGTTTTATTTGATAAATTTACAACTTTAAAATCTTGTATACCATCAGTGCTATTCGACAAACTAGCAGTATTGATTACTTCTTTGTTTTTACAGATTTGTCGGTTTTTCCTACTTCCTTTCCACCTCCTACCGCCCCTCCTGGTTTTGGTTGTTCCCTCTTTTGTTAGAGACGGCTTGACATTCTTAACTTTGCTAGTTCCTTCTGGAACGACGTGGCACCCTCGCCTAAAGGGACCTCAGGTATGGTGGTGGAGGAGGCAATACTGCTGGCTGATGAAATGGAGATGTTGCTGACTGACTGATTATCGTCACCATCATCCCTATCTTCCCTAGATCTTTTTTTGTCCTCAGAACCTGGGAGATTGTCGATTTTTTTAGCAAAAGTGTAGATACGACCGTCCCTGTAATCACGGTCATCCCTCTTAATTTTACGCAGTTTTTTGTCTTTAAGATAGATTTGGTGGTTATCCATTACCTTTTTCAAAATAGCAAAATTCTTTTCAGTAAGATCTTTCTCTCCCATCTCCCCAATCTCCTTTTCTATTTGCTCAATCTCGGCCTGTAATTTTTCACCCTTTTCTAATGAATGCTTGATCAAGATTTTCATCATAATAGATGATGCTCCCTCTAAATTACTTTCCCATTCCTTGAGTAGATCTTCACTTAAGTCCTCAAAGGTGGGGAAAATGAGTATCCTAAGTCCTCTAGGGACCTTCCCATTCTCAAGGTATTGTGTCAAAGTAACACCATCCCACCATCTACTTAACTCTAGTTTACGTAGTCTCTCTAGTTTTAAGAAAAGAGTCTTTAAACTTTTTTTGCCAGGTTGTTCCGGGGCAGGTACAATTGTAGGATTGCTGGGTCCAAACAAATTGAGTGCCATCTCTTCACGTCCATCGTTGTATCTGGCCATGATATAATATCCACAAGTGTCACAGGCGGAAAGAGTGCTAGTCGATCCAATTTAAATCCAAAGAAAAAAGTTCCACAGCGGATCTGACAACCAGCACCTCTATATTCCGATGTCCCTCAAATGTCCAATTTATTGTTGTGCTGATAACCTCCAGGACCTGCTGCAGTTTGGTCCTACTGGAAATCCAGACAAAGACTTTAGAAACAAAATGGAGACAGCACCAAATATGGAGTAGACCAGGACCACGTAGTATCAAAAATATATTTTCTTTTTATTTTTTCATTTATAAGACAGCCAACGCGTTTCGCTCCCCAACCATGGGAGCTTCGTCAGGGCTGAAACAACACAGAAATAATACACCCATATTAAAAACACATACAAATATAACATTTACAACAAGAAGACAGACAAGGTTAGAATACATTCAAATTGGACTTTTTACTAGAAAAGATGGCAACACTAGAAAGGGTTCACAATTTCAATCCTATATTTTGGAAGACATCCTGCCTTTAAATCTAGATATACAAACACAACAAATGGTGCAGCTCAATGATTGTATAGAACATTAGTAGCCAAAAAACGAATATAACCAAATATGAAGTGCCTAAGGTCAGACAGATAAAAAGAACCAAAAAATAGAGCCCAAGTGAAAAAAGGGGAGAGAAGAAGAAAACGAGGGGGGTATCCCCTACAAAGAAACATACCGAAAAGTTACCCCATGTGAAAAGTATGCACAAACACCCACGAGCCAGTGACCAGGCCAGAGTTGACACTATACAAAAAATAGTCTCACCAAGGATGTTATTAGATCTTGAGGCAACGGAATGACGTCAATAAATATGTTTGACCGAAACAGTACAGAAGCTGAAAATAATAAAAAAGGTTTTTTTAGTATATAAGAAATTGTCCAGAAGTCAAACCCTAATCAGAATTACGAGGCGCCAGAGCTCCTTACCCGATATCAAAGTTCTGATATCCGGATAATATTATAAACACTTCAAGGGTTTATGGGTAAAAGGCACGATAGTCCAAAAAGGTAATATTCCACTATAAAAAAAGGAAAAAAGATTAAAGTCAGTGTGCATCAAGGTTGATGTTCAAGTCCCGGTTATACCAGAGATATACAGATATACCAAAGATAATATTATTTTATGTGCATAAACAAGCAAGATTCTAATTCATCACTGATCAATGTTATAAAATTACTCACAAAAATAGTGTAAGATTTTCTGGCGTCCAAAGACAGGCACGTGCGCAGACCTTAATAAGCTGCTACCACAAATACTATAATGAAAAATAGAAAAGAGGGGGGGGTTTGTGAAACACAGCCATGTAACTCAAATCCCCACACTGTACTATTTTATTAATCCACAATGTTAATTCACAATAGATCATTAACTCCTATTCGACAGGAAAGTTGCCAAGGTCATGGTCATGTCCTATGGCAGCCGTATGCTATCATGATGGTTTGATAAGAGAGCAAATTCAAACATAAATTCCTAAGCAGGAATTGTTGTCACCAAGGAATTGGAGTATTGGAGCTTGAAGGAATAAATAATCCCAGTAAAGGAAACGTCATATTATGGCCCGTCTTGCATATAAATGCGTTCCTAATGTGTCCCAGGTCCCCCTCCAACATTAAAAATTCACATACACAAAGCACAGGATATATGCAGCCAGAATATATTACATGTATATATGAGAGGCTACGAGTAACGGGGCGTTTTGAACCCGCCACCCTTAAGTAAGAGATTAACAACAGGTAAATCGGCAAGGCATGAAGCGCTTATAAGTCGCCTCCCTTTGAGTGAAAACGAAACAATTGCAGCCAGAATGCTTTACGTTTTGAAAGATTACGAAGAACGGGGCGTTTTAGACCCACCACCCTCAAGAGAAAGATTAATAAAAGGTGACTCGGCAAGGCACAGAGCGCTTATAAACCCCCTCCCTTTGGGCGCAAGTTAACTAGAGGCAACCAGGAAAACGCGCAAGCTCATCCCCACGGCAATTCACGGAGTGCTTGTAAACCCCATCCCTTTAAGCGGAAATTAACACGAGGAAACCAGTCAAAGCCCGGTAACACTGAAGTATGAAGTCCATAAAGCGCAAACTCACCTCCACGCATCCTGTTACTGTAATGTCCCCATGACGGATTCGAACGAGCAGAATCGGCCCGGTCAGGTGCGTTTTTAAACGCTCCGCGCACCAATCCCATGGTGTATAGTTACACACACCTGTGTTTGTGCAGGCAGCAGGGAAACCCCGTGACCACTACGAGGGACGGTGAACTAAAAGATGGAGTACACAGAGTCCAAGGGTGGTGGCCATGTTGGACTGCACTAAAATTACCGGCAATCCTTAAGGGATGTAGTTGTAATTTAAAACGCCGCACTTTACCAAAGGGAAAGGAAGGACGAATATATATATAAGAGTGTAATATATATATATATATATATATATATATATATATATATATATATATATATATATCAATTAACGGTAACTAGCCAGAGTCCCAAAAAAAATAAGAAAGAAAAATAATAAAAAATTGAATCGAGTGATAGATAAAATTAGGCACATGAGATATTGTAAGTGGATAGAGAAAGGAGACCCGATTACCTATAAAATACCAAGTGTGAACACCATAAGTCACAAGATGTGAATACCATTGTTAGCTAAACATACATAGATATAACCAATAACAAACCAACAAAAAACAAAAACAAAACAATATATCACAAATCGTATGGACCAAAGATGTTAACCATACTTTGTTACAGTCATTTCCTTTATACCTAAGCCAGGGTTAAAAATGGATACAATCATTTCTTTTATACTCAAGCAAGGGTCATGGAAAAGCAGGCATCAGAGTAGGTGCAGGGTTCAGGGATTAGTCAACCGGAGAAGGAAGCCAAAGATGCATCAGAGAACTGTCACTACAGGGGTAGCTCAATATTACATTATAAAAAGTAATGCATTTCATTGTCAGAATTGTGTCCCTGATTAATGGCTCTAAGGCGACATATCCATTTGGCTTCCTCTCTTCTTAAAGTAAGCTCCCTATTTCCACCTCTTTTGTTAGGCGGAATATGTTGGATTGCGTGGAACCAGAATGTATTATCATTAGCATGTTCCAAATTATAATGTTCCATTATCGGATGCCTACTGTCCCTATTTATGATTGCCCTGCGATGTTCTTGAATTCTCAGTTTAAGTGGTCGTATACTGCTGCCTACATATATACGACCGCAGGGACATCCTAGGACATAGATTGTGTAGGTGGTGTTGCAGTCACAAAAGTGGGTGATCTTGTATTGACGATCGTTGTTATATGAGAAGGTAGTAATCTTATTTTTACCCATCTCAAATAATATTATCTTTGGTATATCTGTATATCTCTGGTATAACCGGGACTTGAACATCAACCTTGATGCACACTGACTTTAATCTTTTTTCCTTTTTATATAGTGGAATATTACCTTTTTGGACTATCGTGCCTTTTACCCATAAACCCTTGAAGTGTTTATAATATTATCCGGATATCAGAACTTTGATATCGGGTAAGGAGCTCTGGCGCCTCGTAATTCTGATTAGAGTTTGACTTCTGGACAATTTCTTATATACTAAAAAAACCTTTTTTAATATTTTCAGCTTCTGTACTGTTTCGGTCAAACATATTTATTGACGTCATTCCGTTGCCTCAAGATCTAATAACATCCTTGGTGAGACTATTTTTTGTATAGTGTCAACTCTGGCCTGGTCACTGGCTCGTGGGTGTTTGTGCATACTTTTCACATGGGGTAACTTTTCGGTATGTTTCTTTGTAGGGGATACCCCCCTCGTTTTCTTCTTCTCTCCCCTTTTTTCACTTGGGCTCTATTTTTTGGTTCTTTTTATCTGTCTGACCTTAGGCACTTCATATTTGGTTATATTCGTTTTTTGGCTACTAATGTTCTATACAATCATTGAGCTGCACCATTTGTTGTGTTTGTATATCTAGATTTAAAGGCAGGATGTCTTCCAAAATATAGGATTGAAATTGTGAACCCTTTCTAGTGTTGCCATCTTTTCTAGTAAAAAGTCCAATTTGAATGTATTCTAACCTTGTCTGTCTTCTTGTTGTAAATGTTATATTTGTATGTGTTTTTAATATGGGTGTATTATTTCTGTGTTGTTTCAGCCCTGACGAAGCTCCCATGGTTGGGGAGCGAAACGCGTTGGCTGTCTTATAAATGAAAAAATAAAAAGAAAATATATTTTTGATACTACGTGGTCCTGGTCTACTCCATATTTGGTGCTGCCTCCATTTTGTTTCTAAAGTCTTTGTCTGGATTTCCAGTAGGACCAAACCGCAGCAGGTCCTGGAGGTTATCAGCACAACAATAAATTGGACATTTGAGGGACATCGGAATATAGAGGTGCTGGTTGTCAGATCCGCTGTGGAACTTTTTTCTTTGGATTTAAATTGGATCGACTAGCACTCTTTCCGCCTGTGACACTTGTGGATATTATATCATGGCCAGATACAACGATGGACGTGAAGAGATGGCACTCAATTTGTTTGGACCCAGCAATCCTACAATTGTACCTGCCCCGGAACAACCTGGCAAAAAAAGTTTAAAGACTCTTTTCCTAAAACTAGAGAGACTACGTAAACTAGAGTTAAGTAGATGGTGGGATGGTGTTACTTTGACACAATACCTTGAGAATGGGAAGGTCCCTAGAGGAATTAGGATACTCATTTTCCCCACCTTTGAGGACTTAAGTGAAGATCTACTCAAGGAATGGGAAAGTAATTTAGAGGGAGCATCATCTATTATGATGAAAATCTTGATCAAGCATTCATTAGAAAAGGGTGAAAAATTACAGGCCGAGATTGAGCAAATAGAAAAGGAGATTGGGGAGATGGGAGAGAAAGATCTTACTGAAAAGAATTTTGCTATTTTGAAAAAGGTAATGGATAACCACCAAATCTATCTTAAAGACAAAAAACTGCGTAAAATTAAGAGGGATGACCGTGATTACAGGGACGGTCGTATCTACACTTTTGCTAAAAAATTCGACAATCTCCCAGGTTCTGAGGACAAAAAAAGATCTAGGGAAGATAGGGATGATGGTGACGATAATCAGTCAGTCAGCAACATCTCCATTTCATCAGCCAGCAGTATTGCCTCCTCCACCACCATACCTGAGGTCCCTTTAGGCGAGGGTGCCACGTCGTTCCAGAAGGAACTAGCAAAGTTAAGAATGTCAAGCCGTCTCCAACAAAAGAGGGAACAACCAAAACCAGGAGGGGCGGTAGGAGGTGGAAAGGAAGTAGGAAAAACCGACAAATCTGTAAAAACAAAGAAGTAATCAATACTGCTAGTTTGTCGAATAGCACTGATGGTATACAAGATTTTAAAGTTGTAAATTTATCAAATAAAACTCTTGATGTTACTGATATGCAAGTTCTGAGTAAGGGATTGAATTTTTGTCCGACGCAAATGGGTGACCTAGCTGATGTACATGTTGACCTTTTTAAATTCACCAGACTCCTCAAATTGAAAGATTTCTTTTCCAATAGACCCGTGTGTGGTGCTGTTCCAAATAACCGGTTGAATGAGAGTCAACACACTGTTGCCTCTGTCCGTGCTGTCCATTGTCTCATGACCTTAGATGAGGAGGAACAGATTAACATGCCTGCCCTAATGACAGAACTGGGCATTGACCAAGAAATCACCGATGATAGTGGTCTCCACCCTAGATCCAAATTTATACCCACGTTTGGCTACCACTCCAATATAGATGCCTTTTACAAAAAGGTCACTGAAGACCTTTACAAACTTGAAAATTCGAATCAACAATATACTAGAACCAGATCTAATATAACTGACTCGGAAAGAAAAGCCCTTAAAAACCTCAAAGATGACCCTAACATTGTGATACGAGAGGCTGATAAGGGTGGGAGTGTAGTAATCATGAACCGGGTAGACTATTTTGGTGAAATCAAACGGCAACTATCAGACAGTAAGAACTATAGGGAGATAAAGAGTAATCCAGTACCACTTGTTGTAAATACCATCAATGAGAGACTGTGTGAATGGAAGGATTCCTGTTTACTAACAGAGGATGAATTTAGATTCTTACACGTGTCCAACCCCTCCTACCCTTGTATATATATTCTCCCCAAAATTCATAAGGGGGGGGAGGGGTTCCCACCTGGTAGACCCATCATCTCGGGGGTGGACTCACCCACCGAAGGCCTCTCCCATTATGTCGATCTCAAGTTGCAGAAATATGTGCAGAGTCTCCCCTCCTATGTTCAAGACAGTAAGGATGTCCTGATCAAACTCAATGACTTCGAGTGGTCGGATGACCTCAGTTTCGTGACATTAGATGTCACCAGCCTTTACACATGCACTAATAGAGTGTATGGGAAAACGACGGTACAATCATTCCTAGACAGAGAAGATGCCCAGCTCTATTCACAGAATGAAATGATTATGCAGATGATAGATCTTATTCTGCTTAACAACTATTTCCTCTTCGATGATCGCTGGTACCAGCAGACCAGTGGTACCGCGATGGGTTCCAGGTTTGCTCCTTCGTATGCCTGCCTCTTTATGGGGTGGTATGAGAGGGAGCATGCCTGGGCCCGATGTGCCTCCCCTTGGACCAACAACATCGTGTTCTGGGGGAGGTACATCGATGATGTGATATGTTTGTGGTCCGGAACTGATGAGGAACTTGCTAACTATTTTATGTATCTCAATGACAACCCGTACAATGTCAAGTTCACCATGTCTCATAGCAGGAGCAGCATTAACTTCCTGGACATTACATTCTATGTACAGAATGGTCGTGTCCAAAGCAAGTTATATCGAAAGGAAACTTCGTGTAACTCTGTATTACACGCCTCCAGTGCACATGCCAGTTCGGTAATTAAAAACATTCCGTTTGGCGAACTTGTTAGAGTTCGTAGAACTTGCAGTGAAGAAAACACATTTAAGGAAAATGTAAATGTGACTAGACAGAGATTCTTAAAGCGAGGATACGACCTACAAACTGTGGACAGAGCAGTATGCAGAATTGAGACGGTGGACAGGGAATCAACTTTGTCTAGTAAGAATGAAAGAGCTAAATTTGACAAGGAAAGAAGCAGAGTTAGATTTGTCACTCAATATACATCACATAGTGATAAAATCTTCAACATATTCAGGAAAAATTGGCATCTTTTGACTGAAATTGAGGGCTTGAAAAATCATGTAGGTGAAAAACCCTCCATCACATATAGGAGAGGCACCTCCCTACGCAGAGAACTATGCCCAAGCTATGTGACTACCCCCCCTAACAACAAAAACTGGTTAGCCCCAAAACCTTTAGGCTTCTTTATATGTGGAACCTGCAATGTTTGTGAGATGGGTAAAAATAAGATTACTACCTTCTCATATAACAACGATCGTCAATACAAGATCACCCACTTTTGTAACTGCAACACCACCTACACAATCTATGTCCTAGGATGTCCCTGCGGTCGTATATATGTAGGCAGCAGTATACGACCACTTAAACTGAGAATTCAAGAACATCGCAGGGCAATCATAAATAGGGACAGTAGGCATCCGATAATGGAACATTACAATTTGGAACATGCTAATGATAATACATTCTGGTTCCACGCAATCCAACATATTCCGCCTAACAAAAGAGGTGGAAATAGGGAGCTTACTTTAGGAAGAGAGGAAGCCAAATGGATATGTCGCCTTAGAGCCATTAATCAGGGACACAATTCTGATAATGAAATGCATTACTTTTTATAATGTAATAATGGAGCTACCCCTGTAGTGACAGTTCTCTGATACATCTTTGGCTTCCTTCTCCGGTTGACTAATCCCTGAACCCTGCACCTACTCTGATGCCTGCTTTTCCATGACCCTTGCTTGAGTATAAAAGAAATGATTGTATCCATTTTTGACCCTGGCTTAGGTATAAAGGAAATGACTGTAACAAAGTATGGTTAACATCTTTGGTCCATACGATTTGTGATATATTGTTTTGTTTTTGTTTTTTGTTGGTTTGTTATTGGTTATATCTATGTATGTTTAGCTAACAATGGTATTCACATCTTGTGACTTATGGTGTTCACACTTGGTATTTTATAGGTAATCGGGTCTCCTTTCTCTATCCACTTACAATAGTTCATGTGCCTAATTTTATCTATCACTCGATTCAATTTTTTATTATTTTTCTTTCTTATTTTTTTTGGGACTCTGGCTAGTTACCGTTAATTGATATATATATATATATATATATTTACACTCTTATATATATATTCGTCCTTCCTTTCCCTTTGGTAAAGTGCGGCGTTTTAAATTACAACTACATCCCTTAAGGATTGCCGGTAATTTTTAGTGCAGTCCAACATGGCCGCCACACTTGGACTCTGTGTAGTCCATCTTTTAGTTCACCGTCCCTCGTAGTGGTCACGGGGTTTCCCTGCTGCCTGCACAAACACAGGTGTGTGTAACTATACACCATGGGATTGGTGCGCGGGGCGTTTAAAAACGCACCTGACCGGGCCGATTCTGCTCGTTCGAATCCGTCATGGGGACATTACAGTAACAGGACGCGTGGAGGTGAGTTTGCGCTTTATGGACTTCATACTTCAGTGTTACCGGGCTTTGACTGGTTTCCTCGTGTTAATTTCCGCTTAAAGGGATGGGGTTTACAAGCACTCCGTGAATTGCCGTGGGGATGAGCTTGCGCGTTTTCCTGGTTGCCTCTTGTTAACTTGCGCCCAAAGGGAGGGGGTTTATAAGCGCTCTGTGCCTTGCCGAGTCACCTTTTATTAATCTTTCTCTTGAGGGTGGTGGGTCTAAAACGCCCCGTTCTTCGTAATCTTTCAAAACGTAAAGCATTCTGGCTGCAATTGTTTCGTTTTCACTCAAAGGGAGGCGACTTATAAGCGCTTCATGCCTTGCCGATTTACCTGTTGTTAATCTCTTACTAAAGGGTGGCGGGTTCAAAACGCCCCGTTACTCGTAGCCTCTCATATATACATGTAATATATTCTGGCTGCATATATCCTGTGCTTTGTGTATGTGAATTTTTAATGTTGGAGGGGGACCTGGGACACATTAGGAACGCATTTATATGCAAGACGGGCCATAATATGACGTTTCCTTTACTGGGATTATTTATTCCTTCAAGCTCCAATACTCCAATTCCTTGGTGACAACAATTCATGCTTAGGAATTTATGTGTGAATTTGCTCTCTTATCAAACCATCATGATAGCATACGGTTGCCATAGGACATGACCATGACCTTGGCAACTTTCCTGTCGAATGGGAGTTAATGATCTATTGTGAATTAACATTGTGGATTAATAAAATAGTACAGTGTGGGGATGTGAGTTACATGGCTGTGTTTCGCAAACCCCCCCCCCCTCTTTTCTATTTTTCATTATAGTATTTGTGGTAGCAGCTTATTAAGGTCTGCGCACGTGCCTGTCTTTGGACGCCAGAAAATCTTACATTATTTTTGTGAGTAATTTTATAACATTGATCAGTGATGAATTAGAATCTTGCTTGTTTATGCACATAAAATAATATTATCTTTGGTATATCTGTATATCTCTGGTATAACCGGGACTTGAACATCAACCTTGATGCACACTGACTTTAATCTTTTTTCCTTTTTATATAGTGGAATATTACCTTTTTGGACTATCGTGCCTTTTACCCATAAACCCTTGAAGTGTTTATAATATTATCCGGATATCAGAACTTTGATATCGGGTAAGGAGCTCTGGCGCCTCGTAATTCTGATTAGGGTTGACTTCTGGACAATTTCTTATATACTAAAAAAACCTTTTTTATTATTTTCAGCTTCTGTACTGTTTCGGTCAAACATATTTATTGACGTCATTCCGTTGCCTCAAGATCTAATAACATCCTTGGTGAGACTATTTTTTGCATAGTGTCAACTCTGGCCTGGTCACTGGCTCGTGGGTGTTTGTGCATACTTTTCACATGGGGTAACTTTTCGGTATGTTTCTTTGTAGGGGATACCCCCCTCGTTTTCTTCTTCTCTCCCCTTTTTTCACTTGGGCTCTATTTTTTGGTTCTTTTTATCTGTCTGACCTTAGGCACTTCATATTTGGTTATATTCGTTTTTTGGCTACTAATGTTCTATACAATCATTGAGCTGCACCATTTGTTGTGTTTGTATATCTAGATTTAAAGGCAGGATGTCTTCCAAAATATAGGATTGAAATTGTGAACCCTTTCTAGTGTTGCCACCTTTTCTAGTAAAAAGTCCAATTTGAATGTATTCTAACCTTGTCTGTCTTCTTGTTGTAAATGTTATATTTGTATGTGTTTTTAATATGGGTGTATTATTTCTGTGTTGTTTCAGCCCTGACGAAGCTCCCATGGTTGGGGAGCGAAACGCGTTGGCTGTCTTATAAATGAAAAAATAAAAATAAAATATATTTTTGATACTACGTGGTCCTGGACTACTCCATATTTGGTGCTGCCTCCATTTTGTTTCTCAAGTTTCAGTTTACACAACATTGGCACCCAACTTAGAGCCTTTATGTTTTGGGAACTCTCAAGTAGTTTATTTTTAATGTTCACACACAAATCGTTATTTCATCATTACGGATATGTTCATATTGATCAAGGTTATCTCATACTGCGAATAAGGGAACAGTAGGTTTGTCAAGCTTGACTCTTAAAAAGTTATTCGCCATTCTGTAGGTTTTCTAATTCTTTAATTCCATGTTATTTAAATTCATCCCTATGGTGGGTGGCCCCTATTATTGTAATAGGAGCCAATTATGGGGAAGCAGTTACTCAGCTTCTCAAGTTTAAGATGTTCCCAATGTGGGTGGGGGGGCAGTTACATTTGTGATTGTTCCTCGTGTGGCATATGCCTTTGAGACCTTTTACTCATGGATGGAGTTTGAGGCTATAGACGGTGCCTCTGGGCAGTTTCAGGATTATAAGACTTTACCACTGCCTACAAATTATAGGGCTAACCAATATTTGGAAATCCCTTTAATTTACCAGGAATTCCTGAACTGGTTTGCTGGTCAGTTAACACACAAACATACACAGGAGTATTGGCCTGACTCCCCTGAGAAATGAAGGGACTATTGGCTTGTCTTGGCTGGTTCACGTCCGTTCCTCGTCCGTTCCTCGTCTTGACACATTAGCACTTCTTGATGTTGTAGTCAAGTCAAGTCAAGTCAGAGAATTTGTATAGCGCACTACATACCCAGAGGGTTTCAAGGCGCTTAGGAAGGGGGGAGGATTACTAGTCAAATATCCAAGTTTTAAGTTGCTTTCTGAATGCTAGGTGGTTCTGGGTAAGGCGAAGGTAAGCGGGGAGTGACTTCCATGTTTTAGCAGCCAGGTATGAAAAGGATCTGCCTCCCATGGTGGTCTTGTTGATGCGAGGTACAGTGGCGAGGGCTTGGCTGGAAGAACGTAGTTGGCGGGAGGGGGTGTAGAAGGACAGTCGTGAGTTGAGGCATTCTGGACCGATGTCGTAGAGTGATTTGTGTGCGTGGGTAAGCAGTCGGAAAGTGATCCTCTTATTGACGGGTAGCCAGTGGAGGTCTTTAAGGTGACCAGAGATGTGTTCGTTGCGTGGGATGTCTAATATGAGTCTGGCTGAGGCGTTTTGGATTCGTTGGAGTTTCTTCTGGAGTTTTGCGGTAGTACCTGCGTAGAGGGTGTTTCCGTAGTCCAGTCGGCTCGTGACCAGAGCGTGGGTGACTGTTTTCCTTGTGTCGGAGGGGATCCAGCGAAATGTTTTTTTGAGCATGCGAAGAATGTTGAAGCAGGAAGAGGATACGGCGCTGACTTGTCTGTTCATTGAAAGTGAAGAATCCAGGATGACGCCTAGGTTCCGTGCGTGGTCAGTCGGGATGGGTGCTTTTCCGAGGGCTTCCGGCCACCAAGAGTCGTCCCATGCAGATGGGGATGTACCTAGGATGAGGACTTCTGTTTTGTCTGAGTTCAGTTTCAAACGGCTTTGTTTCATCCATTCGGCAACTTCTTTCATTCCTTCATGTAGGTTAGTTTTGGTGGTGCTGGGGTCATTGGTGAGAGAAAGGATCAGTTGCGTGTCATCCGCGTAAGAGATGATGTTGAGGTTGTGTTGGCGTGCGATGGCCGCGAGGGGGCTCATGTATACGTTGAAGAGGGTGGGACTGAGTGAGGATCCTTGTGGTACGCCGCAGATGACTTCAGAGGCCTCTGACGTGAATGGTGGAAGACGGACTCTCTGGGTTCTTCCGGTGAGGAACGAGGTGATCCATTCAAGTGCTTTTCCTTGGATTCCGATGTTATTGAGGCGTTGTAAAAGGGTTTTGTGGCAGACTGTGTCGAATGCTGCAGAGAGGTCAAGGAGGATGAGGGCGACTGTGTCTCCATTGTCCAGTAGAGTTCGAATGTCGTCTGTAGCTGCGATGAGGGCGGTCTCAGTGCTGTGTTTTGCTCGGAATCCGGATTGTGAGGGGTCGAGGGATTTGTTGGCTTCGAGGAAGGCGGCGAGCTGGTTGTTGACAGCTTTCTCGATGACTTTGGCCGGGAATGGAAGAAGCGAGATGGGGCGGTAATTTTTGAGTTCGGTGGGGTCCGCTGTGGGTTTTCTCAGAAGGGCGGTGAGTTCAGCGTGTTTCCAGTCTTCCGGGAAGGTGGTGGAGTTGAAGGAGCAGTTGATGACGTCTCGGAGGTGCGGTGCTATGACGGAGTCTGCTTTGTTGAAGATGTGGTGAGGACATGGGTCTGTGGGAGATCCTGAGTGGATGGAGTTCATCAGGCGGATGGTGTCCTCAGTGGAGATTGGGTTCCAGTCGTTAAGGGTGTTCGCGGGGGGAGGATGATCAGCAACTGGTAGGGTGGGTTGGTTTCCGGGTTGGTTGTCAAAGCTGTTGTGGATTTCTGCAATCTTGTTGTGGAAAAATGAGGCTAGGGAGTCGCAGAGGGTTTGAGAGGGGGTGATGTCGTTGGAGTTGGCCGAGGGATTGGAAAATTCCTTGACGATGTTGAAAAGTTCTTTGCTGTTGTGAGCGTTGTTGTCAAGTCGATCCTTGAATGCTGTTTTCTTGGCTTTTCGGATTAGTTGGTGGTGAATGCGGGTGGCGTTTTTGAAGGCGTCCTTGGTGCTGGTGGTTGGGTCTTTTATCCAGGCCTTTTCAAGGGAGCGGCAGAGTTTCTTGGACTTCTTGAGATCATCGTTGAACCATGAGGCCTTCTTGCTGCCAGGTTTGTTTTGACGTTTTTTCAGTGGCGCTAAGGTGTCAGCGGTTTTGGATAACCAAATGGTGAGGTTGGCGGCGGCTTCGTTAGCGTTGGACGAGAGGGCTGGGGTGTTTTGAAGGAGCGATGCGGAGATTTGGTCCGTGGTGATTTTGTTCCAGTTTCTTTGCAGGGTAGGTTGGAGGTGGATGTTGGGTTTTGGTTTGTTGTAGGTGAAGTGAATGCAGCTGTGGTTGGTCCAGAGGAGGTCTGTGGTGTGGCTGAAGGAGACATGGTTGCTGGATGTGAAGATGGGGTCGAGTGTGTGACCTGCGATGTGGGTGGGGGAAGTGACTAGTTGTTTAAGTCCGAGGTTGGCGAGGTTGTCCAGGAGGGTGGTGGTGTTGCGGTCGTTGATCTTTTCAAGGTGAAAGTTGAGGTCTCCCAGAAGGATGTAGTCTTTGGAGGGGAGTGCGTGTGGGGTAATGAAGTCCGTGATGTCTTCACTGAATTTTGCGCGAGGTCCTGGTGGCCTGTAAAGGAGGGTGCCTCTGAGTGTGGTTTTGGGGTCGATGTGAATCTGGAAGTGAAGGTGTTCGGAGTTGGCGAGGTTGGCGTCGGAGCTGGTTGAGATGCGGATTGATTTCTTATGGACGATAGCGATTCCTCCTCCTGTGTGGCTGGTACGGTCTTTTCGAGTGATCTTATAGTCTTCAGGGATGGCACCTTATAAAGGAGACTTGCACAATTTTTACTATGCACCATAAACTGTATACCTACTTTAGTAGCAGGATCAGCTGATCAGGCACATGCAGTCCACAGACTATAAACACTATCATGGGAAAAGTGTCTGTAAAGTATGAAGCGATTCCCTTCTGGATTGCTCGCAAGACCAACCAGTTAGAAGTGTTCTATCCATTTACTACCCTGTAAAACAAACACTGAATTCCGACTATGTGTCTCCTTCTATGGATGATGCCACCCAAAGAGGACTCTAGCACCTGGGGAAGCATATTTGCATGCATTTACACCAGCATGCAAGGCATGCAGTTTTTGGCAGTTCTCCCTGCGGTACTGAAAAGAGTACAGAACAAGCACAGAGCTCTACCAGCTCTGGACTTAGGAATAGAGTTGATGGGTAACTTTTCCATAGTTTGGCAATCATCCTAAGCAACATTAAGGGAGACGCTTTAGTTCTGGCCATATGCCAGATCATGGAAGCAGTTCTAATTCCAGATCGCAAACACCAATAATATTAGTGGAAGTTTACACCACTGTGAGACGCAACACCTTCGATCTGCGAGCTGTTAAGCTACATTTAAAACCTAAAAGTAATAATGAGGGTTCCATTAAAGAGATATCTAGAATAGAGGGCTGGAAGAAACAGAGGGGTTTAGAGCAAAGACAGAATGAACTTCCCACATCTCTGAAATCTGGGAGCGTTGATTATTATTTTAGGGACTGAAAATAATGTTATAAACTGGAATGGTACCAGTTTTCTGATATACGCTCTCCATGTTCTTTTCTGGACACCAATAGTAAACAGGCAGAGAGACTGAGTCGATCTGAGTACCAAAGAAAGGAGGAGTATAGCAGAAAAGGTGAAACAAGATGAGAGGCTGAAGTTAGTATGAAGAGGCAAGAGAAAGGATTGGACTGTAAAACTCCATTTAGAAAGAAGAATGCAGCATGACTTTCTAAGAAACGTGCCAATCCAACTATAGATTGTTCTGTAAAACAGGACATGGTGTGAGTGCTCCTACACAGCACAGCAGAAGACACAATAGTACATCAGATGCTTTAGAGGTTTCTAGTGGTAAGTCCAGCTGAAGAATGTATACAAGTTGAGACTCAAGATAAACATTAAATCCTCCTAATAGGGTTTATGACTTAGAAATGCAGATTGAAGGGGTTACATCACGCTCTATTAAGCAGTCTTCTTGTCACATTAATTTGAGGATTGTGATATTATACTAGCCAAGCAAAACTGGCCTGTAGTCTTTGTTAGGAAGGCGCCTCGGGGGGAGGAAGTTATAAGAGTAGTTTTTTCTTCCATAGTATCTGAAGACAGAACTGGCCTGTAGTCTTTATTAGGAAAGTGCCTTGGGGGAGGTAGTTATAATAGAGTAGATTTTTCTTCCATAGTATCTGAAGACATCAGAAAAATTCATATCAGTGAATGGGCTGTAAACCAGGCCTGGGCCTTATACAAAAACTAAGCAGGGTGGGAAAGACACTCTATTCAACATGTCATTCCCTTACAAAGTGAACCCCAAGCATAAGCTCAATACCCTTTCAAACAAGAAGCAAGAAGCAAGGCATGGTAATAAAAGCAATGTTATATATCGCAATATATGGGCATAAATGTGCCCTGTCTTTCACCACTGAACACGCCATATGTCCCTGTCCCCAAACCTGACAGATTCTATAGGATAGTTTTAGACTATAGGAATTTGAATTTGCATACAAGACCATGTGCTGCAAAATGCACACAGCACAGGTTTAATGATGAACCTGGTGTGGCAAAATGCAAAACAACTCTTGGCATCTCTCATGGGATTTTCAGTCAAAACTTGGTGCCTGAAAGTGAGTATCTAAACACCTTTCAGGCTATTAGCAAACAATTATGTGCTACCTGGAATTTACATGACTTAATTTGCTAATCATTTCTGAATCCATTTTATTTTGGGGCATTTGAAACAGACAAAGGATAATGCTAGGTTGAAGTGATTGTGTCACAACAGAGGATGGTTGACTGACTTTGTAAAGGCGGGTACAGCAGGAGCGATGATGTGGCTAGTTAACCCCTTCCCTGAGTGCGGCGCTACTTGCGAGTAGTAAGTAATCACTCCACAGATAGGACCTCAGCAGGGGAAGGGGAAAGAAGGGATAAATTAAACAAAAACAACTGTGGCGACAGGAACACTCTACAGCAGGGGTTGAAGGATTGGTAGGCCTCACTCCTATGACTGCATCGTGGTTCCCTATATAAGAAACACAATAGTCAGTCATCAGTTCTCCCCCCTTCACCCCTATTTAATATATATATATATATATTCACAGAAAAAACCATAGGTTATAGTCCATATATAGTTAGGAATTTGCATTTACAAAACCTTGAAAATTCAATGAAAAAACCATTGGTTATAGAACATATATAGTTAGGAATTTGCATTTACAAAACCTTATTTTACTCGCATAAAACCATTGAAATTCCATATATAGTTAGATGCGCTAACTATATATCGCGCACCCGCAATCCACTGCTGATGATGTCACATATTACATCATTCATGACATGGTCAGTGACATCACTGATGACATCACTGATCACAACATCCAGTGACTGTGTGTTTCTGTAAAGTTTAAATATGTTTTACATATTGAAGAATGAGTAGATGTAGAAGTGTCTGGATGAAGGATTTAGTAGGTGCGTGACTGACTGTATGAGTGAGTGATCAAATGTGTCTCACTAAGTGCATGGGTTAGTGACTAAACTGTCTTAATTTGTGCATCATTATGTCTGTTGTTCTGTAAACTGCTGCATGTGTTGATCAGTAGCTATATGAGTAACTATATGGGTTATTGATTGATTGTCGAAGTATTTGTATGGGAGACTGAGTGTGTGTGTGGCTGGCTGGGAGATGTATGACTCTGTGGAGATCAATGTGTTCTTGTATCAATGATTGTATAAGAGAGTAAGTATGTGTTAGTATATGTTTGAAAATGTAAGGTACTCTATGTTTAACTGTATTGATTAGAAAATGGAAGTGTGATTGATTCTTTACAGGACTGACTAGGTGTGTGAGTAACTCCATGGATGAATGGCAGAGTGTGAGTGTCTGTATAGGTGTATGAGTGCATATGATAGTGTTGTAAAGATGAGTGATTGTATGTATGAATGATTGTATGGGTGAATGAGTGAATCTGTGTGTAGACATTGGAATCAGTGAGTGTGTATGTAGTAACTAGTATTGGTGTGTCAATGGTTTAAAAAATTATATTCTGTATTTTACACTGGATGTAACAGAGGTTATATTAAAGTGTGAGGAGATGCATTGTATTGTCACATGAATGATATCATCAGTGATGTCATCAGTGATGTCATTTGAGATGTCATCAGTGATGTCATCAGTGATGTCATTTGAGATGTTATCAGTGATGTCATTTGAGATGTCACCAGTGATGTCATCAGTGATGTCATTTGAGATGTCATCAGTGATGTCATCAGTGATGTCACTGACCATGTCATGAATGATGTAATATGTGACATCATCAGCAGTGGATTGCGGGTGCGCGATATATAGTTAGCGCATCTAACTATATATGGAATTTCAATGGTTTTATGCGAGTAAAATAAGGTTTTGTAAATGCAAATTCCTAACTATATATGGACTATAACCTATGGTTTTTTCTGTGAATTTCATTGGTTTTTTAAAAGCTAACATCTGTAGCTGTAAAATGTATTCTACTTTAAAACCCAAAATATATTTTAGATGTTTATTGATAATTTTAATTGAAATATTTTTTTTCTTCGCTTCCGGTAAGCGAACCGGGAAGCTTTCCGTTAGCTCATCTTGATGCCGCGATCTAGTACGCGAACCGGTAAACGTTACGTTAGCGGAACTGTGACGCGTCGCGGAAGCGCGACGTATCATTGTCGCGTAATGCGTCTTATGACGCGCCGCTTTAGCGCTCCCGAAAGTGCTCGGGACCGCGAACCGGAAACGATGCGGGACGCGGCGCGCACCGCGTAACGTGAGCGGAACAAGTCATGTGACTTGTTTATCAAAGTTTTCATTGGTTCATTTCACTTTTGGTTTCCAAATGATGTATGACTAGGTCATGTGACCTAAAAATAACACTTTTAATTGGTTCCGAACTTTTGCTTTTCCAAAATCACGTAAACCCCTTCTTCTTTCCTCACTCTGACTTTCATCTTGGTGAGAGAAAGACCATTTCCAATTTTGATTGCAATGGCTTCTATCTTTGCTTCAGCTGGTGGACCCCCACCACCACCTCAACCTCCTCATGACAAGAGAGGACCACCATCTCAATTCATCTCAAACAGAGAGGAGGAAGAAGACGACTTAGAAGAAGAGGACACTGATGAACCTGAATTTATTCAGGAGTTGCCCCGTGTTTCCGGAAGGAAAACAAGTTTCATTTGGCAATTTTTCTCAATTCCTCGAGGGGAGAAGAAGGTTAATGCCAAATATGCCACCTGCCTAATTTGCAAAAAAAGATTATCTCAAGGCACAGAGAAAAAGTATAGTATGGGCAACTATACTATGCATCGCCATATGGTCAGGTGGCATCCATTAAATTACAGCCGGGCAGAGTTAAGGGATCTGCAAGATAATCCCCCGACAACTCCTGTGGCCAAATCAACTTCTAATATATCTTTGACTGTAAGAGAGGCACAGGAAACTGTGCCAAACATACAGCCAAACTTCAAGCACATGAAGTTAACGTGCATACATTGTGGTGCTATGCTCTCATGTGGCAACATGAGCGTAAACTTAATAAACTTGGTGTTTGATAACCATAACTGCCCTAACCCACCCAAGCAGTAATTTTTTCTTTGCTCCTGTTGAGCCCTTTTCAATGCCTGTTTTTTTGTTGTTTCCCCTCCATGAAAAACACAAAAAAAACATAAAACTGTTCTAAAAATACAAAAAAAACAAAAAATGTTCTGAAAAAAAAATAAAATAAATAAAACAACAAAAACATTAAAAAAAAGTTCTTTTCAGAACTACCTCCCCTTTCAAATAAAATTGCTAGAATGTTTAACACTCTAGCAAGCTCTATTTCTTTTGGTTCGCTTCAAGTTCGCTGCCCGGTTCGCGAACTTGAAGCGAACCAAAAAATTATTTTTTTAAAAAAAAGAAGAGTTAGTATAAGGGAAGTAAACAGAGAGTAATGTAAAAAGAAAGACAGCTATAGAGAGTAAATCAGAGATAGTGTTTAATAGATCTATTTATTAATTCAGGATGACGATAAGGTGTGATGTCTCGTGAGGTTTGTTTAAGGTGAGACCTACTCAGGGTTACAGATCAATTTTACACTTGTTGAAGAATACAGAGCAGATAAAGCATGTGAAGCCCTACCAATGAAGTAAATCATGTCCTCTTATTACATCATTCATGACATGGTCAGTGACATCATCAGCAGTGCATTGCGGGTAAAAAGAGTAGAAAACATTTACCTTATAATTCTTGTTACCTTTTTTAAATATTTTTTCATACTTTCAATCTGTAAAAGAGAAAACAAACATTTCCAAAAATATTACTACATGTATTTAAAAATTACAAAAGAAAAGGGAAAAGGTTCAAGAAGAAACACTTTTTCAACAATTTTGACATTTACAGAAGCCTCTGCTTCTCTACGTCCCCTACACAATCCTAAAAATATATATTTTAAATAAACAGTATCTTCATGCTGATGAACTGAGACCTATTTTGGAACATGGTACTTCTTTTGCACTGCTGATGTCTCACAATAGTGATGCAATAGCAGCGCAAAAAAGATGTAAAGCCATCATAAAATTGTCTCTAATATTTTAAATGATAGTTTCAGGATGCAAATAAGATGTGTGCTTTGAAGAGCTTTCTTTGAGGTGAGGCCTATTCCTTTTTTTAAAAAAAACAGTACCCGGAAATACAGCACTATAAGCATTAAAATTGACACTTACAGAAGACTCAGTTTTTCCATATCTACCTCACATTTCTAAATGTATATCATAAGTACAAACAGAAGAACATTAATTATACATGTTATATGGTTTATTTTTGCTGTTCTCAGAATGTATCAAATTTCACTTAAATCAGTGACTTGAACGTATTCATCATGTAACAGCGGGGAAAAAAAAACACAATCAAAATGACTGTGTTTAAAAAACCCATACAACCTAAGAAATCTGATTTCAAAACTCCTTAAAATTAACTTACTTTCAATGACGTCGAAGGATCTCCTATGAACAGCATTCACTCTGTTGTGCTATAAATATTTTCAGCCCGCCACTTTCTGAAAGAAAACCTCCATCGATACGAAAAGTATGTTACATAGAAGAAAAGACTTCTCTCATTCTATCACATGTTTCCACTAGGCCAAATCATGTTGCCGCGATTCGCTACTCTTGTAATTCTTCCAATCAAATCCCGACATTTTCTATTTTCGCAACTTTCAAAAAGAATACATTTAAGATTATTTTCACAATCCTGGACTACTAATATCTTACCCTTCTTTGTCACTCATGTTCTCCTTTTCCTATGACACTGATACTGCTTACTATGAAGCAGACTTACTTGCATCAGGTTTATATAGTTGGATTTTTAAATTGACATTATAATTAAAAGTTTTGGACCAATAATCTAGACAGCATTGCAGACTTACATTCCCTCTACTTCATGAACCTTTTGCAATTCTTCACAGGAAATCCCGAGATTCTTTCATTAAAATTTTGGTTTTAAAAACACCAGGTAAGAATTTTTAAGGTCAAACGGCAATTTTTTTTTTAAAGTTACAACAGAATCATTGCAGAATGACCAGCCGTTTCGAGACTTTAAATAAGCTGTATAATGTCCTGATGTTGTTGAAGGACCATCGTGATAGATAATTGCTACAGTTACAAAAGTCCTTCCTGATATTGAAAGCTGAGAAGCCACAACATTTTTTATTAAAGTTGACAATTTTGATCCATCAGGCCTACATCGTTGAATCATTAAAATGACATACTGTCCATATCTACGTATAAATAATGTTGACATCATTTCAGATTTACATTGGCTACACTCCATGTTGTGATCCGCTGCATTTACTAGCTTATTAAAGGAGACTGATTTACTGTCTGGCAAAGTTAAATATATAAATCTTTCTGAGTCTACACTAGTAGTACTTGATACCCTACAATTCTCGCAGTCATGCTGCCATTGATAAGAAAGCCTAAACAGGTGCTCTACATCTACACCCTCATCTTGCAATACATCAAGCATATACATTAAAAACTCCTGACAATCTTGCTGATTATTTTCAGAGAAATCTGTTTGCCCTGAACATTCATCTAACAGATAACGAACTTCAGACACACTTTCTACTTTTGTTCGATCACTGCTACATTTCTCGAAAACAGAATTCAATAAACAGCATAAAATTTGTTCTGAATTCAACAGAATCTGTTCTTTTAAACTCTCTAGTGAAAAGAGAACATTAACCACTACATTTGCATAGCAGTTGACACCAGAACTGTTTTCAAATTGAAAACTGACAACATCTTCAACAGAATCCACTTTGTTTCTGCTAACAATTTTCGGTTCATTGACTTTTAGTCTTTTTGCAACAACCTCCCTACTATTACAGATATTTCTACGTTTGCGGCCTACCACACGTTTCTCAAACAAAGGATATTGAGGCAAATGTGGCGCATACTCTCTTCTTAACCTATTGTATTCCTTAACACAATCTAGATCCGCACAAATGTTTGTGACATCACAGTCAATCAAGTACAATCCTGATAAAGTTCTAACTCGTGACAATGCCACATATGCCATACCCTCCTTGAACACAGAACTGCCAATATTCACCAATGCACTGTCTACACTTAAACCTTGCGATTTATGAATTGTTACCGCATATGCCAAGCAAACAGGAAACTGTTTACGGCGAACATATAAGTCTTTAACAAGCAAAAACCTAGCAGAACAACGACCAATTAGCTGTACTTCCTCAATGCCATCAAATTTAATTTTTAAAAATTCTATTCCATCTCTATTTCTGTACTTCTCAAAATCAACAACATTACCCATTGATCCATTTACCAGACCTCTTTCAACATGTAAATTTCTTCTCAAAATGATTCGGCAATTTAAACACACATTCAAAGTCTTTTCAAAACCCGCTGTTTTAGATATAGTCTTCTCTAATGAATCCAATTTTGATTTCAAATTTTCTGCCAAAATAATTGTTGATCCCATGTGCTCTATTTTGTCAATAGCTTCAAGTTTCACAATCTCTTGCTTTTCTAAATTCAACATTTTGTTGTTGAAGATGGCACATTCTGCAAGAGTTGGCATCAAACATATTCCGGATTTCTTCTCAGTAATTTTCTGAAAAATATTCTCAGCCACAATCTCTTGTTCGGGATATAAATTTGAAAGTAATCGTGCATTCAAAGCTTCTTTTCCATGCTCGGTCACTTTTCCAATTCTAATATCTTGTAGAATATTCTTGTAATCTTCATCTTTTGCCTGACGCATATTTTCATGCAGTTCAGCATAATTGAAGTTTAACCATATATTGACGTTGCCAATGCTCCCTAGGCACTTCCTGGTATCTTCATGCGTGAGTATTTTGAACACAGGTTCTCCTTTTACTGGTGTCAGCTGCAGAAGATCTCCGAAAACAATGATGTGTTTGCCACCAAATAACACATCATATTCAGTTTTAAGTACTTCTTGCATTCTCAAATGCACAAAGGCAAGCATGACATTGGAAACCATGCTTACTTCGTCAATGATAAGTAGTTTCATTTTCCTCAAGACTCTTGAAACTTCACAGCAAGCATCCCCAGATAACTTGTGATATTGTAATTTGTTGTCATGCTCCACCGGCAGCATCAGTAGACGATGCAAAGTAATACCTTTAATGGTATGTGCTGCAAGTCCAGTAGGAGCGGTGACAACACAAGACAGCGATGACTCAGTCCTTTCCTGCAGATAGCATGAAATTGCTTTAATGAGGAAACTTTTTCCAGTTCCCGCTTCTCCACTCACATACAGTAGGACAGGCTTCAACGATGTACATGAGCACTCTTTCTTCTCATGACTTAATCCATGCTCAATTTGCTTGGTAACTTCATCATATATTTTCCTCTGCTCAACGTTGAGTTGTTTTTCCAAGTCTTCTAAGTTAACTGAATCCTCCTGAGCATGTGCCATGGCTCTTTCCACTTCATTCATAGCAGTGGCAGCTTCATTTTCGATAATAGGTCCTCCAAGTGGATCTTGACTCAATGAAACAGAACTCTGACTGTCCTGAGAACTGTCTTTGGCAATCTCGGCTGCAATCGTTGCTTCCTGCTCAATTTCCAAAGTTAGCATTTCTTGATAATTGGGAAAAGCAGGACATTCTATGCTATCCTTAGCAGCAGTGAAAGAGTCTTCGTAACAGAGGAAATCTCCAAGCAGTTCCTCTTCTGCACGCCAAGGCTTGAAAAGTTGCAAAAGTGCTAAATAGAAAAACTCCTTTTTTTCTGAAGATTCGCCACTCAATTTTCGATGGTTTACTAATTGGCATTTTCTTTGCTTGACCAGGCATCCCTCACTTCCAATTACAGCATACACTCCTTTCTCAATATCTTCTTTGATGTTCCTCTTGAATATATAATTTTGGAGAACCTCATATAGACAAACATTCTCAAGGTGACTGCTTCGATTTGGATAATATGTATCCAACATGTTGGTCTTCAAAATGTCGGTACTGTTTGGTTCCTTTTCTGCCAAATATTCAATTTCCCGGACAGGTTTTAGAACCCGATTTCGCGTTGCAGCAAGACCAAGACTCGCCCAAACAATACTCCTGGATTTGGCATAGAGACTTGCTGAAGACAATCGATCTGAACATTCGTAAGCTCCGATTTCTCGATGTGACAACATCTTCAGACTGAAACTGTACAACTTCTTGCTGAGGCTCTTTTCATGGGAAATGTCCTCCCACATATCCTTCAGTTCTGTCTTTTCTTTTTTGGTGATGTAAGATGTCACATACTGAGCCACAGCCATACAGTTGTCACCCACAAACTGTATATCCATGTTAGCATTCCACATGGACAAAATCACTGGGTTGTAGTCGTTGATGTACTTGGACTCTTCGTTCCTTTTCAAATTGTATGTATTTTTGGGTGATTTCCTCGTCACATTATGTCGCAGTGAAGACATCAAACTGTTCACTTTTCCTTTAGAAATCACCGGTCGTGGAAAGTTGAAACGACATTTGGTGTAGAACTTGTCCTTGTTTCTGAATTTACGACGACAGTACTTTCCACAACGATGGCTTTGGAAACGTAGAACTTGTTCTCTTAGGCTTTTCTTCTCCGTTGCGTTTGGAACAGCACACGTAGAATACTGTTCTATGAAATTCATCACTAAGTCATCCGGATCTGTTCCAAATTTAGGTGCATCCTTGATCCACAACAACATATGTATATGAGGAGCACCTCTTGCTTGGTACTCCTTTCTCCAGAAGAAATCCAACACCTCTCCAAGAGGTGGATTCTTCTTATTTGTGATGAAAGACATCATAGCTTCAAATCTATGATTGAAGTACCTGCATACATTCACAGGATCCAAAGAACACAGTTCTCCAGGTGTCTTGAATTCAATGTTTTCAATATTTCCATTTGCCTCTCGTAGAAATTCAAGTAAGTCTTCCCAGCCATACTCGGCACAGCTCAGAGTGAGGAACCATGTCGGAGTTCCTAAGTTCCTCAGCATACATTTTAAATCACCATGACGACGGTACCAGTACTCATTAGTACCACGCTGACACGCCATGAGATTAATTAAGTGAGAATCCAAAATACTGTCTTGGACATTGACTTTATGCATAAAGTCCCTTGCCGAGATATTTCGCATCTGTATACCACTTTTTAAGATGTGGTTCACTGCATATGACAGTCCAGACAGATCGCTTTCAAACAGGAGATGAAACAAATAGGGAATGCATTGACGAAACCTAGGATCGTCTGCATACAATCGTAAAGTCCGGTATTCAGACGCAGGAATTTGATGAGGTCACTCATCATATCTTCCTCCTCGACCTGTGGGAAATAGCTGTGGGAAACACCGAGCTTCCAAACTTTCCTCCCAAACACTAATGGGACTCCCTGTAGCTTGTTTCATTTGAAACAACTTAAGAGCATTCCCCATGACTTCCTTGGAATGCAAAGGATGAACACTATAATGTTCATATATTTCTTCACTTTTAGAGGCTTCTACTTTCTCAATTTGGCCAGCACACAAATCGCTATCCTCTTCATCACTTACTTCCTCTTCTGCAACATATACATTCTTATAGTACTTATTATTTGTCTTCAAATACACTGTTGCCTTTTTGACTTTCCTAACATCCACTAAATCTTGCCATATTTTCTTATTCTTTGTCGGAACCCCATTAACTAAGATAACCAGAGGTTCCTCTTCCACTTTTTCTATTCCAATTGTGTTAATGTTTTTGTTCAAATCTAGAGGCAAATAAACAACTCTTCCCTTTAATCCTCTCTGTAAATCTGCTGGAGGCAACTTCCCTGTCTTTGGCTCCATTCTTACAATAGCCTGAAAGGGATGGATACTTTGAATCAAAATACATTCATAAGTATTTAAATCCTTCAATTCAGAAGGAATCTCAACCAATTCCAGATTATTATGAACTGCCCTAGCAGGCATCTGGTTTTGGTTTAATTTATTACAACAATAAGTACACACACGTTGATCCGATCCTAAATCAAAATAATTTTCTACCATCAAGTATGTGGCAAAATCCTTCCATTCACTATTATTTTCCCTTTCACTTTTTGTATATATATCCACTACCTTAGTCTGATTCTTATAATAAGTGCGTCGACAACATACACAAGTGAAATTAGGCCTCTCACTTGATTTCATCTGAGAAGTGGCAATTTCCTTCTGAAAATTATCTGTACTGGAAACCTGTACATTATCTTCAACATTACCCTCTACTTCAGGGTCAATTTGAACATTCTCATCTTTACTACTTAAGTAACAAAACTCAATTTCTTCACAAATATTCTTCACATCTATTTCAGAACCATGCAAAAGAGCAGCACATAATTGTTTAAGCATAATTGCTGGACTCTTAGCATAATACAACATTCTCACTAATTTTCTCACTTTATTATGATGCACTGCTAGCATCCTGAAATGATGAAAAACACTCTGGCATACTCTCCTGGAAAGACAAGCCAGTGAATGACCACGCAAACCTGTCATTTGTCTCACTCTGCAAGGATCTAAATCTTGCAACAACTTCATTTTCTGCTTCAAACTTTTCTTATTAAATGTCCGTATAAAATCACAAAGCAAATTGATGGAAACCTGTCGCACACTGCAAATAGAACTACACTTCCAAATGTACACAGGACCCTTAGGACGTCTTCCTAAAACCTCATCACTTAGCACCTCTTCTGTCTCTGTTGTCACAAGTTTTTCTTTTTAAACTGGACAACCATCCTTCACTTCATAAGCTCGACCACTGGTGTCAACTGCAAACATCAAATCATTATCCTGAAAATAACTCTCCTCATTAAAAAATGCCTCAGAACTTGAACTATGCATCCATTCTCCGGAAAAAACTTCACAAAAGTTACTACGATTTACTACTCTCTTCCATCTACTGTTTGTTTTGAAATCAGAAATTACCTTGCTTAGTTTCCTAATTCTATTGATTACCAAAATAAACAACTTTCGCTTAATTTCAAAAGCATGATCAATAATTTTCTCTACATTTTTCTTCTTCTTATAAAATGCCGCTTTCTGTTGGCCTTTTTTAATATTTCTTAATAAATTAACTATTATCCTGTTACGGAACATTCGTTTTCGAATGTCCCTAAACTGATGTTTCCTTCTACTATCATGCACAGAGTTATCTCTTCCTCTACCAATAACATTTTCGATGGGTCTTTCCTTTCCATTTAAATTACTCTTCTTTTTCTGAACTGAAACATTTTGGCGAAAAATACTTTTTTTACTAAAAATATTTTTTAAGAATGATTTTGAGCTCTTACCCGGAGCTTTCTTGGTGTTTTGATAAGTATTTGGGGAAGAGGACTGCTGCAATAAAACATCATCCTGCTGTCTTTGACGTTTTCTAGCCTTTCTAATTCTATTTTTCGTAGGCATTTTTCAAATTTAAAAAAGATCTGCAGTTGAATCTGTGGAAAAATATAATAAAAAATTTTATTAACCACTATTACCAAACAGTAAATGAATAACAGTCATCAAAAACTTAACGCCCTACTTATTATTTAACATAGAAAATCTTTTGCACCAGCACTGCATCACAAGGACATTTTCAGTCATTTCCTCTTGAATGCAGGTATACAATTGATTTATGTGCTGTGTTTAAAAACGATTTTTTGAAATCAATTACATTTCTGGATATGTACTGCTAGAGCTTTATAGGTTGCTTTGGGTCATATTTATAAGGCATATCAGTGTCTATAATGTTATTTTTCCTTTTTAAATGGAAAGCGTTCTTCATGGTGCAAGTTTCTTATAAATACGCTCCCACCTGCGAAACGGAACTTTGCGATGCGAAGCTGATTGCCTCCCCGGTGTCTGTCAACATTCTAAACAGACCAGAGCGGCCGCCATCTTATCTCTCGGTAGGATCGAGAGAGAAGAAGAGGTGAAAAACGAAGGGGGAATTTAATGAAAGGGGGCAAGGTATACCCCTCTTGACCCCCTAGGAATGTTGTTGGGGTTTTTAAAGGGTCCCGTGGGGAAAAGAAAAAAAATATATTTTTCACGGTAGAAGCGCTTTCCGAACACCGAACTGGGCCGCAAACTGCTGGCGAAACGGGAATAGGTATAAGGGGGTGTGGGAGACCATTTTGTGCTTCGTTTTAATTAAATTACTAAGTATAAGGGGGTGCGGGAGACGTATCCTAATCCCTTATATTTTCTGAGGGTGGCTGAGAAGGCTCATATATGTTGATACATGTGTTCCAGCGGCTGTGCGTGAGCTTTTTTTTTTCTTTGCTGCGTCACGTCTGTTAACGTTCGATTCGAAGGAAATCAGGAAGTGTTGACAACCAATTTGTCAGTGCGATAAAATATTTCGTTATAAATGAATCCTTATTGATAAACATTGTCTGCGCCATCTTGTCTTTTTTACAATGCCACAATTTTGTCGTGCACGGTAGCCATTTTAGATGCCAGGCCGGTCCCAGGCTATCACCTAGCCCCAGCTGTAGAGAATCCACACATACCAACCCTCCCGATTCAGGCGTCAGACTACTGATTTCAGTGCTACTCTCCCGCCTCCCGATTCCTGCAACCAAAAACGCGGGGGTATATTACCAACCACTAGTGATAACTTCTTTAGAGACAAAAATTATCGCCGCACATCGGCGATTTTTATCGCAGATAAACCTTGCTATTAGCAAGGTTTATCGCAAATGCGATAAAAAACGGCCGCAGTGCATGAATATCGCTGAAAAGTCAGCAATATTCATGCATTATCCAGCAAATGCTCTTAGCCATGTTATCCACCTCTCATTGGATAACATGGCTAAGAACTGCTCGCAAATGCGATAAGAAGCGGCCGCAATGCATCAATATTGCTGAAAAGTCAGCGATATTCATGCATTATCCAGCATATGCTTTTAGCCATGTTATCCACCTCCCATTGGATAACATGGCTAAGAACTGCTCATGGCCCCATGAGGAACGCTTTCCATTTAAAAAGGAAAAAATAACATTATAGAAAAGAATCGTTTTTAAACACAACATATAAATCAATTGTATACCTGCATTCAAGAGGAAATGACTGAAAATATCCTTGAGACACATGAAAGCGTTTTCTGGAATGCCCTAGCACCATTTTTCGACATTATTAACATGGCTATGTAACTCCCATAATCAAAATCTAAATTTGCCAAGCGCAGGTGGGAGCGTATTTACAAGACACTTGCCCCATGAGGAATGCTTTCCATTTAAAAAGGAAAAATAACATCAAAGACACTCAAATGCCTTATAAATATGACCCAAAACAACCTATGAAGCTCTAGCAGTACATATGCAGAAATGTAATTGATTTCAAAAATTATTTTTATAAACAACATATCTGTTTCAGCTTACATAAGAGACCATGGAATGGGCTTCATATACAACAATAACTTGTATAACTGCATTCCAGAATGCTACACCGAATATGCAATTACAATTTCTCAAAGTAACAAAATCTATTTCTATATCACTACAGACAAAGCCACAGTTTAAAAACACAGCTTTCTTCATCATTTTCTCCTTAATTCATACTATTCTCTATCTAAAATAAATTAATCTTTTCTCACCTTAGCAAATACTTTTTGAGTTTTGAAAACAGTCTCAGAAATACACCAAATTGTCTTCAGCAGAAGAAAAAGGATGCACTCCAGAGTCTGCAGCTATTGAAAGCACAGAAATACAGATATTCATTTCACATATCTCTCATATTAGCCAATCATAACTCTTCCCTCACTTTTTTCAAATCAAAACCCTTCCCCCCTCTGCCCTCTCTGCCTTTTTTCCATAGCAACGACCTCCTGGAAGACCTCTCATGTTTGCAAATTCACACAACAATGTTTCAATTGAACTCTGAACTCTCAGTGCACCTGCGTATCCAGTGCAATCTTTCATTAAAAGTTTCTTCCTTGACCATTCAAATTACATCTTTCAAAGAACACATCCATGCACCCTAACTTTCTGTTTTCAGAAATGGAAATACACCAATCACTGCTAATGAATCATTAGCATTGGAAATCCACAGTTTTTTTTCTTTACAAACTCCTACTGTTTCAACTGCCCTTTCATTACCACACTTCATCTGACTGCAGCACAACCTTCTCCCACCATGTTTAACGTCTGGATTGTTGGACATAGTTACATCCACTGGGCTCAAAGGTATGCTGAGAGCAGAAATTTACCCAACCTCAATTTACAAGATGTGGAAATTAAGTGGTTGGGCCAAAGAGGATTAAAATGTCACCAATTGATACCATTGGTGAAAACCTTTATGCATTTGCCAAAACCTGACCTGTTAATAGTGCACTGTGGAGGTAATGATTTGGGCACTTTGACAGGGGTAGGTCTGGAAATGCTTTTAAAGGACACCTTTGAGCAATTAATGGCACTTGTTCCTCAAACTGCCTTGGTATATTCCAATATATGCCAAAGACAGAAATGGAGGTGGTCCAACCAATTTTGTCCACAAATTGAGAAGTCGAGGAAGCATGTAAACAAATCTGTTTCAGCTTTCATGAGAGACCATGGAATGGGCTCCCTGTACAACAATAACTTGCGTTACTACATGCAAGATATCTACAGAGGAGATGGAGTTCACTTCTCAGATGAGGGTAACAGAATTTTCATTCTGAATTTAAGAATGTGCATTGGTACCTACTTATAAGTACCTAAATGTACCATAAACCCAAAAGCTCTTCTCAGAGCTACCCTTCATCTAATCACTCACAATTATTATTTTTTTCTATCTTTTTTCACTAATTTTCCACAAAATACGCTCCCCGGTTCGCTAACCGAAAGCTAACCTCGCGGAATTTTAAAAAAAAAAAAAAAAATTCCGCACATTTAAGCCTCCTCAGCCACCCTCAGAAAACCTAGGGGGTCAAGATAAGTCTACCGTGCCCCCTTCTACACATTCTGAACATTATTTGCCCTCCATCTTGTATCTTAATGCGACCGAAACAGAAAATGGTGGACTCCCGTGACGCTTAAGGTTCGCTTACCGGGCCGCTTTCCAGAAAGCGGTCCTAAAAAAAGGTGGGAAAGTAATTAGCAGAAAAACGACTAGAGACACTCTCACCAAATATAGATTAGCTCATACTACATAACAATCCCTTTCATTCTCACAAATTTGATTGAAATTTCATTTAGCCATTTAGCCTGTAGACCTATCTAAATACCCTGAGGTAAATTACTTCACAAAACACATCTAAAATATTGGAATTGACAACCAATGAAAACTTTACTTTCATTTACAATTTTTATTACCTGACATTTGATTGGTTATATACCTGAATATATATAAAGGAAGAGAAGGAAACACAGCCATTTTCACTGCTACTTCCTGAACTACATTTCAAGAGCCTTTTCACCTCCCTGTAAAGTTATTTGATAATTTGTAAGTGGCACTTTAAATTAATTTGTAAAAACGTTTATTGATAATTATTTACTGTCCCCCTGCTATAGTTATAGATACAGATAACCTCCTCTGTTACATTTATTGCACTTACACTTACACTTCTCTGCTATAATTATGAATTTACTTACTTTAACTTCACTGTTAAAAAAACAGAACTACATGTTTGAACTTAAACCCAACAGTGCCCTAACTCTTCTAATATAATTATTTTTTTATGCAATTTACAGCAAAAAAATGGAAGGGGAGCAAGAAAAAACTAATGTTTCCTTCGACATTACATCCGAAGACATTCTAACTGAAGAAAATGTGGATGAAGATTTTATGGATGAATCTTTTGATGAACAATTTATTCAAACCTTACAAGAGACAGAAACATCCATGTTTGACGAGATACCAGATGATATAATGCTGGAAGTTTTAATGAACTATGAAAATAATAAATACATTTTTTTTAAATCAAAATAAATAAATAAATAAATAAAAAAACGAACAAAAACAACAAATAATTAACATACAGTATTAGAAAAGTCTATCATTCTTTTATCCTTAAAGTACGCTGCCCAGAACGCTTTCCGGTTCGCGAACTTGGCGCTTACCACGCAAAAAAAAAATATATATATTTTTTTTGGACCCTCCTAGGCCCTTTGAAAACCTCCACATAAAACTTAGGGGGTCAACGAGGATCTACTATGCCCCCTTATGGTAATTTCCCCCTTTGTTTTGGCCTCCTCTTGTCTCTCGATCCTACCGAGAGACAAGATGGCGGCCGCTCCGGACTGTTTAGAATGTTGACAGACACCGAAGAGCCAATCAGCTTCGCTTCGCAAAGTTCCGATACGCGAAATGTTCGCTAACCGGATCGCTGCCCGGAGCGCTGTTACAGATATATATCTTGATTTAAACGTTAATTTCTCAAAATCCACTGAAGCACATATATTGAGACCTAGCAAAGGCACATCGGGCTAACAGTCCCTACAATTTTGCCAAGTTTCGTGAAAATCCATTCAGCCGTTCGGGCTAAAAGTGAGTCCAACCGCCCTATGGAAATTAACATGGGAAAAACGCGTTTTGGGACCCCCCTTTTTTCTCGGCCCCCCCTTGACGACCCCCCCCCAAATTTCCAGGAGCTGCTCAGAAACGAAATGTGCCATTTTCCTGAAAATTTCAGCCAATTCCGTCCACAAACGCCAAAGTTATTAGGCATAGAATTTTCAAAAATCCCATAGGGAAAAAATCCTAACTATATATACCTACTGGCGACCGCCAGTAGGTACTATATATATATATATATATATATATATATATAGAAGATATAGTGATCGACTCACATAATATCTGCCAAAAGCATCCTGAGAATATAAATGCCACAAAAGGAAAAAATAAAGTAAAGAAAAAGAAAGGATTGGGGGCGTGGCTTGCGCGCTGCTTCTGCATGGCGTGTTGCGCTTGAGCTCCGAGGCGAGTTCGTCCCGTCGAGCGATTTTCTCCATTTCTTGCTGCCCTTCTTCGCGGAAAAGGCAACCCTCATCAGCGGAACATGCGGAGAGCTGATTGATGCCGTTTTCCTGATGGTTTGCTCAGCGGCTACATGATTTCTGCCTCACCCTTCAAAGGCGCTCGCATTCCTCACGAGCGGCCGCCATTTTCCCGCTCTTGACGTTCCTGTCATTTTACTTCAGAGGCGCCGCCTTGGATACAAATTTGCAGTTCCGCTTGGCTTCCTAGTGCGTTTCTTCCATGTGGCCTACTATTGGTAACGTTTTTGCCTTTTTTATGTTATTTCATTGTTGCTTGGCTGGTTTTTAAGCTGCTCGCGCGCTGGTTTTTTTCTCAGAGCGCTTCTTTCATAGAGGTGTCGACATTTTTTCCTAAGAACTCAATACTGTGCTCCCCTGCTCTGCACATACTTTCGCCGCTAGTAATATCTTTGCGCACATTGGACTTGGTTTCCTATATCTATTTTTGTGTGTCATTCTGCGCAACTTCTGTGTTCCTATTTCCCTCAAGTGGTACTCTTGCAGTCTACTACTTCAACACTGCAACTATGAATCGTTCTACGACCACCAAAGACTCAAAAGATGTTGGCACGTCGCTGAAAAGGCTTAAGTCAGTCTCTCCGATGCCCGAGTCTCCTCAAACAGACACTGCTTCCACGTTGGACACGATTTTAGCGCGCCTTAATGAAGTACATGATATTGCGCAGTCAACCAAAACTAACACAGACTTGTTACAAGTGGAGGTGTCTGCTATCAGAAATGACTTTAAAGCCCTTTCTCTTCGTGTATCAGCTACAGAATCGCGTATCAGTTCTGCAGAAGATGGTATGCAAAAACAGTCCAGATCTCTCACCCACTTGGAGCGCTCAATGGCGGCATTGCGCACTCACTGAGCAGGAGGACCGTAATCGTAGATCTAATCTGCGTATTTTTGGTGTACCGGAAGATTCAGAGAAATCATCTTCCTCTATGATAGAGTTCTTATCTCATTGGATTCCGGACACATTACAAATCTCATTCCACAGAGAGTTTGAGATTGAAAGATCACACCGTGTTCCAACGTTTCGACCCAAAGCAGCAACCCAGCCAAGAGCAATCATTTTTAAGCCTTTGCGGCATCAACATACTGAGTTGATTCTCTCTCATATGCGGAAAGTTAAACAAGTCAGCTGGGATGGCCATCGCATCTCCATTTCCCAGGACTTTGCCTGAGACACGGTTATAAGAAGGAAAGGCTTCCTGAATCTTCGGAAACGTCTCTCTGAAATGGGCATTCCTTTTTCTTTTTCTGGTCCTTCAAAATTTTGCATCACTCATAAAGGTCGCTCTAGAATCTTCGATGAGCCAGCGGATTTGGCTACATTCTTGGACAACCAGTTGGAGATAGAGATGGAAATCCAAAGAGCAACTTCGCAGTCCCCTGGTTCTTCGGGAACTTGAACTGTTTCTTGTTTGTTTCTGGTTGTATTTTTTCTGGGTGCCTGCTCCCTTCCTCTCTCCAGTTAAGCTTATCTGTCGGTCTTTCCTTCTAGCTATGTTCGTGCTAACTCTGTTCTTCTTTTCTCCATGCTAATCTCGATTTTATCTTTCTTCCTCGTATGTTACTTCTCTATCTTATTCATAGTATTTACTCTATGTGACCACTTTTTTGTCTTTCCACTGTTTTCTTCTCTTCTATTCTACTCCTATCCACATTCTTGTTCTTTTATCTCTCTCTTTTATCTACCTAAGATGCTGTTTTTCGACAGTTCCTTTCTCATACATCTCTATTTTCTTACTTCTGTAATTTAACTTCATAGTATTGTCATATGCAGTTATAGGTTGTTCTTTTAATATGTTGTTTGCTTTTACAATATGTATTTTATTCTCTTCGATTTTATATACTATTTAGGCTTTATCTCATATAAGTATTTTGTTGTTATTTATTCTAATACTGTGACGTATTATAGTTATTTCTCTCGCTAGGTTGTTGTTACCCTATATTGCAGTGTAGCAAGCTTTCATTATCAGTTTTATTATTTACATTATAACGATGTCTTCAGGCATTATTTGTTCCTTGTTACCAGTTCCGATTTTCCTGCTATCAGCCGCTATATTTTAGTATTGGGCTACTGTTTTTACCCACTTTTGCTCCTTGTACGGGTCCCTTGCTCGCCTTTTCCACGTTCTCCCTTGCATGATGTGGGTCTTTTTTAGACCTCCCCTCCTGCCACTTTTCTATCTCCTTTCTATTCTCTTTTCATCTCTTCTTTCTCTTTTTTTCTCCTGGTTCTCCCACATGGACGCTCCCTCGGTTTTTCTTTTGTTTAATGGTTGGTCCCTTGTATTTATGACATGTTTTCTTTTTCTGTTATCAGTGTCGTCTTCTGTTTACCCCTCTTTTTTTATATGCCGGGTTTAAATGTGTTATCCCTTAATGGTAAGGGTTTGAATCATCCGTTGAAGAGGTCGAAAATTTTGGATTATTGTTAGTCTCTCTCTACAGATTTGGTTCTTTTTCAAGAGTCCAAGATCACCAATAGAGAAGCCTTGTTTTTGAAGAAGGATTGGGTTTCGGATGACGTATTCAAAGCAGCTGACGCGACTCGCGCAGCTGGGGAATACGGGTACAGAGTGGCCTTCCACGGAAGGGGCAGGCTCTGTATTGACCAATTCGAATCTTTTGTTGAGGGTCTCTTAGGGCGGCAGAGGTCACCGCCATATGTAGTCATAGTACACCTGGGGGGCAATGACTTGGTGACACTGGGTAGACGGGTATTACTCGAGCAAGTTTTGTCTGCCGTTAGCTGGTTGGCAAAAAGAATCCCGGGGTGCACGATTGCCTGGTCCCACATGATTCCCAGGAAGGTATTGCAGGGGGGCCTTTCAGTGTCAGCACTGAACCATTCGGTGAAGAAGGTTAACAACAAAATTGGTAGATTGTTTCGCTCCACGCAGTTGCATTGCATTCCTCATGGGTGTATTCGGGGTGATCACATGTATCTGAATGATGGGGTTCACCTGTCCCGGGAGGGGAATGCTTTACTCATAGGAGACTTCATAGCATGGCTAAGGGGTTTGAGGAAGCATGACCTTTAGGAGGAGTTTGGGGGGGCCGGATAGCCGGTCAACTATCCGGCCTGTGGCGGTAAGGTCATGATCGGTGAGCAGTAATTTCAAGGTCCATAGAGGGGGGCGCCACCCACTATGGATGGGAGCGCCCGGGGTGAGGCGGCCATGGGTCCCTCCCACTGGGAGGCGGCACCCACTAAGGATGGGTCGCCTAAGGGGAGACGGCCATAGGCCCCTTCCAGGGGAGGGGGCGGCTATATGCCCCTCCTTCGAATTTCCCGGGGCCCGGTTATCCGCGACGGCGGATATGATAGAGAGTGTGGGGATGGGGGGGGAATCCACGCTGTCCTTCCTACAGATACCTCACATGGGAGCTCGGACGACCTTTAAGATGGCGTCGAGCGGAAAGGGGGGCCCCCCACCAGACAAGGGAAATTAGAGTTTACAAGGAGGGTACAGTCCTCGGCGCGGCCGCCACTCACACCGTGAGGGCAAGAGTTTTTGGTAGTAGGGATCTGACACCGGTTAAGACCTTGCCGTTGGCCCTTAATGCTAGGATGTACAATTTTAATTTAGAATGTATGCATTTGCAGGATGTTAGACTCGGCTAGGAAACTTTGTATTAGAGATTTGTTAAGGTTAGCCAAAGAACATGTCTTCATCGAAATGTAATAAATGAAAATTGTACATGATTATGAAACTTTTATTTAATGTTTTAAATTTTGTTTCGTATTTTAATAAATACGGCCGGGAGGGTGACTCCCACCCGCCTTCCAAAAGTTCAGAACTGCGTCCGACTTCCCATCCTTGGGGATTGTGTTGGGAGGGGGTGACGGACATCCCAGCCATATGGAAAGGGGTGACCACTCGGTCCCCCCGAATGTATGGTTGGGTGCCCCGATCCTCCCGGGAAACCATTTTGGGCGGGGGGCGTGTCTCGACTGGTATGCCCGAAGCGGCGTAGCCGGGGCGCGCCTTTTCCCGCCCAGGAGGGGTTGTCCCAGACACCTACACCGATGGCCACGCCCAGTAGTCGTACCGGGGGAGGGTACACGCCCCCCCGAAGAAGAATAAATAGAGGGGGAATCCGAAGAAGCGTCCTCTTGTTCCTGTGCTGGGAAGGCTGCACCCACTCGTTGCTCGTGAGCCCTCGACGGAACAAGGAGCAATTTTGACCCACCCACCAGCCCCTTATAGCAATGTTTGGTTTTGCAATAAAGTTTTTGCTCTGATAGGCCCCTTTTTCCTCCGTATAGAAGTAAATGAATGTCTAGATTGAGTATGTGACTTCTGTCTGTAGGATACTGTTTTTCTTTTAGGAGTAAACGGTTTTGATACAATTATACATGCTGTATTTTCTTCCTTAGTAGGTGAACAAATGTCGTATTTATTTTGGTCGGGCGGTAAGGTCATGATCGGTGAGCAGTAATTTCAAGGTCCCTAAAGGGGGGCCCACCCACTATGAATGGGAGCGCCCGGGGGAGGCGGCCATTGGCCCCTCCCACTGGGAGGCGGCACCCACTAAGGATGGCTCGCCTAAGGGGAGACGGCCATAGGCCCCTTCCAGTGGAGAAGGTGGCTATATGCCTAGAGTTGGCAAGGAGGGTACAGTCCTCTGCACGGCCGCCACTCACACCGTGAGGGCAAGAGTTTTTTGGTAGTAGGGATCTGACACCGGTTAAGACCTTGCCATTGGCCCTTAATGCTAGGATGTACAATTTTAATTTAGAATGTATGCATTTGCAGGATGTTAGACTCGGCTAGGAAACCTTTGTATTAGAGATTTGTTAAGGTTAGCCAAAGAACATGTCTTCATCGAAATGTAATAAATGAAAATTGTACATGATTATGAAACTTTTATTTAATGTTTTAAATTTTGTTTCATATTTTAATAAATACGGCCGTGAGGGTGACTCCCTCCCGCCTTCCAAAAGTTCAGAACTGCGTCCGACTTCCCATCCTTGGGGATTGTGTTGGGTGGGGGCATCCCGGCCATAGTATATTGCTGTGCTTCCCTAAACCAAAGAGAAAGGCAAGAAATGCACTGTAAGCCTTATTTACGAGCCCCTTATGCCACAGTTGTGTCACTTTTTGTGACGATGGGGCAGAGTAAAATATGTGCCATACTGCACCATATCTACAAAGGGACACATCTAGGCAGATGCGTCACTTTGTAAACCCCTGCTCTACATTATACCTGCAACAGGCATAATGCATGCAGGGTGGGTGTTCAGGCGCAGAAAAGCCTCCTAGAAGTGTCACAGTGATATCTATTAGATTTACTGCGACACTTCGAGGGCACCACTTCGTCAAATCTGTACGCATGCCTCACAGCAGTAGTAAGGAGTGACGCAGGCCCTTTCACAGGGGCCTTGCCAATGTGAAAGGACACATTACTGGAGTTGCGTCTGTTTTAAGACACACCCCAACGATGCAACACTTTTGTGCATACAGATACGTCAGGAATATGACGTATCTGTTAATCCTTGTGACATGGAGCCTCATACAGTGAATACGGTGCATCCATGATGTCGGAAGAAGGGTGCACTGAAAAGTGGGCATCTCTGATTTCACACAGCAGGGCGACACTTTTCATAAATGAGGCCCTCTGCATTTAAGCAATAAGGTGCATTCCTGTCCTTTATGCCCGAGCTGACGCCATTTTGACAGCCTAGCACCAACGCAGGGACCGTTGCAGATTGGTGCAAGGGAGCATCCATTGCAGGCAGGATTACTTTTCTGCAGAAATAGGCGCCTTCGGGTAGAAAATATATCGTACAGGGCATTGTCTTTTTTCCATGGGTGCTGCAGAATAAAAATATTTCTGCATGTTACGCCTCACCTTGCGAGGCATACGGATTTGACACTTCCCCAGGTTCACATTACTCTGTAAACCTGGGGAAGCATCAAATTCCATGGGTGTTGCATGGTAAAACCAATCGGAATGCCTTCGGGGCCCAGAGTAAGGCCACACAGCAATTAGCTTTGCATCACCTTAGTCATGATATATGAAGCCACTCAAAGCCATGCACAGTGGCTTTGCCTGGCATCATAAATCTTTATGAAAGCCCTGCATCACACATGTACCACTTTACATGGTGCAAAAATGACACAGGGCTCTGATAAATAAGCCCCTCTGTTTATTTGCGGCTTGGAAAAATGAAATACAAGAAACTAAGGGACATATTTATGGCAAAGTAATACAATGCAGTGCAGTGCTGCGTTACAGTGAAGAAGCAGAAAGAAATGCACCATATTTAAAAGAATATGGCACATTCCTCCCTATGTCCCTGCACTGGCTCTGTTTTGGCTGCCTAGTGTCTACGCATGTACACTTGTACCATAGCGCAAGGGTTCCAATCCAATCCAATCCAAAAATTCTTTATTTCGGCCATTTAGACCATAAAAGATACATATAAAAACATACATATTATATTGAAACAATGTGTTAAAAGATACTTTGAAAGAGTAGATAAAAACAAAAATCATTCCCAGTTGAAAATCAAGAGATACATTGGCAATACAATTATGCAGAAATTCCACCCTTTGGTAGTCAGGCGTTTAAGAATTTCCTCCTGATGTGCAACATGGCCATTAGAAATTTAGCAACTGCAAATACTATATGAGGGGAAGTATTTGTTTTCAGTATTCTGTGTGAGATCACAAAGCTCCTTACGCCCAAGTTCCTACATAGGGGCACTAGCCAGTGTTTCCTTGGTCTATTGTAGGCTGGGCAAAAGAACAAGACATGAATTTCCTCCTTATCATAGTTGCTACAGCCAGGGCATGTTTTGTCTTCCCCCTTTGCCCATTTACATGTAAAGGATTTAATGGGCAATGTACCAAGCCTCCATTGGATGAACAGTTTTCTTACCAATATCGGGAAGATGATGTCCATAAAACTTTCAAAGTAGTAAGAATTTTTGGAGTCCAGGAATCGTTCGGTTAAAATCCCATTGTGGGGTGCAAGCACAAGGGAAGCAAGACTTCTCTCCTTATGAATCTCCACAAGTCTTTTCCGGGAAACTTTTTGACAGCCTATCTCAGGGGCCTCCCAAAGCTCATGGAGACTCAGCCGGTGCAGTTCTTTCTTTACAAAAGCCAACCACGGAATTCTGTCACAATGGTTCAGGATCATTACGTGGGTGAGATCTTGCCTGTAATGTACAAGCTCAGTGGTGGTCCAGAGCCTGTGCCAGAATCTTAGTGGCTTTGATCCAATAGAGGAGTACGAGGCGGAAGATCTGGTCCATGGTGGACGTGTTTTTCCTGAAGCCAGCCTGGAGGGGGCTTAGAATATCTTTATCCTCCATCCAGTCCAAGAGATGGTCCAGTATGAGGCGGGAAAGGAGTTTTTGGGGCACATCTATAAGGCTGATCGGCCTGTAGTTGGCTGGGAGAAGAGGACAGCCCTTCTTGAAGAGGGATACTATCTCCGCCCCAGCCAAGTACAGGGGATCTCCATGCCTCCTGTGATGGAATTGAAGAGAATATGGAGGTACAGTGCCCAGATCTCAGGATGGGACCTAAAGAGGTAACCAGGCAATCTGTCAAGTCCTGGAGCTTTACCCATCGCCAGTCTCTCTATTGCGCTGACCACCTCCCCAAGACTAAATTCCAATCCGTCGCCAGATTGGGATAAGACGGCAGCAGCCACAACATTGGTACATTCAAAGATATCTTCATAGAGTTTGCCAAAGTGGGCTTCCCACACAGAAGCTGCAATGTTGGGCTCTACTGCAGTTTTTGGTTCACCTCTGCCAATATTTACCAAGGACCAGAATCTCCTGGAGTCCCTCGTTTCTAGGGCGAGAGAGAGATCCTGACATCTGTCCCAGCCCCATTCTGACCTTGCCCATGCCATTATATCCTTATATTCCCGCCTGAGCTAGGCAACTTTGCCCCTATCTGTACCTGCTTTTATTGCTGTTATTAACTCAGTCTTGGCTTTTTTGCAGGCAGAGTTGTACCAGGTAATAGGTTCGGGTCTTTTGGTTACGCTGCACAACCTCTGGGTAGAGGACCTCACCCAGAGCACCCACTAACTCTTTGTGGATTTGGGCTAATCTCTTGTTAAAGTCTTGAAGTCTAGGTTGGTTAATTAGATTATCCAAGTCCTTTAGCTTGGGGAGTGCTAGCTCATACATTTTCCTGGTACTTTCTTGTGAGTTTGCCAGTTTCTCCCATTTTACCCTACGCCTATTGGAGGTGAGAACCAGGTTACCTGGGTACTCCCTGGTCTCAGCGGGCTGCGGTCCAGCTGCGACTGCTGATTACACCATGTCTAGTAGAAGTGCATTATGGTCGCTGTCCGTTCATGCAACTACTTTAAAATCCTTGACCTTGGACCACAAGCTAATATCTACAAAAATGTAGTCCAGCCGCGATTCCTGATCCTTCCTATTGAAGGTACATTGTGAGGGGGTGTCTGAAATTGTTCGACCGTTGCAAGCCTTTAGCGCAAAGTTAAGTGTCAGAGACATAATTTGCACCGCAAGGGGGGACCAAGATTTGGGGTGGGGAGATTGACACGCCGGAACACCCCAAAAGTCATCTTCTGCAGTGAGTGCGCCTTCCCTCAACCCTTCCAGTGGTTCAAAGTAACAATTAAAGTCTTCACCCATCACTACCTTACAATCTTTGGGTAGCTGGCCCAAAAAAGACGAGAGACACTGTATGTCCTGGGAGAACGTGACTACATTCTCTGCAGTGCATCCAATGTGGCTGGCTTCCCACACTGCCAAGCCACCCGAGGGCCTACCCCTGCCACTCCAGCTAGCCTTGATTTCAAAGATTGCATAACCCATTCTGGACAGGGGTTCCCTAGCCCAAGTCTCTTGAAAGAGACAAACATCACTATTAGCTACTAGGAAGTCCCAGACATCAGTATGTATTTTGTTGGCGATGCCCGCGACATTCCAGGACAAAACCTTCAAAATTTCGGGTAGAGATTTAGATTTGGAGACCGGTGCCCCAATTTTAGCATGTTCAATGACCAGTTGCGGAACAGGGGACCCTTGTGGTTGTGTTGATTCCTGGTTAAGTGAGACAAAAGATGTTGAAATCGGGTCAGGCTGATCAATGGGTATCAGTGCATGGACATGTGCACTATCAGGTACAATATTTTCTTGGGCCCGCGGACTGTAGATGGTTGGCTTGTGTAGATGGGTCGTTTCGTTTTCCCGAGTGGCACTGACAGCATTACCCCCACGGTCCCCTGCCCTACAGATACACTAGTGGTTGACCGGATCTGCTTACAGTGGCTTGAGTTCACTTTATTACTATTAATCCTCGGGGGAGCGATGAATTAATGGAGGTACCCAACCGTCATTCGCAATCTTGAAGGCCTGAAAAGGCTTCAAATCTATTGTTAACTTCTAAAGGAGTAAAGGGGAACAGATGTTCGATCCCCCTTGTTTCTAACGTGTGATCCACCCTCCCGAAATTACTACCATAACCCCTATAAGGAACAGTGTCCCACCCAAATACATTCTTTAGGGCCATAGGATTGGACATCGACGACAAATACTGATCATTAAATTTGGTGCATGGGTTGCTCAATAGGGCAGGGGGTGGCCAGGGACATGACATGGAAGCCACTAGGGCTCTTGGATAAAAGTATGTAAGATCACAGGGAACGATTGTTTTACCTACATTCCCTGGTGCCCAGTTGAGAATGTACCTGACCACTCCAGGATCTCTAAAATTTACCACTATGAGATCACCCTTGATGTCTTTTTCGCGGCTCCCAAACCAGGGGAGTCGGCTTACATGCACAATCTCCCCGTTGATGTTACCAGGGAGCGGTCAATTCTGGGTAAGCCAATGCATGGTTTTGTTTTTGAGCTGTATGGGGCCTTCTCTCTTGTCAGCCTCAAGTGTAGGGACACCCGTAAGCACCACCACGTAGGGAACCGCTTCTGGGGGTAATTCGACCTGGCGGCCCCTACAGAGTTCAACCCTGTTAGGGGACATCCTCCCTCTTACCTCCTTGCAGCAGGACTATTTCTCCCCTTCGGGATAGCGCCAGAAGCATGCGTGGTAGGTCGGGGAGCAGATTTAGAAGATTTTACCCCTTGTGAATTTCGGCTTGCTGTTTTACTGGGTACGTTTGAGTCCTTGTGAGATGTGAGGGCGGAAGGTGTAGCTGCAACGGCAGGAGTTGGAATTAGTTTAACAGGATCTTTCTGTTGGCCCACTTTGTTGGAAATAGCCATTTCCAATTGCCCCAATCGTTGCTCTATCCCCATTAATCCTTCTAGAATTGGAAGTGTGTATGTCCTAAGTAAGTGCGAAAAGGTATCAAGAGAGGGGACAGGCGACTGTGAATCCAACGAGCTGCCACTTAGAAATTCTGAGCCAGTTGTCGGAGCAGTCGTCATAGGAGGTGATGGTGTTTCTTGAGGGGCCGTTTGAATTTCTTCAGGTGTTAAAGTGTCCTTTGGTTTGGGAGCAGAAGCTGGATTAGCCCCTTTGCCCTTGCCAAAGTCAGAGTGGCTAATTCTACCTTTTTGAAGTGCACCACCCCTCCTCCGTCTTTTGTTTGGGGGCGGGCCATATACTTTGGGCACCTCCAATTGTCTAGGTTTGTTTCTAGCAGTCATTTTCGCAGCTCGTGGGGTAGCAGATGAGGCTTCTGGCCCTGCACTGGTGCTGCATGGAGTTAATGTGATGTTAATAGCTGTGCTGTTTGTATCCGCTATTGTATGGGGTGAAAGGGAAGTGTCTCGTAGAAGTACGGGAATACCCTGGGTGGCAAGAGGATCCTAACTTACTGGGGCCACACCTATACCAGGGGTTAGGGTCTGGGGTGCTGTGGATGAGGAAAGTCTGGATTTGATACCTTCAATGGAGCGACGTCGCTCTACCCTTCGTTCGGCCAGTGCATTTTCCCTATCTATCTCTGAGGTGGATTTTTTTAAATAGTTATCTAAGGTGCCTTTACTGTTATTTCCCCCCACGATGCTCAACGTAGCTGGGTCCATGGCGGTAGCTATAGGGAGAAGCCTTCCGAAAGCCAAAGAGAGTAGGGCCTTAGTGGTGACCTAGATGACTAAAATTTTCACAAATGCCCGGGACCACCAGGAAATATATGCACTAATAGCAATGTAGGTCCCCAGTTGACATCACCACAACACGGGACTGGAAACTGTAGATATTAGCACAGCAAGACATACAGTGGCCTAGAAGATGGGAGGGATGAAAGGGAAGGGCCCCAGCCCAGCCTCCTACAGCCACCTAACGGCCACACAACGGCCCGCCCTTTGCCCGGGCTTCGCCCCGTGCTCCGTCCCGCGCGCGTCCCGCAGTCCGCGGGGGAGGGCGTGTTTCTATATTGGGAGGGCCAGGGACGGGAAGAGACACCAGCTGGGCTGAGTTGCGAGAGCGCTTGGTATCCTGGATCTCGCAGTCCCGACCCCTGGTGCTGCTGTTCTCGCTCTCACCTCAGCGTTCCCCACCTGCGTGGATTGTCCTCCGAGTGATTTTTGGCAAAGTCTGTGATAGGCAAAAGTTCCCAGCAGAAGTGCCCACAATGAAAAACGGTCGCGAGCGGCTCCCGCGGAGCGGGGGGCTGCGAGCCGTAAATAGCCTGGGGAGGGCCAGGGGCGGGAAGAGACACCAGCTGCGCTGAGTTGCGAGAGCGCTTGGTATGCTGGATCTCACAGTCCCGACCCCTGGTGCTGCTGTTCTCGCTCTCACCTCAGCATTCCCCACCTGCGTGGATTGTCCTCCGAGTGATTTTTGGCAAAGTCCGTGATAGGCAAAAGTTCCCAGCAGAAGTGCCCACAATGAAAAACGGCTGCGAGCGGCTCCCGCGGAGCGGGGGCCGCATGCAGTAAATAGCCTGGGGAGGGCCAGGGGCGGGAAGAGACACCAGCTGCGCTGAGTTGCGAGAGCGCTTGGTATGCTGGATCTCGCAGTCCCGACCCCTGGTGCTGCTGTTCTCGCTCTCACCTCAGCGTTCCCCACCTGCGTGGATTGTCCTCTGAGTGATTTTTGGCAAAGTCCGTGATAGGCAAAAGTTCCCAGCAGAAGTGCCCACAATGAAAAACCGCTGCGAGCGGCACCCAAGGGTTCCTGTGTTGCATGCAGGATTTTTTTTGGCAAAAAGAGGCACCTTCCTACACAAAAACAATTCTGAGAGGCATAGCCCTCTTTCAATGTCTGCTGCATAATGCAGCACACATACAAAGAGGAAGTAACAAGGAGAAATAAAGATATTTCTCCTCGTCGCACCTTCCCTGGGTAGGAGTAAGTGTTAGGCACATTCCCAGGTGTACCACCTTTGGTAAACCTTGGAATGTGTCAAAAACATGGGATTTGTGTGGGAACACCCATGTAACACCTTCCCGGGGCAAAGTAAGACATTTGTGCTGCATTGCATTACTCCAGATTAATTAAGCCAATCAGGACCATGCTAGGAGGCCTAGTGTGGCTTTGTAAATTGCATTTTGGACTTGAGTCATGCTTGCACCACATTGTTTGGTGCAAGAGCGATGCAACTCTCCTTATCAATATGGCCCAAGCAAATAACAATGACCTGTTATTTTAGCACATCGAAATCAGATTTTTTTATCATCTTAGAAAATACAGAGTTTTGCAGAAGGTAGCAACCTGACATAAAATCAACTTCGCAAAACATTCTGAAATCCTATGTACATGACTAAACCTATCCATGCAGCACATCAAAGACCTGAAAACCTTAAGGACAAGAGTCAGAAAAATACTGTATGAGAAAACTCTTGAAATATTAGTTAGGTGTAGAAAATTCTTAACATTAGGATAAAAAAATACAGTGTAATTATCTCGAAAAGACATTCTGTGCCAGAAAATACTAACAGCACTTTCTGCATCCTCTCCCTTGGACGGCACGAGGCGCAGAGATTAGGTGGAGAATCAAGAGTGACAGTGTTGGTGTGGTGGATTGCAAAGGAAGAGGTGTGACCATATGGCATTAGTGAAGGGGTCTGGTGGCAGGAAACAGAGACTTTGCCCAGAATAGGGATCTGAAACAAGGGACAGGGATTGCCATTAACAAGCAGCAGTCCACCAGGTGCTCTGCATACCGCTTTCCTTCGGCATGCATAGCTCCCCCATTAAGTGAAGGGAGAGTTAAGCTGTGCTTAAAAACAGAGGCCCTCATTTACATGAGGCCTGTGCTGACTGAGTGTTACTTTTATGATGATCTGGTGGCGCAGGCCTCTCAATCATATCTATGAGGCGATGCAAAGCCACCCTTTTTGGCTTTGCATTGCCTATTGAATATGGAGTAAGGCAAGGCAGCGCAAATTGCTGCCTTGCCTTACTCTTCGCCAAGGAGGCACTCATTTCATAGGTGTTGATGTGGGTGTTTCCACTCAACACCTATGGAATTTGGCACTGCCCCAGATTGACAACACCATGTAAACATGGGGGCCTGCCAAAAACATATGTCTCCAGAGATCATGCGTAATGAGGAGAAATGTTTACATTTCTCCTAATTTTTTCCTCTTTCCACATGTGCTGCATTCTGCAGCACACATAGAACGAGTAAAACGCCTCTCATGATTGTTTTTCTTGTAGGAAGGTGCCACTTCATGCACAAAAACAATAATGGCAACAACACAGACACCCTTGCACAATGGTGCAAGGGTGCCTGTGTTGGCATTCGGCTGCAAATTGTGCACTGGTGCTAGTTGAAAGGACAGGACTGCATCATATCTTTTAACACCTTGGCTGCTATGGCTTTCCCCCTCCTGTGCTGGAAAAGCTTGAAAGGCATTATTTCATGACAAGCTACCTTGTCATAAGCACAGCTCCAGTGTGCCTCATGACGAGCTGAGCTCGTCATGGACATGGAAGGGGTTAAATAAGGTGCATTCTTTCCCTTTCAAATTGGTATAGGGGAGCGCAGCAAAATTACTTGTTTTGCTGCCCTTACCCACTTCTATTGAAAATGTGGACCTGTGTCCGCTTCACACTTTGTGAAGTTTAAGATGTTGAAACAAATTGCAACTAAATGCTCAAATTGGTAACTTGACATACTGCCCTAACACCCTCTAGTCTGGCCTGCACAAACAAATTCAGTAACTACAAATATTCTGTGGTACAGCACTGGACAGTATTGTGCCACAGTAATGTTTTTTTGGCATAGTGATAGGCGAGTGAGCTGACACAATGAAAAATGGTACTTTATTGTCAATGACATGTGGCATAGGCAATTTAGGGGCAATTTACGAATGAATGAATGAATGAAGCAGTACTTGTATAGCGCTATCTACCCGGAGGCCTCGTAGCGCTAGTGACAGAAATTCAATTAGCAAGGGCTCAGGGCAGGTCAACAGAATGTAGTATACAAGTGTGTTTTTAAAGTTTTCCTAAAGGAGAGATGGTTTAAAGTTTCCCGCAGAGGCAGAGGGAGGGTGTTCCATAGCCTTGCCGCAGTGTGTGAGAAGGAGCGGCCACCCCATCGAGCCTTCTTGACTCTGATGGGAGTAGCCAACTGAGAGGAGCTGGACCGAAGAGAACGAGATGGAGCATAGGGAGTGACCAGGGACTGAAGAATTGCAGGGCCGGTGCGATGGAAGGCCTTGTGTAAAATACACATGGCCTTAAATTGTATTCTTCCAGCTATAGGAAGCCAGTGAAGTTCCCTCAAAGCATTCCTCGCTGACTGCCAACGGGGAAGGTTGTAGAGTAGACGGGCTGCACTGTTTTGGGCGACTTGGAGCCTGTGGATGGTATAGGCAGGAGCTCCCATATAGAGGACATTCCCGTAATCCAGGCGAGATAGTATAAGGGCCTGGATCAGGATCCTCCTTGCCTGAAATGGGAGCAGAGGGAGCACCCTCCGTAGCATCCTCATCAACCCAAAACAGGTAGCCGCAGTCTTCGTAGCTTGTACCGAAAAGTTCAGGTCGGTATCAAGCCAAATCCCTAGGCTTTTTATTTGAGGTTTGGGCGTGGGGGGTGGGCCTAAACATGGAGGCCAGGAGGATGCAAAACCCGAGGGAGAGGAATTGCCCAGCAAGATGACGTCTGTCTTCTCCCCGTTGAGTTTTAAACATGAGGATTGCATCCATCTGGAAACCGCCTCCAGACAGGAGCCTAAGGTGCTGGACGATCCCTCCTGGTGGTCTAAGGAGACCACCAGTTGGGTATCGTCTGCGTAGGTGACAATACGCACACCAAAGGGATGGACTATCCTGTCTAGGGGCTCCATGTAGACATTAAACAGAGTGGGGCTCAGGGAGGAGCCCTGAGGAACCCCACATCTGAGAGGGTGTTTAGGGGATGTCACCTCGCCCTCGAAGACCTGAAAGAAGCGGTCAGCCAGGAAGGATGTCAGCCATTCTAAGGCTGCGCCCGACACACCCATGTCCGCCAGGCGTTGTAAAAGCGTGACATGGTTGACTGTGTCGAACGCAGCACTTAGATCTAATAAGATAATGGCGACCTTTCCACCCTGGTCCAACACAGTTCTAGCTTCCTCCGTTACCGCTAGGAGAGCGGTTTCGGTTCCATGTCGAGGGCGGAACCCTGTTTGGGAGGCACGCAGGAGCCCATTTGATTCCAAATGGCTCATCAAGATGTTGTTCACGTGCCTCTCCAATAGTTTACTCAGCCAAGGGAGCAAAGAGATAGGGCGATAGTGATACGAGTTTCGTGATAAAGGGCAGTGCAGCAAGGCACCTTGCTGTGCTGCCTGCGTCACTGGAAAACAGCAGGAATGCACACATTTATCCAATACAGCACATTCTTGTCCTTTCCTCTTGTGCTTGCGCCATTTTGGCAACATTGCACCAATAGAGGCACCCTTGTACCATGGTGCACCTACCTGCACAAAAATAATCCTTAGAGGCTGTTTCCTCTTTCTACATGTGCTGTAGAATGCAGCACATATAGAAAAAGGAAAAAACAAGAAGAAATAAAGAATTTCTTTTTTGAGGAGTCATAAGATTTTTGTGTATTCCCAGGTTTACAAGTCCTTGTAAATCTGAGAATGTGTCAAAAACCACATAAGTTGCATGGGAAAGCATCCCTTGCCCGGAGTAAGGCATCGCAGCAATTTGCTCTGCGTTGCCTAACTACAGCTTTTTAGGCCATTCAAAGACACACAAAGTTGCTTTGTCTGGCTTCATAAAGCTGACTTATAGGCTTGCATTACATATGTACCAATTTGCGTAGTGCAAACGTGACTCAAGCCTCCCATAAGTATGCCTATTAGTAGCCAATGTAAAATAAATAAAAACAAGTTTAAAAAATGGCAAGCCCGCTTCGCTTTGTCAATCCGTGCTTCCAGGTAAGAATGAGGGGTGTTTTAAAAAATAGGTCAAAAATTTGAAGGAGATAGTGTGTGAGAGAGTGAACATGCTTTTTCAGAGAGAGAGACTTGTCTATGTAGAAGGTGGAGGCTGAAGAAGATAGTGAGCTATCCAGAGAAGGAGAGAGCAAGGCAGATGGGGAAAGGCAGGGTAAGGCAGCAGGGAGAGGAAATCTCTGTTGCAGTACCTCTTGAACCAAGCTATTATTGTTCTGCTGCATTATTAATGGCAGAGGTGCATCATTTGTAATGTAGCCATCAGGGCGCAGCTGCTGGAATTTACATCCCTCTTCCGCAGCTCCGTATTAGGCTCATATTTTACTGTTCATACCAATCGAAGGCAGGGCAGTGAAGGATATAGCGGCTCCCTTCCTCACTCAGACAGAGTCTTGTAAGCAAGCATCACTAGCAGCAATCCTTTCTGCTTGCAGTGTTATGTAAAATTGATTGTGTAATGTGGATATCGCTGAACTGGAATTATAGTAATGAGGCGCACTGCTCCTTTCTTGAATATTCAGAACGTGATAGGATATTGGAGTGACTCTACTTGATTAGTACTCTATGTCATTTGAGATGTCATGAGTGATGTCAGAAATGATGTTATAAAACATGTCATGAGTGATGTAATATGTGAGGTCTTAAGCAGTGCATGGCACAGCCACACGCTATAGTTTGCTGCGGTAACTATAACTTGTGAATTTCTGTGTTATTTTAGTCCAAAATGTTAATCTGGTCCCTAACATATTCACCTAACTATAATGTTACTATAATCTTTGTTTTTTTCAGTTGATTTCAGTGGATTTCTTTTTTAAATTAAAACAGATCTTTTTATTACACCTAACTATAGCATTACTTTAACTGTTGTTTTTTGTGTGGATTTTTTATTTTTTTTAATATGTAAAGTAATATTTTACTACCATCCATAAAGCCAACCCTCGACAGCCTTCAGCTTTGAGTGGTGGGTGGTGGGTGTTGGCCTCAGGGTCTTATGTATTTGAAAGGGGAGGGCCCCCAACCCAAGGCTTAATTAAACCCATTAGGTCCTGGGCCCATGGTCTTCTGTTTTTTGTAGAGGGGAGGGGGGCCGCTTGGTAATAGGTAGAGAAATGTTATTTGAGATGTCATCAGTGAGGGCATCAGTGATGTCACTGTCCATGTCATGAGTGATGTAATATGAGATGTCATAAGCAGTGCATTGTGGGGTATAAGTTATAGTTAGGTCAGGTAACTGTAACTGCTTAATTTCTAAGGTTTTTTTGTGTGTAAAATCTGAACCTAACTGTAACGTCCTGTGACCTTTTGTTTTTATAGTGCATGTTTGAAGGTTTTTAAATGTTATTTCCTAACTATAACGTCCCTGTAGACTTTGAATCTTTAAGTACATTTCTCTAGTTCTTAAAAAAATAAACATTTCAAATCTCTTTACTATGCTGTAAGACATTTCTAACACATTTTCATACACAGTGTACAAACATCCCGTCACTTCCTTACATTGGTTACTATACATGTCATTACATCTTGCTTATCATTAGATCCCTTAGCCTAGCTGCCGGGTTTTCTGGACTGGAGTTCTACATAGTTGTTGCTGTCAGTGTCTGAGAGGCTGAGGTGCATAACCCTCCCCTATGAGTATTCCATCCCCCCCAAACGTGGACCCATTTCTTTGGGCATCTTCTGCTTCTGTAAACTGCTTTCTCAGCACCATAGCACAATCCATGTCATTGTACCATTCCGTGAGGGTTGGGGTGAGCTGAGCTCCCCAGTGTTTGGCAATGTTTTGCTTCATGATCATCATACCCAGTGTTGCACAAATCTGTATTTTCTGATTAAGATTAATTGTCTCCCATAGATTAAGGAGGCATGGTTTAGCTCAGGTTGTATTTAGACCCCGCATACCTGTGTGATTGCGTGCATGATTGTTTCCCAATATCTCAGAATCTTGGGACATTCCCAATAAATATGATAGAATGTGCCTGTATTCCCACTTTGGGGCATAAATAGTGGGGAGTCAGTGCTTCCCATTTTGACTAGTGTCTCTCTGGGTAGGTAGGTTCCGTGTAGTACATTGAACTGTATTAGTCTCAGTTTGGAGGGTATTGCCACTTCTCGAGGGGACTCTCTGGCGTCCTGCCAATCTGACTCATTGAGTTCCCTGATATCTCTCTACCATTGTTCACGTAAATGTTGCATTGGATCTGTCAAGTTGTTTATTAATTTCTAGTAGGTCAATGAGATCACTCTGCGATCCATTCTATCTGTGAGTAACCCATCCTTTGATGGGAAGATCTCCGGGAGGGCACTGTCTGCCGGTATAGCTGCCATCAAGGTGTGTCTGCTCTGTAAGTACCGGAAGGTTTCCGTCACTGCCAGGTTATATTGCTGTTGCAGATTTGGAAATGGGGTGACTCTTGCCTTGTCCCAGAGGTCTCCTACCCTAGAGATGCCTATGAGGTCCCTCTTGTGAAATTCCGGGCAGTTGATCAGTCGGCCTAAGTTCTCAGTTTCCCAGAGTGGAGTAGCTTGTGTTACCGTGCTGTGCCAACCCAGCTTCTTGTGTACTTTGTTCACTAGGTGTACTGTTTGTGCTGTGGGTCTTATGTTCGTCTTGTTTCCTGGTTTTGCATATAGTGCCTGTGAGAATCCTTCCTTACCCAAAATGAATCTGACGATTTGTAATGCGGGTCGTTGCACAGTCTCTACACCCATTGATTTATGGCATTAACTGCGATGCCCAGTAATATACCTTATGTGTGTCAGTGTGATGCCACCCTCATACCATCGCTTTACTAGTTTTTGAGTCACATTGTGGGATGGTTTTCCATCCCAGAGTAAAGTACGGACTTATGCATCAATGGATTGGAAGTATGTTTGCTGAATCTGGAATGGTGTGTTTTGGAGGGCATGGAGGGATAGGGCAGTGCAATAATTTTGAAGAGTACGGCACTCCTTATTAGCATCAGAGGTAGGGAGCGCCAGTGTCGTACATCGCTCCATAGTCATTTTAATGGCTCTTGGAGGTTTGCGTCAGTGAATTTCTCAGGAAGATAGTTCTACAAAATTAATGCATAACTACAATGTCCCTGTAAGCTTTAGTTTTTTTCATTGATTTTTAATATGAATTGTACTACAATTTCATCTATGTTTAATTTAGTAATACTATTTTTTACAACTATATAAATACATTTTATTCTCACAAAGTAGGTGTGTGTGAGAGGCTGTATGGGTCTATGAATGGCTGTGTGAGTGGTTTTGTGGTTCGGATCACTGACATAATATAGAATGCCAAAATATCGACCTACCAAAATATCAAGGTAAAAATATAGAATGCCAAAATATCGACCTCCTATCTCCAAACAGGTAAGTGCAAAAATATCGAATCAAAAATATCGATGTAAAAAATATAGTTAGTCAAAATGTCGAATTTTTTTAAATGCTTTAAATTATTTAAAAATTAATGAAATAATAAATATAATTAACTTAAACATACTTAAAATACTTAAATAACCTTAAAATAATAAATAATTAATGTAAGTAAAAAAACATACAAATTGATATGTTAATAAATATATATATATAAATGTGATATTAATAAAAAAATTACAATATTTTTACCGTAGGATAGCGGAAAGGGTAAAATTTACTATTATCACTCCAGTGAGTGCAACAGTAGGGAAAGCGTTGGATAGCATAGGGGTAAAAATTACTATTCCCACTCCAGAGAATGCAACAGTAGGGAAAGCGTTGGATAGCCTAGGGGTAAAAAATACTATTCCAACTCCAGAGAGTGCAACAGTAGGGAAAGCGTTGGATAGCGTAGGGGTGAAAATGACTATTCCCACTCCAGAGAGTGCAATAGTAGGGAAAGCACTGGATAGCGTAGGGGTAAAAATTACTATTCCAACTCCAGAGAGTGCAACAGTAGGGAAAGCGTTGGATAGTGTAGGGGTAAAAATTACTATTCCATCTCCAGAGAGTGCAACAGTAGGGAAAGCGCTGGATAGCGTAGGGGTAAAAATTTCTATTCCCACTCCAGAGAGTGCAACAGTAGCGAAAGCGTTAAATAGCGTAGAGGTAAAAATTACTATTCCCACTCCAGAGAGTACAACAGTAGGGAAAGCGTTGGATAGCGTAGGTGTAAAAATTACTATTCCATCTCCAGAGAGTGCAACAGTAGGGAAAGCGCTGGATAGCGTAGGGGTAAACATTTCTATTCCCACTCCAGAGAGTGCAACAGTAGCGAAAGCATTGGATAGCGTAGGGGTAAAAATTACTATTCTCACTCCAGAGAGTGCAACAGTAGGGAAAGCGTTGGATAGCGTAGGGGTAAAAATTACTATTCCCACTCCAGAGAATGCAACAGTAGGGAAAGCGTTGGATAGCGTAGAGGTAAAAATTACTAATCCCACTCCAGAGAGTGCAACAGTAGGGAAAGCGTTAGATAGCGTAGGGGTAAAAATTACTATTCTAACTCTGGAGAGTGCAACAGTAGGGAAAGCATTGAATCACGTAGAGGTAAAAATTACTATTCCAACTCCAGAGAGTGCAACAGTAGGGAAAGCGCTGTATAGCGTAGGGGTAAAAATTACTACTCCCACTCCAGCGAGTGCAACAGTAGGGAAAGGGTTGGAAAGCGTAGAGGTAAACATTACTATTCCCACTCCAGAGAGTGCAACAGTAGGGAAAGCGTTGGATAGCGTAGGGGCTAAAAATTACTATTCCAACTCCAGAGAGTGCAACAGTAGGGAAAGCGCTGGATAGCGTAGGGGTAAAAATTACTATTCCCACTCCACAGAGTGCAACAGTAGGGAAAGCGTTGGATAGCGTAGGGGTACAAATTACTATTCCCACTCCCGTAGAGTGCAACAGTAGCAAAAGCGTTGGATAGCATAGGGGTAAAAATTACTATTCCCACTCCAGAGAGTGTAACAGTAGGGAAAACATTGGATAGCGTAGGGGTAAAAATTACTATTCCCACTCCAGTGAGTGCAACAGTAAAGAAAGCATTGGATAGCTGGGGGGTAAAAATTACTATTCCCACTCCAGTGAGTGCAACAGTAGGGAAAGTAAATACTTCATATATAAATAAAAATAAAATAAATAATAATACCAATTACAAATTAATTAAAATACTTAACACTTTTATATATTATATAAATTAATCAATTAAAAGAGCAAATACAAATCAATCAATAAAATAATTACCTACTAATACAAATTATTTACCAATTAACAATAAATTAATTAACAATTAGAAAATAATTAAAAATTTGATAAAATAAAAGAATAATTTGAAAATAGAATTACTTATAATTAAATTACTCCCCACTCTATTCCCCTATAAACCCACAAAGCACTACAGAAACGAAATCAATAAAATTAACATAATTATCAATTAATAAAGTAATTAAAATTAATTACCAATTATATTTTAATTAATTACCAATTAATAATGAATTAACAATTATTTTACAATAGATACAAATAAATAAATTAACATATTTAATTATTTATAATTAAATAACTTCCCACCCTATTCCCCTATAAACCCACAACCCGCTACTGAAAATAAATTACTAAAATTAACATATTTATCAATTAATCTATTAATTTAAATTAATTACCAATGATATTTTAATTAATTACCAATTAATAATGAATTAATAAATATTTTAAAAAAACAATAAATAAATTAACATATTTACTTAATTATAATTAAATTACTTCCCACCCTATTCCCCTATAAACCCACAACCCACTACAGAAAATAAATTACTACAATTAACATAATTATCAATTAATCAATTAATTAAAAATAATTACCAATTATATTTTAACTAATTACCAATAATTAATTAATTAACAATTAATTCAAAGTAAGTACCAATAAATAAATTAACATATTTAATAATTATAATTAAATTACTTCTCACCCTATTACCCTATAAACCCACAACCCGCTACAGAATTATATTACGCAAAATTTAAATACCATAATAATAATTAAATAATATAAATAATAAAAGAAATATACACTTTTCAAACATATACTAACATAAAAAACACTTTAAAAATTGATATTAACTTACTTACCTCAAATTCGATATTTTTGTATTCTATATTCTGTCCATTCTATATTTTTGTAGTCTATATTCTGTCCATTCTATATTTTTGTAGTCTATATTCTGTCCATTCGATGTTGTGTCCATTCTATATTTTTTTATTCGATATTAATGCTATCCTTTTCGATATTTTTGTAGTCTATATTCTGTCCAGTCGATATTGTGTCCATTCTATAAAAAAATTTAATCGATATTAATGTAAATCGATAATAAAAACTCGATATTTTGACTGTATATCGTGTGAGTGTGTGTGTGAATTGTTGTGTGGGTGTGTGAGTGAGTGTATGAGTGGTTGTGTGGGTGCATGAGTGGTTGTGTGGGTGTGTGAGTGGTTGAGTGAGTCGATGTGTGAGTGGTTGTGTTGGTGTGTGAGTGAGGGTATGAGTAGTTGTGTGAGTGTGTGATTAGGTGTGCAGGTGTGTGAGTGGGTGTGTGAGTATTTATGTGAGTGGGTGTACGAGTGATTGTGTCACTCTGTGACTGTGTGTTTTGAGTGGTTGTATGGGTGTGTGAGTTGATGTGTGAGTGGTTGTGTGGGTGTGTGAGTGGCTGTGTGACTGTCTGTGCGGGTGTGAGTGGCTGTGTGCGTATGTGAGTGGTTGTGTGGGTGTGTGAGTGGATGTGTGAGTGAGTCTGTAGATCTTTGTGTGGGTGTATAAGTGGGTGTGTCAATGGTTGTATGGATCCGTGATTGGGTGTGTGAGTGGTTGTGCAACTGGGTGTGTATGTGGCTGTATCCGTGTATAGCTGGCTTTGTGAGTGGTTGTATCATTGTGTGATTGTGTGGGTTTGTAACTGTATCAGCCATTAATCCAAAGATCATTGGTGATCTTAGTTCGATGTTCTTGTGCTAAAGGGAACATCACCATCACTTTCTTCGACATGCACAAACCAGCGTCTGCAAAGAGCTAAGCCTGAGATAGCTTGGTAGGTTGCGTACCTGCTATTGAAATCTTTCTGTAACTCGCAAGTCACTGGTGAGTCTTGGCAGGGCCAATTGTGGCTTTCAGCCTTCCAAAGTCAATTAAATATTTTGTAATGGTAATAATTACAGCAGATGTCACTTAAAGTGCTAAAATGAGTATAATTATGTGTTAAGCGCTTTATAAAGGTCATCATTTCCATGCTGGAAGATGAAATAACTTCCCTCTGGTTCTACTGACATTTCATTAATTTCAATCTCTGGTATTTTGGGTTTGTGTCCTCCATTATTTTTGTTCTCACAACATAATTTATTATTGCTGCAATTTTACTAAAGCTTACCTTTTCCCCCTTTCCACATGTCCCCTGATGCCCGACCCGAAACATCCCAATTTTGTTTGCTTTATAGAGGCTTTAGGAATGTTACTGAATACAAAAAACGCCTGGTGTTGTGGGTCGGCCTGCCGTTACTCATGTCACCACCCCTCCAGGAATAAGATGCAAAGGAGACAGTGTCAGGTTCTTCTGTCTCTCGCTGTGTGGGAGCAGCCTTGATTGCTAATCCTGGCTTCCCCTCTTGAAAAACTGTTTGATCTTCAACAAATTGTGTTTTGACCATGGATTTCTGTTTCTTCAGGTGCCAAAAATCAGAAAGGCTAAAAAACAGATGGGCCTCCTTTATTTAACACTGAATAAAATGTACTGGGAAGTTATACTTCACCTGAAAAGACTTGATCGCAGTCTGTAGTGATGTTCCATCCTGCAGGAATTTTTAAATGAGCAAACTGGTTCCTAGTTTATGCTAGTAAAAGATAGCTCTGTTGGTTAAAGTTTGGTCTCTCATCACTGTGCTTTCCATAAAGTGAGAAGAATTGGGTCAGGGAATAAAAACACCCACGTGTGTGTAATAAGAGCCCCCTAGGTGTGTGAGATGTACTATACGTCATAAACAGCCCATGTAAGAGACACTTCTATTGCACATATTTCAGAAACTCTGCTATCATTCTTTGCATTTATCCACTGGACTTGTAGTTAGGTGAGTTAATGCCCTTGCTATAAAGTTTTGAGCTTACCCAGCTGTCCACGGGGTTTGCACTGGAAGGTCTGACTCTTTTGTGCCATTGAGTAGGGTGATAGTAGCGCCAAGTAATAAGTCTGTGGTATCTGTAGCAGTCTAGATGCCGCGGGTATCGTGAACCCTTCATACATTGTAACACTCTGTTATGTATATTAGCTCTTCCTGCAGCTGAATTACAAGTCTCCTGCCACGCAGCATCACACTAGTGGCGAGGGTGGGCGTCCTTCATCCAAACATCAAGATTAGGCCCATACCTGTCTGGCACCTACTCCCTGCCTGAAGGCCCTACAGGGTAACAACAGCGCCCTCGCTGACCGCCATGAAGCCGAGTTCCATGCTCATCTGGCCCCTGCTGCGGGGTCGAGCCACAAGGATTAACGAAACACACCCGTGGCACCAAGGAAGGCCGATGCATCAGACGAGGTACAGCACGCCACCTGTTTCCTCCTGCCGGTGCCCTGCATGTCTGCCTGTGAACCTGGCAAAGCTGTGCGCTCCTGGTATAAGCCCTGTCTGAGCCCGCTTTGCCCACGCCAAGACGTGTGCCTGTTCAAGACGCCCCCCTTCTGATTTTCAGGATCATCGTTGAGTGCAGCATTTCCGGGGCCATGGAACAAGGTCCCACTGTCACCCAGGGGAACAGGATTCCCGCTGCACCATGCCCAAGCCCAGCACTGGTGTAACCAGAGCACAGACCCCAGATGATTGTGCAACACACACCCAAAGACTCTCTGCTAAGGGGAGATCAAGTTCCCAGCCTATACGAGGGGTCTCACAGGCAGAAGGGAAGGGGAAGGAGTTGCCATCAACCTCAAAGAACCATCACCACTTCGACGCAGCAGCAGGTCAGTCATAGCAAGAGGCACGCAGAGTATGCGTGAAGATGACAGACCAGGCAGCACAAGCAGTGCCACACAGCCTACCACCGGCTGAACAAGCTAGGTCTCCAGCCGCACAGCCTCAGTCGCAGCACTCCCAAATCAATGCGCTGTCCCCATTGAGTGAGCTCATTGACCCAGCAACAACGTCTCTTAGATAGACACTTTGGATCAGTAGGTTAGACAACTACTTTACAGCAATGCGGGAGACGAACTGCGAAGTAAAGAGGTCCCTGCTGTTGCACTTCGCAGTGTAGGAGATATACAAGCTCTTTCCGCGAGCACGTGTACAGACTATGACCAAAAGAAGGAGGTGAGAGCCCAAGTAATCCAGGGATGCCAAAACAAGAACCTCCGGACCCTTATCCTGTGACAACCAGGAATCACACTTGAGGATATCCTCATCATGACCCGGTCGCACGACCTCTTTGACGCCAGGGCAACACCAATGGATATTTCCATAACCCAACAACCGTTGAACCCAGCCACAATCATGACGGAAAGAGTGGATGCAGTTTGCACCCAGAGTAGACGCAACGGCGGGCGGTGGCTGAGCAAGAGCACACAAGGATCGCGCTGCAGAAACTGCAGAAGAGAAGGACGCCCACAAGAGGAATGCCTGGTCCAAGGACAGACATGTTCAAAGTGTGGCACCCCCAACCACTTTGCGGTGGCATGCAGAGGTGGACAGCGGAAACGAGGAGCCCACAGATGACGACCACTGCCAAAGTCAGTAAAACACCTATCACTTGAGGGCCCCAAAAGCCAGATGATATCCCGGACACCAGGGAGGCAAAAACATTATCTAGAGGACTCATCCATTGATGAAGAAGGCGAGTGCTACCTCATCTCGTTCGCAGAAGCAATCACAAACCACGTGTGCCGTGGAAATTGCTAGATCCCAGGTCACTGCATTGATCAACACAGGGGCGTCCGTTATCGTGAAGGGGCACCAACAATACAAGTGACTAAATCTGAGACCCACTTTGTACCCACCGCACGTCAGAATTCTTAAATATATCAGCCAAACACCCCTAACGCTCAAGGGAAAGATGACCAAGTGAAAGCAGAGGGTCACAAAATTAACACCACTTTCCACGCAGTCGACAGGGAAGCTGACATCCTAGTGGGAAGCCACACAGCTGATGACCTCAGCCTGGTTACATTCGCCAACACAGTCAAATTCCTACAAACTGAGGATGTCCTAGAACTCTTCCCACAACAATTCAGAGGACTTGAGTGCATAAAGAGGCCCCTAATACAACTGCACATAGACAAGTGGGCGACACCAGTTGCATTGCGACACAGGCGAATACCATTCCATCTCAGGCCACTCGTCGAGAAAGAGCTCCACAATCTGGAAGTGCAAGGAGTCATAGAGAAGGTCACCGGTCCAACACCCTGGGTATCGCCCATGGTGATCGCCAAAAAACCAAAACAGCCTAGCAAGATCAACTTATGTATCGATATGCGCCTGTCCAACCAGGCGATCAGACGTGAAAGGCACCTGATGCCAACCGTTGACGACATTCTGGCTGATCTGAATGGGTCACGCTGGTTCTCCAAGCTCAACCTTACCGGCGGCTACCACCATCTGAGGCAAGTCAAGGAGAGTAGCCGGTATATCACAACCTTCTCAACCCATATTGGATTACGCCGCTACAAAAGGTTGAATTTTGGGATTTCATCGGCGGCAGAAATATTCCAGAATGCCGCCCGTGACATTTTATCAGGACACTAAGGTGTACTCAATGTCAGTGACAACATTTTGATACACTCAGCAACAATGGAAAACACCACCGCCATTTCCAAGCCACACTCCAACGCCTCGCTGAGCACGGAGTCACCCTTTTCGAGATAAGTGCTCATTCTTTAAAAAATCCATTAACATCTTCGGATACATATTCATGATGGAGTCAAGGTAAGCCCCCGGAAGTCGCAGGCCATACAACAAGCCCCCTCGCCGACGACCGCGTCAGAGACCCAAAGCTTCCTAGGGATGGCCACCTACTGCGGACCGTTCATACTGAACCTGGCCAAGCTAGCCTAACCACTACGCGCCCTGACGAAGAAAGATGCCATCTGGAAGTGGGGCCAAAGTGAAGAAGACGCCTTCCAAAAGATCAAAGCGGCGTTTTGGGAAAAACCACAATGGCATATTTCGATACCACGCGGATGACGGAGCTCCTGGTGGATGCCAGCCCGTCGGGCTAGGAGCTCTCCTGACCAAGGAAAAAAAATCCTGCAGACTTCCTGTCATGGCACCCACCAAAGGCGATCGTAGACGGAGCTGATCTGGAGCTGAGGACTGACAAAGACGTCGACATGGTGTCCCAACGGGTCTGTCAGCGAGCCCTAACCATGGAGAAAATCTAATTAGAAACCAGCTTAGACGCCATACTCATAAGGGTGCTGAACTCACTACTAAAGGGATCCTGGGAAGACTTCCTGCATGGTGTGAACGGATGGAATGAAGCAGAAAGAGACCAGCTAGGAAGATTCTGGAAGGTACGAGATGAGCTGAGCACCGCTGCAACTGGAATGATACTGAGAGGCTCCCGGATAGTCATTCCTGCAAGGCTCTAAGAATGAGCCACCGCACCAGCTAACGAGGGACACCAAGGGACCATGAAGATGAAGTCTTGCATGAGGGGGAAGGTGTGGTTCTCTGGACTCTAAGCCGCAGTGGATACCTTGGTGAGAAATTGCAGACCCTATCAGCTCATGAGCAGCCAAGAACACCCCGTCCCAGTGATAACAGAAGACCTCGTACCATCCCTGTGGGCATGAGTAAGTCTGGACGGCAGGGTGACAGCTGTGTTACTTGACAGTTACACAAAATACCCCATAGTCGAAGTGATAACATTGACATTCTTTGCTCACATTGAACCAGTCCTGGAGAAGGCGTTTGCAGTCTTTGGGTTACCCCACGAAGTCAAGACCAACAATGGGCCCCATTTCAAGGAGTAGAGTTCCAAAATATGTTGGGACTGCAGGCAGCCCGTCATCACCGCATCACTCCCCAATGGCCTCAAGCGAACGAGGAAGCCGAACAATTCATCGGTCCCTGCACAAAGTGATCCGGCTTGCGGTCTCCAAGCAGGCCAACCCGGAGGCAGCTTTGCACAGAATCCTACGGGAATATCGCAGTACCCCACACTGCACAACACAGAGATCACCCTGGTTCCTGATGCTGGCCGGGCCCCGAAGAGATACCATTCCTGCAACCAACGGCTGGACCCTAGAAATGTATGACCGCTAACACCCAAGCATGGAGAATGAGGAACAACGAGCAGGCTGGTAAGAGGAGATGGACCAAGACCAGAGTCTTCGCGCAAGGGGGCACCATCCTTGTACGGAACCACTGCAGAGGATGGATATTCTGCACAGCGTACAAGCCTGGGGAATGGAACGTGCTGAAGATCAACAGGACCGCCATCACAGCTCGCAAAGGTGATAGGACTATCACCCTGTGCCTCATGCCAAGTCAGGTCCTCCCTGGTCTGGAAACAAGCATCCTGGGACCGATTTCAAGGCATCACCCTTTATCAGCCAGGCTAGCTTGAATCCAATGGTGTAGTGAGCACGGGACCCATGTCTGGGCCTTCCCTTCCCACCTAGGGCTACGTATGCAAAAGAAACAATTGATGGACGGAACCAATCCCAGGATGCTTGTTTCTGGTCCTGGGAGGACCTGGCCTGGCAGTTCGGTCTGGACTGTTCCCCTAAGGCACAGGGTCAAGACTGATTTGCATATGGCGAGGTCCAAACTGGGGTGGCATAATGGGCAACAGAACGATGGATTTAACCCAGATCTTTTGACTGGGGGAGAATGTTTGCATTGTCAGCATTCCGTCCATCAATGTCTGCTGTAGCACTTTTAGCCCTAAGTTGGATGGTTATGCCCAGACTTGGGTCCCATGCTCACTGTGCCACTGGATTCAAGCTAGTCTGGCTGAAGAAGGGTGACAAACCCTGAAACTACTCCCAGGATGCTTGTTTCCCATCCAGGGTGGCCCTGGCCTGGCAGTTCAGTCTTCACTGTTCCCATGAGGCGCAGGGTCAAGACTGATTTGCATATGACCTGGTCCAAATTGGGGTGGCGTAGTGGGCAAAAGAACAATGGATTTAACCCAGATCTTTTGACTGGGGAGAATGTTTGCATCGTCAGCATTCCGTCCATCATTTGTTTGCTGTAACACTACTCTCCAAGGCCAGCACTCGAACTCGGATCACCACCCTCAAGCAAAGGGTTAGAGATCAGATAGCTGCACCGGTGCATTGACACAGACCACTCCACCATCTGGTGCTATACAAGGCAGGCCACTTGCTTATTGGAGGGCAATACGTCTGTAGATCACCCAATATGTGTTATAATTTTTTTCTTAAACACAACATTTGCTACCCTGGTGTGTTTTGGTCCTTCCTGTACTACGTGCATGATTGTAACGTCCGGCCAGCACAGGTCCACAGACAGTTACAACCCATGTCACTGTAATGAAACCTGCTCTACTTTACAAGGCCTTAAAGGAACAAAAGGTCCTCAGCTTTAAAGGAATGGGTACAGGAAAATATTATATAGACCACAATAGGCTACTATATACTTCAATCCCTAGTCCAGCCGGACAGGGAATTTAATAATCAAATAAATCATTCAAATTTAAGAATACATATAAGCAACACAGCATTGTAGTTACAGTAGAGCACAGTCCTGTGCCGTACAAGAGAAGCAAAAAGTGGGAAAGAAGTAAAGTGAAGAAATATCAGGAAAATAAGGTGAGCTATCAGGCCACTGCTTTGGATCAGAATTGGCAGTGTGTCCTGGAGTAAAACATACATACAGCAATATGATAGGGTGAAACGTATGTCTACTCAAAGGAGTCGAGGCTTCGATCCAGTGCTCAATTTATAGGGATCATCTTCAGGACTTAGGGAATTGTTATTGCCTGAATTGGAATTTACACGCCCATGCGTGGGCTTGTGGGACTTCAATTGGGTTGGCAGCTATTAATAGCTGGTTGCAGGAACTTGCAATGCCTGTATGGAGGGTGCAGTTGTCTGATCTAGGGCATCCAAGCTATAGGATGTGTGATGGTTTGTTGGAGCGGCCCAGCAAGGTCAACATGGATAGAAGGCCAGCGTTAAGGCTCCGTGTGGGCTTCAATTGGCACGGATTGGTGTGCAAGAAGTGCACCACCTTAGTTTCTCGATATCCCTGAGTGGTCTGAGTGAGCCGATGTCCTGATAAGGGCGTGGCAAGCATCCAGATTCGCAGAGTTGTAGTGCCGGGATCGCGCTACTTGAGGGTTGAGTAATCATCAAGTAGTCTCTGCATCTGATTAACCACGGTGTCAATGTACCCAGCTTGTGCGGTGATACCGTCTTTGGATTGCGGTCAGATAATTGCCTGATCCGCCAAATTTGGTGGGATGACTGGCAGCAAGTTGCAAGCTGTGCCTTGCCGGATCGCGGTAGGCGATCCGGCAAGGCACAGCTCGCAACTTGCGGCCAGACAACTGCACCCTGGCGGGTAAATTCCAATTCAGGCAATAACAATTCCCTAAGTCCTGAAGATGATCCCTATAAATTGAGCACGGGATCGAAACGTCAACTCCTTTGAGTAGACATACGTTTCACCCTATCATATTGCTGTATGTATGTTTTACTCCAGGACACACTGCCAATTCTGATCCAAAGCAGTGGCCTGATAGCTCACCTTGTTTGCCTGATATTTCAGCACTTTACTACTTTCTCACTTTTCGCTTCTCTTGTACGGCACAGGACTGTGCTCTACTGTAACTACAATGCTGTGTTGCTTATATGTATTCTTAAATTTTAATGATTTATTTGATTATTAAATTCCCTGTCCGGCTGGACTAGGGATTGAAGTATATAGTAGCCTATTGTGGTCTATATAATATTTTCCTGTACCTATTCCTTTAAAGCTGAGGACCTTTTGTTCCTTTAAAACACTTGATACCCATGGTCCCTAGCCACCCACTGGGTTCCCCTTGTCTTTTCAAATCTACTTTACAAGGCCAGCACTCAGATTCCCATCACCACCATCAAGCAAAGAGTAAAGGACTGGGTCGCTGCACCAGCGCCTTGACACAGACCGCTCTACCATAGGTCTCTATAGGAGGCGGGTCACTCACTCATGGGATGGCAATATGTCTGAAGATAGCCCAATATGTTTTCATTGTTTTTTGTCTTACACACTAAATTTGTCACCCTGATGTGTTTTGGTGCTTCCTGTACTACGTGCATGATTGTCACAACTGGCTAGCGCCGGTACACAGGGAATTACGACCCATGTCACCATAATGAAAGCTTCTCTATTCTCCCAGGCCAGCATTGGCACTACTATCACAACCCTCAAGCAAAGGATTAGAGAACGGATAGCTGCACCAGCGCCTTGACACAGAATGCTTTGCTGTTTGGTGCTATACAAGGCGGGCCACACACTCATTGGATCGCAATATGTCTGAAGCTTGCAAAATATGTTTTATTGTTTTTTTCTTAAACACTACATTTGTCACCCTGATGTGTTTTGGTGCTTCCTGTACTACAGGCATGATTGTCATGTCCAGCCAGCGGAAATACACAGGGAGTTACAACCCATGTCACTGTAATGAAAGCTGCTCTACTCTCCATGGTCAGCACTTGGGCTCCTATCACCAACCACAAGCAAAGGGTAAGGGACCACACAGCTAAACCAGCACATTGATACAGACCTCTCCAGCGTTTAGCACTATGCAAGGTGGGACACTCGTTCAGTGGAGGGCAATACGTCTAAAAATGTCCTGATGTTTTTATTGTTTTTTGTTTCACACACTACATTTATCACCCTGGTGAGTTTTGGTGCTTCCTGTACTGTGTACATGATTGCCATGTCCGTGCCACGGACTGGTGTTTGTCCTGTGCGTGAAGGTCACCCACGGTGGCAGGGCTGTGTGTTGTCATCATCCTCCCAAAATATCTAACTGTTCCCCCGGAGCTGGCCCACCCAGGGGACTTTAGAATAAATGTGTGGGAGGCCATGCTTGTTTTTTATTTTATTTTTATTTGTGCCACGGACTCTTGGATCCTCCGCAAAATTGCGTCAAAACTGGGCCCCAACGGTTGTAAATCGTTGCAACACATTCCGTTGCAACGAATGTCTTTACCACGCATGCGTTACAATGGAATGCTTTTTCCACGCATAACCTTTACTACGAATATTCCTTTATCACGCATAGATTTACAACGATTTTCGTTGTAAATGTATGCATGGTAAAGGCATACTCCTGGTAAAGGTTGTACCCCTCCCCTGTACCTTTACATGACCCCTCAGCCCCCACTCCTTATAATTATCCCTGCCCTTAACACTTATTCTTTTCTTTTTTAAACTAAAATTCCCTCTAACCTTTTCATGTCGTCTCCTCTCCATCTTCGGTGACGGACGTCGTATTTCGTAAAGAGGAAGCAGAAGTTTTTTCTGTTTCCTCCTAAACGATGCTGATTGCCTCAGTTTCGGAACATCAGGTGTGTAATTTTTTGGGGGGGAGACCCCACCAACCCCCCTTTTTAATTCTGCACTTTTTTTTTCTTGGGGGGGAGACCCCCCCAATCCCCCTTTTTCTTTTTTTAGCATTTACCACACATGTCTTTACTATGTATCTCATAGTAAATGTATGCGTGGTAAAGGCTGTCGCTGTAACCACGCATGCGTTGTAATGCATGCATGGTAAAGGTTTTCGTGGAAACGGCCGCGTTGTAGTGGCCGTTTCCTGGCCCCGAAAGTGTCCTACAAGGACTCCACCACAAGGCATAGGGGGTCAGAATATCCCTACGCTGACCCCTTCAGGCCGACATCCACCATGTTTGATTGTTTAACAATGCATATTTGTCTTGTATGTAATATTTATAGCATTTGAGCAATTGATGCATCCTGAACATCAATAAGCAATATGTAACGATCGTGAATATAAAACAATTGAGTTCTAAATATTCATGAAAAATGATAATCATACATATTGAAAGTAATTCAATGTGTATAGTGTCACATTGTCTTTCTACATGTTCTGTTTTCAACTTAAAATCCCATAGAAAAAGTCAAATGTTATCAGTGTCCTCAGTACATAGAATGGGTCTCTGGAATGTGTTATATAGAAAGGGAAAGGTGGACGGATAGAATAGCCCCATTCCCGCTGATTGAGCGTGCTCATTAGGGAAACTGTCTTGCATTCTGGTAAGTTTGGTTCTACAAATATGAATCCTGCGGGTATTACTCACTGATAGATACAGTGTGTCCAATGCAATTCAGCCCATGTGACCAGCGAATGGCAACAGCCATCACCTACGTGTAACTGCCGGCTGACTCAAGATAAATGACATCAAAGGCACAGGAAAGTTGACACGAGGCCTGGGCGACTGGTCATTTGTTTGGGAACCCCACTATGCTGTCTTAGGGGCCTATTAGGATGGTGGACGAACCTGTGTCCGTCCGCCACCCCAGAGGAGGAGGGACCGTCCGCAGGGGCAGCGGTGGTCCCTCCGTGCTAATTAGGATGTGACCGCCACCCTGGCGGTCACATCCTGTATTTTTAACATTGCGGATGGTGCTGCTTGAAGCAGCACACGCCGCAATGTTAAAAAAATGCATGTTTACCTTTACATGCACGAAGCTGCAGGCACTGCGTGGTGCCTGCTGCTTCGTGCACGCAAAGGCAGGGGGGTACCATAGGTACCCCCCCATGTGCTCTCCCCCTTCACCCCTGGGGGCCCGCAACGGGCCCCCGAAGAAAACACCATATGCCTATCCACGGCGGAAACGCCGCCGTGGAAAGGCATAGGAGCGCCCCCATCCCAAAATGGCTGGTGGTGTCCGATAGACACCGCCAGCCATGTTAGAGCTTTTCTGCCGCGGTCCCCCAGCCATCCTAATCTGGCGGGGGGTCTTTTCTCAGTCCGCAGCGGATAATCCGCATCCTCCGGGCCAGCGGTGACTTCCGCCGGCCCTGAGGATGCATATTATCCGCTATCATAATCGGCCCCATAGTTAGGATACGTTAACAGATGTGGATCAAGTCGGCATTCCATGCATTAGAAAAATGGGATACACTTAGGATACAAATTGCTTCCTATATAAAGCCCAAGTGGGTGATATATATTAATGTGGGTTGTGGATAAAGAATCCGCTGCGGTGCCCAAAAAAAGAAGAAACATAATATAGAAACAGAAATTAAAAGAAGTCAGTAGAAATAAATGCTTGATTACATCAAGACACAGTGCATACTGGTGCCGTATTCTCACAAAATCCTGTGTCTGGGAAAGGCAGACACCTTTTGATAGAGATATTACACAGATGTTATCTACATTGGTCCCTGAGGTTCTGGGAAACCTTGACATTGACTTCCTGCCACAAGTAACTACTGTCGCCAGCACTGATACACCCCTGTAGATCATGTGCAAAAGTTGTGCAGGTTAACAACTATGAATAATATATAATAAAGTAAATATATATCTCTATATGTCCACAGACTGGGTAGTCGTACTATTCAAGTAATCAAGCGGCATATTATCAACAGCCAGCGATAATTATCGCTGGCTGCGCTAAGCGATAGATTTTTTATCGCAGGCTATTGCAGGAAATTATCGCCATGCTAGCGCTGTATCTACAACGCACAGCACAATGGCGATAATTATTCCTGCGATAGGAGTGTTTTCCATGGAACATCGCTGGTTTTCCAGCGATCTTCCATCCTAGGGGTATATCTGACCACTCGCCCCTGGTAGACTGAATGCATGGTTCCTCCAAGACAGGAACTTTAAGAAATTGGGGGGAAATTAGCTCAAATAGTACTTCACGCCAACCGGGACTCTGCCTCATCCCCAGGTACCCTGTGGGAAGCTGGTAAAGCCACTATTTGCGGCGTGGCAAAGGGCCAGCTCAAACTCAAAAGGCTTGCACAGAACTCCCAGAATACTATCTTGGAGGAACAAGCTACCCTCATTGAGAGCCAAATGCCAGAGCAGAGAACCGATGCCCAAGACAGGCGCCTAGCATTTCTGAGGGACGAGATCAGGCAGGCTTCCTTGGAGGCCGCCAAGCTGTTGTGGAGGTTCTCTGTAGCTTGAGTGTACAGATGGGGAGACAAGAATGGGTAGCTCCTTCATCGACTCACTTACCCACTGGCCAATCGCATAATTCAAGAAGTTATAGGCCCAGACGGCGCAACTCAGCGGTCGCCTGTGGCGGTTTCCCAATGCTTTGCCACCTACTACTCTAAGCTTTACTCTGAAAAGTCTCCCAGCCTTTCACTCCCGGATCTGCCTCATCAGGAGCAGTTTTCTCTTTCTCTGCTTCATCAGGAACAGCTCTCTCTCGCCGTTTAAGCTGCAGTTAAATCCAATTTGCAGGATTTGATTAAAGCTAAGTCTAGTCTCAATAAACTTGCTACTAATGATGCATGTATTATCCTTCTGAAAGTTAAATCTAAATTTTATGTAGGTCTGAATAAACAGGTAAAATGTTAGGCAATGTTTTGAAAATTAAATCATACGGAAAAATATTGGACCTATCTGTAATGAACTAATCAAAAATACTATGACCTCTGACCTAGATATTACCAATGCATTTCACACTTGTTATGAATCACTATATACAGATGATACCACTCCTTCAGAACCCAACATTAAAACTTTATTTATTCTTAATAAAAAATATTTTAGAAAAAAGATAAACATACCTGCGTGTTTTGGGGATGAAACTTTTGAACCACATTCAGCTGCTTCTTTTATACAGCAGTTTAAGGTTCGGCAGCATTTAAAAGAACTTCATAGCATTAAACAGGTTCTGAAAGATAAATATCTCAAGCTGTGCCACACTTAAATCACTTTGCCAAACCTGGGATTCCACTGCACAGGCATTATAAGCAACTTTAGTCTCTGTTTGGGGCTTCTGGTCTCCGCTTTATAGTAATAATTGTCAGAAGATTGACTGGGTGAATTTCTGGATTTGCTTTTAGCTCAAAGAAGTGATGAACTCCCTCCAGGTAGTGAAGGACTTGACTTAACGAGAGTGACTATGGTGATCAGGCCATTTCATTTTCCCAGCATAACACCAGCAGAGCACATATTTGCCTCTGACCATGGGTTTCTGGTTCCTATTAATAGATTTTCTGGTTTGTAGATGCACAAAAATCCACACTGGATTATCCCAACATAGTAGGCAGCAACCAACAATTGTAGCTGGCTTTGACAAAATCTAGTAGTTTGCTTCTAGTACATATCCTGCAGCAAACCCTGTAGGTAGTGTCTGCTGACTATTAAATCCGTGCCTTTCAGTAGCTTATTATTTTCCATATGTACATTTTCATTATTTAGTTATGTGGGAATTGGCCTACATTGATTTTTTCATCACTATTGCAGAATGTGTTCAGTTCAGAATCTCTTGCTCTTCCAATCACCTCCCCGACTAAACCATTGCCCACTATTTTTCAGTACCCTGAGGTTCAATTAATAAAAGGGTGCACTGTTTTGTGTCCAGTAGTAAGGAGGCCTTAGGATGCTAGTGGTAAAAGGTTTCAATGGAGCCCACTGAATGTCCGCAGACCCAGCCAGATTCAAAATAGACTCAATAATAAAATACAGAAATACTGTATTATATAAATATTGAGTGCTAAAGATAATTTAAGTAGAGTTAAGGCCTACTTTGGAGTTCGGCGAATAGGATACTTCATCACAAATGATGTGGATGTCCTACCCACTGTATTACAAGAGTATTATAGCCTATAACACTTGTAACATGATGGACAAGATATGCACCACAGATTTTGTCAGAGTATCCCTCCAGCATACTGTAAATAAAGCCCTTGGTCATGTTAGGTTTAGATTTTCTATTATTAACTTTAATGAGGCAATATTTGTGTATGTTGTATCTAGGGCAAGCTATTTTTGTCAAATGATAGTCTGCAGACATTCTGATACCATACAGCATAAAGGTGGATCATGGTACAAGATAAGTGGAACGTCAACTGTTACCCTCCTCAAGAGTCTGATCTACAGATATCCCCTTAGGCAAAATGGTTAGGCTTAGATCTGTCGATCCGATATCTGTGAAGTCACTACCCTTCACCCCAAGATAACCTCCATTACGAGCCTCTTCCTCCATATTTCGTGTTCTTGGATCTATAAGAGCCACACTATCGGGTGTTGGTATGTTCGGAATTTTATGAGAGGATAAAGAAGGAGAGGGATTACTCTGCGCCAGGTCCAAGACCTGGGGAATGGCCTGAAAATATGACCGCAATGAGGGCGTTATCTTGGAGCCTGGATCTAAGATAGTTTTTAGAATCTTAGATTTTTTTTTTGCTCGTTTAGGTTTAGCCTCAGAGGAGAGATAAGAGGAAGTTTTTGAAGGAATCTTATTTGTATTAGAGCTAGATCTAGTGTTATCCTGTACCTCTTGTTCTGACTCCAGCCTGGTATCCAAAACTAAGGGCCCACTCGCCCCCCCTTTCTTCCACCAATATTTCCCCCCTTTTCCCCCTTTCCTTTGGGGTATGCTTTGATGTTTATTAGATTTTTTGCCGCTATAACCTTTGTCAGTGGCAATTTCATGCAGGGTTATAGGAGGCTCCCCTTGATTTAATCCGCGGCTTCTAAGGGAGGAAGAACGTGTGTTTTTTACCAGACTGCTGTCACTCCGGTTAGCGCCTGTACCTGAGTTCAGCTCTTTATCATCTATGACTGCTTGCAACTTCAGACCTCTACCCCCACCTTGCCCCCCCTTCACCTCAGTCTCTGCTGACTTCAACTCCGTTGAACCGGTACTTGCTGCTACAGCGGCAAACTCCAACGCATCAGGATCTACTGCTGCTGCCACTGCTACTTGATTCTCAGCGCCGAAAGCCGCTGCATAATCCTTCTGAGCGTTCTGGACTTTCTCACTCGCACCTCTTGCTGAATCCCCAGGGCAAATATCCCTGCGACAGGACCGCAGTTGCCTCCCGCGACGCAGCTCCAGGGCGGCTAGATGCCACTTCCAAAGCGCCGCCGAAGTCCGAGTCTGCTGCAGAGCCGCCGGTGAGCAACGTGAAAGAGCTCCGACGAACGCTGACTCTCCGATCACGCCGCAGTGGATAAGCATGGAGAGCGAGGAGGGACCAGAGTAAACGGTCCGAGCAAACTTTTTTGAAAAGGGGTTTTCTCTTGTTATTTAGTAAGTATTGCTAAATACACATGAGATTCATTCATTCATTGAAAGCGGTGAAAAGCTTTCGAGAGTCCTCGGATTTTACGAGCAATAACTAAGAGCTCCGCAGGAGCCTAGAGCGGAGCACCTCGGCAGCTATCCTGCTGCCGCCATGTTCCTACTATAACTGTTATAACAGCTATAACTCCTGAGGTATCAATCAGTAATGCTGGAGAAGAGACCTGTAGTCTCCCAAGTGAGCATATTTCCCTGGAGGAGGATGTTAGACCTGAGATAGAAGTCTGTGGTAGTCAACTATCTGAATCTTCTCCAAGCATAAATCAGAATATCCAGACACAAATTGTTCACGGCCCTACTCCCAGTCCTAGTACTGACTCACAGATGGGCTCCTCTGCCTGCGCCATTGAAACACCCTCAGACCTCTCGCCTTCCTCTATATTATCTATGTTTTCTAATTTATCTGCAGACATTAAACAGGGTTTTGAGGACGCATCAAAAATTCAGAGAGAGATTAGGTCTTACTGCGAGTCGTTAGATAACAAGATAGATGGGCTTTTTTCAAGAACCGGAGTGTTGGAAGAAACAACTGCTGTTATGTCTCTCGAGTTGGAAAACGTTAAGGAGGACATAGTCAAACTTAAAAAAGAGGACACTGCTCTGGCGGACAGAATGGAGGTGATCGAAAACAATGCGAGGCGTAGCAACATACGCATCTTAAATGTACCAGAAGGAAGGGAAGGATCTGACATTAAGCTGTATATTATTCAACTCCTAAAAACATCGCTCAATTTAACCCATACAGAGGAGGTATTGAATTTAGATATCCAGCGGATCCATAGGGACCCTTTCAGGCGAAACCCACAGCGGACGAAGCCCCGGAAGATCCTTGTTAACTTTCACACTTTTCAGTTAAAGGATCATATTCTTAACCTGGCCCTTAAACAAAAATCTCTATCGGGGGGAGATTATAACTTTCAAATTAGATCCGACCTATCACGGTCGACCCTTGACAGGCAGTGGGAGTTGGGCAGGAGGATGGAGGCCTTCAGGAAACTGGGTGCAACAGTGCAGTTGACCTTTCCGGCAGCCCTAAAAATCATGTTGAATAATAAAATGTTTAACATCCGAACAGTTCAGGCTGCGGATGAGTTATTAATGGACATCGGCACTTCAAAGAGCACTTCTAGGAGCTGAGGTTAGGTCCGGCTGAATTTATTTATTTATTTATTTATTTTTTTCTTCTTTTTCCTCGGCTAGTTGTTTACTACTCCTCTTTAAAAATACTTAATAAAAGGAAAAAACAAGATATAATAAGGGGGAGAGAGAATTAAAAGAAGAAAAAAAAAGGAAAAAAAGGAGAGAAAAGAAAGAAGAAAAGAAAAAGGAAAAAAAAAGAGGGAAGGGAAGGATGGATGGAAGGGATAAATAAATAAATAAAGCACTCACCTGAATACCGTATGAAAAACTATAGTCTTAAGCATTTGACACTTTGATGAACCCACTTTAAAAATTTATTTGTTTATTTTTTTTTTTTTTTTTTTTTTTTTTTTTTATTTTTTTTTAAGAGAAGTCATAGCAGGTTACAAAGGTTATATTTAATCTGATTTGCAGACTTTCTCTTTTTGTCCTCAAATACTATACTTAATAATGCTCCGTGGGCGCCTAGAAGGGGTTAGGAGTACCATAACCGGAGGATTTCCGGTTGGACAAACAAGGGTTCCTCAAGGGAGGGTGGGTGGGGATCACGCGGGTGAGGGTTAGGGTAAATAATTATAAAATGTTTCTCATCTCTGAATTGGTATTTGATAATTCTTTTATAAAATGGACAGATTTTACATCTTTGAGATATATGGAGGGTTGCAAGTTTGAAGGGTCTAGCTCCTTTAGGTATATTAGATATGAGTTCTATTAAGTTTCTCTCCTGGAATGTTAATGGCCTGCGCACCAAACCCAGATCTAACACAATTTTACAATATATACGTGACTTTGATGCGCAGGTCATTATACTTCAGGAGACACATTTGGTTGAGGCTGAAGTACTCGATCTGGCAAATAAAAATAAATGGATAGATCAATTTGTCACCACATCCCAAGCTGTTAACACTAGAGGGGTTACTATCCTTTTTAAAAAGACAATCACTACCAGACTAATTGAGCAAAAAGTAGACCCCGCAGGTAGATGGGCTATTGTGACCGCAATGATAGGTGGTTCTCGTTTTACGATAGTGGGTTATTATGGGCCCAATCGAGATGACCCCTCAGCCCTGATATCATTATTTTCTGAGCTCTTACATTTCCCTGAACCCATCATCATAGCAGGTGACTTTAATATTGTACTCAACCCTGTCTTAGACAAGACTACCTCTAGTAGGCAACATACTCTGTCTAAATCTAGAGACTTTTTATTGAAAGCGATGTCCCAATATGGATTTAAAGACATCTGGAGAGCAAGGTCAGGGCAGAAAACCGCTTTTTCTTTTCGAAATTATAAATATCGCCATAGGTCTAGGATTGACTTCTTTCTAGTTAGTAGAATTTTGTCGGACTCAGTGAAGACTGTCACCTATTTGCCATCTCACCTGTCGGATCACTCATCCGTATTTTTAGATCTTATAGCGGTGGTTCAACCCCCGATCAGGTCATGGTCCATTGATAGATCTCTACTTACATCTCCAGAGGATCTGGAATATATTAGAGTTGAAGCACATGAATTCTTTAAAGTAAATATCGGTTCTGCTAGCTCCAGCTCTGTATGGGACGCTTTTAAATCTACCTTACGAGGGGTTATCAAGAACAAAACTACGTACAGAAGGAGACAGTACACCCAAGAAGTCACAACTATAGAGGCTAATATATTGTTGGTTCAAACTGAACTAGAATCCTCCAATAATGTACCAGATTCTATTATATTAGAGAAACAGGAGGAGCTGCTGAAGCTCAAAGGGGAACTTGCTTCAGTACTTAATCGCCGCATTCTTCAAAGATGGGAAGTAAGTAAACTAGCCCATTTTGAATTTGGTGAAGCGGCAGGGAAGTTATTAGCTTGGAAGTCTAGAACAGACCGGACACGTAATAATATAGGTTCTATTACAACTAGTTCTGGTACTGTATCTTCAGACTTAGAAATAAGAGCAGCTTTCAAAGACTTCTTTCAGTCTATTTACCAGGAGGACAATAATATCTCCCCTGAAACTGTGAAGACATGGCTTAGCAACATTCCACTGCCATCACTCTCCTCAGAACAAAGCGCCTCTTTGGACCAGGCAATAACAAAAGAAGAGGTTGTAATTGCTATACATAACTGCAGTAGTGGTAAGGCGGCGGGGCCAGACGGCTTGCCCGTCGAGATTTATAAACATCTTGCGGGTGATATAGCTCCTTTTCTTGCCACACTATTTAATGAAGTTTTGTTGGAGGGAGTTTCACCGCCCAAGTCATGGAATGAGGCATCGATTACACTGATTTTGAAACCAGGCAAGGTTCCTACAGACTGCGGCTCCTATCGCCCCATTTCAATACTTAATGCGGATTATAAGATCTTCACGTCACTCTTGGCTAAGAGGCTGGGTCAGGTCGCTCCTTCAGTTCTGCATTTCAACCAAAAGGGCTTTGTGAAGGGTCGCCAGCTCTTTGAGCTGACGTATGACCTGATTGGAGCAATAGACATCGCGACTAGCTCCTCATTACCCTTGGCTATTCTTACGCTGGATGCCACCAAAGCCTTCGACAGGGTCAACTGGTTGTACCTGTCGGGGGCCTTGGAAAAGTTCGGTGTGGGCCGGGCTTTTCGCAGAGCAGTCGAACTCTTATATCAGAATCCATCTGCCTCAATATTGGTTAATGGCGGTCTGACCGAACCATTTGCTATTACAAGGGGCACAAGACAGGGATGTCCTCTATCGCCCCTGCTCTTTGATCTTTATATCGAGCCGTTTGCTCAGAAAATTCGGGAGGATAATAACATCATACCTTTCAGGTTTAGAGATTGGGAAAAAAAAGTGTCCCTGTATGCGGACGACATTATGATTATGACTTCTGATATCAATACAGCGTTTCCCTCGGCCATAAAATTGGCATTAGAATTTGGTAACATCTCTGGCTATGAAGTCAATGCCACCAAAACTGAGGTTATGGTGTGGAACAGCACAGTAACTGGGCTGCCTGTGGAACCCTGCGATAACTTGAGATATCTGGGCTTGAGAATCGTTAAGGATATTAATTTGATAACTTCCACAAACTTTACTTTAGTCGCTAAGGAATGTAGGAAGTTGATGGGCTCTTGGGGAAATCTCCCATTGACACTCTTAGGACGCTCAAACTTAGTTAAAATGTCCATTTTGCCTAAATTGACTTTTATTTTTAATAGCATACCATTATATTTTGAGCCAGCATTAATCTCTAAGATGCAGAGTGATATATCTAAATTTGTTTGGAAGAACAAAAATATAAGAATAGCCTGGAAGAAATTAAGGCGTCGAAGGGAGAAGGGTGGGCTGGCCGGCCCAGACCTTCAGATCTACGCCTGGGCCTTTCAAATGACAAATGCCAGAATGCTGTTAAAAACACCATCAAATCAGGACATTGGGTTGATGTTTACAACACTATTACAGTGTGAAGGACTAGGGCAGTCTGGGTTCCTCTTCAAGTTTGGAGACCCCAAATATTTTAAGAAAATTAAACTAAAGGTGTTGCAGGGCCTAGCAAAAACTTGGTATAATTTGAGAGTCACCACTAAAATAGGATATTATTCGAACAGATCTCCTATATGGGACCTCCCTGCTCCTCCGGGTTGGGCTAATGATACATTGATAAGTCCATTAATTGATGCTGGAGTTCTAACATGGGGTGACTTGTTTGTGGAGGGGGACATGCTTTCTTGGGAACATCTAGTAAGCAAGGTGGGCCCCAATTTCTCTAGATTTAAGTTCCTACAAATCTCAAGTTGGGCACAAGCATATACAGCGGAGGTTTCACATCGTCCTCAAATGCCCCTAGGAGGGAGCTCTCAACTGGAATCTTCTTTACTTGACAAAATACCTGCACCGAAGGAGGTGGCCTTTTTATATAACTTAATCTTAGAGGAGATAGACGGAGAATTTCAGCTGCCAGATCAACTATGGGGTTCACTGTTACTTTCTGTCAATTTGCAGGAACTATGGCTAGCATCTTGTAATGTTCTTTGGGATATAGTTAAACCAGCATGGCTCCGGAGAAATCACCTGTATACCCTCCATAGAGCTTACTATTCCCCTCAGAGACTGTCAAAATTTTCAATGGGGGAACCAGTGGCATGCGCCCGGTGTGGTCAAGTGGCAGCCTCGGATGCACACATGTTCTATGACTGTCCACATTTAACATCCTATTGGCATTCAATAGCCAACAAATTAACATCTTCAACAGGCTCTATAGTGGACATAGATCTTCAGCTTGTAATATTTGGAGTTGTAGATCGTAGCCGAAGTTCAAATAATAACCTTTTATTCTACTCTATGTTGGTGGCCCGACGAGAAATCTGTAAACGTTGGAAAGAGGCGTCCCCTCCGTCCTTGCACGACTGGAGCTCTTCGATGCTACAACTATCAAAAATAGATCTTTCCAGGGCCGGGAAATCAGATAAAAGAGCATTTTGGCAGAAACTTGATTGGTTCCAATGAATTGAGCTGGGTTTTTTTTTTTTTTTTTTTTTTTTTTCCCCAGTTCCAATGATTACGAAGCCATGATACACCCTTTCTGCTACAACATCTTCGCTGTCTTACTAGGCGACTTGGTGCATAAAGCAATGGTGGTAACTGGCTACAATGGCAAAACATCTGTTCAACCGTAAGCAGGGTCTAAGGAAATGACGGGAGACAACCTGCTGAAGGGAGTTTTTCTATTTATTTGGGGCGGATCCACATTATCACAATGCCCTTGCCAGTCCTCGACTGAGACAGTATGTTGTCATCTTATGTCATCCTACCTGTCCATTGGTATGGCGGATTGAAGCCATGGTGGAGATGAGGAACTAAAAAAAAAAAAAAAAAAAAAAAAGAAAAAAAAGATAAGTGGAACGTCAGTCTTTTGGTGGCCACATATGGAAACACAGTATATAAAACAGAAAGGTCATTAACATCTTTACAATATTAGATGAGAGAAGAAGAACATAAATAATTAATTTTAGAATTGATTACAGTAACTCCAGAGGCTGCGGAGCAAAAGCTGCGTGTTTACTGCTGCAAGTGGATGTCTCACTTTTCTCTTTTTTTGTTCCTCAAATGGGCAAAGCTCAGTCTGCATTGGCCCTACAACCCATCTACTGAATCGAAAATTCCTTTGCTTCCCTGAATTATTGTTCTAATGATCACAGTACTAAATGGATATGTAACTGAAATGCAAGTGTCCATGATTTGGCTTTATTTTGAGGTACCTCTAGTGCAGACACATTCTGTAGGACTCTAAAAGTGTCAACCAGAGCTTTCTCTGGAGACGTGGAGATAGGAATCAAAATAATTCACTATGAGCAACTACATCTAAAAGGAATATTGAATCAATACTAATACCTAATGGTTTAATATGAAAAAAACACTGAAATTCTTTAATTATAATTTGGTGAACTATCAATAATTTGCGCCCGACTGCTCATGCATTACATCACTCATGACATATTGAATGACATCATTGATGACATCAAGGATGATGTCACAAGCTTAAAGAATGTAAATCAAAGCTGGGAACTCTGGTTGGCTCCCATATATATCCTTCTCCTGTTCATTAAGCGACACATTGAAACTGTCCACACAGTGGTGGCTGGCACAGGTAAGAGCAGTGGGGTGGGGTGGTGGCAAGTCGACGGACGATGGATGACGGGATCGGTAAAAGTAAATTAAAAAAAAATAATAAAACCACTTACCTTGCGCTTGCCACCATGACCCTGCCTCACCCCACTGCTCTTATCTGTAACGGCCGCCACTGGACGTCTCTCAAGATTTTGAGGAGAATGCCAAAGCATGCAAATGATTTTGAGATACTGTGGCCATGGCATTTATATGGTCTCATGGAAAATAAGCAAATGGTGAATGGTAACAAGGGTGAGTGATTAAATACTCCAAGAGTGGGTGTTTCAGCAGAGCCAAAAGAGGGTGGTCGGTTCTACCCGTCGCGGACTCTTCTGAGGAATGCAGAATTGATCTGCCCCCAGAATCGAGCCTGTATCTGGTAGTCATGACAGGGGTTCCCGAAATAAGTAATCAATGTCTGGAATCGTTTATGTCCCTAAAAAATAAAGTCGCTGATTTGCTCAATAAAAATAGACCACTCCCCCGCCACATTACCAGCGAAATATTGATGGTGCGCAGGCTGTCTAGGGTGGGGCACAGGCCTAAAACCATAACTGGTGATTGCGTGTTGGTAAATTTCAAGGACCCTCGCACTGTGGAGCACATTTGTAATTGGAGTACCATAGTCCTGGGGCAACCATCCAACCCATCCCACTGTCATACTTTTATCCCCCAACCTACTTGCCAGATACTGAAGGTGACTGGACCTTGGTAGACACCGAGTTGTGGGTAGGGCTGAGAGGGGGTGGCATGGGCAACCACATTCACCGAGCCAAATACATACTCAAAATAGGTTCAGTGGCCTGGAAATGGTCGATTGACTACAGCACAGCCGGGTGGAAACCCATGGCACCTCCCGAAGAAGGAGTAATGTCAATCCTGGGGGAGTTGCTGAGTCAACTAGTAGCCAATTGTCTGGTGATCCTCCGGATCCTTCTCTGTATATTCAGGGGACTATTACAGGAAATGACGCATCAGGGAGACAGCGCCAGGTCGTATACTGGAGTCCCCCTGAGAATCTGCAAGTGAAGGTGTCCTAATGGGGAGTGGTGTCACCTGCCTAAATGCTAGTAAATCGAAATCTCTGACAATATTGTCATGGAATGTGGCAGGCATATCCAACAAATTGGCTTGCCCAGAGTTTGGTTCTCTGTGGATAATAATGACATCTGCCTCTTTCAAGAGACCTGGGCTAGGGATGAACAACTCAGAGTGGGCTTTGCCGCATTTCATGCACCCGCTCATTAGGGGGGAAGGGGCGACAGTCAGGGGGCCTCACCACTTGGGTCGGTCTGCATCCGGGCTGCATGGCTGAGTCCCTGACCACATACTCCGATGATGTTCAGTGTGTAGTCCTGAAGTGACCAAATTCTTTTAAGCTTGCTATCATGAATGTTTATTCACGACCGGTAAGCATAGCCAGTGAGTGTACCACCATCGATGAGTTGTCTCACTTTTTGTATACTATTACTAGTGACACCCGTCTCCTGGTGGTTGGCGATCTCAATTGTCACTACGAGCCCCTACAGGGGATGAATGAAGGTGCTTTCATGGTGGAGGATGACCACTGGGCCATACCTCTATGTCAATCTCCATTCCCCAAGACATGGTCCCCTCTAGCGATCCACCATTCTATTAGCGCCTGTAACAACCGTACTCTCTCTGATACTCCATCAAGGTGCACCTTCAATAAGATGGGACAAGAGTCGCGCCTTGACTATATTATGGTCGAGACGCGGTTGTGGTCTAAGGTTATTGATTTTAAGGTAATTACCAGAGTCGATAGCGATCACAATGCTCAAAGTCTGGAGAGGGTTTTTCCTGGACCTGGGGAGAATGTAACTGCAGACCTTGAAGACCAAGGAGATAGGACAATATTAAAAAATGATAGACGCAGGGTCAAGTGGGAAAGAATAGTGGCATCCCCGGATGAATTATCTAAACTATATAATCTAATTCTTCCCCTGTTTATGGAGGTTGATGCTTTAAACACCCAACCTCCGCCTTCTGATTTTAATTGAAAATTGCAGGCCCTGCATACGGACCTAGTTTCCAGCCTAGTCGAGGTTCTTAATCCCCAGGTGCCCAAAAGAGAAAAAGGGCTCCTGTATCCTCCTGGTACAATGCTGCATGTAGAACGGCTAAGTCTGGCTGGTCAAGGCTTTAAAGCATGGCAGCAATAAACCCCAAATCCGTGCCATGAGACTGCAGTATAAAGAGGTAATGAAACACGCAAAGCAAGAGTGGGATCCTGAAAAGTGGACTAACCTAACCAGCGCCTTAGACTCAAGGGATGCACGCAGATTTTGGTCAATAGTTAGTACAGGTTGTGGAGAACGAAAATCTGCTATCGAACCTAACATTGAGGCAAAAGTTTGGGAAGATCACTTCAAAGCCCTATACTCAGCAGAATCAGGCACGGAAAGTATGCCAGTACCCCTAGTTTTAACAGATTAGTATGATGACTTAGAATTTACTATAGAGGAAGTATGTCATGCAATAGCCAAACATGCAGTGGGAAAAGCTCCAGGTCTTGACAAACTCCCGGGAGACCTTCTCAGACACCAACCCAGGATTTGGGGCCCTTACCGTCATATTATTTTTAATGCAGTCCTGAGGGGCATGGTGGTACCCTGTACCTGGCTGGGAGCCGAGATAGTCCCAATATTTAAGAAGGGCTCTCCTCTGCTCCCGGCCAACTACAGGCCCATTAGCCTCATCGATGTTCCGCAAATAAATTTTGCGCGGCTCATCTTAGATCGCCTACAGGACTAGATGGAGGAGCACGCAGTCCTCAGCCCGTATCAAGCGGGGTTCAGGATGAACACTTCAACCATGGATCAAATCTTTCGCCTAAGATGACTGTTCTGGAAAAACGGCGAAGATAGAGGGTGGCAGCCTCTACATGGTGTTTGTGGACCTTCGCTCCACTTTTGATTTAGTGCCTCGGGAGAAACTGTGGTCAGTGCTCCAAGAATTGGGTGTCCCGCCCCAACTCCTGAATGTGTTGATGAGGTTGCATGAGGAGAACTTTGCGCAGGTTAGATGCGGGAGGAATGGGGTGCTGTCATCCAGGTTCCCCGTCAGCAGGGGGGTGAGGCAGGGGTACGTATTGGCACCCACCCTGTTTTGCCTCTATGCAAATGACGTAATTTCACATCTGGATGGTGTCCCTAACAATGATGCGCCAAGGCTGGCAGGTAGCAGGGTACCGGCGATCATGTTCACAGACAACACCTTGCTGCTTTCCAAGTCTCCCATGGATATACAGTGCATATTGGATGGATTTGAGGATTTCTGCAGATGCCGCGGATTGGAGATAAACGCCGATAAAACAAAATTCATGATCTTCAACCCTCCAGCATCTACCTGCCAGAATCCTAGCTTGGGCACAGTGAGATTAGAAAGGGTAACGACCTTTGAGTATTTGGGGGTTACCATAAATGAAAACCTGTCATGGGGCCCCCAACAAGTAAAATCACAAATGAAACTGTCCCAGCTCACGGGGGAATCCTCAAGCTCTCCAATACATCGACATTTAAACCAGTCAGTCCCCCGTTGGAGATCTATAAAATCCAGGCGAGGGCTGCAATTCTGTATGGGGGAAGCTGTGGGGGCATTCGTGTAGGCCTGAAATTGCCAAAACGGAAAGCAAATTTATTCAACAGCTTTTGGCACTCCCACAAAGTACCCTGCCTCTTCCTCTAAGGTTAGACTTGGGGTTGAGACCTATTGAAGATGAACTAGCACTCAAACCCCTTAGGATCTGGCGTAGGCTGTGGACAACGCCGGAGTTGCTGAATTATAGGCTAGAACTGAAGGAAATATTACACTGTCGTAGTGCAGCAAACATTCCCTGGCTCATGTTCTTAAAACAGGAATTTGCAAGACTGGGATTCCTTGCCTTGTGGTATGATCCGGAAAGGAGCTGCCTTGAGGTTTCGCGCAAGTCTCTCACTAGGATTCTTATGGATAAAAAACTCATTGCTGTTGTGTCTGACCCTCATGCTGGCACCCTGATTAATTATTTTTTAACATTCAAAGTCTCTTATTCTTTCGAGGATTTTATAGACGTTATCTACCCCATTGTATCTAGGAAACTTTATTTACAATGGAGATATGGTACTCTACCATTAAGAGCTTTTACAAGCAAATGGCCAGCCTCTACCAACAAGATCTGCCCAGGGTGTAGCTGTGACTTATGGAGTTCTGGACTTTTTGGTTCCGTCCAGAGGTGTCAGGGAACAACACCCAAAGACCCCGGAGTTCCACCTGCCTTGGTGCACAAATGAACAGAAACACGGGCTTCTCGATGGTGGCGTCAAAGACCAAAGGTTTATTACTGCAGGGACACAGAAGTCACAGAAACTACGCATGGGCAGTAACTAGGAGCCTGTTCAAATTGTACAAAGAGGGTTGCTCCTTATATACTAAATTTTGGCCTTCAGGCGAATTCTTTACATGTTGGTACATTCCCAAAACCTTTGTGTCATAAACAATAAATATTTGGCGTACATAGGAACCGTTGATAAAATCTGTTACAAAACATCTACGAAGAGGGGTTCCCACTAGTTCATCACAATCCCTTGTCAATATTGCATTCAAGAGCTGGACCGCCTCATCGTAAATTTCGTTACCTCCCCCTAATAAAGATTCAGAAAGAAAGAAACGGAGCCAGGTGTGGAAGATAGAAAAGCGGGATAAGAGATGTTTGTAGGTAGTAAATGGGCAAGGCTACCGGCTTCGGCCGCCTAATCGTGATCAGGACAATGGACACGAAGACCAGTTTGGCAGAACTGGCCTCGGGCAGAGGAGGCAGTCTTTGCCGAGTCATGCAGCTACAGCGTGTTCTGGCCTAAGGTGCACGTGTCACTAGAGAGGTGAATCTCCGGCTAAGGCTACGTGTCCTTAATCGAAATGAAGTGATCAGAGGTTATTGCGTATGTGAGGGCAAGAAACACAAAATGGCGACCATGATCTAAGATGGATGCCGTGGGTAGATCAGAAATGTGTTTAGAAAAGGAGTGCTCTTGCTCGTAGCGTAGCGAAAACACTAGGATATACTAAATGGATCATTTGCGGTTCGCTGATACCAATATTATGTATTTCCGACGATATTGAAAACACGGGTTCAAATCGTCACGGAACCTCAGACCCTCCTTTTGCCCTTACATAGGCAATTACTCAGTCTGTGTCAGAATCTAATTCTATGCTCATCAGGTCAGTGACATGCTGTTGTATCATCATCCTTTCTCGTGCCTTTTCTCCAAATGCAGGTGGTTTCCTAAAACAAGTTGCAGCACAAAGACTACACAGAGCAGGACCACACTGGATAATCAGGCAACATGAGAACAGGAATCCTAAGATGACACCAATGACCATTAGAACCTTCCATCCCCACGCTGAGATCAGAGTCCAAAACCACTCCATGAAGGACCAGTTTCCCTTGTCTACATGAATAGAGTCGGAAATCTTGTGTAGCTTAGAGATCGCCTCATAGACTGTTGGAGCATTATTAGGAATAAAGACACAGCAGCTCGATTGGATCATTCTGCATACCCCACCTCGATCTGCAAGGATAACGTCTAGAACCATACGGTTCTGCAACGTCATGAGTCTATCCGCCTGAAGCTCAGCTGTCAAATTGCTAAGGGCACCAGCAGTTTCGGTAATAGTAGATTCAACTACCCGTGTTAGCTGACGTATGTTTCTACTATTGGCCATAGGCCCCCAGAACGGAAGGAAGCCTTTGAAGAAGTCTCCAGCTTCCTGACCAACAGTATCTTCTTTGCTGAAGACACCTCTCGCTACTCTGGTTCTGTGATAATCAGATGAGGCAGTGTATGTCGGAGGCAACAATCGAGCAATATAGCATGATCCTGAAAAGTCGGCAGGCAACCATGTATAAGCTCTATCTCGACAGATGAAGTAGGTACCCCTAGCAGTAAGAAAGGCAGGGGAAGAATTAGCCGGAAACACATAAGTCTCTACGCACTCACTCCTCCCTAGCTGAGCTCTTGGATTTCTCCCATTCCCTTGCAAACAGACCTGACCTCGGTGAGGTACAACCCAGATTGGAGTTGAGCTTTTACGCTTGCTTTCTCCTAAACTAAGGCGATACTCTGAAGTATTCCAACTTAAATATACTCGCAATTCGTCTCTAGGGTATGATGGAGTATTATTGACGTCCTTGACCATGTCAATAATTCCCTGGATTAAAGCTTTGTTGGCAGAGTTATATTTAGTGGAACGTGGTGGACGTGGAGGATAGGTCTCAAGGGCATAAGCAAAGATGGTTTGAAGGGCCTGAAATGATCCATTGTAGCTGAAAGGCAAAACCAGATAAGGAATACCTTTATCCATAGTGTGGGGTATCAAGCCACACACCCAGCAGTCTGTAGTGTTAACTACCAGTTGGTGTTGGTGCAAGAGCTGTACAAAAGTGTTGTTAATGAACTCTGAGCGTCGAGCTTGCTCATGTTCAGGAAACGAATGAAAAGAGTGTATAGAAGAAACAGTAGAAGTAGCAGGATCAAGGGGAAGTACTGTAGTAACTGGCACAAAAATTACATTTATACTGAAAACGATTCCACCCACCAACGTTATCAGAACAATCAAGAATGTAATGGCACATTGCATCAAAAAGCATTTGCTGTGAAGGATTCTGCAAAGTCTGTTTCTGCGAACATAAATCACGTTTTCTCGTTGCAGCGCAGGAAGCTCCATCTTCTACAATCCGCTCGCGACCACTGATGATGTGTACGTAGATGAAAATGCCTCTATCAGCCCTGGGAGTTCCCAGAACCAACAGAAAGATCGACCTTGTGTCAGACCCCTGCAAATTCAACTAGGCACACAGCCACGACCCTACGGCTACCCAGACGGCAAGGCAATTTTAAAAACAATAAAACAATAGCAAACTTCCTGGCTGAAGGCAAAAGTTCAAAATTTCAAAATATCACAATAGGCAGTTGCCTGCTTTATTTGTCCATTTTACGATTCTGTAAGTTATATCTTTGTTTCGCAGGTACTGTCTGATCAGCAAATAACGTTTCACCGGTAGCTGTTGCAATGTTCAAGTTCGCCGATGACAGAGTTTTTTCTGATGCAGGGGACAAATGTTCAGTGTTCAAAGGAGTCTTTTCTGAAGGAGAGTCAGAGCTTGGAGTGTCAGTGATCAATTCGGCATCGCTGAAAGGGATGAATTTTGGCGTGCTTTCAAATTCGGAGGAACCAATTCCCTTCTTCACCCAGTCGTCGTAAGGAAGTGGCAAAGGTACCCGCTTTACATGGGATGCGTGCACCCAATGCTTGCGTCCAGCCACACGAACTGCTGTTCTCTTTGCAAGTAGGACTTGAAAGGGGCCGACGATTCTCGGCTGAAGGTTCTTCGTCCTCGCGAAATTTCTGATAACCACAAACTCTCCTGGTTTCAGCTGATGCCCTGGACTCTCCGGAGGCTTTGGCAAAGCATCGAAAACCTGTTGGTGAATAAGACTCAATTTAGCAGTCAAGTCGTAAAGGTAGTCTATCAACATAGGATATTCTAGAGAACAAAACTTTTTAGGCCTCGGCACACCCCAAATATTTGCCGGGCGGCCAAAAACTATTTCGTAGGGGCTAAGCCCCACTCTAGAATGTACAGTTGCTCTCGTTGATAACAAAGCCAAAGGAAGTGCGTCTGGCCAGGCCAAACCTGTGGATGCTTGTATTTTAGCTAGTTTCAGCTTAAGGGTACCATTGTAACCCTCCACTAAACCAGCAGACTGGGGATGGTTCGCACTATGGAACTTTTGTTTCAGACCTAGGCCGGCACACACACTCTGCATAACTTTCCCTATAAACTCACTTCCGTTATCTGACCATACAATCCGTGGCATTCCATACCTAGGGAAATATTCTTTGAGAAGAATCTTGGCAGTTGATAGGGCAGTATTGTCCTTTAGTGGATATGCTTCAATCCACCTGGAAAAAGCACAGACTACCACCAGGACGTATTTCAAATTATTACAGCGATCCATGTGAATGAAGTCTAACTGAATCACTTCAAAGGGGGAGGAAGGAGGAGCGAAGTGACCAGCTGGAGTTGGAGTTCCCTTGCCAGGATTATGCATCAGGCATACCATACAATTTTTCACCACTCTCTCTGCACACTTGCTGATCCCATCATTCTTCCAGACCGGAGCCAACATCTTACAGATTCCTTTAGAACTTATATGCGCTACTCCATGCGCCATTGTCACCACTGCAAGCACATACGCGTCAGGCAACATCCATCGCTGCTGTTCTGTCAAATCAATCCAACACCCATTCGGATCCAACTTGCCCGTACTTTCTTTCCATACACGTTTTTCTTCCTCAGTTGCTTCTCTCTGAATCTCTTTCACACTTTCCATAGTATCCTCACACATTCCAGACTCAGCAATCCATCTTGTGGACGTAGCAACATACATTCTGCTCATCGTGTCTCTAGCTGTCTTTTTAGCAGTTTCATCAGCAAAAGCATTCCCGCGACCAACATCATCCGTGATTGCTTTATGAGCACTGCACTTTACAATCGCAACTTCAGTCGGCAAGGTTAGAGATTCCAACAAGTCGTTAACTAGCTGACCATGTTGAATCTTAGTCCCATGGGACGTAATGAAACCTCTTTCTCTCCATAAACGGCCAAAACTATGGGCCACGCCAAATGCGTACTGACTATCTGTAAAGACATTCACTCTCTTTCCCTTAGCTAAAACACACGCTCTTGTTAGAGCTATTAATTCTGCAGCTTGGGCAGAATTCTGACTCACTCTTGCAGTCTCCACAATCGTCTTCAAAGTCGTTACTGCGTAAGCAGCAGTCACATCACCATTCTCCAATTTAAAACATGACCCGTCCACATACAGCGTACCATCTGGATCGGATAACGGAGTATCCTTTAAGTCAATGCGTCCTTTTGTCTCTTCCTCCGTTTTAAAACAACAATCATGTGGCTCGGAATCACTCGACTCTTGATCAGTCGGCAACAGCGTTGCTGGATTCAATACATTACATCTTTTGATCTGAATATGACTCGCTAGTAATGTCAGCTCGTAACCAGATAGTCTCGCACTGGTAAGGTGTTGTGTCTTCGTTCGATTCATGAGTGTATCCACCGCATGAGGAACCATGACCACTAACATATTGTTCATCACCAAACCAGCAGATTGTCGAATGGAAGCCGCAGCTGCCGCTGTAGCTCTCAAACAACTGGGCAACGCTCTAGCTACCGGATCTAATGTTGATGAAAAATACGCACAAGGGCGTTGTTTGTCACCAAACTTCTGTGTCAGAACACTCAACGCGCAACCTTCTCTCTCATGAACATAGAGCGTGAATGGCTTACTGTAATCAGGTGTACCCAATACAGGAGCTGAACACAAAGCTTTTCGTAATTCAGTAAAACTTTCTTGACATTCATCAGACCATGGCACCGGACTCGGAACATTTTTCCCAGTCAAAGCTACCAACGGTTTTGCTAAAAGAGAAAAATTTGGGATCCACTGCCTACAGTAAGAGGTAATGCCTAAAAAGGCACGCACTTCTCTCTGTGTGCGTGGAACATTCATCTGTGTAATTGCTTTTATTCTCTCTGGGGTCAACTTCCTTCCCTCCTTTGACAAGAGATGACCTAGGTAGGTCACTTCTTGGCAGCAGTATTGCATTTTCGAAGGTGACACCTTATGATTCAAATTGGACAAATGATGCAATAACGAAATCGTAGCTGCTTTGCAAGTTTCCTTGTCATCGGCAGCCACTAGAAGATCGTCTACATACTGTACTAGAGCAGAACCTGGAGGAAGGACAAAGGAATCTAACTGGCTTTTTAGTGCTTGACTGTAAATGGATGGGCTCTCACAATAGCCTTGTGGAGCGCGTTTAAATCTGAAACTTCGACCTCCTAGACAGAAGCCAAAAATATCTCTGCTTTCCTCGGCTATTGGAATGCTGAAAAAGGCATTTTTCAAGTCGATGACTGAGAACCAAGTGGCTGTAGCAGGAATCAGTGTTAACAAGGCAGTAATGTCTGGGACTACAGGAAACTGCGGAACTACAATCTTATTAACTTCTCTAAGGTCGATAACAAACCTATAAACTGGAGGCTTTGTAGGATCAGTTTGTTTCAAAATCGGTAGTACAGGACTGTTACAGACATTTCCTCTCGTTTCTTCAACCACACCTTTCTTAATCAAATCTTGCACAATCAATAAAAGTGCACGCTCACCTTCACTAGATATTTTGTATTGAGGAATTCTTGGAAATTTTACATTAGCTTTTAAAGTTACTACATATGGTGGTATTTCTAAAAGGCCTACATCGTTAGGACCAGTCGCCCAAAGAGAATCAGGGAGTGAAGTAGCTCTGGTGGGAGTGCATCCATTGACAAGTACATCGGAGAAGTGATATTTTTACCCAACGTAAGCTGTACTCCTTCCGGAGAACAGTACAATGTCGCATATAGTCGTTTTAACAAATCTAAACCAAGCAGATTTTCATTACAACCTGTCGTCAAAATCAGAGGTGCTTTCAAGTGACACTGTCCAACAGAAATAGACAAAGGACCAGATATCGGGTTGTAAACAGGGGCGCCTGAAAAACCTACAGAAACATTTGTTGAGCCGGACAAAGGTGCGCCAGGGAGTTTCGCATGAATGATAGAACTTTTTGCGGCACCAGTATCCAACAGAAACGGTTCGACTACACCTGATGTTGCTACTGCGACATAAGGCCCACTCTGATCCACTGGAACTGATACTACTCCCTCTCTCTGTCCATGGCTGTCCTAGTACCCATTTTGCTGAAATCCCTCATCCACTTCACAATAATCTTCAACAAGATATTGTTGAGATCTGTTTTGCTGAGTAGACTGTCCATTTCGCTGATCAAAGTGATTGGAAGGACGATCATTCGTTTGTGGAGGCATAGCACCTCGCCCTCGACCTCTAGAATTCTGCACAAAACCACCACGACCTCTCTGAGCTGCTGCTGCATTATTTTGCGCTAAGATCGGACATTCATTTTTGTAGTGACCCTCTTTCTTACAGTACGCACATTGGTTCCACTGATATTGAGGTCTCGATGTACTATAATCTGTCCTTTGATACGAACCCTGTTGCGTATTAGTCTGATTCGTGCGAGGCGGATACGCCTGCTGCAAAAGAACTTTAGTCTTTAAATCCTTCGTTTTCTTCTCTGATTTCTCCTTTTCCTCTTTATCCCTGTTTTCGTAGTACTGTGCTGTCGCAAGTATTTGCGCAGTTGTGGATACAGCCCACGCACTCTCTGAATCCTTTAATTTATTGCATAATTCAGGTAACAGATTATGCACAAATTTATCGACAAACAGTCTTTGTCCTCCTTCTGTACTCATGTCCTGACCACTATGATCTACAAAAGTCTCTTCGAACCTCGTGAAGAAGTCGGAGACACTTTCGTCTTTCTTCTGCCTGCATGCTGATAACTTGTCCCAATTAACACGCAATGCGGGCATCAGAGTCTTCATTAGATCAATTATTCTACCTGGAAGGTTAGCAATTAGAGGTTCGGGTTTTGCACCACCTACTTGCTGACCATCCGCTGCAGTGATAGCTGCCCAATCCTCACCTAAGGCAACTTGATGATCCTCTCTACGAATTTTAGCCCACACTGGTTGCGGAACTACGTTGCCAAATAACATATCGATGTCTGCTAAGTTCATTATACAAGCCTCAACTGTCTGTGTTAATTCCTTGTAATATCCAGCAGGATTCTTACGCGGATCTGGCAAAGCCTGCTTCACTGCTAATACTTCAGCTCGCTTCCACGGAATGTGTATCCACACTCTTTGGAATTGGGCCGGAGCGGCTACAATACCATTATTATGATCAGCTTGCACAGCTTCGCGCCAAATTGGAGGAACCTCCCTCATTGGATATTGGCGACTTAGCTTCGTCTTACTTTTTTCTAAATCTCTTGGTGAACGAAGTGATGGATCATTCCTATAACTTAAAATCAATTCCATCGCTTCTTCTATATTATCACCCACTATCATTCCAGCAGCAAATTCTTTCTGAACCTTAATTAGATCTTCTAGATTTGATTCAACATCATCTTCTTCTATCTCCTCACGTAACAACGAGCACATCTCGTCAAAGACATACCATTGCGTTGGTTCTTTCCACTGCATAAACGTTTCTAGCACATCTCTCGTACTATATCTCCTACTCTTCGATATCCATCTGAGAGCCGTGGAATCTAAAATCCCCCGTTCCTCAGTACCCGGAAGCTGACTACGTCTCTGAACAGAATCGGAAGTAGGAGTCTTGATTAAAGTTTTATAGAAAGGGGACAGCATATTAGACACAGAATCAGTGATTCTCCGACGAACAGAAAGTGGAGTCAACATACTCGCAGACGCAGAAAACACAGTAGAGGTAGGAACAGATAACGGAACAGTAGGAGTATCGAGGAAGATAGTTTGTGGAACAGTAGGTGTAAGCGAGACAGATACAGGTATAGAAGTCGGCAATCCAGGAGGAGGAGGAGCCGTAGGAACATTTACATTGACCACAGGAGGTACGGGAGCCTGATTCTGAGGGACAGGAGCAGGAATACCAGGTTGTCCAGCAACCGGCAATTGAACATTCGGTAAAGGTGGAGCCGTAGCACCTTGTGCATACGGTGGAGGTGACCTTAACAAATAAGATAGCAGAGGATCGTTTTCAGAATCTTCCAGTATCTTAGCCGTTTTCGATGGCAAGGCAGGATAGCACTTGTCAATAGCTAAATTATGCTTTCTAATGGCCACCTCTATGGCTTTCTCACACTCGTTCACTTGCAGCTGCTTAGTTGCTTGCTCTAGAGTCAACTCTTCTTGCTCTTTTTGTTCTTTCTTTAACCTTTTCATTTCTCTCTGTTTGGATTCTTTTCGCCAGAAACGGAAAGAATCAAACATTGCCGGCCGGGCTTTTTTCTTAAATAATTTCGCTTCTTAATTGTCAAGAATTTCGGGTTCAAAACTACCATGCAGTGGCCAACTAAGGACACCATCTTTCTCAGTGTATCGGACCCATACCTCATTATAAGAGATAGGACCCACACCATATTTACAATACAAGTCATACAGGGGAGTCCCAATCGGAGGAACCAGACATGAGTCCTCCAATCGTGAGTCACTGTTGCAACCAAAACAAGACAACATACAGTTTTTCCGACTTATCATTTTCAGTCCGGAACACAAAAACAAACAAAACACGAAACAGATATGTGCACTCGAACCAAGAACTTAGGCCTACCAAAACGAACTGATGTATCGATACCCAAACTAAACCAAATAGATTATCGTAACCAGAACAACCAGTGATAATCTTACAAAACCAAACCAAACCAAGAACTAAAAAGGATTTTAACAACCCTCACAAAGTAACCAGCTAGCTATCACTAAATACTTACCTGAGGCACTGAAGACGTCACCAAGGAGAAAACCCGTCACGTTTCGCTGTACTAAGGACTGCACCTCGGGTCCAAGACAGGGCGACGGTCAAGGCAACGGCCCACTGCAGCCGTCCTGAACGGGAACCCTCGTGGAAGAGAACGTCGGGCCACTTTTGCGATATGCCGGGATCGATGAAGTGGGGCGCCTCCCTCAGGAATCTTCACACGAAGCTTCTCGAACTCTTCAGGCTTTTGGACCGGTACCGAATGACGTCGCCCCACGTTGGGCGCCAATTGGAGTTCTGTTCATTTGTGCACCAAGGCAGGTGGAACTCCAGGGGTCTTTGGGTGTTGTTCCCTGACACCTCTGGACGGAACCAAATAGTCCAGAACTCCACTTAGAAGATGAACTTCATGTACTCTTCTTTTGCCCAGCCTACAGCAAACCCAGGAAGAATTGGCTAGTACCTCTATGCAAAAACCTGGGTTTTGTACATTGTACATATGCTTTTAGAATTTTAAAAACTGATACATCTAGGCACATTGTATTTGCACTCTCCCAGTTCTTGCTAGCCATGTGGACTAAGCGCCGGCGTATAACTGCTAATGAATGTTAAGGGTTATTTATTGAAAAGATCTGATATATTGAAATCATGTGCCACTCTAGCTCGAACGAATTTTATCATCTATTGTGTCTATTTTAATGAATTGCATTATCATCTCTGTATATTGTTTTATTTTGTACTCTTTTATGGCAAAAAGCCGAAATAAAGATTTCATGATGATGATTAAATGGCTGAATGATTACTTTCGTGTAGTACACTTAATGGAATCAACACTTGGTTGAAAGGATGGGTTCCCCATGACTGCTATGATGGAGTGAGAAAAAAGAGGAGCTATTGGCTGATTTCCAACAAAGTACAAGGATCCGCAGTGGGATGAATCAAAAGGAAGGATTATCCAGAATAGAGGAGCATAGACTAATTTCTTCAGCTTGCAAAGAGAGTTTTTGTAGCATTATAAGCCACCTGTGAAAGGAGCAGTCAAGTATCTGGCTTGATGGTATACAAAAAATTGGAATGTACTAATTCTTTCAGTGTTCTGCCAGTGACATTTAGAGATTTAAAAAAATATATATTTTTTATTTGAAACAAATATTAGTTTTTGAAATTATTTGTAATTTGTTTAAAGTTTCTTAGCCCTGTCAAACTGATTGTTACAATTCTACAGGACGCCAGTTCTCTACTCTACCAAGAGTAGAAATTCATCCACATTAAAATACTGTTTAAGGCAAATATTTCACCACAAAAAAATCACCGAAGTACTGGCCACACTGAATGGCCTTTCGACTAGTTCATTATCACCGCCAGTCTCTGTTTGGCACTACTTCCCGCCTTCCTATCACTTCAGATCTGATGTACTTTACGAACACAAGACCCGGGCACGTTCTATTATGATTTGGAAAGGCTGCATTGAAACACCTTGGAAAAGGTTTGCTCCCAAGAGCATCAATTAAAAAAGAAAAACTGTCTCAACAATGTCTGAGAATCCCTCATAATGACTGACACTTGGCAGGTATATTTGTTTACCTCTTATTTGCTTTTTCTTCAACGACGCAGATTCATTATCACTATTGGTTCTGTGTCTGGCAGGGGCCTCCAGGGGGGCCAAGAGTCTATTTCTGGTGCTGCATAGAAGAGGAACGAGTGAAGAAAGCCCCTTGGTTGTGCTACATGATCAGATACATTTGTTCATTATCAGCTCTCGAAATGATCATTATTAAAACAGTGAAATTATCCTCAAACTATTCTAATCAGCCGGGCAGTACTGTTATTGTACCAGACATGACCAGTGCTTAATTTATAAAAGAAGAAGTGATGGGGTGCAAAGTTTTCTTTAAAAGCCCGTGGTCAGCGCTGTTGAATGTCTGAGTGATGAATGCCATGGTTGCATGGTCTTTAAGCCTAACGCCTCATATATCCACCAGCCAACAACTCCCTCCCATTTTATCTCACTCTTGCATGTTCTTTTTCATCCCTGCTTTCTCTTTTTCTCAATGATTTTTAAAACTTTTCAGTTGTTTTTAGTTTAAGAATTGATTGTATTTTATTGTAATTTTCAGTGTATGTATACATAATAAGTTGTGAATCCCCTTTTTATTTCAGTTGTCAACCTATGTATGATTTTTTGTGTGATTTAGGTTTTAAATTTTTTAACCATATGCGGTATAGTTCTGTTCAAGGGAATTCTTCTTCTTGATTTTTCTCTCTTTTTCTCTCTTTTGCCCTGGGTGAGACTGGGAGTATGTAGAGGAAAAATAAGTGTCAGTTCACAAAAATGAGAGCCAATGGGGCCCGCTTGCAACCACCAGGTGAAATTAAGCCCTGGATATGAGGCTGAACAATAAGGGTGCACATGAAGCTGTGGAAACTGTGCTGCGATTGACACTGCAATTAAAAAACATTTGGTGCATTTTCTTAAAACGATTCCTACAGGAACAGCTATAAAATTCACATAGACTGGTCCATGGTGGCTTCAATCATGGAAAGGAGCAATGGGAAAACGTTTGTTTTACCGGACTCTACAAAAAAAGCAATCGAATTTTGGGGTTTCCTATACTACTGTATAGAACTTGCATGAACCAACAGAATTCACAAGACTTTACGAGTGTTTCCTTTATTCCAGTACAAATAAGGTGGCATGACTATTACCCAAAAATACTAAAATGTAAAATGCTATATAAATCTGAAAGATTGCATAAACCACTGAAATACATCAGATATTGTTAGCTACACATTGATAACCCTGCAAAGCTGGCATCATACATCATACACCATATCACCAATAACTTCATTAATCACAAAAACTATTTCATGTATCCCATTTGCGTACTACATGCAGGTACGACCAAGGTTATGCGATGTATATGGACCGTGCATTGTATGGCCAAACCCTATTGAAAATAATAATAATAACAATAACAACAGCAACAACAACTTGTTTTGTTTAGTGTTTCACACAACATTCCTTTATCACTTATATAATCCCTTAGATGTCAGACACAGGCATGGTCAAAAGACATTTTTTCGGTGAGATTGTCCTCATACCTTGCGATTTGGGCCTGCAATATCATAGAAGGGATCATAATTATCCTGCACCAGTGTTAGAGAGAAAGGGTCAGGGACAGACAGATAACTACATTTGTACGTGGAACCTTAAACCATAAAACGTTTTTCTTCTTATCAAAATTGTTTCTGACTCTAAGTAGCAGTGTTGAGGGAGAAAAAGCTGTATATAACACATTATCACTTCCCCTTTAAAATACTGAGATTATGGCAAAATAAACTAAGGGGATTATTTATGAGAAGTCTGTGCCGCTGGAGCATCACTTTTTTTGATGCTCTGGCAGCCCAAGCCTCTCAGTCATATCTATGAGGCCACTCATGCCACTATGAGTGACTTTGCATCGGCTCATAGATATGGAGTAAGACAAAGCAGCACAAGTCGCTGCGTTGTCTTACTTTGCACCAAGGAAGTGTTCCATGGGTGTTGCTATGGGTTTTCCCACACAACACTCAGGAATGTACTTCATCACATAAACCTGTGGCAGCAGCAAAACCTTAAATGTCCCAAGAACAAGCGCAACGAGGAGAAATCTTTGTATTTCTCCTTGTTTTTTCCTCTTTCCATTGGTTCGGCATTCTGCAGCATGCATGGAACGAGAAAAACTCTGGATTGTTTTTACACAGTAAGGTGCTCCTTCCTGCACAAAAAGAAATCCTGCCTACAATGGAGGCATCCTTGCGCCACCGTGCAAGGGTGCCATACATTGGTGCCAGGCAGAATTTTGTGCACCAGCCAGGGGGAAAGGAAAGGAATGCACCGTATTTCATAAATAGTGCATTCCTGCCCTTTCACATTGTCGTAGTACTGCACAGCAAAAAGACTTACAATGCTGCCCTATGCCAATTCCCCATACATGACGCCCTCAGTGTGTGCATACCAATCAACAAGCAGGGAGTATCAAATGTCCCCTACCAACTAGCAATGCCCCCTCCTTGTTGGATGGTGGGTGTTTGTGAGGATTTGTGTGTTTTATATATGTTATGGCTGTGAGGCCTTATCATGGAATACACTCACAGAACCTGTTTTGGGTCCAGACAGGTTCATTTGAAAACCTTAAGATCAACATTGGGTAGGGTGTCTTCGAGCAGCAAGGCTTAACCATAGTACTTTGTGTAAAGCATTTAACAGCACCAAACAATGAAATAAGAAAGTCACACAACAAGAAAGAGACACAACAACAAGTTATGACGATAAAGCATATGTTTATGAGTTTTCTGAGTCCCTGATCATCAAAATCCTCCAGAGGGTTCCAGGGATACAGAATTTAGAAGACAGGAATATTTTTGAATCCAACCGCAAACAAGCAGTGGTCAACAAAAACTTTGCAAACTTTTGAATAGATTGAAATAGTTAGTTCGGCCACTTCTGTTCCACTTTGGTGACAAAATTCAACAAGGCGGAGGTCTATGAGTCCTGTAAGGTTACTTTGTACAGTTATCTGGGTACTAAAGTCTTTTCCAGTTCAGTTCCACCCTTTTGGAAATGACCGCTACAGATGACAAGGTAGCAGTCTGGATGCTGGGGCTACAGGCAGAAAAGATGCTCAATGATGCTCCTGGAGCTGTGTAGTGACAAGGGTGAAGTTCAGTTGAGTCCATGGCCACGGGTGAAGTTGGGTGACTTTGACCATGGCACTTGGGGTTCAACGACATCCACTTTGCAACAGTAGAAGGCCAGCTGTGGTTGGACTATTGATTCCGGGACATAATGGTCACAGTGAATATCTTTAGTGGGGCCTCTGTCCCTCTTCGGTTACAAATCCAGACTTTGATAGCACTCTCAGGTCTCAGCTTTGGTGTCCCTGGTACTGTTCCAAGGGGCCAGCCAACTAACCCTTGGAGTCACTGCTTTGATCTGGGGCTGGGGATCAACCTTTCCATAAGCCAGGAGCCTGAGGCGCAGACCAAACTTCCCTAACGAAAAGTGCAACAAGTGCAGTCCTTCAGACAGTGCAGCCTCTCTTTGTGCAATTTCAAGGGTAGCAAGGCAGTCCTTCTTCAGTCATGTCTCCAAATCCAATGTGTACTGAGGTTCAGTGTGCCAGGGTCACCTATTTTATCCTGGCAAAGTGCCCATAGGGGACACTGCGGGCACTTTTAAATGGGCTAACAGGTACCCTCCTCTTTGGGGATGAAGTTCCAACAATGTGCGGCACCTGGAAATCTGAAAATCCCAGAGTGCAATATTCTTGCTACTTTCAAGATGTGTGAACCTTCCCTCAACTGTGAGGAGCTTGATAGCCCATCACAGAGGTGTGCCTCCCTAAGGTCTACATGCCCACAGGGAAAATAGTTTGGGGTGGGTTATTCCTCTCAGGTCCTGTCTCCAACATGAATATATGAACAAAAGGCAGCCTGCTCGAGAGTGTTGTCTCAGATGGCCCTTCAAAGGCAGCTTCCCCCTTGAAGCCCTCTTTTTGGGCTGACACTCCAAGTAGCCTTCCTGGGAGAGGAGGTTCACACCGCACTCTGTGGCAAATGCCCTTGTTCCTAAGCCTGGGAGTCATTCACACATCTCCCCAAGTGGACATTCAGATACTCAGTAGAATGTCTTTAAAGGGGGTTGTTGGGAAAATAAGCTTGTTGATGGTAAATGTGACACTTTACACTCAAAGTACCTGGGATGCGTAATGCGGAACAAAAAAAAGGGTCGCAGAGAAGGTGATGCGTTGATTCTTCCTGTGCTCCGGTCACAATGTGACAAGATGGCGCCTCGATGCTTTGCGACGATCCGGTGCGATGCGACAAAGTGCTGTCTTTGATGCGATGCGACAATGTGGAGGCGATGCGTGCACGCCATATGGGCGGATGGCGAATTAGGTGGTTTCTTGAGCTGTGCCAGGTCCTGTGACACGCTTCTCCGGTGATACAATGGCGATCAGCTACAGCGGTGATACGCTTCCTCAGCAATGCGGCAGCCCTGCGATGCGCTTCTCCGGTGATGCGGCTGCAAACAGCAGCAGCGTCGGCATACTTCCTCGGTGAAGTGACGGGGCAGCTGCGGTGGCGACACCCTTCTCCCTTGTTGCGTTGCGCTTCAAGCTCCCAACAGGGTCTCACAAACAGTTACAGGCACCTCCTGGCAGATCAGAACTCCCAGCAAGGAAGTTCAGGGAAGCTGGGGGTAAAGTCCTTTTGTTCCTGGGACTTCAAAAAGAGGAGGCCATCTCTACTCAGGTCCTTGGAGACTTTTCTTCAGATGGACACAGCACACAGAAAAGTCCTTCTTCAATTAGGGGACACAGCACACAGCAAAGTCCCTTTGTCCGCTCCTCAGTAGAAACAGGAAACTGCAGGCCAGCCCCAGACACACAACAATGGCAGTACTTCTTCTCAGTCTCTTCAGATGTCCTCTTTGCAACAGGTTCCTCTTGATCACAAAGTAGTCTGATTTACAGGGCTTTCAGCTCTTACATTTATACCCCAAAGGTCTTTGTTTTCTATGTGTGAGGGGTCCTGGACCCAGTCCAAACCAGTTCCGGGTGTACTCTGCAAGTGCTTAAACACCACACAAAGAGAGATACCCTCGGATCCAATAAAGGACAGGGCGAGAAATTGCAACAACATTTTTGTCCCTACAAATAGGCCTATGGCCAGTTACTCAAAAGTACCCGCTCGCCTCCCACAGTAAAACTATGGAAGGTAAACAGGCAACTCATGATACACAAACCAGTCTAACTGTAAGACCCTATAATCTAACAAACATCGAATAGCTATTATCCAACAATATATTTATAAAGCACAGACACCATCATAAGAGCATTGAGTTATCATGCCCAAACCAATACTGTTAATTTAAAATGATTCAGTTTTATTCTTAAAAAACAAGGTGTTAGCCTTGTACATAGTTTCATACACCACATTTACAAATTAATACAAAACAATTCATTATAAAAAAAAAACAAAAGTCGACGCAGCGTTTTGGTGCTTTTGTTGAGAATATGACACCTTCTTCAGGACGGTTTTTATCTCTTAATGACTAAGCGTTAGTCTTATCACTTTTAGATACAGCGTAATGGCACTGCTTACTTGTTCCGTAATTTGTAAATGTGGTGTATGAAATTATGTACAAGGCTAACACCTTGTTTTTAAGAATAAAACTGAATCATTTTTAATTAACAGTATTGGTTTGTGCATGATAACTCAGTACTCTGAAAGTGCACAACTTCTTCCTTTGTGAATGTGGGCCAGAGTCTTCAGACGCACCACAGGAGGTGGAGCCAGCATTGTGGAAGGCAGGCACAGCCCTACTCAGGCCCAAATTCTACTCCTCCCACCTCTCCAAATGCAAGTTGGTCTATACAGCCTAATGCTGACTCACCCAGACTCCTGGAGCCACCCCACCCCACCCCATCCCCTGTCACTCTCAAGCCAGACACTCAATCTACAAAGAGGCAGAGGCACACAGAAAGGTTGAACAAGAAAATAGCCACTTTCTAAAACTTTTCACCCAGAGAATTTAAAAACCATCTTTACTAAAAGATGTGTTATTAAATTCTGAGTTCAGGGATACCAGACTCCAATTTTCGATCTCATTCCTATGGGAAGATATGCAGGTAAACGTGTTGCACAGCATTCCCCATTCTGGCCTATGGGCAAGATAGCCTTTCAATAGTGAAAAACTAAATTGGCAGTATTTCCCTATCAGAACATGTTACCCACACTAGTACATGCCCTACCTTTCACATACACTGCACCCTGCCGAGGCGGGTACCTTGGACCGACCACAGGGGCGTCCTATGTGTAGGTAAGGGGAAGGGTCAGGCCTGGCAAGTGGGTACACTAGCCAGGTCAACATGGCATTTAGCAAACTGCGCACATGCACTGCAGTGGCACGCCTGAGACATCTCTTTGGGGCTATTCATGTGGGTGGCACAATCAGTACTGCAGGCCCACTAGTAGCATTTGAATTACCAGCCCTGGCACACTCAGTGCACTTTACTAGGGACCTACTGGAAAAACAAATATACCAATCATGGATAACCAATCACAATAACAATTTACACATACAGCATATGCACTTCAGCACTGATCAGCAGTGGTAAAGTGGTGCCCAGAGTCCTACAGCCAACAACCACAGGTCAGGAAAAACAAAGGAGGAAGAAGCAAAATGTTTGGGGATATCCCTGCAAAAAGGGCCATTTCCGACACCTTCCTTAGGGCACACTTGATTATATTATTAGGGGAAGGGATGGCTTTGCCACTAATGGTAATGGCAAAGCCAAACCTGCAGTGTGACAACTGCATTTCTACTCCGTCTTGGCAGGCAAGGTGCCATTTTGTACTTTATCACACACAGGGTGGCAGAAACAGTGCTGCAGCTCTGCGTGGGCACTCTGCCTTACATGCCCCTGATACAATGGGTGCCATACACTAGGGACTTTAAAGTAAGACAGTACTTGCCAAATTGCGACATCCAATTCAGTATACTTTTTGTAAGGGGGAGAGAACAATGGCACTGAGTTCTGGACAGCAGGTAAAAACCACTAGCTAGTAGTCTAAATGGGGACAAAAATGTGAGGGAAACCTGCCACACGTATGTTTCCTTACAGTGGTAAAAAGTAAATTTGCATAGAATAGCACAAATCACTGCAGGGACCTGTTCCCTTGCATTTTACACGAGTTATAGCAAGTGTGTCATTCACCCTAATGCAAACAAGGATAAACATATTTCAACATCCCTCATGGAGCAGAAAAAGACTACCTTATTTGTGGTATGGTGGGCTCCTAAACAATTGGTTCGGCCACTGCACATGCTGCACTAATGAGAGCTGCCGGGGCATTCTGCAGCACACTCAGAAAGAGAAAAACACATCTCGTGATTTTTTTTGTGCAGGAAGGTGTCCCTTGATAGCTGTCGGGGCATTCTGCAGCACACTCAGAAAGAGAAAAACACATCTCGTGATTTTTTTTGTGCAGGAAGGTGTCCCTTCTTGCACAAAAACAATCACCCCTACAACGCAGGCACACTTGCACCATGGCACAAGGGTGCCTGCGTTGGCAAATGCAGCCCTTTGTGCACCAGCACAGCGGAAAAGGACTGGACTGTGCCACATCTTGTTGACACAGTGTATTCTTGCGCTTTTCTATTGATGCACAGCAGTGCAGCAGAAAGGCTTGCTGAACCGCTTGGCGTAAAAATATTGTAAAATGAGGCCCTGAGTACTTACAGTTCTGAGGGGCATATTACCAAGGGCCTTATCGCCGCTTTAGCAGGATTTTTTCCCGCTAAAGCAGCGATAATTTTATCGCCCTAACACCACTTAGCGACAGCTAGTAGGAGATAGCGATTATCTTGGGGCCCGCTTTGCCTGTCAGCGATATTTATCGCTAATGACATGCAAAGTGGGTGTGCCAAGATGTTAGCGACTGTAAACAGTCGCTAACATCGCTATCTCATATTACCTACTTTTGGAAATATTTGCGCTAAGCGCGAATATCTCCGAAAGCTAACACCTGCCCGGAGCAGTTCTTAGCCATGTTATCCAATGGTAGGTGGATAACATGGCTAAGAGCATTAGCTCGGTAATGCATGAATATCGCTGACTTTTCAGCGATATTCATGCATTTCGGCCGATTTTTATCGCTTTTGAGATAAACCTTGATAATAGCAAGGTTTATCTGCGATAAAAATGGGCGGAGCTCGGCGATAATAATATTGCTGCTAAGCCAACATAGTGATAATTATCGCTAGTTGTTGGTAATATGCCCCCTTATTCGTTAATTATGGGAGTGCAACACTTCTCATCAAGGAGGGAAGGGTTTATTTAAAGAGTATCAGCTCTTCTCTGTACCAAACCAAACAATCAATTTGGGATAGTGAGTACCTGCACTATATATTTTCATTCCGAGCACTGTGTGTCATAGCGAGAAGGAAGAAGAAAACAGAGGAAGATGAGGAAGGAGAGGGACAGAGAATGAATACATGCCAGACAGGACATGATGGTGCGAAGGAACTCAGGGAGAAGGAAGGTTATGAAAGCAAAGCAAGTGAATCCAAAAACTACGCCAGCCAAGAGGATTACAGAGACGGATGGTGTGTCAAAGGCCCTGTCCATTCTTCTTAAATCAGTCAAACTGCTAGAACAAAAGAACATGAGCAGTTATGAAACAGTCTGAGGCTGTGGGAGTTTATTGATGTTTTAGAGGCAAAGGTTGGAAGGACACTGCAGTAAATGAACTCCTCTCATCATTAGCCACGGTTCTCAGCCTGTCTCATTATGTGGACAGTGCAGTGCTGGCCCGGAATCAAAGCTGCCTACACCGAGACGTTACCTTTTGTAGGTCTCAAATGGGGGAATTAAACAGGCTCAACCTTGTCTCGCCAGGATTAGAGTGAGATGAGAGTTACCTTGTGTGCAATGTCTCCAGAAGTATAGAAATATTTTAGATAGGAATGTGGGATTTTACGCCTCTCCATCTATAGATGGGTATGTGCTTACTATGGAAAATCTGCCTAAAAAAAAGCTGCACAAAAGTGCAGTTTTTCAAAACATTTTACAAACGTTTTGCAAAGTTATGTAAACTTTAGTGAAATGCGCTTGCCAGTGTTGCACAGCAGAGTTTAATGGAAGAGCATTCTTTCTATTAAAATGATATGCTAAATGCATTGAGGATGAAGAGTCCCTCAAAACATATATTCTGTGGGAACCCGTCTCCTGTGGAAAAAATTATGCAAAATGTCATGACTGTGAAATTTTGCAAAATTTACATTACAAGAATTGGGCAAACTTTGCAGACGTACAAACCGTTTGGCCAGGCCTTTCTTGGATTTCTTTCACATTGTGACAGCTATTCTCTGGAAGTATAACCAACATTTTGACTCTCCTAATGGACGGAGCAGTTTTGAAGGTGCAGATAGATCTATGACGTTTTGTTTCTTTTTTCTGTGGCACAGTAGATGACAATTAAGCACCAAACACATTTAGTAGAGATTAATGAAGTGTATTGAGACATATGCAAAACAGAAAGTCCTTGAATGATTAAATAGTTTCATATGGCCTGAAGGGGGATTCTGTAGAGAGCTCCAATCTGTCTACTGCTGTCCCTCTCATACTTTCGCTCAATGTTCCAAAGTAGGCCGCCTTTAAAAGGATGTATGTTGTTACAATGCATACTTTTACAACGCATACCTTTACAACGCATTTTTTACACCGCAACATCCATTACAACGCATTCCATTACAACGCATGCCATTACAACGAAATCTTTGAAACTACCTTTACAACGCATACCACTACAACGCATCCTACATTTACAATGCATACCATTACAACGCATACCATTACATTGCATGTATGGTAAGTATTGGATAGTGTAGGGGTAAACATTACTATTCTAACTCCAGGGGGTGCAACAATAGGGTAAGTGCTGGATAGTGTGGGGTTAAAATTACTATTCTAACTCCAGGGGGTGCAACAGTAGGGAAAGTATTGGATAGTGTAGGGGTTAAAATTACTATTCTAACTCCAGGGGGTGCAACAGTAGGGAAAGTATTGGATAGTGTAGGGGTAAAAATTACTATTCTAACTCCAGGGGGTGCAACAGTAGGGTAAGTGTTGGATAGTGTAGGTATGTGTTGTAATGGTATGCGTTGTAATGACTGCGTTGTAAAGGTATGCGTTGTAGTGGTATGCGTTGTAGTGACATGCGTTGTAATGGTTGCGTTGTAATGGCATGCGTTGTAATGGATGTTGCGTTGTAAAAGTTTTGTTGTAAAGGTAGTGCGTTGTAAAAGTTGCGTTGTAAGTGTTGTTTCCCCCTTTAAACTGTTCATGCTCAAATACCTTTCAGAGATCCAACCATGCTCAGATCCACCACATATGGAGTCAAAATGCTTCTTTTCAACAAGATGAAATTTAACATTTTAGAATCTGCAATCAAACACCTTCTAGGGAGTTAATAAATGCATAAATGATAATAATTATTAACATTATTGTCATAATAATAATAGTAAAAGACACCCTCACTGAAGTCGACTCCCCTCTCATTTCCTTGTGAGAATCACTGCTGAAAAATGTTAAACTAGAACGCCAACATCCTCACCAGCAACCAACCCATCACATACCTACCATTCGTCACAGGGATAATAAAAACAGTAGCCAACAATTATCTGAAATTCCCTATAGGATTATCACAGCACTTCCACTGAGGCAGAAAATCTCTGGGTAACGGATTATGTCCTTTTCATTTCAGACAATGGTGCCCCCTACCTTCTGATTCTATTTAATCTTTTAGCAACTATACAACATTGATTTCTTTCCTCCCGCTAATCGAGAAATGTGTGCAGGGTCAACTAAGGCAACACATCACCAATTTCTCCTTACTAGATGACTGCCAATCAGGATTCAGAGCAGGACATAGCACGGAAACTGCTATACTACATATTGTGGACGACGCGCTACAAGCCCTAGACCAAAATCGAGCTTGCCTACTGATTCTCCTGGACCTGTCATCTGCATTTGACACGGTAAATCACGAAGCCTTACTGGCCAGACTTCGAGATAGGATGGGATTAACTGGAAATGTGCTGAAATGGTTTGACTCTTTCCTTCGGAACAGGACACAAAGATTCCTGGTCAATCATTCTACCTCAACTCCATGTTCCAACTCAATAGGAGTCCCGCAAGGATCGACACTTTCTCCAGACCTGTTTAACTTGTATGTTGAACCACTTACAGAAATTCTCCGAGAATCACAGATATCCTACCACATGTATGCGGATGATACGCAAATTTACATAAAGGTCGCCTCTGTTGAAGACATTGATCGGATGAACGAGTCCTTAGGAAAGGCACTGCAATGGTTATCCACCAATCACTTGAAGCTAAATGCTCACAAAAAAGAGTTCCTACTAATTTCACCACCAAGGTGCCATTCGGAAATAAGGGAATGGACCAAACTAGTGACTGCTCTAAACTGCACCCCAACACTAGTTGAATCAGCTAAATCGCTTGGAATCACCCTAGACGAGAACCTCAACATGAAACCTCACATCAATGCAATGGCTAAAAGTGCCCGCTTCCACCTTAACTACTTAAGGAAAATGAAACCTTACATCTCTGAAGCTGACCTAAAATTAGCAATCCAATCTCTTGTTATCTCCAGGATCGAATACGGCTGCTCCACCTTAGCAGGTTTACCAAAAATGTCAACAGCTCCGCTAAAAGCTTGCCTCAACGCAGCGGCAAGACTTATCACAGGATCAAGGAAATTTGATCATATATCCCCTCACTTGAAAGCATTAAACGGGCTACCTTATGAAGCCAGAATCCAAATGAAGTTAGCATGTATCACCCATAAAGCGCTTCACTTCAACACTCCTAGATATCTAGCCAAGAAAATTAAGATACCTGGAAGTGACAGACCAGCTCGGAGTGCCGTTGAATTGCTATTGCGGCCAGCCAGATTCCGAAAGAAAAAGACTTACAACAGAGCGTTCTCTGGAGCTGCCCCTAGAATCTGGAATTCTCTTCCTCCAAGCATTAGGAAGATTCGCAATATTGCATCATTCAAGCGGGAAGTGAAGAGCCACATGATGAGCAAATACCTTGCATAGATACGCTGTCCTGATCTAGGGCTGCTCTCAGAAGGAGAAGCGCCAACTTGAATAAGATGAAAGCTAATTTGACTCAAGACTGGCGCTTTATATAAGACGCAGATGTACCCTTACCTAATGCCCAGAAGGGCAATGTGATAATATATCTGTATCTCACAGCCTAAACCTAATACTATATCTGTATCTCATAGCCTAAGCCTTACCCTCTCCTACCTCACTCTTGTCGGGGTATATGGCATATGATATAAGCTTAGCCTTACCCCACCTCTTAATGCGAATTGCATGGAGTCTGTGTTTCTTATATATATTGTCTCACACAATTCATAGCCACACTATTATCTACCTCATAACGGTTTTGTTCTTAGAAAGGTTAACATTTTGCTTAGCCAAAACCTTACCATCGCCTACCTCACTTTGGCGGTGCATATGGCATATGATATAAGCTTAGCCTTACCCACCTCTTAATGCGAATTGCACTTGTGTTTTTGTTTGCATATATATTGTTTCACACAATCATATTCATTCTATTATCTACCTCATATCTGTTTGTTTCTTGTAATGTCAACACTTATGTTAGTTAACCTATTCCGATGTTAAGCGCTCTGATACCCACGGGTCTTGTTCGCGCTATATAAAACTCTTCAATAAATACATAAATAAATAAATAAATAAGTGACACCAACCCATCCAGATGGACACCTGCATACTGTAGTGGCTACCAATGACTTGCACAGTACCTAAGGGTCCATCCTCTAGTCTGTGGTCTTCAACCTCAATGTAGAGCACCTCATGATCATCTTGGTGAACCAAAGAATTAAGATTACCCAGTATGCTGATGAAGTAGCCCTCTATCTGAATGTCACCCTCATCAAAGATGGATGCCAAGAATCTAGCTCAGAAAACACCAAATTAGACCTCACAATCATCCATCTCACAGAAGCACAGATCCAGGACTAGTTCTCCAGCATGATGCTGGACAGATTTGCACTCACACTCAACGTGTGCAAATATAAATTCATAATCATTTGTGATGATTATCTCAGATCTCATATCAACAAGAAATCTACATTAGCTAAACACCTTCACAGAATTCAAAAATATCTCTCCAAATGGTGCATCATGAAAGTCTATCCAAACACTGATTTCATATCACCAAGAAATCTACATTAACTAAACACCTTCACAGAATACAAAAATATATCTCCAAATGGTGCATCGTGAAACTCTATTGAATCACTGATCCTTTTCTATCTGGAAAGTGAATATGCCATATTCAGTGACAGACCTTTTCTCTTCCTGTACACCGTCTTGAATTATTCCTTCCCCTTGCAATATGTACAGAGCTTCACGTGTTTACACTTAGGGATGAGGGAAATTATTTACAAGCCCCTTGCGCCGCTGGTACGTCACGTTTTCCTATTGTGCATACTGGCAGCGTACGGGCCTTATAAATAAGCTCCAATTGATTTAAGCGCTAAGCATATGCTCAGAATATGCTCAGTTTTGCAATCATCTCTTAATAATAACTAGTTTACGTTATTACATAGCCATCGAAAACAGTAAACTAATCCAGGTTTGAGCATTAAGTCATGCTGATCCGTGGATATTAGAAGCAAATTGCACCACCAAATCGAGACAGGCTGCCCGTATTCCATTGGTTCCGTACACACTCTGCCTATGTGATATTGATTTTTTCATTTGAACAGGTATCTTTTTCAGTACTCACAAATGCATACTGTCTGTTGAGCACCTAGGAACTTGCCTGCTGCCGTCGGGAGCCCGGGTGGAGGGCTGCTGACCCTTCAGACCCACTGGGATTGCCGCCTGCCTGCCGCCTGCCTGCCTCACGCTGCCCGCTCCCACTACCATTTGGGGAAGCGCTGGCCGTTGCGTGAGTGCAGGACAGGGAAACACCCAGCCCCAGCAGCCCAGAGAACCACGTGAGCAATTGTAGCGCCAGGAGGCGCATTAAAATTCCGTCAGCCCTGCTGAGTGGGGGGAGCACCTGGGAACTTGCCTGCTGCTGTCGGGAGCCTGGGTGGAGGACTGCTGACCCTTCAGACCCACTGGGATTGCCGCCTGCCTGCCGACTGCCTGCCTCACGCTGCCCGCTCCCACTACCATCTGGGGAAGCGCTGGCCGTTGCGTGAGTGCAGGACAGGGAAACTACCAGCCCCAGCAGCCCAGAGAACCACGTGAGCAATTGTAGCGCCAGGAGGCGCATTAAAATTCTGTCAGCCCTGCTGAGTGGGGGGAGCACCTGGGAACTTGCCTGCTGCCGTCGGGAGCCCGGGTGGAGGACTGCTGACCCTTCAGACCCACTGGGATTGCCGCCTGCCTGCCGCCTGCCTGCCTCACGCTGCCCGCTCCCACTACCATCTGGGGAAGCGCTGGCCGTTGCGTGAGTGCAGGACAGGGAAACTACCAGCCTCAGCAGCCCAGAGAACCACGTGAGCAATTGTAGCGCCAGGAGGCGCATTAAAATTCCGTCACCCTGCTTTGCCCCAACTAAGAAACCCTGTGACTTATCTCACCGTCTCTAATAGACAATACCCAAGGTATTGCTTTGTTTCAGGGCCCAAATGATAAAGGGAAGCATGACGGGACTAACGACAGTGGGAATCATCCGATAACACCAAAATCGCGTGCTGGTCTTACATCGCCAGTCACCATCTCCACCTTAACTATGGTGGAGACTGGAAATTATGAAGACCAAGTTCTTTCTCATCATTTCCCCCTACTGTCTCAGTTAGAGTTACTGTTAAATTCTATCGTATCACCACTGGTATAAAAAATCAACGCCCTGGGTGATAGATTAACATGTATCGAGAAAATCATTCTATCTAACTCCCCTTCACTTAATAGAGATCCATCCAATGAGGGAAGAGCTCTTCCAGCTACTACCACAACACAAAAGATAATCATCAAACCTAATCCCCCGTCTACCTCTAAGAAGGTAATATCCAATGATTTTGACCTATTTACTGCCCCCAATGCTCCCTTGCCTAATAACTTAAGCAAACATGCTCGAACTATACAACAGCTTCCTAATAAAACTGTTACAACTGACCCTAAAGTCGTCCCTAAATCTAGGCCTACTAAGTATACCGCTGCCAGAGTGGATCCAAAAAGAATACATTTACCCCCAGAAGCCGCACCATTTGTTCTTGTTCTCTCGGGAATATCGGCACCTTCCCACAGGAAACTTGAAAGTCACCAGGAACTCTTAAACAAGGTCATATTCTGGCTATCTAAAAACAGACCACTCGCATCCAATCATGACGGTGGTATCCTGTGTGTAAGAAGGGTGGGTTGGCTAGGGTCCCTAACCAAAGACATCAGTGGGGATCTGGTCCTAGTGAAATTTAGAAATAGGAACATCGTCCCCCTTCTACGATCCAACCCGCCCCAAATAGGAGACGGCCCCATATCTGTGTGGGACTTACATGACTTTTACCCAAAGTACACCATACTCCGGACAATAAGGTAAAAGGCCGACTATACTCATCTGTTGGGGAGGGGTCATCATGCTTACTTAAATTCAATCCATGTTTTTAATTGTATTTTTCTGCACTATGTATTGATATTGTATTATTATGAACTGTTTTTATGCACTTTTATGGTTATCATTCTTTAACCGAATAAAGTCAAAATTGAAATTGATTGATTGACTGTTGACAGTCAGAGAGTTTTCTTCTAGGCACATTGATATATTTTGTAAAAGTCAATTTGGCGAGATATACTAGAAAATAGTTGCCCACAGCAAGTCCAGGAGTGCTAACTCTATGCCATATTTTCCGATGTGCAATTAAGTTATATTTACAAACTGTACATCTAAAAAAAGTAATTTACATATTCAGTGTTCATCTTAAAAGTATTGCATGAAGTTTGCCCTCCCTAACCTACATTGTATACCCATGTATTAGTAAAATTAGTATATGCTATATGATTTATTTGGTTGCAGAAAAATAGTGTTTCATTGGTTAACATTTTTATGTATCCTAGGCAAATCTATATTTCAGAGGTTGCCAATTATTTGATAAGTTGGACATTGAACACCATGGGATCTGGCAAGCATTTTTCAAAGGACCACTAAGCAGCGGTGGCCAGCTCAGGTAAATGTGGTGCGGCCGGGCGCACCAGGAGGGGAAGCCAATGGACAGCGGAATAGGTATTAATCCGCCAGCTTCCCCCCTGCTGTTCCGAGTCCAGCGGCACCCGGTTTACCTGAGAGAGCAACCGTTGCCACTAAGTTTCGTCTATGATGCGTCCAAGGGCACATTGATGGCAGCAGGTTTCTCTGCCCAACCAAATTGCGTGATCATAGTCAATTGTTTTATTTCACTTTCCCTCTTTTTCTTCTTTATCACAAAAGAGGATCTTGAAATACATGACTTGAGGATGTATGCTGTACAAAACCTTCATTTTGTGTTGATTTAACAAACTATAATGTTGTTCAATGCATGAATGACTTTATTGCATGATTATGTAAAATCATTTACAAATACAATGCATGTTACTTTCATAGTTAAAACAGTGGAATAGTAAAATAAGCATTTAAAAAAAGCTTCTAAAATGAGGTTGTATTCAAAAGAAAAAAAACATCTAGAGAGGTATACATCTGTTGATCAGTCAATGCCCTAATAGTAGTTCATCTTAATTTGTTGGGCTTAGTACACGATTACTAATGGCCATAAGTAGCTGTGATATTGATTGCTCCACAAAAATAGCAATGTTCTTGACCATTGGATTTAGCACAAGCTCACTAATGATGATATTGATGCTCATCGACACTTGGCATGTAGATTGTTATTATGCTGTTATTTTTTTAGTTCATTGAGTTTGATATAAAATCTTTCCAGCTGTAGCAAAGAACTTCCCGGCAGGTGCAAGCTCCATTGGTACAGTTGTAGTATATATGTACATTAAAGCCTCCTTGCATGTTCTTAATTTATTTAGGTTGAACATTGTCCTTAAGTATATACGCCTCGGGCTTAACAACCCTGGACAACAACAGATGACATGCTCTGCTGATTCGGGTGGTATTGACATTGTTGTTCAATTATATAGAAACTAACAGCCTTATTCATCAAGGCCGAATCGGCTCGCAAAGGGCCAGATTCTGAGAATCTGGCCCTTTGCGAGTGCGATTTTTGCATTTGGGATTTAACAGCCTTATTCATCAAGGCCGAATCGGCTCGCAAAGGGCCAGATTCTGAGAATCTGGCCCTTTGCGAGTGCGATTTTTGCATTTGGGATTTAACATCCCAAATGCAAAAATCGCTATTTGCTAATTCGCATATTTGCGAGGATTTACATTTAAGGAATCTCTATTTGAGATTCCTTAAATGTAATTCATCATCCATTTTACAATTGCGAAATCGCAATTTCGGGCCGCAATTTACCGCGAGGTCAAGCCTCGCGGTAAATTGCGAAAACTCAGAAAAATGCATTTAAATGCATTTTTCTGAGTTGCACGTTACACATACACATGTCCTTTGGACATGTGTGTGTGCAACACCTGTGTTAATTTCCATGCAGGGGTGCTACAGGGTGTCCTTTGGACACCCCTGGCACCCTTGTACTCGCAATCTCATTTGCGATTAGCTAATTGCTAATCGCAAATGAGGAATGACTCCCCATGCATTCCTATGGGCCTTTTGGCCCATAGGAATGCATGGGGAGTTATTCCTTATTTGCGATTAGCAATTAGCTAATCGCAAATAAGGAATCAGTGGGAATCGCAATTACTATTGCGATTCCTACATGAATACCGTTTTGCGAGTCTCAAATAGCGATTCCTTATGATTCGCTATTTGAGCCTCGCAAAACGGCCCGTTCATGAATCAGGCTGTAACATCCCAAATGCAAAAATCGCTATTTGCTAATTCGCATATTTGCGAGGATTTACATTTAAGGAATCTCTATTTGAGATTCCTTAAATGTAATTCATCATCCATTTTACAATTGCGAAATCGCAATTTCGGGCCGCAATTTACCGCGAGGTCAAGCCTCGCTGTAAATTGCGAAAACTCAGAAAAATGCATTTAAATGCATTTTTCTGAGTTGCACGTTACACACACACATGTCCTTTGGACATGTGTGTGTGCAACACCTGTGTTAATTTCCATGCAGGGGTGCTACAGGGTGTCCTTTGGACACCCCTGGCACCCTTGTACTCGCAATCTCATTTGCGATTAGCTAATTGCTAATCGCAAATGAGGAATGACTCCCCATGCATTCCTATGGGCCTTTTGGCCCATAGGAATGCATGGGGAGTTATTCCTTATTTGCGATTAGCAATTAGCTAATCGCAAATAAGGAATCAGTGGGAATCGCAATTACTATTGCGATTCCTACATGAATACCGTTTTGCGAGTCTCAAATAGCGATTCCTTATGATTCGCTATTTGAGCCTCGCAAAACGGCCCGTTCATGAATCAGGCTGTAAGGACACTCAAAAAGAGCACATAACAACTGGCTTTCCTCCCAGTTCACTATTGACATTTTTGTTAAAGTGAGGTAAAGAATGAATGTTTCTAAATTTATTTCTAAAATCTATCACCTTAAAAAAAAATACTTCTGAATTCACTGATATAATTTGATGTACTAAGGTGAAACGATTCTACATGTGAATGAAATACACTTTTTAACTTTGAACAAACATTATCATACTTTTCCACTTTTGCTGCACAATGTATTTAAAAATTGAGGTATTTCTAAGGTTAAGTGCAGGACCCTCTAGTTAATTCCTTTATTTAACTTAAAGTAACCTTTAAATAAATGAGTGTTGTTATATCTTTCTAATGCTAGTGCGGAGTCGAGTAAACAACAGCCCAGTGATGCTGTTGATGAGGGGGCCACATAATGGTCAGGAGGGCCGCATGCTGCCCCAGACCTACTTTGAGTGCACATTTTCAATGAATAATAACTACATTCAAGATTTACATGTCCATGTGTTAGCTTAGACTAGGATCGAAAAAATAATAAAACCCCAACACATCTAACATATCTTATTGGTGAGAATTTTAGCTCTAACAAATTTCACAAATAATAACATTTTCTTTAAATTGTATCCAATAAATAAATGCTACAGATTGAATCTGAAGGAATCTGCAGAGAGCTTTTCAAAAAGAAGAATGTATTTGCTTAAGATTGGCCATGAAAGGTGTTCTGAGAAGTTGTTTAAGGGAGCTCAGGGTTTTCCAAGCTTACAGCAAATCTACTGGATTTATTTACACTAAACATTGGAAAGGAACGAATTGGTCCATCTTAGTGTCGTACAAATCTGTTCTACAGTTTTTGAGATGTTCATAAAAAAAGAATGCTCTAAGCAAATATTGGCGGTTATATATTACCTGTTTCACAAACAGAAATTAGGTCACAATTTGATTGAAATGATAAAAGGACTCAGAAAGATCGACTATCAAGTCATCAAAAATAGGGAAATCTCCATAAAATTTTTGAGGAGGGTAGCATTTTATATTCCATTTTCCGACCATTGACCAGGAAGCAAAAATGACTGGCATGCAGAGAATGCTTCTCTTTCTTCCACAGGGACTAGGGAGCAGTATGCGTGCAGTTCATTCTCCCCTTCCCCATCTGGGGCACTGCGGCAACTGCCATTTTGTGTGATCCTCCTACAAACTGATGGGCTTATTTATGTAAGCCCTGTGTCACATTTGCACCACATAAAGTGGTACATGCATAACACAGGGTTCTCATAAAGATTTATGAAGCCACACAAAGCCACCCTGCAAGGCTTTGAGTGGCTCATCAATAATGAGTAAGGTAATACATCGCAAATATCAGAGCCGCTTTACTCTGCGTCCGGTACGAGTTCCATGGGGGTTGTGGTGGGTTTTCCCATGCAAAACCTATGGAATTCGATGTTGCCCCAGATTTACAGAGTGATTTAAACCTGGGGAAGCATCAAATCTGTATACCTCCCAAGGTGAGACTTAACAAGGAGAAATATGTTAATTTCTCTTTGTTTTTTCCTCTTCTCATGTGTGGCGCATTCTACAGCAGACGTAGAACGATTAGAACTATTTGTAGGATTGCTTTGGTGCAGGAAGGTGCCCCTCCTGCACAAACAAAATCCTGCCTGCAACAGAGGCACCTTTGCACTATAGTGCAAGGGTGCCTACATTGGCGCTAGGCTGCCAAAACAGTGCTGGCACAGGCAGAAAGGACAGGAATGCAGGGTATTGCTTAAATAGGGTGCACTCCTGCCTTTTAACTTTGGCATAGGGCAGGGCTGCAAGGTGCCTTGCTCCGCTACCCTATGACAAAATGCTATAAATGAGGCCCTTATTTTGCTAGATGGCCGAGTATTGGGGTAGCGTGCAATCATCCCAGCCACCCAATGATACCAGGAGGGTGTAGTATCCCTTGCAAGAGAAAAACAAATGAAAGGAGACAATAAAGCCGCAAGCACCCAAGGGACAATGCTCTCTCCTGTGAGTGAAAAACAGCACAGTAACAGTTGGTCGTACACACAGAAAAATTTGTTTTAAAAACCTGCACTCTAGCTAAATCCATACGTGCCGTCTGTAAAGTTGATATCAACCAATCCGCATGGGAAGGGGGCATAGGATCCTTCCACCTCCTGCAGATCTCTCTCCTTGCCAAGAGGACCGTATAGAAGACCAGGCTTTTAACTGTAATTTGAGTTGTCTTCAGGAGACCAAAAATCACTAATGGTAAATCTATAGTAATTAGGATACCTAACGATGCCGTAAGAGTCTTACCTATGGCCTCCCAATATGGTGCAATTCGAGGACACTCAAAGAACATATGAATATCTGAAGCTGCAATCAGCCCGCACCTCGCACATGCCACTGAGTTTCCTGCGACAAATTTGGATAGTCTTTGGGGAGAGTAATACGCCCTATGAAGGGTAAAAAGATGGTTCCTACGTAGCCATGAGGGTTTCACCAAACTTTTTAAAAGCTCAAATGAGGAGGACCAAAGTTCTTGTAAATCTTGAGTCGATATTACGTCCCCCCAAAGTTGAGCTGGTAACTTAAATTCCCCATCAGATTCATCTAAAAGAAGTTTATACCATAGTGAAATCTCACGTTTGGTTGAAGGGGTACCAACCAAGCTAGTAATTAATTGACTATGCCCTCCGGGAGGAAACTTGCTACGTTTTGTTAGTGGATCGTTATATGCCACTGTCCAGCTTCTGATTTGAATGTATTTGAACCTTGAAAGGGTTGGCCCTATTTTATTCTGTAGATATTCCCATGAAAGCAGGTCCCCCTCATAGAAAAGATCCCCCCATTCTTTAAGTCCTGCTTCTCTCAAAGGAGTGGCTAGGGAATCTTCCAACCAGGCTGGACTATCAGGTAACCCCCAAAGCGGCGTTTTTTTTCGCAATAATACCCCTGTTTAATAGATTTTATTACCTCAGTCCATGTTTTCGCCAAGCCATGCAGGACCTTCAATTTGATTTTTTTGAAGAATTTTGGATTGACAAATTTAAATAAGAATCCCGACTGGCTAAGACCTTCCCCTTTTGGCATTTGTTTGTATGGGCACAATAAAGATCCGGGGTTTTATTTATTTTTTATTTTTTTCCCCCGGGTCCAATGATTATACTACTATGGTGCCAAATACTAATGTTGTCCGGTCCCAGTCCGGCCCAGGCCCAGCAGTAGGCCTCCCCATTGGTAGCCTAAAGGAATATCAAGCTGTGACAGTTGCGGGATTAATGGCCTTCCCACTCGAAATGAAATGATCCCTCCCAGTTAAAATCACTGTGTCAACTGTACTAGAGCATATTCTAAATGGCTTTCTTAAACCATGGTGGATATGAGGACAAAAAAAAAAAAAACCTGCACTCTATTGCTGCGTTCTACATCTCGATTCAGAAAAGGGGGTGGTGATGGACAGAGTATCTGAATTAAGCAGAACACTCCTACCCAGTCAACAGATAAGGGCTTGACCCATCACCGTTTTTTAGCTCACTGCACCATCCCAGCTCAGAACCTGGCTACATGCAAATTAGTCTGTTACTGGCCCAGTGCATCATGGGAACAGGGCAGACCAAACTACCAAGCCAATTCTTTTACTGGAAAGGAAACAAGCTTCCAGGGATTGGTTTCTGGCATTACAGCCGTCTTCGGCCCGGCTTGCTTGAATCCTGATGGTGTAGTGAGCAAGGGACTCATGTCTGAGCATACCCTTCCACGCTTATGGTGGACAAAAGGATTCAAGCAAGCCGGGCCGAAGACAGCTGTAATGCCAGAAACCGGTCCCCGGAAGCTTGTTTCCTTTCCAGTTAAAGAATTGGCTTGGCAGTTTGGTCTGCCCTGTTCCCATGATGCACTGGGCCAGGGACAGACTAATTTGCATGTAGCCAGGTTCTGAGCTGGGATGGTGCAGTGAGCTAAAAAACGGTGATGGATCAAGCCCTGATCTGTTGACTGGGTAGGAGTATTCTGCTTAGTTCAGATACTCTGTCCATCACCAACCCCTTTTCTGAATCGTTTTGTCCACCACAAGCGTGGAAGGGTATGCTCAGATGTGAGTCCCTTGCTCACTGCACCATCAGGATTCACGCAAGCTGGGCCGAAGACGGCTGTAATGCCAGAAACTGGTCCCCGGAAGCGGGTTTCCTTTCCAGTTAAAGAATTGCCTTGGTAGTTTGGTCTGCCCTGTTCCCATGATGCACTGGGCCAGGGACAGACTAATTTGCATGTAGCCAGGTTCTGAGCTGGGATGGTGCAGTGAGCTAAAAAACGGTGATGGATCAAGCCCTGATCTGTTGACTGGGTAGCAGTATTCTTTTTAGTTCAGATACTCTGTCCATCACCACCCCCTTTTCTGAAGCATTCTACATCTCTTCGCTGATGGTGGAAAACAGGCTTTTTTCTATATGTCTCACAGGTCATGGTAGCTCTTTTTCCTATTGCACCCGTCTGCCTGTTTTGTATACCGCCCAGTTTACTCTCATGCCTGTTGATGTTTGCTGTCAATTACTGCTGTCTTTCTGACATTTGGTGAATGTTTCTTGATATTAATTCAAAGGGAATATTTGTACCAAACGTGGGTGGTTATATGTTGCTCAACATTGCTTGTGTGAAATACCGAATAAAGCATGGTGGGTACCTTTTGTAAATCTCTGTGGAGCCAATTAAACTCTTGGTTACATGCATTGTTGGCTGTGTTGGGAGGGAGCCTGGACAAAGAGCATAAAGCTAAAGCCTATGGCAAACAGTTTACTAGCAGGATTACTGGGTGCAGGGTATTACTGAAGGTCATTTCTCTGGCCATATGTTGGGACGGGAAGTCTCCTGCATGTTCTGGAGAGAGTGCTTCCCCTGCCTTATGCTAATCTCCAGGCAAGTCACTCAAAAGCTACTGTATAGTTTCTAGATCCTACCTCAGTGAGCATGACAATCATACATGTCCACTGAGGGTCTCCCTGTTCACATGGATTGAGACCCTAGAGCTTGGCTCTGAGGTCGAGGGGGCATACCTAGTGCACCCCTATTTCTCAGAGAGTGGCTACTGCCCTCTCTATTAAGGCTGTGGTAGACAAACAGTGGTGGCAGCAATAAATCTATAGTCAGGAGGGGTGAGTTCCTAGGCACCCTCCTGACCAGGTCTGTGCAGTTTGCCATGCATGTGGGCCTGTTGCCTTTGTCTGACTGATGTGTGTTTGAGAGCCCGTGGGTGTACAGGGGAAGAATGGGGATTTGAGCCAGTGTGAGGAATGCGAGCTGTTCTGCTGGACATCCCAGCTCCCCCGCGCCCCTCGCTATTTCATTGTAAAGGCCTGGTGGGCTGGGGGAGACACTGAGCTCTTATCTGAGGTTAGCTGCAGTAACTGTGTGGAGAGGACCCTCCCCCACTTTTCAGGGCCTCCTGGGCTGGAGTTAATTAAAATTCCTCTCTAGGGAGTTGCACAGCCTGATACAGAAAGGGGCCTGGTACATGCTTTACCCATGCACTGAACACCCGGTGAATGGTTTGTGATTGGAGGTGTATTCAAGAATGCAAAAGTAGCAGACCCCCTGATTGGATGAGCCTATCAATCAGAGGTGATAAAAGTCTGGCCTGAGTGGTCAGCTGTTGTTCAAGACTGGTCTATAGCTGAGGAGTGAGCCACATGAGAGCCCTCTGATGGTAACCAGTCGCGACCCCGCTGTGTGAAGACAGAAGATAAGACTCTGTTCACTGCGGTCTGGAAGGAAGGACCAGCTGTTTTTGTGAGGCTTGGAGGAGCATTCGCTTTGGACCAAGGAAATTACAGACAGCTGCCCAAGGAAGCTTGTGGCACATCACCCAAGGTGTGGAAAGGAAGCTTACAGCACATCACAGAGGTTGGTGGAAAGAAGCTTGCAGCACATGACGAGAGCCAGAGAGGAGGATGCTTGATTCTAGTCTTTGAAGGTGAGATCAAATCCCCTCTAGGCTCCTCCCTTGCGCTGTGGGAGCCTGTACAAGCAGTAACTGGGAATAGAGGCCAGTGAAGCAGGCCCCCACCTTTCTTTTTGTGAACTCTGAGGGTATCAGGGTGAACTGGCACTCTGCCCAGCCACTACCCTCCTACAGCTAGCCAGTGACTAGTGGGACTCCAGTAAACTGTGCCAAGACATCCGGCACCTCTGATCAGATCCCTGACACCACTAGAGCGGTGTCCTCACTCACAATGGGAGGGCACTTCTGTTGCTTTGGGTGGGGGGTTATGGGGCTGATCACGAACATTTGACTCCACATCATATGTTGAAACTATATCCTTTCAATACAAAGTTTGGTATCAAGGCTCTAGTGAATGAGAACAGCCCTGTGTAACATGGTCTGTAATGTGCAAAGCTTACTGTGTGTTTTCATGTTAACTGTGTTTTTATAGTGCTTGGCGTCTAGGCGCTGTAATACTGTTTGGGGTCAGAACTCTGACCCAGAGGGTTGTAGAGAGTTCTGGTTTTCACTGTTTATCCTAGTTTTATGTGTAGTATAATTATCTTATGTGTATTAAAGTACTTTTCTTTTATAAAAAGTAAAGCACTGACTGGACATTGAGTTTATCAGCTGGTGGTACGGTTTATACTGTATTCTGAATGTCTAACCCCACCTCACTTCCTTGAGTAAGCCTTGGACAGCTCTGTCTCACTACCCTGAGAGAGTCAAGTGCTGGAGAGGAGTACTTGGTTATCCAGTTTTGGGTCCCTTATTACGGAGGCCCCAGGACACCAGTGAGGGAACACTCCAGTTGATGCGATTGGAGCGCAATTACCTCTGAGTGCCCTGGTGCCCAGGAAGCCGGGTCTAACATTGGTGGCAAGCGGTGAAAGATCACTAGACTTTAGGCTCAGTGGACACTGTGGCCAGTTGATAATTCCAGCAGATATCCATAAAGCTATATGTAAAATGGCAGATAACATTGGAGAGGAATTGGAACTGCAGAACTTGACTGTGGAGCAATTAAAACAAATGTGTGCTGAAAGGGGGTGGAAGGTCCCAAGGTCTAAGGACAGGGAGCACTTGATTAGCCACATGAGAAAATGCTTTGAGCAAGAGGTCACTGTTGTGCAAGAGTTGGAGAGCACTGTTACCACAAGCCTGCCAAGTCAGTCAGTGCAGGCTTCTTCTGTACCAGCCCAAAGGCATTCCCCAAGGCTTTCCCCTATGCTTTCCCCTAGGTATTCCCCTAGACCTGCCCCTAGACTTTCACCTCCCCCTATCTCCAGGGCTACCTTTTCCCCTGTCCCAGGATTCGCCTCCTTAGGAGGGACTGAGCTAGCAGAGACCCTTAAACTTCAGCTGAAACTCCAGGAAGCTAAGGGTTAAGCAGAGGAGAAAGCAAGGGAGTTTGAAAGGGAGAAGCTAAGGATGGCCCGCCAGGCAGAAGAGGAGCAGCGAAGGGTCAGACAGGAAGAGTGGGCTTGGATGGAGAAGGAGAGGGAAAGGGAGATGCTGGAGAAAGAAAGGGAGAGAAAGGAGAAAGAGAAAGATAGGGAATTGGAGAAAGAGCGGATAGCCCTAGAGAAAGAGAAGCTCAAGTTAGCAGCTGATAGAGGGCTTAGCTCTGTGGATGGTGCATCCACTTCAAAGTCCCAGGGAAAGGAAAATATCACTAAGGTACCAAAAGAATTGATTCACATGTATGTCCCTGGCACTGATATTCTCAGTTGGATGCGTGCCTTTCATCTAGCATGTAAGGCTCAAGGTCCTAATTGGTCAGTCCAAAGCAGCGACTTTACTGAGTCGACTCCCTCTGGAAGGGACTGAGGTGATTGAAAGGATGCCTGAGAAAGACAGTCTGACATATGAGTGCATGAAGGATGCTTTGATTAGGCGGTTTGGGTTGAAACCAGCCCAGTTCTTGCAGAGGTTCCGTGAGAACAAGAAGGCAGAGGGGGTTCCTTTTGAGAATTGGGTCCATGACATAGTGAGAGACTGGAATGAGTGGGTGAGAGGGATGGAAGCAAATGATTACCAGTCCCTAAATCAGGTGATGATTGCAGAGCGTCTCCGGGAGGAGTGTTCTGTTCCACTCAGACAGTATTTGTCTGACCTTCCTGAGAGGGTTCCCCGAGAAACTTGCAGTGATGGCAGATAAGTGGCTTGCCAACAGAGTAAACAGGGGGCAGGGGCAACCCCTTTCCAAGCCCAAGGGGGAGAAGAACTCCCAGCAGGCTGGCCCTAAACCAGAGGGGGAGGGCCAGAAGGGTTCCCAAGGCTCTCAGTCAGGACAAGAGTCTAAGGGGAACTGGGCCTCTAGTCAGTACCAGAAGAAGAAAGGAGGAAAGGGTCCTTTCACTCTTAAGGGGGTTAAATGCTATAAGTGCCACCGAGAGGGACACTTAAAGCCAGACTGCCCAGTGAAGGATGTGGTGCCAGTGGCACCCGTGATAGCAAGTGTGCTTTCAGTGGGGGCAGACATGAAGGGAGGCCCAAGTGAGTTTAACTTAGTCACCAGGGACATCTGGGAACTTGACCCAGAAGCCCTTAAGCATATTCACCCTAACTCAACGGGGTATATGAGTGTGGCAAGTATCAATGGAAGGAAGGTTCCTGCCATGAGGAATACTGGTGCCCACAGGACTATGGTTGAACGCAAATATCTCAAACCCGAAGAGATCATTCCTGGTTCCAAGGGGTATGGACTCGTAGCTAGTGGTGATGACATGGAGTACCCTCTTGCTAGAGTGGAGGTAGAGGTAAATGGCAGGAAGGCCATGGTCAATGTCGGGGTGCGAGAGAAGCAGGGTGCTGGGTGCTTTCTGGGGAATGATCTTGTTGAACCCGGGTTAGTACCAGGCCCTGAGGCCTATATGGCCTGGATTTCATCAGCTGTGCTCACTAGGGCACAGTCTGAAAAACTGCTTCCTAGTGAAGTGGGGACCACTTTAGTGGAAGAGACACTAGAGGGGAACAGGCCCGAACAAGGACCAAGGTCAGATTCTGAGAAGGCACCTATCCTGGTGTCGGCACCTCCTGCTCCAGTGGGAGAGGAGGGTGAGTATCCAGAGGCGGATAAGGTGTTGGAGTCTGGGTCCCTGCCAGAGCTGCAGGAGCTGCTTGCGGCAAGAGGACCGTCCCATGAGGAGTTTTGTAAGGCACAGGCTGAGTGTCCTACACTTGTTGGCCTGCGGAAAGCTGCTCAGGAACAGGTCTCTACTGGAGTAGTCAGAAAGCACAAGGTGGCTTGGGAAGATGGACTCCTTTACAGTGAGCCTGCTGACCCAGAGCCTGGAGCCAGCAAAAGGTTGGTGGTTCCTCAGGTGCACAGGAATTTCCTTCTGCAGCTAGCCCATGAAGTACCCCTAGCTGGGCACTTGGGCATCAAAAAGACAAAGGACAGGTTAGCACCTCTGTTTTACTGGCCAGGAGTTGGTCAGGATGTGGGGACATTTTGCCGAACCTGTCTGGTCTGCCAGGCCAGTGGCAAGTCTGGTGGTCAGACAAAGGCACCCTTGGTGCCCCTACCTGTTGTGGGGGTGCCCTTTGAAAGGGTGGGGATTGATATAGTTGGTCCGTTTGACCCTCCATCATCCTCGGGCAACAAATACATTCTTGTTGTGGTGGATCATGCCACCAGGTACCCTGAGGCTGTGGCTTTGAGGAGCACTACTGCTAAGGTGGTAGCTAGGGCTCTTCTAGGGATCTTTTCCAGGGTTGGATTTCCACAGTCAGTGGTGACTGATAGGGGAACCAACTTCATTTCATCTTATATGAAGGCCATGTGGGAAGAGGTCCTGGTGACTTACCACTTCTCCACCGCTTACCATCCTGCAACCAACGGTTTGGTGGAGCGCTTCAATAAGACCCTAAAGAGCATGATGGGGACTCTGTCTGATTCCCTCAAGAGGAAGTGGGATCTCCTCTTGCCATGCCTGTTGTTTGCTTACAGAGAGATACCACAAAAAGGGGTAGGGTTCAGTCCCTTTGAACTACTTTTTGGGCATCCCGTCCAAGGTCCCTTGACATTGGTCAAGGAGGGCTGGGAAGGCAACCCTAAGTCCCCTACCCATGATGTGGTGGGCTATGTCTTGGGCCTCCGTAGGCTGATGGCCCAGCTCATGAGTAAAGCAAAGAACAATCTTCAAGCCAGCCAACAGCTCATGAAGGAGTGGTATGACCAGAAGGCTATGCTGACTGGGTACCAGGAGGACCAGGAAGTTTGGGTCCTGAAGCGGATTTGTCGCCGGGCTCTGGAGGACAAGTGGTGTGGCCCCTACAAAGTTGTTAGGAAGATTTCTGATGTCAATTATCTAGTTGACACAGGTGCTGCACGGGAGCCCAAAAGGGAATTCCATGTCAATCGGCTGAAGCCGTGTCTTCGCAGGGAGTACACTGTTTCTTTACTTGTAATGGCTGAAGAGGTGGAAGAAGAGAGTGAGCCCCTCCCTGACTTATTGAAAGGTGATGAGATGGATGGTTCAGTTGAGGGAGTTAAGCTTGCCTCTGAACTGACACCTGAACAGCAGGTGGAGTGTAAAGAGCTGCTGGGGAGATTTTCCCATCTCTTTTCACTTACCCCTGGGCTGACACCTGTCTGTGTGCATGACATAGACTCAGGGGACACCCTGCCTGTTAAGAGCAAGACAAATAGGATGTCAGACCGGGTTCAAGAGTGCATCAAGACTGAGGTGGCCAAGATGCTTCACCTGGGGGTTGTTGAACCCTCCCGTAGTCCCTGGGCCAGTCCAGTGGTGTTGGTGCCTAAGCAGGGGTCAGCTGACCTGCGCTTTTCTGTGGACTATCGCGGGTTAAATACTGTGACAAAAACTGATGCCCATCCTATTACCCGAGCTGATGAGCTGGTGGATAGGTTGGGTGCCGCAAAGTACCTTAGTACTTTTGATCTAACCAGCGGTTACTGGCAGATTGCATTAACACCTGGTGGCAAGGAGAAAACAGCATTTTCAACCCCAGGGGGCCTCTACCAATTTAAAGTTATGCCTTTTGGATTGAAGAATGCTCCCGCCACTTTCCAGCGCCTAGTCAATCATGTACTGGCAGACCTGGAAGAGTTCTGTGTGGTGTACCTGGATGACATTGCTGTCTACAGCTCCTCCTGGGAGGACCACATGGGACACCTGGAGCAGGTGTTGGTGAGGATGCAGGGAGCCAAGCTGACCATCAAGGCAACCAAGTGTCAAGTGGGGCAGTCCTCTGTTGTTTATCTTGGACATCAGGTGGGTAATGGGAAGGTCTGCCCCCTGGAGGCTAAAGTCCAGGCGGTGCTGGACTGGGAGACTCCCACTACTCAGACCCAGGTAAGGGCCTTTCTTGGCCTTACTGGTTACTATCGGAACTTCGTAGCAAACTATGGGACCAATGTTGCTCCATTGACAGCCCTGACCTCTAAGAAGCAGCCCAGGAAGGGGATCTGGACTGAAGAGTGTCAGAAGGCCTTTGATGAATTGAAGACTGCACTATGCAATGCACCTGTGTTGAAGGCCCCTGATTACAGCCAGACATTTATTGTGCAGACAGATGCTTCAGACAAGGGAGTTGGGGCAGTTCTTGCCCAGCTCAATGAAAAGGGAAGGGAGAACTGGTTTGCAGTTGAAAAAGAATGCTTTGCCAAAGCGTGGGCCCTTCGAAGATTCAGGCCTTACTTGTTTGGTGCAAAGTTTGTGGTTCAGACAGATCACAAGCCACTCAAGTGGCTTATGGCAATGAAAGGGGAGAACCCAAAGTTGCTCAGGTGGTCCATATCTCTGCAGGGACTAGATTTTACAGTGGAACATAAAGCAGGCTTACAGCACAGTAATGCAGATGGACTTTACCCGCCGGTTTATCCAATCAGATGATTGGTCTTCTCCCACTGGGAAGTAAGTACCGGCCATTCTGATCTGGGGAGGGCATATGTTGGGACGGGAAGTCTCCTGCATGTCTTTGGAGAGAGTGCTTCCCCTGCCTTATGCTAATCTCCAGGCAAGTCACTCAAAAGCTACTGTATAGTTTCTAGATCCTACCTCAGTGAGCATGACAAACATACATGTCCACTGAGGGTCTCCCTGTTCACATGGATTGAGACCCTAGAGCTTGGCTCTGAGGTCGAGGGGGCATACCTAGTGCACGCCTATTTTTCAGAGAGTGGCTACTGCCCTCTCTATTAAGGCTGTGGTAGACTGACAGTGGTGGCAGCAATAAATCTATAGTCAGGAGGGGTGAGTCCCTAGGCACCCTCCTGACCAAGTCTGTGCAGTTTGCCATGCATGTGGGCCTGTTGCCTTTGTCTGACTGATGTGTGTTTGAGAGCCCGTGGGTGTACAGGGGAAGAATGGGGATTTGAGCCAGTGTGAGGAATGCGAGCTGTTCTGCTGGACATCCCAGGTCCCCCGCGCCCCTCCCTATTTCATTGGAAAGGCCTGGTGGGCTGGGGGAGACACTGAGCTCTTATCTGGGGTTAGCTGTACTAACTGTGTGGAGAGGACCCTCCCCCACTGTTCAGGGCCTCCTGGGCTGAAGTTAATTAAAATTCCTCTCTAGGGAGTTGCACAGCCTGATACAGAAAGGGGCCTGGTACATGCTTTACCCATGCACTGAACACGCGGTGAATGGTTTGTGATTGGAGGTGTATTTAAGAATGCAAAAGTAGCAGACCCCCTAATGGATGAGCCTATCAATCAGAGGTGATAAAAGTCTGGCCTGAGTGGTCAGCTGTTGTTCAAGACTGGTCTATAGCTGAGGAGGGGGGCAAATGAGAGCCCTCTGACGGTAACCAGTCGCGACCCCGTGGTGTGAAGACAGAAGATAAGACTCTGTTCACTGTGGTCTGGAAGGAAGGACCAGCTGTTTTGTGAGGCTTGGAGGAGCATTCGCTTTGGGCCAAGGAAATTACAGACAGCTGCCCAAGGAAGCTTGCGGCACATCACCCAAGGTGTGGAAAGGAAGCTTACAGCACATCACAGAGTCTGGTGGAAAGAAGCTTGCAGCACATGACGAGAGCCAGAGAGGAGGATGCTTGATTCTAGTCTTTGAAGGTGAGATCAAATCCCCTCGAGGCTCCTCCCTTGCACTGTGTGAGCCTGTACAAGCAGTAACTGGGAATAGAGGCCAGTGAAGCAGGCCCCCACCTTTTTTTTGTGAACTCTGAGGGTATCAGGGTGAACTGGCACTCTGCCGAACGACTAGTGGGACTCCAGTAAACTGTGCCAAGAAATCCGGCACCTCTGATCAGATCCCTGACACCACTAGAGCGGTGTCCTCACTCACAATGGGAGGGCACTTCTGTTGCTTTGGGTGGGGGGTTATGGGGCTGATCACGAACATTTGACTCCACAAACCCTGAGAGAGTCAAGTGCTGGAGAGGAGTACTTGGTTATCCAGTTTTGGGTCCCTTAGTACGGAGGCCCCAGGACACCAGTGAGGGAACACTCCAGTTGATGCGATTGGAGGAGCGCAGTTACATCTGAGTGCCCTGGTGCCCAGGAAGCCTGGTCTAACACCATATATTCCTGGGCACAGTCAATATTCAAGTTAAGGGAACTGCCTAGCAGGCATAGGTGGCCAGCACAATGAAGAGGTGGTGGGGCAGGTAGAGAGGGCCCAGGGAGTGCAGGAGGGGGAGTTTATTAATCAACAAAAAAAACACTTATCTGGGTTAGCGGCCACCTCATGCGACACACCTCCATGGTTTCTTTCTGATCCCAGGCTCCCAGCATACACTGGCACAGACTCCCAATGGAATCCTGTGCTGCTCTCATGCTATGAGAGCAGCGCTGGGATTGGTTTGAGAGGCTTGAAAAGATGCTGCACTCAGACCAGGGAATCTGGGAGGTTTCTCCAATCAAGCTGTTCAATGCAGCCGGGCTGGAGAAACCTAAGTGCGCATGTGTGTTTGGATGGCCTGAGACGACAAGCCAGACACACATGCCCACTTAGAAAGTGCACATAGCTCTCCTCCTGCCCCCTACCTTGCCTTGGCCCGCCTCTCCCTGAACACGATGGCTCAGAGCAAGCAAATGAAAAATAAAACGATTTAGGTAATCGTTTTATTTTGTATTTGTTGGCTCGGAGCCAGTGGGGCGACATATAAGTTAGTGCCAAGTGCTTGGCTGAAAGCCATCAGAATCATTTCATGCCATAACATAATACCAGTACATTTGTAACAATATTAAACAGTCAAATTAATTAATGTAATAAACCAGTTAAATGTACATCATGGTTATAATCACGTCCTAATACCCTGACATTTTTCAGTTATGGTGATGGATGCAACCATCCCCCAACCTTGACTATCTATCATCATCCCACACATAATGATGCAGATGACACTACAAATTACATCATCATTGATAGAAATGGATGTGTCACATTGTAATGAACATCATCTACAATGCTGGAGGTACAAACAGTTCCTCTTTTCACCGTCTTATTGATTGTGCAGTAAAGACTCTATAGGTATACTTATTTTTTTAATGATCAGGTATTTCTTTCACATTCTATGAAAAATGCATAAAGGTTACAAGGATCCAAGGTATCAGACCTTCCTCTAAAATCAGGATTCATTTGATGTTTTTAATAGCGTGTGAGCTCCAATTTGGTATACATTTCCTGTGGGGCTGTTGTCTCGTGCTGTAAAGATGCGCAAGGCATGCATTCATGTACAAGAATAGAAAAAAACTATACATAAGGGTGAAGAGGTGGAGAAAGCATTAAACATCTCAAAATATGTGAAGGCCAAAAAGTGCAAACCTCAGATAATTTTGCTCATGTAGTAAACACTTTGCACACCTCTAGCTCGAGCCCAAGAACATCTACATTTGTAAAGTGATTCAGCAACTTCCAACTTCATTTAGCATCCATGAAGCTATGTATCACACTTGAGTTCAATCTCGCCATTGTTTGCATCAGTACACATAGGTGACATCATAAATTATAGAATCAGTGATATCACTAGTAGAATTGCATATTACATCACCAGTCACATCATGGATGACATAATTGAAAAAACAAATTATTGCTTTTTTGCATTTCCGCAGTGACAATGTAAACACTTTGTTTGCATAATCAAGGCAACCTACATTATGAAAGTGACATGGCAATTGTAAACCTGAAATTAATATCCATAAGGACATGTATTACTAGTGAGTTTCATGTCAGCACTGCGTGTTATCTTTAAACATAGGTGACAGCAGACATAGCATGCATGGCTAATGTATTACATATCCCATTACAACTTGCCGAATCAGATATATTATTTTAACCTTAAAATCTGGGGATTTTACACATTCAAATGCTAAAAGGGGAAACTCTGCCTTCTTTCTAAATCTATCCATGCCAAGGGCTTCTGTGGGGTGAAAGTGTCACTGCAGTTGAAATAATCGCTACGGATATAGAAATTGATTGAGATTGAAATTGCAGCAGGTTTCACTTTCTACATACGCTGAAGGCATCAGAAGCTACATCATTGATGACATCACAGACACCATTACGCATATCATCGCCATTCACACACTTGATGACATCACTTCTTTAAAGGCAGCTTGAAGGTGAAGCAATGTTGTCATCAGCAAGAGCTTTTGTAAAGATAATACAGAGAAAAAATGCTGCTTCGGTTACACTCACTAATTAGTACATATTGTCCTACCTATTTATTGTCATTGTAAAGCTGTAGTTAGCCCAGTAGTAATAGATATCCTCAAACATATGTATTGAAATTGTGAGGCTACCGCTCTACTCAATGCTACTCTCTAGTAGCACATATGCTCCAATGTATTAGTTGTCATTTAAGGCTGGAGTTACACTCACTAGTAGCAAATATCCCCAATAGAAATTTCAAAAAATGGTAAACCTGCAGTAATGCACAGAACTAATACCTATTCTCATATACTATTTGCAAGTGTAATGCTGCAGTTACATTCACCAGCAGGGCATAATACCATGCATGTTTAGTGTACTTATAAGCTGCAGTTTCATGAATTAGTAGTAAACTTAGGGACATATTTATAAGGGGAGTTGCGTCGCTCTTGCTCCATGCAATGTGGTGCATGCACTAAGCTACTCCAAAATATGATTTTTGAAGCCACGCAAGGCCACCTTTTGTACGCCTGAGTGGCTTCATAAATTAGGAGTAATGCAATGTGGCGCAAATCGTTGTGCCACAGTACTCTGTCCAGGGAAGACGTTCCATGGGCATCAAATGGGGGGGTTCCCAGATTTGTCATTGCTGGTAGATATGGCATGCACCGAAAAGATACTGCTTCCCAGGTGAGACGTAGCGAGGAGAAAGAGCTTTATTTCTCCTCGTTACTTCCTCTTTATATATGTCCTGCATGCAGCACACATAGAAAAAGAAATATGCATCTCGGGATTTTTGTGCAGGAGTGTGCCCCTTCCTCTACTAAAACAATCCTCTTTACAGCGCAGGCATCCTTGCACAAGGGTATTTGAATTGGTTCTAGGAAGCCAAAACTATGCCAGCACACGGACAAAGGCAGGAATGCGCTGAAATCTTTTAAATCCCAGCCCCTTATTACGCTCTACGCGCAGACCGCCAAAATGGTAGAGCTGGGGGCCGCGTTGCGGTCATCGCCCGAACTGACCTCCCCTTTCAAACTCTTTCTCTGCCAGATATTGCCACAACGGAGTATCTAGCTATCCGTACCACTTCTATTACACCCCCCCTCACTTGCATACTCACCTATCGTCCCCCTCAATTCCCTTTGTTGTTTCTCCCCGATTTTCTGGAAGTTTTGGCCACAATCACAGTTAACAACTCCTCCATTTTGCTCTTGGGTGATTTTAATTTTTGGCCCTCAGACCCCGCAGAATGCCCATCCTCAAAAGAATTTTCAGACACCCTTCAATCTCTTAACTTTATATCTCATATTCACTCTCCTACCCATGTCAAGGGTCACATCCTAGACCAGATTTGGTCCTTGAACTGTCCCGTAGAGTCCCTATCCATCTCACCTTGTACATGGTCAGACCATCATTTGATTTCATTTGCCCTTCCCACACACCCTCCGGTCAAGCACCCACTTCCTAAGAACATCTGGGTTCGCGCTTGGGGGCGAGTAGACCCTGAAAATTTATCCACTCTACTCACCATCTCCTACCCCTCCCTACAAGGTCTAGCCACCCTTTCCCAGGTCACAGCCATTGAACAGTGGCTCTCCTCAGGCTGCAACTCTATTGCCCCTCTGAAACGGGTTACCTCAAAGCGGGGGAAGGATGCCAACCTGTGGTTTAATGAAGATCTTAAGGCCACCAAACTAGCGGTACGTCGAGCGGAGCGGGCCTGGAGGAGAAACTACTGCCCCTCACTGCGATTGGAGTTAATTAACATCCTGACTCAATATAAAAAGGATATCTTGGCGGCTAAAACAACCTATTTTTCCTCAAAAATCCTCGCAGCTGAGAACCAATTGAGGGAAATCTTCTCGATTGTGCACAACCTGGCATTTTCCGACAGAACCACTCTGAAGCCCACCCCCTCCCACGAACTCTGTCACTCCCTCAACAATTTCTTCATTCAGAAAATAGCCACCATTAAAGCCAACATCCCTCCCCCCTCTCCTACTTTTGTGGATCCCCAGTGTCCTCCCCCCAAGGGACAACTCACTACCCTCCCTTCCTTGACCAAGGAATCCCTGACTTCCATAATTCCCCTTGTCAAATCCGGCTCCCCGTTAGATCCCTGCCCTGCCCACATTCTCCGTCACATCTTTACTACTTGCTCAGACCCCCCCCCTTCACCTCCTCAATAGCGCTCTCTCCCAGGGCGTGGTACCTAATCTACTTAAAACAGCAGTCATTGTTCCCATCCTGAAAAAGCCGGGCGCAGACCCCTCAGTCCCCACCAATTTTCGCCCCATCTCTCTCCTGCCTTTCTTGGCGAAAGTGCTCGAGCGCCATGTCACCTGCGCTCTGAGCTCTTTTGTGGAGAAATACGGGGCTCTTGCCCCCCGCCAGGCCGGGTTCCGCCCCGCACACTCTACGGAGTCCGTAGTCCTTTCGGTCCTCGACAACCTCAGGGAGGGAACGGACACTAACCAGACCCAGGCCTTGGTTCTCCTCGATCTCTCAGCTGCTTTTGACACGGATGATCATACCATCTTGCTTTCCCGTGTCAGGGTGGCGGGGATCGGGGGCACCGCGCTAGTATGGTTATCCTCCTTCCTGAGGGACCGCACCCAGGCAGTTCGCCTGGGTGATTTTACTGCGGACTTTCGGAAAGTTCAGTGCGGGGTCCCCCAAGGCTCCTCCCTTTCACCTCTTTTGTTTAATCTTTACATCGCCCCTCTTATTTTCTCACTGCAGCAAATGGAGGTCACCGTATTTAATTATGCGGATGACCTCCAACTTGTCTTTAATCTGTCTTCTTCCCCTGCCTCTGTCCTTAACTTCCAATCTATCATGATCCATATCCGGGACTGGATGAACCACAACCATCTGAAACTCAACCCAGACAAGACTGAGCTGGTGTTGACGGGTGGTTCATCCAGCCCCTGGTCTTCCTTGTTTTGTCCCCCTTCCCTAGGCCCTCCACCTGTCCCCTCTACCTCAGTAAAAACATTAGGCATTAATCTCAATTCTCAACTCACCCTTCACTCCCAGGTTAGTTCTGTGGTTTCTTCTTCCTTTCTGTCACTGCACACTATACGCAAGGTGTCCCGTTTTTTTTCCTTTGACGCTCTGAAATTGATCACCCTGGCAATGGTCATCTCCCGTCTGGATTATGGCAACGCCTTATATGCAGGTATACCTGCATATAGCTTAAGGCGTCTGCAGCAGATCCAAAACCAGGCGGCGCACCTGGTGTTCAAACTTCCAAAGTCTCACCACATCACTCCCCTCCTCAAGTCCCTACATTGGCTCCCTGTTCGCGCCCGTGTCCAGTTTAAACTTGCTTCCATCACGTTCCAAGCTCGACTGGGCACGGCACCAGCTTTTATCTCATCTGAGATCATCCCCTATGTTCCCTCCAGGGAACTGCGCTCATCGACTCAATCCCTTCTCACAGTCCCGCGGTTCCGGAGGAAGAAATGGGGAGGCTCGAAATGTGCGACCCTTGCCCCACTCTTCTGGAATTCCCTGCCTCTTGAGCTTAGAGCCTTAACTCTTTATCTGCAATTCCGGAAACAGCTCAAAGCTCATTTGTTTACTAAATCTTTTAATTAGTTCATTAGCAGTTTTGTTTCCTTTTTAACTCAGCTCCAGCTCCTTCGCCCAGATATCTGTTAGTTGTAGCGCCATGAAACCGCTGGTGAACGTGCGCTTTATAAATAATTTTAAATTCAAATTCAATTCAAATTCAAATTCAAATACGGTACATTCCTGCCCATTCCCTGCCACGCAGTGCAGCAAGGTGACTTGATGTGCTACCCTGCATGATTTTCTTATAAATATGCCCCTCAGTTGCAGTTGTAAAGATGTAGTTTCACTGCCAACAGTAAAATGTTGACATAGCTCTTAAAATAGGTGGCTGTCTCCCCTACATTCCTCTTAGTTGAAGAGTTTCTCAAACAGGAGGCACCGTCTTTGTTCCCTCTCAGCCGAAGCAGAAACAAAGCAAACTTTTCTTGGATGACCAGTTCAAGGCTCACATAGTAAAGTGTGAATACTTAAGAGCCTGAAGACAGTGCATCGCTCAGCACCGCAACCTGAAAAATAAAAAACATTGCTGCAGCACGCAATTAATGAACAAACACACAAGATGTTTCCAGGAAAGATGTTTAGTCGCTAAATGGTATATGAAATATACCATTGACTAAACATTTCCTACCTTTCACAATTCTATGTGAGTTTTGTAGACAGACTTAAAAGTAGTGGTGTAACATAATTTGAGGGGGCCACCCTGCAAAGTACTTGAAGGGGTCCCCCGATACTCCGGATCCAGGTCGGAGCTCTCAGGCCAGGGACCTGCCAGTGCTGACGGGGTCCCCCCGAAGCTCGGACCCCCGCACTGCAGGTGCTGCGGGGGCTCTTGTTACATCACTGCTTAATAGGTATATATGGAAATATAAAGACACTAGTGAGGGACCATAAGATTTCTGGCACTTGGGTAGATGTGTTATATCACAATAAAGCAATTTGAACACTCCCAAATGATAACCATCCCTTACTTCCACCAATGCCTATTCAGTGGCTCCATAGCAGTGGCGGCTCGTCCATGGGGGTGTTTGGGCGCCACCCCACTGCTTTCTTGCCGTGCGAGAAGGCAGAAACAAATGGTAGTTATTACCGTAATAATTACCATTTGTTTCTGCCTTCTCGCACGGCGCGAAAGCAGAAGTTAGAGTGGGCGGTGTTACTCGAGGGCAGGGGGGAGCAGCTTGCCCACTGTTGTTAATACTGTCTGTTTGGGAAGCCTCAGGCTCAGCCACAGTGGGCAAGCCGCTCCCCCCTGCCACCTCCCATTCTCCCTGTTCTCTGGCAGCATACAGAGAGAGAAATGTGATGCAGATGGGGCAGCCGGCCGAACCAATCGCAGCGCTGGCTGCGGTGGAGGGGAGGGAGGCTGCCTGCAGCCTTCCTGTTGACGAGAGCCGAGACGTCAGACGATTTCAAAATCCAGGACGGCGGGAGTCTGCAGTCTCAGGACTTAAGAAAAGCGGGAAGCCAAGGTAAGTTTTATTATATTTTATTATTTAGTAGGCACAGTGACCTAAGTAGCAGTTGCCTGTCACACGGGGGTTGGGGGTAAGGCGGGGGACGCTAATCACAATGTCTTCAAATACACAGCATGGTTTGACATTTCATTTCAGCTATGTAGGTGTCTGTGTTCGTTTTATTGTTGATTCCTATGCATTGCGTTGCGTTTGCCACAGGAGGGGAGTAGATGGGTGGTCAAGACGCCAGGAGCTGGAGGTGTTTCTGTGTTTAAGGGCTCGGGGTCTCCAAATGGTCCGCTCGATTTTGAGATTGTAGCTTTTGTACAGTGGAGATAAGAAGGGCAAACACTCCTTAAATGGTGTGTTTTTGTTTGACACTGGACCTTGCGAGGTTCCGTGACAATCGTAAGTGGTGTTTTCGGCTCGCACGAATATGGTCGAGTCTGGTATCTATGAACCGCAAATGACGAGCTTAGTGGGTGTACGCGTTTTCGCTGTGCTAGCCTAAACCGTTTGTTTGTTTCATGGGTTTCTTCATCTGAACCCACGGGTTCCATCTTAGATGCGGCATCCATTTTGTTTCTTGCCCTCAAGTAGCCAGCGAACTGACGCTGTCCGCTTCGCGACCCTGGGATTCCCAAACTTTTGCGGAAGACACGTTTCCTTTGAAAGTGTCTTTATGATGAGGGGGATGATACTGTAAGGCAGATGGCCCCGCTCGAGGCTCATCTTGCCGTGCCGTTCTATTGTCTCAGTTGTGCATTCATTAGGCACGTCCCCTTTGATGCCTGTAGCTCGTGTTTCCCGACACCACCCTTTTACACCCTCTTCGTTCTGCTTACTGTTCTTGTCTTCCTCTGCACCTGTTTCTGTTCCCTCTTCGATTTGTTTACTGCTGATTGGAATGTACTAATGGTGGGAAGATGTGCCTTTACAGTTGGGAACTACCAAACGTTACTGTACTTGTGTTCCGGACCCTGAATACATGAAAGCGACCCCTTATGGTCTTTACGATGGGAACCAAGTTGTAAACCTTTGTGTACCATGTTATCTTATGCATGAAAACTGTATAAAAGGAGCGATCCACAGATACAAGTTGAGACAGACTCCTCGAACCTACACGTGTTGTACTTCCTGTGACTTCTGGGTTCCCTGCAGTAAATAAACCTCGAATCTTTGACGCCGAAGGAAGTGTCCCGTGTCTCTGTCATTTGTACGCCGGAACAGGTTACCCACGAAGGTTTTAGGTGTTATCCCTGGCACCGCTGGGTCTTAGAAAAACCTGGTCCTTCAGTTGGCGCCCAACGTGGGGCTGCATCAGTGGTACCGGTCCAAGCCCGACGATCGTGAGGAACTTCGTGTGAAATCTCCGAGGGAAGGTGCACCCCGCTTCATCGATCCTGTTGTCGAAACAAGTGGCCCGACGACTTTTCCCGCGAAGATCCCCGCCTCCTGACGGCTGCGACGGACTGCTGCCCTGACTGTAGACCTGTTTTGGCGCCCGGCGTAGACCTTGGTACAGCGAGACGATTGACGGGCCTTCCTGGTGACGCCATTGATCTTTGAGTTAAGTATTTGTGGGTCGCTCCCAGAATCCTTTGTTGTGGGCGCTTAGTTGTTGCATGGTTCCATTGCATTTGCGGTTCTTAGTACTTTGTTCTTTGATTGTGATATTTGACGCCTGCAGTCGCCAAAAACCGAGGGTTTTTGCTCTTTTGCAGGGACATTGTAAATCCTATAACCCTTGAAGTTTGTGAAACTCGGTTAGTGTGCACGATGCCTGGCCGTAGTACTTTGTTCAGTTGCTTTAGAAGTTGTGGTGTGAATTCCCGACTGGAGGACTCGTGTCCGATACCTCCGGTTGGAACTCCAACTTACGAGCTGTACAGTAAACATGGTTTGGGTCCCATTACGTTCAATGAGTGTTGGGTTCGTTACACGAAGAAAGACGGTGTCCTTAGTTGGCCACCTCATGGTAGTTTCGAGACCCCGATTTTAGATAATCTGGAAGCTAAATTGTTCCAGAGAAAATCAAGGCCGGCCATGTTTGATTCCTTTCGGTTGTGGCGTAAAGAAGCCAAACAGAGAGAAATCAAGCAGATTAAAGGTAATAAGAGAGAAGGAGTTGTTACAACGGTAAGAAACGCAGAGCAGTTCCAGCGAGATAAGGAGGAAAAGGAAAAGGAAGTTTTCGATAGATTGCAGCGTATGAGTATAGATAAGTGTTACTCCGCTTTACTGACAGGTACAGATAAGAAGGAGGAATCAGCAGATGACCCCTTGTTGTCCTATCTCTTGAAGTCACCACCTCCGTACGCACAGGGTACCGTAGCTCCTGTGGTTCTTCCTGTCCCTGTTCCTCCACCTGCTCCTGTACCCCAACATGTTCCCGTTCCTCATACTCCTGCTCCCGCTGCTCCTGCTGTTCTGATTACTCCTGCTGTCTCTTCTGTTCCTGACCCTTCTCTTGTTAACCCGTTGTGTTACTCTTCTTCCCCATCTGTCCGACGTCGTACCCCTTCTGTTGCTGCTAACTTCTTCAATTCTCTTGGACCCATTCTTGAGTCCGCTGGTTCGGATGGTCCTCAAAGACGAAGTCAGCTTCCCGGTAGTAGGGAACGTGACTCGCTGTATAATATGGCTATGGGTTGGATGAAATACCCCTTTAGAAATGTATAGGCATTTATATAGCGCACTACTTACCCGGAGGGTTCCAAGGCGCTTCGACCGCTGCGAAACCCTTCCTGGCTTCCCTGAGAGATGGTCCCTTAATGGGTATCTCCAGGGTGAGACCAGGCATCCCCGGCGGTCTGGTGGGGCCGTTAGTGAAGATGAGGCAAGCTAATGCCCAGAGTTGCCGAGTGTGATCGCTGATCAGAGTGGGCACCGAGGCGAGAGAATTATCGAGTCCGCTGACCCTGGTCCAGAAACCTGCCGCGCCGGGAATCGAACCCTGGTCCAGGGCCGTCCTCTGCTCTCGGGTCTGCCGCCTCTAACCAGTGAGCCACACTACTTAATCCTCCACGTGTGGTGCTTGATACGTTTTGCCAATTCAACATACCGACACAAAGGTTCGTGTTTGAAGAAATGTGCAAGGCTTTACGTGACCTAATATCGGCTGATGCATCTGACTGCTCTGACTAATCTTCAGCTCCAGTTTGCGAGCGGAATGCTGGTGGGCACCAATGTTCGACGTGCTGTCGAGCAATTGTTGTCTTTTCGTCCTTCTATGATGCCTCGGGCATTGTTTTTAGAAGATATTGAGGGACCGCTTGCAGCGCCTGGTCAGTATCCAATGCGCGAAGTTCCACCCGTATGGATGCCTGGTGATGCACAGGCTGTTCCTATTGTTCCGCCACATTTCCAGAGAGTGTGGATACATCTTCCATGGAAGCGATCGGAAGTTTTGCAGGTAAAGCAATCTTTGCCTGACCCTCGCAAGAATCCTGCAGGGTACTATAAAGAATTATCGCAGCTAGTGGATGCTACGATAATGAATCTCGCCGATATCGATATGTTGTTCGGCAATGTTGTACCACAACCGGTATGGGCAAAGATCCGTCAGACAGACCATGCGGCGGAATTAGGCGGTGATTGGGCTGCACTTCTTGCTGCGGATGCCTTGCAAGTTGGTGGGGCCAAACCTGAACAGCTAATTACGGATTTGCCCCAAAGAATTATCACTCTAATGAAAACGCTTATGCCAGCTATGAAGGTGAATTGGGATAAACTGTCAGCTTGCAAACAAAAGAAGGATGAGAGTGTCTCTGATTTCTTTACGAGATTTGAGGAGGCATTCATTGATCACAGTGGTCAAGATATGGGTACTGAGGGAGGTCAGCGATTGTTTGTGGACAAGTTTGTCTCGAATTTGTTGCCGGACTTAAGCAACAAATTACGAAATTCAGAAAGTGCGTGGGCTGTTTCCACTTCTGCTCAAATATTGGCCACGGCCCAATATTATGAGAATAGAGGGAAAGAGGAAACTGATCGTGCCGATAGGAAGACAAAAGAACTCAAAACTAAGGTGTTGTTGCAGCAAGCGTATCCTCCACGTTCGAATCAGAATGATTCGCAACAACGGAATCGATCGCAGTCTCAGTCGAATCTGTCACAACCACGTAATGACTCCTCTTCGCAGAGATCTACATTAGGGTACAATCAGTGTGCCTATTGTAGGGGAGAGGGTCATTTGAAATTCGATTGTCCAGTTTTGCGTGATCGTAATAATGGTAATTCATCTAGAGGAGGTCGTAGTGGTCCTCAACAAGCATCACGTGGTAGAGGTCGTGGTGCTCAAAATGATCGTTCGAACAATTCTTCTGACTCTAATAATTGTTTCGATCAGCGTGGATCGTCGCAAGGAAGATCTGCGCAGTACAATGTGGATGATTATTACGTCGATCAGGACGCTGACGATGGTAATTACTAGGACAGCCATAGACAAGGAGAGGGAGTAGTATCAGTTCCGGTTGATCAGAGAGGGCCTTACGTCGCAGTTGCCACCTCTGGCGTCGTTGAGCCTTTTCTGTTGGACACTGGTGCAGCGAAAAGTTCCATCATGCATTCGAAACTCCCTGGCGCACCTTTGTCTGGCTTAACAAATGTTTCCGTTGGATTCTCTGGCGCCCCCGTTAGCAATCCGGTTTCACGTCCTTTGCCTCTTACAATTGGGCCTCGTGAGCTGAAAGCTCCTTTGATTTTGACTACTGGTTGTGGTGAAAATCTTTTGGGCCTGGATTTGCTGAAACGTCTGTATGCGACTTTGTATTGTTCTCCTGCGGGAGTAAAGCTTACGTTGGGTGAGAGAGTTATCTCTCCTATGTACTTATCCATCGATAAGCTTCCACCGGAATTGAGTTCTCTTCCTGCATCTTTGTGGGCGACAGGTCCCAATGACGTGGGCCTGCTTGACATCTCCCCTTATGTTGTTCACTTGAAATCTAATGTGCGATTGCCACGTAATCCCCAGTATCGTATCTCTCTTGATGGAGAGCGAGCGCTGTTAGCGATCATCTACGATTTGATTGAGAAAGATGTTATCGAGGAGACTCGGGGAAACGTGTGCAATAGCCCTGTGCTGCCCATTCTGAAGCGTACTGATCCATCAAAGCCCCCTGTTTATCGTTTTGTCATCGATTTACGGGAGGTGAATAAAATTGTGATTCCTCAGTTCCCTGTGGTGCCTGACATTACGGCTCTACTGACTCTGATTCCAGCCTCTGCATCTTGGTTCTCAGTAATCGATCTGAAGAATGCTTTCTTCAGCATTCCGATCGCTGAAGAGAGTTGGGACCTTTTCGGTTTCTCTCTTGGTGGCCGCAGCTTTAGGTTTAAACGCGCTCCTCAGGGCTACTATGAGAGTCCATCTATATACAGCCAAGCCTTGAAGGGCCAACTTGATGCGTTTGTGTTGAGGCCGGTGCGGCCTTAATCCAATATGTCGACGACTTATTGGTGGCTGCAGATACTCAGGACATTTGCAAACTTGCTACGGTATCGTTGTTGCAGCATCTCTGTGACTTACATCACAAGGTGTCACCTTCTAAACTCCAATATTGTTGCCAAGAAGTAACCTATCTAGGTCACTTATTGTCAAAGGAGGGAAGGAGGTTGACCCCAGAGAGAATTGCTGCAATCGCTCGAATGACTGTGCCAACAACTCAGAGAGATGTGCGTGCCTTTTCAGGTATCACGTCATACTGCAGGCAATGGATTCCAAATTTTTCATTGCTAGCGAAACCATTGGTGGCTCTTACGTGCAAGGATGTTCCAACTCCTTTACCATGGACGGAAGAATGTCAGAAAAGTTTTTCTGAATTACGTGACGCGTTGTGTTTGGCCCCTGTGTTAGGTACCCCTGACTACAGTAAGCCGTTTACACTATACGTTCACGAGAGGGAAGGTTGTGCGTTGAGTGTTTTGACACAACAATTCGGCGGTAAGCAACGTCCATGTGCATATTTTTCCTCGGCCTTGGACCCAGTAGCTAGAGCATTGCCGAGTTGCTTGAGAGCAACAGCGGCAGCTGCGGTGTCCATCGGACAATCTGCAGGATTGGTCATGGATAATATGCTTACGGGGATGGTTCCGCATGCAGTTGACACTATTTTGAATGGTACGAAAACTCAACACCTGACGAGTGCAAGGTTGTCTGGGTACGAGTTGACGCTTTTGACAAGTCACATTCAAATAAAACGTTGCAACGTCCTGAACCCGGCGACTTTGTTGCCAATTAGTATGGAATCAGACGAAGTAGCACCTCATGACTGCTACTTACGAACGGAGGAAGAAACAGAAGGTCGAGTAGACCTGAAAAATACTCCATTGGAAGATCCCGAAGGGACCCTGTATGTGGATGGGTCGTGTTTTAAGTTGCCGAATGGCGATGTGACGACTGCGTATGCTGTGGTGACATTGAGTACTGTTGCGGAGACTGCGAGATTGAATCAGAACTCTGCTCAGGCGGCAGAGCTGATTGCCTTGACTAGAGCGTGCGTTTTGTCGAAAGGGAAACGGGTGAATGTGTTTACCGACAGTCAGTATGCTTTTGGCGTCGCCCATAGTTTTGGACGATTGTGGAGAGAGAGAGGTTTTATGACATCGCATGGCACGAAGATTCAGCACGGACAGCTCGTGAATGATCTTTTGGATGCACTTACATTGCCCAAGCAGGTGGCGATTATTAAATGTAGTGCACACCGTAAGGTGACGGATGATGTTGGTTGTGGCAATGCATTTGCTGATGAGATTGCCAACGAGACTGCCCGGAATCTCAGCACTAAAATGTATGTGACGAGTTCGGTCAGGTGGCCTACAGAGACTGGTATGTGTGAGGACACTATTGAGAGTGTGAAAGCGATTCAGAAAGAGGCCACGGAGTCTGAAAAGACGAAGTGGAAAGAGAGCACGGCAAAGCTGGATGCGAATGGCTGTTGGATTGATTTGTCGGAGAATAAGAGATGGATGTTGCCGGATGCGTATGTACTAGCTGTTGTGACGATGGCACACGGCTTGGCACATATTAGTGGGAAAGGTATCTGCAAGTTGTTGTCCCCTGTATGGAAGAATGATGGTATCACTAAGTGTGCTGAGAGATTGGTGAAGAATTGTATGGTATGTATGATGTACAATCCTGGTAAGGGAACTCCTACACCTCCTGGCCATTTTGCTCCCCCTTCATGTCCCTTTGAGGTGATTCAGCTAGACTTCATCCATATGGAGAGATGCAATAACCTGAAGTACGTTTTAGTTTTGGTTTGCGCATTCTCCCGATGGATTGAAGCCTACCCTCTCAAGGACAACACTGCTCTGTCCACTGCAAAAATCCTACTGAAGGAATACTTTCCTCAGTATGGAATGCCACGGATTGTATGGTCTGATAACGGAAGTGAGTTTGTGGGGAGTGTGATGAAGAGTGTGTGTAAGGGCCTTGGAATTACACAGAAATTCCACAGCGCCAATCATCCCCAGTCAGCAGGTTTGGTTGAAGGGTATAATGGCACCCTTAAGTTGAAGTAAGCGAAGATTCAGGCTACGACTGGTCTCTCGTGGCCTGGCGCTTTACCCTTAGCTCTTCTGTCAACTAGGGCCACTGTACACTCCCGAGTAGGGCTTAGTCCCTACGAGATTGTGTTCGGCCGCCCTGCTAATGTTTGGGGGGTCCCTAGACCGAGTGTGTTTTCTGATCTTGAATATCCAATGTTGATCGATTATCTTCATGATCTGACTACTAAACTGAGGTTAATTCACCAACAGGTCTTTGAAGCACTGCCGACGCAGACGGAGGGTCCAGGCCACCAGCTCCCGCCCGGAGACTGGGTGGTGACACAAAACTTTGCTCGGAATCGAACCTTGAGCCTTGTTTCACCGGACTCTACCAAGTGCTTCTTGCCACGAGGACTGCTGTTTGTTTGGAAGGACGCAAGAACTGGGTGCACGCCACCCATACTAAAAAGGTACCTTTACCTTTGCCAGCAGACTCGTGGGTGAGGAAGGGCATCGCCTCATCTGAAGCTGTGCCAACTTTCGTTCCTTTTAGCGACGCCCAGCTTGTTGGAGAATCCTCAGTGCAGCAGGACGACATTGTTGAACATTTGTCATCACAAAACTCAAGATCTGAACAATTGGCTGATCAGCAGAACTCTGTTTCATCATCGGATCAGTTGTTTGACGAACAGACACGTCCTGGGAGAAGCCGATACTTTCTTTGATCCAATATCACAGACTAATAAAAGTTCTGCTTTCTCCCCTTGACATCCACGTTACCCCATTGCCACCATTCAGTCTGAACACACTCGTATAATTGTGATTATTGATTGTGAGCCTTTTTCCTTATATGTGTTTTGCTTCCACAGCTAGGAGATTTTGTATTTGTAAATAAAAGATACCTTACATCCGGGTGAACCGTAAGGCCGCGCGGGACTTCCTTCTGTTTAGTAGGTCTTGACACTAGGTCAGAGACCGTCGGTCCCTGGGAACTCCTGGGGATTGACTACTGCTACACAGAACGAAGTGCGTCAAAAACGTAGCGGACAGTTTTAGAGGATGGCTTTCTTGAAGCTGTCGGAATCAGAAAAAGCTCAGGCCCAAAGATTCAAGCTGCAACAAATTGCTCGTACAAAATGCTTCATGTTTCAGGTGTTCCTGTTTCTAACTGTTTCTTCGTTATTGGTGGGTGGGGTGTATTACATGATACAGTCCTTGTTGCCTTCTGCCTCACCTACCACTTCTTCTGAACCTAAACTTACCTCCACTGTTTCTCCTCATTCCTTCCACATCCTACACCAACACGAGCAGGTCAGACGTGCGGAATTCATGTACAATTCCTTCGTTCAGCTCCTTCATCAGCATCAGTTGGTGGTGAACACTACCAATTGTTGGGTGTGTGGGTTAATGCCACATACCACCGATAAGGGAATTCCGTACTTGGTCCTTCCTTATAGTTCCCAGGGTTCAGCTGGAGCATTCCAAACAATGTTTCGAAGCGCACTAGATTCTTACCCCAATCGGGAGCCACGTTCTCCACACTTTGGTCCCGGTCCGTACCATAAGCCTTTGGCAATAGCGATTGCTGATTTAGATAGGGATATCTATGAGCCGTCGCTCATCCCAGAGGAAGAGGTGCGAGCCTATAGGGATCTGAGTGAGGCTGAGTACAGTGCGCTGGTAGGCGAAAGACAGCTTAAAAGCTTGTCTCCAATATGGATCGTACCCCACCTTGGTAATTTCTGTCTAAAAGGTCGTGGCCGAAGCCCGAGAGCTCACCTTGGAGAGAGTGCTTGCTCTGAGACGTATGTCTTACCAATGCTCTCTTCCCCTGTTCTCCTGACTGCCAAGGGTACATACTTTGTTTGTTATGACCGTGCATATACATGGTTGCCCCTTGACTTTGCGGGCACATGTTATATAGCAAACTTGTTGCCACCGACTTTTACAGTCGCCTCCGATTACCACAAGACCAGAGTTGTGAGGGGCGTGATTAGCAAAGAGGACACTGCCGGTCAAGAGGCAGGAGACTTTTTCAAGGGTTTCTTTCCATTTTGGGGACCTATGATCAACAGTAGGAACCTGAGACAGTTGACTCGGGTGGTGGAATCGACTGCTAATATCACTGCCAGTGCCCTTGGTAATATCACAGCAGAGCTTCAGGCGGATAGGCTCATGACGTTACAAAACCGTATGGTTTTAGACGTTGTTTTAGCAGATCGAGGTGGGGTATGTAAGGTGATCCATTCGAGCTGTTGTATTTTCATTCCAGACAACGCTCCGACTGTCTATCAAGCCATCTCTAAGTTGCATAGGATCTCTGAGTCCATACACGTGGACGTAGGGGATTGGACGCTACTTGGGTGGTTTTGGGGCCTAATGTTGACTTGGGGTTGGAAAATTCTGATGATCATCGGGGCGGTTGTAGCATTCCTGTTCACGTGTTGCCTTTGTGTGCAGTGTGGTCCTGCCTTATGTGGCCTCTGTGCTACGACGTGTATAAGACAGCCGCCTGTTACCAAAGGAACTCTGATGGATAGAATTATGTTACAGCAGCATCTAGATGGTCTGATGAATATCGATTATGATTCCGACTAGTGCTTGCCTACATGAGGGCAAAAGGAGCGTCTGAGGTTCCGTGACAATCGTAAGTGGTGTTTTCGTCTCGCACGAATATGGTTGAGTCTGGTATCTATGAACCGCAAATGACGAGTTTAGTGGGTGTACGAGTTTTCGCTGTGCTAGCCTAAACCGTTCGTTTGTTTCGTGGGTTTCTTCATCTGAACCCACGGGTTCCATCTTAGATGCGGCATCCATTTTGTTTCTTGCCCTCAAGTAGCCAGCGAACGGACTCTGTCCGCTTCGCGACCCTGGGATTCCCAAACTTTTGCGGAAGACACGTTTCCTTTGAAAGTGTCTTTATGATGAGGGGGATGATACTGTAAGGCAGATGGCCCCGCTCGAGGCTCATCTTGCCGTGCCGTTCTATTGTCTCAGTTGTTCATTTATTAGGCACGTCCCCTTTGATGCCTGTAGCTCGTGTTTCCCGACACCACCCTTTTACACCCTCTTCGTTCTGCTCACTGTTCTTGTCTTCCTCTGCACCTGTTTCTGTTCCCTCTTCGATTTCTTTACTGCTGATTGGAATGTACTAATGGTGGGAAGATGTGCCTTTACAGTTGGGAACTACCAAACGTTACTGTACTTGTGTTCCGGACCCTGAATACATGAAAGCGACCCCTTATGGTCTTTACGATGGGAACCAAGTTGTAAACCTTTGTGTACCATGTTATCTTATGCATGAAAACTGTATAAAAGGAGCGATCCACAGATACAAGTTGAGACAGACTCCTCGAACCTACACATGTTGTACTTCCTGTGACTTCTGTGTTCCCTGCAGTAAATAAACCTCGAATCTTTGACGCCGAAGGAAGTGTCCCGTGTCTCTGTCATTTGTACGCCGGAACAAGTTACCCACGAAGGTTTTAGGTGTTATCCCTGGCACCGCTGGGTCTTAGAAAAACCCGGTCCTTCAGTTGGCGCCCAACGTGGGGCTGCATCAGTGGTACCGGTCCAAGCCCGACGATCGTGAGGAACTTCGTGTGAAATCTCCGAGGGAAGGTGCACCCCGCTTCATCGATCCTGTTGTCGAAACAAGTGGCCCGACGACTTTTCTCGTGAAGATCCCCGCCTCCTGACGGCTGCGACGGACTGCTGCCCTGACTGTAGACCTGTTTTGGCGTCCGGCGTAGACCTTGGTACAGCGAGACGATTGACGGGCCTTCCTGGTGACGCCATTGATATTTGAGTTAAGTATTTGTGGGTCGCGCCCAGAGTCCTTTGTTGTGGGTGCTTAGTTGTTGCATGGGTCCATTGCATTTGTGGTTCTTAGTACTTTGTTCTTTGATTGTAATATTTGACGTCTGCAGTCGCCAAAAACCGAGGGTTTTTGCTCTTTTGCAGGGACATTGTAAATCCTATAACCCTTGAAGTTTGTGAAACTCGGTTAGTGTGCACGATGCCTGGCCGTAGTACTTTGTTCAGTTGCTTTAGAAGTTGTGGTGCGGATTCCCGACTGGAGGACTCGTGTCCGATACCTCCGGTTGGAACTCCAACTTACGAGCTGTACAGTAAACATGGTTTGGGTCCCATTACGTTCAATGAGTGTTGGGTTCGTTACACGAAGAAAGACGGTGTCCTTAGTTGGCCACCTCATGGTAGTTTCGAGACCCCGATTTTAGATAATCTAGAAGCTAAATTGTTCCAGAGAAAATCAAGGCCGGCCATGTTTGATTCCTTTCGGTTGTGGCGTGAAGAAGCCAAACAGAGAGAAATCAAGCAGATTAAAGGTAATAAGAGAGAAGGAGTTGTTACAACGGTAAGAAACGCAGAGCAGTTCCAGCGAGATAAGGAGGAAAAGGAAAAGGAAGTTTTCGATAGATTGCAGCGTATGAGTATAGATAAGTGTTACCCCGCTTTACCGACAGGTACAGATAAGAAGGAGGAATCAGCAGATGACCCCTTGTTGTCCTATCTCTTGAAGTCACCGCCTCCGTACGCACAGGGTACCGTAGCTCCTGTGGTTCCCCCTGTCCCTGTTCCTCCACCTGCTCCTGTACCCCAACATGTTCCCGTTCCTCATACTCCTGCTCCCGCTGCTCCTGCTGTTCTGATTACTCCTGCTGTCTCTTCTGTTCCTGACCCTTCTCTTGTTAACCCGTTGTGTTACTCTTCTTCCCCATCTGTCCGATGCCGTACCCCTTCTGTTGCTGCTAACTTCTTCAATTCTCTTGGACCCATTCTTGAGTCCGCTGGTTCGGATGGTCCTCAAAGACGAAGTCAGCTTCCCGGTAGTAGGGAGCGTGACTCGCTGTATAATATGGCTATGGGTTGGATGAAATACGCCTTTAGAAATCCTCCATGTGTGGTGCTTGATACGTTTTGCCAATTCAACATACCGACACAAAGGTTCGTGTTTGAAGAAATGTGCAAGGCTTTACATGACCTAATATCGGCTGATGCATCTGACGATGTATTGACTGCTTTGACTAATCTTCAGCTCCAGTTTGCGAGCGGAATGCTGGTGGGCACCAATGTTCGACGTGCTGTCGAGCAATTGTTGTCTTTTCGTCCTTCTATGATGCCTCGGGCATTGTTTTTAGAAGACATTGAGGAACCGCTTGCAGCGCCTGGTCAGTATCCCATGCGCGAAGTTCCACCCGTATGGATGCCTGGTGATGCACAGGCTGTTCCTATTGTTCCGCCGCATTTCCAGAGAGTGTGGATACATCTTCCATGGAAGCGATCGGAAGTTTTGCAGGTAAAGCAATCTTTGCCTGACCCTCGCAAGAATCCTGCAGGGTACTATAAAGAATTATCGCAGCTAGTGGATGCTACGATAATGAATCTCGCCGATATCGATATGTTGTTCGGCAATGTCGTACCACAACCAGTATGGGCAAAGATCCGTCAGACAGACCATGCGGCGGAATTAGGCGGTGATTGGGCTGCACTTCTTGCTGCGGATGCCTTGCAAGTTGGTGGGGCCAAACCTGAACAGCTAATTACGGATTTGCCCCAAAGAATTATCACTCTAATGAAAACGCTTATGCCAGCTATGAAGGTGAATTGGGATAAACTGTCAGCTTGCAAACAAAAGAAGGATGAGAGTGTCTCTGATTTCTTTACGAGATTTGAGGAGGCATTCATTGATCACAGTGGTCAAGATATGGGTACTGAGGGAGGTCAGCGATTGTTTGTGGACAAGTTTGTCTCGAATTTGTTGCCGGACTTAAGCAACAAATTACGAAATTCAGAAAGTGCGTGGGCTGTTTCCACTTCTGCTCAAATATTGGCCACGGCCCAATATTATGAGAATAGAGAGAAAGAGGAAACTGATTGTGCCGATAGGAAGACAAAAGAACTCAAAACTAAGGTGTTGTTGCAGCAAGCGTATCCTCCACGTTCGAATCAGAATGATTCGCAACAACGGAATCGATCGCAGTCTCAGTCGAATCGGTCACAACCACGTAATGACTCCTCTTCGCAGAGATCTACATTAGGGTACAATCAGTGTGCCTATTGTAGGGGAGAGGGTCATTTGAAATTTGATTGTCCAGTTTTGCGTGATCGTAATAATGGTAATTCATCTAGAGGAGGTCGTAGTGGTCCTCAACAAGCATCACGTGGTAGAGGTCGTGGTGCTCAAAATGATTGTTTGAACAATTCTTCTGACTCTAATAATTGTTTCGATCAGCGTGGATCGTCGCAAGGAAGATCTGCGCAGTACAATGTGGATGATTATTACGTCGATCAGGACGCTGACGACGGTAATTACTAGGACAGCCATAGACAAGGAGAGGGAGTAGTATCAGTTCAGGTTGATCAGAGAGGGCCTTACGTCGCAGTTGCCACCTCGGGCGTCGTTGAGCCTTTTCTGTTGGACACTGGTGCAGCAAAAAGTTCCATCATGCATTCGAAACTCCCTGGCGCACCTTTGTCTGGCTTAACAAATGTTTCCGTTGGATTCTCTGGCGCCCCCGTTAGCAATCCGGTTTCACGTCCTTTGCCTCTTACAATTGGGCCTCGTGAGCTGAAAGCTCCTTTGATTTTGACTACTGGTTGTGGTGAAAATCTTTTGGGCCTGGATTTGCTGAAACGTCTGTATGCGACTTTGTATTGTTCTCCTGCGGGAGTAAAGCTTACGTTGGGTGAGAGAGTTATCTCTCCTATGTACTTATCCATCGATAAGCTTCCACCGGAATTGAGTTCTCTTCCTGCATCTTTGTGGGCGACAGGTCCCAATGATGTGGGCCTGCTTGACATCTCCCCTTATGTTGTTCACTTGAAATCTAATGTGCGATTGCCACGTAATCCCCAGTATCGTATCTCTCTTGATGGAGAGCGAGCGCTGTTAGCGATCATCTACGATTTGATTGAGAAAGATGTTATCGAGGAGACTCGGGGAAACGTGTGCAATAGCGATGTGCTGCCCATTCTGAAGCGTACTGATCCATCAAAGCCCCCTGTTTATCGTTTTGTCATCGATTTACGGGAGGTGAATAAAATTGTGATTCCTCAGTTTCCTGTGGTGCCTGACATTACGGCTCTACTGACTCTGATTCCAGCCTCTGCATCTTGGTTCTCAGTAATCGATCTGAAGAATGCTTTCTTCAGCATTCCGATCGCTGAAGAGAGTAGGGACCTTTTCAGTTTCTCTCTTGGTGGCCGCAGCTTTAGGTTTAAACGCGCTCCTCAGGGCTACTGTGAGAGTCCATCTATATACAGCCAAGCCTTGAAGGGCCAACTTGATGCGTTTGTGTTGCCGGCCGGTGCGGCCTTAATCCAATATGTCGACGACTTATTGGTGGCTGCAGATACTCAGGACATTTGCAAACTTGCTACGGTATCGTTGTTGCAGCATCTCTGTGACTTACATCACAAGGTGTCACCTTCTAAACTCCAATATTGTTGCCAAGAAGTAACCTATCTAGGTCACTTATTGTCAAAGGAGGGAAGGAGGTTGACCCCAGAGAGAATTGCTGCAATCGCTCGAATGACTGTGCCAACAACTCAGAGAGATGTGCGTGCCTTTTTAGGTATCACGTCATACTGCAGGCAATGGATTCCAAATTTTTCATTGCTAGCGAAACCATTGGTGGCTCTTACATGCAAGGATGTTCCAACTCCTTTACCATGGACGGAAGAATGTCAGAAAAGTTTTTCTGAATTACGTGACGCGTTGTGTTCGGCCCCTGTGTTAGGTACCCCTGACTACAGTAAGCCGTTTACACTATACGTTCACGAGAGGGAAGGTTTTGCGTTGAGAGTTTTGACACAACAATTCGGCGGTAAGCAACGTCCATGTGCATATTTTTCCTCGACCTTGGACCCAGTAGCTAGAGCATTGCCGAGTTGTTTGAGAGCAACAGCGGCAGCTGCGGTGTCCATCCGACAATCTGCAGGATTGGTCATGGATAATATGCTTACGGTGATGGTTCCGCATGCAGTTGACACTCTTTTGAATCGTACGAAAACTCAACACCTGACGAGTGCAAGGTTGTCTGGGTACGAGTTGACGCTTTTGGCAAGTCACATTCAAATAAAACGTTGCAACGTCCTGAACCCGGCGACTTTGTTGCCAATTAGTATGGAATCAGACGAAGTAGCACCTCATGACTGCTACTTACGAACGAAGGAAGAAACAAAAGGTCGAGTAGACCTGAAAAATACTCCATTGGAAGATCCCGAAGGGACCCTGTATGTGGATGGGTCGTGTTTTAAGTTGCCGAATGGCGATGTGACGACTACGTATGCTGTGGTGACATTGAGTACTGTTGTGGAGACTGTGAGATTGAATCAGAACTCTGCTCAGGCGGCAGAGCTGATTGCCTTGACTAGAGTGTGCGTTTTGTCGAAAGGGAAACACATGAATGTGTTTACCGACAGTCAGTATGCTTTTGGCGTCGCCCATAGTTTTGGACGATTGTGGAGAGAGAGAGGTTTTATGACATCGCATGGCACGAAGATTCAGCACGGACAGCTCGTGAATGATCTTTTGGATGCACTTACATTGCCCAAGCAGGTGGCGATTATTAAATGTAGTGCACACCGTAAGGTGACGGATGATGTTGGTTGTGGCAATGCATTTGCTGATGAGATTGCTAAGGAGACTGGCCGGAATCTCAGCACTAAAATGTATGTGACGAGTTCGGTCAGGTGGCCTACAGAGACTGGTATGTGTGAGGACACTATTGAGAGTGTGAAAGCGATTCAGAACGAGGCCACGGAGTCTGAAAAGACGAAGTGGAAAGAGAGCACGGGAAAGCTGGATGCGAATGGCTGTTGGATTGATTTGTCGGAGAATAAGAGATGGATGTTGCCGGATGCGTATGTACTAGCTGTTGTGACGATGGCACACGGCTTGGCACATATTAGTGCGAAAGGTATCTGCAAGTTGTTGTCCCCTGTATGGAAGAATGATGGTATCACTAAGTGTGCTGAGAGATTGGTGAAGAATTGTATGGTATGTATGATGTACAATCCTGGTAAGGGAACTCCTACACCTCCTGGCCATTTTGCTCCCCCTTCATGTCCCTTTGAGGTGATTCAGCTAGACTTCATCCATATGGAGCGATGCAATAACCTGAAGTACGTTTTAGTTTTGGTTTGCGCATTCTCCCGATGGATTGAAGCCTACCCTCTCAAGGACAACACTGCTCTGTCCACTGCAAAAATCCTACTGAAGGAATACTTTCCTCGGTATGGAATGCCACGGATTGTATGGTCTGATAACGGAAGTGAGTTTGTGGGGAGTGTGATGAAGAGTGTGTGTAAGGGCCTTGGAATTACACAGAAATTCCACAGCGCCAATCATCCCCAGTCAGCAGGTTTGGTTGAAGGGTATAATGGCACCCTTAAGTTGAAGTTAGCGAAGATTCAGGCTACGACTGGTCTCTCGTGGCCTGACACTTTACCCTTAGCTCTTCTGTCAACTAGGGCCACTGTACACTCCCGAGTAGGGCTTAGTCCCTACGAGATTGTGTTCGGCCGCCATGCTAATGTTTGGGGGGTCCCTAGACCGAGTGTGTTTTCTGATCTTGAATATCCAATGTTGATCGATTATCTTCATGATCTGACTACTAAACTGAGGTTAATTCACCAACAGGTCTTTGAAGCACTGCCGACGCAGACGGAGGGTCCAGGCCACCAGCTCCAGCCCGGAGACTGGGTGGTGACACGAAACTTTGCTCGGAAGCGCAACCTTGAGCCTCGTTTCACCGGACCCTACCAAGTGCTTCTTGCCACGAGGACTGCTGTTCGTTTGGAAGGACGCAAGAACTGGGTGCACGCCACCCATACTAAAAAGGTACCTTTACCTTTGCCAGCAGACTCGTGGGTGAGGAAGGGCATCGCCCCATCTGAAGCGGAAGCTGTGCCGACTTTCGTTCCTTTTAGCGACGCCCAGCTTGTTGGAGAATCCTCAGTGCAGCAGGACGACATTGTTGAACATTTGTCATCACAAAACTCAAGATCTGAACAATTGGCTGATCAGCAGAACTCTGTTTCATCATCGGATCAGTTGTTTGACGAACAGACACGTCGTGGGAGAAGCCGATACTTTCTTCGATCCAATATCACAGACTAATAAAAGTTCTGCTTTCTCCCCTTGACATCCATGTTACCCCATTGCCACCATTCAGTCTGAACACACTCGTATAATTGTGATTATTGATTGTGAGCCTTTTTCCTTATATGTGTTTTGCTTCCACAGCTAGGAGATTTTGTATTTGTAAATAAAAGATACCTTACATCCGGGTGAACCGTAAGGCCGCGCGGGTACTTCCTTCTGGTTAGTAGGTCTTGACACTAGGTCAGAGACCGTCGGTCCCTGGGAACTCCTGGGGATTGACTACTGCTACACAGAACGAAGTGCGTCAAAAATGTAGCGGACGATTTTAGAGGATGGCTTTCTTGAAGCTGTCGGAATCAGAAAAAGCTCAGGCCCAAAGATTCAAGCTGCAACAAATTGCTCGTACAAAATGCTTCATGTTTCAGGTGTTCCTTCTGTTTCTAACTGTTTCTTCGTTATTGGTGGGTGGGGTGTATTACATGATACAGTCCTTGTTGCCTTCTGCCTCACCTACCACTTCTTCTGAACCTAAACTTACCTCCACTGTTTCTCCTCATTCCTTCCACATCCTACCCCAACACGAGCAGGTCAGACGTGCGGAATTCATGAACAATTCCATCCGTTCAGCTCCTTCATCAGCATCAGTTGGTGGTGAACACTACCAATTGTTGGGTGTGTGGGTTAATGCCACATACCACCGATAAGGGAATTCCGTACTTGGTCCTTCCTTATAGTTCCCAGGGTTCAGCTCGAGCATTCCAAACAATGTTTGGAAGCGCACTAGATTCTTACCCCAATCGAGAGCCACGTTCCCCACACTTTGGTCCCGGTCCGTACCATAAGCCTTTGGCAATAGCGATTGCTGATTTAGATAGGGATATCTATGAGCCGTCGCTCATCCCAGAGGAAGAGGTGCGAGCCTATAGGGATCTGAGTGAGGCTGAGTACAGTGCGCACGTAGGCGAAAGACAGCTTAAAAGCTCGTCTCCAATATGGATCGTACCCCACCTTGGTAATTTCTGTCTAAAAGGTCGTGGCCGAAGCCCGAGAGCTCACCTTGGAGAGAGTGCTTGCTCTGAGACGTATGTCTTACCAATGCTCTCTTCCCCTGTTCTCCTGACTGCCAAGGGTACATACTTTGTTTGTTATGACCGTGCATATACATGGTTGCCCCTTGACTTTGCGGGCACATGTTATATAGCAAACTTGTTGCCACCGACTTTTACAGTCGCCTCCGATTACCAGAAGACCAGAGTTGTGAGGGGCGTGATTAGCAAAGAGGACACTGCTGGTCAAGAGGCAGGAGACTTTTTCAAGGGTTTCTTTCCATTTTGGGGACCTATGGTCAACAGTAGGAACCTGAGACAGTTGACTCGGGTGGTGGAATCGACTGCTAATATCACTGCCAGTGCCCTTGGTAATATCACAGCAGAGCTTCAGGCGGATAGGCTTATGACGTTACAAAACCGTATGGTTTTAGACGTTGTTTTAGCAGATCGAGGTGGGGTATGTAAGGTGATCCATTCGAGCTGTTGTATTTTCATTCCAGACAACGCTCCGACTGTCTATCAAGCCATCTCTAAGTTGCATAGGATCTCTGAGTCCATACACGTGGACGTATGGGATTGGACGCTACTTGGGTGGTTTTGGGGCCTAATGTCGACTTGGGGTTGGAAAATTCTGATGATCATCGGGGCGGTTGTAGCATTCCTGTTCACGTGTTGCCTTTGTCTGCAGTGTGGCCCTGCCTTATGTGGCCTCTGTGCTACGACGTGTATAAGACAGCCGCCTGTTACCAAAGGAACTCTGATGGATAGAATTATGTTACAGCAGCATCTAGATGGTCTGATGAATATCGATTATGATTCCGACTAGTGCTTGCCTACATGAGGGCAAAAGGAGCATCTGAGGTTCCGTGACAATCGTAAGTGGTGTTTTCGTCTCGCACGAATATGGTCGAGTCTGGTATCTATGAACCGCAAATGACGAGTTTGGTGGGTGTACGCGTTTTCGCTGTGCTAGCCTAAACCGTTCGTTTGTTTCGTGGGTTTCTTCATCTGAACCCACGGGTTCCATCTTAGATGCGGCATCCATTTTGTTTCTTGCCCTCAAGTAGCCTGCGAACGGACGCTGTCCGCTTTGCGACCCTGGGATTCCCAAACTTTTGCGGAAGACACGTTTCCTTTGAAAGTGTCTTTATGATGAGGGGATGATACTGTAAGGCAGTTGGCCCCGCTCGAGGCTCATCTTGCCGTGCCGTTCTATTGTCTCAGTTGTGTATTCATTAGGCACGTCCCCTTTGATGCCTGTAGCTCGTGTTTCCCGACACCACCCTTTTACACCCTCTTCGTTCTGCTCACTGTTCTTGTCTTCCTCTGCACCTGTTTCTGTTCCCTCTTCGATTTGTTTACTGCTGATTGGAATGTACTAATGGTGGGAAGATGTGCCTTTACAGTTGGGAACTACCAAACGTTACTGTACTTGTGTTCCGGACCCTGAATACATGAAAGCGACCCCTTATGGTCTTTACGATGGGAACCAAGTTGTAAACCTTTGTGTACCATGTTATCTTATGCATGAAAACTGTATAAAAGGAGCGATCCACAGATACAAGTTGAGACAGACTCCTCGAACCTACACGTGTTGTACTTCCTGTGACTTCTGTGTTCCCTGCAGTAAATAAACCTCGAATCTTTGACGCCGAAGGAAGTGTCCCGTGTCTCTGTCATTTGTACGCCGGAACAGGTTACCCACAAAGGTTTTAGGTGTTATCCCTGGCACCGCTGGGTCTTAGAAAAACCCGGTCCTTCACTTGGCTCACATCCAGTTTCACAGTTCCCGGCCGCAAGACATTTTTTGAACGCAAGCACTTCTATCCCGCGCACAAATTATGTTAAAATCATTAAAAAAAATATGTCACACCTGAAGACCCAAGAATCGGAATTTTCATATGTTCACGCTCGTGTTAAAAAAAATGGACCTTAGCTTGCATCTAGTTTTGCAGTTCCCTCAAGACTTTTTGTTAAGTGGGAACAGTTTACTCGAACGTACAAATGTTGTCAACAAACACGTCACATCAGAAAAACCCAGAATCGGAACTTAAAGAAGGTTAAACTTGTGTAATAAATGTGGCCCGGCCTAAGCTCACAATATGACATCATTTCAAAAACTGCGCGATGAGGACAAATGAAAGTGCCCTGCACTAGCAGCATTGTTCTCCCGACTTTAGAAAGTGTATCCCTCCCATGCAAAGGTTCCAGATAAAAATGCCCAGACTTTGGGAAGGACAGTTATGGCATGAAGGAACATACTAGGAAGGGCTGTCTCAGAGAATGTACACTTTGCATTGGCAAATACTTATGCATTCTGAGTTTGGGAAGGTGACAGCCAAGCATGTGCTGTAGCCAACATGTGTTACCTGCTGTGATCCGTAAATAAAACGTGCATTATAAACCACCTTGCTTCCTCAAAATTCCTTAAAATGCACTATTTGCCACACCCTCATTTAAACAATATCTTTTGGGGTGTGGGAACCCCCCAGAACCTCCATAATGTCAGAATGACTAATCCACAAATGTTTTCGCCTCACCACTTTGAAATGTCACCAGCCACCACCGCTCCATAGGTACCTGAATCAAAAGCAATAGGAAACATGAGGACAATTCCTCATTTCCCACTGCCTTTGAGTGGAGCTAAACAATGTTTTTTTCATGCATCTTCAAATCAGCAAGATGTATGCAGCTGTTCATATCATCTCAAAGAAACAATATGAAATGTTTCCAAATAATAATCTGTATTCTCACCAAAGCACCTAGAGCTGGTCCACAGTCTAATATCAGCCCCTGCAAAAAAAGTTCATACTAGTCCACCTGCAGGAGGCAGTGACTAGAATGGGGCCATTGTGTCTTTCATGTTTGGCTCACAGTAGCCCCTTCACTCTCAGATCAAGCCCTAACCCAAAGCACAAGCGAAATATGCTAGAGTGGTAGAATGGGCATTCTGCCCATAAGCCTTTTGGTAGACATGCAACAGTATTGTGTCCAGAATATCAGCTTCCGTTGTATTGTTAAGGTATGCACATGTAGGTAAGTGTTTCTGTTCTTTACTACATGTCTAATTACCTTGGCTACAGGTGATCATACTCTTCTTTACTTTGTATCTAATTACATTGACTTTTCATATATTGCCAAGGTAAGTACATGTGAAATTAAGGATAGTGAATCTACTCTTACCTAAATATGCTTGCCTTGACTATATATACTAATAGTCAATATTCTGGATAAAATATTATTGCAGATTGATAATAATTACACAAATTAGTCGTAGAATACCACCTTGTAATAGTTTTGACAACCCTACAAGCATAGAAAATAACATACATATCATGCGGACCCTTTCCCTTTTGCAAATGACTCACCACTTCAACTTGGGAGTCAGTAAGTTTTCAGTGTTTAGCTATCACATTTTTTATTGTAAAAAATGGTACGTCACACCATGTCGGTATTTGGAAGGGACGCATACAGCATGACCCTTTCAAAAGCCTGAAAACATTAAAGTATTGGTTCTGGGGCACTGGAAGTCCTTCTCAGTCAACGACCACAAACAGCAGCAGAGTGAGCCACAAAACAGTCCCTGTATGTATGTATGTATAGGCATTTATATAGCGCACTACTTACCCGTAGGGTCCCAAGGCGCTTCGACCGCTGCGAAACCCTTCCTGGCTTCCCTGAGAGATGGTCCCTTAATGGGTATCTCCAGGGTGAGACCAGGCATCCCCGGCGGTCTGGTGGGGCCGTTAGTAAGGGCACTAAGGTGTGTGCCTGGCGCCGGCGCTAGGGTGATGGGAGGAGAGTACCATTTCTCTGTGAATATGGCATCCGGCTGCTCTCTCCCTGTCACGCAAAGCAGTCCAGCCTCTTTGGGTGCTGCGCTGCGCTCCGTGATTTGTTTCAGAATCTTGGCCTAGGTTTTGTACTGGAAGGGTACCCTTCCAGAATAAAATACTATGCGTAGACACACTTCACAGCTTTTCGTACTTTGTATGTGTGGTGCTGCACAGTGCAACATGCATGAAAAGTCAGAAAAGCTATGAGAAATTACAACATTTTTCCTTTTAATGCCTGCATTCAAGTGGCGGCAATTTTTGGTGCTAACGTTATCTGCCAATGTTAGTAACAAAGGTTTAGCATAAGAAGGCATGGGAGTTCATGGGAACACCCATGTACTACCCTTGGTATTACTTTTCCATACAAACTAACACAAATACAAATTTGCGTTTTTTGTTAATCCCAAAACAGGTTGGTTTAAAAAAAAAAATGTGTTTTATTATGATTTATACACGACCAGAAAAACACAGTACAATACAATCGTAGGAGTATTTACATATTTCAAATAATCGTGAGTAAGTGATGTACATTCAAGGACATAATACAAAGGGATAAATTGTTCTCAACTGAGTTCTTTGTGTTAACACGCATAGTGCTGTTTTCAGACACACCAGGCAAGTCTTTGGAAGGGAAATTGGAACATGGTACCTTCCAACATTCCCAACCTCCCTTCCCCCCAGGTCACACAAAGAAAATCTCCTCTTCGAATCATGTAACGCAGGTCAGCTTACGTGTCTGACCAGACATTTCTACACTGTTCTTAGAATAGAGGGGCATATTATCAAGGACAGGCGATACATTATCGCCGCTTTTATCGGCAGGAAACTGCTGATAAAGCGGCGATAATGGGCTTGATAATATGCTCTATGAATTCCAATCGAAGCCCATGTTAGATGTGAACACATCTAACATGTGCTTCGATTGGAATTCATAGAGCATATTCTCAAGGGCATTATCGCCGCCCATGTTAGATGTGAACACATCTAACATGTGCTTCGATTGGAATTCATAGAGCATATTATCAAGGCCATTATCGCCGCTTTATCGGCAGTTTCCTGCCGATAAAAGCGGCGATAATGTATCGCCTGTCCTTGATAAATTGCCCCAGAGTGCTCTGCAACCGCGTCTCTCCATCTGATCTGTCACTGTCAATCTGTAGTTCTCCTGACATTTGGGAAGTGAGGCCCTCTCCCATGGGATCTGCATGAGCATAGTATACTAGGACCTCGCATCTTCTTTACGATTTTCATCTCTACGAACATGCCTTATTCGAATTAGGAGGAACATATAAGTACGCTTTTTTTCCCTTTGGGCCTAGGGAGAAGACTCAACACCACCTCCTTATTGGATTGGGGTAGCGTCCACCCCGTCATCCGTTGTAAATGCGACAATATCAATCCCCAAAAGTGACTTAACTGTGGAAAATCTCAATTAATGTGTAAGAACTGGGCTTCGCTATATCCACAATTGGGACAATTAGCTAGGCGGTCCGAATATATTCTGTGGAGTATATTTGGAGTCAAATAAGTTTGATGGACAATATTGAATTGGGTTAGTTTAAATCTGGTATTAGAACTAATTTACTTAACCCCTATATGTACCCTTTTCCATTCCGATTCCGTTAGAGATTCTTCCAGCACCGCATCCCACTTAATCCCAAAACAGGGGTAGTGTCGGGTTTGCTTAAAAAACATAAAGATAACCAGATGCTAAACCTTTGAGAATCTGGGTTCAGCGCTTAACTTGGAAAAAATAAGACCACCCATAGCTTCTGTGACTGCTGCCCAGTCACAGTACTGGTATTACCCACTTACCATCACACCTAAAGAAGTGTAACATTTTGGAAAATTGCAAGTCACCCCAAGCTGTAAGGATGGTCCAGGTGTGCAAGTTTTATCATTTTTTAATACCCAAAATTGCTGCACATCTGTGCAGTGCTCACAAAACAGGTTCACGTGTGGGGTACTCTCATATACAAGTGCCTGTGTTTAAAATTAAATGGTTGTCCTGATCACTGGCAAACACAGGCACTCACCTGTGTTGTGACTCTGGTCCTATCAACCCTAGTTAAAGCACTGAACTTTCCAAAGACTGGAGCCATTATATTTTCACTTAACGAACTGTACCAAATAAAATAATAATTATGAATTGTGGTTTTACCTTTGTCCTCGCTCAAACTGTTGCGCGCGTGTGTGTGTTTTTTTTAATACTGGTATTGACTGATAGGTTTTCTATTAACAGTCAATGAACATATTTACAAAAAATTGTTCACTTGCGTGGTGTTTCAGAATAAGCAGGTGTGATTTAGCACCACATTAAAGTTGAGTGGGAGAGGATTTAGTTCGGAATTTGCGTGAGGGCGACCGTGAGCTGTGAAAAGTTAGATAATAATTCCTTGTTAAAATGGAAACTTGGAAATATAAAATCAAGAGCTGGTACAGCAGGTCTGGATATGATATCTCTGTCGTTGGTTATTAAACCGTAAATTCAGTTTCTCACATTATGTCACCTGCCAAGAGAAGATTATGCTTTAATTGGCAGCATGTCTAAAACAATAATCAGATTCAGTTAGCTCTTCCTGTCTAAACTGTATCCTTGCATATAATCATAAATATATTTGTTCATTCTCCTGTGCGTTGGGCTCTACTTTGTTTTAAAAATTTCAGTCGTCATTTGCTACTGTTTAAATGGCTAGCTCTTTCCCCTGTGAACATAACACTGTTCACAGATATGAGGCCTAACACAGGCATGCCTTTACCACGTATGTTAAGTGTATTTAAGTTAAATAAATCCCATATAAAAATTTGACTTCCTACTGCTAGGAACAGTGTGTTGTGGCTTGTAAAATGTTCATCTCTCAATAGCCTACATGTTTTCTCTGATCACATTGCCTCTGGCAAACACAAGTATGCACAGTCTGCATTGAAGAGCAGGATATACATTAAACCTTTCGGATTCATTAAAATGCAAGATCATCTCAGCCTAGCAGAAGAGAATCATTCGATGGAATGTGCAATGTATCTCATTTTGTTAATTAAAATATTCCAAAATAGATTTGGCAAGATATAGTTTCCACTTCTGTCTTTAAAACATATTTAAAAACATTATAGCCATGGGAAGCCAGCCTCCAGATATTCAATGTCTAGAACAGCTTAACACTTCTCAGAATGTGAAAAATGATTGCATTTTGATGGCCCACAATTCCCTATATTTTCTCAGCGAGTATCTTTCATTCAGCTTTTGGGATTGAGTAAGATATGATGATACTTTTGCCAAGACTCACTAGCCTTGAAATTCAGATACAGCAAGAGTGATAGTTTCCACACATTGCCAAACCCACAGAAAACTCCACACTGCTATTGTGGAGTTGTGCAGTAGACCTGTCAAAAGGAGAATGAGACAAGGGAGCACTGGATATCATCACAGCCTGGTTGCACAGCTAGATTTAGGGCCTGTTTACGATCTTGGCGGATACTTCGTCACAAATGTGACTGATATCCCATCCGCCTTATTCCAATTCCATTATATCCTATGAAACTTGTAATATGGCGGCCACAAATCTGCCACGTTTGTGATGGAGTATCCAACCATCGAGAGCGTAATCGGACCCTTAATTTTCAGTTCTGGAGAATTGATACCTATAAAGTAAATGACATCTTTAGTAAAACTATACTTTAATCACAGTGGGTTTCATTTTAATTATTGTCTATGATACATCTACAGACCACCTGCATTTTCTGTCTCTTTTATAGTCTAAAACTCAATCTTTCATCTGAGCTGAGTGTTTGGGCGTGTTGGGGGCTTTGCGAACTACCGGCCCCAGGAGACATTGGGGGAAGACAGTGCCAGAGCCAGCCTCAGCCCTCCCTTTCCGCCCGCAGCGTGTCTTAGGCAGCTCGTCATCTCCGTCCCACGGGACGTACATGGACGTGCGCCCAGCTAAGCCCGGGCAAAGGGCGGGCCGTCTGTGGCCGTAAGGGGCCGAAAGAGGCCGGGCTGGGCCCCCCCATTTGGCTCCTTGAATAGGGACTAAGGACTAACGGAAGAGGAAGGTAACGTTTGACCTATACAAAATTGAATTGATAAACGCATTCCTCCCAGAATAATAACGCATTGAGTGCTTCAAGCTATCAATTGTCCTCACTGCACCCCACTGCAAAAATGAGTAAACTGAGGGGGGTAGTTGGAACCCTAGACAATTTTATTATAAGGGCTGAATCGGTGCTTATACATGAGATACAGGCAACCGAGAGAAGACTGTCCTTAGATCTTGTCCCCCTCCAACCGCGTTTGTCACCTGGGGGTACTCTGGACCTAATTTCTTCTGACACTTTAAAATCGTCTACTGTGCCTTTAAGTCCTGGTATAGTAGTCACACACACATCGTCTTTATCCCCTCCTGCTATCCAGGATCTATGCGCTCCTGCTAGTAACACACAAGGGATCTCGAGCAAAACAGCTAGAGGGCAGACACTGGCTTCTTCAGCATTTCAGGGAAAGAAAAATGGAGCAAAATTAAACCAGTCAATGACCAGACAAAAAACAAAAGACTCTAATACAGGCGTCTTGTGTAGTAGTGATGGTAGTAGTGGCAGCGGGACAGTTGAAGTTCTGTCGTCTAACTCGATTTCCACTCAGACTGAAGATCTTCTACAAAATGGCTCTAATGCAGCCAAAATGGGCATTAAAATTTTAGATACTTTGATGGAAGGATTTGAGTCCAGACTGGATGACCTAATGGAGATTTTTGTTAAAAAACTTGATGTATTATGGAAGAAAATGCCTAAAACAAACACTGTGGCAGCTAGTACAATTGGGGGTGGGGGCTGGGGCGGGGAAATTGTTTTGCATCCAGTTTCGAATCCAGTATTGAATGGTCAAATTAATTGTAATGGTGCATCACAACCCCGGAGCACAGTTGACCTTATGGCGCCCCCTCAAGATGCTTTCTGTGAATCATGTGGGAATAGGGGGGTAGTTCCAGTAATAAGTGATGACCCTATCAATAGAAGCAGTGGGATGACAATAGGGAAGGATGGTATGGCCAATCAGAAGGGGGGCAACAACCAAGATAGGCCGTCCAAGCAGGGCTTAACGCCAGTTAATGGCACCAATGATAAGAACAGAGATCTTAGTAAATCTGGCACTAATTTTCATTCGGATGTTTTACATCTCCCACCAGCCTCCGCCCCATATGTGCTTGTCCTAACTGGCGTCCCTGCGCTCAGAGAGGGACAGAGAGAGTCCTGGTCTGATCTCCAAAATAGGTTGGTAGACTGGCTCCATAAACATAAAAATCTTGATCCGCGCTGGACGGAGGAAATAATTATGGCCCCGAGAGTAGGGTGCTTTGGACAATCAAACAAATGCATAGATGGGGATTGTATTGTTTTAAACTTTAGAAGACCCCAACTGGTCCGACACCTACTATCTATTAGAGATCAATCACTTACTCCCCTGACTAACATTAGCATTCTTCCCCTGGGTTATTTCTATAAGCCAACCTTAATCCCAAATAGAAGCATTGAAACAGCTATGCCCCTATCAAAAGGATATCATGTCCTTTCTAGTCTGGATATACAAGATTGACCATTAGACATGGTATCCAATGTAGGAGTTAATGATATGTCAATCCTAAACATACCAATTAGACCTGATTGCTCCCCAGAGAGGATACACACATCAAAAAGTAGCAATGGAGCAACCTTGAGTGTTTTGAGTTGGAATGTGGCAGGGTTATGTTCAAAACTTGATAATATAGATTGGATATATATGATCAGGAAATATGACAGTGTCATGTTTCAGGAAACCTGGGCCACGGAAGAACTATACATCGAGGGGTTCTATTGTTTTAGTGTGACATCCCAAACACCTAGGACGGGAGACCATCGGGAGGGTTGTTTATAGGGATTAATGTGGCTGCTGGGGGAAGTTTTAAGGTAATACCATCTTGCCGTTTAGATTATCAGGTAGTGCTTCACAAAAGAGGGATCCACTTCCATCTGATACATTTTTATAATAATGATTTTCAGTCAGTTCCAAACAAGAGTTTTATTAAGCTCTTTGACTTTATTTCAGACTTGTATACTCAGTCTAATAATGGGGACCCTTTGGGTTTTTTATTGGGGGCGATTTTAATGCCCAAATTCTTGATACACAACCTGAAAAGGGAACGGCCTATTATGACCAATCGATCAGTAGAGACAGAGAACTCGGCCGGTTTATAAGATCCCATAATCTATCCAACGTTAAGGACCTGGTTGCAGGGTCAACCACGATTAATCCTCCAACTTATAGAGAAAGGAGCTGTAGTTCTATCATAGATTTTATTTTTGTATGCCCTCTGATAGAAAAACAGTTGGCATCCACCGAAGTTGTACTTTCTAACTTTGGAGACCATAATCCTATTAAGATACTGATACATACTGCCCATAGGCCGAATTTTCAGATTGAATGTGGGGCTACAAACTTAATGGTGTCAACAGATAATTTAAGATTGTGTTGGAAGGGGGTTGACAACTTCGAAATATTTAGAAAATTGGCAAGGGACAAAATGTCCCTTATCGATCCCTGCCTCTCATTACAATTACCTTCAGCACAGATAATTGAGGATTTCGGTAAGCTCTGTCAGATGATCAAAATCCTCCTTTCCAGACCCTCTCCCCACATGGCACCCACCCCTAGATGGTTCAACCATGAATGCCCACAAGCAAATAGGAACTTACGTAGGGTACTTTCAGCCATTCCGAGGTGACCAGAAAGAAGTATAATGAGATGATCAGAGATAGGAAGAAAGACCTCCTGAGTGAACGATGGGACAATTGTCTGAGGCTGCTAGCCAGAAAAAGGGTAACATTTTTTGGGCAGCAGTAAGGGACCTTCGTTCCATGGGCCAGTCCTTGATGCCGATTAGCTGTAACATTTTCAGTGATGCATGGGTTGAACACTTTTCAGGAATCTACGCCTCACCACTTCCATGCGAGGCAACCTTTACTCCAGGTAGCCCGGTACCTATAGAAATAAGTATTTTAGAAGTTGTGGAAGCCAGCAACCAGAGCCTAGGTAATAAGGCGCCAGGACCAGACGGGCTCCCTATTGATTTAAATAAGTGGAACCCGGATTTCTGGGCCCCTTTGCTTTTGAATGTTTTTAATAATTTTACTTTGACAAATGTACCCGAGACTTGAGCCAGAAGTATAATAGTCCCGATTTTTAAGAAGGGAGATAGATCTCTTCCATGCAATTATAGACCTATTTTTCTAATAGACAACACCCTTAAAATTTTAGGAAGAGTCTTGTACAACAAAATTTTGGGATAGACGGAAGGAAATGCCATCTTGGATCCATACCAGCTGGGTTTTAGGGGCAAGGTTGAAACCATAGAACAATGTCTCAACCTAAATTTAATTATTGGGAAATATACTATTGCACGGAGGACCCCATCTGTATGGCTTTTATGGATTTGTACACAGCTTTTGACTTAGTGAATAGGTCAAAGCTGTGGGCAATCCTTTTGGCAGGAGGGTTGGATGAAGCACTGGTACATTTTTTAGCATATTTACATGGAGACCTCCAGGCTCAAGTAAGGATTGGCATGGGAGGAGAGGTTTCAGGGACCATTAATATTGGCAGGGGGGTCAGACAAGGTTGAGTATTGGCCCCCCTCCTATTTATCATATATATTAATGGGCTGAATAGCTCTTTGAAAATGGCTACTCAAGATGTTCCATACATTAATAGGAAGCCCATCCCTGTGCTTCTTTACGCAGATGATGCGGTCCTCATAGACCGCACTCCAAATTCCCTGCATCTTCTTGTCCAAAATTCTAACCACTATATGAAGGAGTTAGATCTGCCGGTAAATTTTAAGAAATCTTTTTTAATGAGTAGTGGCCTGAAATGAAATAGCATGAAATAGGCTCAATTACAATAGACAGCCAAAAACTGACATCCGCAATATCTTTTGTTTACTTAGGGTTGGCCTTTGCTGCGAACGGCTCCTTGAGCGAGCATTTAGCTCACGCCAGGAGCAAGTTCTCAAAGGCCACCAATTCAATTTTAAGCCTATCCCGCCCTAAGACCACGGGGGCTCTTTTAGCAGTCCAGAAAATATACAAACTCCAGAGTACTCCCGTGGCTACATATGGAGCCGAGATTTAGGGAGTAGTTAATTGCTCAGCTATCCAGCAGGAAGAAAATAGGTTTTGCAGGAGATTACTGAGCACCCCAATCTCAACCCCTCAATATATATGTCACAAGGAGCTCAATAATAATTTTATAACTGATTTTATTCATGCACGACCGGCACTTACGTGGGTATCATTGTGGAAGAACAAAGCGGCATCCGTGACACAGCAGATTATTATGGATTGTTTACATTGCCATAAAGGCTTAGAAATCCCATGGCTAAGTGGTGTGCTCCAAAGTTTGCGCAGTATAAAAAGAGAAAATGTCTTCCTGGACCCAACATTAGCAGAATCAGTTCCAAAAAAGGAACTGCAGAATGCTTTGTACTCCCTATATAACAATGAGCGGGACGTGGTGGAGTCCAGGAAAACATTTGTGTGCAACGACATGGCCATTGAACAGCACTGCTATCCGCTCCATATGTATTTGACTTTATCGGTGAGTCGTTGGGAAGGAGCCTCTTGTTTCGATTAAGAGCTGGTACAATCCGATTTGCACTTTGTTTTCCACTGGGCTATAGCCCAAATTTTAATCCAAATTTGTGTTCTTGTGATGGGAGGAATGAGCAAACTATTATGCACTTTATATTTTTCTGTAAATATTATCTTAAATATTCTAAGCAGTTTTTTAATCCGTATTTTAGCAAGAGAAGACCAATTACTCTGGATGTAGCGTATCGTTGTATATTAGATTTAGACAATGTTGAATTGATTTTCGGCATTGGCACTTTTCTTAACCCCTTCCATGCGGCCGCGATTCCCCTGGTGTGCTGTGAACAGCACGAACAGGGGCGGGCCGTGACGAACCCCAGCCGTCATCAGCACACGAGCACCGTAGCGCATGACGGCTGGGGTTCGTCATCAGCATGGAAGGGGTTAAAACTGCAAAAAGAGTGTGTAGGTCGATGATGGATCCTTGATCATATATGATATAATTTGAGAATTGTTTTAACAACTATATGCTAAAATGATGACTTTATATGCACTAGGCACTTTGGATATATGTATATGGAATTATAATCTTTGTATCAAGTATTGTGTTGTATTTATGTTTTTGTGCTTTTATGGGTACTATTGTATCCGAATAAAGTTGAACTGAACAGAACTGAACAATTAAATTGCATGCAGAAACTGTGAATTGTTATCTGGATTACAACAGGTTGTTTGCTGACGAGATCTACCTTAAATCATTGAAAAATACTTTAAAGTGATTTTTTTACTTTCTAAGTGACAAGTGATCAACTGTAACATTAACCCCTTCCCTGCTGGCCCGTTTCCGCCCCCGTGCGGTAAACAAACGAACAGGGGCGGGCCATGACGAACCCCAGCCGTCATCAGCACACGAGCACCGTAGTGCATGACGGCTGGGGTTCGTCACCAGCATGGAAGGGGTTAAAACCATTCATTAGATTTGCATTTTTTCATTTCTACCCCATTTCATTATATATTCTCTGCATTTTAAGTCAGCATACCACACAGCAATATTTCTGTGCTAGCTCTCTTCCACTGCAAAAAGAACAATTGATGGACAGAATGCAGACAGAACAATGTCATACATTCACCCCAGTACAGAGATCTGGGCCTAAATCCATAGTTTTTCTGCTCACCGTGCCATTCCAGTTTGGACCCAGCCACATGCAGTTCAGTCTTGACCTGGTACCCAATAGGAACTGTCCAGCCCGAACTGCAAGGCCAGGTACTCCCTGGAATGGAAACAAGCATCCTAGGACCAGTTTCTGGCTTTCAGCCCTCATCAGCCAGGATAGCTTGACTCCAGTGGCATGGAGAGCACGGGACCCACGTCTGGGTATACCCGTCCCACTCGGGGTGACAAATTCAAAAAGAAGAATTGATGGACAGAATGGAGAACAATGTGATACATTCGCCCCAGTACAGAGATCTATGCCTAAATCCATCGTATTTTTTCTCACCATGCCATTCCAGTTTGGACCCAGCCATATGCAAATCAGTCTTGACCCTGTACCCAATGGGAACAATCCAGCCTGAACTGCCAGGCAAGGTCCTCCCTGGACTGGAAACAAGGATTCAAGGACTTGTTTTGGGCTTTCAGCCCTCATCAGCCCGGAAAGCTTGACTCCAGTGGCATGGAGAGCACCGGACCCACATCTGGGAATAACTGTCCCACTCGGGACGTGTGACAAGCAAAAGTAGAACAGGCCACTTACATATTTAAAAAAATAGTAGTTCTTTATTATTTTTGCATTTGTACCTGACATTAGAGGATTTTAGTGAGTGGAATCTATTTTGTGTCTATAGATATATTCAAGAGGACTAGAGCTCAAATTCGAGCCCCTGGTACCACAGCCACATGAGTTATGTTCTACTTGACTGTAAAACATAACACGGGCATTGGAAGTACTATTTGTAGCCATAGTCTCTGCCACAGTATTGTGCGAATTTGTGTTTTAACCCCTTAGTTCCCTGCCCAATCTTGAGACCCTATTCATGGTCTGGCTTGACAGCTCAGCTGTTGGGGAATAAAAACCTACGAATCACCAGGAGAGAGGCTTTCAGCTCCAAAAACATATTGGGAGCCAGGAATACATGTTTTGATTGAGCAAATGATGTGTACTTCCCCAAAGAAAGTGCTTCTACTTCACACAGCTGTGATAATTTGGTTTATTTATCCAGCTGCCTGTGCTTTAATTTTCAGGGGCACACATGTGACATTGCAATGCTATTAAAGTGTCTTTGATAACTAGATAATGCATTGTGTTGTCTCTGGCAGCAGCACATATGGGAGGGGCGCTGCTGTTAACCTACATAGATCTTTAGGTTTGGCTTGATAGTGCAAATGTCATTTGACCACATGTGTTCAACAACAAAAAGCTTTCAGAGTCTTACTGAGAAATAGTCTTAGGCTTCACCCACATGTTGGTCCCCCTAAGCACAAGATTTGACTTCATCAAATGTGTTTAGTTCGACTAAAAAGACTGCATGTATTGCACTTTTAGGCTTGGGACAAAGTTTATAATTGATGTAGCAGGACTGAGTTGCTTATGGTGATAAACCAATGATCATGGCTTAAGGCCTGATTTATTTATGATAAAATGTTATGAGTAAGGCACTAGGCCTGATGAATTTGTTTTGATAAACATATGTTAAATTCAATAGGCATTAAAGTGTAGATTGTTATTACTCTGAATTATAGTCTGCAGATAGCTTTTTATTGCATGGAATCTCATAGATGACCTTAGTAGACAAGGGTTTTGGTGCTGTTTACCCCTTCTGACAAGCCATGAGTATACAAGATTTGCACTGTGCACATCTTTGTAAAGTATTGTTAGGAGGGATACTATTTTGCTTTGTCTACTGTAATATAGACTTATAGCCTGCCGTAGCGGTCTATACCGGCCATTAAAGGCCTGCTCCAACGTTAAAGGCCAGGACAGAAGTTCAAGTCCTTTAACAAGGGAGCAGGCTATATAGGGCTATAAAGCTATTAGAACATTCCGCCACTAGAGGGCAGAATGTTCTAACAAATAAAACAGAGGCCTCATGAAGCCAGAGGAGATTGAAATCCCCTGAGGCTACATGAGGCCTTTGTTCACAACATTAGAAAGTTGAAGCTCTAGGCTTCTACCTGCCATTAGAAGCCAGGAGCACTCCATTGTTTTCAATGGAGTTCCCAACATTCCAATGTTTTAATATAGCGTTATAGCCCTCCATATCAGGCTATACCGGCCACTAAAGGCCCGCTCCATCGCTAAGGCCTTTAACAAGGGAGTGGGACTTGAATGGCTGGTATAGCCCAGCTAGGGAGGGCTATAAGGCTATTAGGCCATTCCGCCACTGGAGGGCAGAAAGTTCTAACAAATAAAACAAAGGCCTATCGGAGCCCGAGAGGATTGAAATCCCCTCGGGCTCCGAGAGGCCTTTGTTCACAGCAGCAGCTGTGAAAAAAACAACATTGGAAGCTCCCGGTTTCTACCAGCCCGTAGAAGTTTGGAGCACTACATTGTTTTCAATGGAGCTCCCAACCTTCCAATGTTCTAATTTTGAATAGATGTGTGATTTTATGACCGTATGTTTGATCGCTGCATTGTGGGAAGTTTATGTTCAGTACAGTAGACTCCAGTTGGTTATAGTGACAAGCCAACAATAACAGAAATATGCTTTGTTCGTGTGCATTGAAATATTGTGCCCAGTGCCATAGGTTTGGCGTGTTTATTATAAAACAATATTACAAAGACAGTAGATCTGGCTCATTTACTGTGAAAAGCATATAGTACAGCCAGTAGCCCGCTAACAGTGGATGGTTGTCACATTATGTTACACACCGTATAAAGGTATATTGTTGTCACATGGTTCTTATGGGTTTTGTCGAACTGTGAGTTGGATCACCAAAACTTCATAATACAAGGATGGAGGCTTCTTTTATAATCAGTATATGTTGGTCCGGCTAGCTCATGTACCGCATCAAAACTCTTAAACCTCCAGAGCTATTGCTTAAATCATTGAAAAATACTTTAAAGTGATTTTTTTACTTTCTAAGTGACAAGTGATCAACTGTAACATTAACCCCTTCCCTGCTGGCCCGTTTCCGCCCCCGTGCGGTAAACAAACGAACAGGGGCGGGCCATGACGAACCCCAGCCGTCATCAGCACACGAGCACCGTAGTGCATGACGGCTGGGGTTCGTCACCAGCATGGAAGGGGTTAAAACCATTCATTAGATTTGCATTTTTTCATTTCTACCCCATTTCATTATATATTCTCTGCATTTTAAGTCAGCATACCACACAGCAATATTTCTGTGCTAGCTCTCTTCCACTGCAAAAAGAACAATTGATGGACAGAATGCAGACAGAACAATGTCATACATTCACCCCAGTACAGAGATCTGGGCCTAAATCCATAGTTTTTCTGCTCACCGTGCCATTCCAGTTTGGACCCAGCCACATGCAGTTCAGTCTTGACCTGGTACCCAATAGGAACTGTCCAGCCCGAACTGCAAGGCCAGGTACTCCCTGGAATGGAAACAAGCATCCTAGGACCAGTTTCTGGCTTTCAGCCCTCATCAGCCAGGATAGCTTGACTCCAGTGGCATGGAGAGCACGGGACCCACGTCTGGGTATACCCGTCCCACTCGGGGTGACAAATTCAAAAAAAAGAATTGATGGACAGAATGGAGAACAATGTGATACATTCGCCCCAGTACAGAGATCTATGCCTAAATCCATCGTATTTTTTCTCACCATGCCATTCCAGTTTGGACCCAGCCATATGCAAATCAGTCTTGACCCTGTACCCAATGGGAACAATCCAGCCTGAACTGCCAGGCAAGGTCCTCCCTGGACTGGAAACAAGGATTCAAGGACTTGTTTTGGGCTTTCAGCCCTCATCAGCCCGGAAAGCTTGACTCCAGTGGCATGGAGAGCACCGGACCCACATCTGGGAATAACTGTCCCACTCGGGACGTGTGACAAGCAAAAGTAGAACAGGCCACTTACATATTTAAAAAAATAGTAGTTCTTTATTATTTTTGCATTTGTACCTGACATTAGAGGATTTTAGTGAGTGGAATCTATTTTGTGTCTATAGATATATTCAAGAGGACTAGAGCTCAAATTCGAGCCCCTGGTACCACAGCCACATGAGTTATGTTCTACTTGACTGTAAAACATAACACGGGCATTGGAAGTACTATTTGTAGCCATAGTCTCTGCCACAGTATTGTGCGAATTTGTGTTTTAACCCCTTAGTTCCCTGCCCAATCTTGAGACCCTATTCATGGTCTGGCTTGACAGCTCAGCTGTTGGGGAATAAAAACCTACGAATCACCAGGAGAGAGGCTTTCAGCTCCAAAAACATATTGGGAGCCAGGAATACATGTTTTGATTGAGCAAATGATGTGTACTTCCCCAAAGAAAGTGCTTCTACTTCACACAGCTGTGATAATTTGGTTTATTTATCCAGCTGCCTGTGCTTTAATTTTCAGGGGCACACATGTGACATTGCAATGCTATTAAAGTGTCTTTGATAACTAGATAATGCATTGTGTTGTCTCTGGCAGCAGCACATATGGGAGGGGCGCTGCTGTTAACCTACATAGATCTTTAGGTTTGGCTTGATAGTGCAAATGTCATTTGACCACATGTGTTCAACAACAAAAAGCTTTCAGAGTCTTACTGAGAAATAGTCTTAGGCTTCACCCACATGTTGGTCCCCCTAAGCACAAGATTTGACTTCATCAAATGTGTTTAGTTCGACTAAAAAGACTGCATGTATTGCACTTTTAGGCTTGGGACAAAGTTTATAATTGATGTAGCAGGACTGAGTTGCTTATGGTGATAAACCAATGATCATGGCTTAAGGCCTGATTTATTTATGATAAAATGTTATGAGTAAGGCACTAGGCCTGATGAATTTGTTTTGATAAACATATGTTAAATTCAATAGGCATTAAAGTGTAGATTGTTATTACTCTGAATTATAGTCTGCAGATAGCTTTTTATTGCATGGAATCTCATAGATGACCTTAGTAGACAAGGGTTTTGGTGCTGTTTACCCCTTCTGACAAGCCATGAGTATACAAGATTTGCACTGTGCACATCTTTGTAAAGTATTGTTAGGAGGGATACTATTTTGCTTTGTCTACTGTAATATAGACTTATAGCCTGCCGTAGCGGTCTATACCGGCCATTAAAGGCCTGCTCCAACGTTAAAGGCCAGGACAGAAGTTCAAGTCCTTTAACAAGGGAGCAGGCTATATAGGGCTATAAAGCTATTAGAACATTCCGCCACTAGAGGGCAGAATGTTCTAACAAATAAAACAGAGGCCTCATGAAGCCAGAGGAGATTGAAATCCCCTGAGGCTACATGAGGCCTTTGTTCACAACATTAGAAAGTTGAAGCTCTAGGCTTCTACCTGCCATTAGAAGCCAGGAGCACTCCATTGTTTTCAATGGAGTTCCCAACATTCCAATGTTTTAATATAGCGTTATAGCCCTCCATATCAGGCTATACCGGCCACTAAAGGCCCGCTCCATCGCTAAGGCCTTTAACAAGGGAGTGGGACTTGAATGGCTGGTATAGCCCAGCTAGGGAGGGCTATAAGGCTATTAGGCCATTCCGCCACTGGAGGGCAGAAAGTTCTAACAAATAAAACAAAGGCCTATCGGAGCCCGAGAGGATTGAAATCCCCTCGGGCTCCGAGAGGCCTTTGTTCACAGCAGCAGCTGTGAAAAAAACAACATTGGAAGCTCCCGGTTTCTACCAGCCCGTAGAAGTTTGGAGCACTACATTGTTTTCAATGGAGCTCCCAACCTTCCAATGTTCTAATTTTGAATAGATGTGTGATTTTATGACCGTATGTTTGATCGCTGCATTGTGGGAAGTTTATGTTCAGTACAGTAGACTCCAGTTGGTTATAGTGACAAGCCAACAATAACAGAAATATGCTTTGTTCGTGTGCATTGAAATATTGTGCCCAGTGCCATAGGTTTGGCGTGTTTATTATAAAACAATATTACAAAGACAGTAGATCTGGCTCATTTACTGTGAAAAGCATATAGTACAGCCAGTAGCCCGCTAACAGTGGATGGTTGTCACATTATGTTACACACCGTATAAAGGTATATTGTTGTCACATGGTTCTTATGGGTTTTGTCGAACTGTGAGTTGGATCACCAAAACTTCATAATACAAGGATGGAGGCTTCTTTTATAATCAGTATATGTTGGTCCGGCTAGCTCATGTACCGCATCAAAACTCTTAAACCTCCAGAGCTATTGCTGCTATCGACATTCTTGAACATGACCACCTTTATTTCTCAGAAAATTGTGGAAACAGATCTAACACTTCCGTATATCACTTTTGCATGCCCAAGACTTCACAAAGAGAAGAGACAATAATACATTTTCAAATGTTTATTGAAAAAATAAAATCCTTCTAATTAAACCATGAACTGTGATTATTAGACAGAGGAGACACATCATTGTACTAAACATTAACATAATGGTGAAATATATTGGACCATGTTGATTTTTCCTAATATAACTCCTATTTATCACTAATACCTTTACACTAGCAAGAGCATGATCATCCAATCAATCAATCAGGGGTTTATATAGCATGGTACTCACCCGTGAGGGTCTTAAAGTGCTGGGGGGAGAAGCAGCTCCAGATCAGTCGAAGAGCCAGGTCTTGAGGTCGTTCCTGAATGTGTGCAGGGTCGGGGAGCATCTGATCTTCACAGGGAGCTCGTTCCAGGTTTTGGCTGCAATGTAGGAGAAAGCCCTCCCGCCGGTTCTGTTTATGCGGATGCAGGGGACCTCTGCCAGGGTGAGGTCGGCGGAGCGGAGGTTCCTCTTGGGTACGTGGAAGGATACTCTATCATTGAGGTATTTGTGCCCGATGTTGTTGAAGGATTTGTAGGTGTGGGTGAGGAGCTTGAAGGTGACCCTTTTCTTGACGGGGAGCCAGTGGAGGCCTCGTAGGTGTTGGGTCATGTGCTTGTGACGAGATGTCCGAGGAAGAGTCCGGCTGCGGCGTTCTGGATGGTTTGGAGTTTGTGTAGAAGAGTTTTGTTGATTCCGGCATAGAGGGCATTGCCGTAGTCCAGTCTTCTGGTTATGAGTACGTGGGTGATGGTCCTTCTGCAGTCAGGGGGATCCATTTGAAGGTCTTGCGGAGGATGCAAAGACAGTTGAAACTAGTGGAGGCGACGGCGTTGATCTGGCAGTTCATGGAGAGGGAGGGATGATGCTGAGGTTCCGAGTGTGGTCAGTAAGGATGGGTGGGTTCCCGAGGGCAGAGGGCCACCAGGTGTTGTCCCAGGCGGAAGTGCAGGGTCCGAGGATGAGGACCTCAGTCTTCTCTGAGTTTAGCTTCAGGCAGCTGTCTTTCATCCAGGCTGCCACGTTCTTCATTCCTTCCTGGAAGCAGAGTCTGGGCTTCTTCGTGAGTGAGAGGATGAGCTGGGTGTCGTCGGCGTAGGACACAATGCTGAGTCCATGATGTCTGACGATGGCGACGAGGAGGACCATGTAGATGTTGAAGCACATTGGGCTGAGTGATGATCCCTGGGGTACTCCGCAGTTGATTATCCTGGGTTTGGAGAGGAAGGGGGGAGTTGAATCCTGTTTTCTCTGCCCGAGAGGAAGGATTGGATCCAGCCTAAGGCAGCTCCTTGTCTTCCCACATTGTGAAGACTGGCTGCAAGCGTGCTATGTGAAACGGTGTCGTAGGCTGCGGAGAGCTCTAGAAGGATGAGGGCCGTAGTGTGTCCCTGATCCAGTAGGATGCGGATGTCATCAGTGGCGGCGAGGAGGGTGGTCTCGGTGCTGAATCACGGACAAAATATCGACATTGAAAATATCGACCTACAGGAATATCGATGCAGAAATATCGAAGGCAAGAATATCGACATCCTATCTACAACATGGTAAGTACAAAAATATCGAAAAAAATATAGATATTAAAAATATCGATGTTAAAAATATATTTTTTCTGTAAAAATATGAATGTAAAATAAAGTAAATAACACTAATAAATAAAATAAACATAGTTAAAAATATCTAATAATATTTAAAATTAATAAATAATACATATATTATAATAATACATTAACTAAACACATGCAGAAAATATATAATATATACGCACTTAACAATAAGTTGCAATAATTATTTTTAAAATGTATAAATTAATAAAAAATATTATAAATTAGAAATACATTTACAAACATAAAACAAACATAAATAAAAAGTAAAGAATTATGTTTAATAAATTAAAAAAATATATATACCTTTAATATTTTTAAAATTAATTATATACTACATTATCTAAATTTATACACAAAATATTAAATAACTAAATAAATAAAAATACCATTCAAAATCCATAAGTAAAAAAAATACATTATTAAAAATGTTGGATAGCATAGAATTTAAAATTACCATTCCCACTCCAGAGAGCACAATAGTAGAGAAACCGTTGTATAAGCGTAGCGGTAAAAATTAATATTCCAACTCCAGAGAGTGCAACAGTAGGGAAAACATTGGATAGCATAGGGGTACAAATTACTACTCCAACTCCAGAGTGCAACAGTGGGGAAAACATTGGATAGCTTAGGGGTACAAATTACTATTCCAACTTGAGAGAGTGCAACAGTAGGGAAAGCGTTTAATAGCGTAGGGGTACACATTACTATTCCCACTCCAGAGAGTGCAACAGTAGAGAAAACGTTGGATAAAGTAGGGGTAAACATTACTATTCCAACGCCAGATAGTGCAACAGTAGGGAAAGCATTGGATAGCGTAGGGGTAAAAATTACTATTCCCCTTCTAGAGAGTGCAACAGTAGGGAAAACGTTGGATAGCGTATAGGTAAAAATTACTATTCCAACTCCAGAGAGCGCAACAGTAGGGAAAGTGTTGGATAGCGTATGGATAAAAATTACTATTCCCATTACAGAGAGCACAACAGTAGGGAAAACATTGGATAGCGTAGGGGTAAAAATTACTATTCCAACTACAGAGAGTGCAACAGTAGGGAAAGCGTTGGATAGCGTAGGGGTAAAAATTACTATTCCAACTCCAGAGAGTACAACAGTAGGGAAAGCATTGGATAGCGTAGGGGTAAAAATTAATATTCCAACTACAGAGAGTGCAACAGTAGGGAAAGCATTGGATAGCGTAGGGGTAAAAATTACTATTCCAACTCCAGAGAGTGCAACAGTAGGGAAAGCATTGGATAGCGTAGAAGTTAAATATAACATACTTATAAATAATTGTTGTAAATAAAATAATTAAAAAATTAAGTTTTAAATAACTCTACATCATTTGCAAATACCCATTTATAATTACTAAAAACATAATTACAATTGAATAATTAATTAACAATACATTAAAAATAAATAACAATAAATATTATTTAAGAAGTATAAATGACCAAATAATAAATATTGAACACTAAAATATTTTTCAAAACAAAAAACATATTAATAATAAAAAATCGATTAACAATTAAAAAATCGTAAACACTTTTTTTAAATAAAAAATATTTTTAATGAAAAATTAGTTACCAATTAATAAAATGAATTTCCAATTAATAAAAATTAATTAACAATTAAAAATATCAATTACCAATTAAAAGAAAATATTTACCAATTAAAAAATTCAATTACCAATTGAACAATGTAATTACCAATTACAAGCCTTCATTACCAATTAAAAAAAATAATTGCCCATTAAAAAATGTAACTACAAATAACAAACCTTAATTACCAATTAAAAAAATTAATTGCCAGTTAAAAAATGTAATTACCAATAACAAACCTTAATTACCAATTAAAAAAATTATTTAGCAATTAAAATAATTAATTAGCAATTAATATTTATTTATACATAAAGTAATTATCAATATCAATTAAAAATAAATAATTACTTAATTACAATTAAATTACTTCCCACCCAATTCCCCTAAATAAACCCACAACCCGCTACAGAACTTAAACACAAAAATTAATTAAAATTAATTTACAATTACTAAAAATTAATAATTAATTTACTATAATTAAATTACTTCCCACCCTATTCCCCTATAAACCCACAACCCGCTCCAGTACTAAAACATAAAATTAAATTAAATATAACATTTTTAATATATAAAAAATATTACACATATAATTTAAAACACATAAGAAACTTAACAAAACATATAACACATACATATAAAATATATAATAAAATACATAACAACAAACAAATATCTATATTAGTAACATCGAAATTAGTAACATCAATATAATTGATATTGATGTTACTAACTTCGATATTACTTACAACGATATAAAAAAATCGATATTACTTACCTTAGGGTCAATATTCTGTCCAACGATATTCTTGACCTCGATATTCTTCACCTTCGATATTTTTAACTCGATATTAATGTTGGTCGATAATTTGGAATCGATATTTTGACTGTGCACCCTCGGTGCTATGGTTGCTGCGGAATCCAGACTGGGAGGAGTCCAGGATGGAGTTCTCTTCGATGAAGGCAGTCGGCTGGGCATTTACGAGTCTCTCAGTGAATTTGGCCACAAAGGGGAGGGGAGAGATGAGCCGGTAGTTTTTCTGGTCCGTTGATAGGAGTACCCTTCTGCCAAATCCAGTTGGAATGATCTAACACCATACTTTGGTGTAATATCTCAGGAAGCCAGCCTCAGAAAATGTACTCCGTCTTAGTGTGCAAGCCTACACACCTGTGTAAGCGCAGCTATTTTCCTCCTTGAATGTGTATAGGGGCCTGCAGGGCTGCATCTCATCCACAGCTCTCCACTGCATCCATGATAACTGGTGAGAACTGCCTCTCTCCTGAATTCAAAATGGACACTGTTCAAATAATAAAACACCAGCCTTGTCTCATTCTGCGAGAGACGCAGAAAAACAGCTTTACTTATTCTGGGGAAAAGAGTAATTTCCTACGAGCACAAAAGAAAGCAAGGACATCATGTTCTAGTCCCTGAAACTAACAGTGCAGACTACAGAACAACAGTGTCCAACTATAATAAATGCATATGTGGCATTTTTTTGTGTTAGTGAAACATATCTTTAAACCACCAGATGCTAAGTTAAAAAGGAAAACTAAAACTGAAACAAAATGTAATCCCTATTAAATGGATACGTGTAATCTGACAAAATATCATCATAGGCAAAAGAAAAGGTTTTGGTCACCACCTTTGACAAACACTGAGAGTAGAATTCCCCTGCCATGAATCTTGTTTGGCCCTATTGAGAGGGGCTGTGCATTGTTTTGCCAACTGTAAATTTGTTCATCTTTGTAATTGTATAAATGAATGTGTGATGGTTGCCAGCTTCTGTGCACTTCTGTAGGCCTTGGCTCGATACAGTGTTAAGCCATTGGTAAAAGTTATCAGCTCATTGGGAAAAGATATGCCAGATTCCTTAGGCATGTTCAATTTATAATAAAAGGTTATGACAAAGGAAGTATGCAAAGTAAGAGTTAAAGGCAAACAGCTTTTAAAAGTGATTTTTATTGAACTGTGCTAAAGCCTGTAGGCAGTCATTTTGTTACATGGAATTTAGCAAATTACGGTAGTAGGCAAGGTTTTTGCTGCTGGTCACCATAGTTCCCTATAGCCTGTGATAACAAGCAGGCGTGCACAATGTGTTTTCTCTCCGGGCACTTTGAGTGTGATGCAGCGTGCACCCGCTTGAATTATATAGCTGCCAAAAAATGCTTCTGTGAAGCCTTTGAAGTGATTCCTCCTTTCTCTCGGTTTACAGCTGAGGAAGGCATGCAGAGTCTATTCGATACGATGTTTTTTATTGATACACTAGGGTCAGGGCCAGGGGACGGAGGTGATGTTTATCTATTCCACCCACTAGCCAGCAGTACTTCTGGGCATCGAGAGTGGGCATGGAGGTGTCTGAGAGCAGCTTGTGTTTGTAAGGGGAAATCTGTGATGACGAGCAGCAGCACAGATAATGTGCTGTTAAGTGCAACTTTCAAGTCAGTTTTTTATTTTTATTTCTAGAGACCAGTGAGAGGAATGTGAACATCTGTAGTGGAGCTCGGCCCTAAATCAGCAGGGGACGGTGAGCAGTTCCAAAGCCATAATGGGAGATTTGCAAGTTTAGCCATTTATTCTTCGGAGCATCTGTTTTTTTGTTTGCAGTTTTGTATAGCACTAACGCAACCAAAAGTTTTGGAGCATTTTACATGAGCACCAGTTATATTACGCAAAGTCACATTCATAGCTTAGGCACGAAGGGGCAGATTTACAAGCCCCATGCGCCACATTTACGCAGCCGTTGCGTCACTCCTGTGTTACAGTGGCGGCGTATACCATGTGCCACGTTGCGCCTTATTTACAACGTGATGCATCTAGGGAGATGCGCCACATTGTAAAGGCCTGTGCCACATGAAACCTGCGTTAGGTTTCATGTGGGTGTCCTGGCGCAGGGTGGGCGTTCTGTCACAGGAACACCTCGTAAATGTGACGCAGTGAAATCTACAAGATTTCACGGAGTCACTTTTAAGTCCATGCTACGTCAAAACCCGGTGTCTGCTTGAAGCAGGCATAAGGACTGACGCAGCATGTTAGGCATAGGGAGGCCATGAGCATTGATGGAGTCACGTCGCGCTTGTGACATGACTCCAGCAATGTGCCGCCCTTACGCCACAGGATTCAACATGCATCGTCCTATCCTTGCTCCACAATGCCCCGCATTGTAAATGTAACGCATTTGTGGTGGCTCAAGGAGGGAATTGCGTGTCGCATATTTTCTGGCGCATTCCTGTTGATTTGCCGCGGAGAGTTTAAGTGATTTGCCCTGAATCACAGGATATTGTGCCGACACCAAGACTCAATTTTGGTCCCCCATTCCAAAGTCTGCAGCTCTGGTTGTAGTGCAACCACCCCTCCCACCATCCTCCATGCTGAGTTGAGAGCACTGCAGAGATTGGATTTGTAAACAACTCTGCAACACACGGAACAAAACAGAGCAGCTGTTCATCTTCTAAAGGCTGTTGTAAGTGTGGGAGCAAGGCTGACACTGCTCTGCCTGCCAGGGGCAGTCTTTCCATGTAGATTGTATCTTGATTATTTCGTTTTGATGAATCTGACTATGAGAAGTAGGAAACATCAAACACCTGATTTTTCCTACTTCTGAAAGGTAGATTGGCCTTAATCTGTGAACTCGATACAGGGCATGTTTTCTCTCTCTTGACTTGGATTGTTCATTAGTGTCTATGTGGCAGTCAACAAGCGGAAGTAAAAGATAGAACTGAAAAAAGGAAACTATGGAGTGTGTTAGAAACAGAAATAGATAGCCAACGAATGCAAAAACAATCGAATATGAATGCAACAAAAAGGGAAAGAGTATGAAAAGAGTAAGAACTAAGGAGAGCAAACAAGAGAAACACATTGCGCAGGCATTTTATATCCCAGGAATTCGCTGGGCTTTCATGGCATATAATATGGGGACCAGTAACAGATGAACAGTGAGTTCTATTCTGCGTGATCTATGGTAAGGCAGTCTGTGGCACAGTGACTAGTCGACAAGCATAGGCACTGTAGTTCTTGCTCTCTGTGTAATGTGAAATCATGGAATATCATTACATATTCCCACATACATTTTGCCATGTTCCTGACCCCAACAAATGGTATGACTACACTGTTCTTCCATATACCATCGATTGCCTAATTTTGTGTAACTGGAATTTTAGGGATATATATTTTGATAGTATTTATAGATCCCATCACTGGTCCTAAGATGCGTAATGTTTTGGTTGGCATATGAGCTCTGATGGTCAATATTTTTGCTGTTGCACTTTTTCACTCAGACAATAGGGCAGATTTACTACTTCTGGCGCATCTCTGCTATTCAGCAGGGATGCACCAGAAGGGTTGCAATACATCTGCCCACCAGTGAGCCACCACTGATGCGTCGCATTTACTATGCGGCGCACCGTGGAGCACGGATGGGCAGATGCGTGTTGCATCCCCCGTCCAAAATGCGGCGCATTGCTGGAGTTGCGTCACAAGCGCAACGCAGCTCTCGCAAGGCTCAGGGATGCCCTATCCCTAACATGCTGCGTCAAACCTTACACCTGCTTCAAGCAGGTGCAGGGTTTTGATGCAGCAGGCCTCAAAAGTGACTGAGTGAAATCTTGTAGATTTCACTCAGCCACTTCACTCACGCCCTCCCCCCTGCACAGGCAGGCCTACATGTGGCGCAGGGCTTTACAACATGACGCATCTCCCAGATGTGTCAAGTTGTAAGTACCCCGCACCATGGTGCTGGCTTTGCGCAGCCGTTGCGTCACAAATGTGTTGCTTGGGCGGCGTAAAAGAGGCACAAGGGGCTTGTAAATCTCCCCAATAGTTTCTCTTGTTGCACAATGTTTTTGGTGTGTAGAAATGATGTGTAGTTTTTTACATATGAAACATGAAGAATACTTTAGGCTTTCATATGATTTTTTTGGGGTCCAGAAGACTGATGTGCATAATGGCTATGACTGACGTACTGGTCAATTCTGTGTGCTATCAACCTCAACAGTATCTAAACATCTTTAAGTCAATATCATTGGCAAAATGTGCTAAAAAATGCACACTTTAGAAAAGTGAAAACGCAAGTTCATGAGAAAAGGAGGTTCTACAAAGGCAGTTCCATTCATCTATACCTACTTTTAAGCAGTACATGGTTCACCCTCATAATTGCACATCAGAACACTCGGATGTGCTCACAGCTGAAAAAGTGTGCACACAAACTTTCCGCTGCTGCACAAGAGGAAGAATAATTAGAGGGAACATTGCTGGTGGCTCAACAAACCTTGGAGATAGACAATTTGAACTGTGATCTTTATTATGCACTATTAGCAGGAATTTTGTATTGTTTTGGCAACTTTATTTGTATTTATTTATAATTTTACTATGGTATACCTGTTGGTTGCCTTGCGGGAAGTCTTATGAATCATCACTTTAGGTCCAAGTTGCATGTGTGGACAAGCCAATGCTAAAGGTTAAAGGCTTAATTGTTTATGATGAAAAGTTATCATAGAGGCATGAGGCCTGACATATTGATTGTAAAAAACATATGTTGAAGTCAATAGGCATTTAAGGGTAGTTATTTTTTTATTTTAATTTATTGAGCAGTGCATAACAATTGTTTTGCGAAGTTTGATAAAGAGAAAGCAAATTTCCTTGTTTCATAAGGTTGTAATACCACATAAATCGACATTAAATAATTCATATTGCAAGATTGCTCATTTTCAATATAAAGTGCTAACAGGAAAGTGCTAATTGCACTTTGAAGTGCAGTGGTCAATTTACAAAAGATACCCAAAAAGACAATCGATTTCAAAACATATGCATACATTATACATTACATACATAACTACTGTGAAGCACAGCTTCGGGTTTCCTATTCACCCTTCAGTTCTAAACTTTCTGACCAGTATAGAAGATTACGACATAGTTTCTTCATGAAGCATGTAGCTGGTGCCCCTAGCCATCAGGATTACATGAGTCAAACTGTATTCTACCCCAAATATTTAAAAATTAGATATCCGCCCTGCCCGTTTAGCATAGGCCTCTTCAAACATTTTAGTTGTTTGCATTTTTGCCTGCCTCTGACTCAGAGAAGAAGCCACCTCAGTTCTCCACTTCTGAATTATTAAGCTGCGTGCGACAGCAGTACCAATATATAGCAAACACTGGATTTTCATTTGTTTTACCCTTCGAGTTTTGTTTGAGGGGTCAAACAAAGCAAGCATGGGCTCTGGCAATATATGGATCTGTGTAATAGCTGTAAACTTCCTAAAAATGTTCTCTCAAAAAATTCTGAGTATTGGGCATGTAAACAAAATATGACACCAGTTTCCTGTTCCATCTAGCTTGCATTGAAAACACTGATCTGGCACGGCAGCAATCATCTGGTGCAGTCTATAGGGGGTGTAATAGGCCAGACACCTTGACAAAACACCCATTCTTTTGAAATGTGCAGCCCTCAATTACTTGTACTCCAATTCTGAGATATATGTCAATTCCCTATTAGTGATGGAACAGTCAGTGGAATGACTGGTTTTAACCAACTGTTCCTCAACTAAATCACGCTTCATGTCGTTCCGTAAGGCCCCATACCAATTTCCTAGGCATGTTAAGTGGATTTTATATAAAAGGCGCATCAGTACATACATTCAGAGTTTAAAACAGCATAGTTTGGGGAAAGGCAGCTAATTAACTGTTGCCCACTAAATGCCAGGTTCTCGGCTTGCACCCCTTGGCATTGGTTTATTTAATCTCACGTTAGGCATCTTTAACTGTTGTAAAAGTCACCTAAAATAGTAAACCCTTTCTTCTTTTAGCATTCCAACGCCTCATTAGGTATGTTAGTGCCAAATGATCGACAGTCTTCTAGGAGAATAAAGGTATGGCAGTTCGAGGCACCACAGACCTGAAACACCTCTCTAATACAATATTCCAGTGTATGCAATGACTTATATCTCGATCGTTTGAGTAATTTGAGTATTTTTTAAAAGCAGATAATTCAATTTAAGATTCATTTGCCATTTGTGTCAGCATACAATTGCCAAATATTTCAGTATTAGACATGATTTGGGCTGTACTCTCCAAAAAATGCTTAATGGTAATATGTTTGACAATGTGATAAAGGTAGCCCCCCTTGTGATTTATCTATCTGTAAAACTGCTATTGACGTCCTGGGTTGCTTATTATTCCACATGAATTCTTGGAACAGTTGATAAAGGTCTCTAAAGTGTGATATGCTGACGATAATGGGCCGTGTAGTAAAAAGAACAAGCATTTGCAATGCAATAGGTCTCGCATTATGAAAGTTTGAGCTATTGATATTGTAAATGACACATTTTTTATTTATGTGTTGGTTTTAAAAATAGCGAAATGAATAGCTTTGTCATTTACAATGCCAATAGTTTTAACTTTCGCAAACGTGACACCTATAGCATTTGTAATGCAATATGTGTTGTATTTACAAGACTTAGATGTATTAATATTACAAATAACAATGGCTTTTATTTTTTTTCATAATTAATACTTAAATAAAAGTTGTTGTAATTTATATTGGCAATAGCTTAAACTTTTGTAAATAACTTTTGGGAAGATTATGTTCAGTGTATTTTATTGTGATAAAAATCCAAGAACAGAAGTGAAATATTACCCTCTTTTTGTGACATTTGTGATAAAGCTTGAAACATTGAGAGAACATATTAGAACCAGTTGTTGTTCAATGGTTGCACAGAGTGATGCTGTGGCGTTCAGTGGTGCTGAGTGATGCTGTGGCCTTCAGTGGTGCTGAGTGATGCTGTGGCCTTCAGTGGTGCTGAGGCATTGAGTGGTGCTGAGTGATGCTGTGGCATTGAGTGATGCTGTGGCATTGAGTGATGCTGTGGCATTGAGTGGTGCTGTGGCATTGAGAGATGCTGTGGCATTGAGTGATGTTGTGGCGTTGAGTAATGCTGTGACATTGACTGATGCTGTGGCGTTGAGGGCTGCTGTGCGTTGAGTGGTGCTGTGGCATTGAGTGGTGCTGTGGCATTGAGTGGTGCTGTGGCATTGAGTGATGCTGTGGCGTTGAGTAATCATATAAACACAACAATGGTCCCTGGCAAGAAAATGGATAAGTGCCAATGAATATAGACTCAATCAGTACTATATTAGTGAAAACGTACCCAGCCGGGCAGAGGTCTTCAAGGTTTATATTTCAGTCAAGAAAATGTCAAACAAATTAACACCTTCAACAAATCACGTAGGTGGGGCACAAGCCTGTACCCAACCACGAACATACATAGACAACAACATACACAAAGGGCTTGCAAGGCAAAATCAACAGTCTCTGTAAAATTCCAATTTTGAACAGAGAATTACTTATAGGTACCATTACATAATTATACATTGAGAGTTCCAAACGTATATGGTACACAGTGGGTCGACGACGTTTCGGACCCCCTTGCTAAATAATGGGGTCCATCATCAGGACAAAGCATTGGTTGCCTTTTTTAGTTTTAAGCCTCTTTAGCCTAAAGGGAAAATGAGATGAAAAAACAGGTACATTACATTTAAATCACATGCATAATGAGGGTGACATTGTGCCGTGATTTATAGACCCAGACCGCTAGTATCCTGGTGGAGATAGCGAGTGACTTAGTTCCAGTGTCAACAGGCATGTGACAGAGTGTGGTCATACTGTTTGCGATTTAAGAAAGTGCTTAGTTGTGAGTAATTCTTAAATTCAGGTGAGAGAACGACGCAGTGATACTGGGCAATTTCGAGTGAAGATAATGCCAAGGTGGAAGATGCTGCTATATTATATGCAGGGTGTACCATGCTCAGATGAAAGACAATGCAGTGGGTTGAATTTTAAAAGATTATCGGCAAATTGGAGAGATCAGCAGTGCTTCTACAGTATCAAGTGAAGAAACGGCGCTATGAGTCGCGGAGAGAAATACATAATTATCCAGATTTTGCAGGAGTCAACGTGGTAAGGTGAAAATCGCGGCGCAATGAAGAGAAAGGGGGCTCACCAGAATAATACTGGGCATGCTCAGATAAGAGCGCGCTGGAGGTTCGTTATATCGGGAAACTGAATAATAATAATCCGGGGTGTGGGATTCTTCTAGGAGTAAGAAATGTGCAAGGTTAGGGCGGGGAACAACCAATTCATAAATTTAGGCGTCAGTGCAAAAAGGGGGGTAGGCTTACCAAGGGTTAATTATACGTTTCAAGGGTCCAGGGGCGGAGGAGGATCGTTCCGCTTGTACCTGTGTACAAAACAATACTTAACCGATGGAATCTAAAATAAAATAAGTGGTCAGAGGCATAATTCGGTCAGTACCGAGTGGGGCTTACCTTGACAAACGGAAATTGCCGGGAGCGCCGTATCGCGCTGGGGTCCTGGAACCAGGGGAGGAGCCTACCGATAGAATTAGGAGGGTAATCAGTAGGGGCATTTTGGCAGGGTTACGCGCCAGGTAGCAAGGAGAATATCTGGGGCTTACCGGATCAGTCGGCAATGCTTGACTTCCTGGTTCGTGAAGTCATGTGGGCGGATTACTTTTATCGTGCTCAGCCATTGGTTGGAAAGGGGCCATAGGCATAAACGAAGGACCACGCTGGCGGCCATTATGGGTGAGGGAAGTTAGATTAGTTAAGAAGGACCCATGGACATAAATGAAGGACCATGCTAGCAGCCATCTTGGGCGACGAAAGTGAGATTAAAAGGAGTTAAAAACATCATAGAAGAAAAGTGGCGCAGTGACATTAGTGAAGGTAGTGAATGTGAGATTTACAAACACATTAATTACATACACACAGAGAGGTGGCGTTGAGTAATGCTGTAGCGTTGAGTGATGCTGTGGCGTTGAGGGCTGCTGTGCGCTGAGTGGTGCTGTGGCGTTGAGTGGTGCTGTGGCTTTGAGTGGTACTGTGGCATTGAGGGGTGCTGTGGCGTTGAGTGGTTCTGAGTGATTCTGTGGTGCTGAGTGATGCTGTGGTGTTGAGTGATGCTGTGGTGTTGAGTGATGCTGTGGTGTTGAGTGGTGCTGTGGCGTTGAGTGATGATGTGGTGTTGAGTGGTGCTGTGGCATTGAGTGGTGCTGTGGCATTGAGTGGTGCTGTGGAGTTGAGTGATGCTGTGGCATTGAGTGATGCTGTGGCATTGAGGGATGCTGTGGCATTGAGGGGTGCTGTGGCATTGAGGGGTGCTGTGGCATTGAAGGGTGCTGTGGCATTCAGTGGTGATGAGTGATTCTGTGGCGCTGAGTGATGCTGTAGCATTGAGTGATGCTGCGGCATTGAGTGTTGCTGTGGTGTTGAGTGGTGCTGTGGTGTTGAGTGGTTTTGTGGCGTTGAGTGGTGTTGAGTGATGCTGTGGCGTTGAGTGATGCTGTAGCGTTGGGTAATGCTGTGGCGTTGAGTAATGCTGTGGCGTTGAGTGGTGCTGTGGCATTGAGGGGTGCTGTTGCATTCAGGGGTGCTTTGGCATTGAGGGGTGCTGTGGCATTGAGGGGTGCTTAGTGATTCTGTGTCGCTGAATGATGCTGTTGTGTTGAGTGATGCTGTGGCATTGAGTGATGCTGTGGCGTTGAGTGATGCTGTGGCATTGAGTGCTGCTGTGGCATTGAGGGGTGCTGTGGCATTGAGGGGTGTTGTGGCATTGAGGCATGCTGTGGCGTTGAGGGGTGCTGAGTAATTTGTGAGTAATGCTGTTGCGTTGAGTGATGCTGTGGCGTTGAGTGATGCTGTGGCGTTGAGTGGTGCTGTGGTGTTGATTTGTGCTGTGGCATTCAGTGGTAGTGAGTGATGCTGTGGCGTTGAGTGATGCTGTGGCGTTGACTGATGCTGTGGCGTTGAGTGGTGCTGTTGCGTTGAGTGGTGCTGTGGCATTGAGTGGTGCTGTGGCGTTGAGTGGTGCAATGCAGTAGGTCTCGCAATTATGCGGGTCTGAGCTATTGCATTGTAAATGACAATGCCTTTGATTTATGTTTTTGTTTGTAAAACATAAATAAAAGGCAGTGGCATTTACAATGGCAATTGCTTAAACATGCGTAAATGTGAGACCTATTGCATTGCAAATGCTTGTTTGAAGAAGGTTTTGCCTTGTGTGGCCGTATTGTAGGAGTGCTAACAGCTGTGGGGACTATGGGCAGTCACGGGAAGCACGAGGGGAGGAGAACCTGGCAGGGAAGGGCTGTTTAAATTTACAGATGTAGCAGTGTGGCGATGTGCTCTTGGATGCCGCTCAAACACAAACAAATTTTTGTAAAAAGCTGGCTCCACTAAACAAGCAATGCGTGCAACTAAATAAATAATTAAAAGCAGGCGCCATGCTAAATATAAAACGTGCACAACTAAATAAATAAATAAAAGCGGGCAGAAGTGAAAGGGGAGAAGAACCTGGCAGGGAAGGGGGGGTTTGAATTTACAGATGCAGCAGTGTGGAAAGGGGATCTTGGGTGGCACCAGAACAAAAGTGGAGTGAGAAATTGTGACAGAATGAGGTGGAGAGGAGGGATAGGAAAGGTTGGGGGGCGGGGAAGCTGATGAGAAGGTAGGGAGGGGCAGCGAGGCGCTTGGGAGAGCGCTGTGCTTTGAGGCATGACAGCCTGAAGGAAGGTGATACATTGTGGAAAGAGGTTCAGGGGGAGAGTGTAACAAGAGCTAACATCTGGCTCTGCCAGTGGAAAACTACCTGCCGGCCCAACTCTAAATGAGGCGCGCAGAGGGTATGCCATCGCAATTGGAATGGAGTTCCTTTGGAGCGCTCTGACACCTTTGGGTAATTTTCGCGCTATATAAAATCGCATTAAATAAATACCCTGTTCGCAAGACTCTTAATCCAGCCCCAGCAGTGAAATTATATAACTCACAATTTGAGTCAAAAGGAAAAATAAGCTGTAGAGTGAGAAATATTCATCTAACAGTTGTAGAGTTATTGTACGGGGCACCAGGTGTACTGCGAGAGCAGCCACACGTGGCGCCATTCACGCCGGTGGAACTGTGAGCGGCGCCACCAGCTCTGGATCACCAGGGCCTCCTCGTTCTTCTTGTGAGACTGGCAGTGAGGCTGCGGCGAGCTGGGAGAGACGTGGACAGAGCACTGGGGTGAGGGTGAAGGGAGAGGAAGGCAAGAGAGAGGGGGACCGCATGGAACAGAGAGAAGAGAAAGGGGGAGACAAAGAGTAAAAGGAACGAGAAGGAAAAAAGAGTGATTTAGCAATAAAATGAAACAAACAAAAACACAGGTAAGAGAAGCAAAAGGGAGAGCCACCGCGAGAAACAAATGGCGAAAGGCAGATGAGAGTCCCAAGTTAGAGGGGAAAGTGTTGGTAGGAAGGGAAATATGGAAAACATGGAAAGGCAAAGATGGAGAAATAAAGGGCAGAAGTTACAGGGGCAGGAGAAAGAAAGGTAAAATGTATAATGAGGTGATGTGATACAGGCAAGAGGTAACCACAAGAGCAAAACAAGAGGTAACCATAAGAGCGAAACAAGTCGGATGGGGGTGGGAGGCGGGGAAGCAAGGGAGTGAGCGAGTGGGAGGGAACAAGCATATGGGATGTGAGTGAGGCCAAGCGCGCGCTGGCTAAGCGTCGCGCTTCAAGAGCCTGGTGGTGTGCGAGGCTTACTTGGAAGTCGGATGGGGTGGGGGAGCGAGCGAGTGGGAGGGAACGAGCAAATGGGGTGTGAGTGAGGCCAAGCACGCGCTGGCGAATCATCACGCTTCAATAGATCACATGCATTGGGAGGAATCCGCTTGGAATCCGCTTGTTCAAGAGTGTTGTTTCCCCTACAATATGTCAGAGCTATAAATAGCTCGACCTAAAAAGCACTAATGAGAGAATTGACATTTTTATCAAAGCCACTCTTCCAATAATGGATAGAGGGAGGTAATTCCACCTATCAAGCAGGGCCTTCATTTTTTATAAGGTTATTTGTGGCTTAAATCAAATAATTGAAAGTAGTCATGCATTACATAGGTGCTTAAATATCTAATCAGTCGTTGAGGCGCATAGTAAGACTGGAGATTATGAGGGAGTATGTTTGAAGAGGTATTAAACAATAGAATTTCAGCCTTTGCTTGGTTTACTTTATAACCTCCAACTCTTGTGAATTCTGCAATTCCATCTAACGTATTCTGAATATTAACTATGTTTGGTTGAAGACATAAATAATTATCATCAGCGAAAAGCTTGATTTTAGGCATCCCAAATATTGGACGAATGATTGTAGTATCGTTTTAGATTTTGATAGTGAATGGCTTAATAAATAACGTAAATAAAGCAGGGAACGGGGAAACTCTGACGTGTTCCCCTGTTAATTTTAATCTGCCCTACTGCCTTCGCATTTATAATCACTTTAGCTGATGTTCCTTGATAAAGATTCCATGCATTACTAAAAATTGACATGGGTGAAAAAACAAGTATTTGCTGCAATTGGTCTACCTGATAAAAATCTGCATTGTTCTCTATGTATTAGTCGATTAGCTAACGGTTTGATACGAGAGACCAAAATGTATGTAAACAGTTTATAGTCGGAGTTTAACAAGCTCAGTGGCCTATAAAAATATATATTAGTAGTGTTCTTATCTTATTTGAGGAAGCTTACAATAATTGACTCCTTAAAAGATTGTGGAATAGGCTTCCCAGTTCTAAATTGATTGAATAATTTTCCAAGAAATTTTCGTTTGGACAAAACCTTCCGTGGGGATGCCATATCTACCGCCCGCCCTACAATTAGACATATTTTGCAGACCAAGAGATTCCTCTGGCACTCAAATCTCTTCCAAAATTACACTGTTTTGCTCCCTTGTTGCTTGTGACGGTATGAAGAAAATAAAAAAACTGTTCTAGTTTAGGACCGGGAATTCTAGCTATCCAGGCTGATGAAGGGTGTTACTCAGAAACCGGTCCCAGGATGCTTGTTTCTGGTTCAGGGAAGACCTGGCTTGGCAGTTTGGGCTGGACTGTTCCCATGAGGCACAGGGTCAACACTGATTTGCATATAGCTGGGTCTGAATTGAGGTGGCAAAGTGAGCTAAAAAATATGATGGATTCAACTCAGATCTAAGACTGGGGATGAGTGTCTGAAAGGTTTCATCGCTCCGTCTATCATCTCCTTGTGTTTGCTTTTTTCGCTTTAACTTGCCAGGGTATACCCAGAGGTGGGTCCCTTGCTCACTTTACCACTGGATTCAAGCTAGCCTGGCTGATGAAGGGTGTTACCCAGAAACTGGTCCCAGGATGCTTGTTTCTAGTTCAGGGAATCCCTGGCTTGGCAGTTCAGGCTGGACTGTTCCCATGAAGCAATAGTCAAGACTGGTTTGCATATAGCTGGGTCTGAACTGAGGTGGCAAAGTGAGCTAAAAAATGATGATGGATTCAACCCAGATCTGTGACTGGGGGTGAGTGTCTGAAAAGTTTAGGCACTCCGTCCATCATCTTCTTGTGTATTTAAGAGAGGCTGTGTTTCATTCCATATTGATGTCATTTCAACTAAAATTGAGTCGGTGTTGGTGATGATCTCACTTGACCAAGTCTGTGTGCCCCTGTGATAATGCTCTCCTTTCCCGTTTTATGGCTTTTTGAAAATAAGGGATAGTCTTTAAGCCCTTTATCAGCATTTTTCACATCTTTTCTTCTCCACAACAATCTTTTATCGAGTCAAATAGACTGTCGACTTCATCACTCTCGCGAATGCCCTGTTGTGGGGGATTTACGATCGCTGCATTATCAATGTAATCAGCAGAAGTAGTTTTATTGTCAACGGTACTTAAGGAAGGTACAATGTTCACAGAGGTAACTGATGTAATTAGGAACACTAAAGATGTTGACTTTATAGTGTTAGCTGGTGAATTAACTCTATGTGAGGAAATGTTTTGTCTCCACTCTGCAATAAGATATGCCTGTGCAGCGCGCCCTTTGGCTTATGGTTGGGTAGTGTAGTATCCGCACCGGGAGCACCTGCCACATACTGCCACATACTTCTCTCACCGAACTATGATTATCCCCCTCGATAGCACAATAACTGGACTTGTTAATCTAGTGGCTTATGTAGGGTAGTAAGTATGAGTAGGAAGAGTAGATAAGAGAAACGGGGGCAGAAATACTAAAATGGGACCCTACATTGGGAAAGGCAGGCCTACTGCGTCGACTCCTCAATACAGAGTGTCTCCCTAAGCTCAGTGAGGCACCTGTTGGCTTCCCACCCCGTCCCCTTCATGATATCCGTCTTGGACCACCACCGTCTGCAGCTCCAAGCAGGCCCCTGGACCGTCGCCAAGACGCCGTCATTCATTGCTGCATCAATTCAGCACCATCAGTAGTGTTGGCGATATCCAGTCTGCCCTGGCATGCAGAATATTGCTGACTGTCAAGGAAAGGACTTAACTGCAGGTTTCCCTTTCACTTTTAACACACTCTGCTATTGCTTTCTTCCCCAGTGTCTTTCCTGTTTCCTCTCTGACATTCTAACCCAGAAACTGTTTCGGCCGCGACATCTCGCAAGGGGTTTGGAGCCTGAAAGCACTCAGCATTAAGTCAATCGGGCTGCACCCTCACTGCTTGATTGTGAAAGGCATATGTTGAAGTCAATAGGCATTTAATGGTGGATTGTTATCACTCTGTATAAAAGTCTACAAATAGACATTTGTAACATAGAATCTCGCAGATTACCATACTAGGCATATAGCTCTGGTGACAGCTACCCTCTCAGACAAACTGTGAGTATAGAATATTTGTACTGTCAGAATCCTTGGTATTTTCTTTTAGAAGAGATAGTATTTTATGTTTGACTACTGTAATTTTGTATACCATGTAATCTTATGACTGTATGCCTTATGGTTGTATGGGAAAGTTTATGATCAATACAGGAGGCCACCATTGTTTGTAATGATAAGCCATTGACAACAAATACCGGTCTGACTGGCTTACCAGGGCAAAATATTTCTGCTACCATAGGTCTTTCTATTTCAACACCAATACATAGCCATTCCCTTGCTATTTACCTGTAATGCTTCACATTACCAGTCAACATTTTTTTAAAGCCAGACATATTGGCATTGCCAATGCTTGTTGTTCTCTTTACTTTCCCATACGTTAATTCCGTTGACTCTCCCTCTGAAACTAGGGGCTAGCAAGTACTTCAAATGCACTACACAGGGAGACATTTGGAAGTGTTAGGTACAAGAGTGATACAATAAGAACACTGGAAGGTTCAATTGTTTTGTGTGATGCCAAATGTGGTTTTATTGAAGACGTCATTAGCGAAAATATCATAGTCTAAAGTGCAGACGTCAGTGGTGTCTGCTGCAATACTTTATACACAACAAATATGTTTGATTTATTTCCAGGAACATATAATTTAGTACAGTGTGACTGCAAAGCACTCTGGGTAGGGATCATCAACAGGCCTGCAGTGATGGCGCATAGGTGCTTTCAGTAAAAGCAAGTCTGAGCTGCACTTAATGACTCGAGTTCACTCTTTGAATATCTCTGGGCCCAGACTTTGCCTCCGCTCATCCTCAGAGCTCTCTGCATCCAGGCAGCCGGCGCCCCACCTGCAGAACATCTGCTCAGGAAGAAAACACACATTATTATCCTTGAATGCCTCTGCCAGGATTATTTTCATTTATCATTGGCACAGACTGAGGAGACGATAAACCGTTTGAAGGCGGGCACAGCTCTTGGTCCTGCACACGTGACCGAGCGCCTCCACAAGGAGCTCTGTCTGCTCTGCTCTGCTCTTCTCCACCAGGCGCCCAAGCAGGTGATGTAACCATCCCTGCCATTTCGGGATTCAATGGTTTTGAGAGAGCGCAATTTGAATAAAACGTACGTATACGCCATATGTACAAGCCCATGGCGTAAAGTTAGCTAATGTAACTTGAGAAATGAGAAAATGTATCCGTACTTACTTAAGAGTGTTTTAGTAGAAATAGAAAGCCCCTATAGAGCATGGGCTATAATAGAAATGTGTGGAAATGCTTAGAAATATTAGACGTGATTAATCAGGATCCATGTTATGTAGCTGCTAAAGGAGGAATGTCATGCTGCAAAGCATAGAAGGGAACAGGCCTCATGGCCAGGGCAAAGAAGATTGGAAATGTACACTTATACATGATATGGATTGCACTATGTTATTTAGTAATTCTGTTTACTCGTTAGATTTATATTCCATAGAAGTGTTTCTCATAATTAAAGAATAAGGTGTTAACATGTTATTTTAGTTATCGAAAGGATTTGAAGAGAATAGAACTTCTGCGAGAAGGGTTGTAGGCCTGAAGAGAGAAAAAGGTTTTTCTCATTTGCACGTGCTGGTACATGTCGAGTTGTGTTGAGAAATAAGTTGCAAACTTCTGTTAGAAGTCTATGAGAAATGGGATCCAAGTTGCGGATGTCTGTCTGCAGGTGCGAGGGGGGTTCCAATCAAAAGTTTGATGAATAGAGCTCTGTTCGAGGAGACTGGTACAGACATGGAGGAGGATTCAGGAATGTTAGGGGGTATCGGCGAGCTGGAGAAGAAGCCTGGGAAGCAAGGTCAATGCTAAACACGAGGCCCAAAGGAAGATCATCATGGAAAAAGCCAGAACCGACACAACGTGAGGGGCGTCTCTTGAGGGGCGTTTCAACTGTAATTATGATTTTGTATTAGGGACAGCACCCCTGGGTGGAGAGAGAGCAGATGCCTGGGGACCTTTCAGAGAGCGGATGGGTAGGCAGAGAGGGGCCATGACTGGAGATCATAGGTTTTCACCTAAGACTAAGGGTGGGTGAACTTCTTAGGAAGTCATTCACAGCTGACACCTTTGATAGGTAGGGACTTTGTTATGTAGGGATACCATCCAGTACAGAGTAGGGACAGCCTAACCTGATTCCTTCCTTCCTTTGTAAATGACGGATAGATTACAATTTGTGTCTATTCTTGCAACCCTGATGATTTTGGAATTAATTATAGTGATATTCTTTGGTCGCCTAAGAATTTTTAGAGAACATATGTTTGTATTAGTGCCTCTATATCTTTTGAATCTCGTTTTGAGATGCCTGTATTTGCAGTTATCCGTGACTCTATAATAAACCTTTGAAACTTAGAAGTAGTATGTGGTTTTTCAGAGTCGAGCCCATTATTAGTCAAACTAACCTGGTATTGGATGCACTTTCTTTCCTCAATGACAGGCAATAAAGATTCAGTCGACCTGAACGGGGTTTAGATCTGGAGTGGTAAACTAGAGATCAAAAATCCCGCCCTCCCAGTTGGTAGCTATAGAGAATGGTTGCCTTCTTGAGAAGGGTGATCTAGGCCAGGTTAGATTACCCCAAGGCCCCTAGAGATCGATGATCAGAAGAACCGCCCGCCGAAGAGGGTGCTGACGGCGTGAGAAAGAAAAGCAGCAGTATCGGTCGAGAGTGAGTATAAAGGGTCATGCGTGTTAGATTGCGGTGTTTCTGTGTTTTGTCTATGTCGTAATGTCTTGCGGAGTTGAATGCCTGTGACTGTGGAACAGGTTGTGAGCGTGCGCAACCGGTGCAAATCTTAAGTTCAGAAGAGAGCTTAAGTGGTTCGGGTGTATCGGACACCCAGAGTAATTGTCAACCAGAGTGAAGGGGGTCATGAAGTACCATTGATCGCCCGCAGGACCGTGATAGGGGGAACGTAAGAGTGAGTGTGTGAGTAACGGACGCTGGTCGGAAGTTACTGTGTGTAAGCAACCTATCAGAGAGACGATTGCCTGGAAAGGCATTTCGTCAGTTGTGGTGACAATTACAGACAAACTGTGGACGCACAGGCAAGAGAAGTGATCGCTTGGTCGGAAGTAATCACCTTTCAGTGTATGAATGGGACGCATGCGTGACCGAGAGACGAGCTGAGAAAGGAGGGGAACTGCTGCAGAGGGGAGACGAGTGACGTCAGAAAGTGCCGCGCTGGGATTGGCCGGTAGGCGTGAGACCGCGCTGTGATAGGCCAGCTAGCAAACAGAATAGCGAAGCAGGAAATTGGACATTTGATCATGAAGTGTTTTAAATGGTTAAGAGCGATGTTTAAGAGAGAGAGGCGGAGATCTTATGATGGGGAAGAGGCCCCGCCGGAGGGTACGCCGGCTAATTATATGGCGACGAATGTTGGGTTGCATACTATATTGTGGATTTCAAATTGGTGTAAGATTACGGAAGGGAATGAGGAACTGACGTTTCCAAAGTATGGGACGTTTAGATTAGAGATATTACATCAGTTAAAAGCAGTTATGACCTCAATGAGACCTCTGCCTAGACCGACCCAGTTTGAAGCCCTTAATGCATGGATTAGGGCGGCGCACGATAGGAACCAGAACAGGCATCAAGAAAGGGTGAAACGATCGGTAAGAGCAGTGCAGGATGCCAAGTGGGATGCGGATGCTAAAAGATGGAGAGTGCATAACCTTGAAGTAAACAAACTGTACCCAGTGATAGTGGTGGCGGAAAACAGGAGCCCATTAGAGGAGGATGATGAGAGCGAGACAGAGGACAGCCTGATAAATAGGTTGCTAACAGATAGGCCACCCCCGTACAATAGAGAGACAGAAAATGCCGAGCCCAGCAGAGAAGGGGGGGCTGGCATAGGGGAGTATAGACCGCTTCCTAGCACGGATTGGGATCCCACTGCAAGTAAAGAATTGCCTCAACCTAGTCCGGTGCAGAAGGTAGTCGCAAGGTTTGTGGTACAAAAGGTGTCAGAAACGGAGCGTGCCACATCCTATGCACTACCAGACGCCCTGCAAGTACCTGTTACGATAGGTCCTATAGTATCGATTTATGACCCAGAGAGAGCCAGAGGGGAGGAACAGGTACGATTGGACAGGGAGAGAGCAGAAATGGCGAGGAGGAACGATACAATCCATTCCCCAAGACAGCTGCCAGGACCAAGGGATTGGAGCACCCCAGTACATACAGCAGTAGATCCCACAGGAGATCAGGGGGGCCCGAGATGGCCGGTGGATCTGAGGGGATCAGAGCAGAAATCCTTCCAGGAGTTAAGAGAATACCTGAAGGAATGGGATGCGGCAGTAGAGGCTCACAAGAGCCTGATAGCAGCGGAAGCTGAAAGGGAAAGCCAAGATAGCAGGATCCGGACTCACTGCGGGGCTGACGAAAGCAGTCCGGAGTGGGACGGGAAGGGTCAGGAAAGTAGAGGAGATACTCGTCATACCAGGAGTGGAGGTAGACCAGTATTGGAAAACAGGAGCCCTGAGTGTGGAGGGGTGTCCCGCCCCGTTCACAGCGAAGGGGAAAGGAGAACGCAGGAGTACAGGGACAGCTTTAAGTGCACCCACTATGCGTCTGGCAATAGTGGACAAAACGAGAGTTGCGAGAGGTCTCGCCATGACCCCTGTAATCAAGGACATGAACGGAATACCGGGGACATGGGGAGTCGAGAAGGAGCTTACCAGGTACTGAGTGACACTAGGGAAAACAGAGAGAATGGACAAAATGAAATTGGGGGAAACAGGACGGTGTTTCACCACCCTCCAAGGGAAGATGGCCGAGCATGGGACTTAGAAAGATGGGAACAAGGGAGGATTCTCCTGAACACCCCTGAGCCTAGGCGTAGGACTCGGAGCTGGGATGGGAGAGATACCAATGAACATCCTAAGAAAGACATGTTGAGAGCCGAGATAAAAGCAAAGAGACTTGATGTCGCCAGTTTAAAATCAGATCTGGATGACATGGTAGATGGTACTTTGCCCTTAGAGAGAATGGACATGTACGAGCAGGATGAAGTACTGTTCATGGCAAAGGACATCACTCGGAAAGCGAGAGCAGCACATGAGAAATTAGCCGAACTGGCAGGAAAATACATGGTAGACTTGTCAAGGACCAAAGCATTACAGGGCAACCACAGGCTACATTATTCAGATCAGGACCTAGATGAGAGAAGAACAATAGGATTAAAAACACACATAAGGGAATTGATCACTGGAATAAGGACATGGAGGGCGCTGGATAAATGGGAAGAAAGATGGTCCAAGAAAGGGACCATCAGGAGAAGCACACTTGGGATGTCCCCAGAGGGAGGGCTGCAGAAGATAGAGGCATACCCTTTGCGTGAGGTTGCAAACGGGAGCTATGTGCATGTGCCCTGGAGTAGGGGGGACTTAGCTGCCTTTACCAATTCCTTCCCTAAGTTGAGGGAGAATCCAGTGGAATGGTACAAGCAGGTAGAGAGGTTCGTAAAAATCTCCAAAGTACTCTGGATTGACCTGAACACCCTGTTTGACATTGTGGTACCAGGAGACTTGTGGTCAGCATGTAAGGTTAGTGCTGAATGGCCCACATCAGAACCAGAGAGAGATGCACGGACTAATGGACCATCTGAGACAGTAATGACAAAATATGAGAGAGTGATGACTTGGCTGAAGGAAAAGGTGCCAATGCAGGACATAGATTGGGTCAAAATAGATCGAACTAGGCAGGAACCCAAGGAGACAGTTCATGAATATTATGAGAGGTTGCTGAAGGCTTTTAAACAATATAGCGGGTTGGACGTAATGGATCCTAAAGACATAGGGCAGTTTGTGTCTAAATTCGTTTTGGGCTTAAGACCGGATGTTTGTTTAATGATTCAGCAACACTTGATTTGTTGGCAAAATAAACCTTTGGGCGAAATTCTGAGATATGCTAGATACTGCAGTGATGAGATAGATTCAAAAGCCAAAAAGCTAAAAGAAAAACTGATGGTGGTACAGATGCAGTCAGCTGGTAAGGGTGGACAACAGCAACAGGGAACAGGGACCGTGGGCAGGAGACAGAATAACCTGAACAAAGGTAATGAGGAGAACTCCAACTCAAGACCTAGGGTAGACATTGCGACATTGAAAAAGACGACCCGGTGCCATCAATGTAACGAGGTGGGACATTGGAAACGCGAGTGTCCCTACAACGTTGAAATTGGAGAACTAGAGATAGAGCCAGCTGAAGCTCAATCCTAGTAAGACAGAGCTGGTCCTGATAGGTGGGCCCCCTCATCCTTGGACTTCCAACTTCTGGCCTCCTGCCCTCGGCCCCCCCCTTGCCCAGTTGACTCCGTGAAGAGCTTAGGTGTTGTTATCTCCAGCGATCTCTCGATGCGGCCGCACATTAATGCTGTTACCTCGGCCTGCTTTTTCCATCTCCGCAGGATCGGGAAGATCCGAAGGTACCTGTCCCCAGAGGCTCTTATTCTTGTCATCTTGGCCCTGGTCACCTCACGTTTAGACTATGCCAACTGTCTATACGTGGGGATCCCAGCCTACCATCTTCAACGACTTCAACTGGTGCAAAACCAGGCTGCCAGATTAATCTTCCAGCAACCAAAACATCAACATGTCACCCCGCTGTTAAAAACCTTGCACTGGCTCCCGGTTGCACAACGATGCATTTTCAAACTTGGTTGCACCGTTTTCAAATCTCTTTTTGTTTCTGCTCCTGCTTTCATTTCTCTCTGTCTACACCCTTACACTCCTCCCCGACACCTTAGATCCTATGCCCACAATCTGCTGGTCACTCCTAGGTTTAGACGTAAGAAGCACGGTGGTGCCAGCTTCTCCTTCCTTGCCCCATTCACTTGGAACTCCCTTCCCCTCCCTATTCGGCTCACCCCTGACTATCCCACTTTTCGCAAATCCTTAAAAACTCATTTGTTCCGTCTTGCTCACGGTTAGCTGTCCACACCCCCTGCGTCCTAGTCCACTGTCTTCGAGCGCCAAGAAACCAATTGGTGTATGAGCGCGGTATTAAATTTTTTTAACATAACATAACATAACATAACAGGAGGAAGAGGTTCAAAACACTCCAGGAAAAGGGACAACAGCGTACCAAGGAAAGGCGGTCAAAGGGGGGACCCCAGCTCCACGAGCCCAGTTCCCTCAACCACCCCGAATAGGGACAGGGGGAAAGACCTATAGACAGATGCCTCTTTTCGTAGGAGGAGAAGAGTGTTACTACGTTGATCCCCTAACGGGACAGAGAGTGGAGAGAGAAGACTGTACCCTCGGGGCAGTCTTAGAGGTGGACCAAAGGGGACCATACGTGGAGGCCGAAGTGGCAGGGTGTCCCACGACTTTCTTAGTAGACACAGGGGCCACTCGATCCACGTTGAGATCAGCCGTAGTTCCAGGCCTGCCCATGTCAGGAGAAACGATTCAAGTGGTGGGGGTCGCAAACAGGAGAATAACAAGCCCATTGACCGAACCAGTGCTAGTGAAAATAGGGAAATACAGCGATGAGCATCAGTTTGTGGTTTGTGATTCTAACCCTGTGTGTCTATTGGGAAGGGATTTATTGTGCAAGTTAAATTGTACAATATACTGCACACCGCAGGGAGTGGAGGTACTGACTAATGATGATGAAGCTGACTTTAAGGTCGCAAACTCAAGAACGTGCGTGGAGCTGTATCCCACTTTGACAGTGGATGAGCTCCCTTGGGATCTAAGGGAGACCGTGGCACCAGAAGTGTGGGATTTCACTGGGGAAGAGATTGAACTAGTCAAGGGAGTGGACCCAGTGAAAATCATAGTAAAACCGAATGCTGAGTTTCCAAGAACACCCCAATATAAATTGACCCCAGAAACGATTGCAGGTATAAAACCCGTGATCGAGTCCATGATTAAGCAGGGAATACTGAAAGAAATCGTGGGTAGTCCATGTAACTCCCCGATTATGGGTTTGCAGAAACCAAGTGGGAAATTCAGAATAGTGCAGAACCTTCGAAAAATCAATAACATAGTTGTCTCATGTTGTCCAGTGGTACCGAATCCATCAGTGATATTGTTTCAGATACCGTTCCAAGCCGAATGGTTCACAGTGATAGACCTTTGCCAGGCTTTCTTTTCGATCCCTTTGGACGAGGATAGCCACTTTCTTTTCGCTTTTAAGCTGGAAGGTCGCGTATTAACATGGTGTCGTATCCCACAGGGGTATACAGAGAGCCAATCAATTTTTAACCAGCTTTTGAAGAAAAATCTTGAAAGTCTGGTGCTGCCCCAGAATTCGGTTCTGGTCCAGTACATAGACGACCTACTTGTTGCGTCAGAAACTGAAGAAGCTTGCAGGGAGGACTCCATTGCTTTGCTAAATCACCTAGCTGCAAACGGGCACAAGGTGTCTCCGAGCAAATTCCAGTACTGCCTGACGGAAGTACAGTATTTGGGGCACAGAATTGAAAAAGGAAAACGGAAGGTGTCACCAGGCAGAATAGAGGCGATCATGAAAATGAACGCACCTAAAACACAGAGAGAGGTCAGGATGTTCCTAGGGATGGTGGGTTATTGCCGACAGTGGATAGCAAACTTTTCACTGAAAGCAAAACCCTTGCAAAAACTGACGCACAAGGAGGTGAGTGATCCGGTGCCATGGGACAAAGATTGTTTGATGGCGTTCCTGCAGCTGAGAGAGGACTTGTGTCGTGCTCCTGCTCTGGGAATGCCAGATTACGACAAAACATTCTTGCTTTACTGTTGTGAAAGAGAGGGTTGTGCTTTGTCAGTCCTGGTCCAAATCCATGGGAATGCCCGTAGACCAGTCGCCTATTTTTCGGCTACCTTAGACCCAGTAGCCGCAGCGTTGCCCGGATGTCTCAAATCTGTTGCTGCAACGGGTGTCAGCATTGAAAGGTGCGAAAACATAGTCATGGGACACCAGTTAAAGGTGTATGTGCCACATTCTGTTGAACTGTTGATGACCAGGACTAAAACTCAGCATCTGACCAATAGCAGGCTCACGCGCTATGAGCAAGTCATTCTTGCTGCAGAGAACGTGACCCTCAAGAGATGCTCTGTTTTGAACCCTGCTACATTGATGCCACTCCCAAGTGACATTGAGGATGATGAATATACAGATCACGATTGCCTTGATGTGACTGAACTATGCACCAAACCGAGACCCGACATCGTGGATGAGCCACTGACTGACCCTGATGAAGTTTTCTTTGTTGATGGCTCATGTGTAAGAGACGATGTTGGTCAGTTAAGAGCAGCTTATGCTGTTTGTACAATTACCGGAGTTGTGGAAGCCGCATGCCTGGAAGGAGTACACTCCGCTCAGGTAGCTGAAATTGTTGCATTGACGCGTGCCTGCCTGGCAAGCAACCAAATTCGAGTCACCATATACACCGATAGCCAATATGGTTTTGGGGTAGTTCATGATTACGGGCAATTGTGGTCTCAAAGGGGTTACATGACCTCTTCAGGTTCACCCATTCGAAATGGGGAGTTTGTACGCTTATTGTTGGAAGCCTTACAATGTCCGGCAGCTATTGCCGTTGTGAAATGTACAGCACACACTAGAAACACAGACTTTGTGTCACAGGGCAATAGATACGCTGACGAAGTTGTACGTTATTGTGCAGAACAAGGGTACTCTTTCACGGAGGTGGAAGTGGGTGGAATTAATGTAAGGACTGAATTAGCTATGATACTGGAAACCGTAGATACTTGGGACGAGTTAAAATGTATACAAGAAAATGCACCCGATTTTGAGAAAAGAACATGGGAAAATGCCGGATGTGTGATGGGCGAAACCAACTTTTGGGTTTCAGCAGATGGAAGGGCAGTGTTGCCAAATGAGTTGTTGAGCCCAATGGCAAGACATATACATGGTCCAGTAGACCTAGGGAGAGACGCTATGTTGAGGGTATTCAGACAAACGTGGTACAACCCCAAGTTTAGAGTAGCCGCAGAAGCAGTGTGCCAGCGTTGTGTGACCTGTCAACAGCTGAACATAGGAAAAAGAACACCAGTCGCATTGAGTCACATAGGGAGGTCTGGGGGTCCGTTCAATCGGATGCAACTGGACTTCATTGAAATGCCAAGATGCAACCGCCTTCGATACGTCCTGGTGGTTGTTTGCATATTTTCCAGATGGGTCGAGGCATACCCTACACGCAGGTGTGACACCCTCACAGTAGCCAAGTTATTGCTTGGGGAACTCATCCCGCGCTTCGGGGTACCGGCCTCTTTGGAATCAGATAGGGGAACACATTTTAACAGCGAACTTGTGAAGATGATTTGTGCAGCCCTGAACATAGACCAGAAATTGCATTGTAGCTATCGACCAGAAGCTTCGGGAATTGTGGAGCAGATAAATGGCACCATAAAGTCCCGCATTGCCAAAATGTGTTCATCAACGTCTCTGAGTTGGCCTGATGCCCTGCCACTAGTTCTTATGAGCATCCGTAGTACCCCAGACAGAAGAACGGGACTATCACCACACGAGGTGTTAATGGGGAGGGCAATGAGATTGCCATCAGTACCAACTGCAGCATTGTTGAATATCACAGATGATATGATCCTGGACTATTGTAAGGGTCTGTCTGATGCCATTCATTCTGTGTCCCTTCAGGTGCAGGCTGCCGAGGTCCCGTCGTGCCAGGACTTGTGTCATGACCTGTGCCCTGGAGACTGGGTACTGGTCAAAAAGCACGTCAGAAGAAGCTGCCGAGATGTCCGGTGGCGTGGGCCCTACCAGATCATCCTAACATCGAATACTGCTGTGAAAGTGGGAGGTCCGCCCAACTGGATCCACGAGTTCCAGCACCTCTGGAAGAAACAGCTCCTCTCTCGGATGTGAGTCCAGCTGTGGACAGAGAAGCCATAGAGGGGGCCAGCCAAGCTGTAGAGGTGCCAGAAGAAGCTGGGAGCGTGTCTGACCAGGCCGAGGACGGTCAGTACAATAGTGAAACCGACGACGCTAAAGAAGGAGGAAGTAGCTGGGAGTATGAATCAGACGCTGGCCAAGCTGAAAGTGAGCACGAGTAAAGCAGCCGGTCAAGGAGCAGGAGGGCAAGGCGTGGAGAGGCCAGCTGGCCGCAAAGGAGAAGATCAAGCCTGAGGTCAACTCCAGAGAGACCCCTTGCTCCAATATCCGAAGACTCAGACCTGGACGAAGGCGCTCTGGGCTCTGAAGCGGCAGGTCCAAGAAGGTCAAGGAGAGTACGTGTGCCTAGCAGAAGATACGCCACTCCTGAGTGGACATACGTGGCAACAGATGTCTTGGGAACGAGCTACAGGGAGAATAAGGGCGGTGATAGTGACCAGCTCTGAACCCATCATCACAGTAGAAGTACAGCTGTTGGTGCCTGGAGTTGAAAACAGAAGGGTCACTAACGTTCAAAATCCCCAACCCTCCCTACTTAAGCAAGTTAAAGCACATGTTCTTCACCGAATTACAATTCCCCGACTTCGGAACAACGATAACAAGTCATGAAGAGCACATTCTTCGTTTGGAAATATTGAACTACGCGATCCAAGCCGCTGGTTCAAGCCTCATTGTAGATGCTTAAAGACTTTGTAAATAAACGAGAGTGAGAAGATAACCTAGCGCCTAGTGAAAGCAGAGAAAACTTAGGGGTTTCCTTTAAGTTGACGGAGAAGGGCTAGGGTTGTCTGTGTTAAAGTTCAAAAAGACTTTGCAAAAAGAGATTGCCAGCTTCCGATTGTGTGGTTCTAAAGACTGAAGGATCAAGAGAGACTGTAAAGGAACTCAAAGAGAAAGAACCTTGTGTTGAAAAGGAGAAGGGAATCATACTGTCTGAAGAACATGGAGGCCGGTAATCCGAACCGCAGAGCCAAATGTATAATAGGCACACTAATAGTGGGAGTGATACTTCTTATAGCCTTAGTAGTTACTGTATCATATGTGATGGGACACGAGAGTGCGGCAAGGGTACCAGACGAAAAATCTGTAGTGACACCAAAACCCACTGCTGCTGGTAAGAAAGGGGAAACAATACAGGAGAAAGCGTTATTAGCAGCAGAAACCCGTAGGTTACATATGGATGAGTCCCAGGGCGACTATAGGTCAAATGCTTATGCCAAACTGTTATATGAGTATGTAGATGCCATGGAGGTCAAGGATTGTTATGTGTGTATGCAACTGCCTGCGTCTGTGGATGAAGGCATTAGATACCACCACCTCCCACTGACTTATGGCATTACATGTAGTTTATTGCTTAGCATATTTTATGGACGAGATAGTTTTGAATACTACTTTTCTAATTATGATTCAGTGTTACCAGAAGTCCCAAATTACAAGCAAATGAATAAATGGGACTAATATAAGAGTGAAGACAGATTGGCAAAGTTCTTCATTCCTTGGGATACTCTAGATACTTCATATGCCCGCAGAAATAACCTGACCTGCAAAGTGTCAGAAGTCGAGAAGAAGTTTATAGGGCAAGTGGATGATCGTTACAGAAGGCAAAAGATTCTGAAAAAATCAGGACAGTGGAAGACAGATTGGACCCAGGAGGAGAAAGCACACAAAAGGAAGGGTAGTAGTGGTCCAATAGCTTTGGATAGGACACAGAAAGGGAAGTTATGCCTTCACAGAAGCCAAACGTACTACGAAAATGTATTCGTAGGGGAGGTCAGTTGTGAACATGCGTTTAGATTAGAATATTACACAAAGGACTTCTTGAAAGGAATGCAAGTGATTCCAAATGTATATTTTGTATGTGGAAGAAATGCCTACGTGAGACTACCTGATAACTGGTACGGGTCATGTTATTTGGCAATTGTCTTCCCCAAAATATACCATGCCCAAGACTTAGAGATCATAGAGGGCAAGGTCTCAACAAGAGGAAGAAGAGACCTAGGGAATGCGGAAATAGTTGGAGATGTATTTGGCGCTGCATTTCCTATTTTAGGACTGATCCTCAATGATGTCAAAATTAGGAGACTGGCAACAGTCGTAGACAGATTGTCTGCCAGTACTGCTAGATCCTTAATGCTGGTGGAAGGAGAGATGCAGTCGATAAGGGCCATGGTGCTTCAGAACCGTCTTGCGTTAGACGTTCTGCTAGCAAAAGAGGGCGGAGTCTGTAAGGCTTTGAAGGTCCAGGAATGCTGTACTTACATTCCAGACAATTCAAAACCCCTTGAGAAAGTCATTATGAACATAACTAATATCCACAAAGAGATCGAAGACCTAACTAAAGTAAATGTTTGGGAAAAAGTGGGTCATGGAATGGGTGAAGTTGGAGGTTGGTTTCCAACATAGGGAAGAGCTTTGTATGGTATATACTGAAACCTATCATCATAATAGTGATCTGTGTGATCATATTGTGGGGATTGGTGAGGTCGTACCAATGGTACAGCTCAAATAGGTTGGAGAGATCCAGGAGAGAACAGGAACGGAGATTAGCTGCTATGCAGGACAATCAGTACAGAAGTCTGAGGGCTTTAGAAATGCTGAAACGAGGGAGCCTTGCAACAAGCTCTGTATGAAACATTCAAATTATGCACTAGTGATGACCCCTAGAGGTCATCAAAGGGGGGAACTGAGAGAGCGTAATTTGAATAAAACGTACGTATACGCCATATGTACAAGCCCATGGCGTAAAGTTAGCTAATGTAACTTGAGAAATGAGAAAATGTATCCGTACTTACTTAAGAGTGTTTTAGTAGAAATAGAAAGCCCCTATAGAGCATGGGCTATAATAGAAATGTGTGGAAATGCTTAGAAATATTAGACGTGATTAATCAGGATCCATGTTATGTAGCTGCTAAAGGAGGAATGTCATGCTGCAAAGCATAGAAGGGAACAGGCCTCATGGCCAGGGCAAAGAAGATTGGAAATGTACACTTATACATGATATGGATTGCACTATGTTATTTAGTAATTCTGTTTACTCGTTAGATTTATATTCCATAGAAGTGTTTCTCATAATTAAAGAATAAGGTGTTAACATGTTATTTTAGTTATCGAAAGGATTTGAAGAGAATAGAACCTCTGCGAGAAGGGTTGTAGGCCTGAAGAGAGAAAAAGGTTTTTCTCATTTGCACGTGCTGGTACATGTCGAGTTGTGTCGAGAAATAAGTTGCAAACTTCTGTTAGAAGTCTATGAGAAATGGGATCCAAGTTGCGGATGTCTGTCTGCAGGTGCGAGGGGGGTTCCAATCAAAAGTTTGATGAATAGAGCTCTGTTCGAGGAGACTGGTACAGACATGGAGGAGGATTCAGGAATGTTAGGGGGTATCGGCGAGCTGGAGAAGAAGCCTGGGAAGCAAGGTCAATGCTAAACACGAGGCCCAAAGGAAGATCATCATGGAAAAAGCCAGAACCGACACCACGTGAGGGGCGTCTCTTGAGGGGCGTTTCAACTGTAATTATGATTTTGTATTAGGGACAGCACCCCTGGGTGGAGAGAGAGCAGATGCCTGGGGACCTTTCAGAGAGCGGATGGGTAGGCAGAGAGGGGCCATGACTGGAGATCATAGGTTTTCACCTAAGACTAAGGGTGGGTGAACTTCTTAGGAAGTTATTCACAGCTGACACCTTTGATAGGTAGGGACTTTGTTATGTAGGGATACCATCCAGTACAGAGTAGGGACAGCCTAACCTGATTCCTTCCTTCCTTTGTAAATGACGGATAGATTACAATTTGTGTCTATTCTTGCAACCCTGATGATTTTGGAATTAATTATAGTGATATTCTTTGGTCGCCTAAGAACTTTTAGAGAACATATGTTTGTATTAGTGCCTCTATATCTTTTGAATCTCGTTTTGAGATGCCTGTATTTGCAGTTATCCGTGACTCTATAATAAACCTTTGAAACTTAGAAGTAGTATGTGGTTTTTCAGAGTCGAGCCAATTATTAGTCAAACTAACCTGGTATTGGATGCACTTTCTTTCCTCAATGACAGGCAATAAAGATTCAGTCGACCTGAACGGGGTTTAGATCTGGAGTGGTAAACTAGAGATCAAAAATCCCGCCCTCCCAGTTTCTTTACATAGTACATGTTTTCGCTTTTGATAGATTCTAGGCGATGTTTTGGCTGGAACACAGCCAAGTAAGACACAATGGGGCATATTACCAACAACTAGCGATAATTATCGCTGTGTTGGCTTAGCGGGAATATTTCTATCGCTGCCCTTCACCTGTTTTTATCGCTGAGATACCTTGCTATTAGCAAGGTTTATCTCAGGAGCGATAAAAAACAGGCGAAATGCGTGAATATCGCTGTCAATACAGCGATATTCAGGCATTACCGTGACAATGCTCATAGCCATGTTATCCACCTCTCATTGGATAACATGGCTAAGAACTGGTCAGGGCAGGCGTTAGCTTTTGGAGATATTCGCGCTTAGCGTGAACATTTCCAAAACTACGCCTGTGTTGATCATAGGCGATAGCGATTTCATCGACTGTTTCCAGTCGCTGACATTTTGGCACGCCAACTTTGTATGTCATTAGCGATAATTATCGCTGACATGCAAAGTGGGCCCCTAAATGCCCGCTATCGCCTACAAGCTGTCGCTAACTGGTGTTAGCGACAGCTTGGTAATAGGGCGATAAAATTATCGCTGCATTAGTGGGAAAAAATCCTGTTAAAGCGGCGATAATGGCCCATGGTAATATGCCCCAATGTTTTCATAACTTTAAATATCAACACTTATATGTATTATTTATTTATTTATTTGACAGTCACGTCACAGCTCACAGTGCCTCATCCCCTCCTAATTCGCTGCTCGGGGGCTGTTGTGGAAGGGAAGAGCCCAGACAAAGACAATAATTTGTGATTTTCTATAGTAAAAAGCTTTTTCTGTTGTGCTGTGCCGCTTAAGGGTGTGGGCAGATGACTTGGAAAAGTTGCTGAAATAGAAAACAATAGTTGGAACGCAGTGATTCACTCATACCCTTGGACCTGGTGCCACTGCACTTGCTGCACTAATGATGGCTACCTCCCTGGTGTTTGGTGTCCAGCACACGTGTTTACAGCAGCTGCTATACAGAAAGAGGCTGTAGTGTCGCTGGTGCTCTGGAGGTATTTTCAGGTGGGTTGTGGTGCTCGTTGCAGAGGGAGGTGGTTGCAGATGAGATGGCTTGTTTTGCCTTCTTTGTTCAGTCATTGTAAGTATTCTATTGGGCTGGTCTCTATGTTGTGCCAAAAACAACAAAACAAAACCATTTCATAAGTGTACCGACAGGATTTTCGGACCAGATGGGATCAGCTCCTGAGAGCCCCTCTAACCCAGTCGGAACGTAACCACCTCCCTCCTCAGGACCATCTATCCAGGCACCTGGGTACCTACCTGAGGATGGGGAACTCGCAATATACAAGCTCATATTATCAGAAACACCACTAAATCTATAGGGATACTAAGAATACTCACTGATTACTAAGGACATCCATGCCCTACACCACACTCATAACTCATAGTCTCGCGACCTCATGGGTCCAGACTAATCTACCCTGGGGCAGTTCTGATTATCTACCATTACGCACTGTTCACCATCAGTGCTCACTCGACACGCAATCCAGCATGTCTACACACATGGGCCTGCAGTCCCAGTGCTCTCATTTATACCCGGTCTGCAATCCGGCAGACCTACACACCTCTCTACCTTAGGTGCTCTCACTTACACACGGCCCGCAATCCGGCAGGCCTCCACACCGTCTCCTTCCGGTGCTCTCACTTAACACAAGCCACAATCCTGTAGGTATACACACTGACCACAATCAGTGCTCTCACTAACGCCACTTACCAATGACGACCACTTTCCTATGAATACCTTCAGCTCTCCGTCTCTCTATGTTGGGAAGTCTCTCTCTCGATTCACTAAGGGTTTGCTACTACGATAATATTATGGGATAGCCGAATTACTTAGTGTCACAGGATTATGGGATGGTGTACTAACTTTATCCCTTAGTTGCAGGTCTCCTATCTCCCTAATTATTCACTATTACTTACCTGATCAGGGGTAGCATCTGTTCAAACAGTAATACCTGACTAGGAAAGGGGATTACCCTCACTGTATGGGGACAAAGATATACACACTATGTGATTAAGTTATTCCTTGATTTAAGCGCTCCTACTCCCTTCTGTTAGAAGACAGGCTAGCTTTATCATAAAAAAAAACTCATACACACTAATTCACTAATTAATGGGGAAGTTTATTGTATACAGTACACATACACAAAACTATGGGGTCTCTATAACTAGCAGTAACTTTAACACACCGCTGAAAGAAAAGGATTAGACATACAATTTATCTGCGGGGTAACAGGAACTTTTAACACACCGCTGAAAGGGAAAAGATTAGACATACAATAGCCTAGGGAATAAGAACAAGATTAAGATGCAAGTGTGAAGTAAACTAATATGACAGGACTGATATCACCTGATTAGTGTGAAGTCTTGTTCTAGCTGTCATCTGGGTTCCTCTCTCCTCTGTGCCTTGGCTCCTCTCAGACTCTCTCTCTCTCCTGCACTCTTGGATACACCTCTGCGCTGATCACTTTGCACTGGTCTCCTCTCCCCCACGAACTGTCTCCACCTTCCAGATTCAATCTAATGGTTTCTGCCGCTCTGATGCTTTTCATTCCACTAGCTTGTTCACTCTGTTTTGACTGTCTCTGCGCCAATGTCCAATTAACTCCAGCTGCTCCCACAGGTTAGTCCACGATCTCTCCTCCGTCTCTTCTAAAAGGCATTACTTCAGACTCCAGCTATTCACACCTCCTCCTGATAAGTAACTGCTTCTGCCAGCTCACTGACTGTCTGTTTGTCTTCTCTCTGTTCAAAGCATGTCCTGTCTCTTCTACTCTTGCAATTCCACTCCTCCAACTCTACCAACACTCTCTGCTCCTTCAATTCAATTCAGCTCTCTCTCGCTTGAACGCTCTCTCTCTCTCCTACTCCAACAGTTCCTCACTCTTCTACCACTCCAGCTTGACTGCTTGGCTCCGCCACCTCCACTCGACTGACTGACTCCGCCTCTGCACTTCACTGATATAGAATGCTGTTTCCTCATGGAAAGTTCCAGCCATCAGCCTGCCGCCCACCAGATCTCTGCATCACCTCGCATCAAGGACACACACCCAGCCGGCCGGCCTTTTGTTGTGTCTTCCACACAGAGAATAATACAGCCTACCGATAAGGGCTGGCCCAGACCGGTTCTCTCCAAGTGAACAACAGCTTTAACTATAAACTTTACCTTTACCCTGAAAAGCCTCTCAGCTCCATCAAGATGGAGTCCCTCTAGTTCTAGGCCTGTAGGCCTGAAAGGGATGAAATACCCCTTAGCTCTGTCAGAATACCTACATAAACCATACCAATGTGTCTAATATAAGCAAATATGTCAAATCCAATAGGCAATAGACAGGTTAGAGTCAAGAATAAGGGATCTATCATCATATTAAGCAGCTATCCTCTTCTAGGTCTGGAAGAAAGGGCTTAAAAGGGCCAACACAAGCTAAGAATACCTATCCTAGATGTGAGCAAGATTAAAGTCTATATCACTGCTAAATAGAGCCAAAAACCCTGCCATAACATTCCACCCTTAGATCTTTATCTTGCGAACATCTATAAACAACAACATCCATATAAACAAACATCAACACAATCTATCAACAAACCAAAAACCAAGAAAACTCTCTAAAAAGAATGACAACTTAAGGAAACTTCACCTGAAACTCAATTGTAGGGAATACAAATCTAACAACCAACTGAAAACAAATCAACGCACCTTTGACTTGAATGCTGAAACATATCTAAGATTTGATCTGATAACAACAGAAACTAACCAAAGCATCCTCAAACTAAATGTGCCTCAACTTCTAGTTATAACTGGTGAAGTCTAGTGATGTAGGGACTTATGTGTTGAATGAAAACAGCAAGGGGCCTAAATGGGGCCTACCTACTTCGGACAACTTAAGAACTAAATGTGTTTCAACTTCTAATGAAAAAACAACAAAGGGCCTAAATGAGGCCTACCTACTATGGTCAACTTAAGCTAATGATGACTCATGAAATCTATTGGTGTAGGGGCTTATTTATGGAATAAAAATAACAATGGGCCTAAATGAGGCCTACCTACTATGGTCAACTTAAGGAAACATTTTGGTGAAATCTGAGAAATAGACATGACAAACGGTTCTCAAGGTCTGGGCAAACATTAATACATAATCATACTAAAAGACACACCTCCCCGGACAACCTAAAGTCTAGGGTAACCACCCTTTGATCAATCAAAGTGAAATTGTAATAACAGGAAAATAAAGACAACCCCATTTCTACAAGATAGCTGGTGTAGCACTAACCCTAAACAGTTAGCACCTAGTTTTCATCACACTGTGGAACACATGTGTGCACCACCATTCTAAAAAAAATTGTCCTTCATTGGCAAAAAAAAACTGTTTTGAAGAAAACAGGAAAACTATAATAGGTGACTTCATCCTAAACAGCAAGGATAGTAGTACAGAAACATCGAAACCATGATGACATGTTTTTTTTTTAAAGTGGGGCCTGTTCGTAGTGATTGCAAAGAAAAACATGGGAATAATGCAGGCCAAGGAATTACATAACAAAATCCTTTTGCTGGAAATCTTATGATGGATTCTGTCACAAAATTAAAAAAAAATTGTTTGTTTTGTCAAAAATATAAGTCCAATGTCAATTTTGGGACATCAGTGTAGGTCACCACCCGGCATCTTCGGTATCCGGACACTTCCTCCGATGCGGCCATCCACCACCAATCCGGTCTGGTCTGGTTCCATCTTCCAAAAATAATAAACTAACATAAAAACATGAAAGTAAAAAACTAAAATAAGAAAGGAAGTGGGGGGGGGGGGGGGGGGCGACCCACACACCAACACCACAACCCAGCAATCCTAGGACAAGAAAACAAGTATCATTATTCTTGCAAAATAAAATTTTCTATTTAAAAATCACCCCAAGTGCTTTTCATTATTGAAAAGAAAATATCCTGATTAATTAAAAACATTAGCAAAATCTAATTTTTAAACACATCCAGAAGGGCCTACTCATACCCTAATCCTCTGTGAGACAGCCCCTCCCTTCAGAATACGCAGGAGCCAGGCTACAGTGTGAAGTAATTTGAAACACTGCCAAGTGATCATCTCACAGCAGGAGCAGGGCTGTGCAAGCCTCACTTTCCCCAATCAGGGAAGCCCGCCCAGGCCTACTGTATCTAACTAACTCCAAGGGCCAAGAGTCTGCAAGAATCCCTTATCAGCAGGCAATGAAGCTGTCTGCGCCGACAGCCAGGAAGAGCGAGTTCACCCCTCCCTTACATAAACATTCCGTCCGCGGAACAAAATTGGATTTTGGCCAATCATAACAAGACAGGCCGTGTTCGGAGCCTGCAGAGGAAAAAACCCGCCTTCACAAACCAGCTGGTCTGCCAAGGTCGACAAACACATTCTTTGTAAGCCGTTCCCAGGCTAGATTTTCTAACTAACGAAAGCTAGCATTTTAAAAAAAACAATTCTGTTACAATGTACTGCTACTTAAAAGCTCCACTTTCCAAAAAAACTTTAGTCTAACTAAATCATCATTTATTCAGAATGCAGATCAACACTCAAAAGGGGCAATTTACTTCTGCACACAAGACTATACAGTCTGCATTTGAAAAAACGAATTATCATGGGCTATTGGGTTTAATATTTCTCTGCACATATATCTATCAGGCAGCATGTTTATCGTGCAAGGTATTACCTTTCTATCAACAGCTTGTCAAAATACATAGGCGAGCCTTGTAACTAAATGCAAATTAAACTAATGTAAGGGACACATAGATAAATGGTAGTGCGTCATAGTTATCATTTTTAACAATATATTCTGCTCCACCCTACCTATACACACTATCATCCAAAAAATAAAAATATATATTGTCAGCTGTTGAAAGAGAAATAATTTTAAAACAACATAAAATGCAGACACATTTCACCATTGTATTTTGTTCAACCAGGGACAACATGTAATTATGCATTACAGCGTAATTTATAGCGCAATCTTTTCAATTCAACCTAATAAAAGGGACACATTCAGATATTATCAAACAGCCATTTATTTTCTAACTGAGTGGGTTAACTTACATATGCCGGTTTTGCTGCATATCAAAACATTCACATTTGAAAAAAAAAAAGTTCAGCTTGCATTTGGGAAAATAATAATGAGAACACATTTATTTTAAAAGCACACGGTTGCCTTTCACTAATTAAAAGCACATGTTACCATGCACTGTCGGGCAAGATTGATTATTCTCAACCTGTGATCACTGCAAAACATCGGCCAGCACATTCCTTTCTAGATGGAAAACCCTCAAAGAAATAATTAATGAAAACAGCCCCGTAGAGTGCACTCTAACTGGGCCATCTTTTTAACATTTCACACATTTTAAATCATGCATTCAAAAATAATTCTCCACATGTCTGTGGATGCATATTAAGAAGCACATTTAAAAGAACACAGCTCTCTCCGTGCAAACCCTTATCTCAATCCGACTGGTTGATTTATAACTTACCGACCTCTAAGAGTCAGACACATGAAGTCATCAGTTCCAAGGCAAACCCACACAAATTCGTAGACGCATTTCAAAAAAAATGTTAGATGAACAGAGCCCTACGCTCAGCACAAGATGTTACCTCTCCTTCAAGAAGCTGACAAAGCACGTAGGCAGACCCAGGAACCAATAAAAGTCAGAATCAAACCACCAATCATCAAAATATTCACTGACTTTTAGAGTCAGTTCAAATAACCATGCAAGTTAAACATTATGTTAAAATAAATACTGCCATCTCAATTCAAGATATTAACCCTTTGGCAGCTCAAGCACAATCAATTCCCAATGACTGCAGATACATGGGAAAATCATGAACTCATCTCTCCACGTTTACAGATAACACGTACGCACATCTTCAAAACGTTATCCCCAAGCACCCGAGAGAGATCCAGCTCTCTCCTGCCTAACGTAATGATAACATGCCCTGTCCAAGCCATGACCACATGGCGCTATTCACAAGCCATATTTACAAGGAGCTATATGCAAAGAACTCCACAAATCATATAACAATGAACACATTTCACATTGCACAGCATAAGCAAATGCAGCAAGCAAGTTAATGGACAATTTAAAAGAATTTTTATACACATTTATACAATTGGACCATCACAAAGATGTTACTGGCTCCCTCATGTAATGCCATCCTTCAACCCTGACAGTTTAAACACCAAGATGAAAACCATTCCTTCCACCCTGAATAAACCAAATGCCATGATGTAATGCAATCTCCTCACGCTGCAACTGTTCAAGCCCATAGGTCACACAGGCTACATAAACTGCAACATTACGCCAGATAGAACTGGCGCTCAGGGCACTCCCTCACAACACATGGGAAACTCTCCAAGCACATGGCCAGGACACACAGGATTCGTAAGATGCCGACTACGCCAGATGTACCGACAGGATTTTCGGACCAGATGGGATCAGCTCCTGAGAGCCCCTCTAACCCAGTCGGAACGTAACCACCTCCCTCCTCAGGACCATCTATCCAGGCACCTGGGTACCTACCTGAGGATGGGGAACTCGCAATATACAAGCTCATATTATCAGAAACACCACTAAATCTATAGGGATACTCACTGATTACTAAGGACATCCATGCCCTACACCACACTCATACCTCATAGTCTCGTGACCTCATGGGTCCAGACTAATCTACCCTGGGGCAGTTCTGATTATCTACCATTACGCACTGTTCACCATCAGTGCTCACTCGACACGCAATCCAGCATGTCTACACACATGGGCCTGCAGTCCCAGTGCTCTCAGTTATACCCGGTCTGCAATCCGGCAGACCTACACACCTCTCTACCTTAGGTGCTCTCACTTACACACGGCCCGCAATCCGGCAGGCCTCCACACCGTCTCCTTCCGGTGCTCTCACTTAACACAAGCCACAATCCTGTAGGTATACACACTGACCACAATCAGTGCTCTCACTAACGCCACTTACCAATGACGACCACTTTCCTATGGATACCTTCAGCTCTCCGTCTCTCTATGTTGGGAAGTCTCTCTCTCTATTCACTAAGGGTTTGCTACTACGATAATATTATGGGATAGCCGAATTACTTAGTGTCACAGGATTATGGGATGGTGTACTAACTTTATCCCTTAGTTGCAGGTCTCCTATCTCCCTAATTATTCACTATTACTTACCTGATCAGGGGTAGCATCTGTTCAAACAGTAATACCTGACTAGGAAAGGGGATTACCCTCACTGTATGGGGACAAAGATATACACACTATGTGATTAAGTTATTCCTTGATTTAAGCGCTCCTACTCCCTTCTGTTAGAAGACAGGCTAGCTTTATCATAAAAAAAAACTCATACACACTAATTCACTAATTAATGGGGAAGTTTATTGTATACAGTACACATACACAAAACTATGGGGTCTCTATAACTAGCAGTAACTTTAACACACCGCTGAAAGAAAAGGATTAGACATACAATTTATCTGCGGGGTAACAGGAACTTTTAACACACCGCTGAAAGGGAAAAGATTAGACATACAATAGCCTAGGGAATAAGAACAAGATTAAGATGCAAGTGTGAAGTAAACTAATATGACAGGACTGATATCACCTGATTAGTGTGAAGTCTTGTTCTAGCTGTCATCTGGGTTCCTCTCTCGTCTGTGCCTTGGCTCCTCTCAGACTCTCTCTCTCTCCTGCACTCTTGGATACACCTCTGCGCTGATCACTTTGCACTGGTCTCCTCTCCCCCACGAACTGTCTCCACCTTCCAGATTCAATCTAATGGTTTCTGCCGCTCTGATGCTTTTCATTCCACTAGCTTGTTCACTCTGTTTTGACTGTCTCTGCGCCAATGTCCAATTAACTCCAGCTGCTCCCACAGGTTAGTCCACGATCTCTCCTCCGTCTCTTCTAAAAGGCATTACTTCAGACTCCAGCTATTCACACCTCCTCCTGATAAGTAACTGCTTCTGCCAGCTCACTGACTGTCTGTTTGTCTTCTCTCTGTTCCATGAAAACAATGGGGTGAACCCAAGAAATCAATAGGACCTGGGTAACTGTATATATATAAAGAAAGTGGTCCTAGACACCGATTTAAAACACAGCTAGTGATGTGAATCTTACTTTTTCACAGTACACACAACTAAGTCGTCAGACTAAATCTGAACATGCAAACAATGGAGATGTATTATTAGCTTAATTCAGCTCAAATTGCAACAAAAGCAAAAAATGCAGAAAACCCAACACAACATTATTATAACAAATTCTACTGCAGTTTATTTACAAATTCATAAAAATTTTGAAAAAAAGAGAGGGGAAAGAAAAGGATGGTGCTCGAGTAGAGAAAAGTGTAAGTATAGATTTACAGTGATTTAGTGCAAAAGGGAATTATTTGTACATTGCACATATGAAGCCTACCCAATCACAGTTTATATACAATATTATACAGGGGGACAGGGAGGGGCAGGTGTAGGCTTAAAAAACAACGGGGGGATCGTCGACGTTTCGACCCTGGCGCAATAAGGGAAAGTCACGACCTCTGCTGCGGGTCTTCTTCAGGACGGAGGTGGGGACGGGGGCGGGGACGCACCTGTAATGGTAAGTATAAATATTTTACAATTTTTAATGTGGGGTTCCAATCTAAAAGAAACTAAAAGAGGTGTTGGGTACGTTACCAATTGAGAATGAAAGGTGTCGCAATTCCAGATCAGTTGGGCGATGCACCTATGCAAAGTAAAAGACAGACCGGGAAACTGTTAGCCCATCTCCAAAGGCACAGTTATCCCAAGTTGTCAGAGAGGAGGTGTTCAGCACAATTAGGACTCACCTCTGGCTGAGAAATTTGGTACAATTAAGGGTTCAGTCGAGTACCAATAAGTACACAGTGGGCAGTCGATTCAATCGTGCTGCATAAAGAAAAAGGAACCAATCAGTCCCATAGTACATTTAATTGTACAGCAAGTAAGTTCCATAAGTGAAGAAAACACACTCACCCTAGTCCGGTGGCACGGTTGACATTGTACCGGCAGTTGAGGGAACTAAGTTAAGTTCAATTTATTCCTGTGTAGGAACAAAACCAGGTATAAACCCATGTGGTAATTTCACCAATACACAGGTACAATGCTAGAGAGTGACCTTTCAAAATTACCCATATACACAGTAGTTAGAGAGGAGCGTCAGCATATAGTGTAACACAAACCGACCTGTATCACAAAAAATGTCCAGCTAGTAGTACACCGTTACACAATTATGCCTATGCAGGGTAATCTGTGATAATACATCCAGTCAGATCAAAGTCCAATATTGGAATTAAACAATCTATATAGTAACCAAGCGTGTAGGCTATCATGCTAGCAGTGGGTCATAGAATGACCTATATCATAACAAATGTCCAGGATCGGAGTGTACCATTTGTTATGATATAGGTCATTCTATGACTCACTGCTAGCGTGATAGCCTACACGCTTGGTTACTATATAGATTGTTTAATTCCAATATTGGACTTTGATCTGACTGGATGTATTATCACAGATTACCCTGCATAGGCATAATTGTGTAACGGTGTACTACTAGCTGGACATTTTTTGTGATACAGGTCGGTTTGTGTTACACTATATGCTGACGCTCCTCTCTAACTACTGTGTATATGGGTAATTTTGAAAGGTCACTCTCTAGCATTGTACCTGTGTATTGGTGAAATTACCACATGGGTTTATACCTGGTTTTGTTCCTACACAGGAATAAATTGAACTTAACTTAGTTCCCTCAACTGCCGGTACAATGTCAACCGTGCCACCGGACTAGGGTGAGTGTGTTTTCTTCACTTATGGAACTTACTTGCTGTACAATTAAATGTACTATGGGACTGATTGGTTCCTTTTTCTTTATGCAGCACGATTGAATCGACTGCCCACTGTGTACTTATTGGTACTCGACTGAACCCTTAATTGTACCAAATTTCTCAGCCAGAGGTGAGTCCTAATTGTGCTGAACACCTCCTCTCTGACAACTTGGGATAACTGTGCCTTTGGAGATGGGCTAACAGTTTCCCGGTCTGTCTTTTACTTTGCATAGGTGCATCGCCCAACTGATCTGGAATTGCGACACCTTTCATTCTCAATTGGTAACGTACCCAACACCTCTTTTAGTTTCTTTTAGATTGGAACCCCACATTAAAAATTGTAAAATATTTAAACTTACCATTACAGGTGCGTCCCCGCCCCCGTCCCCACCTCCGTCCTGAAGAAGACCCGCAGCAGAGGTCGTGACTTTCCCTTATTGCGCCAGGGTCGAAACGTCGACGATCCCCCCGTTGTTTTTTAAGCCTACACCTGCCCCTCCCTGTCCCCCTGTATAATATTGTATATAAACTGTGATTGGGTAGGCTTCATATGTGCAATGTACAAATAATTCCCTTTTGCACTAAATCACTGTAAATCTATACTTACACTTTTCTCTACTCGAGCACCATCCTTTTCTTTCCCCTCTCTTTTTTTCAAAATTTTTATGAATTTGTAAATAAACTGCAGTAGAATTTGTTATAATAATGTTGTGTTGGGTTTTCTGCATTTTTTGCTTTTGTTGCAATTTGAGCTGAATTAAGCTAATAATACATCTCCATTGTTTGCATGTTCAGATTTAGTCTGACGACTTAGTTGTGTGTACTGTGAAAAAGTAAGATTCACATCACTAGCCGTGTTTTAAATCGGTGTCTAGGACCACTTTCTTTATATATATTCTCTCTGTTCCAAGCATGTCCTGTCTCTTCTACTCTTGCAATTCCACTCCTCCAACTCTACCAACACTCTCTGCTCCTTCAATTCAATTCAGCTCTCTCTCACTTGAACCCTCTCTCTCTCTCCTACTCCAACAGCTCCTCACTCTTCTACCACTCCAGCTTGACTGCTTGGCTCCGCCACCTCCACTCGACTGACTGACTCCGCCTCTGCACTTCACTGATATAGAATGCTGTTTCCTCATGGAAAGTTCCAGCCATCAGCCTGCCGCCCACCAGATATCTGCATCACCTCGCATCAAGGACACACACCCAGCCGGCCGGCCTTTTGTTGTGTCTTCCACACAGAGAATAATACAGCCTACCGATAAGGGCTGGCCCAGACCGGTTCTCTCCAAGTGAACAACAGCTTTAACTATAAACTTTACCTTTACCCTGAAAAGCCTCTCAGCTCCATCAAGATGGAGTCCCTCTAGTTCTAGGCCTGTAGGCCTGAAAGGGATGAAATACCCCTTAGCTCTGTCAGAATACCTACATAAACCATACCAATGTGTCTAATATAAGCAAATATGTCAAAGCCAATAGGCAATAGACAGGTTAGAGTCAAGAATAAGGGATCTATCATCATATTAAGCAGCTATCCTCTTCTAGGTCTGGAAGAAAGGGCTTAAAAGGTCCAACACAAGCTAAGAATACCTATCCTAGATGTGAGCAAGATTAAAGTCTATATCACTGCTAAATAGAGCCAAAAACCCTGCCATAACAATAAGTTAAAATATATTTAAAGTGCTACTAACAGCACCACTGCAGGCACAGCAAGGTACACACATAAGATAAAGGAGAAAGGTCCTAAGTAGTTTCAGATTCAATGCTAACCCTCTAATGATACTATTAAGTTTCAGATCTCAATGTTAACTCTCTCATTCTACATCTGTACTTTTCTGTGACCCAATCATGCAGTAAATGATTCATAGAGAGCTTACAGCACTCTAAATTGTATGGGTACTTTATACTCATGGTTCAAATGCATTTACATATTTGTTGACGTTTGCAGTGTTTCATGATTATTAAAATGGATTTATTCAAGGCACATAAACATTTGTAATGTAGTAAGCACAATTAAGAAGGATTATGTATGTATTAGAAAAGTTTAGTATTCCTGTATGTATAATGTGCAGGACGAAATTATACTTGTATAATGTAACTGTGTGTAGTTCAAGTTGCCTGCATTGTAGGCCCAAATTGCCGGTTGTGGTTAGTTTCTATTCTCCTTGGTTGCTCAAGAAATAATTAAATGAATCCTTTTTGTATTCAAAGATAGTTTGTTCTCATCCTACTGCAGGTGGAGGAATTCAACCTTAGATTAAGGAGATACCCGGAATGTCTTTGAAGAAGACTGGAAGGCAAAAAGGGAGGACACCTTTTGTATCTGCCCTATCTGAGAACCAAGGCCACTGGAGAGGAGCTGAACAAACCAAGGCTCCTGTGGGAAATTACTAAAATGTTGCAATGAAAAGGTTCATTATGTAATGTATTGGGGGCTGAACATTGTCATTTTGTATGATGCACAGGGACAGATTCGAGAAATTACTGTTTTTTCGGAGAAGAAGGAGCATCTTAGAATGAGCTCCATAGCCTTAAGCTATCAGACCCATTTTGACGTGCGTACTTCTTAGGAAGTCAACACGTGCTGACACCTTTGGGATATGATATAAAGGAGGTAGGCAGGACCCTCATTTAGGGAAGTGTAGGGAAAGATATTTTTGTATACTTCTCAATGAAAAGAGAATTGGACTCAGCTTCTATTCTGTGTTGCATTTTGATTTTGAATCACATTATGCCGAATAAATTATATTCATAGACTAGGTTCTTTATTTATTTTCATGTACCTATATACTCTGATATTGAGGTGCGTTTATATTCAATTATTTTTGGCCTTATAGTAAATCCACAAACTAAAATTTGGAGTCTGTGGTCCTTTAACCCCTTGTATGCTGGTGACGAACCCCAGCCGTCACGCTACACGGTGCTCGTGTGCTGATGGCGGCTGGGGTTCGTCACGGCCCCGCCCTGTTCGTTTGTTTACCACACAGCGGCGGAAACGGGCCAGCAGCGAAGGGGTTAAAACATGACTAATTTGTAAGTATAATCTTGAATTGTTTTGCTCCCCTCTACCACTTTTAGCAGGCAAATAAAAGACCATTGGTATTGAACTTAGTAGGGAAGGCAACGAGTACATTTAGCGTAATCATGATTTTACAAAAAATCAAAGTATGTTAGTGTCTTGGTTAGCATTTTGTATTTTTGTATAAAGCACTGACTGATAAATAAATAAAAAGAAAACATTTCGGGCTAAAAGGGATAGTGATAACTGAAGAAAACTTTTCTAAGCCTCGTTACTAATATTTTCACTGGGTTTGTGTCATTAACGTAACACAAACTAGTGCAAAATATTATTTAGAATTTACTTTCCAGCACCAAACATTTTTTGCACTGGAAAGTTGCTTGAAACTAATGAAAAGCTGTGGCTTGCGCTATTTTGCATAACTTTGCTTCAAGGAGGCATTCTACTGGTGGCACATGGGTGTTCCCCTGTAACAACCCATGATTTTTTAGACAAAACCCTATCTGGCATAGCAAGGACGGGCCGGGGGCGGTCTGCCCTCGGCAGGTGGCAGCCTCCTGACCTCCCCCCCCCCCCTACTCGTACCTGCGGCTATCAGGGGACAGCGAATGCAGGAATCACCGGCAACCCCTTGCCGGCTCTTACAGGTGGCAGAAGCAGCGACCGCCACAGGTGGCAAAAGGTCTAGCTACGCTACTGCATGACACACTGGCTATGCTACTTGTTGTAGGTGAGAGCCCTCTTCCCAAAAGGGGCGAGGGTTAATAGGGTGTGCATTTGGAGGACTGATGGGGGTAAGATCGGCATTGGAGAGAAAATATGGCTGATAGGGTGTTAAACATGGGAGCCTGCAGAATGTATAATCATAAAAGCACTTGAAGGAGAATCACTGGAGCCATGTCAGAGGGAGACTGCTGCATGCCTGGCCCTGATGCAGACAGGTCCATTCACCCCTATCTAGGTTGGCACCCTGGGCATATGCTCAACTTGCCCATGCCAAAAGCTGGCCCTGCTTGCTGAACTTGATGAAAATATCCTAGGACACTCTAATGAGCAGGCCAGCTGGCCTTCAGTAATGAAAACATGGGGCTCTGTGAAAGATAATGGTTTTACTTTTTTTGCACACTTTGTTAAATTTTATGGTTAACATTGCAACCATTGACATTCAAAGTTTCTTCCTTTGCACATCTGTATAAAATCCTGACTTTTGCAGCAATTTATGAGGCATTAATAGTTAATTAATGCAGTTGAATTGTTTTTTTATAAGATATGCTTTGCAGAAGACAATGTTCTTCTGAGCAATTCCACTGTGCGTACAAGTGCACTGAAACTGGTAAACCTGCAGAGAAAAAGACTGCCTGCATTTTATAATTTAGCCATGTTTCGTTAGAGTGAATGGTCTTGCAATGCACACAAAACTTTACAAGGGTGAAGGGATGGGCAAAACATGAAACAACAAGCTCACACAAACGGCAAAATTCAGGAACTTTGCTTGCAAAGAATCTCTTTTCACACACCAAATTGTTATTTTCATTTCAGTATTGATGTTGTCTTGCAATATTACTCACAAGACAGGCAGGGACGAGTGTTGGTTAGTCAGACCTTAAAGTAATATTTAATTAATATTTGTGAGGGTTAAACTTGTACTACAATTCTGTTGCGGCAAACTTGACTTAGCACCACCCTTCATATTTTTACTCATTTGCTTCATTACCAAACTCACTGAGACAAATTTTATGCAAAGATGCATAGCTACCAATGGTGCAGCTGGTGCAGTGCACCGGGCCCCAGAGGTAGGAGGGATCCAACTATAACAGCCCCTTGAGCCTTGAGAGAGCAACTAAGTAACCATGCTTGAGTTCCGAAAGTGAACGAGCATTAAAGATGACTTTAAATGTTGTTTTCAGAAGCTGCGGCCAGTGCATGTAAGAGAGGTAGGATGGGGGGGCAGGTGGGGAGGGGTAGACAATGAGGGAAAACAATAAAAAAATGTAAAAAAGAAAACCACTTACCTTGCGCTCACACCATCACTGAGTCGGCAATGCAGCGAGTGCAAGGTAAGTGTAAGTAAGTCATGGCACGTGTGCTGAATGGTTAAGAAGTACGTATGGTCACTGTAAATGTAGAGTCCGTCATTCGACATTGACTGCCTGACACCAGCAGAGGTCAAAGAAAAAGTTTTGCCCATGCTGGTGGGTGGCCTCAAAAGACAAGGAAGAGACAGTAAACTGCAGTCAACCTGGCAGATGGAGGGTAGATGATGGCACTTAGTAAAGGTACATGGGGGCATATTTACGAAAAATGTAGGAGCACTGAGCTGTGTCAAATTTGGCAGCGCCGCGCTGTGACATTTCGAAATAGCACGGATGTGGCACATTCATCAGAATACAGCGCACCACTGTGCTTCCCCTAGCGCTGGTGCAAAAAAAGCTGCCTAACACCAGTCAAGGTACCCTGGCATCATGTTGCACAATCAGTAATGGCAATTTGCCCTTTTCATGTGTGCTGCAGAATGCAACACACATGGAAATAGCAAAAACAAGGAGAAATTAATAATTTCTCCTCATATCACCATTCTAATGTCTGGCATTACCAAGGTGTTCGTTTCTGGTGCTGCCTCAGCCTTAATCTGGGGCAGCATTTAAAAAGCAATGAGGTTTCTTTTTTTTTTAAAGCATGTCGCCTTAGTACATCAGATTAATTCACGGCATAGAGATGTGTTTTGTGCAACAAATGCGAAGTGGAAATAGTGAAACGGGATCATCCCTCATACCTATCAGTGTTAGAGGCACGATTAGCACTCACTAGCTCGCTCATACTTACTTACTCGCTTGCTCACTCACTCCTATACTTGTCTATGCACTTCTGGCAAATGAATTCTCATTGGTCTGACATTGATTGATTGCGTTCTCTGGAACAAGTTGGCGGTGCAGACCATGTCAGAGGTGATATACTTGGTCCAGCAGAAGAGCCATAAATAGAACAAATGAGAGAGCATTTAGTTGCCTCAAACAGTGCACCTGTAAGGGGATAACTTGACCAACAGGTCAATCTAATAATGTTAGGGCTTGAAACTTGTCCTCACAATAAACATGTTATCAATTACAGAGTAGCGGCTGCTTCCTAAAAGGGGTAGTGAGGCAGGAGACCGAGTGAGGGGGAATAAAAAATAAAATACCACATTCCTTCATACCACTGACCACCATCCATCCTCTGTCCGCTCTGGAGCAGCTTGGAACCAGGAAGCAAAGAACACAGGCTCCCAGAATCCCCTGGCCAATCACAATGACGCCTTAGCAGTGTTGTGATTGGTCTGAGCACTGTAGTTCTGCTCTCAGACAGGGGCTGGCAGGCTGTGCATGTTCACTACCCAGGCTGTAGTGCAGCCTGGTGGGGAGCATGCAAAATGCGCATGACGCTTTGGCTGGCCCGAGTCGGCAAGCTAAAGCGTACCTTTGGTGCTGCCTCCACTCCTTCTCCCTGTGAGGCACAGGAAGCCCAGCCCCAAACATTCAACTGCAAGCTGAATACAAAAAGCAAAATGATAACTGAACATTATTATCATTTTGTTTTTTGCATTCAGCTTGCAGATAAAGCAGTGAGGCCATGCTCCTCCACCTTAGCAGAGAAGCCGCCACTGCAATGACCTCAGCTGCAGCTAGGGAGGTCTGAATTGTGCGGGGAGTCCAACATTTAGGACATGAGAGAAAAAACAATGAGGAGCCCAAGAAGTACCTTGTTGCTTTGTTCTTTTACTAAATTATAGCGCCCACATGGTGGCAGAGAGTGAAATTAGCTGCTCGCTTGTGTTCTGTGAAAGTAATATATTTTTTTTACCACAAGTTAGTCACTGACTGCCCTTATAAATTGCTCTGAAACATTTTTGATTTCTTATTATTTCTTGATTGCTGAAGACAGGATTACAATAAAGTGAAGGTTGGGGACCATAAAAAAAAAGTCCAGATTAAATAGACTGAAATATTTTGAGGTACACTTCGTGAATGAATCACATTTTTAACATATAAATCCGGGTTTACAAAAAAACCAACAAAGGTGGGAGAGCCAGATTTAAAAAAAAAAGTATGGAGTCAGGTAAATTACCTTTGATTTTGCAGCTGTGTTAGGCCTGTTTTTGTTTTCAAGAAAATTAGAAGCATCTGGGAATTGCCCAGCAGAGCACCAAAAAAAGTACACAAGTGAGTAGAAGCTGTCATCGCTGGTTTCCTTGACCATGCAAGGTATTTCGGGCCATATTATCAAGAACGGCAATAACATTATTGTCGCTATAGCGGCAAGAAACTGATGCTAAAGCGACGATAAGGGCCTTGATAATATGCCTTTGGGAATTCCCATAGAAGCCCAGGTTCACACCAGAACCTGGGCTTCTATGGGAATTCCCAAAGGCATATTATCAAGCCCATTATCGTCGCTTTAGCAGCAGTTTCCTGCCGCTAAAGTGGCGATAATGGTATCACCGTTCTTGATATTATAGCCCTTTGTTCTCTTGACAGACGTCCTAGTGGCTCAGAAAACATGACCACTAGCCAGTGGGGACGTCAAGGACATGAAAGAAAAATTGTTAACACTAGTTCTGTAAAATGAGCAATTCCAGACAGATCTTGCGAAGGCAAGAATAAGAGTGAGGCAGGAGGGTGGGGAGTGGACATAAAAGATATACTTGAAAGACTCTAACAGCGGGTTTCTTGCAGGTGAGGCCTGCACTACTGTATTTGCAATTATTGAACAGTGTGCGAGTCATCTTTAGCGTAGCTAGTTTTCTGGTGGCTGCAGCAAGAGTTAAAAACAAAAGAACCCTACATATAAATTGATTTAAACCACTTCCCCATAATCGTGGATCAGAAATTTTTTATAAATTTTAAACTGTTTTAATAGTGGTTTTTAATTGCACTAGGAGATATTTTGTACTAATTATTCCCCCATGAACGATGTAATATATAATTTGTATATAAATGAATGTATGTACATAGATGCTTGTTTTTAAATGTATACATATATTTTTATTCTGTATGTATGTATTGTTGCTTCTTTTATGATTTTAATTAATCGAATAAAGAGTTTTTGACTGACTGACTGACTCTAACAGTCGCCTGGAAACGATGGCTCTTTTGCAGCCAGAGTGGTGTTTGGGTATAACAGTCACCTTTTGAGCCAGGATTTTTACCGAGCTCATAAGTAATAAGCAAAGAATTCCAATAAAGCTTTCACATCCTTGACACCCTATTTACGGCATCCGCTGCATGGAGTGGGGATTAGGAACCACAATAACCAGCCATATTGTCTTCCTCCCAACATCATGTCACCGGAGAGAGCTGGCTTTAGAGGTCTGTTCTGACGCGGGGTCACTTGACCTACTCTCCTTCCAGGAAGAGCCGAGCTGTGGTTGTGGACAAATTGGTCCGCAGCAGAGGGTAGGAACTTCAGTGCAAGAACTATTGCAAAAAAAATTGAAGTCTGCGACAGTCGCTGTCACAGATTTAAATTTTTCATAAAACATATCGAGATGATACAGAGTTCTTAATCGTTTTTTACTTCTCAAAAAGGTTCAAAGAAAATAAGTTCCTGGGGATGAATGCTCAAAAGAAATGAGCGGTCTTGGAATGTCCCGTCCACTCTGCACAGAAATGCAATATATATGGAAATAGTTCGATTTTTTTTTAAGACAGAGAGTTGAACATTCATTGCTGACATCTGCATCTAACCGCAATACACAGGTTTGAAAGCCAGGGGTAGATTTATTAAACTTTCATTCAGCGCAGCAAACCACTCCGCCCTGCACGGAAAGGAAATAATAATATGACCTATTCCTGTCCTTTCCTTGTGCTGGTGCCCTTTTGACTGCCTAGCGCCAACGCAGACACTCTGGCGCCATGGTGAAAGGGTGCCTCCGCTTCAAACAGGATTGTTTTTGGAAAGGTAAGAACGTGCTCCTGCACAAAAACAATCCTCAGAGAATTTTTCCTCTTTCTATGTGTGCTGCAGAGTGCAACACACATAGAAAGAGGAAAAAACGAGAAGAAATACAGATATTTCTCCTTGTACGCCTTCCCTGGGATGGCGTAGCATTTTGAAGCATTCCGAGGCTTACCAGTAATGGTAAATCTGAGAATGCACCAAAATCCATGGGTGGAGGTGTGGGAACACCCAAGATCCAACCATGGAATGCCTCTCTGGGGCAGAGTAACGCAAGGGAGCGATTTGGGCTTCGTTGCGTTACTCTGGATTTATCCAGCCACACAGGGCCATTGAAGGTTAGGTTAGGTTAGGTTTTGCATCACCCTTGCACTCCCTTGCCTGGCACAAGGGCAGAGCACAACTGTCATAAATATGCCACCGGAAGCACCCACTTAGCCTTTCGCCATTCTGTGAAGGATAGACTGAGTAGAATTGGTTTTGGTTACAGTTACAGTGGCGCTCACTATTCACGTCTCCGTAAAGTATTTCAGTTGTTGCACATCAAATATGTGTTTAAAGGAGTAATATGTTCATTGAAAAGAATGGCTAACTAATAAAGTACAGCAAACACGGTTTAAAACTGAAATTTTCACTAAAAATCATTTCTTTCCAAATAATAGTAACAAACAGTGACAAAGACAAAGTCTTGCCTTAGCAGATTGGTGCATGTGTTATTATTTTTTTTCTCGCAAATACCATTAAAATAAAATACAAACACATTTTTAATACATTTGTAATAGATGAATACAGATGTAAAAGCTGTCCTTGTAAGGAGCAAGTTGGAAAAATCTAATGCCAGTTGTAAGAATTTGGTTATTCATTTGGGATGGCGGATACGGATGCCCAACTCATGAACATAATTTGTTAGATTACAACAGAGGGGCATATTCACAAGCCCCTATCACCACCACAACGTAACTTTTCACAACGTTGTGGTGGCGATAGGGACTTCACCTTATTTAGAAGGCAACCTTAAGCCTCATTAAGCTATTTAACATGGCTTAACGCTGCTTTGTAAATAAGGCACCCTTTCACTCTATACTTAGCGTGAAAGGGGAGGGCAATGGGTGTTACGGTGGGGGTTCCACCGCAACACCCATTGATTTTGACGCTTTCCCATATTTACAAGGGTGGCATAAATATGGGGCAGTGCCGAAATTAAGACTAGGGAAAACCTGGTTTTACCCTGGCGCAACGACGAGAAATGTTTTGATTTCTCCTTGTTTTTGCAGTTTTCATGTTTGCTCCATTGTGTAGCACACATGGAAACAGCAAAACGCCATTGATTGTTTGTGTGTAGGAAGGTATCCCTTACTGCACATAAACAATCATTTAAAAAATGGCGTTTTGCGACTTCTATTTGTACTGCATTAAGCAGCATACATAAAGTGAAAAAATGCCATCTAAAGATTGTTTATGTGCAGGAAGGGACACCTTCCAGCACATAAACAATCTTACCCTGCAATGTAGACACCCTTGCACTATAGTGCAAGGGGGCCTGCGTTGGTACTAGGCTGTAAAGTGTAGCATCAGTGCAGGGGGAAACACAGGGCTGCACCATATTGTTGTAAATATGATGCAGCCCTGCATTTCAGAAGTGGTGAAGCGCGGCATTAGGCCAAGGAGGCTAACACCCTGCTCCGCCACTTCTATTGTAAATATGTCCCAGAGTTCTAAGAGAATATCTGCTCAAGACTGGTAGCAATCACATTAGTAACATAAAATGGCCGGAAAATGCATGGTCAATTTGTGCAATACCAAAAAATATTAAAGTCAAGAACACAAAAAAATTTCCTAAATTAATTTAGAAAAACCGTGAAAAAATGACTGCAAAACAGACACCAAAATTATTAATATCTGAAAAAAGGTGAACCAAAGATAATATTTAACGTTTTTAAAGAGAAAAGGCTTCTAAGAAAACTCAAAATGCCAAAAGAAATCACTTTTTAAACTTGAGTGGGACCTAGGCACATTTTCTGGGTCACTATGATCGAGCAGTGTGGGGTAGGCCAGGCGGGTACCTTCTTAAAGTCCTCCAGAGGGTCAAGATAAGCATTCAGTTTTCACGGAAAAGTCTCCAAGCGCAACAAATCAGGGCTTTCTTTCATCAAGGCAGCTTTTCAACTGGGATGTACTTACTGCTTCACCTCAGTTCAAGATATTAGCATTGGATTTACACACTTTTTCAGTTCTCAAGGTCAATGCATGGCTGGATGCTGTATCAGGGCATGTCTCTACAAGGCCAGATACCTTCAATATCAGTTTCAGCTAAGCATGGGCGGAAAATCCGTTTCGCTTGCGGATTTTGCGGATTTTCGGGAAATTCGCAATCCGCGAGATTCGCGAATCTCCCGCAAAATCCGCAAATCCGCGAGCAGCGGATTTTGCTCGCACTGCTCGCACTGTTCGCGTGAGTTCGCGGCTTCCCAGTACAACTTCGCGCCCGCGAATAAGTGCTAAATTGCAGAAATACGATCTTAGCAAAACTGAAACTACTTACCAGGTTCAAAAGTTCAGGCTCATAATTAGTAGCCATTTCCTGTAGTGCTTCCTGAGGGGCCCCTCCAGAGTTCAGTTGCCAGTTGCAACTATTATGTGACCCTGCTCTGAACCTCAGAATAGTTACACATATGCCACAAAGGTCCTGAATTACAGCTAAGGGAGACAAGCAGGAGCCAGGCTGGAAGTTAAAATCCATTAATCAGCCCCTAATTCATTATTGTCAGTTGGGGCAGGGCAGGTGTTGTAACTAATTTTGCAACAATGAAAGCACTTAGCAAGTGCAAAAGATCACTAATCAGGAAGCACTAAGGAAGCAGGTGCCAGCTAAAAAAATATTCTGTGACACATTAATCAGCCCCAAATTAATTCAGGTCACTTGAGGCAGGGAAGGTGTGCTTTGCCTTGCCGAAAATAATGTACACTGGACAACCAGAGGGTGTGGTGATGAAACAGAGGGTGGCATGGGTGGGCCAGAGGGTGGCATGAGTAGTCAGAGAGTGGCAGTGGTGACAGAGAGTGGCAGTGATGAAGAAGAGTGTCCCAAACAGGCTGGACACGTAGAAACAACAAGTTCGCAAAACTTGCGACCCGACAGGTAAGTTCGCAAATTGCGAAATTGTAAAAACCCTCGCGAACTGGCAGAAACACGGGCGAACACAAAAAAAAAAAATCCGCAAATTCGCGGGAATTCGCGGATTTTGCGGATTGCGAGTTCGCAAATCCGCAAAATTCGCGAACGCGAGATTTGCAAAATTCGCCCATGCTTAGTTTCAGCTGAAGCCGTTTTCTTAACTGAAAAAAGGTCAGATGGGAACAAATCTGCATATCTTGTTTATTGAGGTCATGCCCTCTCAGACCATCATTTGCACCTCATCTCCCTAGATGCGTCACATTGTAAATGGGCTGCAATGTGCCGCATTGTTTAAGCTGCTGCTGCTGCGTCACAAAAAGTGATGCAAAGGGCTTGTAAATCTGCCCTCAGTACTTTATTGCTCAAAAAAATCTCAAAACTCCAATTGCCTCAACTCCTCTATTGCCCCTCAAGTGGATCTTGGGGCAAATGATCACTGTGCTAATTATGGTCGATTGGTGGGTTTCCAATCAAAGCCATCTGGACCATCTCCAGAGCAGCCTCTACCTTAAAGCCTATTGTATGTGTGTACATGGCCATATAAATTCATGCTGCTGGCATACGCATTCTCACCACGGGTGTTCTCACTTGCATTGTAGTTGGCTTCTTGCAATGGTGATTGTACTGAGGCAGAATGTCCCACCTGGCATGGAGCTCGGCGAGGCTTTGTGTACTTGAGCTCCATTGATCGCGTCTTCCCAACAGGAGACTTCCCCACCGCTGGTTGGAGATAATCGGAAGGCGAAGAGAGTGCTCCTTAGCATCTGTGGTCTGTCTTGGTTGGGTGTCCCTGTGAAAGACGATTTTATATCTCCACATTCATCAGAGATCTTCACCTCTTACATCATGTTAAATGGCCACTTAAATTTCACTTGCCATCTGGGTAGGCCTCCATTGTTCTCCCGAGTGGTAGCGTCACTTTCAAAATTCTGCTGTCCGTTTGCATCTCGCAATTGATCATCTGGCATTGCTGGGACAATTGGCTAAAAACCGCTGTTTGGGGAATCCTGTAATCACGTCAGATTGTTGCAGAAACGGGCTTAACACAGAGGCCAAGCGTGGGGAAAGGGAGAAAGAAGGACCTACTCCATTGTCGCCTTGGCCACACCCAGTGCAATGCTTTTCAACTTGTGTTTCAGCCGAGCTGTGCTCTCTGGTGCCATGTACTTTTGTCCCATGTTTGGGTGGCGCAAATACATAGAGCAGTTCACAAATGGCATTTAATTTCTTTGCCACTAGAGCCTTTTCTGTGCCAACTACCGTGGACTTGTTGGAAAGTTGAATAAGACACTAAATGAGATTTGTAAACAGTACATGTTTAAGAGGGAAAACACACACACCACGACCCTGTTCAGAACAGCCGTCATGCAGAGTTCTAAAGCCAGCACATACATCAAAACAGGAAAACGTATGGAGACCACGACCAAAACAATAGGGCACATTATCAAGTGTTAAAATTATCGCCGCTTTAGCGGCAGGAAACTGCTGCTAAAGCGGCGATAATGGGCTTGATAATATGCACTGGAGAATTCCTATAGAAGCCCAGGTTCACACCAAAACCTAGGCTTCTATGGGAATTCACAACTCCATGGTTTGTTTATGTACTGGAAGGTATCCCTTCCTGTACGTACACAAACCTTTTTAAAGATGCCATTTTGTAACTTACATGTGGGCTGCATGAAGCAGCCCACATGAAAGTTATAAAATGGCATTTTAGGAAAGTTTATGTGAAGGAAGGGACACCTTCCTACACATAACCGATCCTCTCTTGCACACAGACATATAACCCCTCTCCTTCACACAGACACCATTGCACTCTAGTGCAAGGGTGCCTGAGTTGGCGCTAGGTTGTGAAACTTAGAGCCATTTCAGGGGTACACGCAAGGCTGCACCACATTCTTGTAAATATGGTGCAGCCTTGCGTGTCCGAAGTGGCGGAGCATGTCGTTAAGCTCAGGAGTCTAACGACACGTTCGGCCACTTCGTCGTACATATGGCCCACAGTTTTCCTCTGGGTCAGTTCCTTGGCTCAGCTGTAGGACAAGCCACAGTAGGAATTCTCCTCACCCCAGGTGCAGGTTTCTACAAGGAAAGAACACAAGCAGCATCCTGCAAATTGAAGAAGAGCTGATTAAAAACAATATTATGGTTAAGATCCAAATGATACCTTTTCTCGTCTAAGTGAATTTGCAGTCTAAGTTAAATGCAGAAAAACCAAAGGAAATGATGGACGGAGCATTAACAAGCACTCACCCCCAGTCAATTGATCTGGGTTAAATCCATCACCGTTGTTTAGCCCACTCTGCCACCCCAGTTCAGACATGGCCATATGCAAATCAGTCTGACCCTGTGGCTCATGGGAACAGTCCAGCCCGAACTGCCAAGTCATGCCTTCCCTGGACCGGAAAAAAACTACTGAGGACCGGTTTCTGGCATTTCAGCCTTCTTCAGATCGGCTTGCTTGAATCCAGTGGCAAAGTGAGCAAGGGACTCACGTCTGAGCATACCCTGCCAACTAATGGCGAACAAAGAAAAACCAAAGGAAATGATGCACTTAGCGTTGACAATACGAGCCCTCACCCCCAGTCAACTGATCTGGGCTTAATCCATCACCGTTCTTTAGCCCACTCTGCTACCCCAGTTCAGACATGGCCATATGCAAATCAGTCTGACCCTGTGCTTCATGGGAACAGTCCAGCCATACTGCCAAGCTATGACTTCCCTGGACTGGAAACAAGCTACCGAGGACCGGTTTCTGGCATTTCAGCCGTCTTCAGCCTGGCTTGCTTAAATCCAGTGGCAAAGTGAGCAAGGGAGTCACATCTGAGCATACCCTGCCAACTTGTGGCGAGCAAAGCGGTACAAAAGGGGGTGGTGATGGACGGAGCATCTGAACCAATCAAATACTCACACCCAGTCAAGAGATCTGGGTTTAATCCATCACCGTTCTTTAGCCCACTCTGCTACCCCAGTTCAGACATGGCCAAATGCAGATCAGTCTGACCCTGTGCCTCATGGGAACAATCCAGCCCGAACTGCCAAGCCATGCCTTCCCTGTTAATTATATTAATTTATTTTCTGTCGCGGGTTGTGAGTTTATAGGGGAATAGGGTGGGAAGTAATTTATTTAAAATTAATTAAATATGTTAATTTATGTATTGGTATTTATTTTGAATTAATTTTGAATTAATTATTAATTTTGAATTAATTAAAATGTAATTGGTAATTAATTGTAATTAATTGATTAATTGGTAATTAATTAAAATACAATTAATAATTCATTGTTAATTAATTAATAATTGGTAAGTAAATAAAATATAATTGGTAATTAATTGTAATGAATTGATTAGATGTTAATCAAGTTAATTGTATTAATTTCTTTTCAGTAGTGGGTTGTGGGTTTATAGGGGAATAGGGTGGGAAGTAATTTAATTAGAAATAATTACATTTTTAAATTTATTTATTGGTTATTTTTGTTGAAATTAATTAATTTATTATAAAAAAAGGATTGTTATTCGAAAAATGTTTTATTGGTATTCATATTTGATTAATTTTCATTCATATATGAAGTATTTATGTTCCGTACTGTTGCACTCCCAGGAGTGGGAATAGTAATTTTTACCCTTATGCTATCCAACCCTTTCCCTACTGTTGCACTCTCTGGAGTGGGAATAGTAATTTTAACCCCTACGCTATAAAGCGCTTTCCCTACTGTTGCACTCTCTGGAGTGGGAATAGTAATTTTAACCTCTACGCTGTCCAACACTTTCCCTACTGTTGCATTCACTGGAGGTGGGAATAGTAATTTTTAACCTCCTGCTATCCAACGCTTTCCCTACTGTTCTACTTTCTGGAGTGGGAATAGTAATTTTCACCCTCCCACTATCCAACATTTTTCCTTCTGTTGCACTCACTGGAGTGGGAATAGTAATTTTTATACCTACGCTATCCAATATTTTCCCTACTGTTGCACTCTGTGGAGTGGGAATAGTGATTGTTATCCCTACGCTATCCAACGCTTTCCCTACTGTTGCACTCTCTAGAGTGGGAATAGTAATTTTTACCCCTACGCTATCCAACGCTTTACCTACTGTTGCACTCTCTGGAGTGGCAATAGTAATTTTTACCCCTATGCTATCCAACGCTTTTCCTACTGTTGCACTCTCTGGAGTGGGAATAGTCATTTTAACCTCTACGCTATCCATCGCTTTCCCCTCTGTTGCACTCATTGGAGTGGGATTAGTAATTTTTACCCTCCCGCTATCCAACGCTTTCCCTACTGTTGTACTCTCTGGAGTGGGAATAGTAATTTTTACCCTCCCGCTATCCAACGTTTTCCCTACTGTTGCACTCACTGGAGTGGGAATAGAATTTTTTATGCCTACGCTATCCAACGTTTTCCCTACTGTTGCACTCTCTGGAGTGGAAATAGTAATGTTTACTGCTACGCTATCCAATGTTTTTTCTACTGTTGCACTCACTGGAGTGGTAATAGTAAATGTAACCCTCTCGCTATCCTATGGTAAATATATTGTATATTTTATTATTAATACTATGTTTGTATATATGTTTGTCTTGTCAAGAGGATGTTAATGGGCTGCCCTGTGCCCATGTGAGGCCGCCCTGAAGGGCCAGAAGCTCTGTTAACAGGGGAACGCTTTTTGCTTCTTTGGAATGTTAATTGAGGAGCTAGGCTCACTCGCGCCTTCCGACCTACGAAGGATTGCCACTAAAGCAAAGAAGGTCGGCGTGTGGAAGGGATTCAGGCAGAAGAACATTCTGCCATGATCGTGCAGGGCAAAGGTGACTTTCCCAGAGTTTCAAAAATCACAGAAGAGCAGCGGGAAAGTCAAACACACCTGACTGTTTGGTAAAATATTTCCACTATAACATCGTGATTGTGCCAAGAGACAATTTTCACCACTAAAGGATTTGAACACCTTGGAATTTCTCAGTGCATTCTAACAATATGCACAAAGCACTATGGGAGTAGTAGTTTGGTGATTACAGTCACGTGTTGCACCGTTTTAAAAGTATACTCGAGCGCACCTGGGCGCTTGTGATCCAGTCAGTGAACAAGGCAACACGCCGAAACGTTGGACAGATGGAAGCAGGCGCTTGAAATTTTCGAAATAAAGCCATTTGTAACTGCAATGGGCCTCACTTTGTTTGTCTTGTCAAGAGGATGTTAATGGGCTGCCCCGTGCCCATGTGAGGCCGCCCTGAAGGGCCAAAAGCTCCGGTAACAGGGGAACGCTTTTTGCTTCTTTGGAATATATATATATATATATATATATATATATATATATATATATATATATATATATATATATATATATATATATATATATATATATATATATATGTACCCATACACCAATTTGGCTCCGTCTCACAATCCTATGGCGCTCTCTCCACCGGTGCCGTGACTCCTAAGCAGAGCCCCGCTTTTGGATTATTTTGTACAAATCCCTTTCCTCAAGGGAATGAGTCAGCACTCACGGATCAGTATTTCCCAAGTTCTCTATTTCTTTATCAAATCTCCAACATTAACACAAACCAACATGTTTCGCAACAGCAGTCGCTTGTTCACGGTCAATT